>NW_027174564.1:0-1228000 GCF_000390325.3 Nicotiana tomentosiformis
CAACAGCTCTGGAAGCTAGGCTTGCATGTTCTCCAATCTCAGTCGTTGCTTGATCAGCAGAGGTAGCATCCGTAAATTTCATGTTCCAATACTACCTGCCAACAGAAAAATTATTACCATCTCCAGGAAATGCTTGCCCAAGTTACAACCTTTCATCCTTGAAACCTAAGTGGCATGAACCACTATCATCAACACAATATTGCCTTGAAAGTTCTACAACAACTCTGGCAACTAGGTTTGGATGTTCTGCAATCTCAGCCGCTGCTTGAGCAGCAGAGGTAGCATCCTTAAATTTCATGTTCCAATTTTGCTTGCCAACAGAAAAATTAACATAACCATGTCCAAGAAATGCTTGCCCATGTTCCAACCTTTCATCCTTGAAACCTAAGTGGCATGAACCACCATCATCAACTCAATATTGCCTTGAAAGTTCTACAACAACATTTGTAGCTAGGATTGCATGTTTTGCAAACTCAGTCGCTACTTGAGCAGCAGAGGTAGCATCCTTATATTTCATGTTCCAATTCTGCCTGCCAACAGAAAAATTGCCATTACCACATCAAGGAAATGATTGCACATGTTCCAACCTTTCATCCTTGAAAACTAAGTGGCATGAACCACCCTTATCAACACAATATTGCCTTGAAAGTTCTACAACAGCTCTGGCAGCTTGGCTTGCATGTTCTGCAAACTCAATAGCTACTTGAGCAGCAGAGGTAGCATCCTTAAATTTCATGTTCCAATTCTACCTGTCAACAGAAAAATAACCATTACCATCTCAAGGAAATGATTGCCCATGTTCCAACCTTTCATCCTTGAAAACGAAGTGGCATGAACCACTATAATCAACACAATATTGCCATGAAAGTGCTACGACAGCTCTGGCAGCTAGGCCTGCATGTTCTGCAAACTCAGTCGCTACTTGAGCAATAGAGGTAGCATCCTTAAATTTCATGTTCCAATTATGCCTACCAATAGAAAAATTACCATTACGATCTCCAGGAAATGATTGCCCATGTTCCAACCTTTCATCCTTGAATCCTAAGTGGCATGAACCACTATCATCAACACAATATTGCCTTGAAAGTTCCACAACAGCTCTGGCCGCTAGGCTTGCATGTTCTGCCAAACTAGCCGTTGCTTGGGCAGTAGAGGTAGCATCCTTAAATTTCATGTTCCAATTCTACCTACCAATAGAAAATTTACCATCTCCAGGAAATGATTGCCTATGTTCCAACCTTTTATCCTTGAAACCTAAGTGGCATGAACCACTATCATCAACACAATATTGCCTTGAAAGTTCCACAACATCTCTGGCAGCTAGGCCTGCATGTTCTACAAACTGAGCCGCTGCTTGAGTAGCAAAGATCGCATCCTTAAATTTCATGTTCCAATTCTGCTTGCCAACAGAAAAATTACCATTACCATTTCCAGGAAATGATTGCCCATGTTCCAACCTTTCATCCTTGAAACCTAAGTGGCATGAACCAACATCATCAACACAATATTGCCTTGAAAGTTCTACAACTGTTCTGGCAACTAGGCTTGCATGTTCTGCAACCTCAGTCGCTGCTTGAGTACCAGATGTAGCATCCTTAAATTTCATGTTCCAATTCAGACTTCCAATAGAAAAATTACCATTACCATCTCCAGGAAATGATTGCCCATGTTCCAACCTTTCATCCTTGAAACCTAAGTGGCATGAACAACCATCATCAACACAATATTGTCTTGAAAGTTCTACAACTGCTCTGGCAACTAGGCTTGCATGCTCTGCAAATTTAGTCGCTGCTTGAGCAGCAGAGCTAGCATCCTTTATTTCAGGTTCCAATTCAGACTTCAAATAGAAAAATTACCATTACCATCTCCAGGAAATCATTGCCCATGTTCCAACCTTTCATCCTTGAAACCTAAGTGGCATGAACCACCATAATCAACACAATATTGCCTTGAAAGTTCTACAATAGCTATGGCAGCTAGGCTTGCATGGTCTGCAAACTCAGCCGCTGCTTGAGCAGCCGAGGTAGCATCCTTAAATTTAATGTTCCAATTCGACCTGCCAACAGAAAATTTACCATTACCATCTCCAGGAAATGATTGCCCATGTTCCAACCTTTCATCCTTGAAACCTAAGTAGCATGAACCACTATCATCAACACAATATTACCTTGAAAGTTCTACAATAGCTCTGGCAGCTAGGCCTGCATATTCTGCAATATCAGCCGCTGCTTGAGCAGTAGAGGTAGTATCCTTAATTTCATGTTCCAATTCAGCTTGCCAACAGAAAAGTTACCATTACCATCTCCAGGAAATGCTTTCCCATGTTCCAACCTTTCATCCTTGAAACCTAAGTGGCATGAACCACCATCATCAACACAATATTTCCTTGAAAGTACTCCAACAGCTCTAGCAGCTAGGCTTGCATGTTCTCCAAACTTAGCCGCTACTTAAGCAGCATAGGTAGCATCCTTAAATTTCATGTTCCAATACTGCCTGCCAACAAAAAGAATTAACAATACCATCTCAAGGAAATGATTTCCCATGTTCCAACCTTTCATCCTTGAAAACTAAGTGGCATGAACCACCATCATCAACACAATATTGCCTTGAAAGTTCTACAACAGCTCTGGCAGCTAGGCTTGCATGTTCTGCAAACACAGCCACTGCTTGAGTAGCAGAGGTAGCATCCTTAAATTTTATGTTCCAATTCTACCTGCCAACAAAACAATTACCATTACCATCTCTAAGAAATGATTGCCCATGTTCCGACCTTTTATTCTTGAAACCTAAGTGGCATGAACCACCATCATCAACACAATATTTCCTTGAATGTTGTACAACAGCTCTGGTAGCTAGGCTTCCATATTCTCCAAAATCAGCCGCTGCTTGAGCAGCAGAGGTAGCATCCTTAAATTTCATGTTCCAATTCTGCCTGCCAATAGAAAATTTACCATCTCCAGGAAATGATTGCCCATGTTCCAACCTTTTATCCTTGAAACCTAAGTGGAATGAACCACCATCATCAACACAATATTGAATTGAAAGTTCTACAATAGCTCTGGCAGCTAGGCTTACATGTTCTGCAAACGCAGTCGCTGCTTGAGCAGCAGAGGTAGCATCATTAAATTTCATGTTCCAATTCTGCCTTCCAACAGTAAAATTATCATTACCATCTCCAGGAAATGCTTGCCCATGTTCCAACCTTTCATCCTTGAAACCTAAGTGGCATGAACCACTACATCAACACAATATTGCATTGAAAGTCCTACAACAGATTTTGAAGCTAGGCTTGCATGTTTTGCAAACTCAGTTGCTACATTAGCAGCAAAGGTAGCATCCTTAAATTTCATGTTCCAATTCTGCCTGCCAATAGAAAAATTAACATTACCATCTCCAGGAAATGGTTGCCCATGTTCCAACCTTTAATCTTTTAAACTTAAGTGGCATGAACCATCATCATCAACACAATATTTCCTTGAAAGTTCTCCAACAGCTCTGGCAGCTAGGCTTGCCTGTTCTCGAAACTCAGCTGCTGCTTGAGCAGCAGAGGTAGCATCCTTAAATTTCATGTTCCAATACTACCTGCCAATAGAAAAATTACCATTACCATCTTAAGGAAATGATTTCCCATGTTCCAACCTTTCATCCTGGAAACCTAAGTGGCATGAACCACCATCATCAACACAATATTGCCTTGAAAGTTCTACTACAGCTCTGGCAGCTAGGCTTGTATGTTCTATAAACTCAACCGCTGCTTGAGCAGCAGAGGTAACATTCTTAAATTTCATGTTCCAATTCTGCCTGCCAATAGAAAAATTACCATTACCATCTCAAGGAAATGATTCCCCGTGTTCCAACCTTTCATCCTTGAAACCTAAGTGGCATGAACCACTATCATCAACACAATATTGCCTTGAAACTTCTCCAACAGCTCTGGCAGCTAGGCTTGAATATTCTCCAAAATCAGCCGCTGCTTGAGGAGCAGAGGTAGCATCCTTAAATTTCATATTCCAATACTGCCTGCCAATAGAAAAATTACCATTACCATCTCAAGGAAATGATTGCCAATATTCCAACCTTTCATCCTTGAAACCTAGGTGGCATGAACCACCATCATCAACACAATATTGCCTTGAAAGTTCTCCAACAGCTCTGGCAGCTAGGCTTGCATATTCTCCAAAATCAGCCGCTGCTTGAGCAGCAGAGGTAGCTTCCTTGAATTTCATGTTCCAATATTGTCTGCCAATAGAAAATTACCATTAACATCTCAAGGAAATGATTGCCCATGTTCCAACCTTGAATCCTTGAAACCTAAGTAGCATGAACCATCATCATCAACACAATATTGCCTTGAAAGTTCTACAACAGCTCTGGCAGCTAGGCTTGCATGTTCTCCAAACTCAGTCGTTGCTTGAGCAGCAGAGGTAGCATCCATAAATTTCATGTTCCAATACTACCTGCGAACAGAAAAATTAACATTACCATCTCCAGGAAATGCTTACCCATGTTCCAACCTTTTATCCTTGAAACCTAAGTGGCATGAACCACTATCATCAACACAATATTGCCTTGAATGTTCTACAACAGCTCTGGCAGCTAGGCTTGGATGTTCTGTAATATCAGCCGCTGCTTGAGCAGTAGAGGTAGCATCCTTAAATTTCATGTTCCAATTCTGCTTGGCAACAGAAAAATTAACATTACCATCTCCAGGAAATGCTTTCCCATGTTCCAACCTTTTATCCTTGAAACCTAAGTAGCATGAACCATCATCATCAACACAATATTGCCTTGAAAGTTCTACAACAGCTCTGGCAGCTAGGTTTGCATGTTCTCCAAACTCAGCCGATGCTTGAGCAGCAGAGGTAGCATCCGTAAATTTCATGTTCGAATACTACCTGCCAACAGAAATATTAACATTACCATCTCCAGGAAATGCTTGCCCATGTTCCAACCTTTCATCCTTGAAACCTAAGTGGCATGAACCACTATCATCAACATAATATTGCCTTGAAAGTTCTACAACAGCTCTGGCAGCTAGGCTTGGATGTTTTGCAATCTCAGCCGCTGCTTGAGCAACAGAGGTAGCATCCTTAAATTTCATGTTCCAATTCTACTTGCCAACAGAAAAATTAACATAACCATCTCCAGGAAATGCTTGCCCATGTTCCAACCTTTCATCCTTGAAACCTAAGTGGCATGAACCACCATCATCAACACAATATTTCCTTGAATGTTCTACAACAGCTCTGGTAGCTAGGCTTCCATATTCTCTAAAATCAGCCGCTGCTTGAGCAGCAGAGGTAGCATCCTTAAATTTCATGTTCCAATTCTGCCTGCCAATAGAAAATTTACCATCTCCAGGAAATGATTGCCCATGTTCCAACCTTTTATCCTTGAAACCTATGTGGAATGAACCACCATCATCAACAGAATATTGAATTGAAAGTTCTACAACAGCTCTGGCAGCTAGGCTTACATGTTCTGCAAACTCAGCCGCTGCTTGAGCAGCAGAGGTAGCATCATTAAATTTCATGTTCCAATTCTACCTTCCAACAGTAAAATTATCATTACCATCTCCAGGAAATGCTTGCCCATGTTCCAACCTTTCATCCTTGAAACCTAAGTGGCATGAACCACTACATCAACACAATATTGCATTGAAAGTCCTACAACAGATTTTGTAGCTAGGCTTGCATGTTCTGCAAACTCAGTCTCTACTTTAGCAGCAGAGGTAGCATCCTTAAATTTCATGTTCCAATTCTGCCTGCCAATAGAAAAAGTAACATTACCATCTCCAGGAAATGGTTGCCCATGTTCCAACCTTTAATCCTTTAAACTTAAGTGGCATGAACCATCATCATCAACACAATATTTCCTTGAAAGTTCTCCAACAGCTCTGGCAGCTAGGCTTGCCTGTTCTCCAAACTCAGCTGCTGCTTGAGCAGCAGAGGTAGTATCCATAAATTTCATGTTCCAATACTACCTGCCAATAGAACAATTACCATTACCATCTTAAGGAAATGATTTCCCATGTTCCAACCTTTCATCCTGGAAACCTAAGTGGCATGAACCACCATCATCAACACAATATTGCCTTGAAAGTTCTACAACAGCTCTGGCAGCTAGGCTTGCATGTTCTATAAACTCAACCGCTGCTTGAGAAGCAGAGGTAACATTCTTAAATTTCATGTTCCAATTCTGCCTGCCAATAGAAAAATTACCATTACCATCTCAAGGAAATGATTCCCCGTGTTCCAACCTTTCATCCTTGAAACCTAAGTGGCATGAACCACTATCATCAACACAATATTGCCTTGAAAGTTCTACAACAGCTCTGGCAGCTAGGTTTGCATGTTCTCCAAACTCAGCCGATGCTTGAGCAGCAGAGGTAGCATCCGTAAATTTCATGTTCGAATACTACCTGCCAACAGAAATATTAACATTACCATCTCCAGAAAATGCTTGCCCATGTTCCAACCTGTTATCCTTGAAACCTAAGTGGCATGAACCACCATTATCAACACAATATTGCCTTGAAAGTTCTCCAACAGCTCTGGCAGCTAGGCTTGCATATTCTCGAAAATCAGCCGCTGCTTGAGCAACAGAGGTAACATCCTTAAATTTCATGTTCTAATACTGTCTGCCAATAGAAAATTTCCATTACCATCTCAAGGAAATGATTGCCCATGTTCCAACCTTTAATCCTTGAAACCTAAGTAGCATGAACCATCATCATCAACACAATATTGCCTTGAAAGTTCTACAACAGCTCTGGCAGCTAGGCTTGCATGTTCTCCAAACTCAGTCGTTGCTTGAGCAGCAGAGGTAGCATCCGTAAATTTCATGTTCCAATACTACCTGCCAACAGAAAAATTAGCATTACCATCTCTAGGAAATGCTTGCCCATGTTCCAACCTTTTATCCTCGAAACCTAAGTGGCATGAACCACTATCATCAACACAATATTGCCTTGAAAGTTCTACAACAGCTCTGGCAGCTAGGCTTGGATGTTCTGCAATATCAGCCGCTGCTTGAGCAGTAGAGGTAGCATCCTTAAATTTCATGTTCCAAGTCTGCTTGCCAACAGAAAAATTAACATTACCATCTCCAGGAAATGCTTTCCCATGTTCCAACCTTTTATCCTTGAAACCTAAGTAGCATGAACCATCATCATCAACACAATATTGCCTTGAAAGTTCTACAACAGCTCTCGCAGCTAGGTTTGCATGTTCTCCAAACTCAGCCGATGCTTGAGCAGCAGAGGTAGCATCCGTAAATTTCATGTTCGAATACTACCTACCAACAGAAATATTAACATTACCATCTCCAGGAAATGCTTGCCCATGTTCCAACCTTTCATCCTTGAAACCTAAGTGGCATGAACCACTATCATCAACACAATATTGCCTTGAAAGTTCTACAACAGCTCTGGCAGCTAGGCTTGGATGTTCTGCAATCTCAGCCGCTGCTTGAGCAACAGAGGTAGCATCCTTAAATTTCATGTTCCAATTCTACTTGCCAACAGAAAAATTAACATAACCATCTCTAGGAAATGCTTGCCCATGTTCCAACCTTTCATCCTTGAAACCTAAATGGCATGAACCACCATCATCAACACAATATTTCCTTGAATGTTCTACAACAGCTCTGGTAGCTAGGCTTCCATATTCTCTAAAATCAGCCGCTGCTTGAGCAGCAGAGGTAGCATCCTTAAATTTCATGTTCCAATTCTGCCTGCCAATAGAAAATTTACCATCTCCAGGAAATGATTGCCCATGTTCCAACCTTTTATCCTTGAAACCTAAGTGGAATGAACCACCATCATCAACACAATATTGAATTGAAAGTTCTACAACAGCTCTGGCAGCTAGGCTTACATGTTCTGCAAACTCAGCCGCTGCTTGAGCAGCAGAGGTAGCATCATTAAATTTCATGTTCCAATTCTGCCTTCCAACAGTAAAATTATCATTACCATCTCCAGGAAATGCTTGCCCATGTTCCAACCTTTCATCCTTGAAACCTAAGTGGAATGAACCACTACATCAACACAATATTGCATTGAAAGTCCTACAACAGATTTTGTAGCTAGGCTTGCATGTTCTGTAAACTCAGTCGCTACTTTAGCAGCAGAGGTAGCAACCTTAAATTTCATGTTCCAATTCTGCCTGCCAATAGAAAAATTAACATTACCATCTCCAGGAAATGGTTGCCCATGTTCCAACCTTTAATCCTTTAAACTTAAGTAGCATGAACCATCATCACCAACACAATATTTCCTTAAAAGTTCTCCAACAGCTCTGGCAGCTAGGCTTGCTTGTTCTCCAAACTCAGCTGCTGCTTGAGCACCAGAGGTAGCATCCATAAATTTCATGTTCCAATACTACCTGCCAATAGAAAAATTACCATTACCAACTTAAGGAAATGATTTCCCATGTTCCAACCTTTCATCCTGGAAACCTAAGTGGCATGAACCACCATCATCAACACAATATTGCCTTGAAAGTTCTACAACAGCTCTGGCAGCTAGGCTTGCATGTTCTATAAACTCAACCGCTGCTTGAGCAGCAGAGGTAACATTCTTAAATCTCATGTTCCAATTCTGCCTGCCAATAGAAAAATTACCATTACCATCTCAAGGAAATGATTCCCCGTGTTCCAACCTTTCATCCTTGAAACCTAAGTGCCATGAACCACTATCATCAACACAATATTGCCTTGAAACTTCTCCAACAGCTCTGGCAGCTAGGCTTGCATATTCTCCAAAATCAGCCGCTGCTTGAGCAGCAGAGGTAGCATCCTTAAATTTCATATTCCAATACTGCCTGCCAATAGAAAAATTACCATTACCATCTCAAGGAAATGATTGCCAATATTCCAACCTTTCAACCTTAAAACCTAAGTGTCATGAACCACCATCATCAACACAATATTGCCTTGAAAGTTCTCCAACAGCTCTGGCAGCTAGGCTTGTATATTCTCCAAAATTAGCCAATGCTTGAGCAGCAGAGGTAGCATCCTTAAATTTCATGTTCCAATACTGTCTGCCAATAGAAAATTACCATTACCATCTCAAGGAAATGATTGCCCATGTTCCAACCTTTAATCCTTGAAACCTAAGTAGCATGAACCATCATCATCAACACAATATTGCCTTGAAAGTTCTACAACAGCTCTGGCAGCTAGGCTTGCATGTTCTCCAAACTCAGTCGTTGCTTGAGCAGCAGAGGTAGCATCCGTAAATTTCATGTTCCAATACTACCTGCCAACAGAAAAATTAACATTACCATCTCCAGGAAATGCTTGCCCATGTTCCATCCTTTTATCCTTGAAACCTAAGTGGCATGAACCACTATCATCAACATAATATTGCCTTGAAATTTCTACAACAGCTCTGGCAGCTAGGCTTGGATGCTCTGCAATATCAGCCGCTGCTTGAGCAGTAGAGGTAGCATCCTTAAATTTCATGTTCCAATTCTGCTTGCCAACAGAAAAATTAACATTACCATCTCCAGGAAATGCTTTCCCATGTTCCAACCTTTTATCCTTGAAACCTAAGTAGCATGAACCATCATCATCAACACAATATTGCCTTGAAAGTTCTACAACAGCTCTGGCAGCTAGGTTTGCATGTTCTCCAAACTCAGCCGATGCTGAGCAGCAGAGGTAGCATCCGTAAATTTCATGTTCGAATACTACCTGCCAACAGAAATATTAACATTACCATCTCCAGGAAATGCTTGCCCATGTTCCAACCTTTCATCATTGAAACCTAAGTGGCATGAACCACTATCATCAACACAATATTGCCTTGAAAGTTCTACAACAGCTCTGGCAGCTAGGCTTGGATGTTCTGCAATCTCAGCCGCTGCTTGAGCAACAGAGGTAGCATCCTTAAATTTCATGTTCCAATTCTACTTGCCAACAGAAAAATTAACATAACCATCTCCAGGAAATGCTTGCCCATGTTCCAACCTTTCATCCATGAAACCTAAGTGGCATGAACCACCATCATCAACACAATATTTCCTTGAATGTTCTACAACAGCTCTGGTAGCTAGGCTTCCATATTCTCCAAAATCAGCCGCTGCTTGAGCAGTAGAGGTAGCATCCTTAAATTTCATGTTCCAATTCTACTTGCCAACAAAAAAATTACCATAACATGCAAGCCTAGCTGCCAGAGCTGTTGTCGAACTTTCAAGGCAATATTGTGTTGATGATGGTGGTTCGTGCCACTTAGGTTTCAAGGAAGAAAGGTTGGAACATGGGCAATCATACCCTGGAGATGGTAATGGTAATATTTCTATTGGCAGGCACAATTGGAACATGAAATTTAAGGATGCTACCTCTGTTGCTCAAGCAGCGACTGAGTTTGCAGAACATGCAAGCCTAGCTGCCAGAGCTGTTGTCGAACTTTCAAGGCAATATTGTGTTGATGATGATGGTTCATGCCACTTAGGTTTCAAGGATGAAAGGTTGGAACATGGGCAATCATTTCCTTGAGATGGTAATGGTAATATTTCTATTGGCAGGCACAATTGGAACATGAAATTTAAGGATGCTACCTCTGTTGCTCAAGCAGCGGCTGAGTTTGCAGAACATGCAAGCCTAGCAGCCAGAGCTGTTGTAGAACGTTCAAGGCAATATTGTGTTGATGATGGTGGTTCGTGCCACTTAGGTTTCAAGGAAGAAAGGTTGGAACATGGGCAATCATACCCTGGAGATGTTAATGGTAATATTTCTATTGGCAGGCACAATTGGAACATGAAATTTAAGGATGCTACCTCTGTTGCTCAAGCAGCGGCTGAGTTTGCAGAACATGCAAGCCTAGCTGCCAGAGCCGTTGTAGAACTTTCAAGGCAATATTGTGTTGATGATGATGGTTCATGCCACTTAGGTTTCAAGGAAGAAAGGTTGGAACATGGGCAATCATACCCTGGAGATGGTAATGGTAATATTTCTATTGGCAGGCACAATTGGAACATGAAATTTAAGGATGCTACCTCTGTTGCTCAAGCAGCGGCTGAGTTTGCAGAACATGCAAGCCTAGCTGCCAGAGCTGTTGTCGAACTTTCAAGGCAATATTGTGTTGATGATGGTGGTTCATACCAGTTAGGTTTCAAGGATGAAAGGTTGGAACATGGGCAATCATTTCCTTGAGATGGTAATGGTAATGTTTCTATTGGCAGGCAGTATTGGAATATGAAATTTAAGGATGCTACCTCTGCCGCTCAAGCAGCGGCTGAGTTTGCAGAACATGCAAGCCTAGCAGCCAGAGCTGTTGTAGAACTTTCAAGGCAATATTTTGTTGATGATGGTGGTTCTTGCCACTTAGGTTTCAAGGAAGAAAGGTTGGAACATGGGCAATCATACCCTGGAGATGGTAATGGTAATATTTCTATTGGCAGGCGCAATTGGAACATTAAATTTAAGGATGCTACCTCTGTTGCTCAAGCAGCGGCTGAGTTTGCAGAACATGCAAGCCTAGCTGCCAGAGCTGTTGTCGAACTTTCAAGGCAATATTGTGTTGATGATGATGGTTCATGCCACTTAGGTTTCAAGGATGAAAGGTTGGAACATGGGCAATCATTTCCTTGAGATGGTAATGGTAATGTTTCTATTGGCAGGCAGTATTGGAATATGAAATTTAAGGATGCTACCTCTGCCGCTCAAGCAGCGGCTGAGTTTGCAGAACATGCAAGCCTAGCAGCCAGAGCTGTTGTAGAACTTTCAAGGCAATATTTTGTTGATGATGGTGGTTCTTGCCACTTAGGTTTCAAGGAAGAAAGGTTGGAACATGGGCAATCATACCCTGGAGATGGTAATGGTAATATTTCTATTGGCAGGCACAATTGGAACATGAAATTTAAGGATGCTACCTCTGTTGCTCAAGCAGCGGCTGAGTTTGCAGAACATGCAAGCCTAGCTGCCAGAGCTGTTGTCGAACTTTCAAGGCAATATTGTGTTGATGATGGTGGTTCATACCAGTTAGGTTTCAAGGATGAAAGGTTGGAACATGGGCAATCATTTCCTTGAGATGGTAATGGTAATGTTTCTATTGGCAGGCAGTATTGGAATATGAAATTTAAGGATGCTACCTCTGCCGCTCAAGCAGCGGCTGAGTTTGCAGAACATGCAAGCCTAGCAACCAGAGCTGTTGTAGAACTTTCAAGGCAATATTTTGTTGATGATGGTGGTTCTTGCCACTTAGGTTTCAAGGAAGAAAGGTTGGAACATGGGCAATCATACCCTGGAGATGGTAATGGTAATATTTCTATTGGCAGGCACAATTGGAACATGAAATTTAAGGATGCTACCTCTGTTGCTCAAGCAGCGGCTGCGTTTGCAGAACATGCAAGCCTAGCTACCAGAGCTGTTGTCGAACTTTCAAGGCAATATTGTGTTGATGATGATGGTTCATGCCACTTAGGTTTCAAGGATGAAAGGTTGGAACATGGGCAATCATTTCCTTGAGATGGTAATGGTAATATTTCTATTGGCAGGCACAGTTGGAACATGAAATTTAAGGATGCTACCTCTGTTGCTCAAGCAGCGGCTGAGTTTGCAGAACATGCAAGCCTAGCAGCCAGAGCTGTTGCAGAACGTTCAAGGCAATATTGTGTTGATGATGGTGGTTCGTGCCACTTAGGTTTCAAGGAAGAAAGGTTGGAACATGGGCAATCATACCCTGGAGATGGTAATGGTAATATTTCTATTGGCAGGCACAATTGGAACATGAAATTTGAGGATGCTACCTCTGTTGCTCAAGCAGCGGCTGAGTTTGCAGAACATGCAAGCCTAGCTGCCAGAGCTGTTGTCGAACTTTCAAGGCAATATTGTGTTGATGATGATGGTTCATGCCACTTAGGTTTCAAGGATGAAAGGTTGGAACATGGGCAATCATTTCCTTGAGATGGTAATGGTAATATTTCTATTGGCAGGCACAATTGGAACATGAAATTTAAGGATGCTACCTCTGTTGCTCAAGCAGCGGCTGAGTTTGCAGAACATGCAAGCCTAGCTGCCAGAGCTGTTGTCGAACTTTCAAGGCAATATTGTGTTGATGATGATGGTTCATGCCACTTAGGTTTCAAGGATGAAAGGTTGGAACATGGGCAATCATTTCCTTGAGATGGTAATGGTAATGTTTCTATTGGCAGGCAGTATTGGAATATGAAATTTAAGGATGCTACCTCTGCCGCTCAAGCAGCGGCTGAGTTTGCAGAACATGCAAGCCTAGCAGCCAGAGCTGTTGTAGAACTTTCAAGGCAATATTTTGTTGATGATGGTGGTTCTTGCCACTTAGGTTTCAAGGAAGAAAGGTTGGAACATGGGCAATCATACCCTGGAGATGGTAATGGTAATATTTCTATTGGCAGGCACAATTGGAACATGAAATTTAAGGATGCTACCTCTGTTGCTCAAGCAGCGGCTGAGTTTGCAGAACATGCAAGCCTAGCTGCCAGAGCTGTTGTCGAACTTTCAAGGCAATATTGTGTTGATGATGGTGGTTCATACCAGTTAGGTTTCAAGGATGAAAGGTTGGAACATGGGCAATCATTTCCTTGAGATGGTAATGGTAATGTTTCTATTGGCAGGCAGTATTGGAATATGAAATTTAAGGATGCTACCTCTGCCGCTCAAGCAGCGGCTGAGTTTGCAGAACATGCAAGCCTAGCAACCAGAGCTGTTGTAGAACTTTCAAGGCAATATTTTGTTGATGATGGTGGTTCTTGCCACTTAGGTTTCAAGGAAGAAAGGTTGGAACATGGGCAATCATACCCTGGAGATGGTAATGGTAATATTTCTATTGGCAGGCACAATTGGAACATGAAATTTAAGGATGCTACCTCTGTTGCTCAAGCAGCGGCTGAGTTTGCAGAACATGCAAGCCTAGCTGCCAGAGCTGTTGTCGAACTTTCAAGGCAATATTGTGTTGATGATGATGGTTCATGCCACTTAGGTTTCAAGGATGAAAGGTTGGAACATGGGCAATCATTTCCTTGAGATGGTAATGGTAATATTTCTATTGGCAGGCACAGTTGGAACATGAAATTTAAGGATGCTACCTCTGTTGCTCAAGCAGCGGCTGAGTTTGCAGAACATGCAAGCCTAGCAGCCAGAGCTGTTGCAGAACGTTCAAGGCAATATTGTGTTGATGATGGTGGTTCGTGCCACTTAGGTTTCAAGGAAGAAAGGTTGGAACATGGGCAATCATACCCTGGAGATGGTAATGGTAATATTTCTATTGGCAGGCACAATTGGAACATGAAATTTAAGGATGCTACCTCTGTTGCTCAAGCAGCGGCTGAGTTTGCAGAACATGCAAGCCTAGCTGCCAGAGCTGTTGTCGAACTTTCAAGGCAATATTGTGTTGATGATGATGGTTCATGCCACTTAGGTTTCAAGGATGAAAGGTTGGAACATGGGCAATCATTTCCTTGAGATGGTAATGGTAATATTTCTATTGGCAGGCACAATTGGAACATGAAATTTAAGGATGCTACCTCTGTTGCTCAAGCAGCGGTTGAGTTTGCAGAACATGCAAGCCTAGCTGCCAGAGCTGTTGTCAAACTTTCAAGGCAATATTGTGTTGATGATGGTGGTTCATACCAGTTAGGTTTCAAGGATGAAAGGTTGGAACATGGGCAATCATTTCCTTGAGATGGTAATGGTAATGTTTCTATTGGCAGGCAGTATTGGAATATGAAATTTAAGGATGCTACCTCTGCTGCTCAAGCAGCGGCTGAGTTTGCAGAACATGCAAGCCTAGCAGCCAGAGCTATTGTAGAACTTTCAAGGCAATATTGTGTTGATGATGGTGGTTCATGCCACTTAGGTTTCAAGGATGAAAGGTTGGAACATGGGCAATTATATCCTGGAGATGGTAATGGTAATATTTCTATTGGCAGGCACAATTGGAACATGAAATTTAAGGATGCTACCTATGTTGCTCAAGCAGCGGCTGAGTTTACAGAACATGCAAGCCTAGCTGCCCGAACTGTTGTTGAACTTTCAAGGCAATATTGTGTTGATGATGATGGTTCATGCCACTTTGGTTTCAAGGATGAAAGGTTGGAACATGGGCAATCATTTCCCGGAGATGGTAAATTTTCTATTGGCAGGCAGAATTGGAAGATGAAATTTAGAGATGCTACCTCTGCTGCTCAAGCAGCGGCTGAGTTTGCAGAACATGCAAGCCTAGCTGCCATAGTTGTTGTAGAACTGTAAAGGCAATATTGTGTTGATGATGGTGGTTCATTGCACTTTGGTTTCATGGATGAAAGGTTGGAACGTGGGCAATCATTTCCTGGGGATGGTAATGGTAATTTTTCTATTGGCAAGCAGTATTGGAACATGAAATTTAGAGATGCTACCTCTACTGCTCAAGCAGCGGCTGAGTTTGCAGAACATGCAAGCCTAGCAGCCAGAGCTGTTGTAGAATGTTCAAGGCAATATTGTGTTGATGATGGTGGTTCGTGCCACTTAGGTTTCAAGGAAGAAAGGTTGGAACATGGGCAATCATACCCTGGAGATGGTAATGGTAATATTTCTATTGGCAGGCACAATTGGAACATGAAATTTAAGGATGCTACCTCTGTTGCTCAAGCAGCGGCTGAGTTTCCAGAACATGCAAGCCTAGCTGCCAGAGCTGTTGTCGAACTTTCAAGGCAATATTGTGTTGATGATGATGGTTCATGCCATTTAGTTTTCAAGGATGAAAGGTGGGAACATGGGCAATTATTTCTTTGAGGTGGTAATGTTAATTTTTCTGTTGTGAGGCAGAATTGGAACATGAAATTTAAGGATGCTACCTCTGTTGCTCAAGTAGCGACTGAGTTTGAAGAACGTGCAAGCCTAACTACAAAAGCTGTTATAGAACTTTCAAGGCAATATTGAGTTGATGATGGTGGTTCATGCCACTTAGGTTTCAAGGATGAAAGGTTGGAACATGGGCAAGCATTTCCTGGAGATGTTATTGTTAATTTTTCAGTTGGCAAGTAGAATTGGAACAGGAAATTTAAGGATGCTACCTCTGCTGCTCAAGCAGCGGCTGAGTTTGTAGAACATGCAAGCCTAGCTGCCATAGATGTTGGAGAACTTTCAAGGCAATATTGTGTTGATGATGGTGGTTCATGCCACTTAGGTTTCAAGGATGAAAGGTTGGAACATGGGCAATTATATCCTTGAGATGGTAATGGTAATATTTCTATTGGCAGGCACAATTGGAACATGAAATTTCAGGATGCTACCTCTGTTGCTCAAGCAGCGGCTAAGTTTGCAGAACATGCAAGCCTAGCTGCCAGAGCTGTTGTCGAACTTTCAAGGCAATATTGTGTTGATGATGGTGGTTCATACCAGTTAGGTTTCAAGGATGAAAGGTTGGAACATGGGCAATCATTTCCTTGAGATGGTAATGGTAATGTTTCTATTGGCAGGCAGTATTGGAATATGAAATTTAAGGATGCTACCTCTGCTGCTCAAGCAGCGGCTGAGTTTGCAGAACATGCAAGCCTAGCTGCCAGAGCTGTTGTCGAACTTTCAAGGCAATATTGTGTTGATGATGATGGTTCATGCCACTTAGGTTTCAAGGATGAAAGGTTGGAACATGGGCAATCATTTCCTTGAGATGGTAATGGTAATATTTCTATTGGCAGGCACAATTGGAACATGAAATTTAAGGATGCTACCTCTGTTGCTCAAGCAGCGGCTGAGTTTGCAGAACATGCAAGCCTAGCAGCCAGAGCTGTTGTAGAACGTTCAAGGCAATATTGTGTTGATGATGGTGGTTCGTGCCACTTAGGTTTCAAGGAAGAAAGGTTGGAACATGGGCAATCATACCCTGGAGATGTTAATGGTAATATTTCTATTGGCAGGCACAATTGGAACATGAAATTTAAGGATGCTACCTCTGTTGCTCAAGCAGCGGCTGAGTTTGCAGAACATGCAAGCCTAGCTGCCAGAGCTGTTGTCGAACTTTCAAGGCAATATTGTGTTGATGATGATGGTTCATGCCACTTAGGTTTCAAGGATGAAAGGTTGGAACATGGGCAATCATTTCCTTGAGATGGTAATGGTAATATTTCTACTGGCAGGCACAATTGGAACATGAAATTTAAGGATGCTACCTCTGTTGCTCAAGCAGCGGCTGAGTTTGCAGAACATGCAAGCCTAGCTGCCAGAGCTGTTGTCGAACTTTCAAGGCAATATTGTGTTGATGATGGTGGTTCATACCACTTAGGTTTCAAGGATGAAAGGTTGGAACATGGGCAATCATTTCCTTGAGATGGTAATGGTAATGTTTCTATTGGCAGGCAGTATTGGAATATGAAATTTAAGGATGCTACCTCTGCCGCTCAAGCAGCGGCTGAGTTTGCAGAACATGCAAGCCTAGCAGCCAGAGCTGTTGTAGAACTTTCAAGGCAATATTTTGTTGATGATGGTGGTTCTTGCCACTTAGGTTTCAAGCAAGAAAGGTTGGAACATGGGCAATCATACCCTGGAGATGGTAATGGTAATATTTCTATTGGCAGGCACAATTGGAACATGAAATTTAAGGATGCTACCTCTGTTGCTCAAGCAGCGGCTGAGTTTGCAGAACATGCAAGCCTAGCTGCCAGAGCTGTTGTCGAACTTTCAAGGCAATATTGTGTTGATGATGATGGTTCATGCCACTTAGGTTTCAAGGATGAAAGGTTGGAACATGGGCAATCATTTCCTTGAGATGGTAATGGTAATGTTTCTATTGGCAGGCAGTATTGGAATATGAAATTTAAGGATGCTACCTCTGCCGCTCAAGCAGCGGCTGAGTTTGCAGAACATGCAAGCCTAGCAGCCAGAGCTGTTGTAGAACTTTCAAGGCAATATTTTGTTGATGATGGTGGTTCTTGCCACTTAGGTTTCAAGGAAGAAAGGTTGGAACATGGGCAATCATACCCTGGAGATGGTAATGGTAATATTTCTATTGGCAGGCACAATTGGAACATGAAATTTAAGGATGCTACCTCTGTTGCTCAAGCAGCGGCTGAGTTTGCAGAACATGCAAGCCTAGCTGCCAGAGCTGTTGTCGAACTTTCAAGGCAATATTGTGTTGATGATGGTGGTTCATACCAGTTAGGTTTCAAGGATGAAAGGTTGGAACATGGACAATCATTTCCTTGAGATGGTAATGGTAATGTTTCTATTGGCAGGCAGTATTGGAATATGAAATTTAAGGATGCTACCTCTGCCGCTCAAGCAGCGGCTGAGTTTGCAGAACATGCAAGCCTAGCAACCAGAGCTGTTGTAGAACTTTCAAGGAAATATTTTGTTGATGATGGTGGTTCTTGCCACTTAGGTTTCAAGGAAGAAAGGTTGGAACATGGGCAATCATACCCTGGAGATGGTAATGGTAATATTTCTATTGGCAGGCACAATTGGAACATGAAATTTAAGGATGCTACCTTTGTTGCTCAAGCAGCGGCTGAGTTTGCAGAACATTCAAGCCTAGCTGCCAGAGCTGTTGTCGAACTTTCAAGGCAATATTGTGTTGATGATGATGGTTCATGCCACTTAGCTTTCAAGGATGAAAGGTTGGAACATGGGCAATCATTTCCTTGAGATGGTAATGGTAATATTTCTATTGGCAGGCACAGTTGGAACATGAAATTTAAGGATGCTACCTCTGTTGCTCAAGCAGCGGCTGAGTTTGCAGAACATGCAAGCCTAGCAGCCAGAGCTGTTGCAGAACGTTCAAGGCAATATTGTGTTGATGATGGTGGTTCGTGCCACTTAGGTTTCAAGGAAGAAAGGTTGGAACATGGGCAATCATACCCTGGAGATGGTAATGGTAATATTTCTATTGGCAGGCACAATTGGAACATGAAATTTGAGGATGCTACCTCTGTTGCTCAAGCAGCGGCTGAGTTTGCAGAACATGCAAGCCTAGCTGCCAGAGCTGTTGTCGAACTTTCAAGGCAATATTGTGTTGATGATGATGGTTCATGCCACTTAGGTTTCAAGGATGAAAGGTTGGAACATGGGCAATCATTTCCTTGAGATGGTAATGGTAATATTTCTATTGGCAGGCACAATTGGAACATGAAATTTAAGGATGCTACCTCTGTTGCTCAAGCAGCGGCTGAGTTTGCAGAACATGCAAGCCTAGCTGCCAGAGCTGTTGTCGAACTTTCAAGGCAATATTGTGTTGATGATGGTGGTTCATACCAGTTAGGTTTCAAGGATGAAAGGTTGGAACATGGGCAATCATTTCCTTGAGATGGTAATGGTAATGTTTCTATTGGCAGGCAGTATTGGAATATGAAATTTAAGGATGCTACCTCTGCTGCTCAAGCAGCGGTTGAGTTTGCAGAACATGCAAGCCTAGCTGCCAAAGCTATTGTAGAACTTTCAAGGCAATATTGTGTTGATGATGGTGGTTCATGCCACTTAGGTTTCAAGGATGAAAGGTTGGAACATGGACAATCATTTCCTTGAGATGGTAATGGTAATCTTTCTATTGGCAGGCAGAATTGGAACATGAAATTTAAGGATGCTACCTATGTTGCTCAAGCAGCGGCTGAGTTTACAGAACATGCAAGCCTAGCTGCCCGAGCTGTTGTTGAACTTTCAAGGCAATATTGTGTTGATGATGATGGTTCATGCCACTTTGGTTTCAAGGATGAAAGGTTGGAACATGGGCAATCATTTCCTGGAGATGGTAAATTTTCTATTGGCAGGCAGAATTGGAAGATGAAATTTAGAGATGCTACCTCTGCTGCTCAAGCAGCGGCTGAGTTTGCAGAACATGCAAGCCTAGCTGCCATAGTTGTTGTAGAACTGTAAAGGCAATATTGTGTTGATGATGGTGGTTCATTCCACTTTGGTTTCATGGATGAAAGGTTGGAACGTGGGCAATCATTTCCTGGGGATGGTAATGGTAATTTTTCTATTGGCAAGCAGTATTGGAACATGAAATTTAGAGATGCTACCTCTACTGCTCAAGCAGCGGCTGAGTTTGCAGAACATGCAAGCCTAGCAGCCAGAGCTGTTGTAGAATGTTCAAGGCAATATTGTGTTGATGATGGTGGTTCGTGCCACTTAGGTTTCAAGGAAGAAAGGTTGGAACATGGGCAATCATACCCTGGAGATGGTAATGGTAATATTTCTATTGGCAGGCACAATTGGAACATGAAATTTAAGGATGCTACCTCTGTTGCTCAAGCAGCGGCTGAGTTTCCAGAACATGCAAGCCTAGCTGCCAGAGCTGTTGTCGAACTTTCAAGGCAATATTGTGTTGATGATGATGGTTCATGCCATTTAGTTTTCAAGGATGAAAGGTGGGAACATGGGCAATTATTTCTTTGAGGTGGTAATGTTAATTTTTCTGTTGTGAGGCAGAATTGGAACATGAAATTTAAGGATGCTACCTCTGTTGCTCAAGCAGCGACTGAGTTTGAAGAACGTGCAAGCCTAACTACAAAAGCTGTTATAGAACTTTCAAGGCAATATTGAGTTGATGATGGTTGTTCATGCCACTTAGGTTTCAAGGATGAAAGGTTGGAACATGGGCAAGCATTTCCTGGAGATGTTATTGTTAATTTTTCTGTTGGCAAGCAGAATTGGAACAGGAAATTTAAGGATGCTACCTCTGCTGCTCAAGCAGCGGCTGAGTTTGTAGAACATGCAAGCCTAGCTGCCATAGATGTTGGAGAACTTTCAAGGCAATATTGTGTTGATGATGGTGGTTCATGCCACTTAGGTTTCAAGGAAAAAAGGTTGGAACATGGGCAATCATTTCCTGGAGATGGTAATGGTAATTGTTCTGTTGGTAGTCAGAATTGGAACATGAAATTTAAGGATGCTACCTCTGCTGCTCAAGCAGCGGCTGAGTTTGGAGAACATGCAAGCCTAGTTGCCGGAGCTATTGGAGAACTTTCAAGGCAATATTGTGTTGATGATGGAGGTTCATGCCACTTAGGTTTCAAGGATAAAAGGTTGGAACATGGGCAATTATTTCCTTGAGATGGTAATGGTAATTATTCTATTGGCAGGCAGTATTGGAATATGAAATTTAAGGATGCTACCTCTGCTGCTCAAGTAGCTACTGAGTTTGCAGAACATGCAAGCCTAGCAGCCAGAGCTGTTGTAGAACTTTCAAGGCAATATTGTGTTGATGGTGGTGGTTCATGCCACTTAGGTTTCAAGGATGAAAGGTTGGAACATAGGCAACCATATCCTGGAGATGGTAATGGTAATATTTCTATTGGCAGGCATAATTGGAACATGAAATTTAAGGATGCTACCTCTGTTGCTCAAGCAGCGGCTGAGTTTGTAGAACATGCAAGCCTAGATGCCAGAGCTGTTGTCGAACTTTCAAGGCAATATTGTGTTGATGATGATGGTTCATGCCATTGATGAAAGGTTGGAACATGGGCAATTATTTCTTTGAGGTGGTAATGTTAATTTTTCTGTTGTGAGGCAGAATTGGAACATGAAATTTAAGGATGCTACCTCTGTTGCTCAAGTAGCGACTGATTTTGCAGAACATGCAAGCCTAGCTACAAAAGCTGTTGTAGAACTTTCAAGGCAATATTGAGTTGACGATGGCGGTTCATGCCACTTAGGTTTCAAGGATGAAAGGTTGGAACATGGGCAAGCATTTCCTGGAGATGGTATTGTTAATTTTTCTGTTGGCAAGCAGAATTGGAACAGGAAAATTAAGGATGCTACCTCTGCTGCTCAAGCAGCGGCTGAGTTTGGAGAACATGCATGCCTAGCTGCCATAGATGTTGGAGAACTTTCAAGGCAATATTGTGTTGATGATGGTGGTTCGCGCCACTTAGGTTTCAAGGATAAAAGGTTGGAACATGGGCAATGATTTCCTGGAGATGGTAATGGTAATTGTTCTGTTGGCAGGCAGAATTGGAACATGAAATTTAAGGATGCTACCTCTGCTGCTCAAGCAGCGGCTGAGTTTTGAGAACATGCAAGCCTAGCTGCCAGTGCTGTTGGAGAACTTTCAAGGCAATATTGTGTTGATGATGGTGGTTCATGCCAATTAGGTTTCAAGGATAAAAGGTTGGAACATGGGCAATCATTTCCTGGAGATGGAAATGGTAATTGTTCTGTTGTCAGGCAGAATTGGAACATGATATTTAAGGATGCCACCTCTGCTAGCTGAGTTTGTAGAACATGCAAGCCTAGCTGCCAGAGCTGTTGTAGAACTTTCAAGGCAATATTGAGTTGATGATGGTGGTTCATGCCACTTAGGTTTCAAGGATGAAAGGTTGGAACATGGGCAAGCATTTCCTGGAGATGGAAATCTTAATTTTTCTGTTGGCAGGCAGAATTGGAACGTGAAATTTAAGGATGCTACCTCTGCTGCTCAAGTAGCGACTGAGTTTGAAGAACATGCAAGCCTAGCTACAAAAGCTGTTGTAGAACATTCAAGGCAATATTGAGTTGATGATGGTGGTTCATGCTACTTAGGTTTCAAGGATGAAAGGTAGGAACATGGGCAAGCATTTCCTGGAGATGGTAATTTTAATTTTTCTATTGGCAAGCAGAATTAGAACATGAAATTTAAAAATTCTACCTCTGCTGCTCAAGCAGCTGCTGAGTTTGCAGAACATGCAAGCCTAGCTGCCAGAGCTGTTGTAGAACTTTCAAGGCAATATTGTTTTGATTATAGTGGTTCATGCCACTTAGGTTTCAAGGATGAAAGGTTGGAACATGGGCAATCATATCCTGGAGATGGTTATGGTAATTTTTTTATTGGCAAAGAGTATTGGAATATGTAATTTAAGGATGCTACTTCTGCTGCTCAAGCAGCGGCTGAGTTTGCAGAACATGCAAGCCTAGCATCCAGAGCTGTTGTAGAACTTTCAAGGCAATATTGTGTTGATGATAGTGGTTCATGCCACTTAGGTTTCAAGGATGAAAGGTTGGAACATGGGCAATCATATCCTGGAGATGGTTATGGTAATATTTCTATTGGCACGCACAATTGGAACATGAAATTTAAGGATGCATCTCAGTTGCTCAAGCAGCGGCTGAGTTTGCAGAACATGCAAGCCTAGCTTCCAGAGCTGTTTTAGAACTTTTAAGGCAATATTGTGTTGATGATGATGGTTCATGCCACTTAGGTTTCAAGGATGAAAGGTTGGAACATGGGCAATCATTTCCTTGACATGGTAATGGTAATTTTTCTGTTGGCAGGCAGTATTGGAACATGAAATTTAAGGATGCTACCTCTGCTGCTCAAGCTGGGACTGAGTTTGCAGAACATGCAAGCCTAGCTGCCAGAGCTGTTGTAGAACTTTTAATGCAATATTGTGTTGATAATGATGGTTCATGCCACTTAGGTTTCAAGGATCAAAGGTTGGAACATGGGCAATCATTTCCTTGAGATGGTAATGGTAATATTTCTATTGGCAGGCAGTATTGGAATATGAAATTTAAGGATGCTACCTTTGCTGCTCAAGCAGCGGCTGAGTTTGCAGAACATGCAAGCCTAGCTGCCAGAGCTTTTGAAGAACTTTTAAGGAAATATTGTGTTGACGATGGCGGTTCATGCCAGTTAGATTTCAAGGATGAAAGGTTGGAACATGGGCAAGCATTTCCTGGAGATGGTATTGTTAATTTTTCTGTTGGCAAGCAGAATTGGAACAAGAAATTTAAGGATGCTACCTCTGCTGCTCAAGCAGCGGCTGAGTTTGGAGAACATGCAAGCCTAGCTGCCATAGATGTTTTAGAACTTTCAAGGCAATATTGTGTTGATGATGGTGGTTCATGCCACTTAGGTTTCAAGGATAAAAGGTTGGAACATGGGCAATCATTTCCTGGAGATGGTAATGGTAATTGTTCTGTTGGCAGGCAGAATTGGAACATGAAATTTAAGGATGCTACCTCTGCTGCTCAAGCAGCGGCTGAGTTTGGAGAACATGCAAGCCTAGCTGCCAGTGCTGTTGGAGAACTTTCAAGGCAATATTGTATTGATGATGGTGGTTCATGCCACTTAGGTTTCAAGGATAAAAGGTTGGAACATGGGCAATTATTTCCTTGAGATGGTAATGGTAATTATTCTATTGGCAGGCAGTATTGGAATATGAAATTTAAGGATGCTACCTCTGCTGCGCAAGTAGCTACTGAGTTTGCAGAACATGCAAGCCTAGATGCCAGAGCTGTTATCGAACTTTCAAGGAAATATTGTGTTGATGATGATGGTTCATGCCATTTAGTTTTCAAGGATGAAAGGTTGGAACATGGGCAATTATTTCTTTGAGGTGGTAATGGTAATTTTTCTGTTGGCAGGCAGTATTGGAACATGAAATTTAAGGATGCTACCTCTGCTGCTCAAGCAGCGACTGAGTTTGCAGAACATGTAAGCCTAGCTGCCAGAGCTGTTGTAGAACTTTTAATGCAATATTGTGTTGATGATGATGGTTCATGCCACTTAGGTTTCAAGGATGAAAGGTTGGAACATGGGTCAGCATTTCCTGGAGATGGTATTGTTAATTTTTCTGTTGGCAAGCAGAATTGGAACAGGAAATTTAAGGATGCTACCTCTGCTGCTCAAGCAGTGGCTGAGTTTGGAGAACATGCAAGCCTAGCTGCCATAGATGTTGGAGAACTTTCAAGGCAATATTGTGTTGATGATGGTGGTTCATGCCACTTAGGTTTCAAGGATAAAAGGTTGGAACATGGGCAATCATTTCCTGGAGATGGTAATGGTAATTGTTCTGTTGGCAGGCAGAATTGGAACAAGAAATTTAAGGATGCTACCTCTGCTGCTCAAGCAGCGGCTGAGTTTTGAGAACATGCAAGCCTAGCTGCCAGTGGTGTTGGAGAACTTTCAAGGCAATATTGTGTTGATGATGGTGGTTCATGCCACTTAGGTTTCAATGATAAAAGGTTGGAACATGGGCAATCATTTCCTGGAGATGGAAATGGTAATTGTTCTGTTGGCAGGCAGAATTGGAACATGATATTTAAGGATGCCACCTCTGCAAGCTGAGTTTGTAGAACATGCAAGCCTAGCTGCCAGAGCTGTTGTAGAACTTTCAAGGCAATATTGAGTTGATGATGGTGGTTCATGCCACTTAGGTTTCAAGGATGAAAGGTTAGAACATGGGCAAGCATTTCCTGGAGATGGAAATCTTAATTTTTCTGTTGGCAGGCAGAATTGGAACGTGAAATTTAAGGATGCTACCTCTGCTGCTCAAGTAGCGACTGAGTTTGAAGAACATGCAAGCCTAGCTACAAAAGCTGTTGTAGAACATTCAAGGCAATATTGAGTTGATGATGGTGGTTCATGCTACTTAGGTTTCAAGGATGAAAGGTTGGAACATGGGCAAGCATTTCTTGGAGATGGTAATTTTAATTTTTCTATTGGCAAGCAGAATTGGAACATGAAATTTAAGGATGTTACCTCTGCTGCTCAAGCAGCTGCTGAGTTTGCAGAACATGCAAGCCTAGCTGCCAGAGCTGTTGTAGAACTTTCAAGGCAATATTGTTTTGATGATAGTGGTTCATGCCACTTAGGTTTCAAGGATGAAAGGTTGGAACATGGGCAATCATATCCTGGAGATGGTTATGGTAATTTTTTTATTGGCAAAGAGGTTTGGAATATGTAATTTAAGGATGCTACTTCTGCTGCTCAAGCAGCTGCTGAGTTTGTAGAACATGCAAGCCTAGCAGCCAGAGCTGTTGTAGAACTTTCAAGGCAATATTGTGTTGATGATAGTGGTTCATGCCACTTAGGTTTCAAGGATGAAAGGTTGGAACATGGGCAATCATATCCTGGAGATGGTTATGGTAATTTTTTTATTGGCAAAGAGTATTGGAATATGTAATTTAAGGATGCTACTTCTGCTGCTCAAGCAGCGGCTGAGTTTGCAGAACATGCAAGCCTAGCATCCAGAGCTGTTGTAGAACTTTCAAGGCAATATTGTGTTGATGATAGTGGTTCATGCCACTTAGGTTTCAAGGATGAAAGGTTGGAACATGGGCAATCATATCCTGGAGATGGTTATGGTAATATTTCTATTGGCACGCACAATTGGAACATGAAATTTAAGGATGCTACCTCAGTTGCTCAAGCAGCGGCTGAGTTTGCAGAACATGCAAGCCTAGCTTCCAGAGCTGTTTTAGAACTTTTAAGGCAATATTGTGTTGATGATGATGGTTCATGCCACTTAGCTTTCAAGGATGAAAGGTTGGAACATGGGCAATCATTTCCATGAGATGGTAATGGTAATTTTTCTGTTGGCAGGCAGTATTGGAACATGAAATTTAAGGATGCTACCTCTGCTGCTCAAGCAGCGGCTGAGTTTGCAGAACATGCAAGCCTAGCTGCCAGAGCTGTTGTAGAACTTTTAATGCAATATTGTGTTGATGATGATGGTTCAGGCCACTTAGGTTTCAAGGATCAAAGGTTGGAACATGGGCAATCATTTCCTTGAGATGGTAATGGTAATTTTTCTATTGGCAGGCAGTATTGGAATATGAAATTTAAGGATGCTACCTCTGCTGCTCAAGCAGCGGCTGAGTTTGCAGAACATGCAAGCCTAGCTGCCAGAGCTGTTGAAGAACTTTTAAGGAAATATTGTGTTGACGATGGCGGTTCATGCCAGTTAGATTTCAAGGATGAAAGGTTGGAACATGGGCAAGCATTTCCTAGAGATGGTATTGTTAATTTTTCTGTTGGCAAGCAGAATTGGAACAGGAAATTTAAGGATGCTACCTCTGCTGCTCAAGCAGCGGCTGTGTTTGGAGAACATGCAAGCCTAGCTGCCAGTGGTGTTGGAGAACTTTCAAGGCAATATTGTGTTGATGATGGTGGTTCATGCCACTTAGGTTTCAATGATAAAAGGTTGGAACATGGGCAATCATTTCCTGGAGATGGAAATGGTAATTGTTCTGTTGGCAGGCAGAATTGGAACATGATATTTAAGGATGCCACCTCTGCAAGCTGAGTTTGTAGAACATGCAAGCCTAGCTGCCAGAGCTGTTGTAGAACTTTCAAGGCAATATTGAGTTGATGATGGTGGTTCATGCCACTTAGGTTTCAAGGATGAAAGGTTAGAACATGGGCAAGCATTTCCTGGAGATGGAAATCTTAATTTTTCTGTTGGCAGGCAGAATTGGAACGTGAAATTTAAGGATGCTACCTCTGCTGCTCAAGTAGCGACTGAGTTTGAAGAACATGCAAGCCTAGCTACAAAAGCTGTTGTAGAACATTCAAGGCAATATTGAGTTGATGATGGTGGTTCATGCTACTTAGGTTTCAAGGATGAAAGGTTGGAACATGGGCAAGCATTTCTTGGAGATGGTAATTTTAATTTTTCTATTGGCAAGCAGAATTGGAACATGAAATTTAAGGATGTTACCTCTGCTGCTCAAGCAGCTGCTGAGTTTGCAGAACATGCAAGCCTAGCTGCCAGAGCTGTTGTAGAACTTTCAAGGCAATATTGTTTTGATGATAGTGGTTCATGCCACTTAGGTTTCAAGGATGAAAGGTTGGAACATGGGCAATCATATCCTGGAGATGGTTATGGTAATTTTTTTATTGGCAAAGAGGTTTGGAATATGTAATTTAAGGATGCTACTTCTGCTGCTCAAGCAGCTGCTGAGTTTGTAGAACATGCAAGCCTAGCAGCCAGAGCTGTTGTAGAACTTTCAAGGCAATATTGTGTTGATGATAGTGGTTCATGCCACTTAGGTTTCAAGGATGAAAGGTTGGAACATGGGCAATCATATCCTGGAGATGGTTATGGTAATTTTTTTATTGGCAAAGAGTATTGGAATATGTAATTTAAGGATGCTACTTCTGCTGCTCAAGCAGCGGCTGAGTTTGCAGAACATGCAAGCCTAGCATCCAGAGCTGTTGTAGAACTTTCAAGGCAATATTGTGTTGATGATAGTGGTTCATGCCACTTAGGTTTCAAGGATGAAAGGTTGGAACATGGGCAATCATATCCTGGAGATGGTTATGGTAATATTTCTATTGGCACGCACAATTGGAACATGAAATTTAAGGATGCTACCTCAGTTGCTCAAGCAGCGGCTGAGTTTGCAGAACATGCAAGCCTAGCTTCCAGAGCTGTTTTAGAACTTTTAAGGCAATATTGTGTTGATGATGATGGTTCATGCCACTTAGCTTTCAAGGATGAAAGGTTGGAACATGGGCAATCATTTCCTTGAGATGGTAATGGTAATTTTTCTGTTGGCAGGCAGTATTGGAACATGAAATTTAAGGATGCTACCTCTGCTGCTCAAGCAGCGACTGAGTTTGCAGAACATGCAAGCCTAGCTGCCAGAGCTGTTGTAGAACTTTTAATGCAATATTGTGTTGATGATGATGGTTCATGCCACTTAGGTTTCAAGGATCAAAGGTTGGAACATGGGCAATCATTTCCTGGAGATGGAAATCTTAATTTTTCTGTTGGCAGGCAGTATTGGAATATGAAATTTAAGGATGCTACCTCTGCTGCTCAAGCAGCGGCTTAGTTTGCAGAACATGCAAGCCTAGCTGCCAGAGCTGTTGAAGAACTTTTAAGGAAATATTGTGTTGACGATGGCGGTTCATGCCAGTTAGATTTCAAGGATGAAAGGTTGGAACATGGGCAAGCATTTCCTAGAGATGGTATTGTTAATTTTTCTGTTGGCAAGCAGAATTGGAACAGGAAATTTAAGGATGCTACCTCTGCTGCTCAAGCAGCGGCTGTGTTTGGAGAACATGCAAGCCTAGCTGCCATAGATGTTGGAGAACTTTCAAGGCAATATTATGTTGATTATGGTGGTTCATGCCACTTAGGTTTCAAGGATAAAAGGTTGGAACATGGGCAATCATTTCCTGGAGATGGTAATGGTAATTGTTCTGTTGGCAGGCAGAATTGGAACATGAAATTTAAGGATGCCACCTCTGCTAGCTGAGTTTGTAGAACATGCAAGCCTAGCTGCCAGAGCTGTTGTAGAACTTTCAAGGCAATATTGAGTTGATGATGGTGGTTCATGCCACTTAGGTTTCAAGGATGAAAGGTTGGAACATGGGCAAGCATTTCCTGGAGATGGAAATCTTAATTTTTCTGTTGGCAGGCAGAATTGGAACGTGAAATTTAAGGATGCTACCTCTGCTGCTCAAGTAGCGACTGAGTTTGAAGAACATGCAAGCCTAGCTACAAAAGCTGTTGTAGAACATTCAAGGCAATATTGAGTTGATGATGGTGGTTCATGCTACTTAGGTTTCAAGGATGAAAGGTTGGAATATGGGCAAGCATTTCCTGGAGATGGTAATTTTAATTTTTCTATTGGCAAGCAGTATTGGAATATGAAATTTAAGGATGCTACCTCTGCTGCTCAAGCAGCGGCTGAGTTTGCAGAACATGCAAGCCTAGCTGCCAGAGCTGTTGAAGAACTTTTAAGGAAATATTGTGTTGACGATGGCGGTTCATGCCAGTTAGATTTCAAGCATGAAAGGTTGGAACATGGGCAAGCATTTCCTGGAGATGGTATTGTTAATTTTTCTGTTGGCAAGCAGAATTGGAACAGGAAAATTAAGGATGCTACCTCTGCTGCTCAAGCAGCGGCTGAGTTTGGAGAACATGCAAGCCTAGCTGCCATAGATGTTGGAGAACTTTCAAGGCAAAATTGTGTTGATGATGGTGGTTCATGCCACTTAGGTTTCAAGGATAAAAGGTTGGAACATGGGCAATGATTTCCTGGAGATGGTAATGGTAATTGTTCTGTTGGCAGGCAGATGTGGAACATGAAATTTAAGGATGCTACCTCTGCTGCTCAAGCAGCGGCTGAGTTTGGAGAAGATGCAAGCCTAGCTGCGAGTGTTGTTGGAGAACTTTCAAGGCAATATTGTGTTGATGATGGTGGTTCATGCCACTTAGGTTTCAAGGATAAAAGGTTGGAACATGGGCAATCATTTCCTGGAGATGGAAATGGTAATTGTTCTGTTGGCAGGCAGAATTGGAACATGATATTTAAGGATGCCACCTCTGCTAGCTGAGTTTGTAGAACATGCAAGCCTAGCTGCCAGAGCTGTTGTAGAACTTTCAAGGCAATATTGAGTTGATGATGGTGGTTCAAGCCACTTAGGTTTCAAGGATGAAAGGTTGGAACATGGGCAAGCATTTCCTTGAGATGGTAATTGTAATTTTTCTATTGGCAGGCAGTATTGGAATATGAAATTTAAGGATGCTACCTCTGCTGCTCAAGCAGCGGCTGAGTTTGCAGAACATGCAAGCCTAGCTGCCAGAGGTGTTGAAGAACTTTTAAGGAAATATTGTGTTGACGATGGCGGTTCATGCCAGTTAGATTTCAAGGATGAAAGGTTGGAACATGGGCAAGCATTTCCTAGAGATGGTATTGTTAATTTTTCTGTTGGCAAGCAGAATTGGAACAGGAAATTTAAGGATGCTACCTCTGCTACTCAAGCAGCGGCTGTGTTTGGAGAACATGCAAGCCTAGCTGCCATAGATGTTGGAGAACTTTCAAGGCAATATTATGTTGATGATGGTGGTTCATGCCACTTAGGTTTCAAGGATAAAAGGTTGGAACATGGGCAATCATTTCCTGGAGATGGTAATGGTAATTGTTCTGTTGGCAGGCAGAATTGGAACAAGAAATTTAAGGATGCCACCTCTGCTAGCTGAGTTTGTAGAACATGCAAGCCTAGCTGCCAGAGCTGTTGTAGAACTTTCAAGGCAATATTGAGTTGATGATGGTGGTTCATGCCACTTAGGTTTCAAGGATGAAAGGTTGGAACATGGGCAAGCATTTCCTGGAGATGGAAATCTTAATTTTTCTATTGGCAGGCAGAATTGGAACGTGAAATTTAAGGATGCTACCTCTACTGCTCAAGTAGCGACTGAGTTTGAAGAACATGCAAGCCTAGCTACAAAAGCTGTTGTAGAACATTCAAGGCAATATTGAGTTGATGATGGTGGTTCATGCTACTTAGGTTTCAAGGATGAAAGGTTGGAATATGGGCAAGCATTTCCTGGAGATGGTAATTTTAATTTTTCTATTGGCAAGCAGTATTGGAATATGAAATTTAAGGATGCTACCTCTGCTGCTCAAGCAGCGGCTGAGTTTGCAGAACATGCAAGCCTAGCTGCCAGAGCTGTTGAAGAACTTTTAAGGAAATATTGTGTTGACGATGGCGGTTCATGCCAGTTAGATTTCAAGGATGAAAGGTTGGAACATGGGCAAGCATTTCCTGGAGATGGTATTGTTAATTTTTCTGTTGGCAAGCAGAATTGGAACAGGAAAATTAAGGATGCTACCTCTGCTGCTCAAGCAGCGGCTGAGTTTGGAGAACATGCAAGCCTAGCTGCCATAGATGTTGGAGAACTTTCAAGGCAAAATTGTGTTGATGATGGTGGTTCATGCCACTTAGGTTTCAAGGATAAAAGGTTGGAACATGGGCAATGATTTCCTGGAGATGGTAATGGTAATTGTTCTGTTGGCAGGCAGAATTGGAACATGAAATTTAAGGATGTTACCTTTGCTGCTCAAGCAGCGGCTAAGTTTGGAGAACATGCAAGCCTAGCTGCGAGTGCTGTTGGAGAACTTTCAAGGCAATATTGTGTTGATGATGGTGGTTCATGCCACTTAGGTTTCAAGGATAAAAGGTTGGAACATGGGCAATAATTTCCTGGAGATGGAAATGGTAATTGTTCTGTTGGCAGGCAGAATTGGAACATGATATTTAAGGATGCCACCTCTGCTAGCTGAGTTTGTAGAACATGCAAGCCTAGCTGCCAGAGCTGTTGTAGAACTTTCAAGGCAATATTGAGTTGATGATGGTGGTTCATGCCACTTAGGTTTCAAGGATGAAAGGTTGGAACATGGGCAAGCATTTCCTGGAGATGGAAATCTTAATTTTTCTATTGGCAGGCAGAATTGGAACGTGAAATTTAAGGATGCTACCTCTGCTGCTCAAGTAGCGACTGAGTTTGAAGAACATGCAAGCCTAGCTACAAAAGCTGTTGTAGAACATTCAAGGCAATATTGATTTGATGATGGTGGTTCATGCTACTTAGGTTTCAAGGATGAAAGGTTGGAACATGGGCAAGCATTTCCTGGAGATGGTAATTTTAATTTTTCTATTGGCAAGCAGTATTGGAATATGAAATTTAAGGATGCTACCTCTGCTGCTCAAGCAGCGGCTGAGTTTGCAGAACATGCAAGCCTAGCTGCCAGAGCTGTTGAAGAACTTTTAAGGAAATATTGTGTTGACGATGGCGGTTCATGCCAGTTAGATTTCAAGGATGAAAGGTTGGAACATGGGCAAGCATTTCCTAGAGATGGTATTGTTAATTTTTCTGTTGGCAAGCAGAATTGGAACAGGAAATTTAAGGATGCAACCTCTGCTGCTCAAGCAGCGGCTGAGTTTGGAGAACATGCAAGCCTAGCTGCCATAGATGTTGGAGAACTTTCAAGGCAAAATTGTGTTGATGATGGTGGTTCATGCCACTTAGGTTTCAAGGATAAAAGGTTGGAACATGGGCAATCATTTCCTGGAGATGGTAATGGTAATTGTTCTATTGGCAGGCAGAATTGGAACATGAAATTTAAGGATGCTACCTCTGCTGCTCAAGCAGCGGCTGAGTTTGGAGAACATGCAAGCCTAGCTGCCAGTGCTGTTGGAGAACTTTCAAGGCAATATTGTGTTGATGATGGTGGTTCATGCCACTTAGGTTTCAAGGATAAAAGGTTGGAACATGGGCAATCATTTCCTGGAGATGGAAATGGTAATTGTTCTGTTGGCAGGCAGAATTGGAACATGATATTTAAGGATGCCACCTCTGCTAGCTGAATTTGTAGAACATGCAAGCCTAGCTACCAGAGCTGTTGTAGAACTTTCAAGGCAATATTGAGTTGATGATGGTGGTTCATGCCACTTAGGTTTCAAGGATGAAAGGTTGGAACATGGGCAAGCATTTCCTGGAGATGGAAATCTTAATTTTTCTGTTGGCAGGCAGAATTGGAACGTGAAATTTAAGGATGCTACCTCTGCTGCTCAAGTAGCAACTGAGTTTGAAGAACATGCAAGCCTAGCTACAAAAGCTGTTGTAGATCATTCAAGGCAATATTGAGTTGATTATGGTGGTTCATGCTACTTAGGTTTCAAGGATGAAAGGTTGGAACATGGGCAAGCATTTCCTGGAGATGGTAATTTTAATTTTTCTATTGGCAAGCAGAATTGGAACATGAAATTTAAGGATGCTACCTCTGCTGCTCAAGCAGCTGCTGAGTTTGCAGAACATGCAAGCCTAGCTGCCAGAGCTGTTGTAGAACTTTCAAGGCAATATTGTTTTGATGATAGTGGTTCATGCCACTTAGGTTTCAAGGATGAAAGGTTGGAACATGGGCAATCATATCCTAGAGATGGTTATGGTAATTTTTTTATTGGCAAAGAGTATTGGAATATGTAATTTAAGGATGCTACTTCTGCTGCTCAAGCAGCGGCTGAGTTTTCAGAACACACAAGCCTAGCAGCCAGAGTTGTTGTAGAACTTTCAAGGCAATATTGTGTTGATGATAGTGGTTCATGCCACTTAGGTTTCAAGGATGAAAGGTTGGAACATGGGAAATCATATCCTGGAGATGGTTATGGTAATATTTCTATTGGCACGCATAATTGGAACATGAAATTTAAGGATGCTACCTATGTTGCTCAAGCAGCGGCTGAGTTTGAAGAACATGCAAGCCTAGCTTCCAGAGCTGTTTTAGAACTTTTAAGGCAATATTGTGTTGATGATGATGGTTCATGCTACTTAGGTTTCAAGGATGAAAGGTTGGAACACGGGGAATCATTTCCTTGAGATGGTAATGGTAATTTTTCTATTGGCAGGCAGAATTGGAACATGAAATTTAAGAATGTTACCTCTGCTGCTCAAGCAGCGGTTGAGTTTATAGAACATACAAGCCTAGCTGCCAGAGCTGTAGTAGAACTTTCAAGGCAATATTGTGTTGATGATGGTGGTTCATGCCACTTAGGTTTCCAGGATGAAAGGTTGGAACATGGGAAATCATTTCCTTAAGATGGTAATGGTAATTTTTCTATTGGCAGGTAGTATTGGAACATGAAATTTAAGGATGCTACCTCTGCTGCTCAAGCAGCGACTGAGTTTGCAGAACATGTAAGCCTAGCTGCCAGAGCTGTTGTAGAACTTTTAATGCAATATTGTGTTGATGATGATGGTTCATGCCACTTAGGTTTCAAGGATCAAAGGTTGGAACATGGGCAATCATTTCCTTGAGATGGTAATGGTAATTTTTCTATTGGCAGGCAGTATTGGAATAAGAAATTTAAGGATGCTACCTCTGCTGCTCAAGCAGCGGCTGAGTTTGCAGAACATGCAAGCCTAGCTGCCAGAGCTGTTGAAGAACTTTTAAGGAAATATTGTGTTGAGGATGGTGGTTCATGCCAGTTAGATTTCAAGGATGAAAGGTTGGAACATAGGCAATCATTTCCTTGAGATGGTAATGGTAATTTTTCTATTGGCAAGCAGTATTGGAATATGAAATTTAAGGATGCTACCTCTGCTGCTCAAGCAGCGACTGAGTTTGCAGAACATGCAAGCCTAGAAGCCAGTGTTGTTGTAGAACATTCAAGGCAATATTGTGTTGATGATGGTGGTTCATGCCACTTAGGTTTCAAGGATGAAAGGTTGGAACATGGGCAACCATATCCTGGAGATGGTAATGGTAATATTTCTATTGGCAGGCACAATTGGAACATGAAATTTAAAGATGCTACCTCTGTTGCTCAAGCAGCGGCTGATTTTGGAGAATATGCAAGCCTAGCTGCCAGAGCTACTGGAGAACTTTCAAGGCAATATTGTGTTGATGATGGTGGTTTATTCCACTTAGGTTTCAATGATGAAAGGTTAGAACATGGGCAAACATTTCCTTGAGATGGTAATTGTAATTTTTGTATTAGCAGGCAGTATTGGAATATGAAATTTAAGTATGCTACCTCTGCTGCTCAAGCAGCTGCTGAGTTTACAGAACATACAAGCCTAGCTGCTAGAGCTGTTGTAGAACTTTCAAGGCAATATTGTGTTGATGATGATGGTTCATGCCACTTAGGTTTCAAGGATAAAAGGTTAGAACATGGGCAATCATTTCTTGGAGATGGTAAATTTTCTATTGGCAGGCAGAATTGGAACATGAAATTTGAGTTGATGATGGTGGTTCATGACACTTAGGTTTCAAGGATGAAAGTTTGGAACATGGGAAAGCATTTTCTGGAGATGGTAATGTTAATTTTTCTGTTAACAGGCAGAAATGGAACATGAAATTTAAGGATGCTACCTCTGCTGCTCAAGTAGCGACTGAATTTGCAGAACATGCAAGCCTAACTATAAAAGCTATTGTAGAACTTTCAAGGAAATATTGAGTTGATGATGGTGGTTCATGCCACTTAGGTTTCAAGGATGAAAGGTTGGAACATGGGCAAGCATTTCCTGGAGATGGTAATGTTAATTTTTCTGTTGGCAAGCAGAATTGGAACATGAAATTTAAGGATGCTCCCTCTGCTGCTCAAGTAGCGACCGACTTTGCAGAACATGCAGGCCTAGCTACAAAAGCTGTTATAGAACTTTCAAGGCAATATTGAGTTGATGATGGTGGTTCATGCCACTTAGGTTTCAAGGATGAAAGGTTGGAACATGGGCAAGCGTTTCCTGGAGATGGTAATGTTAATTTTTCTGTTGGCAAGCAGAATTGGAACATGAAATTTTAGGACGCTACCTCTGCTGCTCAAGCAATGGCTGAGTTTGCAGAACATGCAAGCCTAGCTGCCAGAGCTGTTGTAGAACTTTTAAGGAAATATTGTGTTGATGATGGTGGTTCATGCCAGTTAGGTTTCAAGGATGAAAGGTTGGAACATGGGCAATCATTTCCCTGAGATGGTAATGGTAATTTTTCTATTGGCAGGCAAAATTGGAACATGAAATTTAAGGATGCTACCTCTGCTGCTCAAGCAGCGGCTGAGTTTGAAGAACATGCAAGCCTAGCTGCCAGAGCTATTGTAGAACTTTCAAGGCAATATTGTGTTGATGATGATGGTTCATGCCACTTAGGTTTCAAGGATAAAAGGTTAGAACATGGGCAATCATTTCTTGGAGATGGTAAATTTTCTATTGGCAGGCAGAATTGGAACATGAAATTTGAGTTGATGACGGTGGTTCGTGCGACTTAGGTTTCAAGGATGAAAGGTTGGAACATGGGCAAGCATTTCCTGGAGATGGTAATGTTAATTTTTCTGTTGGCAGGCAGAATTGGAACATGAAATTTCAGGATGCTACCTCTGCTTCTCAAGTAGCGACTGAGTTTGCAGAACATGCAAGCCTAGCTACAAAAGCTGTTGTAGAACTTTCAAGGAAATATTGAGTTGATGATGGTGGTTCATGCCACTTAGGTTTCAAGGATGAAAGGTTGGAACATGGGCAAGCATTTCCTGGAGATGGTATTGTTAATTTTTCTGTTAGCAAGCAGAATTGGAACATGAAATTTAAGGATGCTACCTCTGCTGCTCAAGTAGCGACTGAGTTTGCAGAACATGCAAGCCTAGCTACAAAATCTGTTGTATAACTTTCAAGGCAATATTGAGTTGATGATGGTTGTTCATGCCACTTAGGTTTCAAGGATGAAAGGTTGGAACATGGGCAAGCATTTCCTGGAGATGGTAATGTTAATTTTTCTGGTGGCCGGCAGAATTGGAAGATGAAATTTAAGGATGCTACCTCTGCTGCTCAAGTAGCGACTGAGTTTGCAGAACATGCAAACCTAGCTACAAAAGCTGTTGTAGAACTTTCAAGGCAATATTGAGTTGATGATGGTGGTTTATGGCACTTAGGTTTTAAGGATGAAAGGTTGGAACATGGGCAAGCATTTCCTGGAGATGGTAATGTTAATTTTTCTGTAGGCAAGAAGAATTAAAAGATGAAATTTAAGGATGCTACCTCTGCTGCTCAAGTAGCGACTGACTTTGCAGAACATGCAAGCCTAGCTGCCAGAGCTGTTGTTGAACTTTTAAGGTAATATTGTGTTGATGATGGTGGTTCATGCCAGTTAGGTTTCTAGGATGAAAGGTTGGAACATGGGCAATCATTTCCTTGAGATGGTAATGGAAATTTTTCTATTGGTAGGCATTATTGGAATATGAAATTTAAGGATGCTACCTCTGCTGCCCAAGCAGCGGCTGAGTTTGCAGAACATGCAAGCCTAGCTGCCAGAGCTGTTGTAGAACTTTCAAGGCAATATTGTGTTGATGATGGTGGTTCATGCCACTTAGGTTTCAAGGATAAAAGGTTGGAACATGGGCAATCATTTCTTGGAGATGGTAAATTTTCTATTGGCAGGCAGAATTGGAACATGAAATTTGAGTTGATGATGGTGGTTCGTGCCACTTATTTTTGCAGAACATGCAAGCCTAGCTACAAAAGCTGTTGTAGGACTTTCAATGCAATATTGTGTTGATGTAGTGGTTCATGCCACTTAGGTTTCAAGGATGAAAGGTTGGAACATGGGCAAGTATTTCCTGGAGATGGTAAAGTTAATTTTACTGTTGGAAGGCAGAATTGGAACATAAAATTTAAGGATGCTACCTCTGCTGCTCAAGCAGCGGCTGAGTTTGCAGAACATGTAAGCCTAGCAGCCAGAGCTGTTGTAGAACTTTCAATTTAATATTGTGTTGATGGTGGTGGTTCATTCCACTTAGGTTTCAAGGATAAAAGGCTGGAACATGGGCAATCATTTCCTTGAGATAGTAATGGTAATTTTTCTGTTGGCAGGCAGTATTGGAGCAGGAAATATAAGGATGCTACCTTTGCTGCTCAAGCAGCGGCTGAGTTTGGAGAACTTGCAAGCCTAGCTGCCAGAGCTGTAAGAGAATTTTCAAGGCAATATTGTGTAGATGATGGTGGTTCATGCCACTTAGGTTTCAAGGATGAAAGGTTGGAACATGGGTAATCATTTCCTTGAGATGGTAATGGTTATTTTTCTATTGGCAGGCAGAATTGGAACATGAAATTTAAGGAAGCTACCTGTGCTGCTCAAGCAGCGGCTGAATTTGCAGAACATGCAAGCCTAGTTGCCAGAGCTGTTGTAGAACTTTCAAGGAAATATTGAGTTGATGATGGTGGTTCATGCCACTTAGGTTTCAAGGATAAAAGGTTGGAACATGGGCAATCATTTCCTTAAGATGGTAATGGTAATTTTTCTATTGGCAGGCAGAATTGGAACATGAAATTTAAGAATGCTACCTCTGCTGCTCAAGCAGTGGCTGTGTTTGTAGAACATGCAAGCCTAGCTGCTAGAGCTGTTGTAGAACTTTCAAGGAAATATTGAGTTGATGATAGTGGTTCATGCCACTTAGGTTTCAAGGATGAAAGGTTGGAACATGGGCAAGCATTTCCTGGAGATGGTAATGTTAATTTTTCTGGTGGCCGGCAGAATTGGAAGATGAAATTTAAGGATGCTACCTCTGCTGCTCAAGTAGCGACTGAGTTTGCAGAACATGCAAACCTAGCTACAAAAGCTGTTGTAGAACTTTCAAGGCAATATTGAGTTGATGATGGTGGTTTATGGCACTTAAGTTTTAAGGATGAAAGGTTGGAACATGGGCAAGCATTTCCTGGAGATGGTAATGTTAATTTTTCTGTAGGCAAGAAGAATTGGAAGATGAAATTAAAGGATGCTACCTCTGCTGCTCAAGTAGCGACTGACTTTGCAGAACATGCAAGCCTAGCTGCCAGAGCTGTTGTTGAACTTTTAAGGCAATATTGTGTTGATGATGGTGGTTCATGCCAGTTAGGTTTCTAGGATGAAAGGTTGGAACATGGGCAATCATTTCCTTGAGATGGTAATGGAAATTTTTCTATTGGTAGGCATTATTGGAATATGAAATTTAAGGATGCTACCTCTGCTGCCCAAGCAGTGGCTGAGTTTGCAGAACATGCAAGCCTAGCTGCCAGAGCTGTTGTAGAACTTTCAAGGCAATATTGGGTTGATGATGGTGGTTCATGCCACTTAGGTTTCAAGGATAAAAGGTTGGAACATGGGCAATCATTTCTTGGAGATGGTAAATTTTCTATTGGCAGGCAGAATTGGAACATGAAATTTGAGTTGATGATGGTGGTTCGTGCCACTTATTTTTGCAGAACATGCAAGCCTAGCTACAAAAGCTGTTGTAGGACTTTCAATGCAATATTGTGTTGATGTAGTGGTTCATGCCACTTAGGTTTCAAGGATGAAAGATTGGAACATGGGCAAGCATTTCCTGGAGATGGTAAAGTTAATTTTACTGTTGGAAGATAGAATTGGAACATAAAATTTAAGGATGCTACCTCTGCTGCTCAAGCAGCGGCTGAGTTTGCAGAACATGTAAGCCTAGCTTCCAGAGCTGTTGTAGAACTTTCAATTCAATATTGTGTTGATGGTGGTGGTTCATTCCACTTAGGTTTCAAGGATAAAAGGTTGGAACATGGGCAATCATTTCCTTGAGATGGTAATGGTAATTTTTCTATTGGCAGGCAGAATTGGAACATGAAATTTAAGGAAGCTACCTGTGCTGCTCAAGCAGCGGCTGAATTTGCAGAACATGCAAGCCTAGCTGCCAGAGCTGTTGTAGAACTTTCAAGAAATATTGAGTTGATGATGGTGGTTCATGCCACTTAGGTTTCAAGGATAAAAGGTTAGAACATGGGCAATCATTTCCTTGAGATGGTAATGGTAATTTTTCTATTGGCAGGCAGAATTGGAACATGAAATTTAAGAATGCTACCTCTACTGCTCAAGCAGTGGCTGTGTTTGTAGAACATGCAAGCCTAGCTGCTAGAGCTGTTGTAGAACTTTCAAGGCAATATTGAGTTGATGATAGTGGTTCATGCCACTTAGGTTTCAAGGATGAAAGGTTGGAACATGGGCAAGCATTTCCTGGAGATGGCAATGTTAATTTTTCTATTGGCAGGCAGAATTGGAACATGAAATTTAAGGATGCTACCTCTGCTGCTCAAGCAGCGGCTGAGTTTGCAGAACATGCAAGCCTAGCTGCCAGAGCTGTTGTGGAACTTTCAAGGCAATATTATGTTAATGATGGTGGTTCATGTCACTTAGGTTTCAAGGATAAAAGGTTGGAACATGGGCAATCATTTCTTGGAGATGGTAAATTTTCTATTGGCAGGCAGAATTGGAACATGAAATTTGAGTTGATGATGGTGGTTCGTGCCACTTATTTTTGCAGAACATGCAAGCCTAGCTACAAAAGCTGTTGTAGGACTTTCAATGCAATATTGTGTTGATGTAGTGGTTCATGCCACTTAGGTTTCAAGGATGAAAGGTTGGAACATGGGCAAGCATTTCCTGGAGATGGTAAAGTTAATTTTACTATTGGAAGGCAGAATTGGAACATAAAATTTAAGGATGCTACCTCTGCTGCTCAAGCAGCGGCTGAGTTTGCAGAACATGTAAGCCTAGCAGCCAGAGCTGTTGTAGAACTTTCAATTCAATATTGTGTTGATGGTGGTGGTTCATTCCACTTAGGTTTCAAGGATAAAAGGTTGGAACATGGGCAATCATTTCCTTGAGATAGTAATGGTAATTTTTCTGTTGGCAGGCAGTATTGGAGCATGAAATATAAGGATGCTACCTTTGCTGCTCAAGCAGCGGCTGAGTTTGGAGAACATGCAAGCCTAGCTGCCAGAGCTGTAAGAGAATTTTCAAGGCAATATTGTGTTGATGATGGTGGTTCATGCCACTTAGGTTTCAAGGATGAAAGGTTGGAACATGGGTAATCATTTCCTTGAGATGGTAATGGTAATTTTTCTATTGGCAGGCAGAATTGGAACATGAAATTTAAGGAAGCTACCTGTGCTGCTCAAGTAGCGGCTGAATTTGCAGAACATGCAAGCCTAGCTGCCAGAGCTGTTGTAGAACTTTCAAGGAACTATTGAGTTGATGATGGTGGTTCATGCCACTTAGGTTTCAAGGATAAAAGATTGGAACATGGGCAATCATTTCCTTGAGATGGTAATGGTAATTTTTCTATTGGCAGGCAGAATTGGAACATGAAATTTAAGAATGCTACCTCTGCTGCTCAAGCAGTGGCTGTGTTTGTAGAACATGCAAGCCTAGCTGCTAGAGCTGTTGTAGAACTTTCAAGGAAATATTGAGTTGATGATAGTGGTTCATGCCACTTAGGTTTCAAGGATGAAAGGTTGGAACATGGGCAAGCATTTCCTGGAGATGGTAATGTTAATTTTTCTGGTGGCCGGCAGAATTGGAAGATGAAATTTAAGGATGCTACCTCTGCTGCTCAAGTAGCGACTGAGTTTGCAGAACATGCAAACCTAGCTACAAAAGCTGTTGTAGAACTTTCAAGGCAATATTGAGTTGATGATGGTGGTTTATGGCACTTAAGTTTTAAGGATGAAAGGTTGGAACATGGGCAAGCATTTCCTGGAGATGGTAATGTTAATTTTTCTGTAGGCAAGAAGAATTGGAAGATGAAATTAAAGGATGCTACCTCTGCTGCTCAAGTAGCGACTGACTTTGCAGAACATGCAAGCCTAGCTGCCAGAGCTGTTGTTGAACTTTTAAGGCAATATTGTGTTGATGATGGTGGTTCATGCCAGTTAGGTTTCTAGGATGAAAGGTTGGAACATGGGCAATCATTTCCTTGAGATGGTAATGGAAATTTTTCTATTGGTAGGCATTATTGGAATATGAAATTTAAGGATGCTACCTCTGCTGCCCAAGCAGTGGCTGAGTTTGCAGAACATGCAAGCCTAGCTGCCAGAGCTGTTGTAGAACTTTCAAGGCAATATTGGGTTGATGATGGTGGTTCATGCCACTTAGGTTTCAAGGATAAAAGGTTGGAACATGGGCAATCATTTCTTGGAGATGGTAAATTTTCTATTGGCAGGCAGAATTGGAACATGAAATTTGAGTTGATGATGGTGGTTCGTGCCACTTATTTTTGCAGAACATGCAAGCCTAGCTACAAAAGCTGTTGTAGGACTTTCAATGCAATATTGTGTTGATGTAGTGGTTCATGCCACTTAGGTTTCAAGGATGAAAGATTGGAACATGGGCAAGCATTTCCTGGAGATGGTAAAGTTAATTTTACTGTTGGAAGGTAGAATTGGAACATAAAATTTAAGGATGCTACCTCTGCTGCTCAAGCAGCGGCTGAGTTTGCAGAACATGTAAGCCTAGCTTCCAGAGCTGTTGTAGAACTTTTAATTCAATATTGTGTTGATGGTGGTGGTTCATTCCACTTAGGTTTCAAGGATAAAAGGTTGGAACATGGGCAATCATTTCCTTGAGATGGTAATGGTAATTTTTCTATTGGCAGGCAGAATTGGAACATGAAATTTAAGGAAGCTACCTATGCTGCTCAAGCAGCGGCTGAATTTGCAGAACATGCAAGCCTAGCTGCCAGAGCTGTTGTAGAACTTTCAAGAAATATTGAGTTGATGATGGTGGTTCATTCCACTTAGGTTTCAAGGATAAAAGGTTAGAACATGGGCAATCATTTCCTTGAGATGGTAATGGTAATTTTTCTATTGGCAGGTAGAATTGGAACATGAAATTTAAGAATGCTACCTCTGCTGCTCAAGCAGTGGCTGTGTTTGTAGAACATGCAAGCCTAGCTGCTAGAGCTGTTGTAGAACTTTCAAGGCAATATTGAGTTGATGATAGTGGTTCATGCCACTTAGGTTTCAAGGATGAAAGGTTGGAACATGGGCAAGCATTTCCTGGAGATGGCAATGTTAATTTTTCTATTGGCAGGCAGAATTGGAACATGAAATTTAAGGATGCTACCTCTGCTGCTCAAGCAGCGGCTGAGTTTGCAGAACATGCAAGCCTAGCTGCCAGAGCTGTTGTAGAACTTTCAAGGCAATATTATGTTAATGATGGTGGTTCATGTCACTTAGGTTTCAAGGATAAAAGGTTGGAACATGGGCAATCATTTCTTGGAGATGGTAAATTTTCTATTGGCAGGCAGAATTGGAACATGAAATTTGAGTTGATGATGGTGGTTCGTGCCACTTAGGTTTGCAGAACATGCAAGCCTAGCTACAAAAGCTGTTGTAGGACTTTCAATGCAATATTGTGTTGATGTAGTGGTTCATGCCACTTAGGTTTCAAGGATGAAAGGTTGGAACATGGGCAAGCATTTCCTGGAGATGGTAATGTTAATTTTTCTGTTGGCAGGCAGAATTGGAAGATGAAATTTAAGGATGCTACCTCTGCTGCTCAAGTAGCGACTGAGTTTGCAAAACATGCAAACCTAGCTACAAAAGCTGTTGTAGAACTTTCAAGGCAATATTGAGTTGATGATGGTGGTTCATGCCACTTAGGTTTCAAAGATGAAAGGTCGGAACATGGGCAAGCATTTCCTGGAGATGGTAATGTTAATTTTTCTGTTGGCAAAAAGAATTGGAAGGTGAAATTTAAGGATGCTACCTCTGCTGCTCAAGCAGCGGCTGAGTTTGCAGAACATGTAAGCCTAGCTTCCAGAGCTGTTGTAGAACTTTCAATTCAATATTGTGTTGATGGTGGTGGTTCATTCCACTTAGGTTTCAAGGATAAAAGGTTGGAACATGGGCAATCATTTCCTTGAGATAGTAATGGTAATTTTTCTGTTGGCAGGAAGTATTGGAGCATGAAATATAAGGATGCTACCTTTGCTGCTCAAGCAGCGGCTGAGTTTGGAGAACATGCAAGCCTAGCTGCCAGAGCTGTAAGAGAATTTTCAAGGCAATATTGTGTTGATGATGGTGGTTCATGCCACTTAGGTTTCAAGGATGAAAGGTTGGAACATGGGTAATCATTTCCTTGAGATGGTAATGGTAATTTTTCTATTGGCAGGCAGAATTGGAACATGAAATTTAAGGAAGCTACCTGTGCTGCTCAAGCAGCGGCTGAATTTGCAGAACATGCAAGCCTAGCTGCCAGAGCTGTTGTAGAACTTTCAAGGAAATATTGTGTTGATGATGGTGGTTCATGCCACTTAGGTTTCAAGGATAAAAGGTTAGAACATGGGCAATCATTTCCTTGAGATGGTAATGGTAATTTTTCTATTGGCAGGCAGAATTGGAACATGAAATTTAAGAATGCTACCTCTGCTGCTCAAGCAGTGGCTGTGTTTGTAGAACATGCAAGCCTAGCTGCTAGAGCTGTTGTAGAACTTTTAAGGCAATATTGAGTTGATGATAGTGGTTCATGCCACTTAGGTTTCAAGGATGAAAGGTTGGAACATAGGCAAGCATTTCCTGGAGATGGCAATGTTAATTTTTCTATTGGCAGGCAGAATTGGAACATGAAATTTAAGGATGCTACCTCTGCTGCTCAAGCAGCGGCTGAGTTTGCAGAACATGCAAGCCTAGCTGCCAGAGCTGTTGTAGAACTTTCAAGGCAATATTATGTTGATGATGGTGGTTCATGTCACTTAGGTTTCAAGGATAAAAGGTTGGAACATGGGCAATCATTTCTTGGAGATGGTAAATTTTCCATTGGCAGGCAGAATTGGAACATGAAATTTGAGTTGATGATGGTGGTTCGTGCCACTTAGGTTTGCAGAACATGCAAGCCTAGCTACAAAAGTTGTTGTAGGACTTTCAATGCAATATTGTGTTGATGTAGTGGTTCATGCCACTTAGGTTTCAAGGATGAAAGGTTGGAACATGGGCAAGCATTTCCTGGAGATGGTAAAGTTAATTTTACTGTTGGAAGGCAGAATTGGAACATAAAATTTAAGGATGCTACCTATGCTGCTCAAGTAGCGGCTGAGTTTGCAGAACATGTAAGCCTAGCTGCCAGAGCTGTTGTAGAACTTTCAATTCAATATTGTGTTGATGATGGTGGTTCATTCCACTTAGGTTTCAAGGATGAAAGGTTGGAACATGGGCAAGCATTTCCTGGAGATGGTAAAGTTAATTTTACTGTTGGAAGGCAGAATTGGAACATAAAATTTAAGGATGCTACCTCTGCTGCTCAAGCAGCGGCTGAGTTTGCAGAACATGTAAGCCTAGCTTCCAGAGCTATTGTAGAACTTTCAATTCAATATTGTGTTGATGGTGGTGGTTCATTCCACTTAGGTTTCAAGGATAAAAGGTTGGAACATGGACAATCATTTCCTTGAGATAGTAATGGTAATTTTTCTGTTGGCAGGCAGTATTGGAGCATGAAATATAAGGATGCTACCTTTGCTGCTCAAGCAGCGGCTGAGTTTGGAGAACATGCAAGCCTAGCTGCCAGAGCTGTAAGAGAATTTTCAAGGCAATATTGTGTTGATGATGGTGGTTCATGCCACTTAGGTTTCAAGGATGAAAGGTTGGAACATGGGTAATCATTTCCTTGAGATGGTAATGGTAATTTTTCTATTGGCAGGCATAATTGGAACATGAAATTTAAGGAAGCTACCTGTGCTGCTCAAGCAGCGGCTGAATTTGCAGAACATGCAAGCCTAGCTGCCAGAGCTGTTGTAGAACTTTCAAGGAAATATTGAGTTGATGATGGTGGTTCATGCCATTTAGGTTTCAAGGATAAAAGGTTAGAACATGGGCAATCATTTCCTTGAGATGGTAATGGTAATTTTTCTATTGGCAGGCAGAATTGGAACATGAAATTTAAGAATGCTACCTCTGCTGCTCAAGCCGTGGCTGTGTTTGTAGAACATGCAAGCCTAGCTGCTAGAGCTGTTGTAGAACTTTTAAGGCAATATTGAGTTGATGATAGTGGTTCATGCCACTTAGGTTTCAAGGATGAAAGGTTGGAACATAGGCAAGCATTTCCTGGAGATGGCAATGTTAATTTTTCTATTGGCAGGCAGAATTGGAACATGAAATTTAAGGATGCTACCTCTGCTGCTCAAGCAGCGGCTGAGTTTGCAGAACATGCAAGCCTAGCTGCCAGAGCTGTTGTAGAACTTTCAAGGCAATATTATGTTGATGATGGTGGTTCATGTCACTTAGGTTTCAAGGATAAAAGGTTGGAACATGGGCAATCATTTCTTGGAGATGGTAAATTTTCTATTGGCAGGCAGAATTGGAACATGAAATTTGAGTTGATGATGGTGGTTCGTGCCACTTAGGTTTGCAGAACATGCAAGCCTAGCTACAAAAGCTGTTGTAGGACTTTCAATGCAATATTGTGTTGATGTAGTGGTTCATGCCACTTAGGTTTCAAGGATGAAAGGTTGGAACATGGGCAAGCATTTCCTGGAGATGGTAAAGTTAATTTTACTGTTGGAAGGCAGAATTGGAACATAAAATTTAAGGATGCTACCTCTGCTGCTCAAGCAGCGGCTGAGTTTGCAGAACATGTAAGCCTAGCTGCCAGAGCTGTTGTAGAACTTTCAATTCAATATTGTGTTGATGATGGTGGTTCATTCCACTTAGGTTTCAAGGATGAAAGGTTGGAACATGGGCAAGCATTTCCTGGAGATGGTAAAGTTAATTTTACTATTGGAAGGCAGAATTGGAACATAAAATTTAAGGATGCTACCTCTGCTGCTCAAGCAGCGGCTGAGTTTGCAGAACATGTAAGCCTAGCTTCCAGAGCTATTGTAGAACTTTCAATTCAATATTGTGTTGATGGTGGTGGTTCATTCCACTTAGGTTTCAAGGATAAAAGGTTGGAACATGGGCAATCATTTCCTTGAGATAGTAATGGTAATTTTTCTGTTGGCAGGCAGTATTGGAGCATGAAATATAAGGATGCTACCTTTGCTGCTCAAGCAGCGGCTGAGTTTGGAGAACATGCAAGCCTAGCTGCCAGAGCTGTAAGAGAATTTTCAAGGCAATATTGTGTTGATGATGGTGGTTCATGCCACTTAGGTTTCAAGGATGAAAGGTTGGAACATGGGTAATCATTTCCTTGAGATGGTAATGGTAATTTTTCTATTGGCAGGCAGAATTGGAACATGAAATTTAAGGAAGCTACCTGTGCTACTCAAGCAGCGGCTGAATTTGCAGAACATGCAAGCCTAGCTGCCAGAGCTGTTGTAGAACTTTCAAGGAAATATTGAGTTGATGATGGTGGTTCATGCCACTTAGGTTTCAAGGATAAAAGGTTAGAACATGGGCAATCATTTCCTTGAGATGGTAATGGTAATTTTTCTATTGGCAGGCAGAATTGGAACATGAAATTTAAGAATGCTATCTCTGCTGCTCAAGCCGTGGCTGTGTTTGTAGAACATGCAAGCCTAGCTGCTAGAGCTGTTGTAGAACTTTTAAGGCAATATTGAGTTGATGATAGTGGTTCATGCCACTTAGGTTTCAAGGATGAAAGGTTGGAACATAGGCAAGCATTTCCTGGAGATGGCAATGTTAATTTTTCTATTGGCAGGCAGAATTGGAACATGAAATTTAAGGATGCTACCTCTGCTGCTCAAGCAGCGGCTGAGTTTGCAGAACATGCAAGCCTAGCTGCCAGAGCTGTTGTAGAACTTTCAAGGCAATATTATGTTGATGATGGTGGTTCATGTCACTTAGGTTTCAAGGATAAAAGGTTGGAACATGGGCAATCATTTCTTGGAGATGGTAAATTTTCTATTGGCAGGCAGAATTGGAACATGAAATTTGAGTTGATGATGGTGGTTCGTGCCACTTAGGTTTGCAGAACATGCAAGCCTAGCTACAAAAGCTGTTGTAGGACTTTCAATGCAATATTGTGTTGATGTAGTGGTTCATGCCACTTAGGTTTCAAGGATGAAAGGTTGGAACATGGGCAAGCATTTCCTGGAGATGGTAATGTTAATTTTTCTGTTGGCAGGCAGAATTGGAAGATGAAATTTAAGGATGCTACCTCTGCTGCTCAAGTAGCGACTGAGTTTGCAAAACATGCAAACCTAGCTACAAAAGCTGTTGTAGAACTTTCAAGGCAATATTGAGTTGATGATGGTGGTTCATGCCACTTAGGTTTCAAAGATGAAAGGTCGGAACATGGGCAAGCATTTCCTGGAGATGGTAATGTTAATTTTTCTGTTGGCAAAAAGAATTGGAAGGTGAAATTTAAGGATGCTACCTCTGCTGCTCAAGCAGCGGCTGAGTTTGCAGAACATGTAAGCCTAGCTTCCAGAGCTGTTGTAGAACTTTCAATTCAATATTGTGTTGATGGTGGTGGTTCATTCCACTTAGGTTTCAAGGATAAAAGGTTGGAACATGGGCAATCATTTCCTTGAGATAGTAATGGTAATTTTTCTGTTGGCAGGAAGTATTGGAGCATGAAATATAAGGATGCTACCTTTGCTGCTCAAGCAGCGGCTGAGTTTGGAGAACATGCAAGCCTAGCTGCCAGAGCTGTAAGAGAATTTTCAAGGCAATATTGTGTTGATGATGGTGGTTCATGCCACTTAGGTTTCAAGGATGAAAGGTTGGAACATGGGTAATCATTTCCTTGAGATGGTAATGGTAATTTTTCTATTGGCAGGCAGAATTGGAACATGAAATTTAAGGAAGCTACCTGTGCTGCTCAAGCAGCGGCTGAATTTGCAGAACATGCAAGCCTAGCTGCCAGAGCTGTTGTAGAACTTTCAAGGAAATATTGTGTTGATGATGGTGGTTCATGCCACTTAGGTTTCAAGGATAAAAGGTTAGAACATGGGCAATCATTTCCTTGAGATGGTAATGGTAATTTTTCTATTGGCAGGCAGAATTGGAACATGAAATTTAAGAATGCTACCTCTGCTGCTCAAGCAGTGGCTGTGTTTGTAGAACATGCAAGCCTAGCTGCTAGAGCTGTTGTAGAACTTTTAAGGCAATATTGAGTTGATGATAGTGGTTCATGCCACTTAGGTTTCAAGGATGAAAGGTTGGAACATAGGCAAGCATTTCCTGGAGATGGCAATGTTAATTTTTCTATTGGCAGGCAGAATTGGAACATGAAATTTAAGGATGCTACCTCTGCTGCTCAAGCAGCGGCTGAGTTTGCAGAACATGCAAGCCTAGCTGCCAGAGCTGTTGTAGAACTTTCAAGGCAATATTATGTTGATGATGGTGGTTCATGTCACTTAGGTTTCAAGGATAAAAGGTTGGAACATGGGCAATCATTTCTTGGAGATGGTAAATTTTCCATTGGCAGGCAGAATTGGAACATGAAATTTGAGTTGATGATGGTGGTTCGTGCCACTTAGGTTTGCAGAACATGCAAGCCTAGCTACAAAAGTTGTTGTAGGACTTTCAATGCAATATTGTGTTGATGTAGTGGTTCATGCCACTTAGGTTTCAAGGATGAAAGGTTGGAACATGGGCAAGCATTTCCTGGAGATGGTAAAGTTAATTTTACTGTTGGAAGGCAGAATTGGAACATAAAATTTAAGGATGCTACCTATGCTGCTCAAGTAGCGGCTGAGTTTGCAGAACATGTAAGCCTAGCTGCCAGAGCTGTTGTAGAACTTTCAATTCAATATTGTGTTGATGATGGTGGTTCATTCCACTTAGGTTTCAAGGATGAAAGGTTGGAACATGGGCAAGCATTTCCTGGAGATGGTAAAGTTAATTTTACTGTTGGAAGGCAGAATTGGAACATAAAATTTAAGGATGCTACCTCTGCTGCTCAAGCAGCGGCTGAGTTTGCAGAACATGTAAGCCTAGCTTCCAGAGCTATTGTAGAACTTTCAATTCAATATTGTGTTGATGGTGGTGGTTCATTCCACTTAGGTTTCAAGGATAAAAGGTTGGAACATGGACAATCATTTCCTTGAGATAGTAATGGTAATTTTTCTGTTGGCAGGCAGTATTGGAGCATGAAATATAAGGATGCTACCTTTGCTGCTCAAGCAGCGGCTGAGTTTGGAGAACATGCAAGCCTAGCTGCCAGAGCTGTAAGAGAATTTTCAAGGCAATATTGTGTTGATGATGGTGGTTCATGCCACTTAGGTTTCAAGGATGAAAGGTTGGAACATGGGTAATCATTTCCTTGAGATGGTAATGGTAATTTTTCTATTGGCAGGCATAATTGGAACATGAAATTTAAGGAAGCTACCTGTGCTGCTCAAGCAGCGGCTGAATTTGCAGAACATGCAAGCCTAGCTGCCAGAGCTGTTGTAGAACTTTCAAGGAAATATTGAGTTGATGATGGTGGTTCATGCCATTTAGGTTTCAAGGATAAAAGGTTAGAACATGGGCAATCATTTCCTTGAGATGGTAATGGTAATTTTTCTATTGGCAGGCAGAATTGGAACATGAAATTTAAGAATGCTACCTCTGCTGCTCAAGCCGTGGCTGTGTTTGTAGAACATGCAAGCCTAGCTGCTAGAGCTGTTGTAGAACTTTTAAGGCAATATTGAGTTGATGATAGTGGTTCATGCCACTTAGGTTTCAAGGATGAAAGGTTGGAACATAGGCAAGCATTTCCTGGAGATGGCAATGTTAATTTTTCTATTGGCAGGCAGAATTGGAACATGAAATTTAAGGATGCTACCTCTGCTGCTCAAGCAGCGGCTGAGTTTGCAGAACATGCAAGCCTAGCTGCCAGAGCTGTTGTAGAACTTTCAAGGCAATATTATGTTGATGATGGTGGTTCATGTCACTTAGGTTTCAAGGATAAAAGGTTGGAACATGGGCAATCATTTCTTGGAGATGGTAAATTTTCTATTGGCAGGCAGAATTGGAACATGAAATTTGAGTTGATGATGGTGGTTCGTGCCACTTAGGTTTGCAGAACATGCAAGCCTAGCTACAAAAGCTGTTGTAGGACTTTCAATGCAATATTGTGTTGATGTAGTGGTTCATGCCACTTAGGTTTCAAGGATGAAAGGTTGGAACATGGGCAAGCATTTCCTGGAGATGGTAAAGTTAATTTTACTGTTGGAAGGCAGAATTGGAACATAAAATTTAAGGATGCTACCTCTGCTGCTCAAGCAGCGGCTGAGTTTGCAGAACATGTAAGCCTAGCTGCCAGAGCTGTTGTAGAACTTTCAATTCAATATTGTGTTGATGATGGTGGTTCATTCCACTTAGGTTTCAAGGATGAAAGGTTGGAACATGGGCAAGCATTTCCTGGAGATGGTAAAGTTAATTTTACTATTGGAAGGCAGAATTGGAACATAAAATTTAAGGATGCTACCTCTGCTGCTCAAGCAGCGGCTGAGTTTGCAGAACATGTAAGCCTAGCTTCCAGAGCTATTGTAGAACTTTCAATTCAATATTGTGTTGATGGTGGTGGTTCATTCCACTTAGGTTTCAAGGATAAAAGGTTGGAACATGGGCAATCATTTCCTTGAGATAGTAATGGTAATTTTTCTGTTGGCAGGCAGTATTGGAGCATGAAATATAAGGATGCTACCTTTGCTGCTCAAGCAGCGGCTGAGTTTGGAGAACATGCAAGCCTAGCTGCCAGAGCTGTAAGAGAATTTTCAAGGCAATATTGTGTTGATGATGGTGGTTCATGCCACTTAGGTTTCAAGGATGAAAGGTTGGAACATGGGTAATCATTTCCTTGAGATGGTAATGGTAATTTTTCTATTGGCAGGCAGAATTGGAACATGAAATTTAAGGAAGCTACCTGTGCTACTCAAGCAGCGGCTGAATTTGCAGAACATGCAAGCCTAGCTGCCAGAGCTGTTGTAGAACTTTCAAGGAAATATTGAGTTGATGATGGTGGTTCATGCCACTTAGGTTTCAAGGATAAAAGGTTAGAACATGGGCAATCATTTCCTTGAGATGGTAATGGTAATTTTTCTATTGGCAGGCAGAATTGGAACATGAAATTTAAGAATGCTATCTCTGCTGCTCAAGCCGTGGCTGTGTTTGTAGAACATGCAAGCCTAGCTGCTAGAGCTGTTGTAGAACTTTTAAGGCAATATTGAGTTGATGATAGTGGTTCATGCCACTTAGGTTTCAAGGATGAAAGGTTGGAACATAGGCAAGCATTTCCTGGAGATGGCAATGTTAATTTTTCTATTGGCAGGCAGAATTGGAACATGAAATTTAAGGATGCTACCTCTGCTGCTCAAGCAGCGGCTGAGTTTGCAGAACATGCAAGCCTAGCTGCCAGAGCTGTTGTAGAACTTTCAAGGCAATATTATGTTGATGATGGTGGTTCATGTCACTTAGGTTTCAAGGATAAAAGGTTGGAACATGGGCAATCATTTCTTGGAGATGGTAAATTTTCTATTGGCAGGCAGAATTGGAACATGAAATTTGAGTTGATGATGGTGGTTCGTGCCACTTAGGTTTGCAGAACATGCAAGCCTAGCTACAAAAGCTGTTGTAGGACTTTCAATGCAATATTGTGTTGATGTAGTGGTTCATGCCACTTAGGTTTCAAGGATGAAAGGTTGGAACATGGGCAAGCATTTCCTGGAGATGGTAATGTTAATTTTTCTGTTGGCAGGCAGAATTGGAAGATGAAATTTAAGGATGCTACCTCTACTGCTCAAGTAGCGACTGAGTTTGCAAAACATGCAAACCTAGCTACAAAAGCTGTTGTAGAACTTTCAAGGCAATATTGAGTTGATGATGGTGGTTCATGCCACTTAGGTTTCAAGGATGAAAGGTTGGAACATGGGCAAGCATTTCTTGGAGATGGTAATGTTAATTTTTCTGTTGGCAAAAAGAATTGGAAGGTGAAATTTAAGGATGCTACCTCTGCTGCCCAAGCAGCGGCTGAGTTTGCAGAACATGCAAGCCTAGCTGCCAGAGCTGTTGTAGAACTTTCAAGGCAATATTGTATTGATGATGGTGGTTCATGCCACTTAGGTTTCAAGGATAAAAGGTTGGAACATGGGCAATCATTTCTTGGAGATGGTAAATTTTCTATTGGCAGGCAGAATTGGAACATGAAATTTGAGTTGATGATGGTGGTTCGTGCCACTTATGTTTGCAGAACATGCAAGCTTAGCTACAAAAGCTGTTCTAGGACTTTCAATGCAATATTGTGTTGATGTAGTGGTTCATGCCACTTAGGTTTCAAGGATGAAAGGTTGGAACATGGGCAAGCATTTCCTGGAGATGGTAAAGTTAATTTTACTGTTGGAAGGCAGAATTGGAACATAAAATTTAAGGATGCTACCTCTGCTGCTCAAGCAGCGGCTGAGTTTGCAGAACATGTAAGCCTAGCTGCCAGAGCTGTTGTAGAACTTTCAATTCAATATTGTGTTGATGATGGTGGTTCATTCCACTTAGGTTTCAAGGATGAAAGGTTGGAATATGGGCAATCATTTCCTTGAGATGGTAATGGTAATTTTTCTGTTGGCAGGCAGTATTGGAGCATGAAATATAAGTATGCTACTTCTGCTGCTCAAGCAGTGGCTGAGTTTGGAGAACACGCAAGCGTAGCTGCCAGAGCTGTAAGAGAATTTTCAAGGCAATATTGTGTTGATGATGGTGGTTCATGCCACTTAGTTTTCAAGGATGAAAGGTTGGAACATGGGCAATCATTTCCTTGAGATGGTAATGGTAATTTTTCTATTGGCAGGCTGAATTGGAACATGAAATTTAAGGATGCTACCTGTGCTGCTCAAGCAGCGGCTGAATTTGCAGAACATGCAAGCCTAGCTGCCAGAGCTGTTGTAGAACTTTCAAGGCAATATTGAGTTGATGATGGTGGTTCATGCAACTTAGGTTTCAAGGATAAAAGGTTGGAACATGGGCAATCATTTCCTTGAGATGGTAATGGTAATTTTTCTATTGGCAGGCAGAATTGGAACATGAAATTTAAGAATGCTACCTCTGCTGCTCAAGCAGTGGCTAAGTTTGTAGAACATGCAAGCCTAGCTGCTAGAGCTGTTGTAGAACTTTCAAGGCAATATTGAGTTGATGATAGTGGTTCATGCCACTTAGGTTTCAAGGATGAAAGGTTGGAACATGGGCAAGCATTTCTTGGAGATGGCAATGTTAATTTTTCTATTAAGCGGCAGAATTGGAACATGAAATTTAAGGATGCTACCTCTGCTGCTCAAGCAGCAGCTGAGTTTGCAGAACATGCAAGCCTAGTTGCCAGATCTGTTGTAGAACTTTCAAGGCAATATTATGTTGATGATGGTGGTTCATGTCACTTAGGTTTCAAGGATAAAAGGTTGGAACATGGGTAATCATTTCTTGGAGATGGTCAATTTTCTATTGGCAGGCAGAATTGGAACATGAAATTTGAGTTGATGATGGTGGTTCGTGCCACTTAGGTTTGCAGAACATGCAAGCCTAGCTACAAAAGCTGTTGTAGGACTTTCAATGCAATATTGTGTTGATGTAGTGGTTCATGCCACTTAGGTTTCAAGGATGAAAGGTTGGAACATGGGCAAGCATTTCCTGGAGATGGTAATGTTAATTTTTCTGTTGGCAGGCAGAATTGGAAGATGAAATTTAAGGATGCTACCTCTGCTGCTCAAGTAGCGACTGAGTTTGCAAAACATGCAAACCTAGCTACAAAAGCTGTTGTAGAACTTTCAAGGCAATATTGAGTTGATGATGGTGGTTCATGCCACTTAGGTTTCAAGGATGAAAGGTTGGAACATGGGCAAGCATTTCCTGGAGATGGTAATGTTAATTTTTCTATTGGCAAGAAGAATTGGAAGGTGAAATTTAAGGATGCTACCTCTGCTGCCCAAGCAGCGGCTGAGTTTGCAGAACATGCAAGCCTAGCTGCCAGAGCTGTTGTAGAACTTTCAAGGCAATATTGTGTTGATGATGGTGGTTCATGCCACTTAGGTTTCAAGGATAAAAGGTTGGAACATGGGAATCATTTCTTGGAGATGGTAAATTTTCTATTGGCAGGCAGAATTGGAACATGAAATTTGAGTTGATGATGGTGGTTCGTGCCACTTATGTTTGCAGGACATGCAAGCCTAGCTACAAAAGCTGTTGTAGGACTTTCAATGCAATATTCTGTTGTTGTAGTGGTTCATGCCACTTAGGTTTCAAGGATGAAAGGTTGGAACATGGGCAAGCATTTCCTGGAGATGGTAATGTTAATTTTTCTGTTGGCAGGCAGAATTGGAAGATGAAATTTAAGGATGCTACCTTTGCTGCTCAAGTAGCGACTGAGTTTGCAGAACATGCAAACCTAGCTACAAAAGCTGTTGTAGAACTTTCAAGGCAATATTGAGTTGATGATGGTGGTTCATGCCACTTAGGTTTCAAGGATGAAAGGTTGAACATGGGCAAGCATTTCCTGGAGATGGTAATGTTAATTTTTCTTTTGGCAAGAAGAATTGGAAGATGAAATTTAAGGATGCTACCTCTGCTGCCCAAGCAGCGGCTGAGTTTGCAAAACATGCAAGCGTAGCTGCCAGAGCTGTTGTAGAACTTTCAAGGCAATATTGTGTTGATGATGGTGGTTCATGCCACTTAGGTTTCAAAGATAAAAGGTTGGAACATGGGCAATCATTTCTTGGAGATGGTAAATTTTCTATTGGGAGGCAGAATTGGAACATGAAATATGAGTTGATGATGGTGGTTCGTGCCACTTATGTTTGCAGAACATGCAAGCCTAGCTACAAAAGCTGTTGTAGGACTTTCAATGCAATATTGTGTTGATGTAGTGGTTCATGCCACTTAGGTTTCAAGAATGGAAGGTTGGAACATGGGCAAGCATTTCTTGGAGATGGTAAAGTTAATTTTACAGTTGGAAGGCAGAATTGGAACATAAAATTTAAGGATGCTACCTCTTCTGCTCAAGCAGCGGCTGAGTTTGCAGAACATGTAAGCCTAGCTGCCAGAGCTGTTGTAGAACTTTCAATTCAATATTGTGTTGATGATGGTGGTTCATTTCACTTAGGTTTCAAGGATGAAAGGTTTGAACATGGGCAATCATTTCCTTGAGCTGGTAATGGTAATTTTTTCGTTGGCAGGCAGTATTGGAGCATGAAATATAAGGATGCTACTTCTGCTGCTCAAGCAGTGGCTGAGTTTGGAGAACATGCAAGCCTAGCTGCCAGAGCTGTAAGAGAATTTTAAAGGCAATATTGTGTTGATGATGGTGGTTCATGCCACTTAGGTTTCAAGGATGAAAGGTTGGAACATGGGCAATCATTACCTTGAGATGGTAATGGTAATTTTTCTATTGGCAGGCAGAATTGGAACATGAAATTTAAGGATGCTACCTGTGCTGCTCAAGCAGCGGCTGAATTTGCAGAACATGCAAGCCTAGCTGCCAGAGCTGTTGTAGAACTTTCAAGGCAATATTGAGTTGATGATGGTGGTTCATGCCACTTTGGTTTCAAGTTTGAAAGGTTGGAACATGGTCAATCATTTCCTGGAGATGGTAATGGTAATTTTTCTATTGGCAGGCAGAATTGGAACATGAAATTTAAGGATGCTACCTCTGCTGCTCAAGCAACGGCTGAGTTTGCAGAACATGCAAGCCTAGCTGCCAAGGCTGTTGTAGAACTTTCAAGGCAATATTATGTTGATGATGGTGGTTCATGTCACTTAGGTTTCAAGGATAAAAGGTTGGAACATGGGCAAGCATTTCCTTGAGATGGTAATGGTTATTTTTCTATTGGCAGGCAGAATTGGAACATGAAATTTAAGAATGCTACCTCTGCTGCTCTAGCAGTGGCTGAGTTTGTAGAACATGCAAGCCTATCTGCTAGAGCGTTTGTAGAACTTTCAAGGCAATATTGAGTTGATGATAGTGGTTCATGGCACTTAGGTTTCAAGGATGAAAGGTTGGAACATGGGCAAGCATTTCCTGGAGATGGCAATGTTAATTTTTCTATTGGGAGGCAGAATTGGAACATGAAATTTAAGGATGCTACCTCTGCTGCTCAAGCAACGACTGAGTTTGCAGAACATGCAAGCCTAGCTGCCACAGCTGTTGTAGAACTTTCAAGGCAATATTATGTTGATGATGGTGTTTTATGTCACTTAGGTTTCAAGGATAAAAGGTTGGAACATGGGCAATCATTTCTTGGAGATGGTAAATTTTCAATCGGCAGGCAGAATTGGAACATGAAATTTGAGTTAATGATGGTGGTTCGTGCCACTTAGGTTTGCAGAACATGCAAGCCTAGCTACAAAAGCTGTTGTAGGACATTCAATGCAATATTGTGTTGATGTAGTGGTTCATGCCACTTAGGTTTCAAGGATGAAAGGTTGGAACATTGGCAAGCATTTCCTGGAGATGGTAATGTTAATTTTTCTGTTGGCAGGCAGAATTGGAAGATGAAATTTAGGGATGCTACCTCTGCTGCTCAAGTAGCGACTGAGTTTGCAGAACATGCAAACCTAGCTACAAAAGCTGTTGTAGAACTTTCAAGGCAATATTGAGTTGATGATGGTGGTTCATGCCACTTAGGTTTCAAGGATGAAAGGTTGGAACATGGGCAAGCATTTCCTGGAGATGGTAATGTTAATTTTTCTGTTGGCAAGAAGAATTGGAAGATTAAATTTAAGGATGCTACCTCTGCTGCCCAAGCAACGGCTGAGTTTGCAAAACATGCAAGCCTAGCTGCCAGAGCTGTTGTAGAACTTTCAAGGCAATATTGTGTTGATGATGGTGGTTCATGCCACTTAGGTTTCAAGGATAAAAGGTTGGAACATGGGCAATCATTTCTTGGAGATGGTAAATTTTCTATTGGCAGGCAGAATTGGAACATGAAATTTGAGTTGATGATGGTGGTCCGTGCCACTTATGTTTGCAGAACATGCAAGCCTTGCTACAAAAGCTGTTGTAGGACTTTCAATGCAATATTGTGTTGATGTAGTGGTTCATGCCACTTAGGTTTCAAGGATGAAAGGTTGGAACATGGGCAAGCATTTCCTGGAGATGGTAAAGTTAATTTTACTGTTGGAAGGCAGAATTGGAACATAAAATTTAAGGATGCTACCTCTGCTGCTCAAGCAGCGGCTGAGTTTGCAGAACATGTAAGCTTAGCTTCCAGAGCTGTTGTAGAACTTTCAATTCAATATTGTGTTGATGATAGTGGTTCATTCCACTTAGGTTTCAAGGATGAAAGGTTGGAACATGGGCAATCATTTCCTTGAGATGGTAATGGTAATTTTTCCGTTGGCAGGCAGTATTGGAGCATGAAATATAAGGATGCTACTTCTGCTGCTCAAGCAGTGGCTGAGTTTGGAGAACATGCAAGCCTAGCTGCCAGAGCTGTAAGAGAATTTTAAAGACAATATTGTGTTGATGATGGTGGTTCATGCCACTTAGGTTTCAAGGATGAAAGGTTGGAACATGGGCAATCATTACCTTGAGATGGTAATGGTAATTTTTCTATTGGCAGGCAGAATTGGAACATGAAATTTAACGATGCTACCTGTGCTGCTCAAGCAGCGGCTGAATTTGCAGAACATGCAAGCCTAGCTGCCAGAGCTGTTGTAGAACTTTCAAGGCAATATTGAGTTGATGATGGTAGTTCATGCCACTTAGGTTTCAAGTTTGAAAGGTTGGAACATGGTCAATCATTTCCTGGAGATGGTAATGGTAATTTTTCTATTGGCAGGCAGAATTGGAACATGAAATTTAAGAATGCTACCTCTGCTGCTCAAGCAGTGGCTGAGTTTGTAGAACATGCAAGCCTAGTTGCTAGAGCTGTTGTAGAACTTTCAAGGCAATATTGAGTTGATGATAGTGGTTCATGCCACTTAGGTTTCAAGGATGAAAGATTGGAACATGGGCAATCATTTCCTGGAGAAGGTAATTGTAAATTTTCTATTGGCAGGCAGAATTGGAACATGAAATTTAAGGATGCTACCTCTGCTGCTCAAGCAGTGGCTGAGTTTTCAGAACATGCAAGCCTAGCTGCCAAAGCTGTTGTAGAACTTTCAAGGCAATATTATGTTGATGATGGTGGTTCATGTCACTTAGGTTTCAAGGATAAAAGGTTGGAACATGGGCAAGCATTTCCTTGAGATGGTAATGGTTATTTTTCTATTGGCAGGCAGAATTGGAACATGAAATTTAAGAATGCTACCTCTGCTGCTCTAGCAGTGGCTGAGTTTGTAGAACATGCAAGCCTAGCTGCTAGAGCTGTTGTAGAACTTTCAAGGCAATATTGAGTTGATGATAGTGGTTCATGCCACTTAGGTTTCAAGGATGAAAGGTTGGAACATGGGCAAGCATTTCCTGGAGATGGCAATGTTAATTTTTCTATTGGGAGGCAGAATTGGAACATGAAATTTAAGGATGCTACCTCTGCTGCTCAAGCAACGACTGAGTTTGCAGAACATGCAAGCCTAGCTGCCACAGCTGTTGTAGAACTTTCAAGGCAATATTATGTTGATGATGGTGTTTTATGTCACTTAGGTTTCAAGGATAAAAGGTTGGAACATGGGCAATCATTTCTTGGAGATGGTAAATTTTCAATCGGCAGGCAGAATTGGAACATGAAATTTGAGTTAATGATGGTGGTTCGTGCCACTTAGGTTTGCAGAACATGCAAGCCTAGCTACAAAAGCTGTTGTAGGACATTCAATGCAATATTGTGTTGATGTAGTGGTTCATGCCACTTAGGTTTCAAGGATGAAAGGTTGGAACATTGGCAAGCATTTCCTGGAGATGGTAATGTTAATTTTTCTGTTGGCAGGCAGAATTGGAAGATGAAATTTAAGGATGCTACCTCTGCTGCTCAAGTAGCGACTGAGTTTGCAGAACATGCAAACCTAGCTACAAAAGCTGTTGTAGAACTTTCAAGGCAATATTGAGTTGATGATGGTGGTTCATGCCACTTAGGTTTCAAGGATGAAAGGTTGGAACATGCGCAAGCATTTCCTGGAGATGGTAATGTTAATTTTTCTGTTGGCAAGAAGAATTGGAAGATTAAATTTAAGGATGCTACCTCTGCTGCCCAAGCAACGGCTGAGTTTGCAAAACATGCAAGCCTAGCTGCCAGAGCTGTTGTAGAACTTTCAAGGCAATATTGTGTTGATGATGGTGGTTCATGCCACTTAGGTTTCAAGGATAAAAGGTTGGAACATGGGCAATCATTTCTTGGAGATGGTAAATTTTCTATTGGCAGGCAGAATTGGAACATGAAATTTGAGTTGATGATGGTGGTCCGTGCCACTTATGTTTGCAGAACATGCAAGCCTTGCTACAAAAGCTGTTGTAGGACTTTCAATGCAATATTGTGTTGATGTAGTGGTTCATGCCACTTAGGTTTCAAGGATGAAAGGTTGGAACATGGGCAAGCATTTCCTGGAGATGGTAAAGTTAATTTTACTGTTGGAAGGCAGAATTGGAACATAAAATTTAAGGATGCTACCTCTGCTGCTCAAGCAGCGGCTGAGTTTGCAAAACATGTAAGCTTAGCTTCCAGAGCTGTTGTAGAACTTTCAATTCAATATTGTGTTGATGATAGTGGTTCATTCCACTTAGGTTTCAAGGATGAAAGGTTGGAACATGGGCAATCATTTCCTTGAGATGGTAATGGTAATTTTTCCGTTGGCAGGCAGTATTGGAGCATGAAATATAAGGATGCTACTTCTGCTGCTCAAGCAGTGGCTGAGTTTGGAGAACACGCAAGCCTAGCTGCCAGAGCTGTAAGAGAATTTTAAAGACAATATTGTGTTGATGATGGTGGTTCATGCCACTTAGGTTTCAAGGATGAAAGGTTGGAACATGGGCAATCATTACCTTGAGATGGTAATGGTAATTTTTCTATTGGCAGGCAGAATTGGAACATGAAATTTAACGATGCTACCTGTGCTGCTCAAGCAGCGGCTGAATTTGCAGAACATGCAAGCCTAGCTGCCAGAGCTGTTGTAGAACTTTCAAGGCAATATTGAGTTGATGATGGTAGTTCATGCCACTTAGGTTTCAAGTTTGAAAGGTTGGAACATGGTCAATCATTTCCTGGAGATGGTAATGGTAATTTTTCTATTGGCAGGCAGAATTGGAACATGAAATTTAAGAATGCTACCTCTGCTGCTCAAGCAGTGGCTGAGTTTGTAGAACATGCAAGCCTAGTTGCTAGAGCTGTTGTAGAACTTTCAAGGCAATATTGAGTTGATGATAGTGGTTCATGCCACTTAGGTTTCAAGGATGAAAGATTGGAACATGGGCAATCATTTCCTGGAGATGGTAATTGTAAATTTTCTATTGGCAGGCAGAATTGGAACATGAAATTTAAGGATGCTACCTCTGCTGCTCAAGCAGTGGCTGAGTTTTCAGAACATGCAAGCCTAGCTGCCAAAGCTGTTGTAGAACTTTCAAGGCAATATTATGTTGATGATGGTGGTTCATGTCACTTAGGTTTCAAGGATAAAAGGTTGGAACATGGGCAATCAGTTCTTGGAGATGGTAAATTTTCTATTGGCAGGCAGAATTGGAACATGAAATTTCATTTGATGATGGTGGTTCGTGCCACTTAGGTTTGCAGAACATGCAAGCCTAGCTACAAAAGCTGTTGTAGGACTTTCAATGCAATATTGTGTTGATGTAGTGGTTCATACCACTTAGGTTTCAAGGATGAAAGGTTCAAACATGGGCAAGCATTTCCTGGAGATGGTAATGTTAATTTTTCTGTTGGCAGGCAGAATTGGAAGATGAAATTTAAGGATGCTACCTCTGTTGCTCAAGTAGCGACTGAGTTTGCAGAACATGCAAACCTAGCTATAAAAGCTGTTGTAGAACTTTCAAGGCAATATTGAGTTGATGATGGTGGTTCATGCTACTTAGGTTTCAAGGATGAAAGGTTGGAACATGGGCAAGCATTTCCTAGAGATGGTAATGTTAATTTTTCTGTTGGCAAGAAGAATTGGAAGATGAAATTTAAGAATGCTACCTCTGCTGCCCAAGCAGCGGCTGAGTTTGCAGAACATGCAAGCCTAGCTGCCAGAGCTGTTGTAGAACTTTCAAGGAAATATTGTGTTGATGATGGTGGTTCATGCCTCTTAGGTTTCAAGGATAAAAGGTTGGAACATGGGCAATCATTTCTTGGATATGGTAAATTTTCTATTGGCAGGCAGAATTGGAACATGAAATTTGTGTTAATGATGGTGGTTCCTGCCACTTATGATTGCAGAAAATGCAAGCCTAGCTACAAAAGCTGTTGTAGGACTTTCAATGCAATATTGTGTTGATGTAGTGGTTCATGCCACTTAGGTTTCAAGGATGAAAGGTTGGAACATGGGCAAGCATTTCCTGGAGATGGTAAAGTTAATTTTACTGTTGGAAGGCAGAATTGGAACATAAAATTTAAGGATGCTACCTCTGCTGCTCAAGCAGCGGCTGAGTTTGCAGAACATGTAAGCCTAGCTGCCAGAGCTGTTGTAGAACATTCAATTCAATATTCTGTTGATGATGGTGGTTCATTCCACTTAGGTTTCAAGGATGAAAGGTTGGAACATGGGCAATCATTTGCTTGAGATGGTAATGGTAATTTTTCTGTTGGCAGGCAGTATTGGAGCATGAAGTATAAGGATGCTACTTCTGCTGCTCAAGCAGTGGCTGAGTTTGGAGAACATGCAAGCCTAGCTGCCAGAGCTGTAAGAGAATTTTCAAGGCAAAATTGTGTTGATGATGGTGGTTCATGCCACTTAGGTTTCAAGGATGAAAGGTTGGAACATGGGCAATCATTTCCTTGAGATGGTAATGGTAATTTTTCTATTGGCAGGCAGAATTGGAACATGAAATTTAAGGATGCTACCTGTGCTGCTCAAGCAGCGGCTGAATTTGCAGAACATGCAAGCCTAGCATCCAGAGCTGTTGTAGAACTTTCAAGGCAATATTGAGTTGATGATGGTGGTTCATGCCACTTAGGTTTCAAGGATAAAAGGTTGGAACATGGGCAATCATTTCCTTGAGATGGTAATGGTAATTTTTCTATTGGGAGGCAGAATTGGAACATGAAATTTAAGAATGCTACCTCTGCTGCTCAAGCAGTGGCTGAGTTTGTAGAACATGCAAGCCTAGCTGCTAGAGCTGTTGTAGAACTTTCAAGGCAATATTGAGTTGATGATAGTGGTTCATGCCACTTAGGTTTCAAGGATGAAAGGTTGGAACATGGGCAAGCATTTCCTGGATATGGCAATGTTAATTTTTCTATTAGCAGGCAGAATTGGAACATGAAATTTAAGGATGCTACCTCTGCTGCTCAAGCAGCGGCTGAGTTTGCAGAACATGCAAGCCTAGCTGCCAGAGCTGTTGTAGAACTTTCAAGGCAATATTATGTTGATGATGGTGGTTCATGTCACTTAGGTTTCAAGGATGAAAGGTTGGAACATGGGCAATCATTTCCTTGAGATGGTAATGGTAATTTTTCTGTTGGCAGGCAGTATTGGAGCATGAAATATAAGGATGCTACCTCTGCTGCTCAAGCAGCGGCTGAGTTTGGAGAATATGCAAGCCTAGGTGCCAGAGCTGTAAGAGAATTTTCAAGGCATTATTGTGTTGATGATGGTGGTTCATGCCACTTAGGTTTCAAGGATGAAAGGTTGGAACATGGGTAATCATTTCCTTGAGATGGTAATGGTAATTTTTCTATTGGCAGGCAGAATTGGAACATGAAATTTAAGGATGCTACCTCTGCTGCTCAAGCAGTAGCTGAATTTGAAGAACATGCAAGCCTAGCTGCCAGAGCTGTTGTAGAACTTTCAAGGCAATATTGAGTTGATGATGGTGGTTCATGCCACTTAGGTTTCAAGGATGAAAAGTTGGAACATGGGCAATCATTTCCTTGAGATGGTAATGGTAATTTTTCTATTGGCAGGCAGAATTGGAATATGAAATTTAAGAATGCTACCTCAGCTGCTCAAGCAGTGGCTGAATTTGTAGAACATGCAAGCCTAGCTGCTAGAGCTGTTGTAGAACTTTCAAGGCAATATTGAGTTGATGATGGTGGTTCATGCCACTTAGGTTTCAAGGATGAAAGGTTGGAACATGGGCGAGCATTTCCTGGAGATGGCAATGTTAATTTTTCTATTGGCAGGCAAAATTGGAACATGAAATTTAAGGATGCTACCTCTGCTACTCAAGCAGCGGCTGAGTTTGCAGAACAAGAAAGCCTAGCTGCCAGAGCTGTTGTAGAACTTTCAAGGCAATATTATGTTGATGATGGTGGTTCATGCCACTTAGGTTTCAAGGATGAAAGGTTGGAACATGGGCAATCATTTTTGAGATGGTAATGGTAATTTTTCTGTTGGCAGGCATTATTGGAGCATGAAATATAAGGATGCTACCTCTGCTGCTCAAGCAGCGGCTGAATTTGGAGAACATGCAAGCCTAGGTGCCAGAGCTGTTGGAGAACTTTTAAGGCAATATTGGGTTGATGATGGTGGTTCATGCCACTTAGGTTTCAAGGATAAAAGGTTGGAACATGGACAATCATCTCCTTGAGATGGAAATGGTAATTTTTCTATTGGAAGGCAGAATTGGAACATGAAATTTAACAATGCTACCTCTGCTCCTCAAGCAATGGCTGAGTTTGTAGAACATGCAAGCCTAGCTGCTAGAGCTGTTGTAGAACTTTTAAGGAAATATTGAGTTGATGATGGTGGTTCATGCCACTTTGGTTTCAAGGATGAAAGGTTGGAACATAGGCAAGCATTTCCTGGAGATGGCAAGGTTAATTTTTCTATTGGCAAGAAGAATTGGAACATGAAATTTAAGGATGCTACCTCTGATGCTCAAGCATCGGTTGAGTTTGCAGAACATGCAAGCCTAGCTGCCAGAGCTGTTGGAGAACTTTCAAGGCAATATTATGTTGATGAAGGTGGTTCATGCCACTTAGGTTTCAAGGATGAAAGGTTGGAACATGGGCAATCATTTCCTTGAGATGGTAATGGTAATTTTTCTATTGGCAGGCAGTATTGGAATATGAAATTTAAGGATGCTACTTCTGCTACTCAAGCATTGGCTGATTTTGGAGAATATGCAAGCCTAGCTGCCAGAGCTGTTGGAGAACTTTTAAGGCAATATTGTGTTGATGATGGTGATTCATGCCACTTAGGTTTCAAGGATGAAAGGTTGGAACATGGGCAACGTTTCCTTGAGATGGTAATGGTAATTTTTCTATTGGAAGGCAGAATGAGAACATGAAATTTAACAATGCTACCTCTGCTTCTCAAGCAGCGGCTGAGTTTGTAGAACATGCAAGCCTAGCTGACAGAGCTGTTGGAGAACTTTCAAGGTAATATTGTGTTGATGATGGTGATTCATGCCACTTAGGTTTCAAGGATGAAAGGTTGGAACATGGGCAATCATTACCTTGAGATGGTAATGGTAATTTTTCTATTGGCAAGCAGTATTGGAATATGAAATTTAAGGATGCTACCTCTGCTACTCAAGCAGTGGCTGATTTTGGAGAATATGCAAGCCTAGCTGCAAGAGCTATTGGAGAACTTTTAAGGCAATATTGTGTTGATGATGGTGGTTCATGCCACTTAGGTTTCAAAGATGAAAGGTTGGAACATGGGCAATCATTTCCTTGAGATGGTAATGGTAATTTTTCTATTGGAAGGCAGAATTGGAACATGAAATTTCACAATGCTACCTCTGCTGCTCAAGCAACGGCTGAGTTTGTAGAACATGCAAGCCTAGTTTCCAGAGCTGTTGGAGAACTTTCAAGGAAATATTGTGTTGATGATGGTGATTCATGCCACTTAGGTTTCAAGGATGAAAGGTTGGAACATGGGCAATCATTACCTTGAGATGGTAATGGTAATTTTTCTATTGGCACGCAGTATTGGAATATGAAATTTAAGGATGCTACCTCTGCTGCTCAAGGAGCGGCAGAGTTTGTAGAACATGCAAGCCTAGCTGACAGAGCTGTTGGAGAACTTTCAAGGCAATATTGTGTTGATGATGGTGGTTCATGCCACTTAGGTTTCAAGGATGAAAGGTTGGAACATGGGCAAGCATTTCCTGGAGATGGCAATGTTACTTTTTCTATTGGCAGGCAGAATTGGAACATGAAATTTAAGGATGCTACCTCTGCTGCTCAAGCAGCGGCTGAGTTTGCAGAACATGCAAGCCTAGCTGCCAGAGCTGTTGTAGAATTTCAATGCAATATTATGTTGATGATGGTGGTTCATGCCACTTAGGTTTCAAGGATGAAAGGTTGGAACATGGGCGATCATTTCCTTGAGATGGTAATGGTAATTTTTCTATTGGCAGGCAGTATTGGAACATGAAATTTAATGAGTCTACCTCTGCTGCTCAAGCAGCGGCTGATTTTGGAGAATATGCAGGCCTAGCTGCCAGAGCTGTTGGAGAACTTTCAAGGCAATATTGTGTTGATGATGGTGATTCATGCCACTTAGGTTTCAAGGATGAAAGGTTGGAACATGGGCAAGCATTTCCTGGAGATGGCAATGTTAATTTTTCTTTTGGCAGGCAGAATTGGAACATGAAATTTAAGGATGCTACCTCTGCTGCTCAAGCAGCGGCTGAGTTTGCAGAACATGTAAGCCTAGCTGCCAGAGCTGTTGTAGAACTTTCAAGGCAATATTATGTTGATGATGGTGGTTCATGCCACTTAGGTTTCAAGGATGAAAGGTTGGAACATGGGCAATCATTTCCTTGAGAAGGTAATGGTAATTTTTCTATTGGCAGGCAGTATTGGAACTTGAAATTTAAGGATGCTACCTCTGCTGCTCAAGCAGCGGCTGATTTTGGAGAATATGCAAGCCTAGCTGCCAGAGCTGTTGGAGAACTTTCAAGGAAATATTGTGTTGATGATGGTGATTCATGCCACTTAGGTTTCAAGGATGAAAGGTTGGAACATGGGCAATCATTACCTTGAGATGGTAATGGTAATTTTTCTATTGGCAGGCAGTATTCGAATATGAAATTTAAGGATGCTACTTCTGCTACTCAAGCATTGGCTGATTTTGGAGAATATGCAAGCCTAGCTGCCAGAGCTGTTGGAGAACTTTTAAGGCAATATTGTGTTGATGATGGTGATTCATGCCACTTAGGTTTCAAGGATGAAAGGTTGGAACATGGGCAACGTTTCCTTGAGATGGTAATGGTAATTTTTCTATTGGAAGGCAGAATGAGAACATGAAATTTAACAATGCTACCTCTGCTTCTCAAGCAGCGGCTGAGTTTGTAGAACATGCAAGCCTAGCTGACAGAGCTGTTGGAGAACTTTCAAGGCAATATTGTGTTGATGATGGTGATTCATGCCACTTAGGTTTCAAGGATGAAAGGTTGGAACATGGGCAATCATTACCTTGAGATGGTAATGGTAATTTTTCTATTGGCAGGCAGTATTGGAATATGAAATTTAAGGATGCTACCTCTGCTACTCAAGCAGTGGCTGATTTTGGAGTATATGCAAGCCTAGCTGCCAGAACTGTTGGAGAACTTTTAAGGCAATATTGTGTTGATGATGGTGGTTCATGCCACTTAGGTTTCAAGGATGAAAGGTTGGAACATGGGCAATCATTTCCTTGAGATGGAAATGGTAATTTTTCTATTGGAAGGCAGAATTGGAACATGAAATTTAACAATGCTACCTCTACTGCTCAAGCAGCGGCTGAGTTTGTAGAACAAGCAAACCTAGCTGCCAGAGCTGTTGTAGAACTTTCAAGGCAATATTGTGTTGATGATGGTGGTTCATGCCACTTAGCTTTCCAGGATGAAATATTGGAACATGGGCAATCATTTCCTGGAGATGGTAATGGTAATGTTTCTATTGGCAGGCAGAATTGGAACATGAAATTTAAGGATGCTACCTCTGATGCTCAAGCATCGGTTGAGTTTGCAGAACATGCAAGCCTAGCTGCCAGAGCTGTTGTAGAAATGTCAAGGCAATATTGTGTTGATGATGGTGGTTCATGCCACTTAGGTTTCAAGGATGAAAGGTTGGAACATGGGCAATCATTTCCTAGAGATGGTAATGGTAATTTTTCTATTGGCAGGCAGAATTGGAACATGAAATTTAAGGATGCTACCTGTGCTGCTCAAGCAGCGGCTGAATTTGCAGAACATGCAAGCCTAGCTGCCAGAGCTGTTGTAGAACTTTCAAGGCAATATTGAGTTGATGATGGTGGTTCATGCCACTTAGATTTCAAGGATGAAAGGTTGGAACATGGGAAATCAGGAAATCGTTTCAAGCAGCGGCTGAATTTGCAGAACATGCAAGCCTAGCTGCCAGAGCTGTTGTAGAACTTTCAAGGCAATATTGAGTTGATGATGGCGGTTCATGCCACTTAGATTTCAAGGATGAAAGGTTGGAACATGGGCAATCATTTCCTTGAGATGGTAATGGTAATTTTTCTATTGGCAGGCAGAATTGGAACATGAAATTTAAGGATGCTACCTCTGATGCTCAAGCAGCGGCTGAGTTTGTAGAACATGCAATCCTAGCTACCAGAGCAGTTGTAGAACTTTAAAGGCAATATTGTGTTGATGATGGTGGTTCATGCCACTTAGGTTTCAAGGATAAAAGGTTGGAACAAGGGCAATCATCTCCTATAGATGGTAATGGTAATTTTTCTATTGGCAGGCAGAATTGGAACATGAAATTTAAGGATGCTACCTCTGCTGCTCAAGCAGCAGCTGATTTTGGAGAATATGCAAGCCTAGCTACCAGAGCTGTTGGAGAACTTTAAAGGCAATATTGTGTTGATGATGGTTGTTCATGCCACTTAGGTTTCAAGGATGAAAGTTTGGAACATGGGCAATCATTTCCTTGAGATGGTAATGGTAATGTTTCTATTGGAAGGCAGAATTGGAACATGAAATTTAACAATGCTACCTCTGCTGCTCAAGCAGCGGCTGAGTTTGTAGAACATACAAGCCTAGCTGCCAGAGCTGTTGTAGAACTTTCAAGGCAATATTATGTTGATGATGGTGGTTCATGCCACTTAGGTTTCCAGGATAATATATTGGAACATGGGAAATCATTTCCTTGAGATGGTAATGGTAATTTTTCTATTGGCAGGTAGTATTGGAACATGAAATTTAAGGATGCTACCTTTGCTGCTCAAGCAGCGAGTGTGTTTGCAGAACATGCAAGCCTAGCTGCCAGAGCTATTGTAATACTTTCAAGGAAATATTATGTTGATGATGATGGTTCATGCTACTTAGGTTTCAAGGATTAAAGGTTGGAACAAGGGCAATCATTTCCTTGAGATGGTAATGGTAATTTTTCTATTGGCAGGCAGAATTGGAACATGAAATTTAAGGATGCTACCTCTAATGCTCAAGCAGGGGCTGAGTTTGCAGAACATGCAAGCCTAGCTACCAGAGCAGTTGTAGAACTTTAAAGGCAATATTGTGTTGATGATGGTGGTTCATGCCACTTAGGTTTCAAGGATGAAAGGTTGGAACAAGGGCAATCATTTCCTTGAGATGGTAATGGTAATTATCTATTGGCAGGCAGTATTAGAACATGAAATTTAAGGATGCTACCTCTGCTGCTGAAGCAGTGGCTGATTTTGGAGAATATGCAAGCCTAGTTGCCAGAGTTGTTGGAGAATTTCAAGGCAATATTGTGTTGATGATGGTGGTTCATACAACTTAGGTTTCAAGGATGAAAGGTTGGAATATAGGCAATCATTTCCTTGAGATGGTAATGGTAATTATACTATTGGAATGTAGTATTGGAATATAAAATTTAAGGATGCTACCTCTGCTGCTCAAGCAACGGCTGATTTTGGAGAATATTCAAGCCTAGCTACCAGAGCTATTGGGGAACTTTCAAGGCAATATTGCACCATCATCAACACAGTATTGCCTTGAAAGTTCTACAACAGCTCTTGCAGCTAGGCGTGCATGTTCTGAAAACTCAGCCGCTGCTTGAGCAGCAGAGGTAGCATCCTTAAAATTCATGTTCGAATTCTGCCTGTCAATAGAAAATTTACCATCTCCAGGAAATGATTGACCATGTGCCAACCTTTTATCCTTGAAACCTAAGTGGCATGAACGACCATCATCAACACAATATTACCTTGAAAGTTCTCCAACACCTCTGGCAGCTAGGCTTACATGTTCTGCAAACTCAACTGTTGCTTGAGCATCAGAGGTAGCATCCTTAAATTTTATGTTCCAATTCTGCCTGCCAATAGAAAAATTACCATTACCATCTCTAGGAAATGATTGCCCATGTTCAAACCTTTCATCCTTGAAACCTAAGTGGCATGAACCACCATCATCAACACAATATTGGCTTGAAAGTTCTACAATAGCTCTGGCAGCTAGGCTTGCATATTCTCCAAACTCAGCTGCTGCTTGAGCAACAGAGGTAGCATCCTTAAATTTCATGTTTCAATTCTGCCTGCCAACAGAAAAATTTCCATTACAATCTCAAGGAAATGATTTCCCATGTTCCAACCTTTCATCCTTGAAACTTAAGTGGCATGAACCACAATCATCAACATAATATTGCCTTGAAAGTTCTACAATACCTCTTGCAGCTAGGCGTGCATGTTCTGAAAACTCAGCCGCTGCTTGAGCAGCAGCGGTAGCATCCTTAAATTTCATGTTCCAATTCTGCCTGTCAATAGAAACTTTACCATCTCCGGGAAATGATTGACCATGTGCCAACCTTTTATCCTTGAAACCTAAGTGGCATGAACCACCATCATCAACACAATATTACCTTGAAAGTTCTTCAACAGCTCTGGCAGCTAGGCTTGCATGTTCTGCAAACTCAGCTGCTGCTTGAGCAGCAGAGGTAGCATCCTTAAATTTCATGTTCCAAATCTCCCTGCCAATAGAACAATTACCATTACCATCTCCAGGAAATGATTGCCCATGTTCCAACCTTTCATCCTTGAAACCTAAGTGGCATGAACCTCCATCATCAACACAATATTGGCTTGAAAGTTCTACAACAGCACTGGCAGCTAGGCTTGCATGTGCTCCAAACTCAGCTGTTGCTTGAGCAGCAGAGGTAGCATCCTTAAATTTCATGTTCCAATTCTACCTGCCAACAGAAAAATTACCATTACAATCTCAAGGAAATGATTGCCCATGTTCCAACCTTTATCCTTGAAACTTAAGTGGCATGAACCACCATCATCAACACAATATTGCCTTGAAAGTTCTACAATACCTCTTGCAGCTAGGCGTGCATGTTCTGAAAACTCAGTCCTTGGTTGAGAAACAGAGGTAGCATCCTTAAATTTCATGTTCTAATTCTGCCTGTCAATAGAAAATTTACCATCTCCAGGAAATGATTGACCATGTGCCAACCTTTTATCCTTGAAACCTAAGTGGCATGAACCACCATCATCAACACAATATTACCTTGAAAGTTCTACAACAGCTCTGGCAGCTAGGCTTGCATGTTCCAATTCTGCCCGCCAACAGAAAAATTACCATTAAGATCTCTAGTAAATGATTGCCCATGTTCCAACGTTTCAAGCTGGAAACCTAAGTGGCATGAACCACCATCATCAACACAATATTGCCTTGAAATTTCTACAAAAGCTCTGGCAGCTAGGCTTGCATGTTCTGCAAACTCAGCCGCTGCTTGAGCTGCAGAGGTAGCATCCTTAAATTTCATGTTCCAATTCAGCCTGCCAACCGAAAAATAACCGTTACCATCTCCAGGAAATGATTGCCCATGTTCCAACGTTTCATCCTTGAAACCTAAGTGGAATGAACCACCATCATCAACACACTATTGCCTTGAAAGTTCTACAACAGCTCTGGCAGCTAGGCTTGCATGTTCTGCAAACCCAGTCGCTGCTTGAGCAGCAGAGGTAGCATCCTTAAATTTCATGTTCCAATTCTGCCTTCCAAGAGAAAAAGTACCATTACCATCTCCAAGTAATGATTGCCCATGTTCCAACCTTTCGTCCTTGAAAACTAAGTGGCATGAACCACTATCATCAACACAATATTGCCTTGAAAGTTCTACTATATCTCTGGCAGCTAGGCTTGCATGTTCTGCAAACTCAGTTGCTGCTTGAGCAGCAGAGGTAGCATCCTTAAATTTCATGTTCCAATTCTACCTGCCCATAGAAAAATTACCATTAACATCTCTAGGAAATGATTGCCCATGTTCCAACATTTCAACCTTGAAACCTAAGTGGCATGAACCACCATCATCAACACAATATTGCCTTGACATTTCTACAACAGCTCTGGTAGCTAGGCTTGCATGTTCTGAAAACTCAGCCGCTGCTTGAGTTGTAGAAGTTGCATCCTTAAATTTCATGTTCCAATTCTGCCTGCCAACCGAAAATTACCATTACCATCTCCAGGAAATGATTGCCCATGTTCCAACCTTTCATCCTTGAAACCTAAGTGGCATGAACCACCATCATCAACACACTATTGCCTTGAAATTTCTACAAAAGCTCTGGTAGCTAGGCTTGTATGTTCTGCAAACTCAGCCGCTGCTTGAGCAGCAGAGGTAGCATCCTTTAATTTCATGTTTCAATTCTGCCTTCCAACAGAAAAATTACTATTACCATCTCTAGGAAATGATTGCCCATGTTCCAACGTTTCATCCTTGAAACCTAAGTGGCATGAACCACCATCATCAACATAATATTGCCTTGAAAGTTCTACAACAGCTCTGGTAGCTAGGCTTGCTTATTCTGCAAACTCACCCGCTGCTTGAGCAGCAGAGGTAGCATCCTTAAATTTCATGTTCCAATTCTGCCTTCCAAGAGAAAAAGTACCATTACCATCTCCATAAAATGATTGCCCATGTTCCAACCTTTCACCCTTGAAAACTAAGTGGCATGAACCACTATCATCAACACAATATTGCCTTGAAAGTTCTACTATATCTCTGGTAGCTAGGCTTGCATGTTCTGCAAACTCAGTTGCCGCTTGAGCAGCAGAGGTAGCATTTTTAAATTTCATGTTCCAATTCTGCCTGCCAATAGAAAAATTACCATTAACATCACTAGGAAATGATTGCCCATGTTCCAACATTTCATCCTTGAAACCTAAGTGGCATGAACCACCATCATCAACACAATATTGCCTTGACATTTCTACAACAGCTCTGGCAGCTAGGCTTGCATGTTCTGCAAACTCAGCCACTTCTTGAGTTGTAGAAGTAGCATCCTTAAATTTCATGTTCCAATTCTGCCTGCCAACCGAAAATTACCATTACCATCTCCAGGAAATGATTGCCCATGTTCCAACCTTTCATCCTTGAAACCTAAGTGGCATGAACCACCATCATCAACACACTATTGCCTTGAAATTTCTACAAAAGCTCTGGTAGCTAGGCTTGTATGTTCTGCAAACTCAGCCGCTGCTTGAGCAGCAGAGGTAGCATCCTTTAATTTCATGTTTCAATTCTGCCTTCCAACAGAAAAATTACTATTACCATCTCTAGGAAATGATTGCCCATGTTCCAATGTTTCATCCTTGAAACCTAAGTGGCATGAACCACCATCATCAACATAATATTGCCTTGAAAGTTCTACAACAGCTCTGGTAGCTAGGCTTGCTTGTTCTGCAAACTCACCCGCTGCTTGAGCAGCAGAGGTAGCATCCTTAAATTTCATGTTCCAATTCTGCCTTCCAAGAGAAAAAGTACCATTACCATCTCCATGAAATGATTGCCCATGTTCCAACCTTTCATCCTTGAAAACTAAGTGGCATGAACCACTATCATCAACACAATATTGCCTTGAAAGTTCTACTATATCTCTGCCAGCTAGGCTTGCATGTTCTGCAAACTCAGTTGCTGCTTGAGGAGCAGAGGTAGCATTTTTAAATTTCATGTTCCAATTCTGCCTGCCAACAAAAAAATTACCATTAACATCTCTAGGAAATGATTGCCCATGTTTCAACGTTTCATCCTTGATATCTAAGTGGCATGAACCACCATCATCAACACAATATTGCCTTGAAATTTCTACAACAGCTCTGGCAGCTAGGCTTGCATGTTCTGCAAACTCAGCCGCTGCTTGAGCAGCAGAAGTAGCATCCTCAAATTTCATGTTCCAATTCTGCCTTCCAAGAGAAAAAGTACCATTACCATCTCCAAGAAATGATTGCCCATGTTCCAACCTTTCATCCTTGAAAACTAAGTGGCATGAACCACCATCATCAACACAATATTTCCTTGAAATTTCTACAACAGCTCTGGCAGCTAGGCTTGTATGTTCTGCAAACTCAGTCGCTGCTTGAGCAGCAGAGGTAGCATCCTTAAATTTCATGTTCCAATTCTGCCTTCCAAGAGAAAAAGTACCATCACCATCTCCAAGAAATGATTGCCCATGTTCCAACCTTTCATCCTTGAAAACTAAGTGGCATGAACCACCATCATCAACACAATATTGCCTTGAAATTTCTACAACAGCTCAGGCAGCTAGGCTTGCATGTTCTGCAAACTCAGCCGCTGCTTGAGCAGCAGAGGTAGCATCCTTAAATTTCATGTTCCAATTCTGCCTGCCAACCGAAAAATTACCATTACCATCTCCAGGAAATGATTTCCCATGTTCCAACCTTTCATCCTTGAAACCTAAGTGGCATGAACCACCATCATCAACACACTATTGCCTTGAAAGTTCTACAATAGCTCTGGCAGCTAGGCTTGTATGTTCTGCAAACTCAGCCGCTGCTTGAGCAGCAGAGGTAGCATCCTTAAATTTCATGTTCCAATTCTACCTGCCAACAGAAAAATTACCATTACCATCTCTAGGAAATGATTGCCCATGTTCCAATCTTTCATCCTTGAAACCTAAGTGGCATGAACCACCACCATCAACACAATATTGCCTCGAAAGTTCTACAACAGCTCTGGCGGCTAGACTTGCATGTTCTACAAACTCAGTCGCTGCTTGAGTAGCAGAGGTAGCATCCTTAAAATTCTTGTTCCACTTCTGCCTGCCAACCGAAAAATTACCATTAACATCTCTAGGAAATGATTGCCCATGTTCCAACGTTTCATCCTTGAAACCTAAGTGGCATGAACCACCATCATCAACACAATATTGCCTTGAAATTTCTACAACAGCTTTGGCAGCTAGACTTGCATGTTCTGCAAACTCAACCGCTGCTTGAGCAGCAGAAGTAGCATCCTTAAATTTCATGTTCCAATTCTGCCTGCCAACCAAAAAATTACCATTACCATCTCCAGGAAAAGATTGCCCATGTTCCAACCTTTCATCCTTGAAATCTAAGTGGCATGAACCACCACCATCAACACACTATTGCCTTGAAAGTTCTACAAAAGCTCTGGTAGCTAGGCTTGTATGTTCTGTAAATTCAGCAGCTGCTTGAACAGCAGAGGTAGCATCCTTAAATTTCATGTTCCAATTCTGCTTGCCAACAGAAAAATTGCCATTACCATCTCTAGGAAATGATTGCCCATGTTCCAATCTTTCATCCTTGAAACCTAAGTGGCATGAACCACCATCATCAACACAATATTGTCTCGAAAGTTCTACAACAGCTCTGGCAGCTAGACTTGCATGTTCTACAAACTCAGTCGCTGCTTGAGTAGCAGAGGTAGCATCCATAAAATTCATGTTCCACTTCTGCCTGCCAACAGAATAATTACCATTCCCATCTCCAGGAAATGATTTCCCATGTTCCAACCTTTCATCCTTGAAACCTAAGTGGCATGAACCACCATCATCAACATAATATTGCCTTGAAATTTCTACAACATCTCTGGCAGCTAGGCTTGCATGTTCTGCAAACTCAGCCGCTGCTTGAGCAGCAGAGGTAGCATCCTTAAATTTCATGTTCCAATTCTGCCTGCCAAAAGAAAAATTACCATTAAAATATCTAGGAAATGATTGCCCATGTTCCAACATTTCATCCTTGAAACCTATGTGGCATGAACCACCATCATCAACACACTATTGCCTTGAAAGTTCTACAACAGCTCTGGCAGCTAGGCTTGCATGTTCTGCAAACTCAGCCGCTGCTTGAGTAGCAGAAGTAGCATCCTTAAATTTCATGTTCCAATTCTGCCTGCCAACCGAAAAATTACCAGTACCATCTCCAGGAAATGATTGCCCATGTTCCAACCTTTCATCCTTGAAACCTAAGTGGCATGAACAACCATCATCAACACAATATTTCCTTGAAATTTCTACAACAGCTCTAGCAGCTAGGCTTGCATGTTCTGCAAACTCAGCCGCTGCTTGAGCAGCAGAGGTAGCATCCTTAAATTTCATGTTCCAATTCTGCCTGCCAACCGAAAAATAACTGTTACCATCTCCAGGAAATGATTTCCCATGTTCCAACGTTTCATCCTTGAAACCTAAGTGGAATGAACCACCATCATCAACACAATATTGCCTTGAAAGTTCTACAACAGCTCTGGCAGCTAGGCTTGCATGTTCTGCAAACTCAGCCCCTGCTTGAGTTGCAGAAGTTGCATCCTTAAATTTCATGTTCCAATTCTGCCTGCCAACCGAAAATTACCATTACCATCTCCAGGAAATGATTGCCCATGTTCCAACCTTTCATCCTTGAAACCTAAGTGGCATGAACCACCATCATCAACACACTATTTCCTTGAAAGTTCTACAAAAGCTCTGGTAGCTAGGCTTGTATGTTCTGCAAACTCAGCCGCTGCTTGAGCAGCAGAGGTAGCATCCTTAAATTTCATGTTTCAATTCTGCCTGCCAACAAAGAAATTACCATTACCATCTCTAGGAAATGATTGCCCATGTTCCAACGTTTCATCCTTGAAACCTAAGCGGCATGAACCACCATCATCAACACAATATTGCCTTGAAATTTCTACAACAGCTCTGGTAGCTAGGCTTGCATGTTCTGCAAACTCAGCCGCTGCTTGAGCAGCAGAGGTAGCATCCTTAAATTTCATGTTCCAATTCTGCCTACCAACCGAAAAATAACCGTTACCATCTCCAGGAAATGATTGCCCATGTTCTAACGTTTCATCCTTGAAACCTAAGTGGCATGAACCACCATCATCAACACACTATTGCCTTGAAATTTCTACAAAAGCTCTGGTAGCTAGGCTTGTATGTTCTGCAAACTCAGCCGCTGCTTGAGCAGCAGAGGTAGCATCCTTTAATTTCATGTTTCAATTCTGCCTTCCAACAGAAAAATTACTATTACCATCTCTAGGAAATGATTGCCCATGTTCCAACGTTTCATCCTTGAAACCTAAGTGGCATGAACCACCATCATCAACATAATATTGCCTTGAAAGTTCTACAACAGCTCTGGTAGCTAGGCTTGCTTGTTCTTCAAACTCAGCCGCTGCTTGAGCAGCAGAGGTAGCATCCTTAAATTTCATGTTCCAATTCTGCCTGCCAACAGAAAAATTACCATTAAAATCTCTAGGAAATGATTTCCCATGCTCTAACGTTTCATCCTTGAAACCTAAGTGGCATTAACCACCATCATCAACACAATATTGCCTTGAAATTTTAACAACAGCTCTAGCAGCTAGGCTTGCATATTCTGCAAACTCAGTCGCTGCTTGAGTAGCAGAAGTAGCATCCTTAAATTTCATGTTCCAATTCTGCCTGCCAACCGAAAAATTACCAGTACCATCTCCAGGAAATGATTGCCCATGTTCCAACCTTTCATCCTTGAAACCTAAGTGGCATGAACCACCATCATCAACACACTATTGCCTTGAAAGTTCGACAAAAGCTCTGGTAGCGAGGCTTGTATGTTCTACAAACTCAGCCGCTGCTTGTGGAGTAGAGGTAGCATCCTTAAATTTCATGTTTCAATTCTGCCTGCCAACAGAAAAATTACCATTACCATCTCTAGGAAATAATTGCCCATGTTCCAATCTTTCATCCTTGAAACCTAAGTGGCATGAACCACCATCATAGACACAATATTGCCTTGAAAGTTCTACTATATCTCTGGCAGCTAGGCTTGCATGTTCTGCAAACTCAGTTGCTGCTTGAGCAGCAGAGGTAGCATCCTTAAATTTCATGTTCCAATTCTGCCTGCCAATAGAAAAATTACCATTAACATCTCTAGGAAATGATTGCCCATGTTCCAACGTTTCATCCTTGAAACCTAAGTGGCATGAACTACCATCATCAACACAATATTGCCTTGACATTTCTACAACAGCTCTGGCAGCTAGGCTTGCATGTTCTGCAAACTCAGCCGCTGCTTGAGTTGTAGAAGTTGCATCCTTAAATTTCATGTTCCAATTCTGCCTGCCAACCGGAAATTACCATTACCATCTCCAGGAAATGATTGCCCATGTTCCAACCTTTCATCCTTGAAACCTAAGTGGCATGAACCACCATCATCAACACACTATTGCCTTGAAATTTCTACAAAAGCTCTGGTAGCTAGGCTTGTATGTTCTGCAAACTCAGCCGCTGCTTGAGCAGCAGAGGTAGCATCCTTTAATTTCATGTTTCAATTCTGCCTTCCAACAGAAAAATTACTATTACCATCTCTAGGAAATGATTGCCCATGTTCCAACGTTTCATCCTTGAAACCTAAGTGGCATGAACCACCATCATCAACATAATATTGCCTTGAAAGTTCTACAACAGCTCTGGTAGCTAGGCTTGCTTGTTCTGCAAACTTAGCCGCTGCTTGAGCAGCAGAGGTAGCATCCTTAAATTTCATGTTCCAATTCTGCCTGCCAAAAGAAAAATTACCATTAAAATATCTAGGAAATGATTGCCCATGTTCCAACGTTTCATCCTTGAAACCTATGTGGCATGAACCACCATCATCAACACAATATTTCCTTGAAATTTCTACAACAGCTCTGGCAGCTAGGCTTGCATGTTCTGCAAACTCAGCCGCTGCTTGAGCAGCAGAGGTAGCATCCTTAAATTTCATGTTCCAATTCTGCCTGCCAACCGAAAAATAACCGTTACCATCTCCAGGAAATGATTGCCCATGTTCCAACCTTTCATCCTTGAAACCTAAGTGGCATGAACCACCATCATCAACACACTATTGCCTTGAAATTTCTACAAAAGCTCTGGTAGCTAGGCTTGTATGTTCTGCAAACTCAGCCGCTGCTTGAGCAGCAGAGGTAGCATCCTTTAATTTCATGTTTCAATTCTGCCTTCCAACAGAAAAATTACTATTACCATCTTTAGGAAATGATTGCCCATGTTCCAACGTTTCATCCTTGAAACCTAAGTGGCATGAACCACCATCATCAACATAATATTGCCTTGAAAGTTCTACAACAGCTCTGGTAGCTAGGCTTGCTTGTTCTGCAAACTCAGCCGCTGCTTGAGCAGCAGAGGTAGCATCCTTAAATTTCATGTTCCAATTCTGCCTGCCAATAGAAAAATTACCATTAACATCTCTAGGAAATGATTGCCCATGTTCCAACGTTTCATCCTTGAAACCTAAGTGGCATGAACCACCATCATCAACACAATATTGCCTTGACATTTCTACAACAGCTCTGGCAGCTAGGCTTGCATGTTCTGCAAACTCAGCCCCTGCTTGAGTTGCAGAAATTGCATCCTTAAATTTCATGTTCCAATTATGCCTGCCAACCGAAAATTACCATTACCATCTCCAGGAAATGATTGCCCATGTTCCAACCTTTCATCCTTGAAACCTAAGTGGCATGAACCACCATCATCAACACACTATTGCCTTCAAAGTTCTACAAATGCTCTGGTAGCTAGGCTTGTATGTTCTGCAAACTCAGCCGCTGCTTGAGCAGCAGAGGTAGCATCCTTAAATTTCATGTTTCAATTCTGCCTGCCAACAAAGAAATTACCATTACCATCTCTAGGAAATGATTGCCCATGTTCCAACGTTTCATCCTCGAAACCTAAGCGGCATGAACCACCATCATCAACACAATATTGCCTTGAAATTTCTACAACAGCTCTGGTAGCTAGGCTTGCATGTTCTGCAAACTCAGCCGCTGCTTGAGCAGCAGAGGTAGCATCCTTAAATTTCATGTTCCAATTCTGCCTGCCAACAGAAAAATTACCATTAACATCTCTAGGAAATGATTGCCCATGTTCCAACGTTTCATCCTTGAAACCTAAGTGGCATGAACCACCATCATCAACACACTATTGCCTTGAAAGTTCTACAACAGCTCTGGCAGCTAGGCTTGCATGTTCTGCAAACTCAGTCGCTCGCTGCTTGAGCAGCAGAGGTAGCATCCTTAAATTTCATGTTCCAATTCTGCCTTCCAAGAGAAAAAGTACCATTACCATCTCCGGGAAATGATTGCCCATGTTCCAACCTTTCATCCTTGAATACTAAGTGGCATAAACCACCATCATCAAATCACTATTGCCTTGAAATTTCTACAACAGCTCTGGCAGCTAGGCTTGCATGTTCTGCAAACTCAGCCGCTGCTTGAGCAGCAGAGGTAGCATCCTTAAATTTCATGTTCCAATTCTGCCTGCCAACCGAAAAATTACCATTACCATCTCCAGGAAATGATTTACCATGTTCCAACCTTTCATCCTTGAAACCTAAGTGGCATGAACCACCATCATCAACACAATATTGCCTTGAAAGTTCTACAACAGCTCTGGCAGCTAGGCTTGCATGTTCTACAAACTCAGTCGCTGCTTGAGCAGTAGAGGTAGCATCCTTAAAATTCATGTTCCACTTCTGCCTGCCAACTGAATAATTACCATTCCAATCTCTAGGAAATGATTGCCCATGTTCCAACCTTTCATCCTTGAAACCAAAGTGGCATGAACGACCATCATCAACACAATATTGCCTTGAAAGTTCTACAACAGCTCTGGTAGCTAGGTTTGTATGTTCTGCAAACTCAGCCGCTGCTTGAGCAGCAGAGGTAGCATCCTTAAATTTCATGTTCCACTTCGGCCTGCCAACAGAAAAATTACCATTCCCATCACCAGGAAATGATTGCCCATGTTCCAACCTTTCATCCTAGAAACCAAAGCGGCATGAACCACCATCATCAACACAATATTGCCTTGATATTTCTACAACACCTCTAGCAACTAGGCTTGCATGTTCTGGAAACTCAGCCGCTGCTTGAGCAGAAGAAGTAGCATCCTTAAATTTCATGTTCCAATTCTGCCTGCCAACCGAAAAATTACCAGTACCATCTCCAGGAAATGATTGCCATGTTCCAACCTTTCATCCTTGAAACCTAGGTGGCATGAACCACCATCATCAACACACTATTTCCTTGAAAGTTCTACAAAAGCTCTGGTAGCTAGGCTTGTATGTTATGTAAACTCAGCCGCTGCTTGAGCAGCAGAGGTAGCATCATTAAATTTCATGTTTCAATTCTGCCTGAGAACAGAAAAATTACCATTACCATCTCTAGGAAATGATTGCCCATGTTCCAACCTTTCATCCTTGAAAACTAAATGGCATGAACCACCATCATCAACACAATATTTCCTTGAAATTTCTACAACAGCTCTGGCAGCTAGGCTTGCATGTTCTGCAAACTCAGCCGCTGCTTGAGCAGCAGAGGTAGCATCCTTAAATTTCATGTTCCAATTCTGCCTACCAACTGAAAAATAACCGTTACCATCTCCAGGAAATGATTGCCCATGTTCCAACGTTTCATCCTTGAAACCTAAGTGGCATGAACCACCATCATCAACACACTATTGCCTTGAAATTTCTACAAAAGCTCTGGTAGCTAGGCTTGTATGTTCTGCAAACTCAGCCGCTGCTTGAGCAGCAGAGGTAGCATCCTTTAATTTCTTGTTTCAATTCTGCCTTCCAACAGAAAAATTACTATTACCATCTCTAGGAAATGATTGCCCATGTTCCAACGTTTCATCCTTGAAACCTAAGTGGCATGAACCACCATCATCAACATAATATTGCCTTGAAAGTTCTACAACAGCTCTGGTAGCTAGGCTTGCTTGTTCTTCAAACTCAGCCGCTGCTTGAGCAGCAGAGGTAGCATCCTTAAATTTCATGTTCCAATTCTGCCTGCCAACAGAAACATTACCATTAAAATCTCTAGGAAATGATTTCCCATGCTCTAACGTTTCATCCTTGAAACCTAAGTGGCATTAACCACCATCATCAACACAATATTGCCTTGAAATTTTAACAACAGCTCTAGCAGCTAGGCTTGCATATTCTGCAAACTCAGCCGCTGCTTGAGTAGCAGAAGTAGCATCCTTAAATTTCATGTTCCAATTCTGCCTGCCAACCGAAAAATTACCAGTACCATCTCCAGGAAATGATTGCCCATGTTCCAACCTTTCATCCATGAAACCTAAGTGGCATGAACCACCATCATCAACACACTATTGCCTTGAAAGTTCTACAAAAGCTCTGGTGGCGAGGCTTGTATGTTCTACAAACTCAGCCGCTGCTTGTGGAGTAGAGGTAGCATCCTTAAATTTCATGTTTCAATTCTGCCTGCCAACAGAAAAATTACCATTACCATCTCTAGGAAATAATTGCCCATGTTCCAATCTTTCATCCTTGAAACCTAAGTGGCATGAACCACCATCATAGACACAATATTGCCTTGAAAGTTCTACTATATCTCTGGCAGCTAGGCTTGCATGTTCTGCAAACTCAGTTGCTGCTTGAGCAGCAGAGGTAGCATCCTTAAATTTCATGTTCCAATTCTGCCTGCCAATAGAAAAATTACCATTAACATCTCTAGGAAATGATTGCCCATGTTCCAACGTTTCATCCTTGAAACCTAAGTGGCATGAACTACCATCATCAACACAATATTGCCTTGACATTTCTACAACAACTCTGGCAGCTAGGCTTGCATGTTCTGCAAACTCAGCCCCTGCTTGAGTTGCAGAAGTTGCATCCTTAAATTTCATGTTCCAATTCTGCCTGCCAACCGAAAATTACCATTACCATCTCCAGGAAATGATTGCCCATGTTCCAACCTTTCATCCTTGAAACCTAAGTGGCATGAACCACCATCATCAACACACTATTGCCTTGAAAGTTCTACAAAAGCTCTGGTAGCTAGGCTTGTATGTTCTGCAAACTCAGCCGCTGCTTGAGCAGCAGAGGTAGCATCCTTAAATTTCATGTTTCAATTCTGCCTGCCAACAAAGAAATTACCATTACCATCTCTAGGAAATGATTGCCCATGTTCCAACGTTTCATCCTTGAAACCTAAGCGGCATGAACCACCATCATCAACACAATATTGCCTTGAAATTTCTACAACAGCTCTGGTAGCTAGGCTTGCATGTTCTGCAAACTCAGCCGCTGCTTGAGCAGCAGAGGTAGCATCCTTAAATTTCATGTTCCAATTCTGCCTGCCAACAGAAAAATTACCATTAACATCTCTAGGAAATGATTGCCCATGTTCCAACGTTTCATCCTTGAAACCTAAGTGGCATGAACCACCATCATCAACACACTATTGCCTTGAAAGTTCTACAACAGCTCTGGCAGCTAGGCTTGCATGTTCTGCAAACTCAGTCGCTGCTTGAGCAGCAGAGGTAGCATCCTTAAATTTCATGTTCCAATTCTGCCTTCCAAGAGAAAAAGTACCATTACCATCTCCAGGAAATGATTGCCCATGTTCCAACCTTTCATCCTTGAATACTAAGTGGCATAAACCACCATCATCAAATCACTATTGCCTTGAAAGTTCTACAAAAGCTCTGGTAGCTAGGCTTGTATATTGTGCAAACTCTGCCGCTGCTTGAATAGCAGAGGTAGCATCCTTAAATTTCATGTTTCAATTTTGCCTGCCAACAGAAAAATTACCATTACCATCTCTAGGAAATGATTGCCCATGTTCCAATCTTTAATCCTTGAAACCTAAGTGGCATGAACCACCATCATCAACACAATATTGCCTTGAAAGTTCTACAACAGCTCTGGCAGCTAGGCTTGCATGTTCTACAAATTCAGTCGCTGCTTGAGCAGTAGAGGTAGCATCCTTAAAATTCATGTTCCACTTCTGCCTGCCAACTGAATAATTACCATTCCAATCTCTAGGAAATGATTGCCCATGTTCCAACCTTTCATCCTTGAAACCAATGTGGCATGAACGACCATCATCAACACAATATTGCCTTGAAAGTTCTACAACAGCTCTGGTAGCTAGGCTTGTATGTTCTGCAAACTCAGCCGCTGCTTGAGCAGCAGAGGTAGCATCCTTAAATTTCATGTTCCACTTCGGCCTGCCAACAGAAAGATTACCATTCCCATCACCAGGAAATGATTGCCCATGTTTCAACCTTTCATCCTTGAAACCAAAGCGGCATGAACCACCATTATCAACACAATATTGCCTTGATATTTCTACAACAGCTCTAGCAGCTAGGCTTGCATGTTCTGGAAACTCAGCCGATGCTTGAGCAGCAGAAGTAGCATCCTTAAATTTCATGTTCCAATTCTGCCTGCCAACCGAAAATTACCATTAACATCTCTAGGAAATGATTGCCCATGTTCCAACGTTTCATCCTTGAAACCTAAGTGGCATGAACCACCATCATCAACACACTATTGCCTTGAAAGTTCTACAACAGCTCTGGCAGCTAGGCTTGCATGTTCTGCAAACTCAGGTCGCTGCTTGAGCAGCAGAGGTAGCATCCTTAAATTTCATGTTCCAATTCTGCCTTCCAAGAGAAAAAGTACCATTACCATCTCCAGGAAATGATTGCCCATGTTCCAACCTTTCATCCTTGAATACTAAGTGGCATAAACCACCATCATCAAATCACTATTGCCTTGAAAGTTCTACAAAAGCTCTGGTATCTAGGCTTGTATGTTCTGCAAACTCTGCCGCTGCTTGAATAGCAGAGGTAGCATCCTTAAATTTCATGTTTCAATTTTGCCTGCCAACAGAAAAATTACCATTACCATCTCTAGGAAATGATTGCCCATGTTCCAATCTTTAATCCTTGAAACCTAAGTGGCATGAACCACCATCATCAACACAATATTGCCTTGAAAGTTCTACAACAGCTCTGGCAGCTAGGCTTGCATGTTCTACAAACTCAGTCGCTGCTTGAGCAGTAGAGGTAGCATCCTTAAAATTCATGTTCCACTTCTGCCTGCCAACTGAATAATTACCATTCCAATCTCTAGGAAATGATTGCCCATGTTCCAACCTTTCATCCTTGAAACCAATGTGGCATGAACGACCATCATCAACACAATATTGCCTTGAAAGTTCTACAACAGCTCTGGTAGCTAGGCTTGTATGTTTTGCAAACTCAGCCGCTGCTTGAGCAGTAGAGGTAGCATTCTTAAATTTCATGTTCCACTTCGGCCTGCCAACAGAAAGATTACCATTCCCATCACCAGGAAATGATTGCCCATGTTCCAACCTTTCATCCTTGAAACCAAAGCGGCATGAACCACCATTATCAACACAATATTGCCTTGATATTTCTACAACAGCTCTAGCAGCTAGGCTTGCATGTTCTGGAAACTCAGCCGCTGCTTGAGCAGTAGAAGTAGCATCCTTAAATTTCATGTTCCAATTCTGCCTGCCAACCGAAAAATTACCAGTACCATCTCCAGGAAATGATTGCCATGTTCCAACCTTTCATCCTTGAAACCTAAGTGGCATTAACCACCATCATCAACACACTATTTCCTTGAAAGTTCTACAAAAGCTCTGGTAGCTAGGCTTGTATGTTATGCAAACTCAGCCGCTGCTTGAGCAGCAGAGGTAGCATCCTTAAATTTCATGTTTCAATTCTGCCTGAGAACAGAAAAATTACCATTACCATCTCTAGGAAATGATTGCACATGTTCCAATCTTTCATCCTTGAAACCTAAGAGGCATGAACCACCATCATCAACACAATATTGCCTTGAAAGTTCTACTATATCTCTGGAAGCTAGGCTTGCATGTTCTGCAAACTCAGTTGTTGCTTGAGCAGCAGAGGTAGCATCCTTAAATTTCATGTTCCAATTCTGCCTGCCAATAGAAAAATTACCATTAACATCTCTAGGAAATGATTGCCTATGTTCCAACGTTTCATCCTTCAAACCTAAGTGGCATGAACCACCATCATCAACACAATATTGCCTTGACATTTCTACAACAGCTCTGGCAGCTAGGCTTGCATGTTCTGCAAACTCCGCCGCTGCTTGAGCAGCAGAAGTTGCATCCTTAAAGTTCATGTTCCAATTCTGCCTGCCAACCGAAAATTACCATTACCATCTCGAGGAAATGATTGCCCATGTTCCAACCTTTCATCCTTGAAACCTAAGTGGCATGAACCACCATCATCAACACACTATTGCCTTGAAAGTTCTACAAAAGCTCTGGTAGCTAGGCTTGTATGTTCTGCAAACTCAGCCGCTGCTTGAGCAGCAGAGGTAGTATCCTTAAATTTCATGTTTCAATTCTGCCAGCCAACAGAGAAATTACCATTACCATCTCTAGGAAATGATTTCCCATGTTCCAACGTTTCATCCTTGAAACCTAAGTGGCATGAACCACCATCATCAACACAATATTGCCTTGAAAGTTCTACAACAGCTCTGGCAGCTAGGCTTGCATGTTCTGCAAACTCAGTCGCTGCTTGAGCATCAGAGGTAGCATCCTTAAATTTCATGTTCCAATTCTGCCTTCTAAGAGAAAAAGTACCATTACCATCTCCAGGAAATGATTGCCCATGTTCCAACCTTTCATCCTTGAAAACTAAGTGGCATAAACCACCATCATCAACACACTATTGCCTTGAAAGTTTTACAAAAGCTCTGCTAGCTAGGCTTGTATGTTCTGCAAACTTTGCCGCTACTTGAGCAGCAGACGTAGCATCCTTAAATATCATGTTTCAATTTTGCCTGCCAACAGAAAAATTACCATTACCATCTCTAGGAAATGATTGCCCATATAACAATCTTTCATCCTTGAAACCTAAGTGGCATGAACCACCATCATCAACACAATATTGCCTTGAAAGTTCTACAACAGCTCTGGCAGCTAGGCTTGCATGTTCTACAAACTCAGTCGCTGCTTGAGCAACAGAGGTAGCATCCTTAAAATTCATGTTCCACTTCTGCCTGCCAACTGAATAATTACCATTCCAATCTCCAGGAAATGATTGCCCATGTTCCAACCTTTCATCCTTGAAACCAAAGTGGCATGAACGACCATCATCAACATAATATTGCTTTGAAAGTTCTACAACAACTCTGGTAGCTAAGCTTGTATGTTCTGCAAACTCAGCCGCTGCTTGAGCAGCAGAGGTAGCATCCTTAAATTTCATGTTCCACTTCTGCCTGGCAACAGAAACATTAACATTCCCATCACCAGGAAATGATTGCCCATGTTCCACCCTTTCATCCTTGAAACCAAAGCGGCATGAACCACCATCATCAACACCATATTGCCTTGAAATTTCTACAACAGCTCTAGCAGCTAGGCTTGCATGTTCTGGAAACTCAGCCACTGCTTGAGCAGCAAGAGTAGCATCCTTAAATTTCATGTTCCAATTCTGCCTGCCAGCCGAAAAATTACCAGTACCATCTCCAGGAAATGATTGCCATGTTCCAACCTTTCATCCTTGAAACCTAAGTGGCATGAACCACCATCATCAACACACTATTGCCTTGAAAGTTCTACAAAAGCTCTGGTAGCTAGGCTTGTATGTTCTGCAAACTCAGTCGCTGCTTGAGCAGCAGAGGTAGCATCCTTAAATTTCATGTTTCAATTCTGCCTGCCAACAGAAAAATTACCATTACCATCTCTAGAAAATGATTACCCATGTTCCAATCTTTCATCCTTGAAACCTAAGTAGCATCATGAACCACCATCATCAACACATTATTGCCTTGAAAGTTCTACTATATCTCTGGCAGCTAGGCTTGCATGTTCTGCAAACTCAGTCGCTGCTTGAGCAGCAGAGGTAGCATCCTTAAATTTCATGTTCCAATTCTGCCTTCCAAGAGAAAATGTACCATTACCATATCTAGGAAATGATTGCCCATGTTCCAACCTTTCATCCTTGAAAACTAAGAGGCATAAACCACCATCATCAACACACTATTGCCTTGAAAGTTTTACAAAAGCTCTGGTAGCTAGGCTTGTATGTTCTGCAAACTCAGCCGCTGCTTGAGCAGCAGAGGTAGCATCCTTAAATTTCATGTTTCAATTCTGCCTGGCAACAGAAAAATTACCATTACCATCTCTAGGAAATGATTGCCCATGTTCCAATCTTTCATCCTTGAAACCTAAGTAGCATGAGCCACCATCATCAACACACTATTGCCTTGAAAGTTCTACAAAAGCTCTGGTAGCTAGGCTTGTATGTTCTGCAAACTCAGCCGCTGCTTGAGCAGCAGAGGTAGCATCCTTAAATTTCATGTTTCAATTCTGCCAGCCAACAGAGAAATTACCATTACCATCTCTAGGAAATGATTTCCCATGTTCCAACGTTTCATCCTTGAAACCTAAGTGGCATGAACCACCATCATCAACACAATATTGCCTTGAAAGTTCTACAACAGCTCTGGCAGCTAGGCTTGCATGTTCTGCAAACTCAGCCGCTGCTTGAGCAGCAGAGGTAGCATCCTTAAATTTCATGTTCCAATTCTGCCTTCCAAGAGAAAAAGTACCATTACCATCTCCAGGAAATGATTGCCCATGTTCCAACCTTTCATCCTTGAAAACTAAGTGGCATAAACCACCATCATCAACACACTATTGCCTTGAAAGTTTTACAAAAGCTCTGGTAGCTAGGCTTGTATGTTCTGCAAACTCTGCCGCTGCTTGAGCACCAGAGGTAGCATCCTTAAATATCATGTTTCAATTTTGCCTGCCAACAGAAAAATTACCATTACCATCTCTAGGAAATGATTGCCCATATTCCAATCTTTCATCCTTGAAACCTAAGTGGCATGAACCACCATCATCAACACAATATTGCCTTGAAAGTTCTACAACAGCTCTGGCAGCTAGGCTTGCATGTTCTACAAACTCAGTCGCTGCTTGAGCAGTAGAGGTAGCATCCTTAAAATTCATGTTCCACTTCTGCCTGCCAACTGAATAATTACCATTCCAATCTCTAGGAAATGATTGCCCATGTTCCAACCTTTCATCCTTGAAACCAAAGTGGCATGAACGACCATCATCAACACAATATTGCCTTGAAAGTTCTACCACAGCTCTGGTAGCTAGGCTTGTATGTTCTGCAAACTCAGCCGCTGCTTGAGCAGCAGAGGTAGCATCCTTAAATTTCATGTTCCACTTCGGCCTGCCAACAGAAAAATTACCATTCCCATCACCAGGAAATGATTGCCCATGTTCCAACCTTTCATCCTTGAAACCAAAGCGGCATGAACCACCATCATCAACAAAATATTGCCTTGAAATTTCTACAACAGCTCTAGCAGCTAGTCTTGCATGTTCTGGAAACTAAGCCGCTGCTTGAGCAGCAGAAGTAGCATCCTTAAATTTCATGTTCCAATTCTGCCTGCCAACCAAAAAATTACCAGTACCATCTCCAGGAAATGATTGCCATGTTCCAACCTTTCATCCTTGAAACCAAAGTGGCATGAACCACCATCATCAACACACTATTTCCTTGAAAGTTCTACAAAAGCTCTGGTAGCTTGGCTTGTAGGTTATGCAAACTCAGCCGCTGTTTGAGCAGCAGAGGTAGCATCCTTAAATTTCATGTTTCAATTCTGCCTGAGAACAGAAAAATTACCATTACCATCTCTAGGAAATGATTGCCCATGTTCTAATCTTTCATCCTTGAAACCTAAGTGGCATGAACCACCATCATCAACACAATATTGCCTTGAAAGTTCTACTATATCTCTGGCAGCTAGGCTTGCATGTTCTGCAAACTCAGTTGCTGCTTGAGCAGCAGAGGTAGCATCCTTAAATTTCATGTTCCAATTCTGCCTGCCAATAGAAAAATTACCATTAACATCTCTAGGAAATGATTGCCTATGTTCCAACGTTTCATCCTTGAAACCTAAGTGGCATGAACCACCATCATCAACACAATATCGCCTTGACATTTCTACAACAGCTCTGGCAGCTAGGCTTGCATGTTCTGCAAACTCCGTCGCTGCTTGAGCAGCAGAAGTTGCATCCTTAAATTTCATGTTCCAATTCTGCCTGCCAACCGAAAATTACCATTACCATCTTGAGGAAATGATTGCCCATATTCCAACCTTTCATCCTTGAAACCTAAGTGGCATGAACCACCATCATCAACACAATATTGCCTTGACATTTCTACAACAGCTCTGGCAGCTAGGCTTGCATGTTCTGCAAACTCAGTCGCTGCTTGAGCAGCAGAGGTAGCATCCTTAAATTTCATGTTCTAATTCTGCCTTCCAAGAGAAAAAGTACCATTACCATCTCCAGGAAATGATTGACCATGTTCCAACCTTTCATCCTTGAAAACTAAGTGGCATAAACCACCATCATCAACACACTATTGCCTTGAAAGTTATACAAAAGCTCTGGTAGCTAGGCTTGTATGTTCTGCAAACTCTACCGCTGCTTGAGCAGCAGAGGTAGCATTCTTAAATATCATGTTTCAATTTTGCCTGCCAACAGAAAAATTACCATTACCATCTCTAGGAAATGATTGCCCATATTCCAATCTTTCATCCTTGAAACCTAAGTGGCATGAACAACCATCATCAACACAATATTGCCTTGAAAGTTCTACAACAGCTCTGGCAGCTAGTCTTGCATGTTCTGGAAACTCAGCCGCTGCTTGAGCAGCAGAAGTAGCATCCTTAAATTTCATGTTCCAATTCTGCCTGCCAACTGAATAATTACCATTCCAATCTCTAGGAAATGATTGCCCATGTTCCAACCTTTCATCCTTGAAACCAAAGTGGCATGAACGACCATCATCAACACAATATTGCCTTGAAATTTCTACAACAGCTCTGGTAGCTAGGCTTGTATGTTCTGCAAACTCAGCCGCTGCTTGAGCAGCAGAGGTAGCATCCTTAAATTTCATGTTCCACTTCGGCCTGCCAACAGAAAAATTACCATTCCCATCACCAGGAAATGATTGCCCATGTTCCAACCTTTCATCCTTGAAACCAAAGCGGCATGAACCACCATCATCAACAAAATATTGCCTTGAAATTTCTACAACAGCTCTAGCAGCTAGTCTTGCATGTTCTGGAAACTCAGCCGCTGCTTGAGCAGCAGAAGTAGCATCCTTAAATTTCATGTTCCAATTCTGCCTGCCAACCGAAAAATTACCAGTACCATCTCCAGGAAATGATTGCCATGTTCCAACCTTTCATCCTTGAAACCTAAGTGGCATGAACCACCATCATCAACACACTATTTCCTTGAAAGTTCTACAAAAGCTCTGGTAGCTAGGCTTGTAGGTTATGCAAACTCAGCCGCTGTTTGAGCAGCAGAGGTAGCATCCTTAAATTTCATGTTTCAATTCTGCCTGAGAACAGAAAAATTACCATTACCATCTCTAGGAAATGATTGCCCATGTTCTAATCTTTCATCCTTGAAACCTAAGTGGCATGAACCACCATCATCAACACAATATTGCCTTGAAAGTTCTACTATATCTCTGGCAGCTAGGCTTGCATGTTCTGCAAACTCAGTTGCTGCTTGAGCAGCAGAGGTAGCATCCTTAAATTTCATGTTCCAATTCTGCCTGCCAATAGAAAAATTACCATTAACATCTCTAGGAAATGATTGCCTATGTTCCAACGTTTCATCCTTGAAACCTAAGTGGCATGAACCACCATCATCAACACAATATCGCCTTGACATTTCTACAACAGCTCTGGCAGCTAGGCTTGCATGTTCTGCAAACTCCGTCGCTGCTTGAGCAGCAAAAGTTGCATCCTTAAATTTCATGTTCCAATTCTGCCTGCCAACCGAAAATTACCATTACCATCTCGAGGAAACGATTGCCCATATTCCAACCTTTCATCCTTGAAACCTAAGTGGCATGAACCACCATCATCAACACAATATTGCCTTGACATTTCTACAACAGCTCTGGCAGCTAGGCTTGCATGTTCTGCAATCTCCGCCGCAGCTTGAGCAGCAGAAGTTGCATCCTTAAATTTCATGTTCCAATTCTGCCTGCCAACCGAAAATTACCATTACCATCTCGAGGAAATGATTGCCCATGTTCCAACCTTTCATCCTTGAAACCTAAGTGGCATGAACCACCATCATCAACACACTATTGCCTTGAAAGTTCTACAAAAGCTCTGGTAGCTAGGCTTGTATGTTCTGCAAACTCAGCCGCTGCTTGAGCAGCAGAGGTAGCATCCTTAAATTTCATGTTTCAATTCTGCCAGCAAACAGAGAAATTACCATTACCATCTCTAGGAAATGATTTCCCATGTTCCAACGTTTCATCCTTGAAACCTAAGTGGCATGAACCACCATCATCAACACAATATTGCCTTGAAAGTTCTACAACAGCTCTGGCAGCTAGGCTTGCATGTTCTGCAAACTCAGTCGCTGCTTGAGCAGCAGAGGTAGCATCCTTAAATTTCATGTTCCAATTCTGCCTTCCAAGAGAAAAAGTACCATTACCATCTCCAGGAAATGATTGCCCATGTTCCAACCTTTCATCCTTGAAAACTAAGTGGCATAAACCACCATCATCAACACACTATTGCCTTGAAAGTTTTACAAAAGCTCTGGTAGCTAGGCTTGTATGTTCTGCAAACTCTACGGCTACTTGAGCAGCAGAGGTAGCATCCTTAAATATCATGTTTCAATTTTGCCTGCCAACAGAAAAATTACCATTACCATCTCTAGGAAATGATTGCCCATATTCCAATCTTTCATCCTTGAAACCTAAGTGGCATGAACCACCATCATCAACACAATATTGCCTTGAAAGTTCTACAACAGCTCTGGCAGCTAGGCTTGCATGTTCTACAAACTCAGTCGCTGCTTGAGCAGTAGAGGTAGCATCCTTAAAATTCACGTTCCACTTCTGCCTTCCAACTGAATAATTACCATTCCAATCTCCAGGAAATGATTGCCCATGTTCCAACCTTTCATCCTTGAAACCAAAGTGGCATGAACGACCATCATCAACACAATATTGCCTTGAAAGTTCTACAACAGCTCTGGTAGCTAGGCTTGTATGTTCTGCAAACTCAGGCGCTGCTTGAGCAGCAGAGGTAGCATCCTTAAATTTCATGTTCCACTTCTGCCTGGCAACAGAAACATTAACATTCCCATCACCAGGAAATGATTGCCCATGTTCCAACCTTTCATCCTTGAAACCAAAGCGGCATGAACCACCATCATCAACACAATATTGCCTTGAAATTTCTACAACAGCTCTAGCAGCTAGGCTTGCATGTTCTGGAAACTCAGCCACTGCTTGAGCAGCAGAAGTAGCATCCTTAAATTTCATGTTCCAATTCTGCCTGCCAGCCGAAAAATTACCAGTACCATCTCCAGGAAATGATTGCCATGTTCCAACCTTTCATCCTTGAAACCTAAGTGGCATGAACCACCATCATCAACACACTATTGCCTTGAAAGTTCTACAAAAGCTCTGGTAGCTAGGCTTGTATGTTCTGCAAACTCAGCCGCTGCTTGAGCAGCAGAGGTAGCATCCTTAATTTTCATGTTTCAATTCTGCCTGCCAACAGAAAAATTACCATTACCATCGCTAGAAAATGATTGCCCATGTTCCAATCTTTCATCCTTGAAACCTAAGTAGCATGAACCACCATCATCAACACAATATTGCCTTGAAAGTTCTACTATATCTCTGGCAGCTAGGCTTGCATGTTCTGCAAACTCAGTCGCTGCTTGAGCAGCAGAGGTAGCATCCTTAAATTTCATGTTCCAATTCTGCCTTCCAAGAGAAAAAGTACCATTACCATCTCCAGGAAATGATTGCCCATGTTCCAACCTTTCATCCTTGAAAACTAAGTGGCATAAACCACCATCATCAACACACTATTGCCTTGAAAGTTTTACAAAAGCTCTGGTAGCTAGGCTTGTATGTTCTGCAAACTCTGCTCGCTGCTTGAGCAGCAGAGGTAGCATCCTTAAATATCATGTTCCACTTCTGCCTGGCAACAGAAACATTAACATTCCCATCACCATGAAATGATTGCCCATGTTCCAACCTTTCATCCTTGAAACCAAAGCGGCATGAACCACCATCATCAACACAATATTGCCTTGAAATTTCTACAACAGCTCTAGCAGCTAGGCTTGCATGTTCTGGAAACTCAGCCACTGCTTGAGCAGCAGAAGTAGCATTCTTAAATTTCATGTTCCAATTCTGCCTGCTAGCCGAAAAATTACCAGTACCATCTCCAGGAAATGATTGCCATGTTCCAACCTTTCATCCTTGAAACCTAAGTGGCATGAACCACCATCATCAACACACTATTGCCTTGAAAGTTCTACAAAAGCTCTGGTAGCTAGGCTTGTATGTTCTGCAAACTCAGCCGCTGCTTGAGCAGCAGAGGTAGCATCCTTAAATTTCATGTTTCAATTCTGCCTGCCAACAGAAAAATTACCATTACCATCTCTAGGAAATGATTGCACATGTTCCAATCTTTCATCCTTGAAACCTAAGTAGCATGAGCCACCATCATCAACACAATATTGCCTTGAAAGTTCTTCTATATCTCTGGCAGCTAGGCTTGCATGTTCTGCAAACTCAATTGCTACTTGAGCAGCAGAGGTAGCATCCTTAAATTTCATGTTCCAATTTTGCCTGCCAACAGAAAAATTTCCATTAACATCTTTAGGAAATGACTGCCCATGTTCCAACGTTTCATCCTTAAAACCTAAGTGGCATGAACCACCATCATCAACACACTATTGCCTTGAAAGTTCTACAAAAGCTCTGGTAGCTAGGCTTGTATGTTCTGCAAACTCAGCCGCTGCTTGAGCAGCAGAGGTAGCATCCTTAAATTTCATGTTTCAATTCTGCCAGCCAACAGAGAAATTACCATTACCATCTCTAGGAAATGATTTCCCATGTTCCAACGTTTCATCCTTGAAACCTAAGTGTCATGAACCACCATCATCAACACAATATTGCTTTGAAAGTTCTACAACAGCTCAGGCAGCTAGGCTTGCATGTTCTGCAAACTCAGTCGCTGCTTGAGCAGCAGAGGTAGCATCCTTAAATTTCATGTTCCAATTCTGCCTTCCAAGAGAAAAAGTACCATTACCATCTCCAGGAAATGATTGCCCATGTTCCAACCTTTCATCCTTGAAAACTAAGTGGCATAAACCACCATCATCAACACACTATTGCCTTGAAAGTTTTACAAAAGCTATGGTAGCTAGGCTTGTATATTCTGCAAACTCTGCCGCTGCTTGAGCAGCAGCGGTAGCATCCTTAAATATCATGTTTCAATTTTGCCTGCCAACAGAAAAATTACCATTACCATTACCATCTCTAGGAAATGATTGCCCATATTCCAATCTTTCATCCGTGAAACCTAAGTGGCATGAACCACCATCATCAACACAATATTGCCTTGAAAGTTCTACAACAGCTCTGGCAGCTAGGCTTGCATGTTCTACAAACTCAGTCGCTGCTTGAGCAACAGAGGTAGCATCCTTAAAATTCATGTTCCACTTCTGCCTACCAACTGAATAATTACCATTCCAATCTCCAGGAAATGATTGCCCATGTTCCAACCTTTCATTCTTGAAACCAAAGTGGCATGAACGACCATCATCAACACAATATTGCCTTGAAAGTTCTACAACAGCTCTGGTACCTAGGCTTGTATGTTCTGCAAACTCAGCCGTTGCTTGAGCAGCAGAGGTAGCATCCTTAAATTTCATGTTCCACTTCTGCCTGCCAACAAAAAAATTAACATTCCCATCACCAGGAAATGATTGCCCATGTTACAACCTTTCATCCTTGAAACCAAAGCGGCATGAACCACCATCATCAACACAATATTACCTTGAAATTTCTACAACAGCTCTAGCAGCTAGGCTTGCATGTTCTGGAAACTCAGCCACTGCTTGAGCAGCAGAAGTAGCATCCTTAAATTTCATGTTCCAATTCTGCCTGCCAGCCGTAAAATTACCAGTACCATCTACAGGAAATGATTGCCATGTTCCAACCTTTCATCCTTGAAACCTAAGTGGCATGAACCACCATCATCAACACACTATTGCCTTGAAAGTTCTACAAAATCTCTGGTAGCTAGGCTTGTATGTTCTGCAAACTCAGCCGCTGCTTGAGCAGCAGAGGTAGCATCCTTAAATTTCATGTTTCAATTATGCCTGCCAACAGAAAAATTACCATTAACATCTCTAGAAAATGATTGCCCATGTTCCAATCTTTCATCCTTGAAACCTAAGTAGCATGAACCACCATCATCAACACAATATTGCCTTGAAAGTTCTACTATATATCTGGCAGCTAGGCTTGCATGTTCTGCAACCTCAATTGCTGCTTGAGCAGCAGAGGTAGCATCCTTAAATTTCATGTTCCAATTCTGCCTGCCAACAGAAAAATTTCCATTAAAATCTCTAGGAAATGACTGCCCATGTTCCAATGTTTCATCCTTGAAACCTAAGTGGCATGAACCACCATCATCAACACAATATTGCCTTGAAATTTCTACAACAGCTCTGGCAGCTAGGCTTGCATGTTCTGCAAACTGAGCCGCTGCTTGAGCAGCAGAAGTAGCATCCTTAAATTTCATGTTCCAATTCTGCCTACCAACCGAAAAATTACCATTACCATCTCCAGGAAATGATTGCCCATGTTCCAACCTTTCATCCTTGAAACCTAAGTGGCATGAACCACCATCATCAACACACTATTGCCTTGAAAGTTCTACAAAAGCTCTGGTAGCTAGGCTTGTATGTTCTGCAAACTCAGCCGCTGCTTGAGCAGCAGAGGTAGCATCCTTAAATTTCATGTTTCAATTCTGCCTGCCAACAGAAAAATTACCATTCCAATCTCCAGGAAATGATTGCCCATGTTCCAACCTTTCATCCTTGAAACCAAAGTGGCATGAACGACCATCATCAACACAATATTGCCTTGAAAGTTCTACAACAGCTTTGGTAGCTAGGCTTGTATGTTCTGCAAACTCAGCCTCTGCTTGAGCAGCAGAGGTAGCATCCTTAAATTTCATGTTCCACTTCTGCCTGCCAACAGAAAAATTACCATTCCCATCTCCAGGAAATGATTGCCCATGTTCCAACCTTTCATCCTTGAAACCAAAGCGGCATGAACCACCATCATCAACACAATATTACCTTGAAATTTCTATAACAGCTCTAGCAGCTAGGCTTGCATGTTCTGGAAACTCAGCCGCTGCTTGAGCAGCAGAAGTAGCATCCTTAAATTTCATGTTCCAATTCAGCCTGCCAACCGAAAAATTACCAGTACCATCTCCAGGAAATGATTGCCATGTTCCAACCTTTCATCCTTGAAACCTAAGTGGCATGAACCACCATCATCAACACACTATTGCCTTGGAAGTTCTACAAAAGCTTTGGTAGCTAGGCTTGTATGTTCTGCAAACTCAGCCGCTGCTTGAGCAGCAGAGGTAGCATCCTTAAATTTCATGTTTCAATTCTGCCTGCCAACAGAAAAATTACCATTACCATCTCTAGGAAATGATTGCCCATGTTCCAATCTTTCATCCTTGAAACCTAAGTGGCATGAACCACCATCATCAACACAATATTGCCTTGAAAGTTCTACTATATCTCTGGCAGCTAGGCTTGCATGTTCTGCACACTCAATTGCTGCTTGAGCAGCAGAGGTAGCATCCTTAAATTTCATGTTCCAATTCTGCCTGCCAACAGAAAAATTACCATTAACATCTCTAGGAAATGACTTCACATGTTCCAACGTTTCATCCTTGAAACCTAAGTGGCATGAACCACCATCATCAACACAATATTGCCTTGAAAGTTCTACAACAGCTCTGGCAGCTAGGCTTGCATGTTCTACAAACTCAGACGCTGCTTGAGCAACAGAGGTAGCATCCTTAAAATTCATGTTCCACTTCTGCCTGCCAACTGAATAATTACCATTCCAATCTCCAGGAAATGATTGCCCATGTTCCAACCTTTCATCCTTGAAACCAAAGTGGCATGAACGACCATCATCAACACAATATTGCCTTGAAAGTTCTACAACAGCTCTGGTAGCTAGGCTTGTATGTTCTGCAAACTCAGCCGCTGCTTGAGCAGCAGAGGTAGCATCCTTAAATTTCATGTTCCACTTCTGCCTGGCAACAGAAAAATTAACATTCCCATCACCAGGAAATGATTGCCCATGTTCCAACCTTTCATCCTTGAAACCAAAGCGGCATGAACCACCATCATCAACACAATATTGCCTTGAAATTTCTACAACAGCTCTAGCAGCTAGGCTTGCAGGTTCTGGAAACTCAGCCGCTGCTTGAGCAGTAGAAGTAGCATCCTTAAATTTCATGTTCCAATTCTGCCTGCCAACCGAAAAATTACCAGTACCATCTCCAGGAAATGATTGCCATGTTCCAACCTTTCATCCTTGAAACTTATGTAGCATGAACCACCATCATCAACACACTATTGCCTTGAAAGTTCTACAAAAGCTCTGGTAGCTAGGCTTGTATGTTCTGCAAACTCAGCCGCTGCTTGAGCAGCAGAGGTAGCATCCTTAAATTTCATTTTTCAATTCTGCCTACCAACAGAAAAATTACAATTACCATCTCTAGGAAATGATTGCTCATGTTCCAATCCTTCATGCTTGAAACCTAAGTAGCATGAACCATCATCATCAACACAATATTGCCTTGAAAGTTCTACTATATCTCTGGCAGCTAGGCTTGCATGTTCTGCAAACTCAATTGCTGCTTGAGCAGCAGAGGTAGCATCCTTAAATTTCATGTTCCAATTCTGCCTGCCAACAGAAAAATTTCCATTAACATCTCTAGGAAATGACTGCCCATGTTCCAACTTTTTATCCTTGAAACCTAAGTGGCATGAACCACCATCATCAACACAATATTGTCTTGAAATTTCTACAACAGCTCTGGCAGCTAGGCTTGCATGTTCTGCAAACTCAGCCACTGCTTGAGCAGCAGAAGTAGCATCCTTAAATTTCATGTTCCAATTCTTCCTGCCAACCGAAAAATTACCATTACCATCTCCAGGAAATGATTGCCCATGTTCCAACCTTTCATCCTTGAAACCAAAGTGGCATGAACCACCATCATCAACACAATATTGCGTTGAAAGTTCTACAACAGCTCTGGCAGCTAGGCTTGTATGTTCTGCAAACTCAGCCGCTGCTTGAGCAGCAGAGGTAGCATCCTTAAATTTCATGTTCCACTTCTGCCTGCCAACAGAAAAATTACCATTCCCATCACCAGGAAATGATTGCCCATGTTCCAACCTTTCATCCTTGAAACCAAAGCGGCATGAACCACCATCATCAACACAATATTACCTTGAAATTTCTACAATAGCTCTAGCAGCTAGGCTTGCATGTTCTGGAAACTCTGCCGCTGCTTGAGCAGCAGAAGTAGCATCCTTAAATTTCATGTTCCAATTCTGCCTGCCAACCGAAAAATTACCAGTACCATCTCCAGGAAATGATTGCCATGTTCCATCCTTTCATCCTTGAAACCTAAGTGGTATGAACCACCATCATCAACACACTATTGCCTTGAAAGTTCTACAAAAGCTCTGGTAGCTAGGCTTGTATGTTCTGCAAACTCAGCCGCTGCTTGAGCAGCAGAGGTAGCATCCTTAAATTTCATGTTTCAATTCTGCCTGCCAACAGAAAAATTACCATTACCATCTCTAGGAAATGATTGCCCATGTTCCAATCTTTCATCCTTGAAACCTAAGTGGCATGAACCACCATCATCAACACAATATTGCCTTGAAAGTTCTACTATATCTCTGGCAGCTAGGCTTGCATGTTCTGCACACTCAATTGCTGCTTGAGCAGCAGAGGTAGCATCCTTAAATTTCATGTTCCAATTCTGCCTGCCAATAGAAAAATTACCATTAACATCTCTAGGAAATGACTGCCCATGTTCCAACGTTTCATCCTTGAAACCTAAGTGGCATGAACCACCATCATCAACACAATATTGCCTTGAAATTTCGACAACAGCTCTGGCAGCTAGGCCTGCATGTTCTGCAATCACAGCCGCTGTTTGTGCAGCAGAAATAGCATCCTTAAATTTCATGTTCCAATTCTGCCTGCCAACCTAAAAATTACCATTACCATCTCCAGGAAATGATTTCTCATGTTCCAAACTTTCATCCTTGAAACCTAAGTGGCATGAACCACCACCATCAACACACTATTGCCTTGAAAGTTCTACAAAAGCTCTGGTAGCTAGACTTGTATGTTCTGCAAACTCAGCCGCTGCTTGAGCAGCAGAGGTAGCATCCTTAAATTTCATGTTTCAATTCTGCCTGCCAACAGAAAAATTACCATTACCATCTCTAGGAAATGATTGCCCATGTTCCAATCTTTCATCCTTGAAACCTAAGTGGCATGAACCACCATCATCAACACAATATTGCCTTGAAAGTTCTACTATATCTCTGGCAGCTAGGCTTGCATGTTCTGCACACTCAATTGCTGCTTGAGCAGCAGAGGTAGCATCCTTAAATTTCATGTTCCAATTCTGCCTGCCAACAGAAAAATTACCATTAACATCTCTAGGAAATGACTGCCCATGTTCCAACGTTTCATCCTTGAAACCTAAGTGGCATGAACCACAATCATCAACACACTATTGCCTTGAAAGTTCTACAAAAGCTCTGGTAGCTAGGCTTGTATGTTCTGCAAACTCAGCCGCTGCTTGAGCAGCAGAGGTAGCATCCTTAAATTTCATGTTCCAATTTTGCCTGCCAACAGAAAAATTACCATTACCATCTCTAGGAAATGATTTCCCATGTTCCAATCTTTCATCCTTGAAACCTAAGTGGCATGAACCACCATCATCAACACAATATTGCCTTGAAAGTTCTACAACAGCTCTGGCAGCTAGGCTTGCATGTTCTACAAACTCAGTCGCTGCTTGAGCAGCAGAGGTAGCATCCTTAAAATTCATGTTCCACTTCTGCCTGCCAACTGAATAATTACCATTCCCATCTCCAGGAAATGATTGCCCATGTTCCAACCTTTCATCCTTGAAACCAAAGTGGCATGAACGACCATCATCAACACAATATTGCCTTGAAAGTTCTACAACAGCTCTGGTAGCTAGGCTTGTATGTTCTGCAAACTCAGCCGCTGCTTGAGCAGCAGAGGTAGCATCCTTAAATTTCATGTTCCAATTCTGCCTTCCAAGAGAAAAAGTACCATTACCATCTCCAAGAAATGATTGCCCATGTTCCAATCTTTCATCCTTGAAACCTAAGTGGCATGAACCACCATCATCAACACAATATTGCCTTGAAAGTTCTACAACAGCTCTGGCAGCTAGGCTTGCATGTTCTACAAACTCAGTCGCTGCTTGAGCAGCAGAGGTAGCATCCTTAAAATTCATGTTCCACTTCTGCCTGCCAACTGAATAATTACCATTCCAATCTCCAGGAAATGATTGCCCATGTTCCAACCTTTCATCCTTGAAACCAAAGTGGCATGAACGACCATCATCAACACAATATTGCCTTGAAAGTTCTACAACAGCTCTGGTAGCTAGGCTTGTATGTTCTGCAAACTCAGCCGCTGCTTGACCAGCAGAGGTAGCATCCTTAAATTTCATGTTCCAATTCTGCCTTCCAAGAGAAAAAGTACCATTACCATCTCCAAGAAATGATTGCCCATGTTCCAATCTTTCATCCTTGAAACCTAAGTGGCATGAACCACCATCATCAACACAATATTGCCTTAAAAGTTGTACTATATCTCTGGCAGCTAGGCTTGCCTGTCCTGCAAACTCAGTCGCTGCTTGAGTAGCAGAGATAGCATACTTAAACTTCATGTTCGAATTCTGCCTGCCAACAGAAAAATTACCATTCCCATATCCTGGAAATGATTGCCCATGTTCCAACCTTTCATCCTTGAAACCTAAGTGGCATGAACGACCATCATCAACACACATATTGCCTTGAAAGTTCTACAACAGCTCTGGCAGCTAGGCTTGCATGTTCTGCAAACTCAGCCGCTGCTTGAGCAGCAGAGGTAGCATCCTTAAATTTCATGTTCCAATTCTGCCTACCAACCGAAAAATTACCATTACCATCTCCAGGAAATGATAGCCCATGTTCCAACCTTTCATCCTTGAAACCTAAGTGGCATGAACCACCATCATCAACACACTATTGCCTTGAAAGTTCTGTAAAAGCTCTAGTAGCTAGGCTTCTATGTTCTGCAAACTCAGCCGCTGCTTGACCAGCAGAGGTAGCATCCTTAAATTTCATGTTCCAATTCTGCCTATCAACCGAAAAATTACCGTTACCATCTCTAGGAAATGATTGACCATGTTCCGACCTTTCATCCTTGAAACCTAAGTGGCATGAACCACCATCATCAACACACTATTACCTTGAAAGTTCTACAAAAGCTCTGGTAGCTAAGCTTCTATGTTCTGCAAACTCAGCTGCTGCTTGAGCAGCAGAGGTAGCATCCTTAAATTTCATGTTCCAATTCTGCCTGCCAACAGAAAAATTACCATTACCATCTCTAGGAAATGATTGCCCATGTTCCAATATTTCATCCTTGAAACCTAAGTGGCATGAACCACCATCATCAACACAGTATTGCCTTGAAAGTTCTACAATAGCTCTGGCAGCTAGACTTGCATGTTCTACAAACTCAGTCGCTTCTTGAGCAGCAGATGTAGCAGCCTTAAAATTCATGTTCCACTTCTGCCTGCCAACAGAATTATTACCATTCCCATCTCCAGGAAATGATTGCCCATGTTCCAACCTTTCATCCTTGAAACCTAAGTGGCATGAATGACCATCATCAACACAATATTGCCTTGAAAGTTCTACAACAGCTCTGGCAGCTAGGCTTGCATGTTCTGCAAACTCAGCCGCTGCTTGAGCAGCAGAAGTAGAATCCTTAAATTTCATGTTCCAATTCTGCCTGCCAACCAAAAAATTAACATTACCATCTCCAGGAAATGATTGACCATGTTCTAACCTTTCATCCTTGAAACCAAAGTGGCATGAACGACCATCATCAACACAATATTGCCTTGAAAGCTCTACAACAGCTCTGGCAGCTAGGCTTGCATGTTCTGCAAACTCAGTCGCTGCTTGAGCAGCAGAGGTAGCATCTTTAAATTTCATGTTCCAATTCTGCCTTCCAAGATAAAAAGTACCATTACCATCTCCAAGAAATGATTGCCCATGTTCCAACCTTTCATCCTTGAAAACTAAGTGGCATGAACCACCATCATCAACACAATATTGCCTTGAAAGTTCTACTATGTCTCTTGCAGCTAGGCTAGCCTGTCCTGCAAACTCAGTCACTGCTTGAGCAGCAGAGGTAGCATACTTAAACTTCATGTTCCAATTCTGCCTTCCAACAGAAAAATTACCATTCCCATCTCCTCGAAATGATTGCACATGTTCCAACCTTTCATCCTTGAAACCTAAGTGTCATGAACGACCATCATCAACACAATATTCCCTTGAAAGTTCTACAACAGCTCTGGCAGCTAGACTTGAATGTTCTACAAACTCAGTCGCTTCTTGAGCAGCAGATGTAGCATCCTTAAAATTCATGTTCCACTTCTGCCTGCCAACAGAATAATTACCATTCCCATCTCCAGGAAATGATTGCCCATGTTCCACCCTTTCATCCTTGAAACCTAAGTGGCATGAACGACCATCATCAACACAATATTGCCTTGAAAGTTCTACAACAGCTCAGGCAGCTAGGCTTGCATATTCTGCAAACTCAGTCGCTGCTTGAGCAGCAGAGGTAGCATTCTTAAATTTCATGTTCCAATTCTACCTGCCAAGAGAAAAATTACCATTACCATCTCTAGGAAATGATTGCCCATGTTCTAATCTTTCATCCTTGAAACCAAAGTGGCATGAACGACCATCATCAACACAATATTGCCTTGAAAGTTCTACAACAGCTCTGGCAGCTAGGCTTGCATGTTCTGCAAACTCAGTCGCTGCTTGAGAAGCAGAGGTAGCATCCTTAAATTTCATGTTCCAATTTTGCCTTCCAAGAGAAAAAGTACCATTACCATCTCCAAGAAATGATTGCCCATGTTCCAACCTTTCATCCTTGAAAACTAAGTGGCATAAACCACCATCATCAACACACTATTGCCTTGAAAGTTCTACAAAAGCTCTGGTAGCTAGGCTTGTATGTTCTGCAAACTCAGCTGCTGCTTGAACAGCAGAGGTAGCATCCTTAAATTTCATGATCCAATTCTTCCTACCAACCGAAAAATTACCATTACCAACTCCAGGAAATGATTGCCCATGTTCCATCATTTCATCCTTGAAACCTAAGTGGCATGAACCACCATCATCAACACACTATTGCCTTGAAAGTTCTACAACAACTCTGGTAGCTAGGCTTGTATGTTGTGCAAACTCAGCCGCTGCTTGACCAGCAGAGGTAGGATCCTTAAATTTCATGTTCCAATTCTGCCTTCCAAGAGAAAAAGTACCATTACCATCTCCAAGAAATGATTGCCCATGTTCCAATCTTTCATCATTGAAACCTAAGTGGCATGAACCACCATCATCAACACAATATTGCCTTAAAAGTTCTACTATATCTCTGGCAGCTAGGCTTGCCTGTCCTGCAAACTCAGTCACTGCTTGAGCAGCAGAGGTAGCATACTTAAACTTCATGTTCCAATTCTGCCTGCCAACAGAAAAATTACCATTCCCATATCCTGGAAATGATTGCCCATGTTCCAACCTTTCATCCTTGAAACCTAAGTGGCATGAACGACCATCATCAACACACTATTGCCTTGAAAGTTCTACAACAGCTCTGGCAGCTAGGCTTGCATGTTCTGCAAACTCAGCCGCTGCTTGAGTAGCAGAGGTAGCATCCTTAAATTTCATGTTCCAATTCTGCCTACCAACCGAAAAATTACCATTACCATCTCCAGGAAATGATTGCCCATGTTCCAACCTTTCATCCTTGAAAACTAAGTGGCATGAACCACCATCATCAACACAATATTGCCTTGAAAGTTCTACTATGTCTCTTGCAGCTAGGCTAGCCTGTCCTGCAAACTCAGTCACTGCTTGAGCAGCAGAGGTAGCATACTTAAACTTCATGTTCCAATTCTGCCTGCCAACAGAAAAATTACCATTCCCATCTCCTCGAAATGATTGCACATGTTCCAACCTTTCATCCTTGAAACCTAAGTGGCATGAACGACCATCATCAACACAATATTCCCTTGAAAGTTCTACAACAGCTCTGGCAGCTAGACTTGAATGTTCTACAAACTCAGTCGCTTCTTGAGCAGCAGATGTAGCATCCTTAAAATTCATGTTCCACTTCTGCCTGCCAACAGAATAATTACCATTCCCATCTCCAGGAAATGATTGCCCATGTTCCACCCTTTCATCCTTGAAACCTAAGTGGCATGAACGACCATCATCAACACAATATTGCCTTGAAAGTTCTACAACAGCTCAGGCAGCTAGGCTTGCATATTCTGCAAACTCAGTCGCTGCTTGAGCAGCAGAGGTAGCATTCTTAAATTTCATGTTCCAATTCTACCTGCCAAGAGAAAAATTACCATTACCATCTCTAGGAAATGATTGCCCATGTTCCAATCTTTCATCCTTGAAACCAAAGTGGCATGAACGACCATCATCAACACAAAATTGCCTTGAAAGTTCTACAACAGCTCTGGCAGCTAGGCTTGCATGTTCTGTAAACTCAGTCGCTGCTTGAGAAGCAGAGGTAGCATCCTTAAATTTCATGTTCCAATTTTGCCTTCCAAGAGAAAAAGTACCATTACCATCTCCAAGAAATGATTGCCCATGTTCCAACCTTTCATCCTTGAAAACTAAGTGGCATAAACCACCATCATCAACACACTATTGCCTTGAAAGTTCTACAACAGCTCTGGCAGCTAGGCTTGCATGTTCTGCAAACTCAGCCGCTGCTTGAGCAGCAGAGGTAGCATCCTTAAATTTCATGTTCCAATTCTGCCTACCAACCGAAAAATTACCATTACCATCTCCAGGAAATGATAGCCCATGTTCCAACCTTTCATCCTTGAAACCTAAGTGGCATGAACCACCATCATCAACACACTATTGCCTTGAAAGTTCTGCAAAAGCTCTGGTAGCTAGGCTTCTATGTTCTGCAAACTCAGCCGCTGCTTGAGCAGCAGAGGTAGCATCCTTAAATTTCATGTTCCAATTCTGCCTACCAACCGAAAAATTACCATTACCATCTCTAGGAAATGATTGACCATGTTCCGACCTTTCATCCTTGAAACCTAAGTGGCATGAACCACCATCATCAACACACTATTGCCTTGAAAGTTCTACAAAAGCTCTGGTAGCTAGGCTTCTATGTTTTGCAAACTCAGCCGCTGCTTGAGCAGCAGAGGTAGCATCCTTAAATTTCATGTTCCAATTCTGCCTGCCAACAGAAAAATTCCCATTACCATCTCTAGGAAATGATTGCCCATGTTCCAATATTTCATCCTTGAAACCTAAGTGGCATGAACCACCATCATCGACACAGTATTGCCTTGAAAGTTCTACAATAGCTCTGGCAGCTAGACTTGCATGTTCTACAAACTCAGTCGCTTCTTGAGCAGCAGATGTAGCAGCCTTAAAATTCATGTTCCACTTCTGCCTGCCAACAGAATTATTACCATTCCCATCTCCAGGAAATGATTGCCCATGTTCCAACCTTTCATCCTTGAAACCTAAGTGGCATGAATGACCATAATCAACACAATATTGCCTTGAAAGTTCTACAACAGCTCTGGCAGCTAGGCTTGCATGTTCTGCAAACTCAGTCGCTGCTTGAGCAGCAGAGGTAGCATCCTTAAATTTCATGTTCCAATTCTGCCTGCCAACAGAAAAATTACCATTAACTACTCCAGGAAATGATTGCCCATGTTCCAACGTTTTATCCTTGAAACCTAAGTGGCATAAACCACCATCATCAACACAATATTGCCTTGACATTTCTACAACAGCTCTGGCAGCTAGGCTTGCATGTTCTGCAAACTGAACCGCTGCTTGAGCAGCAGAAGTAGCATCCTTAAATTTCATGTTCCAATTCTGCCTGCCAACCAAAAAATTACCATTACCATCTCCAGGAAATGATTGACCATGTTCCAACCTTTCATCCTTGAAACCAAAGTGGCATGAACGACCATCATCAACACAATATTGCCTTGAAAGTTCTACAACAGCTCTGGCAGCTAGGCTTGCATGTTCTGCAAACTCAGTCGCTGCTTGAGCAGCAGAGGTAGCATCCTTAAATTTCATGTTCCAATTCTGCCTTCCAAGAGAAAAAGTACCATTACCATCTCCAAGAAATGATTGCCCATGTTCCAAACTTTCATCCTTGAAAACTAAGTGGCATGAACCACCATCATCAACACAATATTGCCTTGAAAGTTCTACTATATCTCTTGCAGCTAGGCTTGCCTGTCCTGCAAACTCAGTCGCTGCTTGAGCAGCAGAGGTAGCATACTTAAACTTCATGTTCCAATTCTGCCAGCCAATAGAAAAATTACCATTCCCATCTCCTGGAAATGATTGCCCATGTTCCAACCTTTCATCCTTGAAAACTAAGTGGCATGAACGACCATCATCAACACAATATTCCCTTGAAAGTTCTACAATAGCTCTGGCAGCTAGACTTGCATGTTCTACAAACTCAGTCGCTTCTTGAGCAGCAGATGTAGCATCCTTAAAATTCATGTTCCACTTCTGCCTGCCAACAGAATAATTACCATTCCCATATCCAGGAAATGATTGCCCATGTTCCAACCTTTCATCCTTGAAACCTAAGTGGCATGAACGACCATCATCAACACAATATTGCCTTGAAAGTTCTACAACAGCTCAGGCAGCTAGGCTTGCATATTCTGCAAACTCAGTCGCTGCTTGAGCAGCAGAGTAGCATTCTTAAATTTCGTGTTCCAATTCTACCTGCCAAGACAAAAATTACCATTACCATCTCTAGGAAATGATTGCCCATGTTACAATCTTTCATCCTTGAAACCTAAGTGGCATGAACCACCATCATCAACACAATATTGCCTTGAAAGTTCTACAACTGCTCTGGCAGCTAGACTTGCATGTTCTACAAAATCAGTCGCTGCTTGAGCAGTAGAGGTAGCATCCTTAAATTTCATGTTCCAATTCTGCTTGCCAACAGAAAAATTACCATTAACATCTCCAGGAAATGATTGCCCATGTTCCAACGTTTTATACTTGAAACCTAAGTGGCATGAACCACCAACATCAACACAATATTGCCTTGAAATTTCTACTACAGCTTTGGCAGCTAAGCTAGCATGTTCTACAAACACAGTCGCTGCTTGAGCAGCAAAGGTAGCATTCTTAAATTTCATGTTCCAATTCTGCTTGCCAACCGAAAAATTACCATTACCATCTCCAGGAAATGATTGCCCATGTTCCAACCTTTCATCCTTGAAACCTAAGTGGCATGAACCATCATCATCAACACACTATTGCCTTGAAAGTTCTACTATATCTCTGGCAGCTAGGCTTGCATGTTCTGCAAACTCAGTCGCTGCTTGAGCAGCAGATGTAGCATCCTTAAATTTCATGTTCCAATTCTGTCTGCCACCAGAAAAATTACCATTAACATCTCTAGGAAATGATTGACCATGTTGCAACTTTTCATCCTTGAAACATAAGTGGCATGAACCACCATCATCAACACAATATTGCCTTGAAATTTCTACAACTGCTCTGGCAGCTAGGCTTGCATGTTCTGCAAACTCAGCCACTGCTTGAGCAGCAGAGGTAGCATCCTTAAATTTCATGTTCCAATTCTGCCTGCCAACCGAAAAATTAATATTACCATCTCCAGGAAATGATTGCCCATGTTCCAACCTTTCATCCTTGAAACCTAAGTGGCATGAACCACCATCATCTACACAATATTGCCTTGAAAGTCCTACAACAGCTCTGGCAGCTAGACTGGCAGGTTCGGCAAACTCAGTCGCTGCTTAAGCAGCAAAGGTAGCATCCTTAAAATTAATGTTCCACTTCTGCATGCCAACAGAATAATTACCATTCCCATCTCCAGGAAATGATTGCCCATGTTCCAACCTTTCATCCTTGAAACCTAAGTGGCATGAATGACCATCATCAACACAATATTGCCTTGAAAGTTCTATAACAGCTCTGGCAGCTAGCCTTGCATGTTCTGCAAACTCAGTTGCTGCTTGAGCAGCAGAGGTAGCATCCTTAAATTTCATGTTCCAATTCTGCGTTCCAAGAGAAAAAGTACCATTACCATCTCCAAGAAATGATTGCCCATGTTCCAACCTTTCATCCTTGAAAACTAAGTGGCATGAACCACCATCATCAACACAATATTGCCTTGAAAGTTCTACTATATCTCTGGCAGCTAGTCTAGCATGTTCTGCAAACTCTGTCGCTGCTTGAGCAGTAGAGGTAGCATCCTTAAATTTCATATTCCAATTCTGCCCGCCAATAGAAAAATTACCATTAACATCTCTAGGAAATGATTGCCCATGTTCCAACGTTTCATCCTTGAAACCTAAGTGGCATGAACCACCATCATCAACACAATATTGCCTTGAAATTTTTACAACAGCTCTGGCGGCTAGGCTTGCATGTTCTGCTAACTCAGCCGCTGCTTGAGCAGCAGAGGTAGCATCCTTAAATTTCATGATCCAATTCTGCCTACCAACAGAAAAATTACCATTACCATCTCCAGGAAATGATTGCCCATGTTCCAACCTTTCATCCTTGAAACCTAAGTGGCATGAACCACCATCATCAACACACTATTGCCTTGAAAGCTCTACAAAAGCTCTGGTAGCTAGGCTGGTATGTTCTGCAAACTCTGCCGCTGCTTGAGCAGCAGAGGTAGCATCCTTAAATTTCATGTTCCAATACTGCCTGCCAACAGAAAAATTACCATTACCATCTCTAGAAAATGATTGCCCATGTTCCAATCTTTCATCCTTGAAACCTAAGTGGCATGAACCACCATCATCAACACAATATTTCCTTGAAAGTTCTACAACAGCTCTGGCAGCTAGACTTGCATGTTCTACAAACTCAGTCGCTTCTTGAGCAACAGATGTAGCATCCTTAAAATTCATGTTCCACTTCTGCCTGCCAACAGAATAATTACCATTCCCATCTCCAAGAAATGATTGCCCATGTTCCAACCTTTCATCCTTGAAACCTAAGTGGCATGAACGACCATTATCAACACAATATTGCCTTGAAAGTTCTACAACAGCTCTGGCAGCTAGTCTTGCATGTTCTGCAAACTCAGTCGCTGCTTGAGCAGCAGAGGTAGCATTCTTAAATATCATGTTCCAATTCTGCCTGCCAAGAGAAAACGTACCATTACCATCTCCAAGAAATGATTGCCCATGTTCTAATCTTTCATCCTTGAAAACTAAGTGGCATGAACCACCATCATCAACACAATATTGCCTTGAAAGTTCTACAACAGCTCTGGCAGCTAGACTTGCATGTTCTACAAACTCAGTCGCTTCTTGAGCAGCAGAGGTAGCATCCTTAAAATTCATGTTCCACTTCTGCCTGCCAACAGAATAATTACCATTCCCATCTCCAGGAAATGATTGCCCACGTTCCAACCTTTCATCCTTGAAACCTAAGTGGCATGAACGACATTATCAACACAATATTCCCTTGAAAGTTCTACAACAGCTCTGGCAGCTAGGCTTGCATATTCTGCAAACTCAGTCGCTGCTTGAGCAGCAGAGGTAGCATTCTTAAATTTCATGTTCCAATTCTGCCTGCCAAGAGAAAAATAACCATTACCATCTCCAAGAAATGATTGCCCAAGTTCCAACCTTTCATCCTTGAAAACTAAGTGGCATGAACCATCATCATCAACATAATATTGCCTTGAAAGTTCTACTATATCTCTGGCAGCTAGTCTGGCATGTTCTGCAAACTCAGTCGCTGCTTAAGCAGTAGAGGTAGCATCCTTAAATTTCATGTTCCAATTCTGCACGCCAACAGAAAAATTACCATTAACATCTCTAGGAAATGATTGCCCATGTTCCAACGTTTCATCCTTGAAACCTAAGTGTCATGAACCACCATCATCAACACAATATTGCCTTGAAATTTTTACAACAGCTCTGACAGCTAGGCTTGAATGTTCTGCAAACTCAGCCGCTGCTTGAGCAACAGAGGTAGCATCCTTAAATTTCATGATCCAATTATGCCTACCAACCGAAAAATTACCATTACCATCTCTAGGAAATGATTGCCCATGTTCCAACCTTTCATCCTTGAAACCTAAGTGGCATGAACCACCATCATCAACACACTATTGCCTTGAAAGCTCTACAAAAGCTCTGGTAGCTAGGCTTGTATGTTCTGCAAACTCAGCCGCTGCTTGAGCAGCAGAGGTAGCATCCTTAAATTTTATGTTCCAATTCTGCCTGCCAACAGAAAAATTACCATTACCATCTCTAGAAAATGATTGCCCATGTTCCAATCTTTCATCCTTGAAACCTAAGTGGCATGAACCACCATCATTAACACAATATTGCCTTGAAAGTTCTACAACAGCTCTGGCAGCTAGACTTGCATGTTCTACAAACTCAGTCGCTTCTTGAGCAGCAGATGTAGCATCCTTAAAATTCATGTTCCACTTCTGCCTGCCAACAGAATAATTACCATTCCCATCTCCAGGAAATGATTGCCCATGTTGCAACCTTTCATCCTTGAAACCTAAGTGGCATGAACGACCATTATCAACACAATATTTCCTTGAAAGTTCTACAACAGCTCTGGCAACTAGGCTTGCATGTTCGGCAAACTCAGTCGCTGCTTGAGCAACAGAGGTAGCATTCTTAAATTTCATGTTCCAATTCTGACTGCCAAGAGAAAAAGTACCATTACCATCTCCAAGAAATGATTACCCATGTTCCAACCTTTCATCCTTGAAAACTAAGTGGCATGAACCACCATCATCAACACAATATTGCCTTGAATGTTCTACTATATCTCTGGTAGCTAGGCTTGCATGTTCTGCAAACTCAGTCGCTACTTGAGCAGTAGAGGTAGCATCCTTAAATTTCATGTTCCAATTCTGCTTGCCAACAGAAAAATTACCATTAACATCTCTAGGGAATGATTGCCCATGTTCCAACGTTTCATACTTGAAACCTAAGTGGCATGAACCACCATCATCAACACAATATTGCCTTGAAATTTCTACTACAGCTTTGGCAGCTAGGCTAGCATGTTCTGCAAACTCAGCCACAACTTAAGCAGCAGAGGTAGCATCCTTAAATTTCATGTTCCAATTCTGCTTGCCAACCGAAAAATTACCATTACCATCTCCAGGAAATGATTGCCCATGTTCCAACCTTTCATCCTTGAAACCTAAGTGGCATGAACCATCATCATCAACACACTATTGCCTTGAAAGTTCTACTATATCTCTGGCAGCTAGGCTTGCATGTTCTGCAAACTCAGTCGCTGCTTGAGCAGTAGAGGTAGCATCCTTAAATTTCATGTTCCAATTCTATCTGCCAACAGAAAAATTACCATTAACATCTCTAGGAAATGATTGACCATGTTCCAACTTTTCATCCTTGAAACCTAAGTGGCATGAACCACCATCATCAACACAATATTGCCTTGAAATTTCTACAACAGCTCTGGCAGCTAGGCTTGCATGTTCTGCAAACTCAGCCACTGCTTGAGCAGCAGAGGTAGCATCCTTAAATTTCATGTTCCAATTCTGCCTGCCAACCGAAAAATTAAAATTACCATCTCCAGGAAATGATTGCCCATGTTCCAACCTTTCATCCTTCAAACCTAAGTGGCATGAACCACCATCATCAACACTCTATTGCCTTGAAAGTTCTATAGAAGCTCTGGTAGCTAGGCTTGTATGTTCTGCAAATTCAGCCGCTGCTTGAGCAGCAGAGGTAGCATCCTTAAATTTCATGTTCCAATTCTGCCTGCCAACAGAAAAATTACCATTACCATCTCTAGGAAATGATTGCCCATGTTCCAATCTTTCATCTTTGAAACCTAAGTTGCATGAACCACCATCATCTACACAATATTGCCTTGAAAGTCCTACAACAGCTCTCGCAGCTAGACTGGCATGTTCTGCAAACTTAGTCACTGCTTAAGCAGCAAAGGTAGCATCCTTAAAATTAATGTTCCACTTCTGCATGCCAACAGAATACTTACCATTCCCATCTCCAGGAAATGATTGCCCATGTTCCAACCTTTCATCCTTGAAACCTAAGTGGCATGAATGACCATCATCAACACAATATTGCCTTGAAAGTTCTATAACAGCTCTGGCAGCTAGGCTTGCATGTTCTGCAAACTCAGTTGCTGCTTGAGCAGCAGAGGTAGCATCCTTAAATTTCATGTTCCAATTCTGCCTTCCAAGAGAAAAAGTACCATTACCATCTCCAAGAAATGATTGCCCATGTTCCAACCTTTCATCCTTGAAAACTAAGTGGCATGAACCACCATCATCAACACAATACTGCCTTGAAAGTTCTACTATATCTCTGGCAGCTAGGATTGCATGTTCTGCAAACTCAGTCGCTGCTTGAGCAACAGAGGTAGCATCCTTAAATTTCATGTTCCAATTCTGCTAGCCAACAGAAAAATTACCATTAACATCTCTAGGAAATGATTGCCCATGTTCTAACGTTTCATCCTTGAAACCTAAGTGGCATGAACCACCATCACCAACACAATATTGCCTTGAAATTTCTACTACAGCTCTGGCAGCTAGGCTTGCATGTTCTGCAAACTCAGTCGCTGCTTGAGCAGCAGAGGTAGCATCCTTAAATTTCATGTTCCAATTCTGCCTACCAACAGAAAAATTACCATTCCCATCTCCTGGAAATGATTGCCCATGTTCCAACATTTCATCCTTGAAACCTAAGTGGCATGAATGACCATCATCAAAACAATATTCCCTTGAAAGTTCTACAACAACTCTGGCAGCTAGGCTTGCATGTTCTGCAAACTCAATCGCTGCTTGAGCAGCAGAGGTAGCATCCTTAAATTCCATGTTCCAATTATGCCTGCCAACAGAAAAATTACCATTAACATCTCTAGGAAATGATTGCCCATGTTCCAACGTTTCATCCTTGAAACCTATGTGGCATGAACCACCATCATCAACACACTATTGCCTTGAAAGTTCTACAAAAGCTCTGGTACCTAGGCTTCCATGTTCTGCAAACTCAGCCGCTGCTTGAGCAGCAGAGATAGCATCCTTAAATTTCATGTTCCAATTCTGCCTGCCAACCAAAATTTTACCATTACCATCTCCAAGAAATGATTGCCCATGTTCCAACCTTTCATCCTTGAAAACTAAGTGGCATGAACCACCATCATCAACATAATATTGCTTTGAAAGTTCTACTATATCTCTTGCAGCTAGGTTTGCATGTTCTGCAAACTCAGTCGCTGCTTGGGCAGCAGAGGTAGCATCCTTAAATTTCATGTTCCAATTCTGCCAGCCAATAGAAAAATTACCATTAACATCTCTAGGAAATGATTGCCCATGTTCTAACGTTTCATCCTTGAAACCTAAGTGGCATGAACCACCATCACCAACACAATATTGCCTTGAAATGTCTACAACAGCTCTGGCAGCTAGGCTTGCATATTCTGCAAACTCAGTCGCTGCTTGAGCAGCAGAGGTAGCATTCTTAAATTTCATGTTCCAATTCTGCCTGCCAAGAGAAAAAGTACCATTACCATCTCCAAGAAATGATTGCCCAAGTTCCAACCTTTCATCCTTGAAAACTAAGTGGCATGAACCACCATCATCAACATAATATTGCCTTGGAAGTTCTACTATATCTCTGGCAGCTAGTCTGGCATGTTCTGCAAACTCAGTCGCTGCTTAAGCAGTAGAGGTAGCATCCTTAAATTTCATGTTCCTATTCTGCCCGCCAACAGAATAATTACCATTCCCATCTCCAGGAAATGATTGCCCATGTTACAACGTTTTATACTTGAAACCTATGTGGCATGAACCACCATCATCAACACAATATTGCCTTGAAAGTTCTTCAACAGCTCTGGCAGCTAGGCCTGCATGTTCTGTAAACTCAGCCGCTGCTTGAGCAGCTGAGGTAGCATCCTTAAATTTCATGATCCAATTATTCCTACCAACCGAAAAATTACCATTACCATCTCTAGGAAATGATTGCCCATGTTCCAACCTTTCATCCTTGAAACCTAAGTGGCATGAACCACCATCATCAACACACTATTGCCTTGAAAGCTCTACAAAAGCTCTAGTAGCTAGGCTTGTATGTTCTGCAAACTCAGCCGCTGCTTGAGCAGCAGAGGTAGCATCCTTAAATTTTATGTTCTAATTCTGCCTGCCAACAGAACAATTACCATTACCATCTCTAGAAAATGATTGCCCATGTTCCAATCTTTCATCCTTGAAACCTAAGTGGCATGAACCAACATCATTAACACAATATTGCCTTGAAAGTTCTACAACAGCTCTGGCAGCTAGACTTGCATGTTCTACAAACTCAGTCGCTTCTTGAGCAGCAGATGTAGCATCCTTAAAATTCATGTTCCACTTCTGCCTGCCAACAGAATAATTACCATTCCCATCTCCAGGAAATGATTGCCCATGTTCCAACATTTCATCCTTGAAACCTAAGTGGCATGAACGACCATTATCAACACAATATTGCCTTGAAAGTTCTACAACAGCTCTGGCAACTAGGCTTGCATGTTCGGCAAACTCAGTCGCTGCTTGAGCAACAGAGGTAGCATTCTTAAATTTCATGTTCCAATTCTGCCTGCCAAGAGAAAAAGTACCATTACCATCTCCAAGAAATGATTGCCCATGTTCCAACCTTTCATCCTTGAAAACTAAGTGGCATGAACCACCATCATCAACACACTATTGCCTTGAAAGTTCTACAAAAGCTCTGGTAGCTAGGCTTGTATGTTCTACAAATTCAGCCGCTGCTTGAGCAGCAGAGGTAGCATCCTTAAATTCATGTTCCAATTTTGCCTGCCAACAGAAACATTACCATTAACATCTCTAGGAAATGATTGACCATGTTCCAACGTTTCATCCTAGAAACCTAAGTGGCATGAACCACCATCATCAACACAATATTGCCTTGAAATTTCTACAACAGCTCTGGCAGCTAGGCTTGCATGTTCTGCAAACTCAGCCACTGCTTGAGCAGCAGAGGTAGCATCCTTAAATTTCATGTTCTAATTCTGCCTGCCAACCGAAAAATTAAAATTACCATCTCCAGGAAATGATTGCCCATGTTCCAACATTTCATCCTTGAAACCTAAGTGGCATGAACCACCATCATCAACACACTATTGCCTTGAAAGTTCTACAAAAGCTCTGGTAGCTAGGCTTGTATGTTCTACAAATTCAGCCGCTGCTTGAGCAGCAGAGGTAGCATCCTTAAATTCATGTTCCAATTTTGCCTGCCAACAGAAAAATTACCATTACCATCTCTAGGAAATGATTGCCCATGTTCCAATCTTTCATCTTTGAAACCTAAGTTGCATGAACCACCATCATCAACACACTATTGCCTTGAAAGCTCTACAAAAGCTCTAGTAGCTAGGCTTGTATGTTCTGCAAACTCAGCCGCTGCTTGAGCAGCAGAGGTAGCATCCTTAAATTTTATGTTCTAATTCTGCCTGCCAACAGAACAATTACCATTACCATCTCTAGAAAATGATTGCCCATGTTCCAATCTTTCATCCTTGAAACCTAAGTGGCATGAACCAACATCATTAACACAATATTGCCTTGAAAGTTCTACAACAGCTCTGGCAGCTAGACTTGCATGTTCTACAACAGTTGTCGAAGCTAGGCCTGCATGTTCTGTAAACTCAGCCGCTGCTTGAGCAGCAGAGGTAGCATCCTTTAATTTCATGTTCCAATTCTGCCTGCCAACTAAACAATTACCATTGCCATCTCCAGGAAATGATTGCCCATGTTCCAACCTTTCATCCTTGAAACCTATGTGGCATGAACCACCATCATCAACACAATATTGCCTTGAAAGTTCTTCAACAGCTCTGGCAGCTAGGCCTGCATGTTCTGTAAACTCAGCCACTGCTTGAGCAGCTGAGGTAGCATCCTTAAATTTCATGATCCAATTATTCCTACCAACCGAAAAATTACCATTACCATCTCTAGGAAATGATTGCCCATGTTCCAACCTTTCATCCTTGAAACCTAAGTGGCATGAACCACCATCATCAACACACTATTGCCTTGAAAGCTCTACAAAAGCTCTAGTAGCTAGGCTTGTATGTTCTGCAAACTCAGCCGCTGCTTGAGCAGCAGAGGTAGCATCCTTAAATTTTATGTTCTAATTCTGCCTGCCAACAGAACAATTACCATTACCATCTCTAGAAAATGATTGCCCATGTTCCAATCTTTCATCCTTGAAACCTAAGTGGCATGAACCAACATCATTAACACAATATTGCCTTGAAAGTTCTACAACAGCTCTGGCAGCTAGACTTGCATGTTCTACAAACTCAGTCGCTTCTTGAGCAGCAGATGTAGCATCCTTAAAATTCATGTTCCACTTCTGCCTGCCAACAGAATAATTACCATTCCCATCTCCAGGAAATGATTGCCCATGTTCCAACATTTCATCCTTGAAACCTAAGTGGCATGAACGACCATTATCAACACAATATTGCCTTGAAAGTTCTACAACAGCTCTGGCAACTAGGCTTGCATGTTCGGCAAACTCAGTCGCTGCTTGAGCAACAGAGGTAGCATTCTTAAATTTCATGTTCCAATTCTGCCTGCCAAGAGAAAAAGTACCATTACCATCTCCAAGAAATGATTGCCCATGTTCCAACCTTTCATCCTTGAAAACTAAGTAGCATGAACCACCATCATCAACACAATATTGCCTTGAATGTTCTACTATATCTCTGGCAGCTAGGCTTGCATGTTCTGCAAACTCAGTCGCTACTTGAGCAGTAGAGGTAGCATCTTTAAATTTCATGTTCCAATTATGCTTGCCAACAGAACAATTACCATTAACATCTCTAGGAAATGATTGCCCATGTTCCAACATTTCATCCTTGAAACCTAAGTGGCATGAACCACCATTATCAACACAATATTGCCTTGAAATTTCTACTACAGCTTTGGCAGCTAGGCTAGCATGTTCTGCAAACTCAGCCGCAGCTTGAGCAGCAGAGGTAGCATCCTTAAATTTCGTGTTCCAATTCTTCTTGCCAACCGAAAAATTACCATTACCATCTCCAGGAAATGATTGCCCATGTTCCAACCTTTCATCCTTGAAACCTAAGTGGCATGAACCACCATCATCAACACACTATTGCCTTGAAAGTTCTACAAAAGCTCTGGTAGCTAGGCTTGTATGTTCTACAAATTCAGCCGCTGCTTGAGCAGCAGAGGTAGCATCCTTAAATTCATGTTCCAATTTTGCCTGCCAACAGAAACATTACCATTAACATCTCTAGGAAATGATTGACCATGTTCCAACGTTTCATCCTAGAAACCTAAGTGGCATGAACCACCATCATCAACACAATATTGCCTTGAAATTTCTACAACAGCTCTGGCAGCTAGGCTTGCATGTTCTGCAAACTCAGCCACTGCTTGAGCAGCAGAGGTAGCATCCTTAAATTTCATGTTCTAATTCTGCCTGCCAACCGAAAAATTAAAATTACCATCTCCAGGAAATGATTGCCCATGTTCCAACATTTCATCCTTGAAACCTAAGTGGCATGAACCACCATCATCAACACACTATTGCCTTGAAAGTTCTACAAAAGCTCTGGTAGCTAGGCTTGTATGTTCTACAAATTCAGCCGCTGCTTGAGCAGCAGAGGTAGCATCCTTAAATTCATGTTCCAATTTTGCCTGCCAACAGAAAAATTACCATTACCATCTCTAGGAAATGATTGCCCATGTTCCAATCTTTCATCTTTGAAACCTAAGTTGCATGAACCACCATCATCAACACACTATTGCCTTGAAAGCTCTACAAAAGCTCTAGTAGCTAGGCTTGTATGTTCTGCAAACTCAGCCGCTGCTTGAGCAGCAGAGGTAGCATCCTTAAATTTTATGTTCTAATTCTGCCTGCCAACAGAACAATTACCATTACCATCTCTAGAAAATGATTGCCCATGTTCCAATCTTTCATCCTTGAAACCTAAGTGGCATGAACCAACATCATTAACACAATATTGCCTTGAAAGTTCTACAACAGCTCTGGCAGCTAGACTTGCATGTTCTACAAACTCAGTCGCTTCTTGAGCAGCAGATGTAGCATCCTTAAAATTCATGTTCCACTTCTGCCTGCCAACAGAATAATTACCATTCCCATCTCCAGGAAATGATTGCCCATGTTCCAACATTTCATCCTTGAAACCTAAGTGGCATGAACGACCATTATCAACACAATATTGCCTTGAAAGTTCTACAACAGCTCTGGCAACTAGGCTTGCATGTTCGGCAAACTCAGTCGCTGCTTGAGCAACAGAGGTAGCATTCTTAAATTTCATGTTCCAATTCTGCCTGCCAAGAGAAAAAGTACCATTACCATCTCCAAGAAATGATTGCCCATGTTCCAACCTTTCATCCTTGAAAACTAAGTGGCATGAACCACCATCATCAACACAATATTGCCTTGAATGTTCTACTATATCTCTGGCAGCTAGGCTTGCATGTTCTGCAAACTCAGTCGCTACTTGAGCAGTAGAGGTAGCATCTTTAAATTTCATGTTCCAATTATGCTTGCCAACAGAACAATTACCATTAACATCTCTAGGAAATGATTGCCCATGTTCCAACATTTCATCCTTGAAACCTAAGTGGCATGAACCACCATTATCAACACAATATTGCCTTGAAATTTCTACTACAGCTTTGGCAGCTAGGCTAGCATGTTCTGCAAACTCAGCCGCAGCTTGAGCAGCAGAGGTAGCATCCTTAAATTTCGTGTTCCAATTCTTCTTGCCAACCGAAAAATTACCATTACCATCTCCAGGAAATGATTGCCCATGTTCCAACCTTTCATCCTTGAAACCTAAGTGGCATGAACCACCATCATCAACACACTATTGCCTTGAAAGTTCTACAAAAGCTCTGGTAGCTAGGCTTGTATGTTCTACAAATTCAGCCGCTGCTTGAGCAGCAGAGGTAGCATCCTTAAATTCATGTTCCAATTTTGCCTGCCAACAGAAACATTACCATTAACATCTCTAGGAAATGATTGACCATGTTCCAACGTTTCATCCTAGAAACCTAAGTGGCATGAACCACCATCATCAACACAATATTGCCTTGAAATTTCTACAACAGCTCTGGCAGCTAGGCTTGCATGTTCTGCAAACTCAGCCACTGCTTGAGCAGCAGAGGTAGCATCCTTAAATTTCATGTTCTAATTCTGCCTGCCAACCGAAAAATTAAAATTACCATCTCCAGGAAATGATTGCCCATGTTCCAACATTTCATCCTTGAAACCTAAGTGGCATGAACCACCATCATCAACACACTATTGCCTTGAAAGTTCTACAAAAGCTCTGGTAGCTAGGCTTGTATGTTCTACAAATTCAGCCGCTGCTTGAGCAGCAGAGGTAGCATCCTTAAATTCATGTTCCAATTTTGCCTGCCAACAGAAAAATTACCATTACCATCTCTAGGAAATGATTGCCCATGTTCCAATCTTTCATCTTTGAAACCTAAGTTGCATGAACCACCATCATCAACACACTATTGCCTTGAAAGCTCTACAAAAGCTCTAGTAGCTAGGCTTGTATGTTCTGCAAACTCAGCCGCTGCTTGAGCAGCAGAGGTAGCATCCTTAAATTTTATGTTCTAATTCTGCCTGCCAACAGAACAATTACCATTACCATCTCTAGAAAATGATTGCCCATGTTCCAATCTTTCATCCTTGAAACCTAAGTGGCATGAACCAACATCATTAACACAATATTGCCTTGAAAGTTCTACAACAGCTCTGGCAGCTAGACTTGCATGTTCTACAACAGTTGTCGAAGCTAGGCCTGCATGTTCTGTAAACTCAGCCGCTGCTTGAGCAGCAGAGGTAGCATCCTTTAATTTCATGTTCCAATTCTGCCTGCCAACTAAACAATTACCATTGCCATCTCCAGGAAATGATTGCCCATGTTCCAACCTTTCATCCTTGAAACCTATGTGGCATGAACCACCATCATCAACACAATATTGCCTTGAAAGTTCTACAACAGCTCTGGCAGCTAGGCCTGCATGTTCTGTAAACTCAGCCACTGCTTGAGCAGCTGAGGTAGCATCCTTAAATTTCATGATCCAATTATTCCTACCAACCGAAAAATTACCATTACCATCTCTAGGAAATGATTGCCCATGTTCCAACCTTTCATCCTTGAAACCTAAGTGGCATGAACCACCATCATCAACACAATATTGCCTTGAATGTTCTACTATATCTCTGGCAGCTAGGCTTGCATGTTCTGCAAACTCAGTCGCTACTTGAGCAGTAGAGGTAGCATCTTTAAATTTCATGTTCCAATTATGCTTGCCAACAGAACAATTACCATTAACATCTCTAGGAAATGATTGCCCATGTTCCAACATTTCATCCTTGAAACCTAAGTGGCATGAACCACCATTATCAACACAATATTGCCTTGAAATTTCTACTACAGCTTTGGCAGCTAGGCTAGCATGTTCTGCAAACTCAGCCGCAGCTTGAGCAGCAGAGGTAGCATCCTTAAATTTCGTGTTCCAATTCTTCTTGCCAACCGAAAAATTACCATTACCATCTCCAGGAAATGATTGCCCATGTTCCAACCTTTCATCCTTGAAACCTAAGTGGCATGAACCACCATCATCAACACACTATTGCCTTGAAAGTTCTACAAAAGCTCTGGTAGCTAGGCTTGTATGTTCTACAAATTCAGCCGCTGCTTGAGCAGCAGAGGTAGCATCCTTAAATTCATGTTCCAATTTTGCCTGCCAACAGAAACATTACCATTAACATCTCTAGGAAATGATTGACCATGTTCCAACGTTTCATCCTAGAAACCTAAGTGGCATGAACCACCATCATCAACACAATATTGCCTTGAAATTTCTACAACAGCTCTGGCAGCTAGGCTTGCATGTTCTGCAAACTCAGCCACTGCTTGAGCAGCAGAGGTAGCATCCTTAAATTTCATGTTCTAATTCTGCCTGCCAACCGAAAAATTAAAATTACCATCTCCAGGAAATGATTGCCCATGTTCCAACATTTCATCCTTGAAACCTAAGTGGCATGAACCACCATCATCAACACACTATTGCCTTGAAAGTTCTACAAAAGCTCTGGTAGCTAGGCTTGTATGTTCTACAAATTCAGCCGCTGCTTGAGCAGCAGAGGTAGCATCCTTAAATTCATGTTCCAATTTTGCCTGCCAACAGAAAAATTACCATTACCATCTCTAGGAAATGATTGCCCATGTTCCAATCTTTCATCTTTGAAACCTAAGTTGCATGAACCACCATCATCAACACACTATTGCCTTGAAAGCTCTACAAAAGCTCTAGTAGCTAGGCTTGTATGTTCTGCAAACTCAGCCGCTGCTTGAGCAGCAGAGGTAGCATCCTTAAATTTTATGTTCTAATTCTGCCTGCCAACAGAACAATTACCATTACCATCTCTAGAAAATGATTGCCCATGTTCCAATCTTTCATCCTTGAAACCTAAGTGGCATGAACCAACATCATTAACACAATATTGCCTTGAAAGTTCTACAACAGCTCTGGCAGCTAGACTTGCATGTTCTACAACAGTTGTCGAAGCTAGGCCTGCATGTTCTGTAAACTCAGCCGCTGCTTGAGCAGCAGAGGTAGCATCCTTTAATTTCATGTTCCAATTCTGCCTGCCAACTAAACAATTACCATTGCCATCTCCAGGAAATGATTGCCCATGTTCCAACCTTTCATCCTTGAAACCTATGTGGCATGAACCACCATCATCAACACAATATTGCCTTGAAAGTTCTACAACAGCTCTGGCAGCTAGGCCTGCATGTTCTGTAAACTCAGCCACTGCTTGAGCAGCTGAGGTAGCATCCTTAAATTTCATGATCCAATTATTCCTACCAACCGAAAAATTACCATTACCATCTCTAGGAAATGATTGCCCATGTTCCAACCTTTCATCCTTGAAACCTAAGTGGCATGAACCACCATCATCAACACACTATTGCCTTGAAAGCTCTACAAAAGCTCTAGTAGCTAGGCTTGTATGTTCTGCAAACTCAGCCGCTGCTTGAGCAGCAGAGGTAGCATCCTTAAATTTTATGTTCTAATTCTGCCTGCCAACAGAACAATTACCATTACCATCTCTAGAAAATGATTGCCCATGTTCCAATCTTTCATCCTTGAAACCTAAGTGGCATGAACCAACATCATTAACACAATATTGCCTTGAAAGTTCTACAACAGCTCTGGCAGCTAGACTTGCATGTTCTACAAACTCAGTCGCTTCTTGAGCAGCAGATGTAGCATCCTTAAAATTCATGTTCCACTTCTGCCTGCCAACAGAATAATTACCATTCCCATCTCCAGGAAATGATTGCCCATGTTCCAACATTTCATCCTTGAAACCTAAGTGGCATGAACGACCATTATCAACACAATATTGCCTTGAAAGTTCTACAACAGCTCTGGCAACTAGGCTTGCATGTTCGGCAAACTCAGTCGCTGCTTGAGCAACAGAGGTAGCATTCTTAAATTTCATGTTCCAATTCTGCCTGCCAAGAGAAAAAGTACCATTACCATCTCCAAGAAATGATTGCCCATGTTCCAACCTTTCATCCTTGAAAACTAAGTGGCATGAACCACCATCATCAACACAATATTGCCTTGAATGTTCTACTATATCTCTGGCAGCTAGGCTTGCATGTTCTGCAAACTCAGTCGCTACTTGAGCAGTAGAGGTAGCATCTTTAAATTTCATGTTCCAATTATGCTTGCCAACAGAACAATTACCATTAACATCTCTAGGAAATGATTGCCCATGTTCCAACATTTCATCCTTGAAACCTAAGTGGCATGAACCACCATTATCAACACAATATTGCCTTGAAATTTCTACTACAGCTTTGGCAGCTAGGCTAGCATGTTCTGCAAACTCAGCCGCAGCTTGAGCAGCAGAGGTAGCATCCTTAAATTTCGTGTTCCAATACTTCTTGGCAACCGAAAAATTACCATTACCATCTCCAGGAAATGATTGCCCATGTTCCAACCTTTCATCCTTGAAACCTAAGTGGCATGAACCACCATCATCAACACACTATTGCCTTGAAAGTTCTACAAAAGCTCTGGTAGCTAGGCTTGTATGTTCTACAAATTCAGCCGCTGCTTGAGCAGCAGAGGTAGCATCCTTAAATTCATGTTCCAATTTTGCCTGCCAACAGAAACATTACCATTAACATCTCTAGGAAATGATTGACCATGTTCCAACGTTTCATCCTAGAAACCTAAGTGGCATGAACCACCATCATCAACACAATATTGCCTTGAAATTTCTACAACAGCTCTGGCAGCTAGGCTTGCATGTTCTGCAAACTCAGCCACTGCTTGAGCAGCAGAGGTAGCATCCTTAAATTTCATGTTCTAATTCTGCCTGCCAACCGAAAAATTAAAATTACCATCTCCAGGAAATGATTGCCCATGTTCCAACATTTCATCCTTGAAACCTAAGTGGCATGAACCACCATCATCAACACACTATTGCCTTGAAAGTTCTACAAAAGCTCTGGTAGCTAGGCTTGTATGTTCTACAAATTCAGCCGCTGCTTGAGCAGCAGAGGTAGCATCCTTAAATTCATGTTCCAATTTTGCCTGCCAACAGAAAAATTACCATTACCATCTCTAGGAAATGATTGCCCATGTTCCAATCTTTCATCTTTGAAACCTAAGTTGCATGAACCACCATCATCAACACACTATTGCCTTGAAAGCTCTACAAAAGCTCTAGTAGCTAGGCTTGTATGTTCTGCAAACTCAGCCGCTGCTTGAGCAGCAGAGGTAGCATCCTTAAATTTTATGTTCTAATTCTGCCTGCCAACAGAACAATTACCATTACCATCTCTAGAAAATGATTGCCCATGTTCCAATCTTTCATCCTTGAAACCTAAGTGGCATGAACCAACATCATTAACACAATATTGCCTTGAAAGTTCTACAACAGCTCTGGCAGCTAGACTTGCATGTTCTACAACAGTTGTCGAAGCTAGGCCTGCATGTTCTGTAAACTCAGCCGCTGCTTGAGCAGCAGAGGTAGCATCCTTTAATTTCATGTTCCAATTCTGCCTGCCAACTAAACAATTACCATTGCCATCTCCAGGAAATGATTGCCCATGTTCCAACCTTTCATCCTTGAAACCTATGTGGCATGAACCACCATCATCAACACAATATTGCCTTGAAAGTTCTACAACAGCTCTGGCAGCTAGGCCTGCATGTTCTGTAAACTCAGCCACTGCTTGAGCAGCTGAGGTAGCATCCTTAAATTTCATGATCCAATTATTCCTACCAACCGAAAAATTACCATTACCATCTCTAGGAAATGATTGCCCATGTTCCAACCTTTCATCCTTGAAACCTAAGTGGCATGAACCACCATCATCAACACACTATTGCCTTGAAAGCTCTACAAAAGCTCTAGTAGCTAGGCTTGTATGTTCTGCAAACTCAGCCGCTGCTTGAGCAGCAGAGGTAGCATCCTTAAATTTTATGTTCTAATTCTGCCTGCCAACAGAACAATTACCATTACCATCTCTAGAAAATGATTGCCCATGTTCCAATCTTTCATCCTTGAAACCTAAGTGGCATGAACCAACATCATTAACACAATATTGCCTTGAAAGTTCTACAACAGCTCTGGCAGCTAGACTTGCATGTTCTACAAACTCAGTCGCTTCTTGAGCAGCAGATGTAGCATCCTTAAAATTCATGTTCCACTTCTGCCTGCCAACAGAATAATTACCATTCCCATCTCCAGGAAATGATTGCCCATGTTCCAACATTTCATCCTTGAAACCTAAGTGGCATGAACGACCATTATCAACACAATATTGCCTTGAAAGTTCTACAACAGCTCTGGCAACTAGGCTTGCATGTTCGGCAAACTCAGTCGCTGCTTGAGCAACAGAGGTAGCATTCTTAAATTTCATGTTCCAATTCTGCCTGCCAAGAGAAAAAGTACCATTACCATCTCCAAGAAATGATTGCCCATGTTCCAACCTTTCATCCTTGAAAACTAAGTGGCATGAACCACCATCATCAACACAATATTGCCTTGAATGTTCTACTATATCTCTGGCAGCTAGGCTTGCATGTTCTGCAAACTCAGTCGCTACTTGAGCAGTAGAGGTAGCATCTTTAAATTTCATGTTCCAATTATGCTTGCCAACAGAACAATTACCATTAACATCTCTAGGAAATGATTGCCCATGTTCCAACATTTCATCCTTGAAACCTAAGTGGCATGAACCACCATTATCAACACAATATTGCCTTGAAATTTCTACTACAGCTTTGGCAGCTAGGCTAGCATGTTCTGCAAACTCAGCCGCAGCTTGAGCAGCAGAGGTAGCATCCTTAAATTTCGTGTTCCAATTCTTCTTGCCAACCGAAAAATTACCATTACCATCTCCAGGAAATGATTGCCCATGTTCCAACCTTTCATCCTTGAAACCTAAGTGGCATGAACCACCATCATCAACACACTATTGCCTTGAAAGTTCTACAAAAGCTCTGGTAGCTAGGCTTGTATGTTCTACAAATTCAGCCGCTGCTTGAGCAGCAGAGGTAGCATCCTTAAATTCATGTTCCAATTTTGCCTGCCAACAGAAACATTACCATTAACATCTCTAGGAAATGATTGACCATGTTCCAACGTTTCATCCTAGAAACCTAAGTGGCATGAACCACCATCATCAACACAATATTGCCTTGAAATTTCTACAACAGCTCTGGCAGCTAGGCTTGCATGTTCTGCAAACTCAGCCACTGCTTGAGCAGCAGAGGTAGCATCCTTAAATTTCATGTTCTAATTCTGCCTGCCAACCGAAAAATTAAAATTACCATCTCCAGGAAATGATTGCCCATGTTCCAACATTTCATCCTTGAAACCTAAGTGGCATGAACCACCATCATCAACACACTATTGCCTTGAAAGTTCTACAAAAGCTCTGGTAGCTAGGCTTGTATGTTCTACAAATTCAGCCGCTGCTTGAGCAGCAGAGGTAGCATCCTTAAATTCATGTTCCAATTTTGCCTGCCAACAGAAAAATTACCATTACCATCTCTAGGAAATGATTGCCCATGTTCCAATCTTTCATCTTTGAAACCTAAGTTGCATGAACCACCATCATCTACACAATATTGCCTTGAAAGTCCTACAACAGCTCTGGCAGCTAGACTGGCATGTTCTGCAAACTCAGTCGCTGCTTAAGCAGCAGAGGTAGCATCCTTAAAATTAATGTTCCACTTCTGCATGCCAACAGAATAATTACCATTCCCATCTCCGGGAAATGATTGCCCATGTTCCAACCCTTCATCCTTGAAACCTAAGTGGCATGAATGACCATCATCAACACAATATTGCCTTGAAAGTTCTACAACAGCTCTGGCAGCTAGGCTTGCATGTTCTGCAAACTCAGTTGCTGCTTGAGCAGCAGAGGTAACATCCTTAAATTTCATGTTCCAATTTTGCCTTCCAAGAGAAAAAGTACCATTACCATCTCCTAGAAATGATTGCCCATGTTCCAACCTTTCATCCTTGAAAAGTAAGTGGCATGAACCACCATCATCAACACAATATTGCCTTGAAAGTTCTACTATATCTCTGGCAGCTAGGTTTGCATGTTCTGCAAACTCAATCTCTGCTTGAGCAGTAGAGGTAGCATCCTTAAATTTCATGTTCCAATTCTGCTAGCCAACAGAAAAATTAACATTAACATCTCTAGGAAATGATTGCCCATGTTCTAACGTTTCATCCTTGAAACCTAAGTGGCATGAACCACCATCACCAACACAATATCGCCTTGAAATTTATACAACAGCTCTGGCAGCTAGGCTTGCATGTTCTGCAAACTCAATTTCTGCTTGAACAGCAGCGGTAGCATCCTTAAATTTCATGTTCCAATTCTGCCTTCCAAGAGAAAAAGTACCATTACCATCTCCAAGAAATGATTGCCCATGTTCGAACCTTTCATCCTTGAAAACTAAGTGGCATGAACCACCATCATCAACACAATATTTCCTTGAAAGTTCTACTATATCTCTGGCAGCTAGGTTTGCATGTTCTGCAAACTCAGTCGCTGCTTGAGCAGCAGAGGTAGCATCCTTAAATTTCATGTTCCAATTATGCCAGCCAACAGAAACATTACCATTAACATCTCTAGGAAATGATTGCCCATTATCTAACGTTTCATCCATGAAACCTAAGTGGCATGAACCACCATCACCAACACAATATTGCCTTGAAATTTCTACAACAGCTCTGGCAGCTAGGCTTGCATGTTCTGCAAACTCAGCCGCTGCTTGAGCAGCAGAGGTAGCATCCTTAAATTTTATGTTCCAATTCTGCCTACCAACAGAAAAATTACCATTCCCATCTCCTGGAAATGATTGCCCATGTTCCAATATTTCATCCTTGAAACCTAAGTGGCATGAATGACCATCATCAACACAATATTCCCTTGAAAGTTCTACAACAGCTCTAGCAGCTAGGCTTGCATATTCTGCAAACTCAGTCGCTGCTTGAGCAGCAGAGGTAGCATTCTTAAATTTCATGTTCCAATTCTGCCTACCAAGAGAAAAAGTACCATTACCATCTCCAAGAAATGATTGCCCATGTTCCAACCTTTCATCCTTGAAAACTAAGTGGCATGAACCACCATCATCAACACAATATTGCCTTGAAAGTTCTACTATATCTATGGCAGCTAGGCTTGCATGTTCTGCAAACTCAGCCGCTGCTTGAGCAGCAGAGGTAGCATCCTTAAATTTCATGTTCCAATTATGCCTGCCCATAGAAAAATTACCATTAACATCTCTAGGAAATGATTGCCCATGTTCCAACGTTTCATCCTTGAAACCTATGTGGCATGAACCACCATCATCAACACACTATTGCCTTGAAAGTTCTACAAAAGCTCTGGTAGCTAGGCTTGCATGTTCTGCAAACTCAGCCGCTGCTTGAGCAGCAGAGGTAGCATCCTTAAATTTCATGTTCCAATTCTGCCTGCCAACCGAAATTTTAACATTACCATCTCCAAGAAATGATTGCCCATGTTCCAACCTTTCATCCTTGAAAACTAAGTGGCATGAACCACCATCATCAACACAATATTGCCTTGAAAGTTCTACTATATCTCTGGCAGCTAGGTTTGCATGTTCTGCAAACTCAGTCGCTGCTTGAGCAGCAGAGGTAGCATCCTTAAATTTCATGTTCCAATTCTGCCAGCCAACAGAAAAATTACCATTAACATCTCTAGGAAATGATTGCCCATGTTCTAACGTTTCATCCTTGAAACCTAAGTGGCATGAACCACCATCACCAACACAATATTGCCTTGAAATTTCTACAACAGCTCTGGCAGCTAGGCTTGCATATTCTGCAAACTCAGTCGCTGCTTGAGCAGCAGAGGTAGCATTCTTAAATTTCATGTTCCAATTCTGCCTGCCAAGAGAAAAAGTACCATTACCATCTCCAAGAAATGATTGCCCAAGTTCCAACCTTTCATCCTTGAAAACTAAGTTGCATGAACCACCATCATCAACATAATATTGCCTTGAAAGTTCTACTATATCTCTGGCAGCTAGTCTGGCATGTTCTGCAAACTCAGTCGCTGCTTAAGCAGTAGAGGTAGCATCCTTAAATTTCATGTTCCAATTCTGCGCGCCAACAGAAAAATTACCATTAACATCTCTAGGAAATGATTGCCCATGTTCCAACGTTTCATCCTTGAAACCTAAGTGGCATGAACCACCATCATCAACACAATATTGCCTTGAAATTTTTACAACAGCTCTGGCAGCTAGGCTTGAATGTTCTGTAAACTCAGCCGCTGCTTGAGCAACAGAGGTAGCATCCTTAAATTTCATGATCCAATTATGCCTACCAACCGAAAAATTACCATTACCATCTCTAGGAAATGATTGTCCATGTTCCAACCTTTCATCCTTGAAACCTAAGAGGCACGAACCACCATCATCAACACACTATAGCCTTGAAAGCTCTACAAAAGCTCTGGTAGCTAGGCTAGTATGTTCTGCAAACTAAGCCACTGCTTGAGCAGCAGAGGTAGCATCCTTAAATTTTATGTTCCAATTCTGCCTGCCAACAGAAAAATTACCATTACCATCTCTAGAAAATGATTGCCCATGTTCCAATCTTTCATCCTTGAAACCTAAGTGGCATGAACCACCATCATTAACACAATATTGCCTTGAAAGTTCTACAACAGCTCTGGCAGCTAGACTTGCATGTTCTACAAACTCAATCGCTTCTTGAGCAGAAGATGTAGCATCCATAAAATTCATGTTCCACTTCTGCCTGCCAACAGAATAATTACCATTCCCATCTCCAGGAAATGATTGCCCATGTTCCAACCTTTCATCCTTGAAACCTAAGTGGCATGAACGACCATTATCAACACAATATTGCCTTGAAAGTTCTACAACAGCTCTGGCAACTAGGCTTGCATGTTCGGCAAACTCAGTCGCTGCTTGAGCAACAGAGGTAGCATTCTTAAATTTCATGTTCAAATTCTGCGTGCCAAGAGAAAAAGTACCATTACCATCTCCAAGAAATGATTGCCCATGTTCCAACCTTTCATCCTTGAAAACTAAGTGGCATGAACCACCATCACCAACACAATATTGCCTTGAATGTTCTACTATATCTCTGGCAGCTAGGCTTGCATGTTCTGCAAACTCAGTCGCTACTTGAGCAGCAGAGGTAGGATCCTTAAATTTCATGTTCCAATTCTGCCAGCCAACAGAAAAATTACCATTAACATCTCTTGGAAATGATTGCCCATGTTCTAACATTTCATCCATGAAACCTAAGTGGCATGAACCACCATCACCAACACAATATTGCCTTGACATTTCTACAACAGCTCTGGCAATTAGGCTTGCATATTCTGCAAACTCAGTCGCTGCTTGAGCAGCAGAGGTAGCATCCTTAAATTTCATGATCCAATTCTGCCTGCCAAGAGAAAAAGTACCATTACCATCTCCAAGAAATGATTGCCCAAGTTCCAACCTTTCATCCTTGAAAACTAAGTTGCATGAACCACCATCATCAACATAATATTGCCTTGAAAGTTCTACTATATCTCTGGCAGCTAGTCTGGCATGTTCTGCAAACTCAGTCGCTGCTTAAGCAGTAGAGGTAGCATCCTTAAATTTCATGTTCCAATTCTGCCCGCCAACAGAAAAATTACCATTAACATCTCTAGGAAATAATTGCCCATGTTCCAACGTTTCATCCTTGAAACCTAAGTGGCATGAACCACCATCATCAACACAATATTGCCTTGAAATTTTTACAACAGCTCTGGCAGCTAGGCTTGAATGTTCTGTAAACTCAGCCGCTGCTTGAGCAACAGAGGTAGCATCCTTAAATTTCATGATCCAATTATGCCTACCAACCGAAAAATTACCATTACCATCTCTAGGAAATGATTGCCCATGTTCCAACCTTTCATCCTTGAAACCTAAGTGGCATGATCCACCATCATCAACACACTATAGCCTTGAAAGCTCTACAAAAGCTCTGGTAGCTAGGCTAGTATGTTCTGCAAACTAAGCCACTGCTTGAGCAGCAGAGGTAGCATCCTTAAATTTTATGTTCCAATTCTGCCTGCCAACAGAAAAATTACCATTACCATCTCTAGAAAATGATTGCCCATGTTCCAATCTTTCATCCTTGAAACCTAAGTGGCATGAACCACCATCATTAACACAATATTGCCTTGAAAGTTCTACAACAGCTCTGGCAGCTAGACTTGCATGTTCTACAAACTCAATAGCTTCTTGAGCAGCAGATGTAGCATCCATAAAATTCATGTTCCACTTCTGCCTGCCAACAAAATAATTACCATTCCCATTTCCAGGAAATGATTGCCCATGTTCCAACCTTTCATCCTTGAAACCTAAGTGGCATGAACGACCATTATCAACACAATATTGCCTTGAAAGTTCTACAACAGCTCTGGCAACTAGGCTTGCATGTTCGGCAAACTCAGTCGCTGCTTGAGCAACAGAGGTAGCATTCTTAAATTTCATGTTCAAATTCTGCCTGCCAAGAGAAAAAGTACCATTACCATCTCCAAGAAATGATTGCCCATGTTCCAACCTTTCATCCTTGAAAACTAAGTGGCATGAACCACCATCATCAACACAATATTGCCTTGAATGTTCTACTATATCTCTGGCAGCTAGGCTTGCATGTTCTGCAAACTCAGTCGCTACTTGAGCAGCAGAGGTAGCATCCTTAAATTTCATATTCCAATTCTACTTGCCAACAGAAAAATTACCATTAACATCTCTAGGAAATGATTGCCCATGCTCCAACGTTTCATCCTTGAAACCTAAGTGGCATGAACCACCATCACCATCACAATATTGCCTTGAAATTTCTACAACAGCTCCGGCAGCTAGGCTTGCATGTTCTACAAACTCAGCTGCTGCTTGAGCAGCAGCGGGAGCATCCTTAAATTTCATGTTCCAATTCTGCCTTCCAAGAGAAAAAGTACCATTACCGTCTCCAAGAAATGATTGCCCATGTTCCAACCTTTCATCCTTGAAAACTAAGTGGCATGAACCACCATCATCAACACAATATTGCCTTGAAAGTTCTACTATATCTCTGGCAGCTAGGTTTGCATGTTCTGCAAACTCAGTCGCTACTTGAGTAGCAGAGGTAGCATCCTTAAATTTCATGTTCCAATTCTACTTGCCAACAGAAAAATTACCATTAACATCTCTAGGAAATAATTGCCCATGTTCCAACGTTTCATCCTTGAAACCTAAGTGGCATGAACCACCATCACCAACACAATATTACCTTGAAATTTCTACAACAGCTCTGGCAGCTAGGCTTGCATATTCTGCAAACTCAGTCGCTGCTTGAGCAGCAGAGGTAGCATTCTTAAATTTCATGTTCCAATTCTGCCTGCCAAGAGAAAAAGTACCATTACCATCTCCAAGAAATGATTGCCCAAGTTCCAACCTTTCATCCTTGAAAACTATGTGGCATGAACCACCATCATCAACACAATATTGCCTTGAAAGTTCTACTATATCTCTGGCAGCTAGGTTTGCATGTTCTGCAAACTCAGTCGCTACTTGAGCAGCAGAGGTAGCATCCTTAAATTTCATGTTCCAATTCTGCACGCCAACAGAAAAATTACCATTAACATCTCTAGGAAATGATTGCCCATGTTCCAACGTTTCATCCTTGAAACCTAAGTGGCATGAACCACCATCATCAACACAATATTGCCTTGAAATTTTTACAACAGCTCTGGCAGCTAGGCTTGAATGTTCTGCAAACTCAGCCGCTGCTTGAGCAACAGAGGTAGCATCCTTAAATTTCATGATCCAATTATGCCTACCAACCGAAAAATTACCATTACCATCTCTAGGAAATGATTGCCCATGTTCCAACCTTTCATCCTTGAAACCTAAGTGGCATGAACCACCATCATCAACACACTATAGCCTTGTAAGCTCTACAAAAGCTCTGGTAGCTAGGCTAGTATGTTCTGCAAACTAAGCCGCTGCTTGAGTAGTAGAGGTAGCATCCTTAAATTTTATGTTCCAATTCTGCCTGCCAACAGAAAAATTACCATTACCATCTCTAGAAAATGATTGCCCATGTTCCAATCTTTCATCCTTGAAACCTAAGTGGCATGAACCACCATCATTAACACAATATTGCCTTGAAAGTTCTACAACAGCTCTGGCAGCTAGACTTGCATGTTCTACAAACTCAATCGCTTCTTGAGCAGCAGATGTAGCATCCATAAAATTCATGTTCCACTTCTGCCTGCCAACAGAATAATTACCATTCCCATCTCCAGGAAATGATTGCCCATGTTCCAACCTTTCATCCTTGAAACCTAAGTGGCATGAACGACCATTATCAACACAATATTGCCTTGAAAGTTCTACAACAGCTCTGGCAACTAGGCTTGCATGTTCGGCAAACTCAGTCGCTGCTTGAGCAACAGAGGTAGCATTCTTAAATTTCATGTTCAAATTCTGCCTGCCAAGAGAAAAAGTACCATTACCATCTCCAAGAAATGATTGCCCATGTTCCAACCTTTCATCCTTGAAAACTAAGTGGCATGAACCACCATCATCAACACAATATTGCCTTGAAAGTTCTACTATATCTCTGGCAGCTAGGTTTGCATGTTCTGCAAACTCAGTCGCTGCTTGAGCAGCAGAGGTAGCATCCTTAAATTTCATGTTCCAATTCTGCCAGCCAACAGAAAAATTACCATTAACATCTCTAGGAAATGATTGCCCATGTTCTAACGTTTCATCCTTGAAACCTAAGTGGCATGAACCACCATCACCATCACAATATTGCCTTGAAATTTCTACAACAGCTCCGGCAGCTAGGCTTGCATGTTCTACAAACTCAGTTGCTGCTTGAGCAGCAGCGGGAGCATCCTTAAATTTCATGTTCCAATTCTGCCTTCCAAAAGAAAAAGTACCATTACCATCTCCAAGAAATGATTGCCCATGTTCCAACCTTTCATCCTTGAAAACTAAGTGGCATGAACCACCATCATCAACACAATATTGCCTTGAAAGTTCTACTATATCTCTGGCAGCTAGGTTTGCATGTTCTGCAAACTCAGTCGCTGCTTGAGCAGCAGAGGTAGCATCCTTAAATTTCATGTTCCAATTCTGCCAGCCAACAGAAAAATTACCATTAACATCTCTAGGAAATGATTGCCCATGTTCTAACGTTTCATCCTTGAAACCTAAGTGGCATGAACCACCATCACCAACACAATATTGCCTTGAAATTTCTACAACAGCTCTGGCAGCTAGGCTTGCATGTTCTGCAAACTCAGTCGCTGCTTGAGCAGCAGAGGTAGCATCCTTAAATTTCATGTTCCAATTCTGCCTACCAACAGAAAAATTACCATTCCCATCTCCTGGAAATGATTGCCATGTTCCAACATTTCATCCTTGAAACCTAAGTGGCATGAATGACCATCATCAACACAATATTCCCTTGAAAGTTCTACAACAGCTCTGGCAGCTAGGCTTGCATATTCTGCAAACTCAGTCGCTGCTTGAGCAGCAGAGGTAGCATTCTTAAATTTCATGTTCCAATTCTGCCGGCAAAAAGACAATCTACAATTACCATCTTCAGGAAATGATTGCCCATGTTCCAACCTTTCATCCTTGAAACCTAAGCAGCATGAACCACCATCATCAACACAATATTGCCTTGAAAGTTCTACTATATCTCTGGCAGCTAGGCTTGCATGTTCTGCAAACTCAATCGTTGCTTGAGCAGCAAATGTAATGAACCACCATCATCAACACGATATTGCCTTGAATGTTCTACTATATCTTTGGCAGCAAGGCTTGCATGTTCTGCAAACTCAATCGTTGATTGAGCAACAGAGGTAGCATCCTTAAATTTCATGTTCCAATTCTGCTTGCCAACAGAAAAATTACCATTACCTTCACTAGGAAATGATTGCCCATGTTCCAACCTATCAACCTTGAGACCTAAGTGGCATGAACCACCATCATCAACACAATACTGCCTTGAAAGTTCTATAAGAGCTATGGCAGCTAGGCTTGCATGTTCTGCAAACTCAGCCGCTGCTTGAGTGGTAGAGGTAGCATCCTTAAATTTCAGGTTCAGTTTCTGCCTGCCAACAGAAAAATTACCGATACCATCTCTAGGAAATGATTGCCCATGTTCCAACCTTTCATACTTGAAACCTAAGTGGAATGAACCACTATCATCAACACAATATTGCCCTGAAAGTTCTACAATAGCTCTGGCAGCTAGGCTTGCATGTTCTACCAACTCAGCCGCTGCTTGATCAGCACAGGTAGCATCGTTAAATTTCATGTTCCAATTCTGCCTGCCATGAGAAAAAGTACCATTACAAATATCCAGGAAATGATTGCCCATGTTCCAACCTTTAATCCTTGAAACCTAAGTGGCATGAACCACCATCATCAACACAATATTGCCTTGAAAATTCAACATCAGATCTAGCAGCTAGGCTTGCATATTTTACAAACTCAGCCGCTGCTAGAGTAGTAGAAGTAGCATCCTTAAATTTCATGTTCCAATTCTGCCTGCCAACAGAAATTTACCATTACCATCTCTAGGAAATGATTGCCCAGTTTCCAACCTTTCATCCTTGAAACCTAAGTGGCATGAACCACCATCATCAACACAATATTGTCTTGAAAGTTCAACATCAGATCTAGCAGCTAGGCTTGCATATTCTACAAACTCAGCCGCTGCTTGAGCAGTAGAGGTAACATCCTTAAATTTCATGTTCCAATTCTGCTTGCCAACAGAAATATTACCATTACCATCTCTAGGAAATGATTGCCCATGTTCCAACCTTTAATCCTTGAAACATAAGTGGCATGAACCACCATCATCAACACAATATTGCCTTGAAAGTTCTACAACAGCTCTGGCAGCTAGACTTGAATGTTCTACAAACTCAGTCGCTGCGTGAGCAGCAGATGTAGCATCCTTAAGTTTCATGTTCCAATTCTTCCTGCCAACAGAAAAATTACCATTACCATCTCCAGGAAATGATTGCCCATGTTCCAACGTTTCATCCTTGTAACCTAAGTGGCATGAACCACCATCATCAACACAATATTGCCTTGAAAGTTCTACAATAGCTCTGGCAGCTAGGTTTGCATGTTCTGCAAACTTAGCCGCTGCTTGAGTAGCAGAGGTAGCATCCTTAAATTTCATGTGCCAATTCTGCCTGCCAACCGAAAAAAAACCATTACCATCTCCAGGAAATGATTGCCCATGTTCCAACCTTTCACCCTTGAAACCTAAGTGGCATGAACCACCATCATCAACACAATATTGTCTTAAAAGTTCAACAAAAGCTCTAGCAGCTAGGCTTGCATGTTCTACAAACTCAGCCGCTGCTTGAGCAGTAGAGGTAGCATCCTTGAATTTCATGTTCCAATTATGCCTGCCAATAGAAATATTACCATTACCATCTCTAGGAAATGATTTCCCATGTTCCAACCTTTCAACCTTGAAACCTAAGTGGCATGAACCACCATCATCAACACAATATTGCCTTGAAACTTCTACAACAGCTCTGGCAGCTAGACTTGCATGTTCGGCAAACTCAGTCGCTGCGTGAGCAGCAGAGGTAGCATCCTTAAATTCATATTCCAATTCTGCCTGCAAACAGAAAAATTACCATTGCCATCTCCAGGAAATGATTGCCATATTCCAACCTTTCATCCTTGTAACCTAAGTGGCATGAACCACCATCATCAACAAAATATTGCCTTAAAAGTTCTACATCAGCTCTGGCAGCTAGGCTTGCATGTTCTGCAAACTCAGCCGCTGCTTGAGCAGCAGAGGTAGCATCCTTAAATTTCATGTTCCAATTCTACCTGCCATGACAAAAAGTACCATTACAAATCTCCAGGAAATGATTGCCCATGTTCCAACCTTTCATCCTTGAAAACTAAGTGGCATGAACCACCATCATCAACACAATATTGACTTGAAAGTTCTACTATATCTCTGGCAGCTAGACTTGCATGTTCTGCAAACTCAATCGTTGCTTGAGCAGCAGAGGTAATGAACCACCATCATCAACACAATATTGTCTTAAAAGTTCAACAAAAGCTCTAGCAGCTAGGCTTGCATGTTCTACAAACTCAGCCGCTGCTTGAGCAGTAGAGGTAGCATCCTTGAATTTCATGTTCCAATTATGCCTGCCAATAGAAATATTACCATTACCATCTCTAGGAAATGATTTCCCATGTTCCAACCTTGAAACCTAAGTGGCATGAACCACCATCATCAACACAATATTGCCTTGAAACTTCTACAACAGCTCTGGCAGCTAGACTTGCATGTTCGGCAAACTCAGTCGCTGCGTGAGCAGCAGAGGTAGCATCCTTAAATTCATGTTCCAATTCTGCCTGCAAACAGAAAAATTACCATTGCCATCTCCAGGAAAGGATTGCCATATTCCAACCTTTCATCCTTGTAACCTAAGTGGCATGAACCACCATCATCAACAAAATATTGCCTTAAAAGTTCTACATCAGCTCTGGCAGCTAGGCTTGCATGTTCTGCAAACTCAGCCGCTGCTTGAGCAGTAGAGGTAGCATCCTTAAATTTCATGTTCCAATTCTGCCTGCCAACAGAATAATTACCATTACCATCTCTAGGAAATGATTGCCCATGTTCCAACCTTTCATCCTTGAAACCTAAGTGGCATGAACCACCATCATCAACATAATATTGCCTTGAAAGTTCTACAACAGCTCTGGCATCTAGACTTGCATTTTCTGCAAACTCAGTCGTTGCGTGAGCAGCAGAGGTAGCATCCTTAAATTCATGTTCAAATTCTGCCTGCCAACAGAAAAATTACCATCACCATCTCCCGGAAATGATTGCCCATGTTCCAACCTTTCATCCTTGTAACCTAAGTGGCATGAACCACCATCATCAAAACAATATTGCCTTGAAAGTTCTACATCAGCTCTGGAAGCTTAGCTTGCATGTTCTGCAAACTCAGCCGCTGCTTGAGCAGCAAAGGTAGCATCCTTAAATTTCATGTTCCAATTCTGCCTGCATGAGAAAAAGTACCATTACAAATCTCCAGGAAATGATTGTCCATGTTCCAACCTTTCATCCTTGATAACTAAGTGGCATGAACCACCATCATCAACACAATATTGCCTTGAAAGTTCTACTATATCTCTGGCAGCTAGGCTTGCATGTTCTGCATACTTAGCTGCTGCTTGAGCAGCAGAGGTAGCATCCTTAAATTTCATGTTCCACTTCTGCCTGCCAACAGAATAATTACCATTCCCATCTCCAGGAAATCATTGCCCATGTTCCAACCTATCATCCTTGAAACCTAAGTGGCATGAACCACCATCATCAACACAATATTGCCTTGAAAGTTCTACAACAGCTCTGGCATCTAGACTTGCATTTTCGGCAAACTTAGTCGCTGCGTGAGCAGCAGAGGTAGCATCCTTAAATTCATGTTCAAATTCTGCCTGCCAACAGAAAAATTACCATCACCATCTCCAAGAAATGATTGCCCATGTTCCAACCTTTCATCCTTGTAACCTAAGTGGCATGAACCACCATCATCAAAACAATATTGCCTTGAAAGTTCTACATCAGCTCTGGAAGCTTGGCTTGCATGTTCTGCAAACTCAGCCGCTGCTTGAGCAGCAAAGGTAGCATCCTTAAATTTCATGTTCCAATTCTGCCTGCCATGAGAAAAAGTACCATTACAAATCTCCAGGAAATGATTGCCCATGTTCCAACCTTTCATCCTTGATAACTAAGTGGCATGAACCACCATCATCAACACAATATTGCCTTGAAAGTTCTACTATATCTCTGGCAGCTAGGCTTGCATGTTCTGCATACTTAGCTGCTGCTTGAGCAGCAGAGGTAGCATCCTTAAATTTCATGTTCCAATTATGCCTGCCAACAAAACAATTACCATTACCTTCACCAGGAAATGCTATCCCATGTTCCAACATATCATCCTTGAAACCTAAGTGGAATGAACCACCATCATCAACACAATATTTCATTGAAAGTTCTATAATAGCTCTGGCAGCTAGGCTTGTATGTTATGCAAACTCAGCCGCTTCTTGAGCAGCAGAGGTAGCATCCTTAAATTTCATGTTCAGTTTCTGCCTGCCAACGGAAAAATTACTATTACCATCTCTAGGAAATGATTGCCCATGTTCCAACCTTTCATCCTTGAACCCTATGTGGCATGAACCACCATCATCAACACAATATTGCCTTGAAAGTTCTACAATAACTCTCGTAGCTAGACTTGCATGTTCTGCAAACTCAGTCGCTGCGTTAGCAGCAGAGGTAGCATCCTTTAATTTCATGTGCCAATTCTGCCTGCCAATTGAAAAAAAACCATTACCATCTCCAGGAAATGATTGCCCATGTTCCAACCTTTCATCCTTGAAACCTAAGTGGCATGAACCACCATCATCAACACAATATTATCTTAAAAGTTCTACAACAGCTCTTGCAGCTAGGCTTGCATGTTCTACAAACTTAGCCGTTGCTTGAGCAGTAGAGGTAGCATCCTTGAATTTCATGTTCCAATTATGCCTACCAACAGAAATATTACCATTACCATCTCTAGGAAATGATTGCCCATGTTCCAACCTTTCATCCTTGAAACCTAAGTGACATGAACCACCATCATCAACACAATATTGCCTTGAAAGTTCTACAACAGCTCTGGCAGCTAGACTTGCATGTTTTGCAAACTCAGTCGTGCGTGAGCAGCAGAGGTAGCATCCTTAAATTCATGTTCCAATTCTACCTGCAAACAGAAAAATTACCATTGCCATCTCTAGGAAATGATTGCCATGTTCCAACCTTTCATCCTTGTAACCTAAGTGGCATGAACCACCATCATCAACAAAATATTGCCTTGAAAGTTCTACATCAGCTCTGGCAGCTAGGCTTGCATGTTCTGCAAACTCAGCCGCTGCTTGAGCATCAGAGGTAGCATCCTTAAATTTCATGTTCCAATTCTGCCTGCCATGACAAAAAGTACCATTACAAATCTCCAGGAAATGATTGCCCATGTTCCAACCTATCATCCTTGAAAACTAAGTGGCGTGAACCACCATCATCAACACAATATTGACTTGAAAGTTCTATTATATCTCTGGCAGCTAGACTTGCATGTTCTGCAAACTCAATCGTTGCTTGAGCAGCAGAGGTAATGAACCACCATCATCAACACAATATTGCCTTGAAAGTTCTACTATATCTCTGGCAGCTCGGCTTGCATGTTCTGCAAACTCAATCGTTGCTTGAGCAGCAGAGGTAGCATCCTTAAATTTCATGTTCCAATTCTGCTTGCCAACAGAACAATTACCGATACCATCTCTAAGAAATGATTTCCCATGTTCCAACCTTTCATCCTTGAAACCTAAGTGGCATTAACCACTATCATCAACATAATATTGCCTTGAAAGTTCTATAACAGCTCTGGCAGCTAGGCTTGCATGTTCTGCAAACTCAGCCGATGCTAGAGTAGCAGAGGTAGCATCCTTAAATTTCATGTTCCAATTCTGCCTGCCATGAGAAAAAGTACCATTACAAATCTCCAGGAAATGATTGCCCATGTTCCAACCTTTAATCCTTGAAACCTAAGTGGCATGGACCACCATCATCAACACAATATTGCCTTGAAAATGCAACATCAGATCTCGCAGCTAGGCTTGCATGTTCTACAAACTCAACCGCTGCTTGAGCAGAAGAGGTAGCATCCTAAAATTTCATGTTCCAATTCTGCCTGCCTACAAAAATATTACCATTACCATCTCTAGGAAATGATTGCCCATGTTCCAACCTTTCATCCTTGAAACCTAAGTGGCATGAACCACCATCATCCACACAATATTGTCTTGAAACTTCAACATCAGATCTAGCAGCTAGGCTTGCATATTCTACAAACTCAGCCGCTGCTTGAGCAGTAGAGGTAGCATCCTTAAATTTCATGTTCCAATTCTGCCTGCCAACAAAAATATTACCATTACCATCTCTAGGAAATGATTGCCCATGTTCCAACCTTTAATCCTTGAAACCTAAGTGGCATGAACCACCATCATCAACACAATATTGCCTTAAAACTTCTACAACAGCTCTGGCAACTAGACTTGAATGTTCTGCAAACTCAGTCGATGCGTGAGCAGCAGAGGTAGCATCCTTAAATTTCATGTTCGAATTCTGCCTGCCAACAGAAAAATTACCATTACCATCTCCAGGAAATGATTGCCCATGTTACATCATTTCATCCTTGTAACCTTAGTGGCATGAACCACCATCATCAACAGAATATTGCCTTGAAAGTTCTACAACAGCTCTGGAAGCTAGGCTTGCATGTTCTGCAAACTCAGCCGCTGCTTGAGCAGCAGAGGTAGCATCCTTAAATTTCATGTTCCAATTCTGCCTGCCATGAGAAAAAGTACCATTACAAATCTCCAGGAGATGATTGCCCATGTTCCAACCTTCCATCCTTGAAAACTAAGTGGCATGAACCTACATCATCAACACAATATTGCCTTGAAAGTTCTACTATATCTCTGGCAGCTAGGCTTGAATGTTCTGCAAATTCAATCGTTGCTTGAGCAGCCGAGGTAGCATCCTTAAATTTCATGTTCCAATTCTACTTGCCAACAGAAAAATTACCATTACCATCTCTAGGAAATGATTACCCATGTTCCAACGTTTCATCCTTGAAACCTAAGTGGCATGAACCACCATCATCAATACAATATTGCCTTGAAAGTTCTACAACAGCTTTGGCAGCTAGGTTTGCATGTTCTCCAAACTCAGCCGCTGCTTGAGTAGCAGAGGTAGCATCCTTAAATTTCATGTTCCAATTCTTCCTGCCAACCGAAAAATAACCATTACCATCTCCAGGAAATGATTGCCCATGTTCCAACCTTTCATCCTTGAAACCTAAGTGGCATGAACCACCATCATCAACACAATATTGTCTTGAAAGTTCAACAAAAGATCTAGCAGCTAGGCTTGCATGTTCTACAAACTCAGCAGCTGCTTGAGCAGTAGAGGTAGCATCCTTAAATTTCATGTTCCAATTCTGCCTGCCAACAGAAATATTACCATTACCATCTCTAGGAAATGATTGCCCATGTTCCAACCTTTCATCCTTGAAACCTAAGTGGCATGAACCACCATCATCAACACAATATTGCCTTGAAAGTTCTACAACAGCTCTGGCAGCTAGACTTGCATGTTCTGCAAACTCAGTCGCTGCGTGAGCAGCAGAGGTAGCATCCTTAAATTTCATGTTCCAATTCTGCCTGCCAACAGAAAAATTACCATTACCATCTCCAGGAAATGATTGCCCATGTTACAACCTTTCATCCTTGTAAACTAAGTGGCATGAACAACCATCATCAACATAATATTGCCTTGAAACTTCTACAACAGCTCTGGCAGCTAGGCTTGCATGTTCTACAAACTCAGCCGCTGCTTGAGCAGCAGAGGTAGAATCCTTAAATTTCATGTTCCAATTCTGCCTGCCATGAGAAAAAGTACCATTACAAATCTCCAGGAAATGATTGCCCATGATCCAACCTTTCATCCTTGAAAACTAAGTGTCATGAACCACCATCATCAACACAATATTGCCTTGAAAGTTCTACTATATCTCTGGCATCTTGGCTTGCATGTTCTGCAAACTCAATCGTTGCTTGAGCAGCAGAGGTAGCATCCTCAAATTTCATGTTCCAATTCTGCTTGCCAACATAAAAATTACCATTTCCATCTCTAGGAAATGATTACCCATGTTCCAACGATTCATCCTTGAAACCTAAGTGGCATGAACCACCATCATCAACACAATATTGCCTTGAAAGTTCTACAACACCTCTGGCAGCTAGGTTTGCATGTTTTGCAAACTCAGCCACTACTTGAGTAGAAGAGGTAGCATCCTTAAATTTCATGTTCCAATTCTGCCTGCCAACCGAAAAATAACCATTACCATCTCCAGGAAATGATTGCCCATGTTCCAACCTTTCATCCTTGAAACCTAAGTGGCATGAACCACCATCATCAACACAATATTGTCTTGAAAGTTCAACAAAAGATCTAGCAGCTAGGCTTGCATGTTCTACAAACTCAGCAGCTGCTTGAGCAGTAGAGGTAGCATCCTTAAATTTCATGTTCCAATTCTGCCTGCCAACAGAAATATTACCATTACCATCTCTAGGAAATGATTGCCCATGTTCCAACCTTTCATCCTTGAAACCTAAGTGGCATGAACCACCATCATCAACACAATATTGCCTTGAAAGTTCTACAACAGCTCTGGCAGCTAGACTTGCATGTTCTGCAAACTCAGTCGCTGCGTGAGCAGCAGAGGTAGCATCCTTAAATTTCATGTTCCAATTCTGCCTGCCAACAGAAAAATTACCATTACCATCTCCAGGAAATGATTGCCCATGTTACAACCTTTCATCCTTGTAAACTAAGTGGCATGAACAACCATTCATCAACATAATATTGCCTTGAAACTTCTACAACAGCTCTGGCAGCTAGGCTTGCATGTTCTGCAAACTCAGCCGCTGCTTGAGCAGCAGAGGTAGAATCCTTAAATTTCATGTTCCAATTCTGCCTGCCATGAGAAAAAGTACCATTACAAATCTCCAGGAATTGATTGCCCATGATCCAACCTTTCATCCTTGAAAACTAAGTGTCATGTACCACCATCATCAACACAATATTGCCTTGAAAGTTCTACTATATCTCTGGCATCTAGGCTTGCATGTTCTGCAAACTCAATCGTTGCTTGAGCAGCAAAGGTAGCATCCTTAAATTTCATGTTCCAATTCTGCTTGCCAACATAAAAATTACCATTACCATCTCTAGGAAATGATTACCCATGTTCCAACGATTCCCGAAAATATGGGTTACAACATCCTTGATTCGTTTAACTTCTAATACTTGTTAACCACTCTTATACACCCTTGTATCATTTAAAACCAATAGGATTAACTTCTTATCATCTCAAAGATAATATCTTCTTGGATTTACATCGACTAACTTACGGCGTGATCTATGGTATGCAAATTTGGGTTGTAACAGAAACCTAAGTGGCATGAACCACCATCATCAACACAATATTGCCTTGAAAGTTCTACAACAGCTGTGGAAGCTAGGCCTGCATGTTCTGTAAACTCAACCGCTTCTTGAGCAGCAGAGGTAGCATCCTTTAATTTCATGTTCCAATTCTGCCTGCCAACTGAAAAATTACCATTGCCATCTCCAGGAAATGATTGCCCATGTTCCAACCTTTCATCCTTGAAACCTAAGTGGCATGAACAACCATCATCAACACAATATTGCTTCGAAAGTTCTATAATAGCTCTGGCAGCTAGGCTTGCATGTTCTGCAAACTCAGCCGCTGATTGAGCAGCAGAGGTAGCATCCTTAAATTTCATGTTCCAATTATGCCTGCTAACAGAAAAATTACCATTACCATCTCCAGGAAATGATTGCCCGTGTTCCAACTTTTCATCCTTGAAACCTAAGTGGCATGAACCACCATCATCAACACACTATTGACTTTAAATTTCTACAACAGCTCTGGCAGCTAGGCTTGCATGTTCTGCAAACTTAGCCGCTGCTTGAGCAGTAGAGGTAGCATCCTTAAATTTCATGTTCCTATTTTGCCTGCCAACAGAAAAATTACCATATCCATGATATGATTGCCCATGTTCCAACCTTTCATTCTTGAAACCTAAGTGGCATGAACCACTATCATCAACACAATATTGCCTTGAAAGTTCTACAACAGCTGTGGCAACGAGGCCTGCATGTTCTGTAAACTCAGCCACTGCTTGAGCAGCTGAGGTAGAATCCTTTAATTTCATGTTCCAATTCTTCCTGCCAACTGAAAAATTACCGTTACCATCTCGAGGAAATGATTGCCCAGGTTCCAACCTTTCATCATTGAAACATAAGTAGCATGAACCACCATCATCAACACAATATTGCCTTGAAAGTTCTACAACAACACTGACAGCTAGGCTTGCATGTTCTGCAAACTCAGCCGCTGCTTGAGCAACAGAGGTAGCATCCTTAAATTTCATGTTACAATTCTGCCTGGCTAGAGAAAAATTACCATTACCATCTCCAGGAAATGATTGCCCATGTTCTAGCTTTTAATCTTTGAAACCTAAGTGGCATGAACCACCATCATCAACACAATATTGCCTTGAAAGATCTACAACAGCTCAGGCAACTAGGCTTCCATGTTCTGCAAACTCAGCCGCTGCTTGAGCAGCAGAGGTACCATCCTTAAATTTCATGTTCCAATTCTTCTTGCCAACAGAAAAATTACCATCTCCAGGAAATGATTGCCCAACCTTTCATCCTTGAAACTTAAGTGGCATGAACCACCATCATCAACACAATATTGCCTTTAAAGTTCTACAAAGATCTGGCAGCTAAGCTTGAATGTTATGCAAACTCAGCTGCTGCTTGAGCAGCAGAGGTAGCATCCTTAAATTTCATGTTCCAATTATGCCGGCCAAAAGAAACAATTACCATTACCATCTCCAGGAAATGATTGCCCATGTTGTAGCCTTTCATCTTTGAAACCTAAGTGGCATGAACCACTATCATCAATACAATATTGCCTTGAAAGATCTACAACAGCTCTGGCAGCTAGGCTTGAATGTTCTGCAAACTGAACCGCTGCTTGAGCAGCAGAGGTACTATCCTTAAATTTCATGTTCCAGTTCTTCTTGCCAACAGAAAAATTACCATCTCCAGGAAATGATTGTCCAACCTTTCATCCTTGAAACTTAAGTGGCATGAACCACCATCATAAACACAATATTGCCTTTAAAGTTCTACAACCGATCTGGCAGCTAAGCTTGAATGTTATGCAAAGTCAGCCTCTACTTGAGCAGCAGAGGTAGCATCCTTTAATTTAATGTTCCAATTATGCTTGCCAAAAGAAACAATTACCATTACCATCTCCACGAAATGAATGCCCATGTTCCAACCTTTCATCCTTGAAACCTAAGTGGCATGAACCACCATCATCAACCCAATATTGCCTTGAACATTCTACAACAGTTGTGGAAGCTAGGCCTGCATGTTCTGTAAACTCAGCCGCTGCTTGAGCAGCAGAGGTAGCATCCTCAAAGTTCATGTTCCAATTATGCCTGCCAAAAGAAACAATTACCATTACCATCTCCATGAAATGATTGCCCATGTTCCAACCTTTCATCCTTGAAACCTATGTGGCATGAACCACCATCATCAACACAATATTGCCTTGAAAGTTCTTCAACAGCTCTGGCAGCTAGGCCTGCATGTTCTGTAAACTCAGCCACTGCTTGAGCAGCTGAGGTAGCATCCTTTAATTTCATGTACCAATTCTGCCTGCCAACTGAATAATTACCATTACCATCTCGAGGAAATGATTGCCCATGTTCCAACCTTTCATCATTGAAACCTAAGTGGCATGAAGCACCATCATCAACAAAATATTGCCTTGAAAGTTCTACAACACCTCTGACAGCTAGGCTTGCATGTTCTGCAAACTCAGACGCTTCTTGAGCAGCAGAGGTAGCATCCTTAAATTTCATGTTTCAATTCTGCCTGGCAACAGAAAAATTACCATTACCATCTCCAGGAAATGATTGCCCATGTTCTAGCCTTTCATCTTTGAAACCTAAGTGGCATGAACCACCATCATCAACACAATATTGCCTTGAAAGATCTACAACAGCTCTGGCAGCTAGGCTTGCATGTTCTGCAAACTCAGCCGTTGCTTGAGCAGCAGAGGTACCATCCTTAAATTTCATGTTCCAATTCTTCTAGTCAACAGAAAAATTACCATATCCAAGAAATGATTGCCCAAGTTACAACCTTTCATCCTTGAAACCTAAGTGGCATGAACCACCATCATCAACACAATATTGCCTTGAAAGTTCTACAATAGCTCTGGCAGCTAGGCCTGAATGTTCTGTAAACTAAGCCGCTGCTTGAGCAGCAGAGGTAGCATACTTTAATTTCATGTTCCAATTATGCCTGCCAACTGAAAAATTACCATTGCCATCTCCAGGAAATGATTGCCAATGTTCCAACCTTTCATCCTTGAAACCTAAGTGGCATGAACCACCATCATCAACACAATATTGCCTTGAAAGTTCTATAATAGCTCTGGCAGCTAGGCCTCGATGTTGTGTAAACTCAGCCACTGCTTGAGCAGCTGAGGTAGCATCCTTTAATTTCATGTTCCAATTCTGCCTACCAAATGAAAAATAACCATTACCATCTCGAGGAAATGATTGCACATGTTCCAACCTTTCATCATTGAAACCTAAGTGGCATGAACCACCGTCATCAACACAATATTGCCTTTAAAGTTCTACAACCGATCTGGCAGCTAAGCTTGAATGTTATGCAAAGTCAGCCTCTACTTGAGCAGCAGAGGTAGCATCCTTTAATTTCCTTTTCCAATTATGCGTGCCAAAAGAAACAATAACCATTACCATCTCCAGGAAATGAATGCCCATGATCCAACCTTTCATCCTTGAAACCTAAGTGGCATGAACCACCATCATCAACCCAATATTTCCTTGAACATTCTACAACAGCTGTGGAAGCTAGGCCTGCATGTTCTGTATACTCAGCCGTTGCTTGAGCAGCAGAGGTAGCATCCTTAAAGTATATGTTCCAATTATGCCTGCCAAAAGAAACAATTACCATTACCATCTCCAGGAAATGATTGCCCATGTTCCAACCTTTAATCCTTGAAACCTAAGTGGCATGAACCACCATCATCAACACAATATTGCCTTAAAAGTTCTACAACAGTTGTCGAAGCTAGGCCTGCATGTTCTGTAAACTCAGCCGCTGCTTGAGCAGCAGAGGTAGCATCCTTTAATTTCATGTTCCAATTCTGCCTGCCAACTAAACAATTACCATTGCCATCTCCAGGAAATGATTGCCCATGTTCCAACCTTTCATCCTTGAAACCTATGTGGCATGAACCACCATCATCAACACAATATTGCCTTGAAAGTTCTTCAACAGCTCTGGCAGCTAGGCCTGCATGTTCTGTAAACTCAGCCACTGCTTGAGCAGCTGAGGTAGCATCCTTTAATTTCATGTTCCAATTCTTCCTGCCAAATGAAAAATTACCATTACCATCTCGAGGAAATGATTGCACATGTTCCAACCTTTCATCATTGAAACCTAAGTGGCATGAACCACCACCATTAACATAATATTGCCTTGAAAGTTCTGCAACAACTCTGACAGCTAGGCTTGCATGTTCTGCAAACTCTGCCGCTGCTTGAGCAGCAGAGGTAGCATCCTTAAATTTCATGTTTCAATTCTGCCTGGCAACAGAAAAATTACCATTACCATCTCCAGGAAATGATTGCCCATGTTCTAGCCTTTCATCTTTGAAACCTAAGTGGCATGAACCACCATCATCAACACAATATTGCCTTGAAAGATCTACAACAGCTCTGGCAGCTAGGCTTGCATGTTCTGCAAACTCAGCTGCTGCTTGAGCAGCAGAGGTACCATCCTTAAATTTCATGTTCCAATTCTTCTTGCCAACAGAAAAATTACCATCTCCAGGAAACGATTGCCCAACCTTTCATCCTTGAAACTTAAGTGGCATGAACCACCATCATCAACACAATATTGCCTTTAAAGTTCTACAAAGATCTGGCAGCTAAGCTTGAAAGTTATGCAAAGTCAGCCTCTACTTGAGCGGCAGAGGTAGCATCCTTAAATTTCATGTTCCAATTATGCCTGCCAAAATAAACAATTACCATTACCATCTCCAGGAAATGATTGCCCAGGTTCCAACCTTTCATCCTTCAAACCTAAGTGGCATGAACTACCATCATCAACACAATATTTCCTTGAAAGTTCTACAACAGCTGTGGAAGCTAGGCCTGCATGTTCTGTAAACTTAGCCACTGCTCTGACAGCTAGGCTTGCATGTTATGCAAACTCAGCCGCTGCTTGAGCAGTTGAGGTAGCATCCTTAAATTTCATGTTTCAATTCTGCCTGGTAAAAGAAAAATTACCACTACCATCTCCAGGAAATGATTGCCCATGTTCTAGCCTTTCATCTTTGTAACCTAAGTGGCATGAACCACCATCATCAACAAACAATATTGCCTTGAAAGATCTACAATAGCTCTGGCAGCTAGGCTTGCATGTTCTGCAACCTCAGCCGCTGCTTGAGCAGCAGAGGTACCATCCTTAAATTTCATGTTCCAATTCTTCTTGCCAACAGAAAAATTACCATCTCCAGGAAATGATTGCCCAACCTTTCATCCTTGAAACTTAAGTGGCATGAACCACCATCATCAACACAATATTGCCTTTAAAGTTCTACAACAGATCTAGCAGCTAAGCTTGAATATTATGCAAAGTCAGCCTCTACCTGAGCAGTAGAGGTACCATCCTTAAATTTCATGTTCCAATTATGCCTGCCAAAAGAAACAATTACCATTACCATCTCCAGGAAGTGATTGCCCATGTTCCAACCTTTCATCCTTGAAACCTAAGTGGCATGAACCACCATCATCAACACAATATTGCCTTGAAAGTTCTATAATAGCTCTGGAAGCTAGGCTTGCATGTTCTGCAAACTCAGGCACTGCTTGAGCAGCAGAGGTAGCATCCTTAAATTTCATGTTCCAATTCTTCCTGCCAAAAGAAAAATTACCATTACCATCTCCAGGAAATGATTGCCCATTTTCCAACCTTTCATCCTTGAAACCTAAGTGGCATGAACCACCATCATCAACACAATATTGCCTTGAAAGTTCTATAATAGCTCTGGCAGCTAGGCCTCCATGTTGTGTAAACTCAGCCACTGCTTGAGCAGCAGAGGTAGCATCCTTAAATTTCATGTTCCAATTCTTCCTGCCAAAAGAAAAATTACCATTACCATCTCCAGGAAATGATTGCCCATTTTCCAACCTTTCATCCTTGAAACCTAAGTGGCATGAACCACCATCATCAACACAATATTGCCTTGAAAGTTCTATAATAGCTCTGGCAGCTAGGCCTCCATGTTGTGTAAACTCAGCCACTGCTTGAGCAGCTGAGGTAGCATCCTTGAATTTCATGTTCCAATTCTGCCTGCCAACGGAAAAATTACCATTACCATCTCCAGGAAATGATTGCCCATGTTCCAACCTTTCATCATTGAAACCTAAGTGTCATGAACCACCATCATCAACACAATATTGCATTGAAAGTTCTACAACAACTCTGACGGCTAGGCTTGCATGTTATGCAAACTTAGCCACTGCTTGAGCAGCAGAGGTAGCATCCTTAAATTTCATGTTTCAATTCTGCCTGGCAACAGAAAAATTACCATTACCATCTCCAGGAAATGATTGCCCATGTTCTAGCCTTTCATCTTTGAAACCTAAGTGGCATGAACCACCACCATCAACACAATATTGCCTTGAAAGATCTACAACAGCTCTGGCAGCTAGGCTTGCATGTTCTGCAAACTCAGCCGCTGCTTGAGCAGCAGAGGTACCATCCTTAAATTTCATGTTCCAATTCTTCTAGTCAATAGAAAAATTACCATATCCAAGAAATGATTGCCCAACTTCCAACCTTTCATCCTTGAAAGCTAAGTGGCATGAACCACCATCATCAACACAATATTGCCTTGAAAGTTCTACAATAGCTCTGGCAGCTAGGCCTGCATGTTCTGTAAACTCAGCCGCTGCTTGAACAGCAGAGGTAGCATCCTTTAATTTCATGTTCCAATTATGCCTGCCAACTGAAAAATTACCATTGCCATCTCCAGGAAATGATTGCCCGTGTTCCAACCTTTCATCCTTGAAACCTAAGTGGCATGAACCACCATCATCAACACAATATTGCCTTGAAAGTTCTATAATAGCTCTGGCATCTAGGCCTCCATGTTGTGTAAACTCAGCCACTGCTTGAGCAGCTGAGGTAGCATCCTTTAATTTCATGTTCCAATTCTTCCTGCCAAATGAAAAATTACCGTTACCATCTCGAGGAAATAATTGCACATGTTCCAACCTTTCATCATTGAAACCTAAGTGGCATGAACCACCACCATTAACACAACATTGCCTTGAAAGTTCTGCAACAACTCTGACAGCTAGGCTTGCATGTTCTGCAAACTCAGCCGCTGCTTGAGCAGCAGAGGTAGCATCCTTAAATTTCATGTTTCAATTCTGCCTGGCAACAGAAAAATTACCATTACCATCTCCAGGAAATGATTGCCCATGTTCTAGCCTTTCATCTTTGTAACCTAAGTGGCATGAACCACCATCATCAACACAATATTGCCTTGAAAGATCTACAATAGCTCTGGCAGCTAGGCTTGCATGTTCTGCAACCTCAGCCGCTGCTTGAGCAGCAGAGGTACCATCCTTAAATTTCATGTTCCAATTCTTCTTGCCAACAGAAAAATTACCAGCTCCAGGAAATGATTGCCCAACCTTTCATCCTTGAAACTTAAGTGGCATGAACCACCATCATCAACACAATATTGCCTTTAAAGTTCTACAACAGATCTAGCAGCTAAGCTTAATATTGTGCAAAGTCAGCCTCTACCTGAGCAGTAGAGGTACCATCCTTAAATTTCATGTTCCAATTATGCCTGCCAAAAGAAACAATTACCATTACCATCTCCAGGAAGTGATTGCCCATGTTCCAACCTTTCATCCTTGAAACCTAAGTGGCATGAACCACCATCATCAACACAATATTGCCTTGAAAGTTCTATAATAGCTCTGGAAGCTAGGCTTGCATGTTCTGCAAACTCAGGCACTGCTTGAGCAGCAGAGGTAGCATCCTTAAATTTCATGTTCCAATTCTTCCTGCCAACAGAAAAATTACCATTACCATCTCCAGGAAATGATTGCCCATTTTCCAACCTTTCATCCTTGAAACCTAAGTGGCATGAACCACCATCATCAACACAATATTGCCTTGAAAGTTCTATAATAGCTCTGGCAGCTAGGCCTCCATGTTGTGTAAACTCAGCCACTGCTTGAGCAGCAGAGGTAGCATCCTTAAATTTCATGTTCCAATTCTTCCTGCCAAAAGTAAAATTACCATTACCATCTCCAGGAAATGATTGCCCATTTTCCAACCTTTCATCCTTGAAACCTAAGTGGCATGAACCACCATCATCAACACAATATTGCCTTGAAAGTTCTATAATAGCTCTGGCAGCTAGGCCTCCATGTTGTGTAAACTCAGCCACTGCTTGAGCAGCTGAGGTAGCATCCTTGAATTTCATGTTCCAATTCTACCTGCCAACGGAAAAATTACCATTACCATCTCCAGGAAATGATTGCCCATGTTCCAACCTTTCATCATTGAAACCTAAGTGTCATGAACCACCATCATCAACACAATATTGCATTGAAAGTTCTACAACAACTCTGACGGCTAGGCTTGCATGTTATGCAAACTTAGCCGCTGCTTGAGCAGCAGAGGTAGCATCCTTAAATTTCATGTTTCAATTCTGCCTGGCAACAGAAAAATTACCATTACCATCTCCAGGAAATGATTGCCCATGTTCTAGCCTTTCATCTTTGAAACCTAAGTGGCATGAACCACCATCATCAACACAATATTGCCTTGAAAGATCTACAACAGCTCTGGCAGCTAGGCTTGCATGTTCTGCAAACTCAGCCGCTGCTTGAGCAGCAGAGGTACCATCCTTAAATTTCATATTCCAATTCTTCTAGTCAATAGAAAAATTACCATATCCAAGAAATGATTGCCCAACTTCCAACCTTTCATCCTTGAAAGCTAAGTGGCATGAACCATCATCATCAACACAATATTGCCTTGAAAGTTCTACAATAGTTCTGGCAGCTAGGCCTGCATGTTCTGTAAACTCAGCCGCTGCTTGAGCAGCAGAGGTAGCATCCTTTAATTTCATGTTCCAATTATGCCTGCCAACTGAAAAATTACCATTGCCATCTCCACGAAATGATTGCCCATGTTCCAACCTTTCATCCTTGAAACCTAAGTGGCATGAACCACCATCATCAACACAATATTGCCTTGAAAGTTCTATAATAGCTCTGGCATCTAGGCCTCCATGTTGTGTAAACTCAGCCACTGCTTGAGCAGCTGAGGTAGCATCCTTTAATTTCATGTTCCAATTCTTCCTGCCAAATGAAAAATTACCATTACCATCTCGAGGAAATGATTGCACATGTTCCAACCTTTCATCATTGAAACCTAAGTGGCATGAACCACCACCATTAACACAATATTGCCTTGAAAGTTCTGCAACAACTCTGACAGCTAGGCTTGCATGTTCTGCAAACTCAGCCGCTGCTTGAGCAGCAGGGGTAGCATCCTTAAATTTCATGTTTCAATTCTGCCTGGCAACAGAAAAATTACCATTACAATCTCCAGGAAATGATTGCCCATGTTCTAGCCTTTCATCTTTGAAACCTAAGTGGCATGAACCACCATCATCAACACAATATTGCCTTGAAAGATCTACAACAGCTCTGGCAGCTAGGCTTGCATGTTCTGCAAACTCAGCTGCTGCTTGAGCAGCAGAGGTACCATCCTTAAATTTCATGTTCCAATTCTTCTTGCCAACAGAAAAATTACCATCTCCAGGAAACGATTGCCCAACCTTTCATCCTTGAAACTTAAGTGGCATGAACCACCATCATCAACACAATATTGCCTTTAAAGTTCTACAAAGATCTGGCAGCTAAGCTTGAAAGTTATGCAAAGTCAGCCTCTACTTGAGCGGCAGAGGTAGCATCCTTAAATTTCATGTTCCAATTCTTCCTGCCAAAAGAAAAATTACCATTACCATCTCCAGGAAATGATTGCCCATTTTCCAACCTTTCATCCTTGAAACCTAAGTGGCATGAACCACCATCATCAACACAATATTGCCTTGAAAGTTCTATAATAGCTCTGGCAGCTAGGCCTCCATGTTGTGTAAACTCAGCCACTGCTCTGACAGCTAGGCTTGCATGTTATGCAAACTCAGCCGCTGCTTGAGCAGTTGAGGTAGCATCCTTAAATTTCATGTTTCAATTCTGCCTGGTAAAAGAAAAATTACCACTACCATCTCCAGGAAATGATTGCCCATGTTCTAGCCTTTCATCTTTGTAACCTAAGTGGCATGAACCACCATCATCAACACAATATTGCCTTGAAAGATCTACAATAGCTCTGGCAGCTAGGCTTGCATGTTCTGCAACCTCAGCCGCTGCTTGAGCAGCAGAGGTACCATCCTTAAATTTCATGTTCCAATTCTTCTTGCCAACAGAAAAATTACCATCTCCAGGAAATGATTGCCCAACCTTTCATCCTTGAAACTTAAGTGGCATGAACCACCATCATCAACACAATATTGCCTTTAAAGTTCTACAACAGATCTAGCAGCTAAGCTTGAATATTATGCAAAGTCAGCCTCTACCTGAGCAGTAGAGGTACCATCCTTAAATTTCATGTTCCAATTATGCCTGCCAAAAGAAACAATTACCATTACCATCTCCAGGAAGTGATTGCCCATGTTCCAACCTTTCATCCTTGAAACCTAAGTGGCATGAACCACCATCATCAACACAATATTGCCTTGAAAGTTCTATAATAGCTCTGGAAGCTAGGCTTGCATGTTCTGCAAACTCAGGCACTGCTTGAGCAGCAGAGGTAGCATCCTTAAATTTCATGTTCCAATTCTTCCTGCCAAAAGAAAAATTACCATTACCATCTCCAGGAAATGATTGCCCATTTTCCAACCTTTCATCCTTGAAACCTAAGTGGCATGAACCACCATCATCAACACAATATTGCCTTGAAAGTTCTATAATAGCTCTGGCAGCTAGGCCTCCATGTTGTGTAAACTCAGCCACTGCTTGAGCAGCAGAGGTAGCATCCTTAAATTTCATGTTCCAATTCTTCCTGCCAAAAGAAAAATTACCATTACCATCTCCAGGAAATGATTGCCCATTTTCCAACCTTTCATCCTTGAAACCTAAGTGGCATGAACCACCATCATCAACACAATATTGCCTTGAAAGTTCTATAATAGCTCTGGCAGCTAGGCCTCCATGTTGTGTAAACTCAGCCACTGCTTGAGCAGCTGAGGTAGCATCCTTGAATTTCATGTTCCAATTCTGCCTGCCAACGGAAAAATTACCATTACCATCTCCAGGAAATGATTGCCCATGTTCCAACCTTTCATCATTGAAACCTAAGTGTCATGAACCACCATCATCAACACAATATTGCATTGAAAGTTCTACAACAACTCTGACGGCTAGGCTTGCATGTTATGCAAACTTAGCCACTGCTTGAGCAGCAGAGGTAGCATCCTTAAATTTCATGTTTCAATTCTGCCTGGCAACAGAAAAATTACCATTACCATCTCCAGGAAATGATTGCCCATGTTCTAGCCTTTCATCTTTGAAACCTAAGTGGCATGAACCACCACCATCAACACAATATTGCCTTGAAAGATCTACAACAGCTCTGGCAGCTAGGCTTGCATGTTCTGCAAACTCAGCCGCTGCTTGAGCAGCAGAGGTACCATCCTTAAATTTCATGTTCCAATTCTTCTAGTCAATAGAAAAATTACCATATCCAAGGAATGATTGCCCAACTTCCAACCTTTCATCCTTGAAAGCTAAGTGGCATGAACCACCATCATCAACACAATATTGCCTTGAAAGTTCTACAATAGCTCTGGCAGCTAGGCCTGCATGTTCTGTAAACTCAGCCGCTGCTTGAGCAGCAGAGGTAGCATCCTTTAATTTCATGTTCCAATTATGCCTGCCAACTGAAAAATTACCATTGCCATCTCCAGGAAATGATTGCCCATGTTCCAACCTTTCATCCTTGAAACCTAAGTGGCATGAACCACCATCATCAACACAATATTGCCTTGAAAGTTCTATAATAGCTCTGGCATCTAGGCCTCCATGTTGTGTAAACTCAGCCACTGCTTGAGCAGCTGAGGTAGCATCCTTTAATTTCATGTTCCAATTCTTCCTGCCAAATGAAAAATTACCATTACCATCTCGAGGAAATGATTGCACATGTTCCAACCTTTCATCATTGAAACCTAAGTGGCATGAACCACCACCATTAACACAATATTGCCTTGAAAGTTCTGCAACAACTCTGACAGCTAGGCTTGCATGTTCTGCAAACTCAGCCGCTGCTTGAGCAGCAGAGGTAGCATCCTTAAATTTCATGTTTCAATTCTGCCTGGCAACAGACAAATTACCATTACCATCTCCAGGAAATGATTGCCCATGTTCTAGCCTTTCATCTTTGTAACCTAAGTGGCATGAACCACCATCATCAACACAATATTGCCTTGAAAGATCTACAATAGCTCTGGCAGCTAGGCTTGCATGTTCTGCAACCTCAGCCGCTGCTTGAGCAGCAGAGGTACCATCCTTAAATTTCATGTTCCAATTCTTCTTGCCAACAGAAAAATTACCATCTCCAGGAAATGATTGCCCAACCTTTCATCCTTGAAACTTAAGTGGCATGAACCACCATCATCAACACAATATTGCCTTTAAAGTTCTACAACAGATCTAGCAGCTAAGCTTGAATATTATGCAAAGTCAGCCTCTACCTGAGCAGTAGAGGTACCATCCTTAAATTTCATGTTCCAATTATGCCTGCCAAAAGAAACAATTACCATTACCATCTCCAGGAAGTGATTGCCCATGTTCCAACCTTTCATCCTTGAAACCTAAGTGGAATGAACCACCATCATCAACACAATATTGCCTTGAAAGTTCTATAATAGCTCTGGAAGCTAGGCTTGCATGTTCTGCAAACTCAGGCACTGCTTGAGCAGCAGAGGTAGCATCCTTAAATTTCATGTTCCAATTCTTCCTGCCAAAAGAAAAATTACCATTACCATCTCCAAGAAATGATTGCCCATTTTCCAACCTTTCATCCTTGAAACCTAAGTGGCATGAATCACCATCATCAACACAATATTGCCTTGAAAGTTCTATAATAGCTCTGGAAGCTAGGCTTGCATGTTCTGCAAACTCAGGCACTGCTTGAGCAGCAGAGGTAGCATCCTTAAATTTCATGTTCCAATTCTTCCTGCCAAAAGAAAAATTACCATTACCATCTCCAGGAAATGATTGCCCATTTTCCAACCTTTCATCCTTGAAACCTAAGTGGCATGAACCACCATCATCAACACAATATTGCCTTGAAAGTTCTATAATAGCTCTGGCAGCTAGGCCTCCATGTTGTGTAAACTCAGCCACTGCTTGAGCAGCACAGGTAGCATCCTTAAATTTAATGTTCCAATTCTTCCTGCCAAAAGAAAAATTACCATTACCATCTCCAGGAAATGATTGCCCTTTTTCCAACCTTTCATCCTTGAAACCTAAGTGGCATGAACCTCCATCATCAACACAATATTGCCTTGAAAGTTCTATAATAGCTCTGGCAGCTAGGCCTCCATGTTGTGTAAACTCAGCCACTGCTTGAGCATCTGAGGTAGCATCCTTGAATTTCATGTTCCAATTCTGCCTGCCAACGGAAAAATTACCATTACCATCTCCAGGAAATGATTTCCCATGTTCCAACCTTTCATCATTGAAACCTAAGTGTCATGAACCACCATCATCAACACAATATTGCATTGAAAGTTCTACAACAACTCTGACGGCTAGGCTTGCATGTTATGCAAACTTAGCCGCTGCTTGAGCAGTAGAGGTAGCATCCTTAAATTTCATGTTTCAATTCTGCCTAGTAACAGAACAATTACCATTACCATCTCCAGGAAATGATTGCCCATGTTCTAGCCTTTCATCTTTGAAACGTAAGTGGCATGAACCACCATCATCAACACAATATTGCCTTGAAAGATCTACAACAGCTCTGGCAGCTAGGCCTGCATGTTCTGTAACCTCAGCCGCTGCTTGAGCAGCAGAGGTACCATCCTTTAATTTCATGTTCCAATTCTTCGTGCCAACAGAAAAATTACCATCTCCAGGAAATGATTGCCCAACCTTTCATCCTTGAAACTTAAGTCGCATGAACCACCATCATCAACACAATATTGCCTTTAAAGTTCTACAATAGATCTGGCAGCTAAGCTTGAAAATTATGCAAAGTCAGCCTCTACCTGAGCAGTAGAGGTACCATCCTTAAATTTCATGTTCCAATTATGCCTGCCAAAAGAAACAATTACCATTACCATCTCCAGGAAATGATTGCCCATGTTCCAACCTTTCATCCTTGAAACCTAAGTGGCATGAACTACCATCATCAACACAATATTGCATTGAAAGTTCTAAAACAGTTCTGGCAGCTAGGCCAGCATGTTTTGTAAACTCAGCCGCTGCTTGAGAAGCAGAGGTAGCATCCTTTAATTTCATGTTCCAATTCTGCCTGCTAAGTGAAAAATTACCATTAACATCTCCAGGAAATGATTGCCCATGTTCCAACCTTTCATCCTTGAAACCTAAGTGGCATGAACAACCATCATCAACACAATATTGCCTTCAAAGTTCTACAATAGCTCTGGCAGCCAGGCCTGCATGTTTTGTAAACTCAGTCGTTGCTTGAGCAGCAGAGGTAGCATCATAAATTTCATGTTCCAATTCTGCCTGCCAAAAGAAAAATTACCATTACTATCTCCAGGAAATGATTGCCCATGTTCCAACCTTTCATCCTTGAAACCTAAGTGGCATGAACCACCATCATCAACACAATATTGCCTTGAAAGTTCTACAAAAGTTGTGGAAGCTAGGGCTGCATGTTCTGTAAACTCAGTCGCTGCTTGAGCAGCGGAGGTAGCATCCTTTAATTTCATGTTCCAATTCTTCTTGCCAATAGAAAAATTGCCATATCCAGGAAATGATCTGTCACGCCCCGAACCTAGGAGCGAGACAAGCACCCTGTGCCTCACCTAACCTGGCGTACCAAATTGCGACTAAGTGACTCTGAACACATAATGTCATACTTTGGCCATGGGGCCACCTTGCAAGACAATTTGCGAAGCAAAATATAAAACTGAATGTAAACTAGCGCTAACTAAATATCAATATAAAGCTAGGCCGACAAGGCCGTCATAGCTACTACAGCTGACAAACCACCAATTTATACAAACCCAACATACTGCACTAACCAACAGGATATGCCTACAAGCCTCTACTGATAGATGTACTGTGATCGGAACAGGGCCCCGACCTACCCATAACATATATACAGATATACATAAGATGTACACAAAACTCTAGACCTGGCAACTCCGAAAGACATGGAGCTTACCGATCAGGCGGAACTCGGGAAACACCTACTGAGGAGGTCTACCCGTCTGTCTGTCTGAACCTGCACGCATGAAATGCAGCGTCCCCAAAAAAGGGACGTCAGTACGAAATAATGTACCGAGTATGTAAGGCAATAAAATAACTGAAATCTGAAACTGAACTGATAATATGATAACTGAAATTAACTGGGAGTCAAAGATGATCTGGAGATATACTTACCTGCTGATACTGACTCAACTCCTTCAATATAGTAAGTAAAATAATTGTACGGCCTTATAAGGCTCGGTATATATAACTGCTCTGCCATAGTAGGCTCGCTCATAGGCGCTCGGCCATACTAGGCTATGTATCTCGACCATGCTGGGCTCGCTCATAGGCGCTCGGCCACAGTAGGCTCGGTATATAACTTTCCATCTGATCAGAGGTTGCCCAATAGGGGCCTGCCCACCGATTATAGCTCGATGGTGGTGAAAATAGTGTAATACTGTATATATATATAGACCCTCTGCTCTCTTGACTGAATAAAGGCAAAACTAAACTGAATATGAAGTCCCGATAAGGAATAATATTGTAACTTATGAGACTAGAATAATGTGAATAAATTCATGAATACGAACTTCTCTTTATGTCTCATTATTCACACATGTAGCTACGAGATCATGCCAAAATGAAGGAAGCCTTAGCCTTAACATACCTTATCACAATCTTTCCAATCACCAAGTTGAACTCACCTCTTCACACCTTAATCTACAAGAATGATAATAATACTATCGTTAAGTTACGAAAGGTACAACTATCGCACAACGAACGACAAACCTATTTTGTATTAAAACGGGCAGCATCTCCCCTATAATATGCCCTTTCTCCAAATTCAAGATAACACCAACAATACAAGAACAGAACAATAACAACATATATACATCATTTTCCAGCCCTATATACACCATCAAATACTACAAAACAGCCCAACACACCCCAATCTCTTCGTACACAAAACGACCACCGTAGTAGTGTCAAACGACCCGAAAATGTTATGACGAACGACCAGCCAACCACCCTACATTTATATGGTGTTTATAAACCCCCTTCCTCCTCCAAAACTCCACAAAATAGTAGTAAAACACGCAGCCCAACAGCAACACAAAACAGTCCACAAAACAGTCCGCTACAAGTGAATAACTCGAACTCACGGCTTCCGATCACCGTCCCGTGAGTTCTTACAAGTATAGAACGACTTACCATGAATTTACAGAAGAAAAAATGGATGAAAGAGAGCAGTAAACTCACCTTATTTGTTGGATAACTCAGCTCCTATCTTGGTTCTTCAAACTCTAAGTTTTACCTCCAATTGGAACTTGAAAGGGAGAGAAAATCAATTAGGGTTTGTGGGAAATTTTTGGTAGGATTCTTTGCAGAGCTTATGTCTGGTTATTATGCTCTATTTTAAGTATAATATATGAAGAAAATAGGCCCTTAAAAGGCCTCTTTGGACGACCCGAAATGGCCCATTTTTGGGCTTTCATTTAAGCAAGTAGGTGACACACCTACTTGTCACCTAGCAGCTTGCGCAGTATCGCAAAAATGCACATATCTCTCTACTCCGATGTTGTATTGACAAACGGTTTAATGAGTTGGAAACTAGACTCATAGATATTTAATTTTATGGGTGGAACACCCCATAACCCTAAGTATATTGGGAGAAAATCGCAGTTACATTTGACCCAAAGTTTCAGTAAAACTTATGAATGTAACTTGTGATGACTTTCATCGACTTTTGTTCCACAACTCTCTTGACTTCAAAACATAACAAACGGATGTCATACGACTAATATAAATCATAACATAATCTCCTTATCATGTTAATCACCCTAGTCTCACCCCAAAGGTACATGTTATAACATTCCCAACTTGTCGACTTTCGACGAAACATTGTTTTATTCAATTGCTTTAGCTTCTGAACTGTCCAACCCTCTTTGTACTTGTTGTTCATGATCTTCAATATTTGTAACCTCAGAGGTAACATTATTAACTTACTTTATATACTTTTAAATATTATCTCATTTTTGGTCCTACATTAGTTTGCTTACGAAGCATTTTTATGTACGAAAATATAGGGTGTAACATCATTCCCCCCTTGGAAACATTCGTCCTCGAATGTTTACTCTTAGAGACTTTGGAAACTTTTGCCAGAGTATCCGTCGTACACTAGGTTAAAACCAACCTGCACGTAGCCAGAAACATACTATGCATGCTACACATGGCCAATCTTTATAAATAGCAGCAATTTGCCTCACCGACCGTAAATCATAAATATTGAAAGTGAAAAATAAAAGCTTACTTGATGACCTGCTAGCCTACATAGAGCTATGTTGTAGCGTCCCATCTCGAACCATATCTTCAGTTTGAAATAGGTGGGGGTATTTAGACTTCATTTCTTCCTCTGATTCCCACGTCATCTCTTCTACATTCTTGCTCCTCCATAAAACCTTTACGGAAGCTACCTCCTTATTTCGTAGATTGCGGATTTGTCGGTCTAGGATGGCAACTGGAATTTCCTCGTATGACAAGTCCTCTGTAATCTGTACATCATCCGTGGGCACCACTCGGGTAGTATCGCCAATGCACTTCCGTAGCATAGATACGTGAAAAACCGGATGGACAGACTCCAATTCTGAGGGCAACTCTAACTCATAAGCTACTTGGCCCACTCTCCGAATGATCCTATAAGGCCCAATATACCGTGGGCTAAGCTTTCCTTTCTTGCCAAATCTCATCACGCCCTTCATAGGTGAAACCTTTAAGAATACCCAGTCATTAATCCTGAACTCTAAGTCTCGTCGCCGCATGTCAGAATATGACTTCTGACGACTCTGAGCTGTTAACAGTCGCTCCCGGATGAGCTTTACTTTCTCTATGGCCTGCTGAACTAGGTCTAGCCCATGTAACCCAGATTCTCCAACATCAAACCACCCTATAGGAGATCTGCACTTACGCCCATACAAAGCCTCGTACGGAGCCATCTGGATACTGGAGTGGTAACTGTTATTATATGCAAACTCGATAAGAGGTAGATGTTCATCCCAACTTCTTTTAAAATCCAACACACATACTTGTAACATATCCTCGAGCGTCTGAATTGTGCGCTCGGCTTGTCCATCAGTCTGTGGATGAAAAGCTGTGCTGAGATTCACCTGAGTCCCTAGACCTCTCTGAAATGACCTCCAAAAATGTGCTGTAAACTGAGCCCCACGGTCAGATATAATAGAAACTGGTACTCCGTGTAGCCGCACTATCTCCTTAATATATAACTTTGCATAATCTTCTGCTGTATATGTAGATTTGACCGGTAGGAAGTGAGCTGATTTCGTGAGCCTATCGACTATCACCCATATGGAATCGAACTTACGATTAGAACGAGGTAAACCCGTGATAAAGTCCATGTTTATCGCCTCCCATTTCCATGTCGGGATCTCTATAGTCTGCATTAGCCCTCCAGGCTTCTGGTGCTCTATCTTCACTTGCTGGCAACTAGTACATTGGGCGACAAACTCAGCAATGTTCTTCTTCATATCATTCCACCAGTACACATCGTTAATGTCATGATACATCTTCATCGATCCAGGATGGATGGAATACCATGAATAATGTGCCTCTGACATAATCTTGTCTCGTAGACCTGCTACATCTGGAACACACAAACGACCCCTGTATCTAAGAACCCCATCTCCCTTGAGCTCTAACAATGGCTTCTTCTGCTGCGGAACTCGCTCTCTCAACTCGACCAACTCTGGGTCCTCGTACTGCCTTTCCTTGACTTCAGCTATGAGGGATGATTTTGCAGTGTTTTGGATTACAACTCCACCATCCTCAGAATCTACTAACCGAACCCCCAACGAAGCCAGTTGATGAATCTCTCTAACTAATTGTCTTTTCTCGGGCTCTACATGTGCTAAGCTACCCATAGATCGGCGACTTAAGGCATCTGCTACAATATTAGCTTTCCCTGGATGGTAGAGAATGTTAACATCGTAATCTTTCAATAACTCAAGCCATCGCCTCTGTCGCAAATTCAACTCTTTCTGCTTGAAAATATATTGTAGGCTTTTATGATCAGTAAATACATCAACATGAACACCATATAAATAATGCCGCCATATCTTAAGTGCATGGACAACCGCAGCTAACTCGAGGTCGTGGGTCGGATAATTCCTCTCGTGCTTCCTCAACTGCCTTGAAGCATACGCAATTACCTTCCCATGTTGCATCAGGACACATCCTAACCCGACACCTGATGCATCACAATACACGGCATAACCCTCTAGACCCTCTGGAAGTGTTAGAACTGGAGCTGAGGTCAACCTGTTCTTAAGCTCTTGGAAACTCCGCTCACAAGCCTCTGTCCATTGAAACTTAGTTTCTTTCTGTGTCAACTTCGTCAATGGTGCCGAAAGGGAAGAAAAACCCTCTACGAACCTCCGATAGTATCCTGCTAAGCCTAGAAAGCTACGAACCTCTGTCGGAGTGGTAGGTCTAGGCCAAGATTTCACGGCCTCAATCTTCTGAGTGTCCACCTTTATCCCTTCATCTGATACAATATGCCCCAAGAATGCTACAGACTTCAACCAGAACTCACATTTAGAAAACTTAGCATACAACTTACGATCACGGAGGGTTTGGAGTACCGCTCGTAGGTGGTCCGCATGCTCATCCTCTGAACGGGAATAAACCAGAATATCATCAATAAATACTATCACGAACAGATCTAAAAATGGTCGGAATAGGCTATTCATCAAGTCCATAAATACAGCGGGTGCATTAGTCAACCCGAAGGACATGACAAGGAACTCGAAGTGGCCATATCGGGTCCTGAAGGCTGTCTTCGGAATATCTTTTTCCCGAACTCTGACTTGGTGGTACCCCGACCTCAAATCTATCTTTGAAAAGCATCTAGCCCCCTGCAACTGATCAAACAAGTCATCGATCCTTGGAAGTGGATACTTATTCTTAATAGTTACCTTGTTCAACTGCCTATAATCGATACACATCCTCAGCGAGCCGTCTTTCTTCCGCACAAATAGTACTGGTGCACCCCAAGGTGAGGTACTGGGCCTAATGTAACCTTTCTCCAGCAAATCTTTTAACTGCTCCTTCAACTCCTTCAATTCGGCAGGTGCCATTCTATACGGAGGGACGGATATTGGTTGAGTTCCTGGAATCAAATCGATGCTAAAATCAATCTCTCGCTCTGGAGGAATACCTGGAAGCTCATCTGGAAACACATCTGCATACTCTTTGACTATGGGAATAGACTGAAGTGTAGGTATCTCAGCATCTGCATCTCTAACTCGCACAATATGATAAATGCACCCTTTTGCGATCATTTTCCTCGCCTTCAGATAGGAAATAAACCTACCTCTGGGTGTTGGTATATTACCTACCCATTCAAGGACTGGCTCACCTGGAAAATGAAATTTGGCTGCCTTTGCTCGGCAATCAACTGTGGCATAGCAAGCTGCCAACCAGTCCATGCCCATGATAGCATCAAAATCCATCATCTCTAGCTCAACTAGGTCAGCTGAGGTCTGACGACTACAAATTGTCACCGTACAACCTCGGTAAACCCGTCTAGCAATAATCGATTCTCCGACCGGTGTAGATACCGCAAAAGGATCACTTAGTATTTCAGGCACTATACCAAACTTCCTCGCGACAAATGGGGTAATATACGATAAAGTAGATCCTGGGTCTATCAAAGCATAAGCATCGTGAGAGCAAATGGTTAATATACCTGTCACAACGTCTGGTGAAGACTCCTGGTCCTGTCGACCCGCTAAAGCATAGATACGGTTCTGATTACCACCTGAACTGGAACCTCTACCTCTACCTCGACCTCTACCAGCTGAAGACTGAGACTCGCGCCTTGAAGGATGCACGGACATAGATGATCCTGTTGCTGAACTCGCTGGTTGTGCCATTCCCCCCGAATCTCTATTTGGGGAATCTCGCATCATATGCCCCGGACGCCCATATATATAACAAGCATCAGAACCTGCTCGGCATTGGCCCAAGTGTCCTCTACCACAGATGTCACACCGTGGAGGAAATGACCATGTCTGCGCAGATCCTCCCTGTCGCTGCAAACCCGATACCCGTGAGCTCTCACCTGGTCCTGACTGAGTATAGCGGTCATACCTGTAACACTGTAACCGAGGTGGCGGAGGCCTAGGTGGCCGTCCGAAGTACTGGGTCCTATAACTACCCTGAGATTGCTCCTGAGACCTGGGAAATCTCATCCTCTTACGTTGCCCTTGCTCAGCCCTCTCTGTACCCTGCTGCCGACGCCTACCCCTTTCTATATTCTGGGCGAATGCCTGAATCCGGGAGATATCCATACTATCCTGCAATGCAGCGGTGGCACATGCCTCGGTTAACTCTGGGGCTAACCCTGCTATAAACCTGTGAATCCTGTCCCGCATAGTAGAAACTATGGATGGTGCATATCTGGCCAATGAGTCAAAACGGAGACTATACTCTCGAACACTCATATTACCCTGCTTGAGGGCTAGAAACTGATCGACTCGAGCCTGTCGGATCTCCCGCGGTAAGTACTGGTCAAGGAAAGCATCTGAAAAATTCTCCCAAATAGCTGGAGGTGTATCACGTCCCCTGGACCTCTCCCATCCCTCATACCAAAGGATGGCTATATCTCGGAGTCGAAAAGCTGCTAGCTCAACTGCCTCTTTCTCTGTGGCATGCATAACACGAAAAATCCTGTGAAGCTGATCTATGAAATCATGTGGGTCCTCCCTCTGATCTGTCCCCGTGAACTCTGGGGGACTCAAAGCAATAAACTCTCGGACCCTTGAACTCCCAGACCCCTCAGAAGTTCCTGCACTAGCTGATGCCCTAGCATGCTGCTGGGTAGCTACCAACTGTGTCAACAAATGCACCGCACTCCTTAAGTCCTGATCTGATGGAAGTGGATGGGGAACTGGATGTGCGGTATCCCTAGGAATCTCCGTAGTTGGTGGAGGAGCCGGTAATGGCTGAGTAGGGGTCTCCCCTTGAGCCTCAGACTGGGCCCCATCTACAGGGGGTACCCTGCTGGTCCCCTCACCTACTACTGTATCTCTCCTCTGGCTAGCCGTAGTCTTCCTAGTCACCGTCATCTGTGCATGCAAACACCAACACATAAGTTTAATTCAAATTTCCTATAACTCAGTTCTATAGCACGATTTAGATTTCAAAGAAGTGTAACCAACTCCTAAATGCCCTGTAGTTCCTTGCTTATATAATGTGGTGCACAACACATCTATAAACAAGACCCTACTAGACATGGCTTGTAGACTCCCTAGGACAGAACTGCTCTGATACCAAGTTTGTCACGCCCCGAACCTAGGAGCGAGACAAGCACCCTGTGCCTCACCTAACCTGGCGTACCAAATTGCGACTAAGTGACTCTGAACACATAATGTCATACTTTGGCCATGGGGCCACCTTGCAAGACAATTTGCGAAGCAAAATATAAAACTGAATGTAAACTAGCGCTAACTAAATATCAATATAAAGCTAGGCCGACAAGGCCGTCATAGCTACTACAGCTGACAAACCACCAATTTATACAAACCCAACATACTGCACTAACCAACAGGATATGCCTACAAGCCTCTACTGATAGATGTACTGTGATCGGAACAGGGCCCCGACCTACCCATAACATATATACAGATATACATAAGATGTACACAAAACTCTAGACCTGGCAACTCCGAAAGACATGGAGCTTACCGATCAGGCGGAACTCGGGAAACACCTACTGAGGAGGTCTACCCGTCTGTCTGTCTGAACCTGCACGCATGAAATGCAGCGCCCCCAAAAAGGGACGTCAGTACGAAATAATGTACCGAGTATGTAAGGCAATAAAATAACTGAAATCTGAAACTGAACTGATAATATGATAACTGAAATTAACTGGGAGTCAAAGATGATCTGGAGATATACTTACCTGCTGATACTGACTCAACTCCTTCAATATAGTAAGTAAAATAATTGTACGGCCTTATAAGGCTCGGTATATATAACTGCTCTGCCATAGTAGGCTCGCTCATAGGCGCTCGGCCATACTAGGCTATGTATCTCGACCATGCTGGGCTCGCTCATAGGCGCTCGGCCACAGTAGGCTCGGTATATAACTTTCCATCTGATCAGAGGTTGCCCAATAGGGGCCTGCCCACCGATTATAGCTCGATGGTGGTGAAAATAGTGTAATACTGTATATATATATAGACCCTCTGCTCTCTTGACTGAATAAAGGCAAAACTAAACTGAATATGAAGTCCCGATAAGGAATAATATTGTAACTTATGAGACTAGAATAATGTGAATAAATTCATGAATACGAACTTCTCTTTATGTCTCATTATTCACACATGTAGCTACGAGATCATGCCAAAATGAAGGAAGCCTTAGCCTTAACATACCTTATCACAATCTTTCCAATCACCAAGTTGAACTCACCTCTTCACACCTTAATCTACAAGAATGATAATAATACTATCGTTAAGTTACGAAAGGTACAACTATCGCACAACGAACGACAAACCTATTTTGTATTAAAACGGGCAGCATCTCCCCTATAATATGCCCTTTCTCCAAATTCAAGATAACACCAACAATACAAGAACAGAACAATAACAACATATATACATCATTTTCCAGCCCTATATACACCATCAAATACTACAAAACAGCCCAACACACCCCAATCTCTTCGTACACAAAACGACCACCGTAGTAGTGTCAAACGACCCGAAAATGTTATGACGAACGACCAGCCAACCACCCTACATTTATATGGTGTTTATAAACCCCCTTCCTCCTCCAAAACTCCACAAAATAGTAGTAAAACACGCAGCCCAACAGCAACACAAAACAGTCCACAAAACAGTCCGCTACAAGTGAATAACTCGAACTCACGGCTTCCGATCACCGTCCCGTGAGTTCTTACAAGTATAGAACGACTTACCATGAATTTACAGAAGAAAAAATGGATGAAAGAGAGCAGTAAACTCACCTTATTTGTTGGATAACTCAGCTCCTATCTTGGTTCTTCAAACTCCAAGTTTTACCTCCAATTGGAACTTGAAAGGGAGAGAAAATCAATTAGGGTTTGTGGGAAATTTTTGGGAGGATTCTTTGCAGAGCTTATGTCTGGTTATTATGCTCTATTTTAAGTCTAATATATGAAGAAAATAGGCCCTTAAAAGGCCTCTTTGGACGACCCGAAATGGCCCATTTTTGGGCTTTCATTTAAGCAAGTAGGTGACACACCTACTTGTCACCTAGCAGCTTGCGCAGTATCGCAAAAATGCACATATCTCTCTACTCCGATGTTGTATTGACAAACGGTTTAATGAGTTGGAAACTAGACTCATAGATCTTTAATTTTATGGGTGGAACACCCCATAACCCTAAGTATATTGGGAGAAAATCGCAGTTACATTTGACCCAAAGTTTCAGTAAAACTTATGAATGTAACTTGTGATGACTTTTATCGACTTTTGTTCCACAACTCTCTTGACTTCAAAACATAACAAACGGATGTCATACGACTAATATAAATCATAACATAATCTCCTTATCATGTTAATCACCCTAGTCTCACCCCAAAGGTACATGTTATAACATTCCCAACTTGTCGACTTTCGACGAAACATTGTTTTATTCAATTGCTTTAGCTTCTGAACTGTCCAACCCTCTTTGTACTTGTTGTTCATGATCTTCAATATTTGTAACCTCAGAGGTAACATTATTAACTTACTTTATATACTTTTAAATATTATCTCATTTTTGGTCCTACATTAGTTTGCTTACGAAGCATTTTTATGTACGAAAATATAGGGTGTAACATGATTGCCCAACCTTTCATCCTTGAAACATAATTGGCATGAACCACCATCATCAACACAATATTGCCTTTAAAGTTCTACAACAGATCTGGCAGCTAAGCTAGAATGTTATGCAAAGTCAGCCTCTACTTGAGCAGGAGAGTTACCATCCTTAAATTTCATGTTCCAATTATGCCTGCCAAAAGAAACAATTACCATTACCATCTCCAGAAAATGATTGCCCATGTTCCAACCTTTCATCCTTGAAACCTAAGTGGCATGAACCACCATCATCAACACAATATTGCTTTGAAAGTTCTACAACAGTTTTGGCAGCTAGGCCTGCATGTTATGGAAACTCAGCCGCTGCTTGAGAAGCAGAGGTAGCATCCTTTAATTTCATGTTCCATTTCTACCTGCTAAGTTAAAAATTACCATTACCATCTCCAGGAAATGATTGCCCATGTTCCAACCTTTCATCCTTGAAACCTAAGTGGGATGAACCACCATCATCAACACAACATTGCCTTGAAAGTTCGATAATAGCTCTGGCAGCTAGGCTTGCATGTTCTGCAAACTCAGGCGCTGCTTGAGCAGCAGAGGTAGCATCCTTAAATTTCATGTTCCAATTCTGCCTGCCAACAAAAAACTTACCATTACCATCTCCAGGAAATGATTGCCCATGTTCCAACCTTTCATCCTTGAAACCTAAGTGGCATGAACCACCATCATCAACACAATATTGCCTTGAAAGTTCTACAACAGCTGTGGAAGCTAGGCCTGCATGTTCTGTAAACTCAGCCACTCCTTGAGCAGCTGAGGTAGCATCCTTGAATTTCATGTTCCAATTCTGCCTGCCAACGGAAAAATTACCATTACCATCTCCAGGAAATGATTGCCCATGTTCCAACCTTTCATCATTGAAACCTAAGTGTCATGAACCACCATCATCAACACAATATTGCATTGAAAGTTCTACAACAACTCTGACGTCTAGGCTTGCATGTTATGCAAACTTAGCTGCTGCTTGAGCAGTAGAGGTAGCATCCTTAAATTTCATGTTTCAATTCTGCCTGGTAACAGAACAATTACCATTACCATCTCCAGGAAATGATTGCCCATGTTCTAGCCTTTCATCTTTGAAACCTAAGTGGCATGAACCACCATCATCAACACAATATTGCCTTGAAAGATCTACAACAGCTCTAGCAGCTAGGCCTGCATGTTCTGTAACCTCAGCCGCTGCTTGAGCAGCAGAGGTACCATCCTTTAATTTCATGTTCCAATTCTTCGTGCCAACAGAAAAATTACCATATCCAGGAAATGATTGCCCAACCTTTCATCCTTGAAACATAATTGGCATGAACCACCATCATCAACACAATATTGCCTTTAAAGTTCTACAATAGATCTGGCAGCTAAGCTTGAAAATTATGCAAAGTCAGCCTCTACCTGAGCAGTAGAGGTACCATCCTTAAATTTCATGTTCCAATTATGCCTGCCAAAAGAAACAATTACCATTACCATCTCCAGGAAATGATTGCCCATGTTCCAACCTTTCATCCTTGAAACCTAAGTGGCATGAACCACCATCATCAACACAATATTGCTTTGAAAGTTCTACAACAGTTCTGGCAGCTAGGCCTGCATGTTATGGAAACTCAGCCGCTGCTTGAGAAGCAGAGGTAGCATCCTTTAATTTCATGTTCCAATTCTGCCTGCTAAGTGAAAAATTACCATTACCAACTCTAGGAAATGATTGCCCATGTTCCAACCTTTCATCCTTGAAACCTAAGTGGCATGAACCACCATCATCAACACAATATTGCATTGAAAGTTCTACTATATCTCTGACAGCTAGGCTTGCATGTTCTGCAAACTCAGCCGTTGCTTGAGCAGCAGAGGTAGCATCCTTAAATTTCATGTTCCAATTCTGCCTGCCAACAGAAAAATTACCATTACCATCTCCAGGAAATGATTGCCCATGTTCCAACCTTTCATCCTTGAAACCTAAGTGGCATGAACCACCATCATCAACACACTATTGCCTTTAAATTTCTACAACAGCTCTGGCAGCTAGGCTTGCATGTTCTGCAAACTCAGCTGCTTCTTGAGCAGCAGAGGTAGCATCCTTAAATTTCATGTTCCAATTCTGCCTATCAACAGAAAAATTTCCATATCCATGAAATGATTGGCCATGTTCCTACCTTTCATCCTTGAAACCTAAGTGGCATGAACAACCATCATCAACACAATATTGTCTTGAAAGTTCTACAACAGCTCTGGAAGCTAGGCCTGCATGTTCTGTAAACTCCACCGCTGCTTGAGCAGCAGAGGTAGCATCATAAATTTCATGTTCCAATTCTGCCTGCCAAAAGAAAAATTACCATTACTATCTCCAGGAAATGATTGCCCATGTTCCAACCTTTCATCCTTGAAACCTAAGTGGCATGAACCACCATCATCAACACAATATGGCCTTGAAAGTTCTACGACAGTTGTGGAAGCTAGGCCTACATGTTCTGTAAACTCAGCCGCTGCTTGAGCAGCAGAGGTAGCATCCTTTAATTTCATGTTCCAGTTATGCCTGCCAAAAGAAACAATTACCATTACCATCTTCAGAAAATGATTGCCCATGTTCCAACCTTTCATCCTTGAAACCTAAGTGGCATGAACCACCATCATCAACACAATATTGCTTTGAAAGTTCTACAACAGTTCTGGCAGCTAGGCCTGCATGTTCTGTAAACTCAGCCGCTGCTTGAGAAGCAGAGGTAGCATCCTTTAATTTCATGTTCCAATTCTGCCTGCTAAGTGAAAAATTACCATTACCATCTCCAGGAAATGATTGACCATGTTCTAACCTTTCATCCTTGAAACCTAAGTGGCATGAACCACCATCATCAACAGAATATTGCCTTGAAAGTTCTATAATAGCTCTGGCAGCTAGGCTTGCATGTTCTGCAAACTCGGGCGCTGCTTGAGCAGCAGAGGTAGCATCCTTTAATTTCATGTTCCATTTCTGCCTGCTAAGTTAAAAATTACCATTACCATCTCCAGGAAATTATTGCCCATGTTCCAACCTTTCATCTTTGAAACCTAAGTGGCATGAACCACCATCATCAACACAATATTTTGCATTGAAAGTTCTACAACAGCTCTGGCAACAAGGCTTGCATGTTCTGCAAACTCAGTCGTTGCTTGAGCAGCAGATGTAGAATCATAAATTTCATGTTCCAATTCTGCCTGCCAACAGAAAAATTACCATTACCATCTCAAAGGAAATGATTGCCCATGTTCAACCCTTTCATCCTTGAAACCTAAGTGGCATGAACCACCATAATCAACACACTATTGCGTTTAAATTTCTACAACAGCTCTGGCAGCTAGGCTTGCATGTTCTGCAAACTCAACTGCTTGTTGAGCAGCAAAGGTAGCATCCTTAAATTTCATGTTCCAATTCTGCTTGTCAACAGAAAAATTACCTTATCCATGAAATGATTGCCCATGTTCCAACCTTTCATCCTTGAAATCTAAGTGGCATGAACCACCATCATCAACACAATATTGTCTTGAAAGTTCTACAACAGCTCTGGAAGCTAGGCCTGCATGTTCTGTAAACTCAACCGCTGCTTGAGCAGCAGAGGTAGCATCATAAATTTCATGTTCCAATTCTACCTGCCAACAGAAATATTACCATTACTATCTCCAGGAAATGATTGCCCATGTTCCAACCTTTCAACCTTGAAACCTAAGTGGCATGAACCACCATCATCAACACAATATTGCCTTGAAAGTTCAACGACAGTTGTAGAAGCTAGGCCTGCATGTTCTGTAAACTCAGCCGCTGCTTGAGCAGCAGAGGTAGCATCCTTTAATTTCATGTTCCAATTCTTCTTGCCAACAGAAAAATTACCATATCCAGGAAATGATTGCCCAACCTTTCATCCTTGAAACTTAAGTGGCATGAACCACCATCATCAACACAATATTGCCTTTAAAGTTCTACAACAGATCTGGCAGCTAAGCTAGAATGTTATGCAAAGTCAGCCTCTACTTGAGCAGCAGAGGTACCATCCTTAAATTTCATGTTCAAATTATGCCTGCCAAAAGAAACAATTACCATTACCATCTTCAGAAAATGATTGCCCATGTTCCAACCTTTCATCCTTGAAACCTAAGTGGCATGAACCACCATCATCAACACAATATTGCTTTGAAAGTTCTACAACAGTTCTAGCAGCTAGGCCTGCATGTTCTGTAAACTCAGCCACTGCTTGAGAAGCAGAGGTAGCATCCTTTAATTTCATGTTCCAATTCTGCCTGCTAAGTGAAAAATTACCAATACCATCTCCAGGAAATGATTGACCATGTTCCAACCTTTGATCCTTGAAACCTAAGTGGCATGAACCACCATCATCAACACAATATTGCCTTGAAAGTTCTATAATAGCTCTGGCAGCTAGGCTTTCATGTTCTGCAAACTCAGGCGATGCTTGAGCAGCAGAGGTAGCATCCTTAAATTTCATGCTCCAATTATGCCTGCCAAAAGAAACAATTACCATTACCATCTTCAGAAAATGATTGCCCATGTTCCAACCTTTCATCCTTGAAACTTAAGTGGCATGAACCACCATCATCAACACAATATTGCTTTGAAAGTTCTACAACAGTTCTGGCAGCTAGGCCTGCATGTTCTGTAAACTCAGCTGCTGCTTGAGAAGCAGAGGTAGCATCCTTTAATTTCATGTTCCTTTTCTTCCTGCTAAGTTAAAAATTACCATTACCATCTCCAGGAAATGATTGTCCATGTTCCAACCTTTCATCCTTGAAACCTAAGTGGCATGAACCACCATCATCAACACAATATTGCTTTGAAAGTTCTACAACAGTTTTGGCAGCTAGGCCTGCATGTTCTGTAAACTCAGCCGCTGCTTGAGAAGCAGAGGTAGCATCCTTTAATTTCATGTTCCATTTCTGCCTGCTAAGTTAAAAATTACCATTACCATCTCCAGGAAATGATTGCCCATGTTCTAACCTTTCATCCTTGAAACCTAAGTGGCATGAACCACCATCATCAACACAATATTGCATTGAAAGTTGTACAACAGCTCTGGCAACAAGGCTTGCATGTTCTGCAAACTCAGTCTTTTCTTGAGCAGCAGATGTAGCATCATAAATTTCATGTTCCAATTCTGCCTGCCAACAGACAAATTACCATTACCATCTCCAGGAAATGATTGCCCATATTCCAACCTTTCATCCTTGAAACCTAAGTGGCATGAACCACCATCATCAACACACTATTGCCTTTAAATTTCTACAACAGCTCTGGCAGCTAGGCTTGCATGTTCTGCAAACTCAGCTGCTTCTTGAGCAGCAAAGGTAGCATCCTTAAATTTCATGTTCCAACTCTGCCTGTCAACAGAAAAATTACCATATCCATGAAATGATTGCCCATGTTCCAACCTTTCATCCTTGAAATCTAAGTGGCATGAACCACCATCATCAACACAATATTGTCTTGAAAGTTCTACAACAGCTCTGGAAGCTAGGCCTGCATGTTCTGTAAACTCAACCGCTGTTCGAGCAGTAGAGGTAGCATCATAAATTTCATGTTCCAATTCTGCCTGCCAACAGAAAAATTACCATTACTATCTCCAGGAAATGATTGCCCATGTTCCAACCTTTCATCCTTGAAACCTAAGTGGCATGAACCACTATCATCAACACAATATTGCCTTGAAAGTTCTATGACAGTTGTGGAAGCTAGGCCTGCATGTTCTGTAAACTCAGCCGCTGCTTGAGCAGCAGAGGTAGCATCCTTTAATTTCATGTTCCAATTCTTCTTGCCAACAGAAAAATTACCATATCCAGGAAATGATTGCCCAACCTTTCATCCTTGAAACTTAAGTGGCATGAACCACCATCATCAACACAATATTGCCTTTAAAGTTCTACAACAGATCTGGCAGCTAAGCTAGAATGTTATGCAAAGTCAGCCTCTACTTGAGCAGCAGAGGTACCATCCTTAAATTTTATGTTCCAATTATGCCTGCCAAAAGAAACAATAACCATTACCATCTTCAGAAAATGATTGCCCATGTTCCAACCTTTCATCCTTGAAACCTAAGTGGCATGAACCACCATCATCAACACAATATTGCTTTGAAAGTTCTACAACAGTTCTGGCAGCTAAGCCTGCATGTTCTGTAAACTCAACCACTACTTGAGAAGCAGAGGTAGCATCCTTTAATTTCATGTTCCAATTCTGCCTGCTAAGTGAAAAATTACCATTACCATCTCCAGGAAATGATTGACCATGTTCCAACCTTTCATCCTTGAAACCTAAGTGGCATGAACCACCATCATCAACATAATATTGCCTTGAAAGTTCTATAATAGCTCTGGCAGCTAGGCTTGCATGTTCTACAAACTCAGGCGCTGCTTGAGCAGCAGAGGTAGCATCCTTAAATTTCATGCTCCAATTCTGCCTGCCAATAGAAAAATTACCATTACCATATCCAGGAAATGATTGCCCATGTTCCAACCTTTCATCCTTGAAACCTAAGTGGCATGAACCACCATCATCAACACACTATTGCCTTCAAACTTCTACAATAGCTCTGGCCGCTAGGCTTGCATGTTCTGCAAACTCAGCCCCTTCCTGAGCAGCAGAGGTAGCATCCTTAAATTTCATGTTCCAATTCTGCCTGTCAACAGAAAAATTACCATATCCATGAATTGATTGCCCATGTTCCAACCTTTATCCTTGAAATCTAAGTGGCATAAACCACCATCATCAACATAATATTGTCTTGAAAGTTCTACAACAGCTCTGGCAGCTAGGCCTGCAGGTTCTGTAAACTCAGCCGCTGCTTGAGCAGCAGAGGTAGCATCCTTTAATTTCATGTTCCAATTCTGCCTTCCAATTGAAAAATTACCATTACCATCTCCATGAAATGATTGCCCATGTTCCAACCTTTCATCATTGAAATCTAAGTGGCATGAACCACCATCATCAACACAATATTACGTTGAAAGTTCTACAACAGCTCTGGCAGTTAGGCTTGCATGTTCTGCAATCTCAGCCGCTGCTTGAGCAGCAGAGGTAGCATCCTTAAATTTCATGTTCCAATTTTGCCTGTCAACAGAAAAATTACCATATCCATGAAATGATTGCCCATGTTCCAACCTTTCATCCTTGAAATCTAAGTGGCATGAACCACCATCATCAACACAATATTGCCTTTAAAGTTCTACAACAGATCTGGCAGCTAAGCTAGAATGTTATACAAAGTCAGCCTCTACTTGAGCAGCAGAGGTACCATCCTAAAATTTCATGTTCCAATTATGCGTGCCAAAAGAAACAATTACCATTACCATCTCCAGAAAATGATTGCCCATGTTCCAACCTTTCATCCTTGAAACCTAAGTGGCATGAACCACCATCATCAACACAATATTGCTTTGAAAGTTCTATAATAGTTCTGGCAGCTAGGCCTGCATATTCTGGAAACTCAGTCGCTGCTTGAGCAGCAGAGGTAGCATCCTTTAATTTCATGTTCCATTTCTGCCTGCTAAGTGAAAAATTACCATTACCATCTCCAGGAAATGATTGCTCATGTTCCAACCTTTCATCCTTGAAACCTAAGTGGCATGAACCACCATCATTAACATAATATTGCCTTGAAAGTTCTATAATAGCTCTGGCATCTAGGCTTGCATGTTCTGCAAACTCAGGCGCTGCTTGAGCAGCAGAGGTAGCATCCTTAAATATCATGTTCCAATTCTGCCTGCCAACAGAAAAATTACCATTACCATCTCCAGGAAATGATTACCCATGTTCCAACCTTTCATCCTTGAAACCTAAGTGGCATGAACCACCATCATCAACACACTATTGCCTTTAAATTTCTGCAACAGCTCTGGCAGCTAGGCTTGCATGTTCTGCAAACTCAGCCGCTTCTTGAGCAGCAGAGGTAGCATCCTTAAATTTCATATTCCAATTCTACCTGTCAACAAAAAAATTACCATCTCCAGGAAATGATTGCCCATGTTCCAACCTTTCATCCTTGAAACCTAAGTGGCATGAACCACCATCATCAACACACTATTGCCTTTAAATTTCTACAACAGCTCTGGCAGCTAGGCTTGCATGTTCTGCAATCTCAGCCGCTTCTTGAGCAGCAGAGGTAGCATCCTTAAATTTCATGTTCCAATTCTGCCTGTCAATAGAAAAATTACCATATCTATGAAATGATTGCCCATGTTCCAACCTTTCATCCTTGAAATCTAAGTGGCATGAACCACCATCATCAATACAATATTGTCTTGAAAGTTCTACAACAGCTCGGGCAGCTAGGCCTGCATGTTCTGTAAACTCAGCCGCTGCTTGAGCAGCAGAGGTAGCATCCTTAAATTTCATGTTCCAATTGTGCCTGCCAACAGAAAAATTACCATTTCCATCTCCAGGAAAATGATTGCCCATGTTCCAACCTTTCATCCTTGAAACCTAAGTGGCATGAACCACCATCATCAACACACTATTGCCTTTAAATTTCTACAACAGCTCTGGCAGCTAGGCTTGCATGTTCTGCAAACTCAACCGCTTCTTGAGCAGCAGAGGTAGCATCCTTAAATTTCATGTTCCAATTCTGCCTGTCAACATAAAAATTACCATCTCCAGGAAATGATTGCCCATGTTCCAACCTTTCATCCTTGAAACCTAAGTGGCATGAACCACCATCATCAACACACTATTGCCTTTAAATTTCTACAACAGCTCTGGCTGCTAGGCTTGCATGTTCTGCAAACTCAGCCGCTGCTTTAGCAGCAGAGGTAGCATCCTTAAATTTTATGTTCCAATTCTGCCTGGCAACAGAAAAATTACCATTACCATCTCCAGGAAATGATTGCCCATATTGTAGTCTTTCATCTTTGAAACATAAGTGGCATGAACCACCATCATCAACACAACTATGCCTTGAAAGATCTACAACAGCTCTGGCAGCTAGTCTTGCTTGTTCTGCAAACTCAACCGCTGCTTGAGCAGCAGAGGTACCATCCTTAAATTTCATGTTCCAATTCTTCTTGCCAACAGAAAAATTACCATCTCCAGGAAATGATTACCCAACCTTTCATCCTTGAAACTTAAGTGGCATGAACCACCATCATCAACACAATATTGCCTTTAAAGTTCTATAGCAGATCTGGCAGCTACGCTTGAATATTATGCAAAGTCAGCCTCTACTTGAGCAGTAGAGGTAGCATCCTTAAGTTTCATGTTCCAATTATGCCTGCCAAAAGAAATAATTACCATTACCATCTCCAGGAAATGATTGCCCATGTTCCAACCTTTCATCCATAAAACCTAAGTGGCATGAACCACCATCATCAACACATTATTGCCTTGAAAGTTCTACAACAGCTCTGGCAGCTAGGCCTGCATGTTCTGTAAACTCAGCCGCTGCTTGAGCAGCAGAGGTAACATCCTTTAAATTCATGTTCCAATTCTGCCTGCCAACTGAAAAATTACCATTACCATCTCGAGGAAATGATTGCCCATGTTCCAACATTTCATCATTGAAACCTAAGTGGCATGAACCACCATCATCAACATAATAATGCCTTTAAAGTTCTACAACAGATCTGGCAGCTAAGCTTGAATGTTCTGCAAACTCAGCCGCTGCTCGAGCAGCAGAGGTAGTATCATTAAATTTTATGTTTTAATTCTGCCTGGCAACAGAAAAATTACCATTACCATCTCCAGGAAATGAATGCCCATGTTCTAGCCTTTCATCTTTGTAACCTAAGTGGCATGAACCATCATCATCAACATAATATTGCATTGAAAGATCTACAACAGCTCTGGTAGCTAGGCTTGCATGTTCTACAAACTCAGCCGCTGCTTGAGCAGCAGTGGTACCATCCTTGAATTTCATGTTCCAATTCTTCTTGCCAACAGAACAATTACCATCTCAAGGAAATGATTGCCCAACCTTTCATCCTTGAAACTTAAGTGGCATGAACCTCCATCATCAACACAATATTGCCTTTAAAGTTCTACAAAGATCTGGCAGCTAAGCTTGAATGTTATGCAAAGTCAGCCTCTACTTGAGGTGCAGAGGTAGCATCTTTAAATTTCCTGTTCCAATTATGCCTGCCAAATGAAATGATTCCCATTACCATCTCCAGGAAATGATTGCCCATGTTGTAGCCTTTCATCTTTGAAACCAAAGTGGCATAAACCACCATCATCAACACAATATTTACTTGAAAGATCTACAACAGCTCTGGCATATAGGCTTGCATGATCTGCAAACTCAACCGCTGCTTGAGCAGCAGAGGTACCATCCTTAAATTTCATGTTCCAATTCTTCTTGCCAACAGAAAAATTACCATCTCCAGGAAATGATTGCCCAACCTTTCATCCTTGAAACTTAAGTGGCATGAACCACCATCATCAACACAATATTGCCTTTAAAGTTCTACAACAGATCTGGCAGCTAAGCTTGAATGTTATGCAAAGTCAGCCTCTACTTGAGCAGCAGAGGTACCATTCTTAAATTTCGTGTTCCAATTATGCCTGCCAAAAGAAACAATTACCATTACCATATCCAGGAAATGATTATCCATGTTCCAACCTTTCATCCTTGAAACCTAAGTGGTATGAACCACCATCATCAACACAATATTGCCTTGAAAGTTCTATAACAGTTCTGGCAGCTAGGCCTGCATGTTCTGTAAACTCAGCCGCTGCTTGAGAAGCAGAGGTAGCATCCTTTTATTTCATGTTCCAATTCTACCTGCCAACAGAAAAATTACTATTACTATCTCCAGTAAAATGATTGCCCATGTTCCATCCTTTCATCCTTGAAACCTAAGTGGCATGAACCACCATCATCAACACAATATTGCCTTGAAAGTTCTATAATAGCTCTGGCAGCTAGGCTTGCATGTAAAGGTTGGAACATGGGCAATCATTTCCTGGAGATGGTGATGGTAATTTTTCTGTTGGCAGGCAAAATTTGAACATGAATTTAAGGATGCTACCTCTGCTGCTCACGCAGCGACTGAGTTTGCAGAAAATGCAAGTCTAGATGCCAGAGCTGTTGTAGAACTTTCAAGGCAATATTGTGTTGATGATGGTGGTTCATGCCACTTAGGTTTCAAGGATGATAGGTTGGAACATGGGCAATCATTTCCTGGAGATGGGAATGGTAATTATTCTGTTGGCAGGCAGAAGTGGAACATGAAATTTAAGGATGCTACCTCTGCTGCTCAAGCAGCAGCTAAGTATGCAGAACATGCAAGCCTAGCTGCCAGAGATATAGTAGAACTTTCAAGGCAATATTGTGTTGATGATGGTGGTTCATGCCACTTAGTTATCAAGGATGAAAGGTTGGAACATGGGCAATCATTTCCTGGAGATTTGTAATGGTACTTTTTCTCATGGCAGGCAGAATTGGAACATGAAATTTAAGGATGCTACCTTTGCTGCTCAAGCAGCGACTGACTTGGCAGAGCATGCAAACCTAGGTGCCAGAGCTGTTGTAGAACTTTTAATGCAATATTGTGTTGATGATGGTGGTTCATGCCACTTAGTTTTCAAGTATGAAATGTTGGAACACGGGCAATCATTTCCTGGAGATCATAAATTTTCTATTGGTAGGCAGAATTGGAACATGAAATTTAAGGATGCTACCTCTGCTGCTCAAGCAGCGGCTGAGTTTGCAGAACATGCAAGCCTAGCTGCCAGAGCTGTTGTAGAACTTTCAAGGCAATATTCTGTTGATGATGGTGGTTCATGCCACTAAGGTTACAAGGATGAAAGGATGTAACATGGGCAATCATTTCCTGGAGATGGTAATGGTAATTTTTCTGTTGGCAGGCAGAATTCGAACATGAAATTTAAGGATGCTACCTCGGCTGCTCATGCATCGACTAAGTTTGCAGAACATTCAAGTCTAGCTGCCAGAGCTGTTGTAGAAGTTTCAAGGCAATATTGTGTTGATGATGGTGGTTCATGCCACTTAGGTTTCAAGGATTAAAGGTTGGAACATGGGCAATCATTTCCTAGAGATGGTAATGGTAATATTTTTGTTGGCAGGCAGAATTGGAACATGAAATTTAAGGATGCTACCTCTACTGCTCAAGCAGCGGCTGAGTTTGTAGAATATGCAAGCCTAGCTGCAAGTTCTGATGTTGAACTTTCAAGACAATATTGTGTTGATGATGGTGGTTCATGCCACTTAGGTTTCAAGGATGAAAGGTTGGAACATGGGCAATCATTTCCTAGAGATGGTAATGGTAATATTTTTGTTGGCAGGCAGAATTGGAACATGAAATTTTAGGATGCTACCTCTTCTGCTCAAGCAGCGGTTGAGTTTGTAGAACATGCAAGCCTAGCTGTGAGATCTGATGTTGAATTTTCAAGGCAATATTGTGTTGATGATGGTGGTCCATGCCACTTAGGTTTCAAGGATTAAAGGTTGGAAAATGGGCAATCATTTCCTGGAGATTTGTAATGGTACTTTTTCTCGTGGCAGGCAGAATTGGAACATGAAATTTAAGGATGCTACCTCTGCTGCTCAAGCAGCGGCTGAGTTTGCAGAACATGCAAGCCTAGCGGCCAGAGCTGTTATAGAACTTTCAAGGCAATATTATGTTGATGATAGTGGTTAATGCCACTTAGGTTTCAAGGATGAAAGGTTGGAACATGGGAAATCATTTCTTAGAGATGGTATCGGTAATTTTTCTGTTGGCAGGCAGAAACTGAACATGAAATTTAAGGATGCTACCTCTACTGCTCAAGCAGCGGCTGAGTTTGCAGAACATGCAAGCCTAGCTACCATAGTTGTTGTAGAACTTTCAAGGCAATATTGTGTTGATGATGGTGGTTCATGCCATTTTGGTTTCAAGGATGATAGGTTGGAACATGGGCAATCATTTCCTGGAGATTTGTAATGGTACTTTTTGTCATGTCAGGCAGAATTGGAACATGAAATTTAAGGATGCTACCTCTGATTCTCAAGCAGCGGCTGAGTTTGCAGAACATGCAAGCCTAGCTGCCAGAGCTGATGTAGAACTTTCAAGGCAATATTTTGTTGATGATGGTGGTTCATGCCACTTAGGTTACAAGGATGAAAGGTTGGAACATGGCAATCATTTCCTGGAGATGGCAATGGTAATTTTTCTGTTTGCAGGTAGAATTGGAACTTGAATTTAAGGATGCTACCTCTGCTGCACACGCACGACTGAGTTTGCAAAACATGCAAGTCTAGCTGCCAGAGCTGTTGTAGAACTTTCAAGGCAATATTGTGTTGATGATGGTGGTTCATGTCACTTAGGTTTTAAGGATGAAAGGTTGGAACATGGGCAATCATTTCCTAGAGATGGTAATGGTAATATTTCTGTTGGTAGGAATAATTGGAACATGAAATTCAAGGATGCTACCTCTACTGCTCAAGCAGCGGCTAAGTTTGTAGAACATGCAAGCCTAGCTGCAAGAGCTGTTGTAGAACTTTTAAGATAATATTGTGTTGATGATGGTGGTTCATGCCACTTAGGTTTCAAGGATGAAAGGTTGGAACATGGGCATTCATTTCCTGGAGATGGTAATGTTTTTTTTTCGATTGGCAGGCAGAATTGGCACATGAAATTTAAGGATGCTACCTCTGCTGCTAACGCAGCGACTGAGTTTGCAGAACATGCAAGTCTAGCTGCGAGAGTTGTTGTAGAACTTTCAAGGCAATATTGTGTTGATGATGGTGGTTCATGCCACTTAGGGTTCAAGGATGAAAGGTTGGAACATGGGCAATCATTTCTTAGAGATGGTAATAGTAATTTTTCCGTTGGCAGGCAGCAACTGAACATGAAATTTAAGGATGCTACCTCTGCTGCTCAAGAAGCGGCTGAGTTTTCATAACATGCAAGCCTAGCTGCCAGAGCTATTATAGAACTTTCAATGAAATATTGTGTTGATGATGGTGGTTCATTCCACTTAGGTTTCAAGGATGATATGTTGGAACATGGGATAGCATTTCCTGGTGAAGGTAATGGTAATTGTTTTGTTGGCAGGCATAATTGGAACATGAAATTTAAGGATGCTACCTCTGCTGCTCAAGCAGCAGCTAAGTATGCAGAACATGCAAGCCTAGCTGCCAGAGATATAGTAGAACTTTCAAGGCAATATTGTGTTGATGATGGTGGTTCATGCCACTTAGTTATCAAGGATGAAAGGTTGGAACATGGGCAATCATTTCCTGTAGATTTGTAATGGTACTTTTTCTCATGGCAGGCAGAATTGGAACATGAAATTTAAGGATGCTACCTTTGCTGCTCAAGCAGCGGCTGAGTTTGCAGAACATGCAAGCCAAGCTTCCAGAGCTGATGTAGAACTTTCAAGGCAATATTATTTTGATGATGGTGGTTCATGCCACTTAGGTTACAAGGATGAAAGGTTGGAACATGGGCAATCATTTCCTGGAGATGGTGATGGTAATTTTTCTGTTGGCAGGCAAAATTTGAACATGAATTTAAGGATGCTACCTCTGCTGCTCACGCAGCGACTGAGTTTGCAGAAAATGCAAGTCTAGATGCCAGAGCTGTTGTAGAACTTTCAAGGCAATATTGTGTTGATGATGGTGGTTCATGCCACTTAGGTTTCAAGGATGATAGGTTGGAACATGGGCAATCATTTCCTGGAGATGGGAATGGTAATTATTCTGTTGGCAGGCAGAAGTGGAACATGAAATTTAAGGATGCTACCTCTGCTGCTCAAGCAGCAGCTAAGTATGCAGAACATGCAAGCCTAGCTGCCAGAGATATAGTAGAACTTTCAAGGCAATATTGTGTTGATGATGGTGGTTCATTCCACTTAGTTATCAAGGATGAAAGGTTGGAACATGGGCAATCATTTCCTGGAGATTTGTAATGGTACTTTTTCTCATGGCAGGCAGAATTGGAACATGAAATTTAAGGATGCTACCTTTGCTGCTCAAGCAGCGGCTGAGTTTGCAGAACATGCAAGCTAAGCTTCCAGAGATGATGTAGAACTTTCAAGGCAATATTGTTTTGATGATGGTGGTTCATGCCACTTAGGTTACAAGGATGAAAGGTTGGAACATGGGCAATCATTTCCTAGAGATGGTATCGGTAATTTTTCTGTTGGCAGGCAGAAACTGAACCTGAAATTTAAGGATGCTACCTCTACCACTCAAGCAGCGGCTGAGTTTGCAGAACATGCAAGCCTAGCTGCCATAGCTGTTATAGAACTTTCAAGGCAATATTGTATTGATGATGGTGGTTCATGCCACTTAGGTTTCAAGGTTGATAGGTTGGAACATGGGCAATCATTTCCTAGTGAAGGTAATGGTAATTTTTCTGTTGGCAAGCAGAATTGGAACATGAAATTTAAGGATGCTACCTCTGTTGCTAAAGCAACGATTGAGTTTGCAGAACATGCAAGCCTTGCTGCCAAAGATATAGTAGAACTTTCAAGGCAATATCGTGTTGATGATGGTGGTTCATTACATTTGCTGCTCAAGCAACGATTGAGTTTGCAGAACATGCAAGCCTAGCTGCCAGAGATATAGTAGAACTTTCAAGGCAATATTGTGTTGATGATGGTGGTTCATGCTGCTTAGGTTTCAAGGATGAAAGGTTGGAACATGGGCAATCATTTCCTGAAGATGGTAATTGTAGATTGTCTTTTTGCCGGCAGAATTGGAACATAAAATTTAAGGATGCTACCTCTGCTGCTTAAGCAGCGTCTGAGTTTGCAGAACATGCAAGCCTAGCTGCCATAGCTGTTGTAGAACTTTCAAGGCAATATTATAATGATGATAGTGGTTCATGCCACTTAGGTTTCAAGGATGAAAGGTTGGAACATGGGCAATCATTTCCTAGAGATGGTATCGGTAATTTTTCTGTTGGCAGGCAGAAACTGAACCTGAAATTTAAGGATGCTACCTCTACTGCTCAAGCAGCGGCTGAGTTTGCAGAACATGCAATCCTAGCTGCCATAGCTGTTATAGAACTTTCAAAGCAATATTGTGTTGATGATGGTGGTTCATGCCACATAGGTTTCAAGGATGATAGGTTGGAACATGGGCAATCATTTCCTAGTGAAGGTAATGGTAATTTTTCTGTTGGCAAGTAGAATTGGAACATGAAATTTAAGGATGCTACCTCTATTGCTCAAGCAACAATTGAGTTTGCAGAACATGCAAGCCTAGCTGCCAGAGATAGAGTAGAACTTTCAAGGCAATATCGTGTTGATGATGGTGGTTCATTACCTTTGTTGCTCAAGCAACGATTGAGTTTGCAGAACATGCAAGCCTAGCTGCCAGAGATATAGTATAACTTTCAAGGCAATATTGTGTTGATGATGGTGGTTCATGCCACTTAGTTTTCAAGGATGAAAGGTTGGAACATGGGCAATCATTTCCTGGAGACTTGTAATGGTACTTTTTGTAATGGCAGGCAGAATTGGAACATGAAATTTAAGGATGCTACCTCTGCTGCTCAAGCAGCGGCTGAGTTTGTAGAACATGCAAGCCTAGCTGCCAGAGCTGATGTAGAACTTTCAAGGCAATATTTTGTTGATGATGGTGGTTCATACCACTTAGGTTACAAGGATGAAAGGTTGAAACATGGAAATCATTTCCTGGAGATGGTAATGGTAATTTTTTTGTTTGCAGGCAGAATTGGAACATGAATTTAAGGATGCTACCTCTGATGCTCACGCAGTGACTGAGTTTGCAGAACATGCAAGTCTTGCTGCCAGAGCTGTTGTAGAAGTTTCAAGGCAATATTGTGTTGATGATAGTGGTTCATGCCACTTAGGTTTCATGGTTGAAAGATTGGAACATGGGCAATCATTTCCTAGAGATGGTAATGGTAATATTTCTGTTGGCAGGCTAATTGGAACATGAAATTCAAGGATGCTACCTCTACTGCTCAAGCAGCGGCTGAGTTTGTAGAACATACAAGCCTAGCTGCTAGAGCTGTTGTTGAACTTTCAAGATAATATTGTGTTGATGATGGTGGTTCATGCAACTTAGGTTTCAAGGATGAAAGGTTGGAACATGGGCAATCATTTCCTGGAGATGGTAATGGTTTTTTTCCATTGGCAGGCAGAATTGGCACATGAAATTTAAGGATGCTACCTCTGCTACTCAAGCAGCGGCTAAGTTTGCAGAACATGCAAACCTAGCTGCCAGAGCTATTGTAGAACTTTCAAGGCAATATTGTGTTGATGATGGTGGTTCATGCCACTTAGGTTTCAAGGATGAAAGATTGGAACATGGGCAATCATTTGCTGGAGATGGTAATGGTAATTGTTCTGTTGGCAGGCAGAATTAGAACATGAAATTTAAGGATGCTACCTCTGCTGCTCACGCAGTGACTGAGTTTACAGAACATTCAAGTCTAGCTGCCAGAGCTGTTGTAGAACTTTCAAGGTAATATTGTGTTGTTGATGGTGGTTCATGCCACTTAGGTTTCAAGGATTAAAGGTTGGAACATGGGCAATCATTTCCTAGAGATGGTAATGGTAATATTTCTGTTGGCAGGCAGAATTGGAACATGAAATTTAAGGATGCTACCTCTACTGCTCAAGCAGCGGGTGAGTTTGTAGAACATACAAGCCTAGCTGCTAGATCTTTTGTTGAACTTTCAAAACAATATTGTGTTGATGATGGTGGTTCATGCCACTTAGATTTCAAGGATGAAAGGTTGGAACATGGGCAATCATTTCCTGGAGATGTTAATGGTTTTTTTTCGGTTGGCAGGCAGAATTGGCACATGAAATTTAAGGATGCTACCTCTGCTACTCAAGCAGCGGCTTAGTTTGCAGAACATGCAAACCTAGCTGCCAGAGAAATTGTAGAACTTTTAAGGCAATATTGTGTTGATGATGGTGGTTCATGCCACTTAGGTTTCAAGGATGAAACGTTTGAACATGGGTAATCATTTCCTAGAGATGGTAATGGTAATTTTTCTATTGGTAGGCAGAAACTAAACATGAAATTTAAGGATGCTACCTCTGCTGCTCAAGCAGCGACTGAGTTTGCAAAACATGCAAGTCTAGCTGCCAGAGCTGTTATAGAACTTTCAAGGCAATATTGTGTAGATGATGGTGGTTCATGCCACTTAGGTTTCAAGGATGAAACGTTGGAACATGGGTAATCATTTCCTAGAGATGGTAATGATAATTTTTCTGTTGGCAAGCAGAATTGGAACATGAAATTTAATGATGCTACCTATGCTGCTCAAGCAACGATTGGGTTTGCAGAACATGCAAGCCTAGCTGCCAGAGATATAGTAGAACTTTCAAGGCAATATTGTGTTGATGATGGTGGTTCATGCCACTTAGTTTTCAAGGATGAAAGGTTGGAACATGAGAATTATTTCCTGGAGATGGTAATGGTTATTTTTCGGTTGGCAGGCAGAATTGGAACATGAAATTTAAGGATGCTACCTCTGCTACTCAAGCAGCGGCTGAGTTTGCAAAACATGCAAACCTAGCTGCCAGAGCTGTTGTAGAAATTTCAAGGCAATATTGTGTAGATGATGGTGGTTCATGCCACTTAGGTTTCAAGGATGAAACGTTGGAACATGGGTAATCATTTCCTAGAGATGGTAATGATAATTTTTCTGTTGGCAAGCAGAATTGGAACATGAAATTTAATGATGCTACCTATGCTGCTCAAGCAACGATTGGGTTTGCAGAACATGCAAGCCTAGCTGCCAGAGATATAGTAGAACTTTCAAGGCAATATCGTGTTGATGATGGTGGTTCATGCCACTTAGGTTTCAAGGATGAAACGTTGGAACATGGGCAATTATTTCCTGGAGATTTGTAATGGTACTTTTTCTCATGGCAGGCAGAATTGGAGCATGAAATTTAAGGATGCTACCTCTGCTGCTCAAGCAGCGGCTGAGTTTGCAGAACATGCAAGCCTAGCTGCCAGAGTTGTTATAGAACTTTCAAGGCAATATTGTGTTGATGATGGAGGTTCATGCCACTTAGGTTTCAAGGATGAAAGGTTGGAACATGGGCAATCATTTCCTGGAGATTGGTAATGGTACTTTTTCTCATGGCAGGCAGAATTGGAACATGAAATTTAAGGATGCTACCTCTGCTGCTCAAGCAGCGGCTGAGTTTGCAGAACATGCAAGCCAAGCTTCCAGAGCTGATGTAGAACTTTCAAGGCAATATTATTTTGATGATGGTGGTTCATGCCACTTAGGTTACAAGGATGAAAGGTTGGAACATGGGCAATCATTTCCTGGAGATGGTGATGGTAATTTTTCTGTTGGCAGGCAAAATTTGAACATGAATTTAAGGATGCTACCTCTGCTGCTCACGCAGCGACTGAGTTTGCAGAAAATGCAAGTCTAGATGCCAGAGCTGTTGTAGAACTTTCAAGGCAATATTGTGTTGATGATGGTGGTTCATGCCACTTAGGTTTCAAGGATGAAACGTTGGAACATGGGCAATCATTTCCTAGAGATTTGTAATGGTATTTTTTCTCATGGCAGGCAGAATTGGAACATGAAATTTAAGGATGCTACCTCTGCTGCTCAAGCAGTGGCTGAGTTTGTAGAACATGCAAGCCTAGCTGCTAGAGTTGTTGTAGAACTTTCAAGGCAATATTATGTTGATGATGGTGTTTCATGCCACTTAGGTTTCAAGGATGATAGGTTGGAACATGGGCAATCATTTCCTGGAGATGGTAATGGTAAGTTTTTTGTTGGCAGGCAATATTGGAACATGAAATTTAAGGATGCTACCTCTGCTGCTCAAGCAACGGCTGAGTTTGCAGAACATGCAAGCCTAGCTGCCAGAGCTGTTGTAGAACTTTCAAGGCAATATTGTGTTGATGATGGTGGTTCATGCCACTTAGGTTTCAAGGATGATAGGTTGGAACATGGGCAATCATTTCCTAGAGATAGTAATGGTAATTTTTCTGTTGGCAGGCAGTATTGGAACATGAAATTTAAGGATGCTACCTCTGCTGCTCAAGCAGCGGGTCAGTTTGCAGAACATGCAAGCCTAGCTGCCAGAGCTGTTGTAGAACTTTCCATGCAATATTGTGTTGATGATAGTGGTTCATGCCACTTAGGTTTCAAGGATGAAAGGTTGGAACATGGGCAATCATTTTCTAGAGATGGTAATGGTAATGTTTCTGTTGGCAGGCAGAATTGGAACATGAAATTTAAGGATGCTACCTCTGCTACTCAAGCAGCGACTGAGTTTGCAAAACATGCAAGTCTAGCTGCCAGAACTATTGTAGAACTTTCAATGCAATATTGTGTTGATGATGGTGGTTTATGCCACTTAGGATTCAAGGATGAAAGGTTGGAACATAGGCAATCATTTCCTAGAGATGGTAATGGTAATTTTTCTGTTGGCAGGCAGAATTGGAACATGAAATGTAAGGATGCTACCTCTGCTGCTCAAGCAGCGGCTGAGTTTGCAGAACATACAAGCCTAGCTACCAGAGCTTTTGTAGAACTTTCAAGGCAATAGTGTGTTGATGATGGTGGTTCATGCCACTTAGGTTTCAAGGATGAAACGTTGGAACAAGGGCAATCATTTCCTAGAGATGTTAATGGTAATTTTTCTGTTGGCAGGCAGAATTGGAACATGAAATATAAGGATGCTACCTCTACTGCTCAAGCAGCGGCTGAGTTTGCAGAACATGCAAACCTAGCTGCCAGAGCTGTTGTAGAACTTTCAAGGCAATATTGTGTTGATGATGGTGGTTCATGCCACTTAGGTTTCAAGGATGAAACGTTGGAACATGGGCAATCATTTCCTAGAGATTTGTAATGGTATTTTTTCTCATGGCAGGCAGAATTGGAACATGAAATTTAAGGATGCTACCTCTGCTGCTCAAGCAGTGGCTGAGTTTGTAGAACATGCAAGCCTAGCTGCTAGAGTTGTTGTAGAACTTTCAAGGCAATATTATGTTGATGATGGTGTTTCATGCCACTTAGGTTTCAAGGATGATAGGTTGGAACATGGGCAATCATTTCCTGGAGATGGTAATGGTAAGTTTTTTGTTGGCAGGCAATATTGGAACATGAAATTTAAGGATGCTACCTCTGCTGCTCAAGCAACGGCTGAGTTTGCAGAACATGCAAGCCTAGCTGCCAGAGCTGTTGTAGAACTTTCAAGGCAATATTGTGTTGATGATGGTGGTTCATGCCACTTAGGTTTCAAGGATGATAGGTTGGAACATGTTGCAACCTTTCATACTTGAAACCTAAGTGGCATGAACCACCATCATCCACACAATATTGCACTTGAATGTTCTGCAAAGTCAGCCGCTACTTGAGCAGCAGAGGTAGCATCCTTAAATTTCATGTTCCAATTCTGCATGCCAACCAAACAATTACCATTACCATCTCCAGGAAATGATTTCCCATGTTCCAACCTTTCATACTTCAAACCTAAGTGGCATGAACCACCATCATCAACACAATATTGCATTAAAAGTTGTACAACAGCTGTGGCACCTAGGTTTGCATGCTCTGCAAAGTCAGTTGCTGCTTGAGCAACAGAGGTAGCATCCTTACATTTCATGTTCCAATTATGCCTGCCAACAGAAAAATTACCATTACCATCTCCAGAAAATGATTGCCCATGTTCCAACATTTCATCCTTGAAACCTAAGTGGCATGAACCACCATCATCAACACAATATTGCCTTGAAAGTTCTACAACAGCTATGGCAGGTAGGCTTGAATGTTCTTCAAACTCAGCCGCTGCTTGAGCAGCAGAGGTAGGATCCTAAAATTTCATGTTCCAATTCCGCCTGCCAACCGAAAAATTACCATTACCATCTCGAGAAAATGATTGCCCATGTTCCAAACTTTCATCCTTGAAATCTAAGTGGCATGAACCCCCATCATCAACACAATATTGCGGTTGAATGTTCTGCAAACTCAGCCGCTGCTTGAGCAGCAGAGGTAGCATCCTTAAATTTCATGTTCCAATTCTGCATGCCAACCAAACAATTACCATTAGCATCTCCAAGAAATGATTGCCCATGTTCCAACCTTTCATACTTGAAACCTAAGTGGCATGAACCACCATCATCCACACAATATAGCGCTTGAATGTTCTGCAAACTCAGCCGCTGCTTGAGAAGCTAGGGTAGCATCCTTAAATTTCATGTTCCAATTCTGCATGCCAACCAAAAAATTACAATTACCCTCTACAGGAAATGATTGTCCATGATCCAACCTTTCATACTTGAAACCTAAGTGGCTTGAACCACCATCATCAACACAATATTTCCTTGTAAGTTCTACAACAGCTATGGCAGCTAGGCTTGAATGTTCTGCAAACTCAGCCATTGCTTGAGCATCAGAGGTAGCATCCTTAAATTTCATGTTCCAATTCCGCCTGCCAACCAAACAATTACCATTACCATCTCCAGGAAATGTTTGCCCATGTTCCAACCTTTCATCCTTGAAATCTAAGTGGCATGAACCACCATCATCAACACAATATTGCCTTTAAAGTTCTACAATAGTTATGGCAGCTAGGCTTGCATGTTCTGGAAACTCTGCCGCTGCTTATGCAGCAGAGGTAGCATCCTTAAATTTCATGTTCCAATTCTCCCTGCCAACAGAAAAATTACAATTACCATCTCCAGGAAATGATTGCCCATGTTCCAACCTTTCATACTTGAAACCTAAGTGGCATGAACCACCATCATCCACCCAATATAGCGCTTGAATGTTCTGCAAACTTAGCCGCTGCTTGAGAAGCTGAGGTAGCATCCTTAAATTTCATGTTCCAATTCTGCATGCCAACCAAAAAATTACCATTACCCTCTACAGGAAATGATTGCCCATGATCCAACCTTTCATACCTGAAACCTAAGTGGCTTGAACCACCATCATCAACACAATATTTCCTTGAAAGTTCTACAACAGCTATGGCAGCTAGGCTTGAATGTTCTGCAAACTCAGCCATTGCTTGAGCATCAGAGATAGCATCCTTAAATTTCATGATCCAATTTTGCCTGCCAACAGAAAAATTACCATTACCATCTCCAGGAAATGATTGCCCATGTTGCAACCTTTTATACTTGAAACCTAAGTGGCATGAACCACCATCATCCACACAATATTGCACTTGAATGTTCTGCAAAGTCAGCCGCTACTTGAGCAGCAGAGGTAGCATCCTTAAATTTCATGTTCCAATTCTGCCTGCCAACCAAATAATTACCATTACCATCTCCAGGAAATGTTTGCTCATGTTCCAACCTTTCATCCTTGAAATCTAAGTGGCATGAACCACCATCATCAACACAATATTGCCTTTAAAGTACTACAATAGCTATGGCAGCTAGGCTTGCATGTTCTGCAAACTCAGCCGTTGCTTGAGCAGCAGAGGAAGCATCCTTAAATTTCATGTTCCAATTCTGCCTGCCAACAGAAAAATTACCATTACCATCTCCAGAAAATGTTTGCCCTTGTTGCAACCTTTCATACTTGAAACCTAAGTGGCATGAACCACCATCATCCACACAATATTGCACTTGAATGTTCTGCAAAGTCAGCCGCTACTTGAGCAGCAGAGGTAGCATCCTTAAATTTCATGTTCCAATTCTGCATGCCAACCAAACAATTACCATTAGCATCTCCAAGAAATGATTGCCCATGTTCCAACCTTTCATACTTGAAACCTAAGTGGCATGAACCACCATCATCCACACAATATAGCGCTTGAATGTTCTGCAAACTCAGCCGCTGCTTGAGAAGCTGAGGTAGCATCCTTAAATTTCATGTTCCTATTCTGCATGCCAACCAAAAAATTACAATTACCCTCTACAGGAAATGATTGCCCATGATCCAACCTTTCATACTTGAAACCTAAGTGGCTTGAACCACCATCATCAACACAATATTTCCTTGAAAGTTCTACAACAGCTATGGCAGCTAGGCTTGAATGTTCTGCAAACTCAGCCATTGCTTGAGCATCAGAGGTAGCATCCTTAAATTTCATGTTCCAATTCCGCCTGCCAACCAAAAAATTACCATTACCATCTCCAGGAAATGTTTGCCCATGTTCCAACCTTTCATCCTTGAAATCTAAGTGGCATGAACCACCATCATCAACACAATATTGCCTTTAAAGTTCTATAATAGTTATGGCAGCTAGGCTTGCATGTTCTGGAAACTCAGCCGCTGCTTATGCAGCAGAGGTAGCATCCTTAAATTTCATGTTCCAATTCTCCCTGCCAACAGAAAAATTACAATTACCATCTCCAGGAAATGATTGCCCATGTTCCAACCTTTCATACTTGAAACCTAAGTGGCATGAACCACCATCATCCACCCAATATAGCGCTTGAATGTTCTGCAAACTCAGCCGCTGCTTGAGAAGCTGAGGTAGCATCCTTAAATTTCATGTTCCAATTCTGCATGCCAACCAAAAAATTACCATTACCCTCTACAGGAAATGATTGCCCATGATCCAACCTTTCATACCTGAAACCTAAGTGGCTTGAACCACCATCATCAATATAATATTTCCTTGAAAGTTCTACAACAGCTTTGTCAGCTAGGCTTGAATGTTCTGCAAACTCAGCAATTGCTTGAGCATCAGAGATAGCATCCTTAAATTTCATGATCCAGTTTTGCCTGCCAACAGAAAAATTACCATTACCATCTCCAGGAAATGATTGCCCATGTTGCAACCTTTTATACTTGAAACCTAAGTGGCATGAACCACCATCATCCACACAATATTGCACTTGAATGTTCTGCAAAGTCAGCCGCTACTTGAGCAGCAGAGGTAGCATTCTTAAATTTCATGTTCCAATTCTGCCTGCCAACCAAATAATTACCATTACCATCTCCAGGAAATGTTTGCTCATGTTCCAACCTTTCATCCTTGAAATCTAAGTGGCATGAACCACCATCATCAACACAATATTGCCTTTAAAGTACTACAATAGCTATGGCAGCTAGGCTTGCATGTTCTGCAAACTCAGCCGTTGCTTGAGCAGCAGAGGAAGCATCCTTAAATTTCATGTTCCAATTCTGCCTGCCAATAGAAAAATTACCATTACCATCTCCAGGAAATGATTGCCCTTGTTGCAACCTTTCATACTTGAAACCTAAGTGGCATGAACCACCATCATCCACACAATATTGCACTTGAATGTTCTGCAAAGTCAGCCGCTACTTGAGCAGCAGAGGTAGCATCCTTAAATTTCATGTTCCAATTCTGCATGCCAACCAAACAATTACCATTACCATCTCCAGGAAATGATTTCCCATGTTCCAACCTTTCATACTTCAAACCTAAGTGGCATGAACCACCATCATCAACACAATATTGCATTAAAAGTTCTACAACAGTTGTGGCACCTAGGTTTGCATGCTCTGCAAAGTCAGTTGCTGCTTGAGCAACAGAGGTTGCATCCTTACATTTCATGTTCCAATTATGCCTGCCAACAGAAAAATTACCATTACCATCTCCAGAAAATGATTGCCCATGTTCCAACATTTCATCCTTGAAACCTAAGTGGTATGAACCACCATCATCAACACAATATTGCCATGAAAGTTCTACAACAGCTATGGCAGGTAGGCTTGAATGTTCTTCAAACTCAGCCGCTGCTTGAGCAGTAGAGGTAGGATGCTTAAATTTCATGTTCCAATTCCGCCTGCCAACCGAAAAATTACCATTACCATCTCGAGAAAATGATTGCCCATGTTCCAACCTTTCATCCTTGAAATCTAAGTGGCATGAACCCCCATCATCAACACAATATTGCGGTTGAATGTTCTGCAAACTCAGCCGCTGCTTGAGCAGCAGAGGTAGCATCCTTAAATTTCATGTTCCAATTCTGCATGCCAACCAAACAATTACCATTAGCATCTCCAGGAAATGATTGCCCATGTTCCAACCTTTCATACTTGAAACCTAAGTGGCTTGAACCACCTTCATCCACAAAATATAGCGTTTGAATATTCTGCAAACTCAGCCGCTGCTTGAGCAGCAGAGATAGCATCCTTAAATTTCATGTTCCAATTCTGCATGCCAACCAAAAAATTACCATTACCCTCTCCAGGAAATGATTGCCCATGATCCAACCTTTCATACTTGAAACCTAAGTGGCTTGAACCACCATCATCAACACAATATTTCCTTGAAAGTTCTACAACAGCTATGGCAGCTAGGCTTGAATGTTCTGCAAACTCATCCACTGCTTGAGCGTCAGAGGTAGCATCCTTAAATTTCATGATCCAATTTTGCCTACCAACAGAAAAATTACCATAACCATCTCAAGGAAATGATTGCCCATGTTCCAACCTTTGATTCTTGAAACCTAAGTGGCATGAACCACAATCATCAACACAATATTGCCTTTAAAGTTCTACAACAGCTCTGGCAGCTAGGCTTGAATGTTCTGCAAACTCAGCCGCTGCTTGAGCAGCAGAGGTAGCATCCTTAAATTTCATGTTCCAATTCTGCCTGCCAACCAAAAAATTACCATTACCATCTCCAGGAAATGTTTACCCATGTTCCAACCTTTCATCCTTGAAATATAAGTGGCATGAACCACCATCATCAACACAATATTGCCTTTAAAGTACTACAATAGCTATGGCAGCTAGGCTTGCATCTTCTGCAAACTCAGCCGTTGCTTGAGCAGCAGAGGAAGCATCCTTAAATTTCATGTTCCAATTCTGCCTGCCAACAGAAAAATTACCATTACCATCTCCAGGAAATGATTGCCCATGTTCCAACCTTTCATACTTGAAACCTAAGTGGCATGAACCACCATCATCCACACAATATTGCGCTTGAATGTTCTGCAAAGTCAGCCGCTACTTGAGCAGCAGAGGTAGCATCCTTAAATTTCATGTTCCAATTCTGCATGCCAACCAAACAATTACCATTACCATCTCCAGGAAATGATTTCCCATGTTCCAACCTTTCATACTTGAAACCTAAGTGGCATGAACCACCATCATCAACACAATATTGCATTAAAAGTTCTACAACAGCTGTGGCACCTAGGTTTGCATGCTCTGCAAAGTCAGTTGCTGCTTGAGCAACAGAGGTAGCATCCTTACATTTCATGTTCCAATTATGCCTGCCAACAGAAAAATTACCATTACCATCTCCAGAAAATGATTGCCCATGTTCCAACATTTCATCCTTGAAACCTAAGTGGCATGAACCACCATCATCAACACAATATTGCCTTGAAAGTTCTACAACAGCTATGGCAGCTAGGCTTGAATGTTCTTCAAACTCAGCCGCTGCTTGAGCAGCAGAGGTAGGATCCTTAAATTTCATGTTCCAATTCCGCCTGCCAACCGAAAAATTACCATTACCATCTCGAGGAAATGATTACCCATGTTCCAACCTTTCATCCTTGAAATCTAAGTGGCATGCACCACCATCATCAACACAATATTACGGTTGAATGTTCTGCAAACTCAGCCGCTGCTTGAGCAGCAGAGGTAGCATCCTTAAATTTCATGTTCCAATTCTGCATGCCAACCAAACAATTACCATTAGCATCTCCAGGAAATGATTGCCCATGTTCCAACCATTCATACTTGAAACCTAAGTGGCATGAACCACCTTCATCCACAAAATATTGCGTTTGATATTCTGCAAACTCAGCCGCTGCTTGAGCAGCAAAGGTAGCATCCTTAAATTTCATGTTCCAATTCTGCATGCCAACCAAACAATTACCATTACCATCTCCAGGAAATGATTGCCCATGTTCCAACCTTTCATACTTGATCCCTAAGTGGCATGAACCACCATCATCAACACAATGTTGCGTTAAAAGTTCTACAACATCTCTGGCACCTAGGTTTGCATGCTCTGCAAAGTCAGTCGCAGCTTGAGCAGCAGAGGTAGCATCCTTAAATTTCATGTTCCAATTTTGCCTGCCAACAGAAAAATTACCATTACCATCTCTAGGAAATGTTTACCCATGTTCCAACCTTTCATCCTTGAAATATAAGTGGCATGAACCACCATCATCAACACAATATTGCCTTTAAAGTACTACAATAGCTATGGCAGCTAGGCTTGCATCTTCTGCAAACTCAGCCGTTGCTTGAGCAGCAGAGGAAGCATCCTTAAATTTCATGTTCCAATTCTGCCTGCCAACAGAAAAATTACCATTACCATCTCCAGGAAATGATTGCCCATGTTCCAACCTTTCATACTTGAAACCTAAGTGGCATGAACCACCATCATCCACACAATATTGCGCTTGAATGTTCTGCAAAGTCAGCCGCTACTTGAGCAGCAGAGGTAGCATCCTTAAATTTCATGTTCCAATTCTGCATGCCAACCAAACAATTACCATTACCATCTCCAGGAAATGATTTCCCATGTTCCAACCTTTCATACTTGAAACCTAAGTGGCATGAACCACCATCATCAACACAATATTGCATTAAAAGTTCTACAACAGCTGTGGCACTTAGGTTTGCATACTCTGCAAAGTCAGTTGCTGCTTGAGCAACAGAGGTAGCATCCTTACATTTCATGTTCCAATTATGCCTGCCAACAGAAAAATTACCATTACCATCTCCAGATAATGATTGCCCATGTTCCAACATTTCATCCTTGAAACCTAAGTGGCATGAACCACCATCATCAACACAATATTGCCTTGAAAGTTCTACAACAGCTATGGCAGCTAGGCTTGAATGTTCTTCAAACTCAGCCGCTGCTTGAGCAGCAGAGGTAGGATCCTTAAATTTCATGTTCCAATTCCGCCTGCCAACCGAAAAATTACCATTACCATCTCGAGGAAATGATTACCCATGTTCCAACCTTTCATCCTTGAAATCTAAGTGGCATGCACCACCATCATCAACACAATATTACGGTTGAATGTTCTGCAAACTCAGCCGCTGCTTGAGCAGCAGAGGTAGCATCCTTAAATTTCATGTTCCAATTCTGCATGCCAACCAAACAATTACCATTAGCATCTCCAGGAAATGATTGCCCATGTTCCAACCATTCATACTTGAAACCTAAGTGGCATGAACCACCTTCATCCACAAAATATTGCGTTTGATATTCTGCAAACTCAGCCGCTGCTTGAGCAGCAAAGGTAGCATCCTTAAATTTCATGTTCCAATTCTGCATGCCAACCAAACAATTACCATTACCATCTCCAGGAAATGATTGCCCATGTTCCAACCTTTCATACTTGATCCCTAAGTGGCATGAACCACCATCATCAACACAATGTTGCGTTAAAAGTTCTACAACATCTCTGGCACCTAGGTTTGCATGCTCTGCAAAGTCAGTCGCAGCTTGAGCAGCAGAGGTAGCATCCTTAAATTTCATGTTCCAATTTTGCTTGCCAACAGAAAAATTACCATAACCATCTATAGGAAATGATTGCCCATGTTCCAAACTTTCATCCTCGAAACCTAAGTGGCATGAACCACCATCATCAACACAATATTGCCTTGAAAGTTCTACAACAGCTATGGCAGCTAGGCTTGAATGTTCTTCAAACTCAGCCGCTGCTTGAGCAGCAGAGGTAGGATCCTTAAATTTCATGTTCCAATTCCGCCTGTCAACCGAAAAATTACCATTACCATCTCGAGGAAATGATTGCCCATGTTCCAACCTTTCATCCTTGAAATCTAAGTGGCATGAACCCCCATCATCAACACAATATTGCGGTTGAATGTTCTGCAAACTCAACCGCTGCTTGAGCAGCAGAGGTAGCATCCTTAAATTTCATGTTCCAATTCTGCATGCCAACCAAACAATTACCATTAGCATCTCCAGGAAATGATTGCCCATGTTCCAACCATTCATACTTGAAACCTAAGTGGCATGAACCACCTTCATCCACAAAATATTGCGTTTGAATATGCTGCAAACTCAGCCGCTGCTTGAACAACAGAGGTAGCATCCTTAAATTTCATGTTCCAATTCTGAATGCCAACCAAATAATTACCATTACCCTCTCCAGTAAATCATTGCCCATGATCCAACATTTCATACTTGAAACCTAAGTGGCTTGAACCACCATCATCAACACAATATTTCCTTGAAAGTTTTACAACAGCTATGGCAGCTAGGCTTGAATGTTCTGCAAACTCAGCCACTGCTTGAGCGTCAGAGGTAGCATCCTTAAATTTCATGATCTAATTTTGCCTACCAACAGAAAAATTACCATAACCATCTCTAGGAAATGACTGCCCATGTTCCAACCTTTGATTCTTGAAACCTAAGTGGCATGAACCACAATCATCAACACAATATTGCCTTTAAAGTTCTACAACAGCTCTGGCAGCTAGGCTTGAATGTTCTGCAAACTCTGCCGCTGCTTGAGCAGCAGAGGTAGCATCCTTAAATTTCATGTTCCAATTCTGCCTGCCAACCAAAAAATTACCATTACCATCTCCAGGAAATGTTTACCCATGTTCCAACCTTTCATCCTTGAAATCTAAGTGGCATGAACCACCATCATCAACACAATATTGCCTTTAAAGTACTACAATAGCTATGGCAGCTAGGCTTGCATGTTCTGCAAACTCAGCCGTTGGTTGAGCAGCAGAGGAAGCATCCTTAAATTTCATGTTCCAATTCTGCCTGCCAACAGAAAAATTACCATTACCATCTCCAGGAAATGATTGCCCATGTTCCAACCTTTCATACTTGAAACCTAAGTCGCATGAACCACCATCATCCACACAATATTGCGCTTGAATGTTCTACAAAGTCAGCCGCTACTTGAGCAGCAGAGGTAGCATCCTTAAATTTCATGTTCCAATTCTGCATGCCAACCAAACAATTACCATTACCATCTCCAGGAAATGATTTCCCATGTTCCAACCTTTCATACTTGAAACCTAAGTGGCATGAACCACCATCATCAACACAATATTGCATTAAAAGTTCTACAACAGCTGTGGCACCTAGGTTTGCATGCTCTGCAAAGTCAGTTGCTGCTTGAGCAACTGAGGTAGCATCCTTACATTTCATGTTCCAATTATGCCTGCCAACAGAAAAATTACCATTACCATCTCAAGAAAATGATTGCCCATGTTCCAACATTTCATCCTTGAAACCTAAGTGGCATGAACCACCATCATCAACACAATATTGCCTTGAAAGTTCTACAACAACTATGGCAGCTAGGCTTGAATGTTCTTCAAACTCAGCCGCTGCTTGAGCAGCAGAGGTAGGATCCTTAAATTTCATGTTCCAATTCCGCCTGCCAACCGAAAAATTACCATTACCATCTCGAGGAAATGATTGCCCATGTTCCAACCTTTCATCCTTGAAATCTAAGTGGCATGCACCCCCATCATCAACACAATATTGGGTTGAATGTTCTGCAAACTCAGCCGCTGCTTGAGCAGCAGAGGTAGCATCCTTAAATTTCATGTTCCAATTCTGCATGCCAACCAAACAATTACCATTAGCATCTCTAGGAAATGACTGCCCATGTTCATACCATTCATACTTGAAACCTAAGTGGCATGAACCACCTTCATCCACAAAATATTGCGTTTGAATAATCTGCAAACTCAGCCGCTGCTTGAGCAGCAAAGGTAGCATCCTTAAATTTCATGTTCCAATTCTGCATGCCAACCAAAAACTTACAATTACCATCTCCAGGAAATGATTGCCCATGTTCCAACCTTTCATACTTGATCCCTAAGTGGCATGAACCTCCATCATCAACACAATGTTGCGTTAAAAGTTCTACAACAGCTCTGGTACCTAGGTTTGCATGCTCTGCAAAGTCAGTCGCAGCTTGAGCAGCAGAGGTAGCATCCTTAAATTTCATGTTCCAATTTTGCTTGCCAACAGAAAAATTACCATAACCATCTCTAGGAAATGATTGCCCATGTTCCAAACTTTCATCATTGAAACCTAAGTGGCATGAACCACCATCATCAACACAATATTGCCTTTAAAGTTCTACAACAGCTCTGGCAGCTAGGCTTGAATGTTCTGCAAACTCAACCGCTGCTTCAGCAGCAGAGGTAGCATCCTTAAATTTCATGTTCCAATTTTGCCAGCCAACCGAAAAATTTCCATTACCATCTCCAGGAAATGATAGCCCATGTTCCAACCTTTCATCCTTGAAATCTAAGTGACATGAACCACCATCATCAACACAATATTGCCTTTAAAGTTCTACAATAGTTATAGCAGCTAGGCTTGTATGTTCTGGAAACTCAGCTGTTGCTTGTGCAGCAGAGGTAGCATCCTTAAATTTCATGTTCCAATTCTCCCTGCCAACAGAAAAATTACCATTACAATCTTCAGGAAATGATTGCCCATGTTCCAACCTTTCATAATTGAAACCTAAGTGGCATGAACCACCATCATCCACATAATATTGCGCTTGAATGTTCTGCAAACTCAGCCGCTGCTTGAGCAGCAGAGGTAGCATCCTTAAATTTCATGTTCCAATTCTACCTGCCAACAGAAAAATTACCATTACCATCTCTAGGAAATGATTGCCCATGTTCCAACCTTTCATATTTGAAACCTAAGTGGGATGAACCACCATCATCCACACAATATTGCATTTGAATGTTCTGCAAACTCAGCCACTGCATGAGTATCAGAGGTAGCATCCTTAAATTTCATGTTCCAATTTTGCCTACCAACAGAAAAATTACCATAACTATCTCTAGGAAAAGATTGCCCATGTTCCAACCTTTCATTCTTGAAACCTAAGTGGCATGAACCACTATCACCAACACAATATTGCCTTTAAAGTTTTACAACAGCTCTGGCAGCTAGGCTTGAATGTTCTGCAAACTCAGCCGCTGCTTGAGCAGCAAAGGTAGCATCATTAAATTTCATGCTCCAATTCTGCCTGCCAACCGAAAAATTACCATTACCATCTCCAGGGAATGTTTGCCCATGTTCCAACCTTTCATCCTTGAAATCTAAGTGGCATGAACCACCATCATCAACACAATATTGCCTTTAAAGTTCTACAATAGCTATGGCAGCTAGGCTTGCATGTTCTGCAAACTCAACCATTGCTTGAGCAGCAGAGGAAGTATCCTTAAATTTCATGTTCCAATTCTGCCTGCCAACAGAAAAATTACCATTACCATCTCCAGGAAATGATTGCCCATGTTCCAACCTTTCATACTTGAAACCTAAGTGGCATGAACCGCCATCATCCACATAATATTGCGCTTGAATGTTCTGCAAACTCAGCCGCTGCTTGAGCATCAAAGGTAGCATCCTTAAATTTCATGTTCCAATTTTGCCTACCAACAGATAAATTACCATAACCATCTCTAGGAAATGATTGCCCATGTTCCAACCTTTGATTCTTGAAACCTAAGTGGCATGAACCACCATCGTCAAAACAATATTGCATTAAAAGTTCTACAACAGCTTTGGTACCTATGTTTGCATGCTCTGCAAAGTCAGTCACTGCTTGAGCAACAGAGGTAGCATCCTTAAATTTCATGTTCCAATTATGCCTGCCAACAGAAAAATTACCATTACCATCTCCAGGAAATGATTGCCCATGTTCCAACATTTAATCCTTGAAACCTAAGTGGCATGAACCACCATCATCAACATAATATTGCCTTGAAAGTTCTACAACAGCTATGGCAGCTAGGCTTGAATGTTCATCAAACTCAGCCGCTGCTTTAGCAGCAGAGGTAGCATCCTTAAATTTCATGTTCCAATTCTGCCTGCCAACTGAAAAATTACCATTACCATCTCGAGGAAATGATTGCCCATGTTCCAACCTTTCATCATTGAAACCTAAGTGGCATGAACCACCATCATAAACACACTATTGCCTTGAAAGTTCTACAAAAGCTCTGGTGGCTAGGCTTGCATATTCTGCAAACTCAGCCGTTGCTTAAGCAGCAGAGGTAGCATCCTTAAATTTCATGTTCCAATTCTGCCTGCCAAGAGAATAATTACCATTACCATCTCTAGGAAATGATTGCCCATGCTCCAACCTTTCATCCTTGAAACCTAAGTGGCATGAACCACCATCATCAACACAATATTGCCTTTAAAGTTCTACAACTGCTCTGGTAGCTAGGCTTGAATGTTCTGCAAACTCAGCCGCTGCTTGAGCAGCAGAGGTAGCATCCTAAAATTTCATGTTCCAATTCTGCCTGCCAACCGAATAATTACCATTACCATCTCCAGGAAATGATTGCCCATGTTCCAACCTTTCATCCATGAAAGCTAAGTGGCATGAACCACCATCATCAACACAATATTGCCTTTAAATTTCTACAACAGCTCTGGCAGATAGGCTTGAATGTTCTGCAAACTTAGCCGCTTCTTGAGCAGCAGAGGTAGCATCCTTAAATTTCATGTTCCAATTCTGCCTGCCAACCGAAAAATTTCCATTACCATCTCCAGGAAATGATTTCCCATGTTCCAACCTTTCATCCTTGAAATCTAAGTGGCATGAACCACCATCATCAACACAATATTGCCTTTAAAGTTCTACAATAGCTATGGTAGCTAGGCTTGCATGTTCTGCAAACTCAGCCGCTGCATGAGCAACAGAGGTAGCATCCTTAAATTTCATGTTCCAATTTTACCTGCCAACAGGAAAGTTACCATTACCATCTCCAGGAAATGATTGACCATGTTCCAACCTTTCATACTTGAAACCTAAGTAGCATGAACCACCATCATCCACACAATATTGTGCTTGAATGTTCTGCAAACTCAGCCGCTGCTTGAGCATCAAAGGTAGCATCCTTAAATTTCATGTTCCAATTTTGCCTACCAACAGAAAAATTACCATAACCATCCCTAGGAAATGATTGCCCATGTTCCAACCTTTGATTCTTGAAACCTAAGTGGCATGAACCACCATCATTAACACAATATTGACTTTAAAGTTCTACAACAGCTCTGGCAGCTAGGCTTGAATGTTCTGCAAACTCAGCCGCTGCTTGAGCAGCACAGGTAGCATCCTTAAATTTCATGTTCCAATTCTGCCTGCCAACCGAAAAATTACCATTACCATCTCCACGAAATGTTTGCCCATGTTCCAACATTTCATCCTTGAAATCTAAGTGGCATGAACCACCATCATCAACACAATATTGCCTTTAAAGTTCTACAATAGCTATGGCAGCTAGGCTTGCATGTTCTGCTAACTCAGCCGCTGCTTGAGCAGCAGAGGTAGCATCCTTAAATTTCATGTTCCAGTTCTGCACGCCAACCAAACAATTACCATTACCATCTCCAGGAAATGATTGCCCATGTTCCAACCTTTCATACTTGAAACCTAAGTGGCATGAACCACCATCATCAACACAATATTGCATTAAAAGTTCTACAACAGCTCGGGCACCTAGGTTTGCATGCTCTGCAAAGTCAGTCGCTGCTTGACCAACAGAGGTAGCATCCTTAAATTTCTTGTTCCAATTATGCCTGCCAACAGAAAAATTACCATTACCATCTCCAGGAAAAGATTGCCCATGTTCCAACATTTCATCCTTGAAACCTAAGTGGCATGAACCACCATCATCAACATAATATTGCCTTGAAAGTTCTACAACAGCTATGGCAGCTAGGCTTGAATGTTCTTCAAACTCAGCCGCTGCTTTAGCAGCAGAGGTAGCATCCTTAAATTTCATGTTCCAATTATGCCTGCCAACAGAAAAATTACCATTACCATCTCCAGGAAAAGATTGCCCATGTTCCAACATTTCATACTTGAAACCTAAGTGGCATGAACCACCATCATCCACACAATATTACGCTTGAATAGTCTGCAAACTCAGCCGCTGCTTGAGCAGCAGAGGTAGCATCCTTAAATGTCATGTTCCAATTCTGCATGCCAACCAAAAATTACCATTACCATCTCCAGGAAATGATTGCCCATATTCCAACCATTCATACTTGAAACCTAAGTGGCATGAACCTCCTTCATCCACACAATATTGCGCTTGAATATTCTACAAACTCAGCCGCTGCTTGAGCAGCAGAGGTAGCATCCTTAAATTTCGTGTTCCAATTCTGCATGCCAACCAAAATATTACCATTACCATCTCCAGGAAATGATTGCCCATGTTCTAACCTTTCATACTTGAAACCTAAGTGACATGAACCACCATCATCAACTCAATATTGCATTAAAAGTTCTACAACAGCTTTGGCACCTAGGTTTGCATGCTCTGCAAAGTCAGTCGCTGCTTGAGCAGCAGAGGTAGCATCCTTAAATTTCATGTTCCAATTTTGCCTGCCAACAGAAAAATTACCATAACCATCTCTAGGAAATGATTGCCCATGTTCCAACCTTTCATCCATGAAAGCTAAGTGGCATGAACCACCATCATCAACACAATATTGCCTTTAAATTTCTACAACAGCTCTGGCAGATAGGCTTGAATGTTCTGCAAACTTAGCCGCTTCTTGAGCAGCAGAGGTAGCATCCTTAAATTTCATGTTCCAATTCTGCCTGCTAACCGAAAAATTTCCATTACCATCTCCAGGAAATGATTTCCCATGTTCCAACCTTTCATCCTTGAAATCTAAGTGGCATGAACCACCATCATCAACACAATATTGCCTTTAAAGTTCTACAATAGCTATGGTAGCTAGGCTTGCATGTTCTGCAAACTCAGCCGCTGCATGAGCAACAGAGGTAGCATCCTTAAATTTCATGTTCCAATTTTACCTGCCAACAGGAAAGTTACCATTACCATCTCCAGGAAATGATTGACCATGTTCCAACCTTTCATACTTGAAACCTAAGTAGCATGAACCACCATCATCCACACAATATTGTGCTTGAATGTTCTGCAAACTCAGCCGCTGCTTGAGCATCAAAGGTAGCATCCTTAAATTTCATGTTCCAATTCTGCCTGCCAACCGAAAAATTACCATTACCATCTCCACGAAATGTTTGCCCATGTTCCAACATTTCATCCTTGAAATCTAAGTGGCATGAACCACCATCATCAACACAATATTGCCTTTAAAGTTCTACAATAGCTATGGCAGCTAGGCTTGCATGTTCTGCTAACTCAGCCGCTGCTTGAGCAGCAGAGGTAGCATCCTTAAATTTCATGTTCCAGTTCTGCACGCCAACCAAACAATTACCATTACCATCTCCAGGAAATGATTGCCCATGTTCCAACCTTTCATACTTGAAACCTAAGTGGCATGAACCACCATCATCAACACAATATTGCATTAAAAGTTCTACAACAGCTCGGGCACCTAGGTTTGCATGCTCTGCAAAGTCAGTCGCTGCTTGACCAACAGAGGTAGCATCCTTAAATTTCTTGTTCCAATTATGCCTGCCAACAGAAAAATTACCATTACCATCTCCAGGAAAAGATTGCCCATGTTCCAACATTTCATCCTTGAAACCTAAGTGGCATGAACCACCATCATCAACATAATATTGCCTTGAAAGTTCTACAACAGCTATGGCAGCTAGGCTTGAATGTTCTTCAAACTCAGCCGCTGCTTTAGCAGCAGAGGTAGCATCCTTAAATTTCATGTTCCAATTCTGCCTGCCAACTGAAAAATTACCATTACCATCTCGAGGAAATGATTGCCCATGTTCCAACCTTTCATCATTGAAACCTAAGTGGCATGAACCACCATCATCAACACACTATTGCCTTGAAAGTTCTACAAAAGCTCTGGCGGCTAGGCTTGCATATTCTGCAAACTCAGCCGTTGCTTAAGCAGCAGAGGTAGCATCCTTAAATTTCATGTTCCAATTCTGCCTGACAAGAGAAAAATTACCATTACCATCTCTAGGAAATGATTGACCATGCTCCAACCTTTCATCCTTGAAACCTAAGTGGCATGAACCACCATCATCAACACAATATTGCCTTTAAAGTTCTACAACTGCTCTGGTAGCTAGGCTTGAATGTTCTGCAAACTCAGCCGCTGCTTGAGCAGCAGAGGTAGCATCCTAAAATTTCATGTTCCAATTCTGCCTGCCAACCGAATAATTACCATTACCATCTCCAGGAAATGATTGCCCATGTTCCAACCTTTCATCCTTGGCATGAACCACCATCATCCACACAATATTTCTCTTGAATGTTCTTCAAACTCTGCCGCTGCTTGAGCAGCAGAGGTAGCATCCTTAAATTTCATGTTCCAATTCTGCCTGCCAACAGAAAAATTACCATTACCATCTCCAGGAAATGATTGCCCATGTTCCAACCTTTCATACTTGAAACCTATGTGGCATGAACCACCATCATCCACACAATATTACGCTTGAATATTCCTCAAACTCAGCCGCTGCTTGAGCAGTAGAGGTAGCATCCTTAAATTTCATGTTCGAATTCTGCATGCCAACCAAAAATTACCATTACCATCTCCAGGAAATGATTGCCCATATTCCAACCATTCATACTTGAAACCTAAGTGGCATGAACCACCTTCATCCATACAATATTGCACTTGAATATTCTGCAAAGTCAGTCGCTGCTTGAGCAGCAGAGGTAGCATCCTTAAATTTCATGTTCCAATTCTGCATGCCAACCAAAATATTACCATTACCATCTCCAGGAAATGATTGCCCATGTTCCAACATTTCATCCTTGAAACCTAAGTGGCATGAACCACCATCATCAACATAATATTGCCTTGAAAGTTCTACAACAGCTATGGCAGCTAGGCTTGAATGTTCTTCAAACTCAGCCGCTGCTTTAGCAGCAGAGGTAGCATCCTTAAATTTCATGTTCCAATTCTGCCTGCCAACTGAAAAATTACCATTACCATCTCGAGGAAATGATTGCCCATGTTCCAACCTTTCATCATTGAAACCTAAGTGGCATGAACCACCATCATCAACACATTATTGCCTTGAAAGTTCTACAAAAGCTCTGGCGGCTAGGCTTGCATATTCTGCAAACTCAGCCGTTGCTTAAGCAGCAGAGGTAGCATCCTTAAATTTCATGTTCCAATTCTGCCTGACAAGAGAAAAATTACCATTACCATCTCTAGGAAATGATTGCCCATGCTCCAACCTTTCATCCTTGAAACCTAAGTGGCATGAACCACCATCATCAACACAATATTGCCTTTAAAGTTCTACAACTGCTCTAGTAGCTAGGCTTGAATGTTCTGCAAACTCAGCCGCTGCTTGAGCAGCAGAGGTAGCATCCTAAAATTTCATGTTCCAATTCTGCCTGCCAACCGAATAATTACCATTACCATCTCCAGGAAATGATTGCCCATGTTCCAACCTTTCATCCTTGGCATGAACCACCATCATCCACACAATATTTCACTTGAATGTTCTGCAAACTCAGCCGCTGCTTGAGCAGGTGAGGTAGCATCCTTAAATTTCATGTTCCAATTCTGCATACCAAACAAAATATTACCATTACCATCTCCAGGAAATGATTGCCCATGTTCCAACCTTTCATACTTGAAACCTAAGTGGCTTGGACCACCATCATCAACATAATATTTCCTTGAAAGTTCTACAACAGCTATGGCAGCTAGGCTTGAATGTTCTGCAAACTCAGCCACTGCTTGAGCATCAGAGGTAGCATCCTTAAATTTCATGTTCCAATTTTGCCTACCAACAGAAAAATTACCATAATCATCTCAAGGAAATGATTGCCCATGTTCCAACCTTTGATTCTTGAAACCTTAGTGGCATGAACCACCATCATTAACACAATATTGCCTTTAAAGTTCTACAACAGCTCTGGCAGCTAGGCTTGAATGTTCTGCAAACTCAGCCGCTGGTTGAGCAGCAAAGGTAGCATCCTTAAATTTCATGTTCCAATTTTGCCTGCCAACCGAAAAATTACCATTACCATCTCCAGGAAAAGATTGCCCATGTTCCAACAATTCATCCTTGAAACCTAAGTGGCATGAACCACCATCATCAACACAATATTGCCTTGAAAGTTCTACAACAGCTATGGAGGCTAGGCTTGCATGTTCTGCAAACTCAGCCGTTGCTTGAGCAGCAGAGGAAGCATCCTTAAATTTCATGTTCCAATTCTGCCTGCCAAAAGAAAATTACCATTACCATCTCCAGGAAATGATTGCCCATGTTCCAACCTTTCATACTTGAAACCTAAGTGGCATGAACCACCATCATCCACACAATATTACGCTTGAATAGTCTGCAAACTCAACCGCTGCTTGAGCAGCAGAGGTAGCATCCTTAAATTTCATGTTCCAATTCTGCATGCCAACCAAAAATTACCATTACCATCTCCAGGAAATGATTGCCCATATTCCAACCATTCATACTTGAAACCTAAGTGGCTTGAACCTCCTTCATCCACACAATATTGCGCTTGAATATTCTGCAAACTCAGCCGTTGCTTGAGCAGCAGAGGTAGCATCCTTAAATTTCATGTTCCAATTCTGCATGCCAACCAAAATATTACCATTACTAACTCCAGGAAATGATTGCCCATGTTCTAACCTTTCATACTTGAAACCTAAGTGGCATGAACCACCATCATCAACTCAATATTTCATTAAAAGTTCTACAACAGCTTTGGCACCTAGGTTTGCATGCTCTGCAAAGTCAGTCGCTGCTTGAGCAGCAGAGGTAGCATCCTTAAATTTCATGTTCCAATTTTTCCTGCCAACAGAAAAATTACCATAACCATCTCTAGGAAATGATTGCCCATGTTCCAACCTTTCATCCATGAAACCTAAGTGGCATGAACCACCATCATCAACACAATATTACCTTTAAATTTCTACAACAGCTCTGGCAGATAGGCTTGAATGTTCTGCAAACTTAGCCGCTTCTTGAGCAGCAGAGGTAGCATCCTTAAATTTCATGTTCCAATTCTGCCTGCCAACCGAAAAATTTCCATTACCATCTCCGGGAAATGATTTCCCATGTTCCAACCTTTCATCCTCGAAACCTAAGTGGCATGAACCACCATCATCAACACAATATTGCCTTGAAAGTTCTACAACAGCTATGGAGGCTAGGCTTGCATGTTCTGCAAACTTAGCCGTTGCTTGAGCAGCAGAGGAAGCATCCTTAAATTTCATGTTCCAATTCTGCCTGCCAAAAGAAAAATTACCATTACCATCTCCAGGAAATGATTGCCCATGTTCCAACCTTTCATACTTGAAACCTAAGTGGCATGAACCACCATCATCCACACAATATTACGCTTGAATAGTCTGCAAACTCAACCGCTGCTTGAGCAGCAGAGGTAGCATCCTTAAATTTCATGTTCCAATTCTGCATGCCAACCAAAAATTACCATTACCATCTCCAGGAAATGATTGCCCATATTCCAACCATTCATACTTGAAACCTAAGTGGCTTGAACCTCCTTCATCCACACAATATTGCGCTTGAATATTCTGCAAACTCAGCCGTTGCTTGAGCAGCAGAGGTAGCATCCTTAAATTTCATGTTCCAATTCTGCATGCCAACCAAAATATTACCATTACTAACTCCAGGAAATGATTGCCCATGTTCTAACCTTTCATACTTGAAACCTAAGTGGCATGAACCACCATCATCAACTCAATATTTCATTAAAAGTTCTACAACAGCTTTGGCACCTAGGTTTGCATGCTCTGCAAAGTCAGTCGCTGCTTGAGCAGCAGAGGTAGCATCCTTAAATTTCATGTTCCAATTTTGCCTGCCAACAGAAAAATTACCATAACCATCTCTAGGAAATGATTGCCCATGTTCCAACCTTTCATCCATGAAACCTAAGTGGCATGAACCACCATCATCAACACAATATTACCTTTAAATTTCTACAACAGCTCTGGCAGATAGGCTTGAATGTTCTGCAAACTTAGCCGCTTCTTGAGCAGCAGAGGTAGCATCCTTAAATTTCATGTTCCAATTCTGCCTGCCAACCGAAAAATTTCCATTACCATCTCCAGGAAATGATTTCCCATGTTCCAACCTTTCATCCTCGAAATCTAAGTGGCATGAACCACCATCATCAACACAATATTGCCTTTAAAGTTCTACAATAGCTATGGCAGCTAGGCTTGCATGTTCTGCAAACTCAGTCGCTGCATGAACAACAGAGGTAACATCCTTAAATTTCATGTTCCAATTCTACCTGCCAACAGGAAAGTTACCATTACCATCTCCAGGAAATGATTGACCATGTTCCAACCTTTCATACTTGAAACCTAAGTAGCATGAACCACCATCATCCACACAATATTGCGCTTGAATGTTCTGCAAACTCAGCCGCTGCTTGAGCATCAAAGGTAGCATCCTTAAATTTCATGTTCCAATTTTGCCTACCAACAGAAAAATTACCATAACCATCTCTAGGAAATGATTGCCCATGTTCAAACCTTTGATTCTTGAAACCTAAGTGGCATGAACCACCATCATTAACACAATATTGACTTTAAAGTTCTACAACAGCTCTGGCAGCTAGGCTTGAATGTTCTGCAAACTCAGCCGCTGCTTGAGCAGCACAGGTAGCATCCTTAAATTTCATGTTCCAATTCTGCCTGCCAACCTAAAAATTGCCATTACCATCTCCACGAAATGTTTGCCCATGTTCCAACATTTCATCCTTGAAATCTAAGTGGCATGAACCACCATCATCAACACAATATTGCCTTTAAAGTTCTACAATAGCTATGGCAGCTAGGCTTGCAATGTTCTGCTAACTCAGCCGCTGCTTGAGCAGCAGAGGTAGCATCCTTAAATTTCATGTTCCAGTTCTGCATGCCAACCAAACAATTACCATTACCATCTCCAGGAAATGATTGCCCATGTTCCAACCTTTCATACTTGAAACCTAAGTGGCATGAACCACCATCATCAACACAATATTGCATTAAAAGTTCTACAACAGCTCTGGCACCTAGGTTTGCATGCTCTGCAAAGTCATTCGCTGCTTGAGCAACAGAGGTAGCATCCTTAAATTTCTTGTTCCAATTATGCCTGCCAACAGAAAAATTACCATTACCATCTCCAGGAAAAGATTGCCCAAGTTCCAACATTTCATCCTTGAAACCTAAGTGGCATGAACCACCATCATCAACACAATATTACCTTGAAAGTTCTAAAACAGCTATGGCGGCTAGGCTTGAATGTTCTTCAAACTCTGCCGCTGCTTGAGCAGCAGAGGTAGCATCATTAAATTTCATGTTCCAATTCTGCCTGCCAACAGAAAAATTACCATTACCATCTCCAGGAAATGATTGCCCATGTTCCAACCTTTCATACTTGAAACCTATGTGGCATGAACCACCATCATCCACACAATATTACGCTTGAATATTCCTCAAACTCAGCCGCTGCTTGAGCAGTAGAGGTAGCATCCTTAAATTTCATGTTCGAATTCTGCATGCCAACCACAAATTACCATTACCATCTCCAGGAAATGATTGCCCATATTCCAACCATTCATACTTGAAACCTAAGTGGCATGAACCACCTTCATCCATACAATATTGCACTTGAATATTCTGCAAACTCAGCCGCTGCTTGAGCAGCAGAGGTAGCATCCTTAAATTTCATGTTCCAATTCTGCATGCCAACCAAAATATTACCATTACCATCTCCAGGAAATGATTGCCCATGTTCCAACATTTCATCCTTGAAACCTAAGTGGCATGAACCACCATCATCAACATAATATTGCCTTGAAAGTTCTACAACAGCTATGGCAGCTAGGCTTGAATGTTCTTCAAACTCAGCCGCTGCTTTAGCAGCAGAGGTAGCATCCTTAAATTTCATGTTCCAATTCTGCCTGCCAACTGAAAAATTACCATTACCATCTCGAGGAAATGATTGCCCATGTTCCAACCTTTCATCATTGAAACCTAAGTGGCATGAACCACCATCATCAACACATTATTGCCTTGAAAGTTATACAAAAGCTCTGGCGGCTAGGCTTGCATATTCTGCAAACTCAGCCGTTGCTTAAGCAGCAGAGGTAGCATCCTTAAATTTCATGTTCCAATTCTGCCTGACAAGAGAAAAATTACCATTACCATCTCTAGGAAATGATTGCCCATGCTCCAACCTTTCATCCTTGAAACCTAAGTGGCATGAACCACCATCATCAACACAATATTGCCTTTAAAGTTCTACAACTGCTCTAGTAGCTAGGCTTGAATGTTCTGCAAACTCAGCCGCTGCTTGAGCAGCAGAGGTAGCATCCTAAAATTTCATGTTCCAATTCTGCCTGCCAACCGAATAATTACCATTACCATCTCCAGGAAATGATTGCCCATGTTCCAACCTTTCATCCTTGGCATGAACCACCATCATCCACACAATATTTCACTTGAATGTTCTGCAAACTCAGCCGCTGCTTGAGCAGGTGAGGTAGCATCCTTAAATTTCATGTTCCAATTCTGCATACCAAACAAAATATTACCATTACCATCTCCAGGAAATGATTGCCCATGTTCCAACCTTTCATACTTGAAACCTAAGTGGCATGAACCACCATCATCCACACAATATTACGCTTGAATATTCCTCAAACTCAGCCGCTGCTTGAGCAGTAGAGGTAGCATCCTTAAATTTCATGTTCCAATTCTGCATGCCAACCAAAAATTACCATTACCATCTCCAGGAAATGATTGCCCATATTCCAACCATTCATACTTGAAACCTAAGTGGCATGAACCACCTTCATCCATACAATATTGCACTTGAATATTCTGCAAACTCAGCCACTGCTTGAGCAGCAGAGGTAGCATCCTTAAATTTCATGTTCCAATTCTTCATGCCAACCAAAATATTACCATTACCATCTCCTGGAAATGATTGCCCATGTTCCAACCTTTCATACTTGAAACCTAAGTGGCATGAACCACCATCATCAACTCAATATTGCATTAAAAGTTCTACAACAGCTTTGGCACCTAGGTTTGCATGCTTTGCAAAGTCAGTCGCTGCTTGAGCAACAGAGGTAGCATCCTTAAATTTCATGTTCCAATTATGCCTGCCAACAGAAAAATTAGCATTACCATCTCCAGGAAAAGATTGCCCATGTTCCAACATTTCATCCTTGAAACCTAAGTGGCATGAACCACCATCATCAACACAATATTGCCTTGAAAGTTCTACAACAGCTATGGCGGCTAGGCTTGAATGTTATTCTAACTCAGCCGCTGCTTGAGCAGCAGAGGTAGCATCCTTAAATTTCATGTTCCAATTCTGCCTGCCAACCAAAAAATTACCATTACCATCTCGAGGAAATGATTGCCCATGTTCCAACCTTTCATCATTGAAACCTAAGTGGCATGAACCACCATCATTAACACACTATTGCCTTGAAAGTTCTACAAAAGCTCTGGCGGCTAGGCTTGCATGTTTTGCAAACTCAGCCGTTGCTTAAGTAGCAGAAGTAGCATCCTTAAATTTCATATTCCAATTCTGCCTGCCAACAGAAAAATTACCATTACCATCTCTAGGAAATGATTACCCATGTTCCAACCTTTCATCCTTGAAACCTAAGTGGCATGAACCACCATCATCAACACAATATTGCTTTTAAAGTTCGACAATAGCTCTGGCAGCTAGGCTTGAATGTTTTACAAACTCAGTCGCTGCTTGAGCAGTAGAGGTAGCATCCTTAAATTTCATGTTCCAATTCTGCCTGCCAACCGAAAAATTACCATTACCATCTCTAGGAAATGATTGCCCATGTTCCAATCTTTCATCCTTGAAATCTAAGTGGCATGGACCACCATCATCAACACAATATTGCCTTTAAAGTTCTACAATAGCTATGACAGCTAGGCTTGCATGTTCTGGAAACTCAGCCGCTGCTTGAGCAGCAGAGGAAGCATCCTTAAATTTCATGTTCCAATTCTGCCTGCCAACAGAAAAATTAACATTACCATCTCCAGGAAATGACTGCCCATGTTCCAACCTTTCATCCTTGAAATCTAAGTGGCATGAACCACCATCATCAACACAATATTGCCTTTAAAGTTCTACAATAGCTATGGCAGCTAGGCTTGCATATTCTGCAAACTCAGCCGCTGCTTGAGCAGCAAAGGAAGCATCCTTAAATTTCATGTTCCAATTCTACCTGCCAACAGAAAAATTATCATTACCATCTCCACGAAATGATTGCCCATGTTCCAACCTTTCATACTTGAAACCTAAGTGGCATGAACCACCATCATCAACACAATATTGCCTTTAAAGTTCTACAATAGCTATGGCAGCTAGGCTTGCATGTTCTGCAAACTCAGCCGCTGCTTGAGCAGCAGAGGAAGCATCCTTAAATTTCATGTTCCAATTCTGCCTGCCAACAGAAAAATTACTATTACCATCTCTAGGAAATGATTTCCCATGTTCCAACCTTTCATCCTTGAAACCTAAGTGGCATGAACCACCATCATCAACTCAATATTGCCTTTAAAGTTCTACAATAGCTATGGCAGCTAGGCTTGCATGTTCTAAAAACTCAGCCGCTGCTTGAGCAGTAAAGGAAGCATCCTTAAATTTCATGTTCCAATTCTGCCTGCCAACAGAAAAATTACCATTAACATCTCCAGGAAATGATTGCCCATGTTCCAACCTTTCATACTTGAAACCTAAGTGGTATGAACCACCATCATCCATACAATATTGCGCTTGAATGTTCTGCAAACTCAGCCGCTGCTTGAGCAGCAGAGGAAGCATCCTTAAATTTCATGTTCCAATTCTGCCTGCCAACAGAAAAATTACCATTACCATCTCCAGGAAATGATTGCCCATGTTCCAACCTTTCATTCATGAAACCTTAGTGGCTTGAACCACCATCATTAACACAATATTTCCTTGAAAGTTCTACAACAACTATCGCAGCTAGGCTTGAATGTTCTGCAAACTCAGCCGCTGCTTGAGCAGCAGAGGTTGCATCCTTAAATTTCATGTTCCAATTCTGCCTGCCAACCGAAAAATTACCATTACCATCTCCAGGAAATGATTGCCCATGTTCCAACCTTTCATCCTTGAAATCTAAGTGGCATGAACCACCATCATCAACACAATATTGCCTTTAAAGTTCTACAATAGCTATGGCAGCTAGGCTTGCATGTTCTGCAAACTCAGCCGCTGCGTGAGCAGCAGAGGTAGCATCCATTAATTTCATGTTCCAATTCTACCTGCCAACAGGAAAGTTACCATTACCATCTCCAGGAAATGATTGACCATGTTCCAACCTTTCATACTTGAAACCTAAGTAGCATGAACCACCAACATCCACACAATATTGCGCTTGAATGTTCTGCTAACTCAGCCGCTGCTTGTGCAGCAGAGGTAGCATCCTTAAATTTCATGTTCCTATTCTGCATGCCAACCAAACAATTACCATTACCATCTCCAGGAAATGATAGCCCATGTTCCAACCTTTCATACTTGAAACCTAAGTGGCATGAACCACCATCATCAACACAATATTGCCTTGAAAGTTCTATAACAGCTATGGCAGCTAGGCTTGAATGTTCTTCAAACTCAGTCGCTGCTTGAGCAACAGAGGTAGCATCCTTAAATTTCATGTTCCAATTATGCCTGCCAATAGAAAAATTACCATTACCATCTCCAGGAAAAGATTGCCCATGTTCCAACCTTTCATCCTTGAAATCTAAGTGGCATGAACCACCATCATCAACACAATATTGCCTTTAAAGTTCTACAATAGCTATGACAGCTAGGCTTGCATGTTCTGGAAACTCAGCCGCTGCTTGAGCAGCAGAGGAAACATCCTTAAATTTCATGTTCCAATTCTGCCTGCCAACAGAAAAATTACCATTACCATCTCCAGGAAAAGATTGCCCATGTTCCAACATTTCATCCTTGAAACCTAAGTGGCATGAACCACCATCATCAACACAATATTGCCTTGAAAGTTCTATAACAGTTATGGCAGCTAGGCTTGAATGTTCTTCAAACTCAGCCGCTGCTTGAGCAGCAGAGGTAGCATCCTTAAATTTCATGTTTCAATTCTGCCTGCCAACCGAAAAATCACCATTACCATCTCTAGGAAATGATTGCCCATGTTCCAACCTTTCATCCTTGAAATCTAAGTGGCATGGACCACCATCATCAACACAATATTGCCTTTAAAGTTCTACAATAGCTATAACAGCTAGGCTTGCATGTTCTGGAAATTCAGCCGCTGCTTGAGCAGCAGAGGAAGCATCCTTAAATTTCATGTTCCAATTCTGCCTGCCAACAGAAAAATTACCATTACCATCTCCAGGAAATGATAGCCCATGTTCCAACCTTTCATCCTTGAAATCTAAGTGGCATGAACCACCATCATCAACACAATATTGCCTTTAAAGTTCTACAATAGCTATGGCAGCTAGGCTTGCATATTCTGCAAACTCAGCCGCTGCTTGAGCAGCAGAGGAAGCATCCTTCAATTTCATGTTCCAATTCAGCCTGCCAATAGAAAAATTACCATTACCATCTCCACGAAATGATTGCCCATGTTCCAACCTTTCATACTTGAAACCTAAGTGGCATGAACCACCATCATCAACACAATATTGCCTTTAAAGTTCTACAATAGCTATGGCAGCTAGGCTTGCATGTTCTGCAAACTCAGCCGCTACTTGAGCAGCAGAGGAAGCATCCTTAAATTTCATGTTCCAAATCTGCCTGCCAACAGAAAAATTACCATTACCATCTCTAGGAAATGATTTCCCGTGTTCCAACCTTTCATCCTTGAAACCTAAGTGGAATGAACCACCATCATCAACTCAATATTGCCTTTAAAGTTCTACAATAGCTATGGCAGCTAGGCTTGCATGTTCTAAAAACTCAGCCGCTGCTTGAGCAGTAGAGGAAGCATCCTTAAATTTCATGTTCCAATTCTGCCTGCCAACAGAAAAATTACCATTACCATCTCCAGGAAATGATTGCCCATGCTCCAACCTTTCATACTTGAAACCTAAGTGGCATGAACCACCATCATCAACATAATATTGCCTTTAAAGTTCTACAATAGCTATGGCAGCTAGGCTTGCATGTTCTAAAAACTCAGCCGCTGCTTGAGCAGTAGAGGAAGCATCCTTAAATTTCATGTTCCAATTCTGCCTGACAACAGAAAAATTACCATTACCATCTCCAGGAAATGATTGCCCATGTTCCATCTTTCATACTTGAAACCTAAGGGGCATGAACCACCATCATCCACACAATATTGCGCTTGAATGTTCTTCAAACTCAGCCGCTGCTTGAGCAGCAGAGGTAGCATCCTTAAATTTCATGTTCCAATTCTGCATGCCAACCAAACAATTACCATTACCATCTCCAGGAAATGATTGCCCATGTTCCAACCTTTCATCCTTGAAATCTAAGTGGCATGAACCACCATCATCAACACAATATTTCCTTTAAAGGTCTACAATAGCTATGGCAGCTAGGCTTGCATGTTCTGCAAACTCAGCCGCTGCTTGAGCAGCAGAGGAAGCATCCTTAAATTTCATGTTCCAATTCTGCATGCCAACCAAACAATTACCATTACCATCTCCAGGAAATGATTGCCCATGTTCCAACCTTTCATCTTTGAAATCTAAGTGGCATGAACCACCATCATCAACACAATATTTCCTTTAAAGGTCTACAATAGCTATGGCAGCTAGGCTTGCATGTTCTGCAAACTCAGCCGCTGCTTGAGCACCAGAGGAAGCATCCTTAAATTTCATTTTCCAATTCTGCCTGCCAACAGAAAAATTACCATTACCATCTCCAGGAAATGATTGCCCATGTTCCAACCTTTCTTTCATGAAACCTAAGTGGCTTGAACCACCATCATTAACACAATATTTCCTTGAAAGTTCTACAACAACTATCGCAGCTAGGCTTGAATGTTCTGCAAACTCAGCCGCTGCTTGAGCAGCAGAGGTTGCATCCTTAAATTTCATGTTCCAATACTGCCTGCCAACCAAAAAATTACCATTACCATCTCCAGGAAATGATTTCCCCTGTTCCAACCTTTCATCCTTGAAATCTAAGTGGCATGAACCACCATCATCAACACAATATTGCCTTTAAAGTTCTACAATAGCTATGGCAGCTAGGCTTGCAAGTTCTGCAAACTCAGCCGCTGCTTGAGCAGCAGAGGAAGCATCCTTAAATTTCATGTTCCAATTCTGCCTGCCAACAGAAAAATTACCATTACCATCTCCAGGAAATGATTGCCCATGCTCCAACCTTTCATACTTGAAACCTAAGTGGCATCAACCACCATCATCAACATAATATTGCCTTTAAAGTTCTACAATAGCTATGGCAGCTAGGCTTGCATGTTCTAAAAACTCAGCCGCTGCTTGAGCAGTAGAGGAAGCATCCTTAAATTTCATGTTCCAATTCTGCCTGCCAACAGAAAAATTACCATTACCATCTCCAGGAAATGATTGCCCATGTTCCAACCTTTCATACTTGAAACCTAAGTTGTATGAACCACCATCATCCATACAATATTACGCTTGAATGTTCTGGAAACTCAGCTGCTGCTTGAGCAGCAGAGGAAACATCCTTAAATTTCATGTTCCAATTCTGCCTGCCAACAGAAAAATTACCATTACCATCTCCAGGAAAAGATTGCCCATGTTCCAACATTTCATCCTTGAAACCTAAGTGGCATGAACCACCATCATCAACACAATATTGCCTTGAAAGTTCTATAACAGCTATGGCAGCTAGGCTTGAATGTTTTTCAAACTCAGCCCGCTGCTTGAGCAGCAGAGGTAGCATCCTTAAATTTCATGTTCCAATTTTGCCTGCCAACCGAAAAATCACCATTACCATCTCTAGGAAATGATTGCCCATGTTCCAACCTTTCATCCTTGAAATCTAAGTGGCATGGACCACCATCATCAACACAATATTGCCTTTAAAGTTCTACAATAGCTATGACAGCTAGGCTTGCATGTTCTGGAAACTCAGCCGCTGCTTGAGCAGCAGAGGAAGCATCCTCAAATTTCATGTTCCAATTCTGCCTGCCAACAGAAAAATTACCATTACCATCTCCAGGAAATGATAGCCCATGTTCCAACCTTTCATCCTTGAAATCTAAGTGGCATGAACCACCATCATCAACACAATATTGCCTTTAAAGTTCTACAATAGCTATGGCAGCTAGGCATGCATATTCTGTAAACTCAGCCGCTGCTTGAGCATCAGAGGAAGCATCCTTCAATTTCATGTTCAAATTCAGCCTGCCAATAGAAAAATTACCATTACCATCTCCACGAAATGATTGCCCATGTTCCAACCTTTCATACTTGAAACCTAAGTGGCATGAACCACCATCATCAACACAATATTGCCTTTAAAGTTCTACAATAGCTATGGCAGCTAGGCTTGCATGTTCTGCAAACTCAGCCGCTGCTTGAGCAGCTGAGGAAGCATCCTTAAATTTCATGTTCCAAATCTGCCTGCCAACAGAAAAATTACCATTACCATCTCTAGGAAATGATTTCCCGTGTTCCAACCTTTCATCCTTGAAACCTAAGTGGAACGAACCACCATCATCAACTCAATATTGCCTTTAAAGTTCTACAATAGCTATGGCAGCTAGGCTTGCATGTTCTGAAAACTCAGCCGCTGCTTGAGCAGTAGAGGAAGCATCATTAAATTTCATGTTCCAATTCTGCCTGGCAAAAGAAAAATTACCATTACCATCTCCAGGAAATGATTGCCCATGTTCCAACCTTTCATACTTGAAACCTAAGTGGCATGAACCACCATCATCCACACAATATTGCGCTTGAATGTTCTTCAAACTCAGCCGCTGCTTGAGCAACAGAGGTAGCATCCTTAAATTTCATGTTCCAATTCTGCATGCCAACCAAACAATTACCATTACCATCTCCAGGAAATGATTGCCCATGTTCCAACCTTTCATCCTTGAAATCTAAGTGGCATGAACCACCATCATCAACACAATATTTCCATTAAAGGTCTACAATAGCTATGGCAGCTAGGTTTGCATGTTCTGCAAACTCAGCCGCTGCTTGAGCAGCAGAGGAAGCATCCTTAAATTTCATGTTCCAATTCTGCATGCCAACCAAACAATTACCATTACCATCTCCAGGAAATGATTGCCCATGTTCCAACCTTTCATCCTTGAAATCTAAGTGGCATGAACCACCATCATCAACACAATATTTCCTTTAAAGGTCTACAATAGCTATGGCAGCTAGGCTTGCATGTTCTGCAAACTCAGCCGCTGCTTGAGCAGCAGAGGAAGCATCCTTAAATTTCATGTTCCAATTCTGCATGCCAACCAAACAATTACCATTACCATCTCCAGGAAATGATTGCCCATGTTCCAACCTTTCATCCTTGAAATCTAAGTGGCATGAACCACCATCATCAACACAATATTGCCTTTAAAGTTCTACAAAGCTCTGGCAGCTAGGCTTGCATGTTCTGCAAATTCAGCCGCTGCTTGAGTAGCAGAGGTAGCATCCGTAAATTTCATGTTCCAATTCTGCCTGCCAACAGAAAAATTACCATTAGCATCTCCAGGAAATGATTGCCCATGTTCCAACCTTTCATACTTGAAACCTAAGTGGCATGAACCACCATCATCAACACAATATTGCCTTTAAAGTTCTACAATAGCTATGGCAGCTAGGCTTGCATGTTTTGCAAACTCAGCCGCTGCTTGAGCAGCAGAGGAAGCATCCTTAAATTTTATGTACCAATTCTGCCTGCCAACAGAAAAATTACCATTATTATCTCTAAGAAATGATTGCCCATATTCCAACCTTTCATCCTTGAAACCTAAGTGGCATGAACCACCATCATCAACACAATATTGCCTTTAAAGTTCTATAATAGCTATGGCAGCTAGGCTTGCATGTTCTGCAAACTCAGCCGCTGCTTGAGCAGCAGAGGAAGCATCCTTAAATTTCATGTTCCAATTCTGCCTGCCAACAGAATAATTACCATTACCATCTCCAGGAAATGATTGCCCATGTTCCAACCTTTCATCTTTAAAATCTAAGTGGCATGAACCACCATCATCAACACAATATTGTCTTTAAAGTTCTACAATAGCTATGGCAGTTAGGCTTGCATATTCTGCAAACTCAGCCGCTGCTTGAGCAGCAGAGGAAGCATCCTTAAATTTCATGTTTCAATTCTGCCTGCCAACAGAAAATTACCATTACCATTTCCAGGAAATGATTGCCCATGTTCCAACCTTTCATACTTGAAACCTAAGTGGCATGAACCACCATCATCAACACAATATTGCATTAAAAGTTCTACAACAGCTCTGGCACCTAGGTTTGCATGCTCTGCCAAGTCAGTCGCTGCTTGAGCAGCAGAGGTAGCATCCTTAAATTTCATGTTCCAATTTTGCCTGCCAACATAAAAATTACCATAACCAACTCAAGGAAATGATTGCCCATGTTCCAACCTTTCATACTTGAAACCTAAGTGGCATGAACCACCATCATCCACACAATATTGCGCTTGAATGTTCTGCAAACTCAGCCGCTGCTTGAGCAGCAGAGGTAGCATCCTTAAATTTCATGTTCCAATTCTGCATGCCAACCAAACAATTACCATTACCATCTCCAGGAAATGATTGCCCATGTTCCAACCTTTCATCCTTGAAATCTAAGTGGCATGAACCACCATCATCAACACAATATTGCCTTTAAAGGTCTATAATAGCTATGGCAGCTAGGCTTGCATGTTCTGCAAACTCAGCCGCTGCTTGAGCAGCAGAGGAAGCATCTTTAAATTTCATGTTCCAATTCTGCCTGCCAACAGAAAAATTACCATTACCATCTCCAGGAAATGATTGCCCATGTTCCAACCTTTCATTCATGAAACCTAAGTGGCTTGAACCACCATCATTAACACAATATTTCCTTGAAGGTTCTACAACAACTATCGCAGCTAGGCTTGAATGTTTTGCAAACTCAGCCGCTGCTTGAGCAGCAGAGGTTGCATCCCTAAATTTCATGTTCCAATACTGCCTGCCAACCAAAAAATTACCATTACCATCTCCAGGAAATGATTTCCCCTGTTCCAACCTTTCATCCTTGAAATCTAAGTGGCATGAACCACCATCATCAACACAATATTGCCTTTAAAGTTCTACAATAGCTATGGCAGCTAGGCTTGCAAGTTCTGCAAACTCAGCCGCTGCTTGAGCAGCAGAGGAAGCATCCTTAAATTTCATGTTCCAATTCTGCCTGCCAACAGAAAAATTACCATTACCATCTCCAGGAAATGATTGCCCATGCTCCAACCTTTCATACTTGAAACCTAAGTGGCATCAACCACCATCATCAACATAATATTGCCTTTAAAGTTCTACAATAGCTATGGCAGCTAGGCTTGCATGTTCTAAAAACTCAGCCGCTGCTTGAGCAGTAGAGGAAGCATCCTTAAATTTCATGTTCCAATTCTGCCTGCCAACAGAAAAATTACCATTACCATCTCCAGGAAATGATTGCCCATGTTCCAACCTTTCATACTTGAAACCTAAGTTGTATGAACCACCATCATCCATACAATATTACGCTTGAATGTTCTGGAAACTCAGCTGCTGCTTGAGCAGCAGAGGAAACATCCTTAAATTTCATGTTCCAATTCTGCCTGCCAACAGAAAAATTACCATTACCATCTCCAGGAAAAGATTGCCCATGTTCCAACATTTCATCCTTGAAACCTAAGTGGCATGAACCACCATCATCAACACAATATTGCCTTGAAAGTTCTATAACAGCTATGGCAGCTAGGCTTGAATGTTTTTCAAACTCAGCCGCTGCTTGAGCAGCAGAGGTAGCATCCTTAAATTTCATGTTCCAATTCTGCCTGCCAACCGAAAAATCACCATTACCATCTCTAGGAAATGATTGCCCATGTTCCAACCTTTCATCCTTGAAATCTAAGTGGCATGAACCACCATCATCAACACAATATTGCCTTTAAAGTTCTACAATAGCTATGACAGCTAGGCTTGCATGTTCTGGAAACTCAGCCGCTGCTTGAGCAGCAGAGGAAGCATCCTCAAATTTCATGTTCCAATTCTGCCTGCCAACTGAAAAATTACCATTACCATCTCCAGGAAATGATAGCCCATGTTCCAACCTTTCATCCTTGAAATCTAAGTGGCATGAACCACCATCATCAACACAATATTGCCTTTAAAGTTCTACAATAGCTATGGCAGCTAGGCTTGCATGTTCTGAAAACTCAGCCGCTGCTTGAGCAGTAGAGGAAGCATCATTAAATTTCATGTTCCAATTCTGCCTGGCAAAAGAAAAATTACCATTACCATCTCCAGGAAATGATTGCCCATGTTCCATCTTTCATACTTGAAACCTAAGTGGCATGAACCACCATCATCCACACAATATTGCGCTTGAATGTTCTTCAAACTCAGCCGCTGCTTGAGCAACAGAGGTAGCATCCTTAAATTTCATGTTCCAATTCTGCATGCCAACCAAACAATTACCATTACCATCTCTAGGAAATGATTGCCCATGTTCCAACCTTTCATCCTTGAAATCTAAGTGGCATGAACCACCATCATCAACACAATATTTCCATTAAAGGTCTACAATAGCTATGGCAGCTAGGTTTGCATGTTCTGCAAACTCAGCCGCTGCTTGAGCAGCAGAGGAAGCATCCTTAAATTTCATGTTCCAATTCTGCATGCCAACCAAACAATTACCATTACCATCTCCAGGAAATGATTGCCCATGTTCCAACCTTTCATCCTTGAAATCTAAGTGGCATGAACCACCATCATCAACACAATATTTCCTTTAAAGGTCTACAATAGCTATGGCAGCTAGGCTTGCATGTTCTGCAAACTCAGCCGCTGCTTGAGCACCAGAGGAAGCATCCTTAAATTTCATTTTCCAATTCTGCCTGCCAACAGAAAAGTTACCATTACCATCTCCAGGAAATGATTGCCCATGTTCCAACCTTTCATTTATGAAACCTAAGTGGCTTGAACCACCATCATTAACACAATATTTCCTCGAAAGTTCTACAACAACTATCGCAGCTAGGCTTGAATGTTCTTCAAACTCAGCCGCTGCTTGAGCAGCAGAGGTAGCATCCTTAAATTTCATGTTCCAATTCTGCATGCCAACCAAACAATTACCATTACCATCTCCAGGAAATGATTGCCCATGTTCCAACCTTTCATCCTTGAAATCTAAGTGGCATGAACCACCATCATCAACACAATATTTCCTTTAAAGGTCTACAATAGCTATGGCAGCTAGGCTTGCATGTTCTGCAAACTCAGCCGCTGCTTGAGCAGCAGAGGAAGCATCCTTAAATTTCATGTTCCAATTCTGCATGCCAACCAAACAATTACCATTACCATCTCCAGGAAATGATTGCCCATGTTCCAACCTTTCATCCTTGAAATCTAAGTGGCATGAACCACCATCATCAACACAATATTGCCTTTAAAGTTCTACAAAGCTCTGGCAGCTAGGCTTGCATGTTCTGCAAATTCAGCCGTTGCTTGAGTAGCAGAGGTAGCATACGTAAATTTCATGTTCCAATTCTGCCTGCCAACAGAAAAATTACCATTAGCATCTCCAGGAAATGATTGCCCATGTTCCAACCTTTCATACTTGAAACCTAAGTGGCATGAACCACCATCATCAACACAATATTGCCTTTAAAGTTCTACAATAGCTATGGCAGCTAGGCTTGCATGTTTTGCAAACTCAGCCGCTGCTTGAGCAGCAGAGGAAGCATCCTTAAATTTTATGTACCAATTCTGCCTGCCAACAGAAAAATTACCATTATTATCTCTAAGAAATGATTGCCCATATTCCAACCTTTCATCCTTGAAACCTAAGTGGCATGAACCACCATCATCAACACAATATTGCCTTTAAAGTTCTATAATAGCTATGGCAGCTAGGCTTGCATGTTCTGCAAACTCAGCCGCTGCTTGAGCAGCAGAGGAAGCATCCTTAAATTTCATGTTCCAATTCTGCCTGCCAACAGAATAATTACCATTACCATCTCCAGGAAATGATTGCCCATGTTCCAACCTTTCATACTTGAAACCTAAGTGGCATGAACCACCATCATCAACACAATATTGCATTAAAAGTTCTACAACAGCTCTGGCACCTAGGTTTGCATGCTCTGCCAAGTCAGTCGCTGCTTGAGCAGCAGAGGTAGCATCCTTAAATTTCATGTTCCAATTTTGCCTGCCAACATAAAAATTACCATAACCAACTCAAGGAAATGATTGCCCATGTTCCAACCTTTCATACTTGAAACCTAAGTGGCATGAACCACCATCATCCACACAATATTGCGCTTGAATGTTCTGCAAACTCAGCCGCTGCTTGAGCAGCAGAGGTAGCATCCTTAAAATTCATGTTCCAATTCTGCATGCCAACCAAACAATTACCATTACCATCTCCAGGAAATGATTGCCCATGTTCCAACCTTTCATCCTTGAAATCTAAGTGGCATGAACCACCATCATCAACACAATATTGCCTTTAAAGGTCTATAATAGCTATGGCAGCTAGGCTTGCATGTTCTGCAAACTCAGCCGCTGCTTGAGCAGCAGAGGAAGCATCTTTAAATTTCATGTTCCAATTCTGCCTGCCAACAGAAAAATTACCATTACCATCTCCAGGAAATGATTGCCCATGTTCCAACCTTTCATTCATGAAACCTAAGTGGCTTGAACCACCATCATTAACACAATATTTCCTTGAAGGTTCTACAACAACTATCGCAGCTAGGCTTGAATGTTCTGCAAACTCAGCCGCTGCTTGAGCAGTAGAGGTTGCATCCTTAAATTTCATGTTCCAATTCTGCCTGCCAACCAAAAAATTATCATTACCATCTCCAGGAAATGATTGCCCATGTTCCAACCTTTCATCCTTGAAATCTAAGTGGCATGAACCACCATCATCAACACAATATTGCCTTTAAAGTTCTACAATAGCTATGGCAGCTAGGCTTGCATGTTCTGCAAACTCAGCCGCTGCATGAGCAGCAGAGGTAGCATCCATTAATTTCATGTTCCAATTCTACCTGCCAACAGGAAAGTTACCATTACCATCTCCAGGAAATGATTGACCATGTTCCAAACTTTCATACTTGAAACCTAAGTAGCATGAACCACCATCATCCACACAATATTGCGCTTGAATGTTCTGCTAACTCAGCCGCTGCTTGAGTAGCAGAGGTAGCACCCTTAAATTTCATGTTCCAATTCTGCATGCCAACCAAACAATTACCATTACCATCTCCAGGAAATGATTGCCCATGTTCCAACCTTTCATACCTGAAACCTAAGTGGCATTTACCACCATCATCAACACAATATTGCATTAAAAGTTCTGCAACAGCTCTGGCACCTAGGTTTGCATGCTATGCAAAGTTAGTCGCTGCTTGAGCAACAGAGGTAGAATCCTTAAATTTCATGTTCCAATTATGCCTTCCAACAGAAAAATTACCATTACCATCTCCAGGAAAAGATTGCCCATGTTCCAACATTTCATCCTTGAAACCTAAGTGGCATGAACCACCATCATCAACACAATATTGCCTTGAAAGTTCTACAACAGCTATGGCGGCTAGGCTTGAATGTTCTTCTAACTCAGCCGCTGCTTGAGCAGCAGAGGTAGCATCCTTAACTTTCATGTTCCAATTCTGCCTGCCAACCGAAAAATTACCATTACCATCTCGAGGAAATGATTGCCCATGTTCCAACCTTTCATCATTGAAACCTAAGTGGCATAAAGCACCATCATCAACACACTATTGCCTTGAAAGTTCTACAAAAGCTCTGGCGGCTAGGCTTGCATGTTCTTCAAACTCAGCCGCTGCTTGAGCAAAAGAGGAAGCATCCTTTAATTTCATGTTCCAATTCTGCCTGCCAACAGAAAAATTACCATTACCATCTCCAGGAAATGATTGCCCATGTTCCAACCTTTCATACTTGAAACCTAAGTGGCATGAACCACCATCATCTACACAATATTGCGCTTGAATGTTCTGCAAACTCAGCCGCTGCTTCAGCAGTAGAGGTAGCATCCTTAAATTTCATGTTCCAATTCTGCATGCCAACCAAAAAATTACCATTACCATCTCCAGGAAATGATTGCCCATGTTCCAACCTTTCATACATTAAACCTAAGTGTCTTGAACCACCATCATTAACACAATATTTCCTTGAAAGTTCTACAACAGCTATGGCAGCTAGGCTTGAATGTTCTGCAAACTCAGTCGCTGCTTGAGCAGCACAGGTAGCATCCTTAAATTTCATGTTCCAATTTTGCCTACCAACAGAAAAATTACCATAACCATCTCTAGGAAATGATTGTCCATGTTCCAACCTTTCATCCATGAAACCTAAGTGGAATGAACCACCATCATCATCACAATATTGCTTTAAACTTCTACAACAGCTCTGGCAGCTAGGCTTGAATGTTCTGCAAACTCAGCCGCTGCTTGAGCAGTAGAGGTAGCATCCTTAAATTTCATGTTCCAATTCTGCCTGCCAACCGAAAAATTACCATTAAAATCTCTAGGAAATGATTGCCCATGTTCCAACCTTTCATCCTTCAAATCTAAGTGGCATGAACCACCATCATCAACACAATAATGCCTTTAAAGTTCTACAATAGCTATGGCAGCTAGGCTTGCATCTTCTGCAAACTCAGCCGTTGCTTGAGCAGCAGAGGAAGCATCCTTAAATTTCATGTTCCAATTCTGCCTGACTACCGAAAAATTACCATTACCATCTCCAGGAAATGATTGCCCATGTTCCAACCTTACATACTAGAAACCTAAGTGTCATGAACCACCAACATCCACACAATATTGCGTTTGAATATTCTGCAAGCTCAGCCGCTGCTTGAGTAGCAGAGGTAGCATCCTTAAATTTCATGTTCCAATTCTGCATGCCAAAAAACAATTACCATTACCATCTCCAGGAAATGATTGCCCATGTTCCAACCTTTCATACTTGAAACCTAATTGGCATGAACCACCATCATCAACACAGTATTGCATTAAAAGTTCTACAACAGCTCTAGCACCTAGGTTTGCATGCTCTGCAAAGTCAGTCGCTGCTTGAGCAGCAGAGGTAGCATCCTTAAATTTCATGTTCCAATTTTGCCTGCCAACATAAAAATTACCATAACCATCTCAAGGAAATGATTGCCCATGTTCCAACCTTTTATCCTTGAAACCTAAGTGGCATGAACCACCATCATCAACACAATATTGCCTTTAAAGTTCTGCAATAGCTCTAGCAGCTAGGCTTGAATGTTCTGCAAACTCAGCCGCTTCTTGAGCAGCAGAGGTAGCCTCCTTAAATTTTATGTTCCAATTCTGCCTGCCAACCGAAAAATTACCATTACCATCTCCAGGAAATGATTGCCCATGTTCCAACCTTTCATAATTGAAACCTAAGTGGCATGAACCGCCATCATCAATACAATATTGCATTAAAAGTTCTACAACAGCTTTGGCACCTAGGTTTGCATGCTTTGCAAAGTCAGTCGCTGCTTGAGCAGCAGAGGTAGCATCCTTAAATTTCATGTTCCAATTTTGCCTGCCAACATAAAAATTACCATAACCATCTCAAGGAAATGATTGCCCATGTTCCAACCTTTCATCCTTGAAACCTAAGTGGCATGAACCACCATCATCAACACAATATTGCCTTTAAAGTTCTACAACAGCTCTAGCAGCTAGGCTTGAATGTTCTGCAAACTCAGCCGCTTCTTGAGCAGCAGAGGTAGCATCCTTAAATTTTATGTTCCAATTCTGCCTGCCAACCGAAAAATTACCATTACCATCTCCAGGAAATGATTGCCCATGTTCTAACCTTTCATCCTTGAAATCTAAGTGGCATGAACCACCATCATCAACACAATATTTCCTTTAAAGTTCTATAATAGCTATGGGAGCTAGGCTTGCATGTTCTGCAAACTCAGCCGCTACTTGAGCAGCAGAGGTAGCATCCTTTTATTTCATGTTCCAATTCTGCCTGCCAACCAAAAAATTACCATTACCATCTCCTTGAAATGATTGCCCACGTTCCAACCTTTCATCTTTGAAATCTAAGTGGCATGAACAACCATCATCAACATAATATTGCCTTTAAAGTTCTACAATAGCTATGGCAGCTAGGCTTGCATGTTCTGCAAACTCAGCCGTTGCTTGAGCTACAGAGGTAGCATCCTTAAAGTTCATGTTCCAATTCTGCCTGCCAACAGAAAAATTACCATTACCATCTCTAGGAAATGATTGCCCATGTTCCAAACTTTCATACTTGAAACCTAAGTGGCATGAACCACCATCATCCACAAAATATTGCGCTTTAATATTCTGCAAACTCAGCCGCTGCTTGAGCAGATGAGGTAGCATCCTTAAATTTCATGTTCCAATTCTGCATGCCAAACAAAAAATTACCATTACCATCTCCAGGAAATGATTGCCCATGTTCCAACCTTTCATACTTGAAACCTAAGTGGCATGAACCACCATCATCAACACAATATTGCATTAAAAGTTCTACAACAGCTCTGGCACCTAGGTTTGCATGCTCTGCAAAGTCAGTCGCTGCTTGAGCAGCAGAGGTAGCATCGTTAAATTTCATGTTCCAATTTTGCCTGCCAACATAAAAATTACCATAACCATCTCAAGGAAATGATTGCCCATGTTCCAACCTTTCATACTTGAAACCTAAGTGGCATGAACCACCATCATCAACACAATATTACCTTTAAAGTTCTACAACAGTTCTGGCAGCTAGGCTTGAATGTTTTGCAAACTCAGCCGCTTCTTGAGCAGCAGAGGTAGCATCCTTAAATTTTAAGTTCCAATTCTGCTTGCCAACCGAAAAATTACCATTACCATCTCCAGGAAATGACTGCCCATGTTCCAACCTTTCATCCTTGAAATCTAAGTGGCATGAACCACCATCATCAGCACAATATTTCCTTTGAAGGTCTACAATAGCTATGGCAGCTAGGCTTGCATGTTCTGCAAACTCAGCCGCTGCTTGAGCAACAGAGGTAGCATCCTTAAATTTCATGTTCCAATTCTGCCTGCCAATAGAAAAATTACCATTACCATCTCTATGAAATGATTGCCCATGTTCCAACCTTTCATACTTGAAACCTAAGTGGCATGAACCACCATCATCCACACAATATTGCGCTTTAATATTCTGCAAACTCAGCCGCTGCTTGAGCAGCAAAGGTAGCATCCTTAAATTTCATGTTCCAATTTTGCCGGCCAACATAAAAATTACCATAACCATCTCAAGGAAATGATTGCCCATGTTCCAACCTTTCATCCTTGAAACCTAAGTGGCATGAACCACCATCATCAACACAATATTGCCTTTAAAGTTCTATAACAGCTCTGGCAGCTAGGCTTGAATGTTCTACAAACTCAGCCGCTTCTTGAGAAGTAAAATTAGCATCCTTAAATTTTATGTTCCAATTCTGCCTGCCAACCGAAAAATTACCATTACCATCTCAAGGAAATGATTGCCCATGTTCCAACCTTTCATCCTTGAAATCTAAGTGGCATGAACCACCATCATCAACACAATATTTCCTTTAAAGTTCTTCAATAGCTATGGCAGCTAGGCTTGCATGTTCTGCAAACTCAGCCGCTGCTTGAGCAGCAGAGGTAGCATCCTTAAATTTCATGTTCCAATTCTGCCTGCCATCAGAAATATTACCACTACCCTCTGTTGGAAATGATTGCCCATGTTCCAACCTTTTATCCTTGAAACCTAAGTGGCATGAACCACCATCATCAATACAATATTGCCTTGAAAGTTCTACAATAGCTCTGGCAGCTAGGCTTGCATGTTCTGCAAACTCAGTCGCTGCTTGAGCAACATAGGTAGCATCCTTAAATTTCTTGTTCCAATTCTGCCTGCCAATAGAAAAATTACCATTACCATCTCCAGGAAATGCTTTCCCATGTTCCAAACTTTCATACTTGAAACCTAAGTGGCATGAACCACCATCATCCACAAAATATTGCGCTTTAATATTCTGCAAACTCAGCCGCTGCTTGAGCAGATGAGGTAGCATCCTTAAATTTCATGTTCCAATTCTGCATGCCAAACAAAAAATTACCATTACCATCTCCAGGAAATGATTGCCCATGTTCCAACCTTTCATACTTGAAACCTAAGTGGCATGAATCACCATCATCAACACAATATTGCATTAAAAGTTCTACAACAGCTCTGGCACCTAGGTTTGCATGCTTTGCAGAGTTAGTCGCTGCTTGAGCAACAGAGGTAGCATCCTTAAATTTCATGTTCCAATTTTGCCTGCCAACAGAAAAATTACCATTACCATCTCCAGGAAATGATTGCCCATGTTCCAACATTTCATCCTTGAAACCTAAGTTGCATGAACCACCATCATCAACACAATATTGCCTTGAAAGTTCTACAACAGCTATGGCAGTTAGCCTTGAATGTTCTTCAAACTCAACCGCTGCTTGAGCAGCAGAGGTAGCATCCTTAAATTTCATGTTCCAATTCTGCCTCCCAACCGAAAAATTACCATTACCATCTCGAGGAAATGATTGCCCATGTTCCAACCTTTCATCATTGAAACCTAAGTAGCATGAACCACCATCAACAACACACTATTGCCTTGAAAGTTCTACATAAGCTCTGGCGGCTAGGCTTGCTTGTTCTGCAAACGCAGTCGTTGCTTAAGCAACAAAGGTAGCATCCTTAAATTTCATGTTTCGATTCTGCCTGCCAACAGAAAAATAACCATTACCATCTCTAGAAAATTATTGCCCATGTTCCAACCTTTCATCCTTGAAACCTAAGTGGCATGAACCACCATCATCAACACAATATTGCCTTGAAAGTTATACAATAGCTGTGGCAGCTAGGCTTGCATGCTCAACAAACTCAGCCGCTGCTTGAGCAGCAGAGGTAGCATCCTTAAATTTCATGTTCCAATTCTGCCTGCCAACAGAAACATTACCATTACCATCTCCAGGAAATGATTGCCCATGTTCCAACCTTTCATCCTTGAAACCTAAGTGGCATGAACCATCATCATCCACACAATATTGCCTTTAAAGTTCTATAACATCTCTGGCGGCTAGGCTTGAATGTTCTACAAACTCAGCCGCTGCTTGAGCAGCAGATGTAGCATCCTTAAATTTCATGTTCCAATTCTGCGTGCCAAATGAAGAATTACCATTACCATCTCCAGGAAATGATTGCCCATGTTCCTACATTTCATCCTTGAAACCTAAGTGGCATGAATCACCATCATCAACATAATATTGCCTTGAAAGTTCTACAACAGCTCTGGCACCTAGGTTTGCATGCTCTGCAAAGTCAGTCGCTGCTTGAGCAGCAGAGGTAGCATCCTTAAATTTCATGTTCCAATTATGCCTGCCAACAGAAAAATTACCATTACCATCTCCAGGAAATGATTGCCCATGTTCCAACATTTCATCCTTGAAACCTAAGTGACATGAACCACCATCATCGAAACAATATTGCCTTTAAAGTTCTACAATATCTCTGGCGGCTAGGCTTGCATGTTCAGCAAACGCAGCCGCTGCTTGAGCAGCAGAGGTAGCATCCTTAAATTTCATGTTCCAATTCTGCCTGCCAACCAAAAAATTACCATTACCATCTCCAGCAAATGATTGCCCATGTTCCAATCTTTCATCCTTGAAACCTAAGTGTAATGAACCACCATCATCAACACAATATTGCCTTGAAAGTTCTACAAAAGCTCTAGCGGCTAGGCTTGCATGTTCTGCCAACTTAGCCGCTGCTTGAGCAGCAGAGGTAGCATCCTTAAATTTCATGTTCCAATTCTGCCTGCCAACAGAATAATTACCATTACCATCTCCAGGAAATGATTGCCCATGTTCCAACCTTTCATACTTGAAACCTAAGTGCCATGAACCACCATCATCCACACAATATTGCCTTTAAAGTTCTACAACAGATCAGGCAGCTAGGCTTGAATGTTCAACAAACTCAGCCGCTACTTGAGCAGCAGAGGTAGCATCCTTAAATTTCATGTTCTAATTCTGCATGCCAACCAAAAAATTACCATTACCATCTCCAGGAAATGATTTCCCATGTTCCAACATTTCATAATTGAAACCTAAGTGGCATGAACCACCATCATCAACACAATATTGCATTAAAAGTTCTACAACAGCTCTGGCAGCTAGGCTTGCATGTTCTGCAAACTCAGTCGCTGCTTGAGTAGTAGAGGTAGCATCCATAGATTTCATGTTCTAATTCTTCCTGCCAAAAAAATATTTACCATTACCATCTCCAGGAAATGATTGCCCATGTTCTAGCCTTTCATACTTGAAACCTAAGTGGCATGAACCACCATCATCAACACAATATTGCCATGAAAGTTCTACACGAGCTCTGGCAGCTAGACTTGCATGTTATGCAAATTCAGCCGTTGCTTGAGCAGCAGAGTTAGCGTCCTTAAATTTCATGTTCCAATTCTGCCTGCCAATAGAAAATTTACCATTACCATCTCTATGAAATGATTGCCCATGTTCCAACCTTTCATACTTGAAACCTAAGTGGCATGAACCACCATCATCCACACAATATTGCGCTTTAATATTCTGCAAACTCAGCCGCTGCTTGAGCAGCAAAGGTAGCATCCTTAAATTTCATGTTCCAATTTTGCCTGCCAACATAAAAATTACCATAACCATCTCAAGGAAATGATTGCCCATGTTCCAACCTTTCATCCTTGAAACCTAAGTGGCATGAACCACCATCATCAACACAATATTGCCTTTAAAGTTCTACAACAGCTCTGGCAGCTAGGCTTGAATGTTCTACAAACTCAGCCGCTTCTTGAGAAGCAGAAGTAGCATCCTTAAATTTTATGTTCCAATTCTACCTGCCAACCGAAAAATTACCATTACCATCTCCAGGAAATGATTGCTCATGTTCCAACCTTTTATCCTTGAAACCTAAGTGGCATGAACCACCATCATCAACACAATATTGCCTTGAAAGTTCTACAATAGCTCTGGCAGCTAGGCTTGCATGTTCTGCAAACTCAGCCGCTGCTTGAGCAACATAGGTAGCATCCTTAAATTTCTTGTTCCAATTCTGCCTGCCAATAGAAAATTTACCATTACCATCTCCAGGAAATGCTTTCCCATGTTCCAACCTTTCATCCTTGAAACCTAAGTGGTATGAACCACCATCATCCACACAATATTGCGCTTTAATATTCTGCAAACTCAGCCGCTTCTTGAGCAGCAGAGGTAGCATCCTTAAATTTCATGTTCCAATTCTGCATGCCAAACAAACAATTACCATTACCATCTCCAGGAAATGATTGCCCATGTTCCAACCTTTCATACTTGAAACCTAAGTGGCATGAACCACCATCATCAACACAATATTGCATTAAAAGTTCTACAACAGCTCTGGCACCTAGGTTTGCATGCTTTGCAGAGTTAGTCGCTGCTTGAGCAACAGAGGTAGCATCCTTAAATTTCATGTTCCAATTTTGCCTGCCAACAGAAAAATTACCATTACCATCTCCAGGAAATGATTGCCCATGTTCCAACATTTCATCCTTGAAACCTAAGTGGCATGAACCACCATCATCAACACAATATTGCCTTGAAAGTTCTACAACAGCTATGGCAGCTAGCCTTGAATGTTCTTCAAACTCAACCGCTGCTTGAGCAGCAGAGGTAGCATCCTTAAATTTCATGTTCCAATTCTGCATGCCAAATGAAGAATTACCATTACCATCTCCAGGAAATGATTGCCCATGTTCCTACATTTCATCCTTGAAACCTAAGTAGCATGAATCACCATCATCAACATAATATTGCCTTGAAAGTTCTACAACAGCTCTGGCACCTAGGTTTGCATGCTCTGCAAAGTCAGTCGCTGCTTGAGCAGCAGAGGTAGCATCCTTAAATTTCATGTTCCAATTATGCCTGCCAACAGAAAAATTACCATTACCATCTCCAGGAAATGATTGCCCATGTTCCAACATTTCATCCTTGAAACCTAAGTGACATGAACCACCATCATCGACACAATATTGCCTTTAAAGTTCTACAATATCTCTGGCGGCTAGGCTTGCTTGTTCAGCAAACGCAGCCGCTGCTTGAGCAGCAGAGGTAGCATCCTTAAATTTCATGTTCCAATTCTGCCTGCCAACCAAAAAATTACCATTACCATCTCCAGCAAATGATTGCCCATGTTCCAATCTTTCATCCTTGAAACCTAAATGTAATGAACCACCATCATCAACACAATATTGCCTTGAAAGTTCTACAAAAGCTCTGGCGGCTAGGCTTGCATGTTCTACCAACTTAGCCGCTGCTTGAGCAGCTGAGGTAACATCCTTAAATTTCATGTTCCAATTCTGCCTGCCAAAAGAATAATTATCATTACCATCTCCAGGAAATGATTGCCCATGTTCCAACCTTTCATACTTGAAACCTAAGTGCCATGAACCACCATCATCCACACAATATTGCCTTTAAAGTTCTACAACAGATCAGGCAGCTAGGCTTGAATGTTCAACAAACTCAGCCGCTACTTGAGCAGCAGAGGTAGCATCCTTAAATTTCATGTTCTAATTCTGCATGCCAACCAAAAAATTACCATTACCATCTCCAGGAAATGATTTCCCATGTTCCAACATTTCATAATTGAAACCTAAGTGGCATGAACCACCATCATCAACACAATATTGCATTAAAAGTTCTACAACAGCTCTGGCAGCTAGGCTTGCATGTTCTGCAAACTCAGTCGCTGCTTGAGTAGTAGAGGTAGCATCCATAGATTTCATGTTCTAATTCTTCCTGCCAAAAAAATATTTACCATTACCATCTCCAGGAAATGATTGCCCATGTTCTAGCCTTTCATACTTGAAACCTAAGTGGCATGAACCACCATCATCAACACAATATTGCCATGAAAGTTCTACACGAGCTCTGGCAGCTAGACTTGCATGTTATGCAAATTCAGCCGTTGCTTGAGCAGCAGAGTTAGCATCCTTAAATTTCATGTTCCAATTCTGCCTGCCAATAGAAAATTTACCATTACCATCTCTATGAAATGATTGCCCATGTTCCAACCTTTCATACTTGAAACCTAAGTGGCATGAACCACCATCATCCACACAATATTGCGCTTTAATATTCTGCAAACTCAGCCGCTGCTTGAGCAGCAAAGGTAGCATCCTTAAATTTCATGTTCCAATTTTGCCTGCCAACATAAAAATTACCATAACCATCTCAAGGAAATGATTGCCCATGTTCCAACCTTTCATCCTTGAAACCTAAGTGGCATGAACCACCATCATCAACACAATATTGCCTTTAAAGTTCTACAACAGCTCTGGCAGCTAGGCTTGAATGTTCTACAAACTCAGCCGCTTCTTGAGAAGCAGAAGTAGCATTCTTAAATTTTATGTTCCAATTCTACCTGCCAACCGAAAAATTACCATTACCATCTCCAGGAAATGATTGCTCATGTTCCAACCTTTTATCCTTGAAACCTAAGTGGCATGAACCACCATCATCAACACAATATTGCCTTGAAAGTTCTACAATAGCTCTGGCAGCTAGGCTTGCATGTTCTGCAAACTCAGCCGCTGCTTGAGCAACATAGGTAGCATCCTTAAATTTCTTGTTCCAATTCTGCCTGCCAATAGAAAATTTACCATTACCATCTCCAGGAAATGCTTTCCCATGTTCCAACCTTTCATCCTTGAAACCTAAGTGGTATGAACCACCATCATCCACACAATATTGCGCTTTAATATTCTGCAAACTCAGCCGCTTCTTGAGCAGCAGAGGTAGCATCCTTAAATTTCATGTTCCAATTCTGCATGCCAAACAAACAATTACCATTACCATCTCCAGGAAATGATTGCCCATGTTCCAACCTTTCATACTTGAAACCTGAGTGGCATGAACCACCATCATCAACACAATATTGCATTAAAAGTTCTACAACAGCTCTGGCACCTAGGTTTGCATGCTTTGCAGAGTTAGTCGCTGCTTGAGCAACAGAGGTAGCATCCTTAAATTTCATGTTCCAATTTTGCCTGCCAACAGAAAAATTACCATTACCATCTCCAGGAAATGATTGCCCATGTTCCAACATTTCATCCTTGAAACCTAAGTGGCATGAACCACCATCATCAACACAATATTGCCTTGAAAGTTCTACAACAGCTATGGCAGCTAGCCTTGAATGTTCTTCAAACTCAACCGCTGCTTGAGCAGCAGAGGTAGCATCCTTAAATTTCATGTTCCAATTCTGCATGCCAAATGAAGAATTACCATTACCATCTCCAGGAAATGATTGCCCATGTTCCTACATTTCATCCTTGAAACCTAAGTGGCATGAATCACCATCATCAACATAATATTGCCTTGAAAGTTCTACAACAGCTCTGGCACCTAGGTTTGCATGCTCTGCAAAGTCAGTCGCTGCTTGAGCAGCAGAGGTAGCATCCTTAAATTTCATGTTCCAATTATGCCTGCCAACAGAACAATTACCATTACCATCTTCAGGAAATGATTGCCCATGTTCCAACATTTCATCCTTGAAACCTAAGTGACATGAACCACCATCATCGACACAATATTGCCTTTAAAGTTCTACAATATCTCTGGCGGCTAGGCTTGCTTGTTCAGCAAACGCAGCCGCTGCTTGAGCAGCAGAGGTAGCATCCTTAAATTTCATGTTCCAATTCTGCCTGCCAACCAAAAAATTACCATTACCATCTCCAGCAAATGATTGCCCATGTTCCAATCTTTCATCCTTGAAACCTAAATGTAATGAACCACCATCATCAACACAATATTGCCTTGAAAGTTCTACAAAAGCTCTGGCGGCTAGGCTTGCATGTTCTACCAACTTAGCCGCTGCTTGAGCAGCTGAGGTAACATCCTTAAATTTCATGTTCCAATTCTGCCTGCCAAAAGAATAATTACCATTACCATCTCCAGGAAATGATTGCCCATGTTCCAACCTTTCATACTTGAAACCTAAGTGCCATGAACCACCATCATCCACACAATATTGCCTTTAAAGTTCTACAACAGATCAGGCAGCTAGGCTTGAATGTTCAACAAACTCAGCCGCTACTTGAGCAGCAGAGGTAGCATCCTTAAATTTCATGTTCTAATTCTGCATGCCAACCAAAAAATTACCATTACCATCTCCAGGAAATGATTTCCCATGTTCCAACATTTCATAATTGAAACCTAAGTGGCATGAACCACCATCATCAACACAATATTGCATTAAAAGTTCTACAACAGCTCTGGCAGCTAGGCTTACATGTTCTGCAAACTCAGTCGCTGCTTGAGTAGTAGAGGTAGCATCCATAAATTTCATGTTCTAATTCTTCCTGCCAAAAAAATATTTACCATTACCATCTCCAGGAAATGATTGCCCATGTTCTAGCCTTTCATACTTGAAACCTAAGTGGCATGAACCACCATCATCAACACAATATTTCCATGAAAGTTCTACACGAGCTATGGCAGCTAGACTTGCATGTTATGCAAATTCAGCCGTTGCTTGAGCAGCAGAGGTTGCATCCTTAAATTTCATGTTCATATTATGTCTGCCAACAGAAAAATTACCATTACCATCTCCAGGAAATGATTGCCCATGTTCCAACCTTTCATCCTTGAAAACTAAGTGGCAGGAACCACCATCATCAACACACTATTGCCTTGAAAGTTCTACAAAAGCTCTGGCGGCTAGGCTTGCATGTTCTGCAAACTCAGCCGCTGCTTGAGCAGCAGAGGTAGCATCCTTAAATTTCATGTTCATATTATGTCTGCCAACAGAAAAATTACCATTACCATCTCTAGGAAATGATTGCCCATGTTCCAACCTTTCATCGTTGAAAACTAAGTGGCATGAACCACCATCATCAACACACTATTGCCTTGAAAGTTCTACAAAAGCTCTGGAGGCTAGGCTTGCATGTTCTGCAAACTCAGTCGCTGCTTGAGCAGCAGAGGTAGCATCCTTAAATTTCATGTTCCAATTCTGCCTGCCAACAGAAAAATTACCATTACCATCTTTAGGAAATGATTGCCCATGTTCCAACCTTTTATACTTGAAACCTAAGTGGCATGAACCACCATCATCAACACAATATTGCATTAAAAGTTCTACAACAGCTCTGGCAGCTAGGCTTGCATGTTCTTCAAACTCAGTCGCTGCTTGAGCAGTTGAGGTAGCATCCTTAAATTTCATGTTCTAATTCTTCCTGCCAAAAAAATATTTACCATTACCATCTCCAGGAAATGATTGCCCAAGTTCTAGCCTTTCATCCATGAAACCTAAGTGGCATGAACCACCATTATCAACACAATATTGCCTTGAAAGTTCTACAAAAGCTCTGGCGGCTAGGCTTGCATGTTCTGCAAACTCAGCCGCTGCTTGAGCAGCAGAGATAGCATCCTTAAATTTCATGTTCCAATTCTGCATGCCAACCAAAAAATTACCATTACCATCTCCAGCAAATGATTGCCCATGTTCCAATCTTTCATCCTTGAAACCTAAGTGGCATGAACCACCATCATCAACACAATATTGCCTTGAAAGTTCTAAAAAACCTCTGGCGACAAGGCTTGCATGTTCTGCAAACTCAGCCGCTGCTTGTGCAACAGAGGTAGCATCCTTAAATTTCATGTTCCAATTCTGCTTGCCAACAGAAAAATTACCATTACCATCTTTAGGAAATGATTGCCTATGTTCCAACATTTCATACTTGAAACCTAAGTGGCATGAACCACCATCATCAACATAATATTGCCTTGAAAGTTCTATAAGAGCTCTGGCAGCTGGACTTGCATGTTATGCAAACTCATCCGCTCCTTGAGCAGCAGTGGTGGCATCCTTACCATCTCCAGCAAATGATTGCCCATGTTCCAATCTTTCATCCTTGAAACCTAAGTGGCATGAACCACCATCATCAACACAATATTGCCTTGAAAGTTCTACAAAAGCTCTGGCGGCTAGGTTTGCATGTTTTGCAAACTCAGCCGCTGCTTGAGCAGCAGAGATAGCATCCTTAAATTTCGTTTTCCAATTCTGCATGCCAACCAAAAAATTACCATTACCATCTCCAGCAAATGATTTCCCATGTTCCAATCTTTCATCCTTGAAACCTAAGTGGCATGAACCACCATCATCAACACAATATTGCCTTGAAAGTTCTATGGCAGCTAGGCTTGCATGTTCTGCAAACTCAGTTGCTGCTTGAGCAGTAGAGGTAGCATCCTTAAATTTCATGTCCTAATTCTTCCTTCCAAAAAAATATTTACCATTACCATCTCCAGGAAATGATTGCCCATGTTCTAGCCTTTCATACTTGAAACCTAAGTGGCATGAACCACCATCATCAACACAATATTGCCTTGAAAGTTCTACAAGAGCTCTGGCAGCTAGACTTGCATGTTATGCAAACTCAGCCGCTGCTTGAGCAGCAGAGGTAGCATCCTTAAATTTCATGTTCATATTATGTCTGCCAACAGAAAAATTACCATTACCATCTCCAAGAAATGATTGCCCATGTTCCAACCTTTCATCCTTGAAAACTAAGTGGCATGAACCACCATCATCAACACACTATTGCCTTGAAAGATCTACAAAAGCTCTGGCGGCTAGGCTTGCATGTTCTACAAACTCAGCCGCTGCTTGAGCAGCAGAGGTAGCATCCTTAAATTTCATGTTCCAATTCTCCCTGCCAACAGAAAAATTACCATTACCATCTTTAGGAAATGATTGCCCATGTTCCAACCTTTCATACTTGAAACCTAAGTGGCATGAACCACCATCATCAACATAATATTGCATTAAAAGTTCTACAACAGCTCTGGCAGCTAAGCTTGCATGTTCTGCAAACTCAGTCGCTGCTTGAGCAGTAGAGGTAGCATCCTTAAATTTCATGATCTAATTCTTCCTGCCAAAAAGGTATTTACCATTTCCATCTCCAGGAAATGATTGCCCATGTTCTAGCCTTTCATACTTGAAACCTAAGTGGCATGAACCACCATCATCAACACAATATTGCCTTGAAAGTTCTACAAAAGCTTTGGCGGCTAGGCTTGCATGTTATACAAACTCATCCGCTGCTTGAGCAGCAGAGGTGGCATCCTTAAATTTCATGTTCCAATTCTGCCTGCCAACAGAAAAATTACCATTACCATCTCCAGCAAATGATTGCCCATGTTCCAGTCTTTCATCCTTGAAACCTAAGTGGCATGAACCACCATCATCAACACAATATTGCCTTGAAAGTTCTACAAAGCTCTGGCGGCTAGGCTTGCATGTTCTGCAAACTCGCCGCTGCTTGAGAAGCAGAGATAGCATCCTTAAATTTCATGTTCCAATTCTGCATGCCAACCAAACAATTACCATTACCATCTCCAGCAAATGATTGCCCATGTTCCAATCTTTCATCCTTGAAACCTAAGTGGCATGAACCACCATCATCAACACATTATTGCCTTGAAAGTTCTACAAAAGCTCTGACGGCTAGGATTGCATGTTCTGCAAACTCAGCCGCTGGTTGAGCAGCAGAGGTAGCGTCCTTAAATTTCATGTTCCAATTCTGCCTGCCAACAGAAAAATTACCATTACCATCTTTAGGAAATGATTGCCCATGTTCCAACCTTTCATACTTAAAACCTAAGTGGCATGAACCACCATCATCAACACAATATTGCATTAAAAGTTCTACAACAACTCTGGCAGCTGGGCTTGCATGTTCTGCAAACTCAGTCGCTGCTTGAGCAGTAGAGGTAGCATCCTTAAATTACATGATCTAATTCTTCCTGCCAAAAAAATATTTACCATTACCATCTCCAGGAAATGATTGCCCATGTTCTAGCCTTTCATACTTGAAACCTAAGTGGCATGAACCACCATCATCAACACAATATTGCCATGAAAGTTCTACACGAGCTCTGGCAGCTAGACTTGCATGTTATGCAAACTCAGCCGTTGCTTGAGCAGCAGAGGTAGCATCCTTAAATTTCATGTTCATATTATGTCTGCCAACAGAAAAATTACCATTACCATCTCCAGGAAATGATTGCCCATGTTCCAACCTTTCATCCTTGAAAACTAAGTGGCAGGAACCACCATCATCAACACAATATTGCCTTGAAAGTTCTACAAAAGCTCTGGCGGCTAGGCTTGCATGTTCTGCAAACTCAGCCGCTGCTTGAGCAGCAGAGGTAGCATCCTTAAATTTCATGTTCATATTATGTCTGCCAATAGAAAAATTACCATTACCATCTCCAGGAAATGATTGCCCGTGTTCCAACCTTTCATCCTTGAAAACTAAGTGGCATGAACCACCATCATCAACACACTATTGCCTTGAAAGTTCTACAAAAGCTCTGGCGGCTAGGCTTGCATGTTCTACAAACTCAGCCGCTGCTTGAGCAGCAGAGGTAGCATCCTTAAATTTCATGTTCCAATTCCGCCTGCCAACAGAAAAATTACCATTACCATCTCCAGGAAATGATTGCCCATGTTCCAACCTTTCATCCTTGAAACCTAAGTGGTATGAACCACCATCATCAACACAATATTGCCTTGAAAGTTCTACAAAAGCTCTGGCGGCTAGGCTTGCATGTTCTGCAAACTCGCCGCTGCTTGTGAAGCAGAGATAGCATCCTTAAATTTCATGTTCCAATACTGCATGCCAACCAAACAATTACCATTACCATCTCCAGTAAATGATTGCCCATGTTCCAATCTTTCATCCTTGAAACCTAAGTGGCATGAATCACCATCATCAACACATTATTGCCTTGAAAGTTCTACAAAAGCTCTGGCGGCTAGGATTGCATGTTCTGCAAACTCAGCCGCTGGTTGAGCAGCAGAGGTAGCATCCTTAAATTTCATGTTCCAATTCTGCCTGCCAACAGAAAAATTACCATTACCATCTTTAGGAAATGATTGCCTATGTTCCAACATTTCATACTTGAAACCCAAGTGGCATGAACCACCATCATCAACACAATATTTCCATGAAAGTTCTACAAGAGCTCTGGCAGCTAGGCTTGCATGTTCTGCAAACTCAGTCGCTGCTTGAGCAGTAGAGGTAGCATCCTTAAATTTCATGTCCTAATTCTTCCTGCCAAAAAAATATTTACCATTACCATCTCCAGGAAATGATTGCCCATGTTCTAGCCTTTCATACTTGAAACCTAAGTGGCATGAACCACCATCATCAACACAATATTGCCTTGAAAGTTCTACAAGAGCTCTGGCAGCTAGACTTGCATGTTATGCAAACTCAGCCGCTGCTTGAGCAGCAGAGGTAGCATCCTTAAATTTCATGTTCATATTATGTCTGCTAACAGAAAAATTACCATTACCATCTCCAAGAAATGATTGCCCATGTTCCAACCTTTCATCCTTGAAAACTAAGTGGCATGAACCACCATCATCAACACACTATTACCTTGAAAGTTCTACAAAAGCTCTGGCGGCTAGGCTTGCATGTTCTGACAAACTCAGCCGCTGCTTGAGCAGCAGAGGTAGCATCCTTAAATTTCATGTTCCAATTCTGCCTACCAACAGAAAAATTACCATTACCATCTTTAGGAAATGATTGCCCATGTTCCAACCTTTCATACTTGAAACCTAAGTGGCATGAACCACCATCATCAACATAATATTGCATTAAAAGTTCTACAACAGCTCTGGCAGCTAAGCTTGCATGTTCTGCAAACTCAGTCGCTGCTTGAGCAGTAGAGGTAGCATCCTTAAATTTCATGATCTAATTCTTCCTGCCAAAAAAGTATTTACCATTTCCATCTCCAGGAAATGATTGCCCATGTTCTAGCCTTTCATACTTGAAACCTAAGTGGCATGAACCACCATCATCAACACAATATTGCCTTGATAGTTCTACAAAAGCTGTGGCGGCTAGGCTTGCATGTTCTGCAAACTCAGCCGCTGCTTGAGCAGCAGAGATAGCATCCTTAAATTTTATGTTCCAATTCTGCATGCCAACCAAAAAATTACCATTACCATCTCCAGCAAATGATTGTCCATGTTCCAATCTTTCATCCTTGAAACCTAAGTGGCATGAACCACAATCATCAACACATTATTGCCTTGAAAGTTCTACAAAAGATCTGGCGGCTAGGCTTGCATGTTCATCAAACTCAGTCGCTGCTTGAGCAGCAGAGGTAGCATCCTTAAATTTCATGTTCCAATTCTGCCTGCCAATAGAAAAATTACCATTACCATCTTTAGGAAATGATTGCCTATGTTCCAACATTTCATACTTGAAACCTAAGTGGCATGAACCACCATCATCAACACAATATTGCCTCGAAAGTTCGACAAAAGCTCTGGCTGCTAGGCTTGCATGTTCTGCAAACTCAGCCGCTGCTTGAGCAGTAGAGGTAGCATCCTTAAATTTCATGTTCCAATTCTGCCTGCCAACAGAAAAATTACCATTACCATCTTTAGGAAATGATTGCCTATGTTCCAACATTTCATACTTGAAACCCAAGTGGCATGAACCACCATCATCAACACAATATTGCCTTGAAAATTCTACAAAAGCTTTGGCGGCTAGGCTTGCATGTTATGCAAACTCATCCACTGCTTGAGCAGCAGAGGTGGCATCCTTAAATTTCATGTTCCAATTCTGCCTGCCAACAGAAAAATTACCATTACCATCTCCAGCAAATGATTGCCCATGTTCCAGTCTTTCATCCTTGAAACCTAAGTGGCATGAACCACCATCATCAACACAATATTGCCTTGAAAGTTCTACAAAGCTCTGGCGGCTAGGCTTGCATGTTCTGCAAACTCGCCGCTGCTTGAGAAGCAGAGATAGCATCCTTAAATTTCATGTTCCAATTCTGCATGCCAACCAAACAATTACCATTACCATCTCCAGCAAATGATTGCCCATGTTCCAATCTTTCATCCTTGAAACCTAAGTGGCATGAACCACCATCATCAACACATTATTGCCTTGAAAGTTCTACAAAAGCTCTGGCGGCTAGGATTGCATGTTCTGCAAACTCAGCCGCTAGTTGAGCAGTAGAGGTAGCATCCTTAAATTTCATGTTCCAATTCTGCCTGCCAACAGAAAAATTACCATTACCATCTTTAGGAAATGATTGCCCATGTTCCAACCTTTCATACTTGAAACCTAAGTGGCATGAACCACCATCATCAACACAATATTGCATTAAAAGTTCTACAACAGCTCTGGCAGCTGGGCTTGCATGTTCTGCAAACACAGTCGCTGCTTGAGCAGTAGAGGTAGCATCCTTAAATTACATGATCTAATTCTTCCTGCCAAAAAAATATTTACCATTACCATCTCCAGGAAATGATTGCCCATGTTCTAGCCTTTCATACTTGAAACCTAAGTGGCATGAACCACCATCATCAACACAATATTGCCATGAAAGTTCTACACGAGCTCTGGCAGCTAGACTTGCATGTTATGCAAACTCAGCCGCTGCTTGAGCAGCAGAGGTAGCATCCTTAAATTTCATGTTCATATTATGTCTGCCAACAGAAAAATTACCATTACCATCTCCAGGAAATGATTGCCCATGTTCCAACCTTTCATCCTTGAAAACTAAGTGGCAGGAACCACCATCATCAACACAATATTGCCTTGAAAGTTCTACAAAAGCTCTGTGGCGGCTAGGCTTGCATGTTCTGCAAACTCAGCCGCTGCTTGAGCAGCAGAGGTAGCATCCTTAAATTTCATGTTCATATTATGTCTGCCAATAGAAAAATTACCATTACCATCTCCAGGAAATGATTGCCCATGTTCCAACCTTTCATCCTTGAAAACTAAGTGGCATGAACCACCATCATCAACACACTATTGCCTTGAAAGTTCTACAAAAGCTCTGGCGGCTAGGCTTGCATGTTCTACAAACTCAGCCGCTGCTTGAGCAGCAGAGGTAGCATCCTTAAATTTCATGTTCCAATTCTGCCTGCCAACAGAAAAATTACCATTACCATCTCCAGCAAATGATTGCCCATGTTCCAATCTTTCATCCTTAAAACCTAAATGGCATGAACCACCATCATCAACACAATATTGCCTTAAAAGTTCTACAAAAGCTCTGGCGGCTAGGCTTGCATGTTCTACAAACTCGCCGCTGCTTGTGAAGCAGAGATAGAATCCTTAAATTTCATGTTCCAATACTGCATGCCAACCAAACAATTACCATTACCATCTCCAGTAAATGATTGCCCATGTTCCAATCTTTCATCCTTGAAACCTAAGTGGCATGAATCACCATCATCAACACATTATTGCCTTGAAAGTTCTACAAAAGCTCTGGCGGCTAGGATTGCATGTTCTGCAAACTCAGCCGCTGGTTGAGCAGCAGAGGTAGCATCCTTAAATTTCATGTTCCAATTCTGCCTGCCAACAGAAAAATTACCATTACCATCTTTAGGAAATGATTGCCCATGTTCCAACCTTTCATACTTGAAACCTAAGTGGCATGAACCACCATCATCAACACAATATTGCATTAAAAGTTCTACAACAGCTCTGGCAGCTGGGCTTGCATGTTCTGCAAACTCAGTCGCTGCTTGAGCAGTAGAGGTAGCATCCTTAAATTACATGATCTAATTCTTCCTGCCAAAAAAATATTTACCATTACCATCTCCAGGAAACGATTGCCCATGTTCTAGCCTTTCATACTTGAAACCTAAGTGGCATTAACCACCATCATCAACACAATATTGCCATGAAAGTTCTACACGAGCTCTGGCAGCTAGACTTGCATGTTATGCAAACTCAGCCGTTGCTTGAGCAGCAGAGGTAGCATCCTTAAATTTCATGTTCATATTATGTCTGCCAACAGAAATATTACCATTACCATCTCCAGGAAATGATTGCCCATGTTCCAACCTTTCATCCTTGAAAACTAAGTGGCAGGAACCACCATCATCAACACAATATTGCCTTGAAAATTCTACAAAAGCTCTGGCGGCCAGGCTTGCATGTTCTGCAAACTCAGCCGCTGCTTGAGCAGCAGAGGTAGCATCCTTAAATTTCATGTTCATATTATGTCTGCCAACAGAAAAATTACAATTACCATCTCCAGGAAATGATTGCCCATGTTCCAACCTTTCATCCTTGAAAACTAAGTGGCATGAACCACCATCATCAACACACTATTGCCTTGAAAGTTCTACAAAAGCTCTGGCGGCTAGGCTTGCATGTTCTACAAACTCAGCCGCTGCTTGAGCAGCAGAGGTAGCATCCTTAAATTTCATGTTCCAATTCTACCTGACAACAAAACAATTACCATTACCATCTTTACGAAATGATTGCCAATGTTCCAACCTTTCATACTTGTAACCTAAGTGGCATGAACCACCATCATCAACACAATATTGCATTAAAAGTTCTACAACAGCTCTGGCAGCTAGGCTTGCAAGTTCTGCAAACTCAGACGCTGCTTGAGCAGTAGAGGTAGCATCCTTAAATTTCATGATCTAATTCTTCCTGCCAAAACAATATTTACCATATCCAAAAAATTACCATTACCATCTCCAGGAAATGATTGCCCATGTTCCAACCTTTCATACTTGTAACCTAAGTGGCATGAACCACCATCATCAACACAATATTGCATTAAAAGTTCTACAACAGCTCTGGCAGCTAGGCTTGCAAGTTCTGCAAACTCAGACGCTGCTTGAGCAGTAGAGGTAGCATCCTTAAATTTCATGATCTAATTCTTCCTGCCAAAACAATATTTACCATATCCATCGCCAAAAGCTCTGGCGGCTAGGCTTGCATGTTCTACAAACTCAGCCGCTGCTTGAGCAGCAGAGGTAGCATCCTTAAATTTCATGTTCCAATTCTACCTGACAACAAAACAATTACCATTACCATCTTTACGAAATGATTGCCCATGTTCCAACCTTTCATACTTGTAACCTAAGTGGCATGAACCACCATCATCAACACAATATTGCATTAAAAGTTCTACAACAGCTCTGGCAGCTAGGCTTGCAAGTTCTGCAAACTCAGACGCTGCTTGAGCAGCAGAGGTAGCATCCTTAAATTTCATGTTCATATTATGTCTGCTAACAGAAAAATTACCATTACCATCTCCAGGAAATGATTGCCCATGTTCCAACCTTTCATCCTTGAAAACTAAGTGGCATGAACCACCATCATCAACACACTATTACCTTGAAAGTTCTACAAAAGCTCTGGCGGCTAGGCTTGCATGTTCTACAAACTCAGCCGCTGCTTGAGCAGCAGAGGTAGCATCCTTAAATTTCAGGTTCCAATTCTGCCTACCAACAGAAAAATTACCATTACCATCTTTAGGAAATGATTGCCCATGTTCCAACCTTTCATACTTGAAACCTAAGTGGCATGAACCACCATCATCAACATAATATTGCATTAAAAGTTCTACAACAGCTCTGGCAGCTAAGCTTGCATGTTCTGCAAACTCAGTCGCTGCTTGAGCAGTAGAGGTAGCATCCTTAAATTTCATGATCTAATTCTTCCTGCCAAAAAGTATTTACCATTTCCATCTCCAGGAAATGATTGCCCATGTTCTAGCCTTTCATACTTGAAACCTAAGTGGCATGAACCACCATCATCAACACAATATTGCCTTGATAGTTCTACAAAAGCTGTGGCGGCTAGGCTTGCATGTTCTGCAAACTCAGCCGCTGCTTGAGCAGCAGAGATAGCATCCTTAAATTTTATGTTCCAATTCTGCATGCCAACCAAAAAATTACCATTACCATCTCCAGCAAATGATTGTCCATGTTCCAATCTTTCATCCTTGAAACCTAAGTGGCATGAACCACAATCATCAACACATTATTGCCTTGAAAGTTCTACAAAAGATCTGGCGGCTAGGCTTGCATGTTCATCAAACTCAGTCGCTGCTTGAGCAGCAGAGGTAGCATCCTTAAATTTCATGTTCCAATTCTGCCTGCCAATAGAAAAATTACCATTACCATCTTTAGGAAATGATTGCCTATGTTCCAACATTTCATACTTGAAACCTAAGTGGCATGAACCACCATCATCAACACAATATTGCCTTGAAAGTTCTACAAAAGCTCTGGCGGCTAGGCTTGCATGTTCTGCAAACTCAGCCGCTGCTTGAGCAGTAGAGGTAGCATCCTTAAATTTCATGTTCCAATTCTGCCTGCCAACAGAAAAATTACCATTACCATCTTTAGGAAATGATTGCCTATGTTCCAACATTTCATACTTGAAACCTAAGTGGCATGAACCACCATCATCAACACAATATTGCCTTGAAAATTCTACAAAAGCTTTGGCGGCTAGGCTTGCATGTTATGCAAACTCATCCACTGCTTGAGCAGCAGAGGTGGCATCCTTAAATTTCATGTTCCAATTCTGCCTGCCAACAGAAAAATTACCATTACCATCTCCAGCAAATGATTGCCCATGTTCCAGTCTTTCATCCTTGAAACCTAAGTGGCATGAACCACCATCATCAACACAATATTGCCTTGAAAGTTCTACAAAGCTCTGGCGGCTAGGCTTGCATGTTCTGCAAACTCGCCGCTGCTTGAGAAGCAGAGATAGCATCCTTAAATTTCATGTTCCAATTCTGCATGCCAACCAAACAATTACCATTACCATCTCCAGCAAATGATTGCCCATGTTCCAATCTTTCATCCTTGAAACCTAAGTGGCATGAACCACCATCATCAACACATTATTGCCTTGAAATTCTACAAAAGCTCTGGCGGCTAGGATTGCATGTTCTGCAAACTCAGCCGCTAGTTGAGCAGTAGAGGTAGCATCCTTAAATTTCATGTTCCAATTCTGCCTGCCAACAGAAAAATTACCATTACCATCTTTAGGAAATGATTGCCCATGTTCCAACCTTTCATACTTGAAACCTAAGTGGCATGAACCACCATCATCAACACAATATTGCATTAAAAGTTCTACAACAGCTCTGGCAGCTGGGCTTGCATGTTCTGCAAACTCAGTCGCTGCTTGAGCAGTAGAGGTAGCATCCTTAAATTACATGATCTAATTCTTCCTGCCAAAAAAATATTTACCATTACCATCTCCAGGAAATGATTGCCCATGTTCTAGCCTTTCATACTTGAAACCTAAGTGGCATGAACCACCATCATCAACACAATATTGCCTTGATAGTTCTACAAAAGCTGTGGCGGCTAGGCTTGCATGTTCTGCAAACTCAGCCGCTGCTTGAGCAGCAGAGATAGCATCCTTAAATTTTATGTTCCAATTCTGCATGCCAACCAAAAAATTACCATTACCATCTCCAGCAAATGATTGTCCATGTTCCAATCTTTCATCCTTGAAACCTAAGTGGCATGAACCACAATCATCAACACATTATTGCCTTGAAAGTTCTACAAAAGATCTGGCGGCTAGGCTTGCATGTTCTGCAAACTCAGCCGCTGCTTGAGCAGCAGAGGTAGCATCCTTAAATTTCATGTTCATATTATGTCTGCCAATAGAAAAATTACCATTACCATCTCCAGGAAATGATTGCCCATGTTCCAACCTTTCATCCTTGAAAACTAAGTGGCATGAACCACCATCATCAACACACTATTGCCTTGAAAGTTCTACAAAAGCTCTGGCGGCTAGGCTTGCATGTTCTACAAACTCAGCCGCTGCTTGAGCAGCAGAGGTAGCATCCTTAAATTTCATGTTCCAATTCTGCCTGCCAACAGAAAAATTACCATTACCATCTCCAGCAAATGATTGCCCATGTTCCAATCTTTCATCCTTAAAACCTAAATGGCATGAACCACCATCATCAACACAATATTGCCTTAAAAGTTCTACAAAAGCTCTGGCGGCTAGGCTTGCATGTTCTACAAACTCGCCGCTGCTTGTGAAGCAGAGATAGAATCCTTAAATTTCATGTTCCAATACTGCATGCCAACCAAACAATTACCATTACCATCTCCAGTAAATGATTGCCCATGTTCCAATCTTTCATCCTTGAAACCTAAGTGGCATGAATCACCATCATCAACACATTATTGCCTTGAAAGTTCTACAAAAGCTCTGGCGGCTAGGATTGCATGTTCTGCAAACTCAGCCGCTGGTTGAGCAGCAGAGGTAGCATCCTTAAATTTCATGTTCCAATTCTGCCTGCCAACAGAAAAATTACCATTACCATCTTTAGGAAATGATTGCCCATGTTCCAACCTTTCATACTTGAAACCTAAGTGGCATGAACCACCATCATCAACACAATATTGCATTAAAAGTTCTACAACAGCTCTGGCAGCTGGGCTTGCATGTTCTGCAAACTCAGTCGCTGCTTGAGCAGTGAGGTAGCATCCTTAAATTACATGATCTAATTCTTCCTGCCAAAAAAATATTTACCATTACCATCTCCAGGAAACGATTGCCCATGTTCTAGCCTTTCATACTTGAAACCTAAGTGGCATTAACCACCATCATCAACACAATATTGCCATGAAAGTTCTACACGAGCTCTGGCAGCTAGACTTGCATGTTATGCAAACTCAGCCGTTGCTTGAGCAGCAGAGGTAGCATCCTTAAATTTCATGTTCATATTATGTCTGCCAACAGAAATATTACCATTACCATCTCCAGGAAATGATTGCCCATGTTCCAACCTTTCATCCTTGAAAACTAAGTGGCAGGAACCACCATCATCAACACAATATTGCCTTGAAAATTCTACAAAAGCTCTGGCGGCCAGGCTTGCATGTTCTGCAAACTCAGCCGCTGCTTGAGCAGCAGAGGTAGCATCCTTAAATTTCATGTTCATATTATGTCTGCCAACAGAAAAATTACAATTACCATCTCCAGGAAATGATTGCCCATGTTCCAACCTTTCATCCTTGAAAACTAAGTGGCATGAACCACCATCATCAACACACTATTGCCTTGAAAGTTCTACAAAAGCTCTGGCGGCTAGGCTTGCATGTTCTACAAACTCAGCCGCTGCTTGAGCAGCAGAGGTAGCATCCTTAAATTTCATGTTCCAATTCTACCTGACAACAAAACAATTACCATTACCATCTTTACGAAATGATTGCCAATGTTCCAACCTTTCATACTTGTAACCTAAGTGGCATGAACCACCATCATCAACACAATATTGCATTAAAAGTTCTACAACAGCTCTGGCAGCTAGGCTTGCAAGTTCTGCAAACTCAGACGCTGCTTGAGCAGTAGAGGTAGCATCCTTAAATTTCATGATCTAATTCTTCCTGCCAAAACAATATTTACCATATCCAAAAAATTACCATTACCATCTCCAGGAAATGATTGCCCATGTTCCAACCTTTCATACTTGTAACCTAAGTGGCATGAACCACCATCATCAACACAATATTGCATTAAAAGTTCTACAACAGCTCTGGCAGCTAGGCTTGCAAGTTCTGCAAACTCAGACGCTGCTTGAGCAGTAGAGGTAGCATCCTTAAATTTCATGATCTAATTCTTCCTGCCAAAACAATATTTACCATATCCATCGCCAAAAGCTCTGGCGGCTAGGCTTGCATGTTCTACAAACTCAGCCGCTGCTTGAGCAGCAGAGGTAGCATCCTTAAATTTCATGTTCCAATTCTACCTGACAACAAAACAATTACCATTACCATCTTTACGAAATGATTGCCCATGTTCCAACCTTTCATACTTGTAACCTAAGTGGCATGAACCACCATCATCAACATAATATTGCATTAAAAGTTCTACAACAGCTCTGGCAGCTAGGCTTGCAAGTTCTGCAAACTCAGACGCTGCTTGAGCAGCAGAGGTAGCATCCTTAAATTTCATGTTCATATTATGTCTGCTAACAGAAAAATTACCATTACCATCTCCAGGAAATGATTGCCCATGTTCCAACCTTTCATCCTTGAAAACTAAGTGGCATGAACCACCATCATCAACACACTATTACCTTGAAAGTTCTACAAAAGCTCTGGCGGTTAGGCTTGCATGTTCTACAAACTCAGCCGCTGCTTGAGCAGCAGAGGTAGCATCCTTAAATTTCAGGTTCCAATTCTGCCTACCAACAGAAAAATTACCATTACCATCTTTAGGAAATGATTGCCCATGTTCCAACCTTTCATACTTGAAACCTAAGTGGCATGAACCACCATCATCAACATAATATTGCATTAAAAGTTCTACAACAGCTCTGGCAGCTAAGCTTGCATGTTCTGCAAACTCAGTCGCTGCTTGAGCAGTAGAGGTAGCATCCTTAAATTTCATGATCTAATTCTTCCTGCCAAAAAAGTATTTACCATTTCCATCTCCAGGAAATGATTGCCCATGTTCTAGCCTTTCATACTTGAAACCTAAGTGGCATGAACCACCATCATCAACACAATATTGCCTTGATAGTTCTACAAAAGTTGTGGCGGCTAGGCTTGCATGTTCTGCAAACTCAGCCGCTGCTTGAGCAGCAGAGATAGCATCCTTAAATTTTATGTTCCAATTCTGCATGCCAACCAAAAAATTACCATTACCATCTCCAGCAAATGATTGTCCATGTTCCAATCTTTCATCCTTGAAACCTAAGTGGCATGAACCACAATCATCAACACATTATTGCCTTGAAAGTTCTACAAAAGATCTGGCGGCTAGGCTTGCATGTTCATCAAACTCAGTCGCTGCTTGAGCAGCAGAGGTAGCATCCTTAAATTTCATGTTCCAATTCTGCCTGCCAATAGAAAAATTACCATTACCATCTTTAGGAAATGATTGCCTATGTTCCAACATTTCATACTTGAAACCTAAGTGGCATGAACCACCATCATCAACACAATATTGCCTTGAAAGTTCTACAAAAGCTCTGGCGGCTAGGCTTGCATGTTCTGCAAACTCAGCCGCTGCTTGAGCAGTAGAGGTAGCATCCTTAAATTTCATGTTCCAATTCTGCCTGCCAACAGAAAAATTACCATTACCATCTTTAGGAAATGATTGCCTATGTTCCAACATTTCATACTTGAAACCTAAGTGGCATGAACCACCATCATCAACACAATATTGCCTTGAAAATTCTACAAAAGCTTTGGCGGCTAGGCTTGCATGTTATGCAAACTCATCCACTGCTTGAGCAGCAGAGGTGGCATCCTTAAATTTCATGTTCCAATTCTGCCTGCCAACAGAAAAATTACCATTACCATCTCCAGCAAATGATTGCCCATGTTCCAGTCTTTCATCCTTGAAACCTAAGTGGCATGAACCACCATCATCAACACAATATTGCCTTGAAAGTTCTACAAAGCTCTGGCGGCTAGGCTTGCATGTTCTGCAAACTCGCCGCTGCTTGAGAAGCAGAGATAGCATCCTTAAATTTCATGTTCCAATTCTGCATGCCAACCAAACAATTACCATTACCATCTCCAGCAAATGATTGCCCATGTTCCAATCTTTCATCCTTGAAACCTAAGTGGCATGAACCACCATCATCAACACATTATTGCCTTGAAAGTTCTACAAAAGCTCTGGCGGCTAGGATTGCATGTTCTGCAAACTCAGCCGCTAGTTGAGCAGTAGAGGTAGCATCCTTAAATTTCATGTTCCAATTCTGCCTGCCAACAGAAAAATTACCATTACCATCTTTAGGAAATGATTGCCCATGTTCCAACCTTTCATACTTGAAACCTAAGTGGCATGAACCACCATCATCAACACAATATTGCATTAAAAGTTCTACAACAGCTCTGGCAGCTGGGCTTGCATGTTCTGCAAACTCAGTCGCTGCTTGAGCAGTAGAGGTAGCATCCTTAAATTACATGATCTAATTCTTCCTGCCAAAAAAATATTTACCATTACCATCTCCAGGAAATGATTGCCCATGTTCTAGCCTTTCATACTTGAAACCTAAGTGGCATGAACCACCATCATCAACACAATATTGCCATGAAAGTTCTACACGAGCTCTGGCAGCTAGACTTGCATGTTATGCAAACTCAGCCGTTGCTTGAGCAGCAGAGGTAGCATCCTTAAATTTCATGTTCATATTATGTCTGCCAACAGAAAAATTACCATTACCATCTCCAGGAAATGATTGCCCATGTTCCAACCTTTCATCCTTGAAAACTAAGTGGCAGGAACCACCATCATCAACACAATATTGCCTTGAAAGTTCTACAAAAGCTCTGGCGGCTAGGCTTGCATGTTCTGCAAACTCAGCCGCTGCTTGAGCAGCAGAGGTAGCATCCTTAAATTTCATGTTCATATTATGTCTGCCAATAGAAAAATTACCATTACCATCTCCAGGAAATGATTGCCCATGTTCCAACCTTTCATCCTTGAAAACTAAGTGGCATGAACCACCATCATCAACACACTATTGCCTTGAAAGTTCTACAAAAGCTCTGGCGGCTAGGCTTGCATGTTCTACAAACTCGCCGCTGCTTGTGAAGCAGAGATAGAATCCTTAAATTTCATGTTCCAATACTGCATGCCAACCAAACAATTACCATTACCATCTCCAGTAAATGATTGCCCATGTTCCAATCTTTCATCCTTGAAACCTAAGTGGCATGAATCACCATCATCAACACATTATTGCCTTGAAAGTTCTACAAAAGCTCTGGCGGCTAGGATTGCATGTTCTGCAAACTCAGCCGCTGGTTGAGCAGCAGAGGTAGCATCCTTAAATTTCATGTTCCAATTCTGCCTGCCAACAGAAAAATTACCATTACCATATTTAGGAAATGATTGCCCATGTTCCAACCTTTCATACTTGAAACCTAAGTGGCATGAACCACCATCATCAACAAAATATTGCATTAAAAGTTCTACAACAGCTCTGGCAGCTGGGCTTGCATGTTCTGCAAACTCAGTCGCTGCTTGAGCAGTAGAGGTAGCATCCTTAAATTACATGATCTAATTCTTCCTGCCAAAAAAATATTTACCATTACCATCTCCAGGAAACGATTGCCCATGTTCTAGCCTTTCATACTTGAAACCTAAGTGGCATTAACCACCATCATCAACACAATATTGCCATGAAAGTTCTACACGAGCTCTGGCAGCTAGACTTGCATGTTATGCAAACTCAGCCGTTGCTTGAGCAGCAGAGGTAGCATCCTTAAATTTCATGTTCATATTATGTCTGCCAACAGAAAAATTACCATTACCATCTCCAGGAAATGATTGCCCATGTTCCAACCTTTCATCCTTGAAAACTAAGTGGCAGGAACCACCATCATCAACACAATATTGCCTTGAAAATTCTACAAAAGCTCTGGCGGCCAGGCTTGCATGTTCTGCAAACTCAGCCGCTGCTTGAGCAGCAGAGGTAGCATCCTTAAATTTCATGTTCATATTATGTCTGCCAACAGAAATATTACCATTACCATCTCCAGGAAATGATTGCCCATGTTCCAACCTTTCATCCTTGAAAAACTAAGTGGCATGAACCACCATCATCAACACACTATTGCCTTGAAAGTTCTACAAAAGCTCTGGCGGCTAGGCTTGCATGTTCTACAAACTCAGCCGCTGCTTGAGCAGCAGAGGTAGCATCCTTAAATTTCATGTTCCAATTCTACCTGACAACAAAACAATTACCATTACCATCTTTACGGAAATGATTGCCCATGTTCCAACCTTTCATACTTGTAACCTAAGTGGCATGAACCACCATCATCAACACAATATTGCATTAAAAGTTCTACAACAGCTCTGGCAGCTAGGCTTGCAAGTTCTGCAAACTCAGACGCTGCTTGAGCAGTAGAGGTAGCATCCTTAAATTTCATGATCTAATTCTTCCTGCCAAAACAATATTTACCATATCCATCTCCAGGAAATGATTGCCCATGTTCTAGCCTTTCATACTTGAAGCCTAAGTGGCATGAACCACCATCATCAATATAATATTGCCTTGAAAGTTCTACAAAAGCTCTAGCGGCTAGGCTTGCATATTCTGCAAACTCAGCCGCTGCTTGAGCAGCAGAGATAGCATCCTTAAATTTCATGTTCCAATTCTGCATGCCAACCAAAAAATTACCATTACCATCTCTAGCAAATGATTGCCCATGATCCAATCTTTCATCCTTGAAACCTAAGTGGCACGAACCACAATCATCAACACATTATTGCCTTGAAAGTTCTACAAAAGCTCTGGCGGCTAGGCTTGCATGTTCTGCAAACTCAGCCGCTGCTTGAGCAGCAGAGGTAGCATCCTTAAATTTCATGTTCCAATTCTGCCTGCCATTAGAATAATTACCATTACCATCTTTAGGAAATGATTGCCTATGTTCCAACATTTCATACTTGAAACCTAAGTGGCATGAACCACCATCATCAACACAATATTGCCTTGAAAGTTCTACAAAAGCTCTGGCGGCTAGGCTTGCATGTTCTGCAAACTCAGCCGCTGCTTGGGCAGCAGAGGTAGCATCCTTAAATTTCATGTTCCAATTCTGCCTGCCAACAGAAAAATTACCATTACCTTCTTTAGGAAATGATTGCCTATGTTCCAACATTTCATACTTGAAACCTAAGTGGCATGAACCACCATCATCAACACAATATTGCCTTGAAAGTTCTACAAAAGCTTTAGCGGCTAGGCTTGCATGTTATGCAAACTCATCCACTACTTGAGCAGCAGAGGTGGCATCCTTAAATTTCATGTTCCAATTCTGCCTGCCAACAGAAACATTACCATTACCATCTCCAGCAAATAATTGCCCATGTTCCAATCTTTCATCCTTGAAACCTAAGTGGCATGAACCACCATCATCAACACAATATTGCCTTGAAAGTTCTACAAAAGCTCTGGCGGCTAGGCTTGCATGTTCTGCAAACTCAGCCGCTGCTTGAGCAGCAGAGGTAGCATCCTTAAATTTCATGTTCAAATTCTGCCTGCCAATAGAAAAATTACCATTACCATCTTTAGGAAATGATTGCCTATGTTCCAACATTTCATACTTGAAACCTAAGTGGCATGAACCACCATCATCAACACAATATTTCCTTGAAAGTTCTACAAAAGCTCAGGCGGCTAGGATTGCATGTTCTTCAAACTCAGCCGCTGCTTGAACAGCAGAGGTAGCATCCTTAAATTTCATGTTCCAATTCTGCCTGCCAACAGAAAAATTACCATTACCATCTTTAGGAAATGATTGCCTATGTTCCAGCATTTTATACTTGAAACCTAAGTGGCATGAACCACCATCATCAACACAATATTGCCTTGAAAGTTCTACAAAAGCTTTAGCGGCTAGGCTTGCATGTTATGCAAACTCATCCACTACTTGAGCAGCAGAGGTGGCATCCTTAAATTTCATGTTCCAATTCTGCCTGCCAACAGAAAAATTACCATTACCATCTCCAGCAAATAATTGCCCATGTTCCAATCTTTCATCCTTGAAACCTAAATGGCATGAACCACCATCATCAACACAATATTGCCTTGAAAGTTCTACAAAAGCTCTGGCGGCTAGGCTTGCATGTTATGCAAACTCATCCGCTGCTTGAGCAGCAGAGGTGGCATCCTTAAATTTCATGTTCCAATTCTGCCTGCCAACAGAAAAATTACAATTACCATCTCCAGCAAATAATTGCCCATGTTCCAATCTTTCATCCTTGAAACCTAAGTGGCATGAACCACCATCATCAACACAATATTGCCTTGAAAGTTTTACAAAAGCTCTGGCGGCTAAGCTTGCATGTTCTGCAAAACGCAGCCGCTGCTTGAGCAGCAGAGGTAGCATCCTTAAATTTCATGTTCCAATTCTGCCTGCCAACCAAAAAATTACCATTACCATCTCCAGCAAATGATTGCCCATGTTCCAATCTTTCATCCTTGAAACCTAAGTGGCATGAACCACCATCATCAACACAATATTGCCTTGAAAGTTCTACAAAAGCTCTGGCGGCTAGGCTTCCATGTTCTGCAAACTCAGCCGCTGCTTGAGCAGGAGAGGTAGCATCCTTAAATTTCATGTTCCAATTCTGCCTGCCAACAGAAAAATTACCATTACCATCTTTAGGAAATGATTGCCCATGTTCCAACCTTTCATACTTGAAACCTAAGTGGCATGAACCACCATTATCAACACAATATTGCATTAAAAGTTCTACAACAGCTCTGGCAGCTGGGCTTGCATGTTGTGCAAACTCAGTCGCTGCTTGAGCAGTAGAGGTAGCATCCTTAAATTTCATGATCTAATTCTTCCTGCCAAAATAATATTTACCATTTCCATCTCCAAGAAATGATTGCCCATGTTCTAGCCTTTCATACTTGAAACCTAAGTGGCATGAACCACCATCATCAACACAATATTGCCTTGAAAATTCTACAAAAGCTCTGGCGGCTAGGCTTCCATGTTATGCAAACTCAGCCGCTACTTGAGCAGCAGAGATAGCATCCTTAAGTTTCATGTTCCAATTCTGCATGCCAACCGAAGAATTACCATTACCATCTCCAGCAAATAATTGCCCATGTTCCAATCTTTCATTCTTAAAACTTAAGTGGCATGAACCACCATCATCAACACATTATTTCCTTTAAAGTTCTACAAAAGCTCTGGCGGCTAGGCTTGCATATTCTGCAAACTCAGCCGTTGCTTGAGCAGCAGAGGTAGCATCCTTAAATTTCATGTTCCAATTCTGCATGCCAACCAAACAATTACCATTACCATCTCCAGCAAATGATTGCCCATGTTCCAATCTTTCATCCTTGTAACCTAAGTGGCATGAACCACCATCATCAAAACATTATTGCCTTGAAAGTTCTACAAAAGCTCTGGCGGCGAGGCTTGCATATTTTGCAAACTCAGCCGCTGCTTGAGCAGCAGAGGTAGCATCCTTAAATTTCATGTTCCAATTCTACCTGCCAACAGAAAAATTACTATTACCATCTTTAGGAAATGATTGCCTATGTTCCAACCTTTCATACTTGAAACCTAAGTGGCATGAACCACCATCATCCACACAATATTGCATTAAAAGTTCTACAACAGCTCTGGCAGCTGGGCTTGCATGTTCTGCAAACTCAGTCGCTGCTTGAGCAGTAGAGGTAGCATCCTTAAATTTCAAGATCTAATTCTTTCTGCCAAAAAAATATTTACAATTTCCATCTCCAGGAAATGATTGCCCATGTTCTAGCCTTTCATCCTTGAAACCTAAGTGGCATGAACCACCATCATCAACAAAATATTGCCTTGAAAGTTCTACAAAAGCTCTGGCGGCTAGGCTTGCATGTTCTGCAAACTCAGCCACTGCTTGAGCAGCAGAGGTAGCATCCTTAAATTTCATGTTCCAATTCTGCATGCCAACCGAAAAATTACCATTACCATCTCCAGGAAATGATTGCCCATGTTCTAGCCTTTCATACTTGAAACCTAAGTGGCATGAACCACCATCATGAGCACAATATTGCCATGAAAGTTCTACAATAGCTCTGGCAGCTAGACTTGCGTGTTATGCAAACTCAGCCGCTGCTTGAGCAGCAGAGGTAGCATCCTTAAATTTCATGTTCATATTATGTCTGCCAACAGAAAAATTACCATTACCATCTCCAGGAAATGATTGCCCATGTTCCAACCTTTCAACCTTGAAAACTAAGTGGCATGAACCACCATCATCAACACACTATTGCCTTGAAAGTTCTACAAAGCTCTGGCAGCTAGGCTTGCATGTTCTGCAAACTCAGCCGCTGCTTGAGTAGCAGAGGTAGCATCCTTAAATTTCATGTTCCAATTCTGCCTGCCAACTGAAAAATTACCATTACCATCTCTAGGAAATGATTGCCCATGTTCCAACCTTTTCATCCTTGAAACCTAAGTGGCATGAACCACCATCATCAACACAATATTGCCTTGAAAGTTCTACAAAAGCTCTGGCGGCTAGGCTTGCATGTTCTGCAAACTCAGCCGCTGCTTGAACAACAGAGGTAGCATCCTTAAATTTCATGTTCCAATTCTGCCTGCCAACAGAAAAATTACCATTACCATCTCAAGGAAATGATTGCCCATGTTCCAACCTTTCATCCTTGAAAACTAAGTGGCATGAACCACCATTATAAACACAATATTGCCTTGAAAGTTCTAAAAAAGCTCAGGCGGCTAGGCTTGCATGTTCTGTAAACTCAGCCGCTGCTTGAGCAGCAGATGTTACATCCTTAAATTTCATGTTCTAATTCTGCCTGCCAATAGAAAAATTACCATTACAATCTTTAGGAAATGATTGCCCATGTTCCAACCTTACATACTTGAAACCTAAGTGGCATGAACCACCATCATCAACACAATATTGCATTAAAAGTTCTACAACAGTTGTGGCAGCTAGGCTTGCATATTCTGCAAACTCAGTCGCTTCTTGAGCAGCAGAGGTAGCTTCCTTAAATTTCATGTTCCAATTCTGCCTGCCAACAGAACAATTGCCATTACCATCTTTAGGAAATTATTGCCCATGTTCCAACTTTTCAAACTTGAAACCTAAGTGGCATGAACCACCATCATCAACACAATATTGCATAAAAAGTTCTACAACAGCTCTGGCAGCTAGGCTTTCATGTTCTGCAAACTCAGTCGCTGCTTGAGCAGTAGAGGTAGCATCCTTAAATTTCTTGTTCTAATTCTTCCTGCCAAAACAATATTTACCCTTACCATCTCCAGGAAATGATTGCCCATGTTCTAGGCTTTCATACTTGAAACATTAGTGGCATGAACCACCATCATCAACACAATATTAACATGAAAGTTCTACAAGAGCTCTGGCAGCTAGACTTGCATGTTATGCAAACTCAGCCGCTGCTTGAGCAGCAGAGGTAGTATCCTTAAATTTCATGTTCATGTTATGTCTGCCAACAGAAAAATTACCATTACCATCTCCAGGAAATGATTGCCCATGTTCCAACCTTTCATCCTTGAAAACTAAGTGGCATGAACAACCATCATCAACACACTATTGCCTTGAAAGTTCTACAAAAGCTCTGGCGGCTAGGCTTGCATGTTCTGCAAACTCAGCCGCTGCTTGAGCAGCAGAGGTAGCATCCTTAAATTTCATGTTCCAATTCTGCCTGTCAACAGAAAAATTACCATTAACATCTCCAGCAAATGATTGCCCATGTTCCAATCTTTCATCCTAAAAACCTAAGTGGCATGAACCACCACCATCAACTCAATATTGCCTTAAAAGTTCTACAAAAGCTCTGGCGGCTAAGCTTGCATGTTCTGCAAACTCAGCCACTGCTTGAGCAGCAGAGTTAGCATCCTTAAATTTTATGTTCCAATTCTGCCTGCCAACAGAACAATTATCATTCACATCTTTAGGAAATGATTGCCTATGTTCAAACATTTCATACTTGAAACCTAAGTGGCATGAACCACCATCATCAACACAATATTGCCTTGAAAGTTCTACAAAAGCTTTGGCAGCTAGGCTTGCATGTTATGCAAACTCATCCGCTGCCTGATCAGCAGAGGTAGCATCCTTAAATTTCATGTTCCAATTCTGCCTGCCAACAGAAAAATTACCATTACCATCTCCAGCAAATGATTGCCCATGTTCCAATCTTTCATCCTTGAAACCTAGGTGGCATGAACCACCATCATCAACACAATATTGCCTTGAAAGTTCTACAAAAGCTCTGGCGGCTAGGCTTGCATGTTCTACAAACTCAGCGGTTGCTTGAGCAGCAGAGGTAGCATCCTTAAATTTCATGTTCATATTACGTCTGCCAATAGAAACATTACCATTACCATCTCCAGGAAATGATTGCCCATGTTCCAACCTTTCATCCTTGAAACCTAAGTGGCATGAACCACCTTCATCAACACAATATTTCCTTGAAAGTTCTACAAAAGCTCTGGTGGCTAAGCTTGCATGTTCTGCAAACTCAGCCGCTGCTTGAGCAGCAGAGGTAGCATCCTTAAATTTTATGTTCCAATTCTGCCTGCCAACAGAACAATTATCATTACCATCTTTAGGAAATGATTGCCTATGTTCAAACATTTCATACTTGAAACCTAAGTGGCATGAACCACCATCATCAACACAATATTGCCTTGAAAGTTCTACAAAAGCTTTGGCAGCTAGGCTTGCGTGTTATGCAAACTCAGCCGCAGCTTGAGCAGCAGAGGTAGCATCCTTAAATTTCATGTTCCAATTCTGCCTGCCAAAAGAAAAATTACCATTAACATCTCCAACAAATGATTGCCCATGTTCCAATCTTTCATCCTTGAAACCTAAGTGGCATGAACCACCATCATCAACACAATATTGCCTTGAAAGTTCTACAAAAGCTCTGGCGGCTAGGCTTGCATGTTCTGCAAACTCAGCGGCTGCTTGAGAAGCAGAGGTAGCATCCTTAAATTTCATGTTCATATTACGTCTGCCAATAGAAAAATTACCATTACCATCTCCAGGAAATGATTGCCCATGTTCCAACCTTTCATCCTTGAAACCTAAGTGGCATGAACCACCTTCATCAACACAATATTGCCTTGAAAGTTCTACAACAGCTCTGGCAGCTAGGCTTGAATGTTCTGCAAACTCAGCCGCTGCTTGAGCAGCACAGGTAGCATCCTTAAATTTCATGTTCCAATTCTTCCTGCCAACCGAAAAATTACCATTACCATCTCCAGCAAATGATTGCCCATGTTCCAATCTTTCATCCTTGAAACCTAAGTGGCATGAACCACCATTATCAACACAATATTGCCTTGAAAGTTCTACAAAAGCTCTGGTGGCTAAGCTTGCATGTTCTGCAAACTCAGCCGCTGCTTGAGCAACAGAGGAAGCATCCTTTAATTTCATGTTCCAATTCTGCCTGCCAACAGAAAAATTACCATTACCATCTCCAGGAAATGATTGCCCATGTTCCAACCTTTCATACTTGAAACCTAAGTGGCATGAACCACCATCATCTACACAATATTGCGCTTGAATGTTCTGCAACAGCTCTGGCAGCTAGGCCTGAATGTTCTGCAAACTCATCCGCTGCTTGAGCAGCAGAGGTAGCATCCTTAAATATCATGTTCATATTCTGCCTGCCAACAGAAAAATTACAATTACCATCTTTAGGAAATGATTGCCCATGTTCCAACCTTTCATACTTGAAACCTAAGTGGCATGAAACACCATCATCAACACAATATTGCATTAAAAGTTCTACAACAGCTCTTGCAGCTAGGCTTGCATGCTCTGCAAACTCAATCGCTCCTTGAGCAGTAGAGGTAGCATCCTTAAATTTCAAGTTCTAATTCTTCCTGCCAAAAAAAATATTTACTATTACCATCTCCAGGAAATGATTGCCCAAGTTCTAGCCTTTCATACTTGAAACCTAAGTGGCATGAACCACCATCATGAGCACAATATTGCCATGAAAGTTCTACAAGAGCTCCGGCAGCTAGACTTGCGTGTCATGCAAACTCAGCCGCTGCTTGAGCAGCAGAGGTAGCATCCTTAAATTTCATGTTCATATTATGTCTGCCAACAGAAAAATTACCATTACCATCTCCAGGAAATGATTGCCCATGTTCCAACCTTTCAACCTTGAAAACTAAGTGGCATGAACCACCATCATCAACACATTATTGCCTTGAAAGTTCTACAAAGCTCTGGCAGCTAGGCTTGCATGTTCTGCAAACTCAGCCGCTGCTTGAGTAGCAGAGGTAGCATCCTTAAATTTCATATTCCAATTCTGCCTGCCAACAGAAAAATTACCATTACCATCTTTAGGAAATGATTGCCCATGTTCCAACCTTTCATCCTTGAAACCTAAGTGGCATGAACCACCATCATTAACACAATATTGCCTTGAAAGTTCTACAACAGCTCTGGAAGCTAGGCTTTAATGTTCTGCAAACGCAGTTGCTGCTTGAGCAGCAGAGGTAACATCCTTAAATTTCATGTTCCAATTCTGCCTGCCAACCGAAAAATGACCATTACCATCTCCAGCAAATGATTGCCCATGTTCCGATCTTTCATCCTTGAAACCTAAGTGACATGAACCACCATCATCAACACTATATTGCCTTGAAAGTTCTACAAAAGCTCTGGCAGCTAAGCTTGCATGTTCTGCAAACTCAGCCGCTGCTTGAGCAGCAGAGGTAGCATCCTTAAATTTTATGTTCCAATTCTGCCTACCAACAGAAAAATTACCATTACCATCTTTAGGAAATGATTGCCTATGTTCCAACAATTCATACTTGAAACCTAAGTGGCATGAACCACCATCACCAATACAATATTGCCTTGAAAGTTCTACAAAAGCTTTGGCGGGTAGGCTTGCATGTTATGCAAACTCATCCGCTGCTTGAGCAGCAGAGGTAGCATCCTTAAATTTCATGTTCCAATTCTGCCTACCAACAGAAAAATTACCATTACCATCTCCAGCAAATGATTGCCCATGTTCCAATCTTTCATCCTCGAAACCTAAGTGGCATGAACCACCATCATCAACACAATATTGCCTTGAAAGTTCTACAAAAGCTCTGGCGGCTAGGCTTGCATGTTCTGCAAACTCCGCCACTACTTGAGCAGCAGAGGTAGCATCCTTTAATTTCATGTTCATAGGATGTCTGCCAACAGAAAAATTACCATTACCATCTCCAGGAAATGATTGCCCATGTTCCAACCTTTCATCCTTGAAACCTAAGTGGCATGAACCACCGTCATCAACACAATATTGCCTTGAAAGTTCTACAACAGCTCTGGCAGCTAGGCCTGAATGTTCTGCAAACTCAGCCGCTGCTTCAGCAGCAGAGGTAGCATCCTTAAATTTCATGTTCCAATTCTGCCTGCCAACCGAAAAATTACCATTACCATCTCCAGCAAATGATTGCCCGTGTTCCAATCTTTCATCCTTGAAACCTAAGTGGCATGAACCACCATCATCAACACAATATTGCCTTGAAAGTTCTACAAAAGCTCTGGCGGCTAGGCTTGCATGTTCTGCAAACTCAGCCGCTGCTTGAGCAGTAGAGGTAGCATCCTTAAATTTCATGTTCCAATTCTTCCTGCCAACAGAAAAATTACCATTACCATCTTTAGGAAATGATTGCCCATGTTCCAACCTTTCATACTTGAAACCTAAGTGGCATGAACCACCATCATCAACACAATATTGCATTAAAAGTTCTACAACAGCTCTGGCAGCTAGGCTTGCATGTTCTGCAAACTCAGTCGCTGCTTGAGCAGTAGAGGTAGCATCCTTAAATTTAATGTTCTAATTCTTTCTGCCAAAAAAATATTTACCATTACCATCTTTAGGAAATGATTGCCCATGTTCAAGCCTTTCATACTTGAAACCTAAGTGGCATGAACCACCATCATCAACACAATATTGCCTTGAAAGTTCTACAAGATCTCTGGCAGCTAGACTTGCATGTTATGCAAACTCAGCCGCTGCTTGAGCAGCAGAGGTAGCATCCTTAAATTTCATGTTCATATTATGTCTGCCAACAGAAAAATTACCAATTACCATCTCCAGGAAATGATTGCCCATGTTCCAACCTTTCATCCTTGAAAACTAAGTGGCATGAACCACCATCATCAACACACTATTGCCTTGAAAGTTCTACAAAAGCTCTGGCGGCTAGGCTTGCATGTTCTGCAAACTCAGCCGCTGCTTGAGTAGCAGAGGTAGCATCCTTAAATTTCATGTTCCAATTCTGCCTGCCAACAGAAGAATTACCATTACCATCTCTAGGAAATGATTGCCCATGTTCCAACCTTTCATCCTTGAAACCTAAGGTGGCATGAACCACCATCATCAACACAATATTGCCTAGAAAGTTCTACAACAGCTCTGGAAGCTAGGCTTTAATGTTCTGCAAACTCAGTTGCTGCTTGAGCAGCAGAGGTAGCATCCTTAAATTTCATGTTCCAATTCTGCCTGCCAACCGAAAAATTACCATTACCATCTCCAGCAAATGATTGCCCATGTTCCGATCTTTCATCCTTGAAACCTAAGTGACATGAACCACCATCATCAACACTATATTGCCTTGAAAGTTCTACAAAAGCTCTGGCAGCTAAGCTTGCATGTTCTGCAAACTCAGCCGCTGGTTGAGCAGCAGAGGTAGCATCCTTAAATTTTATGTTCCAATTCTGCCTGCCAACAGAAAAATTACCATTACCATCTTTAGGAAATGATTGCCCATGTTCCGACCTTTCATACTTGAAACCTAAGTGGCATGAACCACCATCATCAACACAATATTGCATTAAAAGTTCTACAACAGCTCTGGCAGCTAGGCTTGCATGTTCTGCAAACTCAGTCGCTGCTTGAGCAGTAGAGGTAGCATCCTTAAATTTAATGTTCTAATTCTTTCTGCCAAAAAAATATTTACCATTACCATCTTTAGGAAATGATTGCCCATGTTCAAGCCTTTCATACTTGAAACCTAAGTGGCATGAACCACCATCATCAACACAATATTGCCTTGAAAGTTCTACAAGATCTCTGGCAGCTAGACTTGCATGTTATGCAAACTCAGCCACTGCTTGAGCAGCAGAGGTAGCATCCTTAAATTTCATGTTCATATTATGTCTGCCAACAGAAAAATTACCAATTACCATCTCCAGGAAATGATTGCCCATGTTCCAACCTTTCATCCTTGAAAACTAAGTGGCATGAACCACCATCATCAACACACTATTGCCTTGAAAGTTCTACAAAAGCTCTGGCGGCTAGGCTTGCATGTTCTGCAAACTCAGCCGCTGCTTGAGTAGCAGAGGTAGCATCCTTAAATTTCATGTTCCAATTCTGCCTGCCAACAGAAAAATTACCATTACCATCTCTAGGAAATGATTGCCCATGTTCCAACTTTTCATCCTTGAAACCTAAGTGGCATGAACCACCATCATCAACACAATATTGCCTTGAAAGTTCTACAACAGCTCTGGAAGCTAGGCTTTAATGTTCTGCAAACTCAGTTGCTGCTAGAGCAGCAGAGGTAGCATCCTTAAATTTCATGTTCCAATTCTGCCTGCCAACCGAAAAATTACCATTACCATCTTCAGCAAATGATTGCCCATGTTCCAATCTTTCATCCTTGAAACCTAAGTGGCATGAACCACCATCATCAACACACTATTGCCTTGAAAGTTCTACAAAAGCTCTGGCGGCTAGGCTTGCATGTTCTGCAAACTCAGCCGCTGCTTGAGCAGTAGAGGTAGCATCCTTAAATTTCATGTTCCAATTCTGCCTGCCAACAGAAAAATTACCATTACCATCTCTAGGAAATGATTGCCCATATTCCAACCTTTCATCCTTGAAACCGAAATGGCATGAACCACCATCATCAAAAAAATATTGCCTTGAAAGTTCTTCAACAGCTCTGGCAGCTAGGCTTGAATGTTCTGCAAACTCAGCCGCTGCTTGAGCAGAGAGGTAGCATCCTTAAATTTCATGTTCCAATTCTTCTTGCCAACCAAAAAATTAGCATTACCATCTCTAGAAAATGATTGCCCATGTTCCAATCTTTCATCCTTTAAACCTAAGTGGCATGAACCACCATCATCAACACAATATTGCCTTGAAAGTTCTACAAAAGCTCTGGCGGCTAAGCTTCCATGTTCTGCAAACTCAGCCCGCTGCTTGAGTAGCAGAGGTAGCATCCTTAAATTTCATGTTCCAATTCTGCCTGCCAACAGAAAAATTACCATTACCATCTCTAGGAAATGATTGCCCATGTTCCAACCTTTCATCCTTGAAACCTAAGTGGCATGAACCACCATCATCAACACAATATTGCCTTGAAAGTTCTACAACAGCTCTGGAAGCTAGGCTTTAATGTTCTGCAAACTCAGTTGCTGCTAGAGCAGCAGAGGTAGCATCCTTAAATTTCATGTTCCAATTCTGCCTGCCAACCGAAAAATTACCATTACCATCTCCAGCAAATGATTGCCCATGTTCCGATCTTTCATCCTTGAAACCTAAGTGACATGAACCACCATCATCAACACTATATTGCCTTGAAAGTTCTACAAAAGCTCTGGCAGCTAAGCTTGCATGTTCTGCAAACTCAGCCGCTGCTTGAGCAGCAGAGGTAGCATCCTTAAATTTTATGTTCCAATTCTGCCTGCCAACAGAAAAATTACCATTACCATCTTTAGGAAATGATTGCCCATGTTCCGACCTTTCATACTTGAAACCTAAGTGGCATGAACCACCATCATCAACACAATATTGCATTAAAAGTTCTACAACAGCTCTGGCAGCTAGGCTTGCATGTTCTGCAAACTCAGTCGCTGCTTGAGCAGTAGAGGTAGCATCCTTAAATTTAATGTTCTAATTCTTTCTGCCAAAAAAATATTTACCATTACCATCTTTAGGAAATGATTGCCCATGTTCAAGCCTTTCATACTTGAAACCTAAGTGGCATGAACCACCATCATCAACACAATATTGCCTTGAAAGTTCTACAAGATCTCTGGCAGCTAGACTTGCATGTTATGCAAACTCAGCCGCTGCTTGAGCAGCAGAGGTAGCATCCTTAAATTTCATGTTCATATTATGTCTGCCAACAGAAAAATTAGCAATTACCATCTCCAGGAAATGATTGCCCATGTTCCAACCTTTCATCCTTGAAAACTAAGTGGCATGAACCACCATCATCAACACACTATTGCCTTGAAAGTTCTACAAAAGCTCTGGCGGCTAGGCTTGCATGTTCTGCAAACTCAGCCGCTGCTTGAGTAGCAGAGGTAGCATCCTTAAATTTCATGTTCCAATTCTGCCTGCCAACAGAAAAATTACCATTACCATCTCTAGGAAATGATTGCCCATGTTCCAACCTTTCATCCTTGAAACCTAAGTGGCATGAACCACCATCATCAACACAATATTGCCTTGAAAGTTCTACAACAGCTCTGGAAGCTAGGCTTTAATGTTCTGCAAACTCAGTTGCTGCTTGAGCAGCAGAGGTAGCATCCTTAAAGTTCATGTTCCAATTCTGCCTGCCAACCGAAAAATTACCATTACCATCTTCAGCAAATGATTGCCCATGTTCCAATCTTTCATCCTTGAAACCTAAGTGGCATGAACCACCATCATCAACACACTATTGCCTTGAAAGTTCTACAAAAGCTCTGGCGGCTAGGCTTGCATGTTCTGCAAACTCAGCCGCTGCTTGAGCAGTAGAGGTAGCATCCTTAAATTTCATGTTCCAATTCTGCCTGCCCAACAGAAAAATTACCATTACCATCTCTAGGAAATGATTGCCCATATTCCAACCTTTCATCCTTGAAACCGAAATGGCATGAACCACCATCATCAAAAAAATATTGCCTTGAAAGTTCTTCAACAGCTCTGGCAGCTAGGCTTGAATGTTCTGCAAACTCAGCCGCTGCTTGAGCAGAGAGGTAGCATCCTTAAATTTCATGTTCCAATTCTGCTTGCCAACCGAAAAATTAGCATTACCATCTCTAGCAAATGATTGCCCATGTTCCAATCTTTCATCCTTTAAACCTAAGTGGCATGAACCACCATCATCAACACAATATTGCCTTGAAAGTTCTACAAAAGCTCTGGCGGCTAAGCTTGCATGTTCTGCAAACTCAGCCGCTGCTTGAGCAAGCAGCAGAGGTGGCATCCTTAAATTTTATGTTCCAATTCTGCCTGCCAACAGAACAATTACCATTACCATCTTTAGGAAATGATTGCCTATGTTCCAACAATTCATACTTGAAACCTAAGTGGCATGAACCACCATCATCAATACAATATTGCCTTGAAAGTTCTACAAAAGCTTTGGCGGCTAGGCTTGCATGTTATGCCAACTCATCCACTGCTTGAGCAACAGAGGTAGCATCCTTAAATTTCATGTTCCAATTCTGCCTACCAACAGAAAAATTACCATTACCATATCCATCAAATGATTGCCCATGTTCCAATCTTTCATCCTTGAAACCTAAGTGGCATGAACCACCATCATCAACACAATATTGCCTTGAAAGTTCTACAAAAGCTCTGGCGGCTAGGCTTGCATGTTCTGCAAACTCCGCCACTGCTTGAGCAGCAGAGGTAGCATCCTTTAATTTCATGTTCATAGGATGTCTGCCAACAGAAAAATTACCATTACCATCTCCAGGAAATGATTGCCCATGTTCCAACACCTTTCATCCTTGAAACCTAAGTGGCATGAACCACCGTCATCAACACAATATTGCCTTGAAAGTTCTACAACAGCTCTGGCAGCTAGGCCTGAATGTTCTGCAAACTCAGCCGCTGCTTCAGCAGTAGAGGTAGCATCCTTAAATTTCATGTTCCAATTCTGCCTGCCAACCGAAAAATTACCATTACCATCTCCAGCAAATGATTGCCCGTGTTCCAATCTTTCATCCTTGAAACCTAAGTGGCATGAACCACCATCATCAACACAATATTGCCTTGAAAGTTATATAAAAGCTCTGGCGGCTAGGCTTGCATGTTCTGCAAACTCAGCCGCTGCTTGAGCAGTAGAGGTAGCATCCTTAAATTTCATGTTCCAATTCTTCCTGCCAACAGAACAATTACCATTACCATCTTTAGGAAATGATTGCCCATGTTCCAACCTTTCATACTTGAAACCTAAGTGGCATGAACCACCATCATCAACACAATATTGCATTAAAAGTTCTACAACAGCTCTGGCAGCTAGGCTTGCATGTTCTGCAAACTCAGTCGCTGCTTGAGCAGTAGAGGTAGCATCCTTAAATTTAATGTTCTAATTCTTCCTGCCAAAAAAATATTTACCATTACCATCTTTAGGAAATGATTGCCCATGTTCAAGCCTTTCATACTTGAAACCTAAGTGGCATGAACCACCATCATCAACACAATATTGCCTTGAAAGTTCTACAAGAGCTCTGGCAGCTAGACTTGCATGTTATGCAAACTCAGAGCCGCTGCTTGAGCAGCAGAGGTAGCATCCTTAAATTTCATGTTCATATTATGTCTGCCAACAGAAAAATTACCAATTACCATCTCCAGGAAATGATTGCCCATGTTCCAACCTTTCATCCTTGAAAACTAAGTGGCATGAACCACCATCATCAACACACTATTGCCTTGAAAGTTCTACAAAAGCTCTGGCGGCTAGGCTTCCATGTTCTGCAAACTCAGCCGCTGCTTGAGCAGTAGAGGTAGCATCCTTAAATTTCATGTTCCAATTCTGCCTGCCAACAAAAAGATTACCATTACCATCTCTAGGAAATGATTGCCCATGTTCCAACCTTTCATCCTTGAAACCGAAATGGCATGAACCACCATCATCAACACAATATTGCTTTGAAAGTTCTTCAACAGCTCTGGCAGCTAGGCTTGAATGTTCTGCAAACTCAGCCGCTGCTTGAGCAGAGAGGTAGCATCCTTAAATTTCATGTTCCAATTCTTCCTGCCAACCGAAAAATTAGCATAACCATCTCCAGGAAATGATTGCCCATGTTCCAACCTTTCATCCTTTAAACCTAAGTGGCATGAACCACCTTCATCAACACAATATTGCCTTGAAAGTTCTACAACAGCTCTGGCAGCTAGGCTTGAATGTTCTGCAAACTCAGCCGCTGCTTCAGCAGCAGAGGTAGCATCCTTAAATTTCATGATCCAATTCTGCCTGCCAACCGAAAAATTACCATTACCATCTCCAGCAAATGATTGCCCATGTTCCAATCTTTCATCCTTGAAACCTAAGTGGCATGAACCACCATCATCAACACAATATTGCCTTGAAAGTTCTACAAAAGCTCTGGTGGCTAGGCTTGCATGTTCTGCAAACTCAGTCGCTGCTTGAGCAGCAGAGGTAGCATCCTTAAATTTCATGTTCCAATTCTGCCTGCCAACAGAAAAATTACCATTACCATCTTTAGGAAATGATTGCCCATGTTCCAACCTTTCATACTTGAAACCTAAGTGGCATGAACCACCATCATCAACACAATATTGCATTAAAAGTTCTACAACAGCTCTGGCAGCTAGGCTTGCATGTTCTGCAAACTCAGTCGCTGCTTGAGCAGTAGAGGTAGCATCCTTAAATTTAATGTTCTAATTCTTCCTGCCAAAAGAATATTTACCATTACCATCTCCAGCAAATGATTGCCCATGTTCCAATCTTTCATCCTTGAAACCTAAAGTGGCATGAACCACCATCATCAACACAATATTGCCTTGAAAGTTCTACAAAAGCTCTGGTGGCTAGGCTTGCATGTTCTGCAAACTCAGTCGCTGCTTGAGCAGCAGAGGTAGCATCCTTAAATTTCATGTTCCAATTCTTCCTGCCAACAGAAAAATTACCATTACCATCTTTAGGAAATGATTGCCCATGTTCCAACCTTTCATACTTGAAACCTAAGTGGCATGAACCACCATCATCAACACAATATTGCATTAAAAGTTCTACAACAGCTCTGGCAGCTAGGCTTGCATGTTCTGCAAACTCAGTCGCTGCTTGAGCAGTAGAGGTAGCATCCTTAAATTTAATGTTCTAATTCTTCCTGCCAAAAGAATATTTACCATTACCATCTCCAGGAAATGATTGCCCATGTTCAAGCCTTTCATACTTGAAACCTAAGTGGCATGAACCACCATCATCAACACAATATTGCCTTGAAAGTTCTACAAGAGCTCTGGCAGCTAGACTTGCATGTTATGCAAATTCAGCCGCTGCTTGAGCAGCAGAGGTCGCATCCTTAAATTTCATGTTCATATTATGTCTGCCAACAGAATAATTACCAATTACCATCTCCAGGAAATGATTGCCCATGTTCCAACCTTTCATCCTTGAAAACTAAGTGGCATGAACCACCATCATCAAGACACTATTGCCTTGAAAGTTCTACAAAAGCTCTGGCGGCTAAGCTTGCATGTTCTGCAAACTCAGCCGCTGCTTGAGCAGCAGAGGTGGCATCCTTAAATTTTATGTTCCAATTCTGCCTGCCAACAGAAAAATTACCATTACCATCTTTAGGAAATGATTGCCTATGTTCCAACAATTCATACTTGAAACCTAAATGGCATGAACCACCATCATCAATACAATATTTCCTTGAAAGTTCTACAAAAGCTTTGGCGGCTAGGCTTGCATGTTATGCCAACTCATCCGCTGCTTGAGCAGCAGAGGTAGCATCCTTAAATTTCATGTTCCAATTCTGCCTACCAACAGAAAAATTACCATTACCATCTCCATCAAATGATTGCCCATGTTCCAATCTTTCATCCTTGAAACCTAAGTGGCATGAACCACCATCATCAACACAATATTGCCTTGAAAGTTCTACAAAAGCTCTGGCGGCTAGGCTTGCATATTCTGCAAACTCCGCCACTGCTTGAGCAGCAGAGGTAGCATCCTTTAATTTCATGTTCATAGGATGTCTGCCAACAGAAAAATTACCATTACCATCTCCAGGAAATGATTGCCCATGTTCCAACCTTTCATCCTTGAAAACTAAGTGGCATGAACCACCATCATCAAGACACTATTGCCTTGAAAGTTCTACAAAAGCTCTGGCGGCTAAGCTTGCATGTTCTGCAAACTCAGCCGCTGCTTGAGCAGCAGAGGTGGCATCCTTAAATTTTATGTTCCAATTCTGCCTGCCAACCGAAAAATTACCATTACCATCTCCAGCAAATGATTGCCCGTGTTCCAATCTTTCATCCTTGAAACCTAAGTGGCATGAACCACCATCATCAACACAATATTGCCTTGAAAGTTATATAAAAGCTCTGGCGGCTAGGCTTGCATGTTCTGCAAACTCAGCCGCTGCTTGAGCAGTAGAGGTAGCATCCTTAAATTTCATGTTCCAATTCTTCCTGCCAACAGAACAATTACCATTACCATCTTTAGGAAATGATTGCCCATGTTCCAACCTTTCATACTTGAAACCTAAGTGGCATGAACCACCATCATCAACACAATATTGCATTAAAAGTTCTACAACAGCTCTGGCAGCTAGGCTTGCATGTTCTGCAAACTCAGTCGCTGCTTGAGCAGTAGAGGTAGCATCCTTAAATTTAATGTTCTAATTCTTCCTGCCAAAAAAATATTTACCATTACCATCTTTAGGAAATGATTGCCCATGTTCAAGCCTTTCATACTTGAAACCTAAGTGGCATGAACCACCATCATCAACACAATATTGCCTTGAAAGTTCTACAAGAGCTCTGGCAGCTAGACTTGCATGTTATGCAAACTCAGCCGCTGCTTGAGCAGCAGAGGTAGCATCCTTAAATTTCATGTTCATATTATGTCTGCCAACAGAAAAATTACCAATTACCATCTCCAGGAAATGATTGCCCATGTTCCAACCTTTCATCCTTGAAAACTAAGTGGCATGAACCACCATCATCAACACACTATTGCCTTGAAAGTTCTACAAAAGCTCTGGCGGCTAGGCTTGCATGTTCTGCAAACTCAGCCGCTGCTTGAGCAGTAGAGGTAGCATCCTTAAATTTCATGTTCCAATTCTGCCTGCCAACAAAAAGATTACCATTACCATCTCTAGGAAATGATTGCCCATGTTCCAACCTTTCATCCTTGAAACCGAAATGGCTTGAACCACCATCATCAACACAATATTGCTTTGAAAGTTCTTCAACAGCTCTGGTAGCTAGGCTTGAATGTTCTGCAAACTCAGCCGCTGCTTGAGCAGAGAGGTAGCATCCTTAAATTTCATGTTCCAATTCTTCCTGCCAACCGAAAAATTAGCATTACCATCTCCAGGAAATGATTGCCCATGTTCCAACCTTTCATCCTTTAAACCTAAGTGGCATGAACCACCTTCATCAACACAATATTGCCTTGAAAAGTTCTACAACAGCTCTGGCAGCTAGGCTTGAATGTTCTGCAAACTCAGCCGCTGCTTCAGCAGCAGAGGTAGCATCCTTAAATTTCATGATCCAATTCTGCCTGCCAACCGAAAAATTACCATTACCATCTCCAGCAAATGATTGCCCATGTTCCAATCTTTCATCCTTGAAACCTAAGTGGCATGAACCACCATCATCAACACAATATTGCCTTGAAAGTTCTACAAAAGCTCTGGTGGCTAGGCTTGCATGTTCTGCAAACTCAGCCGCTGCTTGAGCAGCAGAGGTAGCATCCTTAAATTTCATGTTCCAATTCTTCCTGCCAACAGAAAAATTACCATTACCATCTTTAGGAAATGATTGCCCATGTTCCAACCTTTCATACTTGAAACCTAAGTGGCATGAACCACCATCATCAACACAATATTGCATTAAAAGTTCTACAACAGCTCTGGCAGCTAGGCTTGCATGTTCTGCAAACTCAGTCGCTGCTTGAGCAGTAGAGGTAGCATCCTTAAATTTAATGTTCTAATTCTTCCTGCCAAAAAAATATTTACCATTACCATCTTTAGGAAATGATTGCCCATGTTCAAGCCTTTCATACTTGAAACCTAAGTGGCATGAACCACCATCATCAACACAATATTGCCTTGAAAGTTCTACAAGAGCTCTGGCAGCTAGACTTGCATGTTATGCAAACTCAGCCGCTGCTTGAGCAGCAGAGGTAGCATCCTTAAATTTCATGTTCATATTATGTCTGCCAACAGAAAAATTACCAATTACCATCTCCATGAAATGATTGCCCATGTTCCAACCTTTCATCCTTGAAAACTAAGTGGCATGAACCACCATCATCAACACACTATTGCCTTGAAAGTTCTACAAAAGCTCTGGCGGCTAGGCTTGCATGTTCTGCAAACTCAGCCGCTGCTTGAGCAGTAGAGGTAGCATCCTTAAATTTCATGTTCCAATTCTGCCTGCCAACAAAAAGATTACCATTACCATCTCTAGGAAATGATTGCCCATGTTCCAACCTTTCATCCTTGAAACCGAAATGGCATGAACCACCATCATCAACACAATATTGCTTTGAAAGTTCTTCAACAGCTCTGGCAGCTAGGCTTGAATGTTCTGCAAACTCAGCCGCTGCTTGAGCAGAGAGGTAGCATCCTTAAATTTCATGTTCCAATTCTTCCTGCCAACCGAAAAATTAGCATTATCATCTCCAGGAAATGATTGCCCATGTTCCAACCTTTCATCCTTTAAACCTAAGTGGCATGAACCACCTTCATCAACACAATATTGCCTTGAAAGTTCTACAACAGCTCTGGCAGCTAGGCTTGAATGTTCTGCAAACTCAGCCGCTGTTTCAGCAGCAGAGGTAGCATCCTTAAATTTCATGATCCAATTCTGCCTGCCAACCGAAAAATTACCATTACCATCTCCAGCAAATGATTGCCCATGTTCCAATCTTTCATCCTTGAAACATAAGTGGCATGAACCACCATCATCAACACAATATTGCCTTGAAAGTTCTACAAAAGCTCTGGTGGCTAGGCTTGCATGTTCTGCAAACTCAGCCGCTGCTTGAGCAGCAGAGGTAGCATCCTTAAATTTCATGTTCCAATTCTTCCTGCCAACAGAAAAATTACCATTACCATCTTTAGGAAATGATTGCCCATGTTCCAACCTTTCATACTTGAAACCTAAGTGGCATGAACCACCATCATCAACACAATATTGCATTAAAAGTTCTACAACAGCTCTGGCAGCTAGGCTTGCATGTTCTGCAAACTCAGTCGCTGCTTGAGCAGTAGAGGTAGCATCCTTAAATTTAATGTTCTAATTCTTCCTGCCAAAAAAATATTTACCATTACCATCTTTAGGAAATGATTGCCCATGTTCAAGCCTTTCATACTTGAAACCTAAGTGGCATGAACCACCATCATCAACACAATATTGCCTTGAAAGTTCTACAAGAGCTCTGGCAGCTAGACTTGCATGTTATGCAAACTCAGCCGCTGCTTGAGCAGCAGAGGTAGCATCCTTAAATTTCATGTTCATATTATGTCTGCCAACAGAAAAATTACCAATTACCATCTCCATGAAATGATTGCCCATGTTCCAACCTTTCATCCTTGAAAACTAAGTGGCATGAACCACCATCATCAACACACTATTGCCTTGAAAGTTCTACAAAAGCTCTGGCGGCTAGGCTTGCATGTTCTGCAAACTCAGCCGCTGCTTGAGCAGTAGAGGTAGCATCCTTAAATTTCATGTTCCAATTCTGCCTGCCAACAAAAAGATTACCATTACCATCTCTAGGAAATGATTGCCCATGTTCCAACCTTTCATCCTTGAAACCGAAATGGCATGAACCACCATCATCAACACAATATTGCTTTGAAAGTTCTTCAACAGCTCTGGCAGCTAGGCTTGAATGTTCTGCAAACTCAGCCGCTGCTTGAGCAGAGAGGTAGCATCCTTAAATTTCATGTTCCAATTCTTCCTGCCAACCGAAAAATTAGCATTATCATCTCCAGGAAATGATTGCCCATGTTCCAACCTTTCATCCTTTAAACCTAAGTGGCATGAACCACCTTCATCAACACAATATTGCCTTGAAAGTTCTACAACAGCTCTGGCAGCTAGGCTTGAATGTTCTGCAAACTCAGCCGCTGTTTCAGCAGCAGAGGTAGCATCCTTAAATTTCATGATCCAATTCTGCCTGCCAACCGAAAAATTACCATTACCATCTCCAGCAAATGATTGCCCATGTTCCAATCTTTCATCCTTGAAACATAAGTGGCATGAACCACCATCATCAACACAATGTTGCCTTGAAAGTTCTACAAAAGCTCTGGTGGCTAGGCTTGCATGTTCTGCAAACTCAGCCGCTGCTTGAGCAGCAGAGGTAGCATCCTTAAATTTCATGTTCCAATTCTTCCTGCCAACAGAAAAATTACCATTACCATCTTTAGGAAATGATTGCCCATGTTCCAACCTTTCATACTTGAAACCTAAGTGGCATGAACCACCATCATCAACACAATATTGCATTAAAAGTTCTACAACAGCTCTGGCAGCTAGGCTTGCATGTTCTGCAAACTCAGTCGCTGCTTGAGCAGTAGAGGTAGCATCCTTAAATTTAATGTTCTAATTCTTCCTGCCAAAAGAATATTTACCATTACCATCTCCAGGAAATGATTGCCCATGTTCAAGCCTTTCATACTTGAAACCTAAGTGGCATGAACCACCATCATCAACACAATATTGCCTTGAAAGTTCTACAAGAGCTCTGGCAGCTAGACTTGCATGTTATGCAAATTCAGCCGCTGCTTGAGCAGCAGAGGTCGCATCCTTAAATTTCATGTTCATATTATGTCTGCCAACAGAATAATTACCAATTACCATCTCCAGGAAATGATTGCCCATGTTCCAACCTTTTATCCTTGAAAACTAAGTGGCATGAACCACCATCATCAAGACACTATTGCCTTGAAAGTTCTGCAAAAGCTCTGGCGGCTAGGCTTGCATGTTCTGCAAACTCAGCCGCTGCTTGAGCAGCAGAGGTAGCATCCTTAAATTTCATGTTCCAATTCTGCCTGCCAACAGAAAAATTACCATTACCATCTCTAGGAAATGATTGCCCATGTTCCAACCTTTCATCCTTGAAACCGAAATGGCATGAACCACCATCATCAACACAATATTCCCTTGAAAGTTCTACAACAGCTCTGGCAGCTAGGCTTGAATGTTCTGCAAACTCAGCCGCTGCTTGAGCAGCAGAGGTAGCATCCTTAAATTTCATGTTCCAATTCTGCCTGCCAACCGAAAAATTAGCATTACCATCTCTAGCAAATGATTGCACATGTTCCGATCTTTCATCCTTGAAACCTAAGTGGCATGAACCACCATCATCAACACAATATTTCCTTGAAAGTTCTACAAAAGCTCTGGCGGCTAAGCTTGCATGTTCTGCAAACTCAGTCGCTGCTTGAGCAACAGAGGTAGCATCCTTAAATTTCATGTTCCATTTCTGCCTTCCAATAGAAAAATTACCATTACCATCTCCCGGAAATGAATACCAAAGTTCCAACATTTCATACTTGAAACCTAAGTGGCATGAACCACCATCATCAACACAATATTTCCTTGAAAGTTCTACAGAAGCTTTGGCGGCTAGGCTTGCATGTTATGCAAACTCATACGCTGGTTGAGCAGCAGAGGTAGCATCCTTAAATTTCATGTTCCAATTTTGCCTGCCAACCGAAAAATTACCATTACCATCTCCAGCAAATGATTGCCCATGTTCCAATCTTTCATCCTTGAAACCTAAGTGGCATGAACAACCATCATCAACACAATATTGCCTTGAAAGTTCTACAAAAGCTCTGGCGGCTAGGCTTGCATGTTCTGCAAACTCAGGCGCTGCTTGAGCAGTAGAGGTAGCATCCTTAAATTTCATGTTCCAATTCTGCCTGCCAACAGAAAAATTACCATTACCATCTTTAGGAAATGATTGCCCATGTTCCAACCTTTCATACTTGAAACCTAAGTGGCATGAACCACCATCATCAACACAATATTGCATTAAAAGTTCTACAACATCTTTGGCAGCTAGGCTTGCATGTTCTGCAAACTCAGTCGCTGATTGAGCAGTAGAGGTAGCATCCTTAAATTTCATGTTCTGATTCTTCCGGCCAAAAACATATTTACCATTACCATCTCCAGGAAATGATTGCCCATGTTCTAGCCTTTCATACTTGAAACCTAAGTGGCATGAACCACCATCATCAACACAATATCGCCATGAAAGTTCTACAAGAGCTCTGGCAGCTAGACTTGCATGTTATGCAAACTCAGCCGCTGCTTGAGCAGCAGAGGTAGCATCCTTAAATTTTATGTTTATATTATGTTTGCCAACAGAAAAATTACCATTACTCTCTCCAGGAAATGATTGCCCATGTTCCAACCTTTCATCCTTGAAAACTAAGTGGCATGAACCTCCATCATCAACACACTATTGCCTTGAAAGTTCTACAAAAGCTTTGGCGGCTAGGCTTGCATGTTATGCAAACTCAGCCGCTGCTTGAGCAGCAGAGGTAGCATCCTTAAATTTCATGTTCCAATTCTGCCTGCCAACCGAAAAATTACCATTACCATCTCCAGCAAATGATTGCCCATGTTCCAATCTTTCATCCTTGAAACCTAAGTGGCATGAACCACCATCATCAACAAAATATTGCCTTGAAAGTTCTACAAAAGCTCTGGCGGCTAAGCTTGCATGTTCTGCAAACTCAGCCGCTGCTTAAGCAGCAGAGGTGGCATCCTTAAATTTCATGTTCCAATTCTGCCTGCCAACAGAAAAATTACCATTACCATCTTTAGGAAATGATTGCCCATGTTCCAACCTTTCATACTTGAAACCTAAGTGGCATGAACCACCATCATCAACACAATATTGCATTAAAAGTTCTACAACAGCTCTGGCAGCTAGGCTTGCATGTTCTGCAAACTCAGTCGCTGCTTGAGCAGTAGAGGTAGCATCCTTAAATTTCATGTTCTAATTCTTCCTGCCAAAAAATTTTTACCATTACCATCTCCAGGAAATGATTACCAATTACCATCTCCAGGAAATGATTGCCCATGTTCCAACCTTTTATCCTTGAAAACTAAGTGGCATGAACCACCATCATCAAGACACTATTGCCTTGAAAGTTCTGCAAAAGCTCTGGCGGCTAGGCTTGCATGTTCTGCAAACTCAGCCGCTGCTTGAGCAGCAGAGGTAGCATCCTTAAATTTCATGTTCCAATTCTGCCTGCCAACAGAAAAATTACCATTACCATCTCTAGGAAATGATTGCCCATGTTCCAACCTTTCATCCTTGAAACCGAAATGGCATGAACCACCATCATCAACACAATATTCCCTTGAAAGTTCTACAACAGCTCTGGCAGCTAGGCTTGAATGTTCTGCAAACTCAGCCGCTGCTTGAGCAGCAGAGGTAGCATCCTTAAATTTCATGTTCCAATTCTGCCTGCCAACCGAAAAATTAGCATTACCATCTCTAGCAAATGATTGCACATGTTCCGATCTTTCATCCTTGAAACCTAAGTGGCATGAACCACCATCATCAACACAATATTTCCTTGAAAGTTCTACAAAAGCTCTGGCGGCTAAGCTTGCATGTTCTGCAAACTCAGTCGCTGCTTGAGCAACAGAGGTAGCATCCTTAAATTTCATGTTCCATTTCTGCCTTCCAATAGAAAAATTACCATTACCATCTCCCGGAAATGAATACCAAAGTTCCAACATTTCATACTTGAAACCTAAGTGGCATGAACCACCATCATCAACACAATATTTCCTTGAAAGTTCTACAGAAGCTTTGGCGGCTAGGCTTGCATGTTATGCAAACTCATACGCTGGTTGAGCAGCAGAGGTAGCATCCTTAAATTTCATGTTCCAATTTTGCCTGCCAACCGAAAAATTACCATTACCATCTCCAGCAAATGATTGCCCATGTTCCAATCTTTCATCCTTGAAACCTAAGTGGCATGAACAACCATCATCAACACAATATTGCCTTGAAAGTTCTACAAAAGCTCTGGCGGCTAGGCTTGCATGTTCTGCAAACTCAGGCGCTGCTTGAGCAGTAGAGGTAGCATCCTTAAATTTCATGTTCCAATTCTGCCTGCCAACAGAAAAATTACCATTACCATCTTTAGGAAATGATTGCCCATGTTCCGATCTTTCATCCTTGAAACCTAAGTGGCATGAACCACCATCATCAACACAATATTGCCATGAAAGTTCTACAAGAGCTCTGGCAGCTAGGCGTGCATGTTCTGCAAACTCAGCCGCTGCTTGAGCAGCAGAGGTAGCATCCTTAAATTTCATGTTCATATTATGTCTGCCAACAGAAAAATTACCATTACCATCTCCAAGAAATGATTGCCCATGTTCCAACCTTTCATCCTTGAAAACTAAGTGGCATGAACCTCCATCATCAACACAATATTGCATTAAAAGTTCTACAACAGCTCTGGCAGCTAGGCTTGCATGTTCTGCAAACTCAGTCGCTGCTTGAGCAGTAGAGGTAGCATCCTTAAATTTCATGTTCTGATTCTTCCGGCCAAAAAAATATTTACCATTACCATCTCCAGGAAATGATTGCCCATGTTCTAGCCTTTCATACTTGAAACCTAAGTGGCATGAACCACCATCATCAACACAATATTGCCATGAAAGTTCTACAAGAGCTCTGGCAGCTAGACTTGCATGTTATGCAAACACAGCCGCTGCTTGAGCAGCAGAGGTAGCATCCTTAAATTTCATGTTCCAATTCTGCCTGCCAACCGAAAAATTACCATTACCATCTCCAGCAAATGATTGCCCATGTTCCAATCTTTCATCCTTGAAACCTAAGTGGCATGAACCACCATCATCAACAAAATATTGCCTTGAAAGTTCTACAAAAGCTCTGGCGGCTAAGCTTGCATGTTCTGAAACTCAGCCGCTGCTTAAGCAGCAGAGGTGGCATCCTTAAATTTCATGTTCCAATTCTGCCTGCCAACAGAAAAATTACCATTACCATCTTTAGGAAATGATTGCCCATGTTCCAACCTTTCATACTTGAAACCTAAGTGGCATGAACCACCATCATCAACACAAAATTGCATTAAAAGTTCTACAACAGCTCTGGCAGCTAGGCTTGCAAGTTCTGCAAACTCAGTCGCTGCTTGAGCAGTAGAGGTAGCATCCTTAAATTTCATGTTCTAATTCTTCCTGCCAAAAAAATATTTACCATTACCATCTCCAGGAAATGATTGCCCATGTTCTAGCCTTTCATACTTGAAACCTAAGTGGCATGAACCACCATCATCAACACAATATTGCCATGAAAGTTCTACAAGAGCTCTGGCAGCTAGGCGTGCATGTTCTGCAAAACTCAGCCGCTGCTTGAGCAGCAGAGGTAGCATCCTTAAATTTCATGTTCATATTATGTCTGCCAACAGAAAAATTACCATTACCATCTCCAAGAAATGATTGCCCATGTTCCAACCTTTCATCCTTGAAAACTAAGTGGCATGAACCTCCATCATCAACACAATATTGCATTAAAAGTTCTACAACAGCTCTGGCAGCTAGGCTTGCATGTTCTGCAAACTCAGTCGCTGCTTGAGCAGTAGAGGTAGCATCCTTAAATTTCATGTTCTGATTCTTCCGGCCAAAAAAATATTTACCATTACCATCTCCAGGAAATGATTGCCCATGTTCTAGCCTTTCATACTTGAAACCTAAGTGGCATGAACCACCATCATCAACACAATATTGCCATGAAAGTTCTACAAGAGCTCTGGCAGCTAGACTTGCATGTTATGCAAACACAGCCGCTGCTTGAGCAGCAGAGGTAGCATCCTTAAATTTCATGTTCCAATTGTGCCTGCCAACCGAAAAATTACCATTACCATCTCCAGCAAATGATTGCCCATGTTCCAATCTTTCATCCTTGAAACCTAAGTGGCATGAACCACCATCATCAACACAATATTGCCCTGAAAGTTCTACAAAAGCTCTGGCGGCTAGGCTTGCATGTTCTGCAAACTCAGCGGCTGCTTGAGCAGCAGAGGTAGCATCCTTAAATTTCATGTTCATATTACGTCTGCCAATAGAAAAATTACCATTACCATCTCCAGGAAATGATTGCCCATGTTCCAACCTTTCATCCTTGAAACCTAAGTGGCATGAACCACCTTCATCAACACAATATTGCCTTGAATGTTCTACAATAGCTCTGGCAGCTAGGCTTGAATGTTCTGCAAACTCAGCCGTTGCTTGAGCAGCAGAGGTTGCATCCTTAAATTTCATGTTCCAATTCTGCCTGCCAACCGAAAAATTACCATTACCATCTCCAGCAAATGATTGCCCATGTTCCAATCTTTCATCCTTGAAACCTAAGTGGCATGAACCACCATTATCAACACAATATTGCCTTGAAAGTTCTACAAAAGCTCTGGCGGCTAGGCTTGCATGTTCTGCAAACTCAGCCGCTGCTTGAGCAGCAGAGGTAGCATCCTTAAATTTCATGTTCCAATTCTGCCTGCCAACAGAAAAATTACCATTACCATCTCTAGGAAATGATTGCCCATGTTCCAACCTTTCATCCTTGAAACCGAAATGGCATGAACCACCATCATCAACACAATATTGCCTTGAAAGTTCTACAACAGCTCTGGCAGCTAGGCTTGAATGTTCTGCAAACTCAGCCGCTGCTTGAGCAACAGAGGTAGCATTCTTAAATTTCATGTTCCAATTCTGCCTGCCAACCGAAAAATTAGCATTACCATCTCTAGCAAATGATTGCCCATGTTCCAATCTTTCATCCTTGAAACCTAAGTGGCATGAACCACCATCATCAACACAATATTGCCTTGAAAGTTCTACAACAGCTCTGGCAGCTAGGTTTGAATGGTCTGCAAAATCAGCCGCTGCTTGAGCAGCAGAGGTAGAATCCTTAAATTTCATGTTCCAATTCTGCCTGCCAACCGAAAAATTAGCATTACCATCTCTAGCAAATGATTGCCCATGTTCCAATCTTTCATCCTTGAAACCTAAGTGGCATGAACCACCATCATCAACACAATATTGCCGTGAAAGTTCTACAACAGCTCTGGCAGCTAGGCTTGAATGTTCTGCAAACTCAGCCGCTGCTTGAGCAGCAGAGGTAGCATCCTTAAATTTCATGTTCCAATTCTGCCTGCCAACCGAAAAATTACCATTACCATCTCCAGCAAATGATTGCCCATGTTCCAATCTTTCATCCTTGAAACCTAAGTGGCATGAACCACCATCATCAACACAATATTGCCTTGAAAGTTCTACAAAAGCTCTGGCAGCTAGACTTGCATGTTATGCAAACACAGCCGCTGCTTGAGCAGCATAGGTAGCATCCTTAAATTTCATGTTCCAATTCTGCCTGCCAACCGAAAAATTACCATTACCATCTCCAGCAAATGATTGCCCATGTTCCAATCTTTCATCCTTGAAACCTAAGTGGCATGAACCACCATCATCAACACAATATTGCCCTGAAAGTTCTACAAAAGCTCTGGCGGCTAGGCTTGCATGTTCTGCAAACTCAGCGGCTGCTTGAGCAGCAGAGGTAGCATCCTTAAATTTCATGTTCATATTACGTCTGCCAATAGAAAAATTACCATTACCATCTCCAGGAAATGATTGCCCATGTTCCAACCTTTCATCATTGAAACCTAAGTGGCATGAACCACCTTCATCAACACAATATTGCCTTGAATGTACTACAATAGCTCTGGCAGCTAGGCTTGAATGTTCTGCAAACTCAGCCGTTGCTTGAGCAGCAGAGGTTGCATCCTTAAATTTCATGTTCCAATTCTGCCTGCCAACCGAAAAATTACCATTACCATCTCCAGCAAATGATTGCCCATGTTCCAATCTTTCATCCTTGAAACCTAAGTGGCATGAACCACCATTATCAACACAATATTGCCTTGAAAGTTCTACAAAAGCTCTGGCGGCTAGGCTTGCATGTTCTGCAAACTCAGCCGCTGCTTGAGCAGCAGAGGTAGCATCCTTAAATTTCATGTTCCAATTCTGCCTGCCAACAGAAAAATTACCATTACCATCTCTAGGAAATGATTGCCCATGTTCCAACCTTTCATCCTTGAAACCGAAATGGCATGAACCACCATCATCAACACAATATTGCCTTGAAAGTTCTACAACAGCTCTGGCAGCTAGGCTTGAATGTTCTGCAAACTCAGCCGCTGCTTGAGCAACAGAGGTAGCATTCTTAAATTTCATGTTCCAATTCTGCCTGCCAACCGAAAAATTAGCATTCCCATCTCTAGCAAATGATTGCCCATGTTCCAATCTTTCATCCTTGAAACCTAAGTGGCATGAACCACCATCATCATAACAATATTGCCTTGAAAGTTCTACAACAGCTCTGGCAGCTAGGTTTGAATGGTCTGCAAAATCAGCCGCTGCTTGAGCAGCAGAGGTAGAATCCTTAAATTTCATGTTCCAATTCTGCCTGCCAACCGAAAAATTAGCATTACCATCTCTAGCAAATGATTGCCCATGTTCCAATCTTTCATCCTTGAAACCTAAGTGGCATGAACCACCATCATCAACACAATATTGCCGTGAAAGTTCTACAACAGCTCTGGCAGCTAGGCTTGAATGTTCTGCAAACTCAGCCGCTGCTTGAGCAGCAGAGGTAGCATCCTTAAATTTCATGTTCCAATTCTGCCTGCCAACCGAAAAATTACCATTACCATCTCCAGCAAATGATTGCCCATGTTCCAATCTTTCATCCTTGAAACCTAAGTGGCATGAACCACCATCATCAACAAAATATTGCCTTGAAAGTTCTACAAAAGCTCTGGCGGCTAAGCTTGCATGTTCTGCAAACTCAGCCGCTGCTTAAGCAGCAGAGGTGGCATCCTTAAATTTCATGTTCCAATTCTGCCTGCCAACAGAAAAATTACCATTACCATCTTTAGGAAATGATTGCCCATGTTCCAACCTTTCATACTTGAAACCTAAGTGGCATGAACCACCATCATCAACACAATATTGCATTAAAAGTTCTACAACAGCTCTGGCAGCTAGGCTTGCATGTTCTGCAAACTCAGTCGCTGCTTGAGCAGTAGAGGTAGCATCCTTAAATTTCATGTTCTAATTCTTCCTACCAAAAAAATATTTACCATTACCATCTCCAGGAAATGATTGCCCATGTTCTAGCCTTTCATACTTGAAACCTAAGTGGCATGAACCACCATCATCAACACAATATTGCCATGAAAGTTCTACAAGAGCTCTGGCAGCTAGGCGTGCATGTTCTGCAAACTCAGCCGCTGCTTGAGCAGCAGAGGTAGCATCCTTAAATTTCATGTTCATATTATGTCTGCCAACAGAAAAATTACCATTACCATCTCCAAAAAATGATTGCCCATGTTCCAACCTTTCATCCTTGAAAACTAAGTGGCATGAACCTCCATCATCAACACAATATTGCATTAAAAGTTCTACAACAGCTCTGGCAGCTAGGCTTGCATGTTCTGCAAACTCAGTCGCTGCTTGAGCAGTAGAGGTAGCATCCTTAAATTTCATGTTCTGATTCTTCCGGCCAAAAAAATATTTACCATTACCATCTCCAGGAAATGATTGCCCATGTTCTAGCCTTTCATACTTGAAACCTAAGTGGCATGAACCACCATCATCAACACAATATTGCCATGAAAGTTCTACAAGAGCTCTGGCAGCTAGACTTGCATGTTATGCAAACACAGCCGCTGCTTGAGCAGCAGAGGTAGCATCCTTAAATTTCATGTTCCAATTCTGCCTGCCAACCGAAAAATTACCATTACCATCTCCAGCAAATGATTGCCCATGTTCCAATCTTTCATCCTTGAAACCTAAGTGGCATGAACCACCATCATCAACACAATATTGCCTTGAAAGTTCTACAAAAGCTCTGGCGGCTAGGCTTGCATGTTCTGCAAACTCAGCGGCTGCTTGAGCAGCAGAGGTAGCATCCTTAAATTTCATGTTCATATTACGTCTGCCAATAGAAAAATTACCATTACCATCTCCAGGAAATGATTGCCCATGTTCCAACCTTTCATCCTTGAAACCTAAGTGGCATGAACCACCTTCATCAACACAATATTGCCTTGAATGTTCTACAATAGCTCTGGCAGCTAGGCTTGAATGTTCTGCAAACTCAGCCGTTGCTTGAGCAGCAGAGGTTGCATCCTTAAATTTCATGTTCCAATTCTGCCTGCCAACCGAAAAATTACCATTACCATCTCCAGCAAATGATTGCCCATGTTCCAATCTTTCATCCTTGAAACCTAAGTGGCATGAACCACCATTATCAACACAATATTGCCTTGAAAGTTCTACAAAAGCTCTGGCGGCTAGGCTTGCATGTTCTGCAAACTCAGCCGCTGCTTGAGCAGCAGAGGTAGCATCCTTAAATTTCATGTTCCAATTCTGCCTGCCAACAGAAAAATTACCATTACCATCTCTAGGAAATGATTGCCCATGTTCCAACCTTTCATCCTTGAAACCGAAATGGCATGAACCACCATCATCAACACAATATTGCCTTGAAAGTTCTACAACAGCTCTGGCAGCTAGGCTTGAATGTTCTGCAAACTCAGCCGCTGCTTGAGCAACAGAGGTAGCATTCTTAAATTTCATGTTCCAATTCTGCCTGCCAACCGAAAAATTAGCATTACCATCTCTAGCAAATGATTGCCCATGTTCCAATCTTTCATCCTTGAAACCTAAGTGGCATGAACCACCATCATCAACACAATATTGCCGTGAAAGTTCTACAACAGCTCTGGCAGCTAGGCTTGAATGTTCTGCAAACTCAGCCGCTGCTTGAGCAGCAGAGGTAGCATCCTTAAATTTCATGTTCCAATTCTGCCTGCCAACCGAAAAATTACCATTACCATCTCCAGCAAATGATTGCCCATGTTCCAATCTTTCATCCTTGAAACCTAAGTGGCATGAACCACCATCATCAACACAATATTGCCTTGAAAGTTCTACAAAAGCTCTGGCGGCTAGGCTTGAATGTTCTGCAAACTCAGCCGCTGCTTGAGCAGCAGAGGTAGCATCCTTAAATTTCATGTTCCAATTCTGCCTGCCAACCGAAAAATTAGCTTTACCATCTCTAGCAAATGATTGCCCATGTTCCAATCTTTCATCCTTGAAACCTAAGTGGCATGAACCACCATCATCAACACAATATTGCCTTGAAAGTTCTACAAAAGCTCTGGCGGCTAAGCTTGCATGTTCTGCAAACTCAGCCGCTGCTTGAGCAACAGAGGTAGCATCCTTAAATTTCATGTTCCATTTCTGCCTTCCAATAGAAAAATTACCATTACCATCTCCAGGAAATGAATACCAAAGTTCCAACATTTCATACTTGAAACCTAAGTGGCATGAACCACCATCATCAACACAATATTTCCTTGAAAGTTCTACAAAAGCTTTGGCGGCTAGGCTTGCATGTTATGCAAACTCATCCGCTGGTTGAGCAGCAGAGGTAGCATCCTTAAATTTCATGTTCCAATTTTGCCTGCCAACCAAAAAATTACCATTACCATCTCCAGCAAATGATTGCCCATGTTCCAATCTTTCATCCTTGAAACCTAAGTGGCATGAACCACCATCATCAACACAATATTTCCCTGAAAGTTCTACAAAAGCTCTGGCGGCTAGGCTTGCATGTTCTGCAAACTCAGCGGCTGCTTGAGCAGCAGAGGTAGCATCCTTAAATTTCATGTTCATATTACGTCTGCCAATAGAAAAATTACCATTACCATCTCCAGGAAATGATTGCCCATGTTCCAACCTTTCATCCTTGAAACCTAAGTGGCATGAACCACCTTCATCAACACAATATTGCCTTGAATGTTCTACAATAGCTCTGGCAGCTAGGCTTGAATGTTCTGCAAACTCAGCCGTTGCTTGAGCAGCAGAGGTTGCATCCTTAAATTTCATGTTCCAATTCTGCCTGCCAACCGAAAAATTACCATTACCATCTCCAGCAAATGATTGCCCATGTTCCAATCTTTCATCCTTGAAACCTAAGTGGCATGAACCACCATTATCAACACAATATTGCCTTGAAAGTTCTACAAAAGCTCTGGCGGCTAGGCTTGCATGTTCTGCAAACTCAGCCGCTGCTTGAGCAGCAGAGGTAGCATCCTTAAATTTCATGTTCCAATTCTGCCTGCCAACAGAAAAATTACCATTACCATCTCTAGGAAATGATTGCCCATGTTCCAACCTTTCATCCTTGAAACCGAAATGGCATGAACCACCATCATCAACACAATATTGCCTTGAAAGTTCTACAACAGCTCTGGCAGCTAGGCTTGAATGTTCTGCAAACTCAGCCGCTGCTTGAGCAACAGAGGTAGCATTCTTAAATTTCATGTTCCAATTCTGCCTGCCAACCGAAAAATTAGCATTACCATCTCTAGCAAATGATTGCCCATGTTCCAATCTTTCATCCTTGAAACCTAAGTGGCATGAACCACCATCATCAACACAATATTGCCGTGAAAGTTCTACAACAGCTCTGGCAGCTAGGCTTGAATGTTCTGCAAACTCAGCCGCTGCTTGAGCAGCAGAGGTAGCATCCTTAAATTTCATGTTCCAATTCTGCCTGCCAACCGAAAAATTACCATTACCATCTCCAGCAAATGATTGCCCATGTTCCAATCTTTCATCCTTGAAACCTAAGTGGCATGAACCACCATCATCAACACAATATTGCCTTGAAAGTTCTACAAAAGCTCTGGCGGCTAGGCTTGAATGTTCTGCAAACTCAGCCGCTGCTTGAGCAGCAGAGGTAGCATCCTTAAATTTCATGTTCCAATTCTGCCTGCCAACCGAAAAATTAGCTTTACCATCTCTAGCAAATGATTGCCCATGTTCCAATCTTTCATCCTTGAAACCTAAGTGGCATGAACCACCATCATCAACACAATATTGCCTTGAAAGTTCTACAAAAGCTCTGGCGGCTAAGCTTGCATGTTCTGCAAACTCAGCCGCTGCTTGAGCAACAGAGGTAGCATCCTTAAATTTCATGTTCCATTTCTGCCTTCCAATAGAAAAATTACCATTACCATCTCCAGGAAATGAATACCAAAGTTCCAACATTTCATACTTGAAACCTAAGTGGCATGAACCACCATCATCAACACAATATTTCCTTGAAAGTTCTACAAAAGCTTTGGCGGCTAGGCTTGCATGTTATGCAAACTCATCCGCTGGTTGAGCAGCAGAGGTAGCATCCTTAAATTTCATGTTCCAATTTTGCCTGCCAACCAAAAAATTACCATTACCATCTCCAGCAAATGATTGCCCATGTTCCAATCTTTCATCCTTGAAACCTAAGTGGCATGAACAACCATCATCAACACAATATTGCCTTGAAAGTTCTAAAAAAGCTCTGGCGGCTAGGCTTGCATGTTCTGCAAACTCAGGCGCTGCTTGAGCAGTAGAGGTAGCATCCTTAAATTTCATGTTCCAATTCTGCCTGCCAACAGAAAAATTACCATTACCATCTTTAGGAAATGATTGCCCATGTTCCAACCATTCATACTTGAAACCTAAGTGGCATGAACCACCATCATCAACACAATATTGCATTAAAAGTTCTACAATAGCTCTGGCAGCTAGGCTTGCATGTTCTGCAAACTCAGTCGCTGCTTGAGCAGTAGAGGTAGCATCCTTAAATTTCATGTTCTGATTCTTCCGGCCAAAAGAATATTTACCATTACCATCTCCAGGAAATGATTGCCCATGTTCTAGCCTTTCATACTTGAAAACTAAGTGGCATGAACCACCATCATCAACACAATATTGCCATGAAAGTTCTACAAGAGCTCTGGCAGCTAGACTTGCATGTTATGCAAACTAAGCCGCTGCTTGAGCAGCAGAGGTAGCATCCTTAAATTTCATGTTTATATTATGTCTGCCAACAGAAAAATTACCATTACTCTCTCCAGGAAATGATTGCCCATGTTCCAACCTTTCATCCTTGAAAACTAAGTGGCATTAACCTCCATCATCAACACACTATTGCCTTGAAAGTTCTATAAAAGCTTTGGCGGCTAGGCTTGCATGTTATGCAAACTCAGCCGCTGCTTGAGCAGCAGAGGTAGCATCCTTAAATTTCATGTTCCAATTCTGCCTGCCAACCGAAAAATTACCATTACCATCTCCAGCAAATGATTGCCCATGTTCCAATCTTTCATCCTTGAAACCTAAGTGGCATGAACCACCATCATCAACAAAATATTGCCTTGAAAGTTCTACAAAAGCTCTGGCGGCTAAGCTTGCATGTTCTGCAAACTCAGCCGCTGCTTGAGCAGCAGAGGTGGCATCCTTAAATTTCATGTTCCAATTCTGCCTGCCAACAGAAAAATTACCATTACCATCTTTAGGAAATGATTGCCCATGTTCCAACATTTCATACTTGAAACCTAAGTGGCATGAACCACCATCATCAACACAATATTGCATTAAAAGTTCTACAACAGCTCTGGCAGCTAGGCTTGCATGTTCTGCAAACTCAGTCGCTGCTTGAGCAGTAGAGGTAGCATCCTTAAATTTCATGTTCTAATTCTTCCTGCCAAAAAAATATTTACCATTACCATCTCCAGGAAATGATTGCCCATGTTCTAGCCTTTCATACTTGAAACCTAAGTGGCATGAACCACCATCATCAACACAATATTGCCATGAAAGTTCTACAAGAGCTCCGACAGCTAGGCTTGCATGTTCTGCAAACTCAGCCGCTGCTTGAGCAGCAGACGTAGCATCCTTAAATTTCATGTTCATATTATGTTTGCCAACAGAAAAATTACCATTACCATCTCCAGGAAATGATTGCCCATGTTCCAACCTTTCATCCTTGAAAACTAAGTGGCATGAACCTCCATCATCAACACAATATTGCATTAAAAGTTCTACAATAGCTCTGGCAGCTAGGCTTGCATGTTCTGCAAACTCAGTCGCTGCTTGAGCAGTAGAAGTAGCGTCCTTAAATTTCATGTTCTGATTCTTCCGGCCAAAAAAATATTTACCATTACCATCTCCAGGAAATGATTGCCCATGTTCTAGCCTTTCATACTTGAAACTTAAGTGGCATGAACCACCATCATCAACACAATATTGCCATGAAAGTTCTACAAGAGCTCTGGCAGCTAGACTTGCATGTTATGCAAACTCAGCCGTTGCTTGAGCAGTAGAGGTAGCATCCTTAAATTTCATGTTCCAATTCTGCCTGCCAACCGAAAAATTACCATTACCATCTCCAGCAAATGATTGCCCATGTTCCAACCTTTCATACTTGAAACCTAAGTGGCATGAACCACCATCATCAACACAATATTGCATTAAAAGTTCTACAACAGCTCTGGCAGCTAGGCTTGCATGTTCTGCAAACTCAGTCGCTGCTTGAGCGGTAGAGGTAGCATCCTTAAATTTCATGTTCTGATTCTTCCGGCCAAAAGAATATTTACCATTACCATCTCCAGGAAATGATTGCCCATGTTCTAGCCTTTCATACTTGAAAACTAAGTGGCATGAACCACCATCATCAACACAATATTGCCATGAAAGTTCTACAAGAGCTCTGGCAGCTAGACTTGCATGTTATGCAAACTCAGCCGCTGCTTAAGCAGCAGAGGTAGCATCCTTAAATTTCATGTTTATATTATGTCTGCCAACAGAAAAATTACCATTACTCTCTCCAGGAAATGATTGCCCATGTTCCAACCTTTCATCCTTGAAAACTAAGTGGCATTAACCTCCATCATCAACACACTATTGCCTTGAAAGTTCTATAAAAGCTTTGGCGGCTAGGCTTGCATGTTATGCAAACTCAGCTGCTGCTTGAGCAGCAGAGGTAGCATCCTTAAATTTCATGTTCCAATTCTGCCTGCCAACCGAAAAATTACCATTACCATCTCCAGCAAATGATTGCCCATGTTCCAATCTTTCATCCTTGAAACCTAAGTGGCATGAACCACCATCATCAACAAAATATTGCCTTGAAAGTTCTACAAAAGCTCTGGCGGCTAAGCTTGCATGTTCTGCAAACTCAGCCGCTGCTTGAGCAGGAGAGGTGGCATCCTTAAATTTCATGTTCCAATTCTGCCTGCCAACAGAAAAATTACCATTACCATCTTTAGGAAATGATTGCCCATGTTCCAACATTTCATACTTGAAACCTAAGTGGCATGAAACACCATCATCAACACAATATTGCATTAAAAGTTCTACAACAGCTCTGGCAGCTAGGCTTGCATGTTCTGCAAACTCAGTCGCTGCTTGAGCAGTAGAGGTAGCATCCTTAAATTTCATGTTCTAATTCTTCCTGCCAAAAAAATATTTACCATTACCATCTCCAGGAAATGATTGCCCATGTTCTAGCCTTTCATACTTGAAACCTAAGTGGCATGAACCACCATCATCAACACAATATTGCCATGAAAGTTCTACAAGAGCTCCGGCAGCTAGGCTTGCATGTTCTGCAAACTCAGCCGCTGCTTGAGCAGCAGAGGTAGCATCCTTAAATTTCATGTTCATATTATGTCTGCCAACAGAAAAATTACCATTACCATCTCCAGGAAATGATTGCCCATGTTCCAACCTTTCATCCTTGAAAACTAAGTGGCATGAACCTCCATCATCAACACAATATTGCATTAAAAGTTCTACAATAGCTCTGGCAGCTAGGCTTGCATGTTCTGCAAACTCAGTCGCTACTTGAGCAGTAGAGGTAGCGTCCTTAAATTTCATGTTCTGATTCTTCCGGCCAAAAAAATATTTACCATTACCATCTCCAGGAAATGATTGCCCATGTTCGAGCCTTTCATACTTGAAACTTAAGTGGCATGAACCACCATCATCAACACAATATTGCCATGAAAGTTCTACAAGATCTCTAGCAGCTAGACTTGCATGTTATGCAAACTCAGCCGTTGCTTGAGCAGTAGAGGTAGCATCCTTAAATTTCATGTTCCAATTCTGCCTGCCAACCGAAAAATTACCATTACCATCTCCAGCAAATGATTGCCCATGTTCCAACATTTCATACTTGAAACCTAAGTGGCATGAAACACCATCATCAACACAATATTGCATTAAAAGTTCTACAACAGCTCTGGCAGCTAGGCTTGCATGTTCTGCAAACTCAGTCGCTGCTTGAGCAGTAGAGGTAGCATCCTTAAATTTCATGTTCTAATTCTTCCTGCCAAAAAAATATTTACCATTACCATCTCCAGGAAATGATTGCCCATGTTCTAGCCTTTCATACTTGAAACCTAAGTGGCATGAACCACCATCATCAACACAATATTGCCATGAAAGTTCTACAAGAGCTCCGGCAGCTAGGCTTGCATGTTCTGCAAACTCAGCCGCTGCTTGAGCAGCAGAGGTAGCATCCTTAAATTTCATGTTCATATTATGTCTGCCAACAGAAAAATTACCATTACCATCTCCAGGAAATGATTGCCCATGTTCCAACCTTTCATCCTTGAAAACTAAGTGGCATGAACCTCCATCATCAACACAATATTGCATTAAAAGTTCTACAATAGCTCTGGCAGCTAGGCTTGCATGTTCTGCAAACTCAGTCGCTACTTGAGCAGTAGAGGTAGCGTCCTTAAATTTCATGTTCTGATTCTTCCGGCCAAAAAAATATTTACCATTACCATCTCCAGGAAATGATTGCCCATGTTCGAGCCTTTCATACTTGAAACTTAAGTGGCATGAACCACCATCATCAACACAATATTGCCATGAAAGTTCTACAAGATCTCTAGCAGCTAGACTTGCATGTTATGCAAACTCAGCCGTTGCTTGAGCAGTAGAGGTAGCATTCTTAAATTTCATGTTCCAATTCTGCCTGCCAACCGAAAAATTAGCATTCCCATCTCTAGCAAATGATTGCCCATGTTCCAATCTTTCATCCTTGAAACCTAAGTGGCATGAACCACCATCATCAACACAATATTGCCTTGAAAGTTCTACAACAGCTCTGGCAGCTAGGTTTGAATGGTCTGCAAAATCAGCCGCTGCTTGAGCAGCAGAGGTAGAATCCTTAAATTTCATGTTCCAATTCTGCCTGCCAACCGAAAAATTAGCATTACCATCTCTAGCAAATGATTGCCCATGTTCCAATCTTTCATCCTTGAAACCTAAGTGGCATGAACCACCATCATCAACACAATATTGCCGTGAAAGTTCTACAACAGCTCTGGCAGCTAGGCTTGAATGTTCTGCAAACTCAGCCGCTGCTTGAGCAGCAGAGGTAGCATCCTTAAATTTCATGTTCCAATTCTGCCTGCCAACCGAAAAATTACCATTACCATCTCCAGCAAATGATTGCCCATGTTCCAATCTTTCATCCTTGAAACCTAAGTGGCATGAACCACCATCATCAACAAAATATTGCCTTGAAAGTTCTACAAAAGCTCTGGCGGCTAAGCTTGCATGTTCTGCAAACTCAGCCGCTGCTTAAGCAGCAGAGGTGGCATCCTTAAATTTCATGTTCCAATTCTGCCTGCCAACAGAAAAATTACCATTACCATCTTTAGGAAATGATTGCCCATGTTCCAACCTTTCATACTTGAAACCTAAGTGGCATGAACCACCATCATCAACACAATATTGCATTAAAAGTTCTACAACAGCTCTGGCAGCTAGGCTTGCATGTTCTGCAAACTCAGTCGCTGCTTGAGCAGTAGAGGTAGCATCCTTAAATTTCATGTTCTAATTCTTCCTACCAAAAAAATATTTACCATTACCATCTCCAGGAAATGATTGCCCATGTTCTAGCCTTTCATACTTGAAACCTAAGTGGCATGAACCACCATCATCAACACAATATTGCCATGAAAGTTCTACAAGAGCTCTGGCAGCTAGGCGTGCATGTTCTGCAAACTCAGCCGCTGCTTGAGCAGCAGAGGTAGCATCCTTAAATTTCATGTTCATATTATGTCTGCCAACAGAAAAATTACCATTACCATCTCCAAAAAATGATTGCCCATGTTCCAACCTTTCATCCTTGAAAACTAAGTGGCATGAACCTCCATCATCAACACAATATTGCATTAAAAGTTCTACAACAGCTCTGGCAGCTAGGCTTGCATGTTCTGCAAACTCAGTCGCTGCTTGAGCAGTAGAGGTAGCATCCTTAAATTTCATGTTCTGATTCTTCCGGCCAAAAAAATATTTACCATTACCATCTCCAGGAAATGATTGCCCATGTTCTAGCCTTTCATACTTGAAACCTAAGTGGCATGAACCACCATCATCAACACAATATTGCCATGAAAGTTCTACAAGAGCTCTGGCAGCTAGACTTGCATGTTATGCAAACACAGCCGCTGCTTGAGCAGCAGAGGTAGCATCCTTAAATTTCATGTTCCAATTCTGCCTGCCAACCGAAAAATTACCATTACCATCTCCAGCAAATGATTGCCCATGTTCCAATCTTTCATCCTTGAAACCTAAGTGGCATGAACCACCATCATCAACACAATATTGCCTTGAAAGTTCTACAAAAGCTCTGGCGGCTAGGCTTGCATGTTCTGCAAACTCAGCGGCTGCTTGAGCAGCAGAGGTAGCATCCTTAAATTTCATGTTCATATTACGTCTGCCAATAGAAAAATTACCATTACCATCTCCAGGAAATGATTGCCCATGTTCCAACCTTTCATCCTTGAAACCTAAGTGGCATGAACCACCTTCATCAACACAATATTGCCTTGAATGTTCTACAATAGCTCTGGCAGCTAGGCTTGAATGTTCTGCAAACTCAGCCGTTGCTTGAGCAGCAGAGGTTGCATCCTTAAATTTCATGTTCCAATTCTGCCTGCCAACCGAAAAATTACCATTACCATCTCCAGCAAATGATTGCCCATGTTCCAATCTTTCATCCTTGAAACCTAAGTGGCATGAACCACCATTATCAACACAATATTGCCTTGAAAGTTCTACAAAAGCTCTGGCGGCTAGGCTTGCATGTTCTGCAAACTCAGCCGCTGCTTGAGCAGCAGAGGTAGCATCCTTAAATTTCATGTTCCAATTCTGCCTGCCAACAGAAAAATTACCATTACCATCTCTAGGAAATGATTGCCCATGTTCCAACCTTTCATCCTTGAAACCGAAATGGCATGAACCACCATCATCAACACAATATTGCCTTGAAAGTTCTACAACAGCTCTGGCAGCTAGGCTTGAATGTTCTGCAAACTCAGCCGCTTCTTGAGCAACAGAGGTAGCATTCTTAAATTTCATGTTCCAATTCTGCCTGCCAACCGAAAAATTAGCATTACCATCTCTAGCAAATGATTGCCCATGTTCCAATCTTTCATCCTTGAAACCTAAGTGGCATGAACCACCATCATCAACACAATATTGCCGTGAAAGTTCTACAACAGCTCTGGCAGCTAGGCTTGAATGTTCTGCAAACTCAGCCGCTGCTTGAGCAGCAGAGGTAGCATCCTTAAATTTCATGTTCCAATTCTGCCTGCCAACCGAAAAATTACCATTACCATCTCCAGCAAATGATTGCCCATGTTCCAATCTTTCATCCTTGAAACCTAAGTGGCATGAACCACCATCATCAACACAATATTGCCTTGAAAGTTCTACAAAAGCTCTGGCGGCTAGGCTTGAATGTTCTGCAAACTCAGCCGCTGCTTGAGCAGCAGAGGTAGCATCCTTAAATTTCATGTTCCAATTCTGCCTGCCAACCGAAAAATTAGCTTTACCATCTCTAGCAAATGATTGCCCATGTTCCAATCTTTCATCCTTGAAACCTAAGTGGCATGAACCACCATCATCAACACAATATTGCCTTGAAAGTTCTACAAAAGCTCTGGCGGCTAAGCTTGCATGTTCTGCAAACTCAGCCGCTGCTTGAGCAACAGAGGTAGCATCCTTAAATTTCATGTTCCATTTCTGCCTTCCAATAGAAAAATTACCATTACCATCTCCAGGAAATGAATACCAAAGTTCCAACATTTCATACTTGAAACCTAAGTGGCATGAACCACCATCATCAACACAATATTTCCTTGAAAGTTCTACAAAAGCTTTGGCGGCTAGGCTTGCATGTTATGCAAACTCATCCGCTGGTTGAGCAGCAGAGGTAGCATCCTTAAATTTCATGTTCCAATTTTGCCTGCCAACCAAAAAATTACCATTACCATCTCCAGCAAATGATTGCCCATGTTCCAATCTTTCATCCTTGAAACCTAAGTGGCATGAACAACCATCATCAACACAATATTGCCTTGAAAGTTCTAAAAAAGCTCTGGCGGCTAGGCTTGCATGTTCTGCAAACTCAGGCGCTGCTTGAGCAGTAGAGGTAGCATCCTTAAATTTCATGTTCCAATTCTGCCTGCCAACAGAAAAATTACCATTACCATCTTTAGGAAATGATTGCCCATGTTCCAACCATTCATACTTGAAACCTAAGTGGCATGAACCACCATCATCAACACAATATTGCATTAAAAGTTCTACAATAGCTCTGGCAGCTAGGCTTGCATGTTCTGCAAACTCAGTCGCTGCTTGAGCAGTAGAGGTAGCATCCTTAAATTTCATGTTCTGATTCTTCCGGCCAAAAGAATATTTACCATTACCATCTCCAGGAAATGATTGCCCATGTTCTAGCCTTTCATACTTGAAAACTAAGTGGCATGAACCACCATCATCAACACAATATTGCCATGAAAGTTCTACAAGAGCTCTGGCAGCTAGACTTGCATGTTATGCAAACTAAGCCGCTGCTTGAGCAGCAGAGGTAGCATCCTTAAATTTCATGTTTATATTATGTCTGCCAACAGAAAAATTACCATTACTCTCTCCAGGAAATGATTGCCCATGTTCCAACCTTTCATCCTTGAAAACTAAGTGGCATTAACCTCCATCATCAACACACTATTGCCTTGAAAGTTCTATAAAAGCTTTGGCGGCTAGGCTTGCATGTTATGCAAACTCAGCCGCTGCTTGAGCAGCAGAGGTAGCATCCTTAAATTTCATGTTCCAATTCTGCCTGCCAACCGAAAAATTACCATTACCATCTCCAGCAAATGATTGCCCATGTTCCAATCTTTCATCCTTGAAACCTAAGTGGCATGAACCACCATCATCAACAAAATATTGCCTTGAAAGTTCTACAAAAGCTCTGGCGGCTAAGCTTGCATGTTCTGCAAACTCAGCCGCTGCTTGAGCAGCAGAGGTGGCATCCTTAAATTTCATGTTCCAATTCTGCCTGCCAACAGAAAAATTACCATTACCATCTTTAGGAAATGATTGCCCATGTTCCAACATTTCATACTTGAAACCTAAGTGGCATGAACCACCATCATCAACACAATATTGCATTAAAAGTTCTACAACAGCTCTGGCAGCTAGGCTTGCATGTTCTGCAAACTCAGTCGCTGCTTGAGCAGTAGAGGTAGCATCCTTAAATTTCATGTTCTAATTCTTCCTGCCAAAAAAATATTTACCATTACCATCTCCAGGAAATGATTGCCCATGTTCTAGCCTTTCATACTTGAAACCTAAGTGGCATGAACCACCATCATCAACACAATATTGCCATGAAAGTTCTACAAGAGCTCCGACAGCTAGGCTTGCATGTTCTGCAAACTCAGCCGCTGCTTGAGCAGCAGACGTAGCATCCTTAAATTTCATGTTCATATTATGTTTGCCAACAGAAAAATTACCATTACCATCTCCAGGAAATGATTGCCCATGTTCCAACCTTTCATCCTTGAAAACTAAGTGGCATGAACCTCCATCATCAACACAATATTGCATTAAAAGTTCTACAATAGCTCTGGCAGCTAGGCTTGCATGTTCTGCAAACTCAGTCGCTGCTTGAGCAGTAGAAGTAGCGTCCTTAAATTTCATGTTCTGATTCTTCCGGCCAAAAAAATATTTACCATTACCATCTCCAGGAAATGATTGCCCATGTTCTAGCCTTTCATACTTGAAACTTAAGTGGCATGAACCACCATCATCAACACAATATTGCCATGAAAGTTCTACAAGAGCTCTGGCAGCTAGACTTGCATGTTATGCAAACTCAGCCGTTGCTTGAGCAGTAGAGGTAGCATCCTTAAATTTCATGTTCCAATTCTGCCTGCCAACCGAAAAATTACCATTACCATCTCCAGCAAATGATTGCCCATGTTCCAACCTTTCATACTTGAAACCTAAGTGGCATGAACCACCATCATCAACACAATATTGCATTAAAAGTTCTACAACAGCTCTGGCAGCTAGGCTTGCATGTTCTGCAAACTCAGTCGCTGCTTGAGCGGTAGAGGTAGCATCCTTAAATTTCATGTTCTGATTCTTCCGGCCAAAAGAATATTTACCATTACCATCTCCAGGAAATGATTGCCCATGTTCTAGCCTTTCATACTTGAAAACTAAGTGGCATGAACCACCATCATCAACACAATATTGCCATGAAAGTTCTACAAGAGCTCTGGCAGCTAGACTTGCATGTTATGCAAACTCAGCCGCTGCTTAAGCAGCAGAGGTAGCATCCTTAAATTTCATGTTTATATTATGTCTGCCAACAGAAAAATTACCATTACTCTCTCCAGGAAATGATTGCCCATGTTCCAACCTTTCATCCTTGAAAACTAAGTGGCATTAACCTCCATCATCAACACACTATTGCCTTGAAAGTTCTATAAAAGCTTTGGCGGCTAGGCTTGCATGTTATGCAAACTCAGCTGCTGCTTGAGCAGCAGAGGTAGCATCCTTAAATTTCATGTTCCAATTCTGCCTGCCAACCGAAAAATTACCATTACCATCTCCAGCAAATGATTGCCCATGTTCCAATCTTTCATCCTTGAAACCTAAGTGGCATGAACCACCATCATCAACAAAATATTGCCTTGAAAGTTCTACAAAAGCTCTGGCGGCTAAGCTTGCATGTTCTGCAAACTCAGCCGCTGCTTGAGCAGGAGAGGTGGCATCCTTAAATTTCATGTTCCAATTCTGCCTGCCAACAGAAAAATTACCATTACCATCTTTAGGAAATGATTGCCCATGTTCCAACATTTCATACTTGAAACCTAAGTGGCATGAAACACCATCATCAACACAATATTGCATTAAAAGTTCTACAACAGCTCTGGCAGCTAGGCTTGCATGTTCTGCAAACTCAGTCGCTGCTTGAGCAGTAGAGGTAGCATCCTTAAATTTCATGTTCTAATTCTTCCTGCCAAAAAAATATTTACCATTACCATCTCCAGGAAATGATTGCCCATGTTCTAGCCTTTCATACTTGAAACCTAAGTGGCATGAACCACCATCATCAACACAATATTGCCATGAAAGTTCTACAAGAGCTCCGGCAGCTAGGCTTGCATGTTCTGCAAACTCAGCCGCTGCTTGAGCAGCAGAGGTAGCATCCTTAAATTTCATGTTCATATTATGTCTGCCAACAGAAAAATTACCATTACCATCTCCAGGAAATGATTGCCCATGTTCCAACCTTTCATCCTTGAAAACTAAGTGGCATGAACCTCCATCATCAACACAATATTGCATTAAAAGTTCTACAATAGCTCTGGCAGCTAGGCTTGCATGTTCTGCAAACTCAGTCGCTACTTGAGCAGTAGAGGTAGCGTCCTTAAATTTCATGTTCTGATTCTTCCGGCCAAAAAAATATTTACCATTACCATCTCCAGGAAATGATTGCCCATGTTCGAGCCTTTCATACTTGAAACTTAAGTGGCATGAACCACCATCATCAACACAATATTGCCATGAAAGTTCTACAAGATCTCTAGCAGCTAGACTTGCATGTTATGCAAACTCAGCCGCTGCTTGAGCAGCAGAGGTAGCATCCTTAAATTTCATGTTCCAATTCTGCCTGCCAACCGAAAAATTACCATTACCATCTCCAGCAAATGATTGCCCATGTTCCAATCTTTCATCCTTGAAACCTAAGTGGCATGAACCACCATCATCAACACAATATTGCCCTGAAAGTTCTACAAAAGCTCTGGCGGCTAGGCTTGCATGTTCTGCAAACTCAGCGGCTGCTTGAGCAGCAGAGGTAGCATCCTTAAATTTCATGTTCATATTACTTCTGCCAATAGAAAAATTACCATTACCATCTCCAGGAAATGATTGCCCATGTTCCAACCTTTCATCCTTGAAACCTAAGTGGCATGAACCACCTTCATCAACACAAAATTGCCTTGAATGTTCTACAATAGCTCTGGCAGTTAGGCTTGAATGTTCTGCAAACTCAGCCGGTTCTTGAGCAGCAGAGGTTGCATCCTTAAATTTCATGTTCCAATTCTGCCTGCCAACCGAAAAATTACCATTACCATCTCCAGCAAATGATTGCCCATGTTCCAATCTTTCATCCTTGAAACCTAAGTGGCATGAACCACCATTATCAACACAATATTGCCTTGAAAGTTCTACAAAAGCTCTGGCGGCTAGGCTTGCATGTTCTGCAAACTCAGCCGCTGCTTGAGCAGCAGAGGTAGCATCCTTAAATTACATGTTCCAATTCTGCCTGCCAACAGAAAAATTACCATTACCATCTTTAGGTAATGATTGACAATGTTCCAACCTTTCATCCTTGAAAACTAAGTGGCATGAACCACCATTATCAACACAATATTGCCTTGAAAGTTCTACAAAAGCTCTGGCGGCTAGGCTTGCATGTTCTGCAAACTCAGCCGCTGCTTGAGCAGCAGAGGTAGCATCCTTTAATATCATGTTCATATTCTGCCTGCCAACAGAACAATTACAATTACCATCTTTAGGAAATGATTGCCCATGTTCCAACCTTTCATACTTGAAACCTAAGTGGAATGAAACACCATCATCAACACAATATTGCTTTAAAAGTTCTACAACAGCTCTTGCAGCTAGGCTTGCATGTTCTGCAAATTCAGTCGTTGCTTGAGCAGTAGAGGTAGCATCCTTAAATTTCAAGTTCTAATTCTTCCTGCCAAAAAAATATTTACTATTACCATCTCCAGGAAATGATTGCCCATGTTCTAGCCTTTCATACTTGAAAACTAAGTGGCATGAACCACCATCATCATCACAATATTGCCATGAAAGTTCTACAAGAGCTCTGGCAGCTAGACTTGCGTGTTATGCAAACTAAGCAACTGCTTGAGCAGCAGAGGTAGCATCCTTAAATTTCATTTTCATATTATGTCTGCCAACAGAAGAATTACCATTACCATCTCCAGGAAATGATTGCCCATGTTCCTACCTTTCATCCTTGAAAACTAAGTGGCATGAACCACCATCATCAACACACTATTGCCTTGAAAGTTCTACAAAAGCTCTGGCAGCTAGGCTTGCATGTTCTGCAAACTCAGCCGTTGCTTGAGTAGCAGAGGTAGCATCCTTAAATTTCATGTTCCAATTCTTCCTGCCAACAGAAAAATTACCATTACCATCTCTAGGAAATGATTGCCCATGTTCCAACCTTTCATCCTTGAAACCTAAGTGGCATGAACCACCATCATCAACATAATATGCCTTGAAAGTTCTACAACAGCTCTGGCAGCTAGGCTTGAATATTTTGCAAACTCAGTTGCTGCTTGAGCAGCAGAGGTAGCATCCTTAAATTTCATGTTCCAATTCTGCCTGCCAACCGAAAAATTACCATTACCATCTCCAACAAATGATTGCCCATGTTCCGATCTTTCATCCTTGAAACCTAAGTGGCATGAACCACCATCATCAACACTATATTGCCTTGAAAGTTCTACAAAAGCTCTGGCGGCTAAGCTTGCATGTTCTGCAAACTCAGCCGTTGCTTGAGCAACAGAGGTAGCATCCTTAAATTTTATGTTCCAATTCTGCCTGCCAACAGAAAAATTGCCATTACCATCTTTAGGAAATGATTGCCTATGTTCCAATCTTTCATCCTTGAAACCTAAGTGGCATGAACCACCATCATCAACACAATATTGCCTTGAAAGTTCTACAAAAGCTCTGGCGGCTAGGCTTGCATGTTCTGCAAACTCAGCCGCTGCTTGAGCAGCAGAGGTAGCATCCTTAAATTTCATGTTCCAATTCTGCCTGCCAACAGAAAAATTACCATTACCATCTCCAGCAAATGATTGCCCATGTTCCAATCTTTCATCCTTGAAACCTAAGTGGCATGAACCACCATCATCAACACAATATTGCCTTGAAAGATCTACAACAGTTCTGGTAGGTAGGCTGTAATGTTCTGCAAACTCAGCCGCTGCTTGAGCAGCAGAGGTAGCATCCTTAAATTTCATGTTCCAATTCTGCCTGCCAACCGAAAAATTGCCATTACCATCTCCAGCAAATGATTGCCCATGTTCCAATCTTTCATCCTTGAAACCTAAGTGGCATGAACCACCATCATCAACAAAATATTGCCTTAAAAGTTCTACAAAAGCTCTGGCGGCTAAGCTTGCATGTTCTGCAAACTCAGCCGCTGCTTGAGCAGCAGAGGTAGTATCCTTAAATTTTATATTCCAATTTTGCCTGCCAACAGAATAATTACCATTACCATCTTTAGGAAATGATTGCCTATGTTCCAACATTTCATTCTTGAAACCTAAGTGGCATGAACCACCATCATCAACACAATATTGCCATGAAATTTCTACAAGAGCTCTGGCAGCTAGGCTTGCATGTTCTGCAAACTCAGTCGCTGCTTGATCAGTAGAGGTAGCATCCTTAAATTTCATGTTCTAATTCTTCCTGCCAAAACAATATTTACCATTACCATCTCCAGGAAATGATTGCCCATGTTCTAGCCTTTCATACTTGAAACCTAAGTGGCATGAACCACCATCATCAACACAATATTGCCATGAAAGTTCTACAAGAGCTCTGGCAGCTAGACTTGCATGTTATGCAAACTCAGCCGCTGCTTGAGCAGCAGAGGTAGCATGCTTAAATTTCATGTTCATATTATGTCTGCCAACAGAAAAATTACCATTACCATCTCCAGGAAATGATTGCCCATGTTCCAACCTTTCATCCTTGATAACTAAGTGGCATGAACCTCTATCATCAACACACTATTGCCTTGAAAGTTCTACAAAAGCTCTGGCGGCTAGGCTTGCATTTTCTGCAAACTCAGTCGCTGCTTGAGCAGCAGAGGTAGCATCCTTAAATTTCATGTTCCAATTCTGCCTGCCAACAGAAAAATTACCATTACCATCTCCAGGAAATGAATACCAAAGTTCCAACATTTCATACTTGAAACCGAAGTGGCATGAACCACCATCATCAACACAATATTTCCTTGAAAGTTCCACAAAAGCTCTGGCGGCTAGGCTTGCATGTTATGCAAACTCAGCCGCTACTTGAGCAGCAGAGGTAGCATCCTTAAATTTCATGTTCCAATTCTGCCTGCCAACCAAAAAATTACCATTACCATCTCCAGCAAATGATTGCCCATGTTCCAATCTTTCATCCTTGAAACCTAAGTGGCATGAACCACCATCATCAACAAAATATTGCCTTGAAAGTTATACAAAAGCTCTGGCGCCTAAGTTTGCATGTTCTGCAAACTCAGCCGCTGCTTGAGCAGCAGAGGTAGCATCCTTAAATTTAATGTTCCAATTTTGCCTACCAACAGAAAAATTACCATTACCATCTTTAGGAAATGATTTCCCATGTTCCAACATTTCATACTTGAAACTTAAGTGGCATGAACCACCATCATCAACACAATATTGCATTAAAAGTTCTACAACAGCTCAGGCAGCTAGGCTTGCATGTTCTGCAAACTCAGTCGCTGCTTGAGCAGTAGAGGTAGCATCCTTAAATTTCATGTTCATATTATGTCTGCCAACAGAAAAATTACCATTACCATCTCCATGAAATGATTGCCCATGTTCCAACCTTTCATCCTTGAAAACTAAGTGGCATGAACCTCCATCATCAACACACTATTGCCTTGAAAGTTCTACAAAAGCTCTGGCGGCTAGGCTTGCATGTTCTGCAAACTCAGCCGATGCTTGAGCAGCAGAAGTAGCATCCTTAAATTTCATGTTCCAATTCTGCCTGCCAACAGAAAAATTACCATTACCATCTCCAGCAAAATGAATACCAAAGTTCCAACATTTTATACTTGAAACCTAAGTGGCATGAACCACCATCATCAACACAATATTTCCTTGAAAGTTCTACAAAAGCTTTGGCGGCTAGGCTCGCATGTTATGCAAACTCAGCCGCTGCTTGAGCAGCAGAGGTAGCATCCTTAAATTTCATGTTCCAATTCTGCCTGCCAACCGAAAAATTACCATTACCATCTCCAGCAAATGATTGCCCATGTTCCAATCTTTCATCCTTGAAACCTAAGTGGCATGAACCACCATCATCAACACAATATTGCCTTGAAAGTTCTACAAAAGCTCTGGCGGCTAGGCTTGCATGTTCTGCAAACTCAGCCGCTGCTTGAGCAGCAGAGATAGCATCCTTAAATTTCATGTTCCAATTCTGCATGCCAACCGAAAAATTACCATTACCTTCTCCAGCAAATGATTGCCCATGATCCAACCTTTCATCCTTGAAACCTATGTGGCATGAACCACCATCATCAACAAAATATTGCCTTGAAAGTTCTACAAAAGCTCTGGCGGCTAAGCTTGAATGTTTTGCAAACTCAGCCGCTGCTTGAGCAGCAGAGGTAGCATCCTTAAATTTTATGTTCCAATTCTGCCTGCCAACAGAAAAATTACCATTACCATCTTTAGGAAATGATTGCCTATGTTCCAACATTTCATACTTGAAACCTAAGTGGCATGAACCACCATCATCAACACAATATTGCCATGAAAGTTCTACAAGAGCTCTGGCAGCTAGGCTTGCATGTTCTGCAAACTCAGCCGCTGCTTGAGCAGCAGAGGTAGCATCCTTAAATTTCATGTTCCAATTCTGCCTGCCAACCGAAAAATTACCATTACCATCTCCAGCAAATGATTGCCCATGTTCCAATCTTTCATCCTTGAAACCTAAGTGGCATGAACCACCATCATCAACAAAATATTGCCTTGAAAGTTATACAAAAGATCTGGCGGCTAAGCTTGCATGTTCTGCAAACTCAGCCGCTGCTTGAGCAGCAGAGGTAGCATCCTTAAATTTAATGTTCCAATTCTGCCTACCAACAGAAAAATTACCATTACCATCTTTAGGAATTGATTTCCCATGTTCCAACAATTCATACTTGAAACCTAAGTGGCATGAACCACCATCATCAACACAATATTGCATTAAAAGTTCGACAACAGCTCTGGCAGCTAGGCTTGCATGTTCCGCAAATTTAACCGCTGCTTGAGCAGCAGAGGTAGCATCCTTAAATTTCATATTCCAATTATGCCTGCCAATAGAAAAATTGCCATTACCATCTCCAGGAAATGATTGCCCATGTTCCAACCTTTCATCCTTGAAAACTAAGTGGCATGAACTACCATCATCAACACAATATTGCCTTGAAAGTTCTACAAAAGCTCTGGCGGCTAGGCTTGCATGTTCTGCAAACTCAGCCGCTGCTTGAGCAGCAGAAGTAGCATCCTTAAATTTCATGTTCCAATTCTGCCTGCCAACAGAAATATTACCATTACCATCTCCAGGAAATGAATACCAAAGTTCCAACATTTTATACTTGAACCCTAAGTGGCATGAACCACCATCATCAACACAATATTTCCTTGAAAGTTCTACAAAAGCTTTGGCGGCTAGGCTCGCATGTTATGCAAACTCAGCCGCTGCTTGAGCAGCAGAGGTAGCATCCTTAAATTTCATGTTCCAATTCTGCCTGCCAACCGTAAAATTACCATTATCATCTCCAGCAAATGATTGCCCATGTTCCAATCTTTCATCCTTGAAACCTAAGTGGCATGAACAACCATCATCAACACAATATTGCCTTGAAAGTTCTAGGCTTGATTGTTCTTCAAACTCAGCCGCTGCTTGAGCAGCAGAGATAGCATCCTTAAATTTTATGTTCCAATTCTGCCTGCCAACAGAAAAATTACCATTACCATCTTTAGGAAATAATTGCCTATGTTCCAACATTTCATACTTGAAACCTAAGTGGCATGAACCACCATCATCAACACAATATTTCCATGAAAGTTCTACAAGAGCTCTGGCAGCTAGGCTTGCAAGTTCTGCAAACTCAGTCGCTGCTTGAGCAGTAGAGGTAGCATCCTTAAATTTCATGTTCTAATTCTTCCTGCCAAAAAAATATTTACCATTATCATCTCCAGGAAATGATTGCCCATGTTCTAGCCTTTCATACTTGAAACCTAAGTGGCATGAACCACCATCATCAACACAATATTGCCATGAAAGTTCTACAAGAGCTCTAGCAACTAGGCTTGCATGTTCTGCAAACTCAGCCGCTGCTTGAGCAGCAGAGGTAGCATCCTTAAATTTCATGTTCATATTATGTCTGCCAACATAAAAATTACCATTACCATCTCCAGGAAATGATTGCCCATGTTCCAACCTTTCATCCTTGAAAACTAAGTGGCATGAACCTCCATCATCAACACACTATTGCCTTGAAAGTTCTACAAAATCTCTGGCGGCTAGGCTTGCATGTTCTGTAAACTCAGCCGCTGCTTGAGCAGCAGAGGTAGCATCCTTAAATTTCATGTTCCAATTCTGCCTGCCAACAGAAAAATTACCATTACCATCTCTAGGAAATGATTGCCCATGATCCAACCTTTCATCCTTGAGACCTAAGTGGCATGAACCATCCTCATCAACACAATATTGCCTTGAAAGTTCTACAACAGTTCTGGCAGCTAGGCTTGAATGTTCTACAAACTCAGCCGCTGCTTGAGCAGCAGAGGTAGCATCCTTAAATTTCATGTTCCAATTCTGCCTGCCAACAGAAAAATTACCATTACCATCTCTAGGAAATGAATACCAAAGTTCCAACATTTCATACTTGAAACCTAAGTGGAATGAACCACCATCATCAACACAATATTTCCTTGAAAGTTCTACAAAAGCTTTGGCGGCTAGGCTCGCATGTTATGCAAACTCAGCCGCTGCTTGAGCAGCAGACGTAGCATCCTTAAATTTCATGTTCCAATTCTGCCTGCCAATCGAAAAATTGCCATTACCATCTCCAGCAAATGATTGCCCATGTTCCAATCTTTCATCCTTGAAACTTAAGTGGCATGAACCACCATCATCAACAAAATATTGCCTTGAAAGTTCTACAACAGTTCTGGTAACTAGGCTTGAATGTTCTGCAAACTCAGCCGCTGCTTGAGCAGCAGAGGTAGCATCCTTAAATTTCATGTTCCAATTCTGCCTGCCAACCGAAAAATTACCATTACCATCTCCAGCAAATGATTGCCCATGTTCCAATCTTTCATCCTTGAAACCTAAGTGGCATGAACCACCATCATCAACAAAATATTGCCTTAAAAGTTCTACAAAAGCTCTGGCGGCTAAGCTTGAATGTTCTGCAAACTCAGCCGCTGCTTGAGCAGCAGAGGTAGCATCCTTAAATTTTATGTTCCAATTCTGCCTGCCAACAGAAAAATTACCATTACCATCTTTAGGAAATGATTGCCTATGTTCCAACATTTCATACTTGAAACCTAAGTGGCATGAACCACCATCATCAACACAATATTGCCATGAAAGTTCTACAAGAGCTCTGGCACCTAGGCTTGCATGTTCTGCAAACTCAGTCGCTGCTTGAGCAGTAGAGGTAGCATCCTTAAATTTCATGTTCTAATTCTTCCTGCCAAAAAAATATTTACCATTATCATCTCCAGGAAATGATTGCCCATGTTCTAGCCTTTCATACTTGAAACCTAAGTGGCATGAACCACCATCATCAACACAATATTGCCATGAAAGTTCTACAAGAGCTCTAGCAGCTAGGCTTGCATGTTCTGCAAACTCAGCCACTGCTTGAGCAGCAAAGGTAGCATCCTTAAATTTCATGTTCCAATTCTGCCTGCCAACAGAAAAATTACCATTACCATCTCTAGGAAATGATTGCCCATGTTCCAACCTTTCATCCTTGACACCTAAGTGGCATGAACCACCATCATCAACATAATATTGCCTTGAAAGTTCTACAACAGTTCTGGCAGCTAGGCTTGAATGTTCTGCAAACTCAGCCGCTGCTTGAGCAGCAGAGGTAGCATCCTTAAATTTCATGTTCCAATTCTGCCTGCCAACAGAAAAAATACCATTACCATCTCCAGGAAATGAATACCAAAGTTCCAACATTTCATACTTGAAACCTAAGTGGCATGAACCACCATCATCAACACAATATTTCCTTGAAAGTTCTACAAAAGCTTTGGCGGCTAGGCTCGCATGTTATGCAAACTCAGCCGCTGCTTGAGCAGCAGAGGTAGCATCCTTAAATTTCATGTTCCAATTCTGCCTGCCAACCGAAAAATTACCATTACCATCTCCAGCAAATGATTGCCCATGTTCCAATCTTTCATCCTTGAAACCTAAGTGGCATGAACCACCATCATCAATACAATATTGCCTTGAAAGTTGTACAACAGTTCTGGTAGCTAGGCTTGAATGTTCTACAAACTCAGCCGCTGCTTGAGCAGCAGAGGTAGCATCCTTAAATTTCATGTTCCAATTCTGCCTGCCAACCGAAAAATTACCATTACCATCTCCAGCAAATGATTTCCCATGTTCCAATCTTTCATCCTTGAAACCTAAGTGGCATGAACTACCATCATCATCAAAATATTGCCTTGAAAGTTCTACAAAAGCTCTGGCGGCTAAGCTTGAATGTTCTGCAAACTCAGCCGCTGCTTGAGCAGCAGAGGTAGCATCCTTAAATTTTATGTTCCAATTCTGCCTGCCAACAGAAAAATTACCATTACCATCTCTAGGAAATGATTGCCCATGTTCCAACCTTTCATCCTTGACACCTAAGTGGCATGAACCACCATCATCAACACAATATTGCCTTGAAAGTTCTACAGCAGTTCTGGCAGCTAGGCTTGAATGTTCTGCAAACTCAGCCGCTGCTAGAGCAACAGAGGTAGCATCCTTAAATTTCATGTTCCAATTCTGCCTGCCAACAGAAAAAATACCATTACCATCTCCAGGAAATGAATACCAAAGTTCCAACATTTCATACTTGAAACCTAAGTGGCATGAACCACAATCATCAACACAATATTTCCTTGAAAGTTCTACAAAAGCTTTGGCGGCTAGGCTCGCATGTTATGCAAACTCAGCCGCTGCTTGAGCAGCAGAGGTAGCATCCTTAAATTTCATGTTCCAATTCTGCCTGCCAACCGAAAAATTACCATTACCATCTCCAGCAAATGATTGCCCATGTTCCAATCTTTCATCCTTGAAACCTAAGTGGCATGAACCACCATCATCAACACAATATTGCCTTGAAAGTTCTACAAAAGCTCTGGCGGCTAGGCTTGCATGTTCTGCAAACTCAGCCGCTGCTTGAGCAGCAGAGGTAGCATCCTTAAATTTCATGTTCCAATTCTGCATGCCAACCGAAAAATTACCATTACCATCTGCAGCAAATGATTTCCCATGTTCCAATCTTTCATCCTTGAAACCTAAGTGGCATGAACCACCATCATCAACAAAATATTGCCTTGAAAGTTCTACAAAAGCTCTGGCGGCTAAGCTTGAATGTTCTGCAAACTCAGCCGCTGCTTGAGCAGCAGAGGTAGCATCCTTAAATTTTATGTTTCAATTCTGCCTGCCAACAGAAAAATTACCATTACCATCTTTAGGAAATGATTGCCTATGTTCCAATATTTCATACTTGAAACCTAAGTGGCATGAACCACCATCATCAACACAATATTGCCATGAAAGTTCTACAAGAGCTCTGGCAGCTAGGCTTGCATGTTCTGCAAACTCAGTCGCTGCTTGAGCAGCAGAGGTAGCATCCTTAAATTTCATGTTCTAATTCTTCCTGCCAAAAAAATATTTACCATTATCATCTCCAGGAAATGATTGCCCATGTTCTAGCCTTTCATACTTGAAACCTAAGTGGCATGAACCACCATCATCAACACAATATTGCCATGAAAGTTCTACAAGAGCTCTAGCAGCTAGGCTTGCATGTTCTGCAAACTCAGCCACTGCTTGAGCAGCAAAGGTAGCATCCTTAAATTTCATGTTCCAATTCTGCCTGCCAACAGAAAAATTACCATTACCATCTCTAGGAAATGATTGCCCATGTTCCAACCTTTCATCCTTGACACCTAAGTGGCATGAACCACCATCATCAACATAATATTGCCTTGAAAGTTCTACAACAGTTCTGGCAGCTAGGCTTGAATGTTCTGCAAACTCAGCCGTTGCTTGAGCAGCAGAGGTAGCATCCTTAAATTTCATGTTCATACTATGTCTGCCAACATAAAAATTACCATTACCATCTCCAAGAAATGATTGCCCATGTTCCAACCTTTCATCCTTGAAAACTAAGTGGCATGAACCTCCATCATCAACACACTATTTCCTTGAAAGCTCTACAAAATCTCTGGCGGCTAGGTTTGCATGTTCTGCAAACTCAGCCGCTGCTTGAGCAGCAGAGGGAGCATCCTTAAATTTCATGTTCCAATTCTGCCTACCAACCGAAAAATTACCATTACCATCTCCAGCAAATGATTGCCCATGTTCCAACCTTTCATCCGTGACACCTAAGTGGCATGAACCACCATCGCCAACACAATATTGCCTTGGAAGTTCTACAACAGTTCTAGCAGCTAGGCTTGAATGTTCTGCAAACTCAGCCGCTGCTTGAGCAGCAGAGGTAGCATCCTTAAATTTTATGTTCCAATTCTGCCTGCCAACAGAAAATTACCATTACCATCTCTAGGAAATGATTGCCCATGTTCCAACCTTTCATCCTTGACACCTAAGTGGCATGAACCACCATCATCAACACAATATTGCCTTGAAAGTTCTACAACAGTTCTGGCAGCTAGGCTTGAATGTTCTGCAAACTCAGCCGCTGCTAGAGCAACAGAGGTAGCATCCTTAAATTTCATGTTCCAATTCTGCCTGCCAACAGAAAAAATACCATTACCATCTCCAGGAAATGAATACCAAAGTTCCAACATTTCATACTTGAAACCTAAGTGGCATGAACCACAATCATCAACACAATATTTCCTTGAAAGTTCTACAAAAGCTTTGGCGGCTAGGCTTGCATGTTATGCAAACTCAGCCGCTGCTTGAGCAGCAGAGGCAGCATCCTTAAATTTCATGTTCCAATTCTGCCTGCCAACCGAAAAATTACCATTACCATCTCCAGCAAATGATTTCCCATGTTCCAATCTTTCATCCTTGAAACCTAAGTGGCATGAACCACCATCATCAATACCATATTGCCTTGAAAGTTGTACAACAGTTCTGGCGGCTAGGCTTGAATGTTCTGCAAACTCAGCCGCTGCTTGAGCAGCAGAGGTAGCATTCTTAAATTTTATGTTTCAATTCTGCCTGCCAACAGAAAAATTACCATTACCATCTTTAGGAAATGATTGCCTATGTTCCAATATTTCATACTTGAAACCTAAGTGGCATGAACCACCATCATCAACACAATATTGCCATGAAAGTTCTACAAGAGCTCTGGCAGCTAGGCTTGCATGTTCTGCAAACTCAGTCGCTGCTTGAGCAGCAGAGGTAGCATCCTTAAATTTCATGTTCTAATTCTTCCTGCCAAAAAAATATTTACCATTATCATCTCCAGGAAATGATTGCCCATGTTCTAGCCTTTCATACTTGAAACCTAAGTGGCATGAACCACCATCATCAACACAATATTGCCATGAAAGTTCTACAAGAGCTCTAGCAGCTAGGCTTGCATGTTCTGCAAACTCAGCCACTGCTTGAGCAGCAAAGGTAGCATCCTTAAATTTCATGTTCCAATTCTGCCTGCCAACAGAAAAATTACCATTACCATCTCTAGGAAATGATTGCCCATGTTCCAACCTTTCATCCTTGACACCTAAGTGGCATGAACCACCATCATCAACATAATATTGCCTTGATAGTTCTACAACAGTTCTGGCAGCTAGGCTTGAATGTTCTGCAAACTCAGCCGCTGCTTGAGCAGCAGAGGTAGCATCCTTAAATTTCATGTTCATACTATGTCTGCCAACATAAAAATTACCATTACCATCTCCAGGAAATGATTGCCCATGTTCCAACCTTTCATCCTTGAAAACTAAGTGGCATGAACCTCCATCATCAACACACTATTGCCTTGAAAGCTCTACAAAATCTCTGGCGGCTAGGTTTGCATGTTCTGCAAACTCAGCCGCTGCTTGAGCAGCAGAGGGAGCATCCTTAAATTTCATGTTCCAATTCTGCCTGCCAACCGAAAAATTACCATTACCATCTCCAGCAAATGATTGCCCATGTTCCAACCTTTCATCCGTGACACCTAAGTGGCATGAACCACCATCGCCAACACAATATTGCCTTGGAAGTTCTACAACAGTTCTGGCAGCTAGGCTTGAATGTTCTGCAAACTCAGCCGCTGCTTGAGCAGCAGAGGTAGCATCCTTAAATTTCATGTTCCAATTCTGCCTGCCATCCGAAAAATTACCATTACCATCTCCAGCAAATGATTACCCATGTTCCAATATTTCATCCTTGAAACCTAAGTGGCATGAACCACCATCATCAACAAAATATTGCCTTGAAAGTTCTACAAAAGCTCTGGCGGCTAAGCTTGAATGTTCTGCAAACTCAGCCGCTGCTTGAGCGGCAGAGGTAGCATCCTTAAATTTCATGTTCCAATTCTGCCTGCCAACCAAAAAATTACCATTACCATCTCTAGCAAATGATTGCCCATGTTCCAATCTTTCATCCTTGAAACCTAAGTGGCATGAACCACCATCATCAACACAATATTGCCTTGAAAGTTCTACAATAGCTCTGGCGGCTAGGCTTGCATGTTCTGCAAACTCAGCCGCTGCTTGAGCAGCAGAGGTAGCATCCTTAAATTTCATGTTCCAATTCTGCCTCCAACAGAAAAATTACCATTACCATCTCCAGCAAATAATTGCCCATGTTCCAATCTTTCATCCTTGAAACCTAAGTGGCATGAAACACCTTCATCAACACAATATTACCTTGAAAGTTCTACAAAAGCTCTGGCGGCTAGGCTTGCATGTTCTGCAAACTCAGCCGCTGCTTGAGAAGCAGAGGTCGCATCCTTAAATTTCATGTTCATATTATGTCTGCCAACAGAAAAATTACCATTACCATCTCCAGGAAATGATTGCCCATGTTCCAACCTTTCATCCTTGAAAACTAAGTGGCATAAAACTCCATCATCAACATACTATTGCCTTGAAAGTTTTGCAAAAGCTCTGGCGGCTAGGCTTGCATATTCTGCAAATTCAGCCGCTGCTTGAGCAGCAGAGGTAGCATCCTTAAATTTCATGTTCTAATTCTGCCTGCCAACAGAAAAATTACCATTACCATCTCTAGGAAATGATTGCCCATGTTCCAACCTTTCATCCTTGAAACCGAAGTGGCATGAACCACCATCATCAACACAATATTGCCTTGAAAGTTCTACAACAGCACTGGCAGCTAGGCTTGAATGTTCTGCAAACTCAGCCGCTGCTTGAGCAGCAGAGGTAGCATCCTTAAATTTCATGTTCCAATTCTGCCTGCCAACCGAAAAATTACCATTACCATCTCCAGCAAATGATTGCCCATGTTCCAATCTTTCATTCTTGAAACCTAAGTGGCATGAACCACCATCATCAACACAATATTGCCTTGAAAGTTCTACAATAGCTCTGGCGGCTAGGCTTGCATGTTCTGCAAACTCAGCCGCTGCTCGAGCAGCAGAGGTAGCATCCTTAAATTTCATGATCCAATTCTGCCTGCTAACAGAAACATTACCATTACCATCTTTAGGAAATGATTGCCCATGTTCCAACCTTTCATACTTGAAACCTAAGTGGCATGAACCACCATCATCAACACAATATTGCATTAAAAGTTCTACAACAGCTCTGGCAGCTAGGCTTGCATGTTCTGCAAACTCAGTCGCTGCTTGAGCAGTAGAGGTAGCATCCTTAAATTTCATGTTCTAATTCTTCCTGCCAAAAAAATATTTACCATTACCATCTCCAGGAAATGATTGCCCATGTTCTAGCCTTTCATACTTGAAACCTAAGTGGCATGAACCACCATCATCAACACAATATTGCCATGAAAGTTCTACAAGAGCTCTGGCAGCTAGACTTGCATGTTATGCAAACTCAGCCGCTGCTTGAGCAGCAGAGGTAGCATCCTTAAATTTCATGTTCATATTATTTCTGCCAACAGAAAATTACCATTACCATCTCTAGGAAATGATTGCCCATGTTCCAACCTTTCATCCTTGAAACCTAAGTGGCATGAACCACCATCATCAACACAATATTGCCTTGAAAGTTCTACAACACCTTTGGCAGCTATGCTTGAATGTTCTGCAAACTCAGCCGCTGCTTGAGCAGCAGAGATAGCATCCTTAAATTTCATGTTCATATTATGTCTGCCAACAGAAAAATTACCATTACCATCTCCAGGAAATGATTGCCCATGTTCCAACCTTTAATCCTTGAAAACTAAGTGGCATGAACCACCATCATCAACACACTATTGCCTTAAACGTTCTACAAAAGCTCTGGCGGCTAGGCTTGTATGTTCTGCAAACTCAGCCGCTGCTTGAGCAGCAGAGGTAGCATCCTTAAATTTCATGTTCCAATTCTGCCTGCCAACAGAAAAATTACCATTACCATCTTTATGAAATGATTGCCCATGTTCCAACCTTTTATCCTTGAAACCTAAGTGGCATAACCACCATCATCAACACAATATTGCCTTGAAATTTCTACAAGAGCTCTGGTAGCTAGGCTTGAATGTTCTACAAACTCAGCCACTGCTTGAGCAGCAGAGGTAGCATCCTTAAATTTCATGTTCCAATTCTGCCTGCCTACCGAAAAATTACCATTACCATCTCCAGAAAATGATTGCCCATGTTCCAATCTTTCATCCTTGAAACCTAAGTGGCATGAACCACCATCATTAACAAAATATTACCTCGAAAGTTCTACAAAAGCTCTGGCGGCTAAGCTTGAATGTTCTGCAAATTCAGCCGCTGCTTGAGCAGCAGAGGTAGCATCCTTAAATTTCATGTTCCAATTCTGACTGCCAACCGAAAAATTACCATAACCATCTCCAGCAAATGATTGCCCATGTTCCAATCTTTCATCCTTGAAACCTAAGTGGCATGAACCACCATCATCAAAACAATATTGCCCTGAAAGTTCTTTAATAGCTCTGGCGGCTAGGCTTGCATGTTCTGCAAACTCAGCCGCTGCTTGAGCAGCAGAGGTAGCATCCTTAAATTTCATGTTCCAATTCTGCCTGCCAACAGAAAAATTACCATTACCATCTCCAGCAAATAATTGCCCATGTTCCAATCTTTCATCCTTGAAACCTAAGTGGCATGAAACACCTTCATCAACACAATATTGCCTTGAAAGTTCTACAAAAGCTCTGGCGGCTAGGCTTGCATGTTCTGCAAACTCAGCCGCTGCTTGAGCAGCAGAGGTAGCATCCTTCAATTTCATGTTCATATTATGTCTGCCAACAGAAAAATTACCATTACCATCTGCAGGAAATGATTGCCCATGTTCCAACCTTTCATCCTTGAAAACTAAGTGGCATAAAACTCCATCATCAACATACTATTGCCTTGAATGTTTTACAAAAGCTCTGGCAGCTAGGCTTGCATATTCTGCAAACTCAGCCGCTGCTTGAGCAGCAGAGGTAGCATCCTTAAATTTCATGTTCCAATTCTGCCTGCCAACAGAAAAATTACCATTACCATCTCTAGGAAATAATTGCCCATGTTCCAACCTTTCATCCTTGAAACCGAAGTGGCATGAACCACCATCATCAACACAATATTGCCTTGAAAGTTCTACAACAGCTCTGGCAGCTAGGCTTGAATGTTCTGCAAACTCAGTCGCTGCTTGAGCAGCAGAGGTAGCATCCTTAAATTTTATGTTCCAATTCTGCCTGCCAATCGAAAAATTACCATTACCATCTCCAGCAAATGATTGCCCATGTTCCAATCTTTCATCCTTGAAACCTAAGTGGCATGAACCACCATCATCAACACAATATTGCCTTGAAAGTTCTACAATAGCTCTGGCGGCTAGGCTTGCATGTTCTGCAAACTCAGCCGCTGCTTGAGCAGCAGAGGTAGCATCCTTAAATTTCATGTTCCAATTCTGCCTGCTAACAGAAAAATTACCATTACCATCTTTAGGAAATGATTGCCCATGTTCCAACCTTTCATACTTGAAACCTAAGTGGCATGAACCACCATCATCAACACAATATTGCATTAAAAGTTCTACAACAGCTCTGGCAGCTAGGCTTGCATGTTCTGCAAACTCAGTCGCTGCTTGAGCAGTAGAGGTAGCATCCTTAAAATTCATGTTCTAATTCTTCCTGCCAAAAAAATATTTACCATTACCATCTCCAGGAAATGATTGCCCATGTTCTAGTCTTTCATACTTGAAACCTAAGTGGCATGAACCACCATCATCAACACAATATTGCCATAAAAGTTCTACAAGAGCTCTGGCAGCTAGACTTGCATGTTATGCAAACTCAGCCGCTGCTTGAGCAGCAGAGGTAGCATCCTTAAATTTCATGTTCATATTATGTCTGCCAACAGAAAAATTACCATTACCATCTTCATGAAATGATTGCCCATGTTCCAACCTTTCATCCTTGAAAACTAAGTGGCATGAACCTCCATCATCAACACACTATTGCCTTGAAAGTTCTACAAAAGCTCTGGCGGCTAGGCTTGCATGTTCTGCAAACTCAGCCGCTGCTTGAGCAGCAGAGGTAGCATCCTTAAATTTCATGTTCCAATTCTGCCTGCCAACAGAAAAATTACCATTACCATCTCTAGGAAATGATTGCCCATGTTCCAACCTTTCATCCTTGAAACCTAAGTGGCATGAACCACCATCATCAACACAATATTGCCTTGAAAGTTCTACAACAGTTCTGGCAGCTAGGCTTGAATGTTCTGCAAACTCAGCCGCTGCTTGAGCAGCAGAGGTAGCATCCTTAAATTTCATGTTCCAATTCTGCCTGCCAACCGAAAAATTACCATTACCATCTCCAGCAAATGATTGCCCATGTTCCAATCTTTCATCCTTGAAACCTAAGTGGCATGAACCACCATCATCAACAAAATATTGCCTTATAAGTTCTACAAAAGCTCTGGCGGCTAAGCTTGCATGTTCTGCAATCTCAGCCGCTGCTTGAGCAGCAGAGGTAGCATCCTTAAATTTTATGTTCCAATTCTGCCTGCCAACAGAAAAATTACCATTACCATATTTAGTAAATGATTGCCTATGTTCCAACATTTCATACTTGAAACCTAAGTGGCATGAACCACCATCATCAACACAATATTGCCTTGAAAGTTCTAAAAAAGTTTTGGCGGCTAGGCTTGCATGTTATGCAAACTCATACGTTGCTTGAGCAGTAGAGATAGCGTCCTTAAATTTCATGTTCCAATTCTGCCTGCCAACAGAAAAATTACCATTACCATCTCCAGCAAATGATTGCCCATGTTCCAACCTTTCATCCTTGAAACCTAAGTGGCATGAACCACCTTCACCAACACAATATTGCCTTGAAAGTTCTACAAAAGCTCTGGCGGCTAGGCTTGCAATGTTCTGCAAACTCAGTCGCTGCTTGAGCAGCAGAGGTAGCATCCTTAAATTTTATGTTCCAATTCTGCCTGCCAATCGAAAAATTACCATTACCATCTCCAGCAAATGATTGCCCATGTTCCAATCTTTCATCCTTGAAACCTAAGTGGCATGAACCACCATCATCAACACAATATTGCCTTGAAAGTTCTACAATAGCTCTGGCGGCTAGGCTTGCATGTTCTGCAAACTCAGCCGCTGCTTGAGCAGCAGAGGTAGCATCCTTAAATTTCATGTTCCAATTCTGCCTGCTAACAGAAAAATTACCATTACCATCTTTAGGAAATGATTGCCCATGTTCCAACCTTTCATACTTGAAACCTAAGTGGCATGAACCACCATCATCAACACAATATTGCATTAAAAGTTCTACAACAGCTCTGGCAGCTAGGCTTGCATGTTCTGCAAACTCAGTCGCTGCTTGAGCAGTAGAGGTAGCATCCTTAAAATTCATGTTCTAATTCTTCCTGCCAAAAAAATATTTACCATTACCATCTCCAGGAAATGATTGCCCATGTTCTAGTCTTTCATACTTGAAACCTAAGTGGCATGAACCACCATCATCAACACAATATTGCCATAAAAGTTCTACAAGAGCTCTGGCAGCTAGACTTGCATGTTATGCAAACTCAGCCGCTGCTTGAGCAGCAGAGGTAGCATCCTTAAATTTCATGTTCATATTATGTCTGCCAACAGAAAAATTACCATTACCATCTTCATGAAATGATTGCCCATGTTCCAACCTTTCATCCTTGAAAACTAAGTGGCATGAACCTCCATCATCAACACACTATTGCCTTGAAAGTTCTACAAAAGCTCTGGCGGCTAGGCTTGCATGTTCTGCAAACTCAGCCGCTGCTTGAGCAGCAGAGGTAGCATCCTTAAATTTCATGTTCCAATTCTGCCTGCCAACAGAAAAATTACCATTACCATCTCCAGCAAATAATTGCCCATGTTCCAATCTTTCATCCTTGAAACCTAAGTGGCATGAAACACCTTCATCAACACAATATTGCCTTGAAAGTTCTACAAAAGCTCTGGCGGCTAGGCTTGCATGTTCTGCAAACTCAGCCGCTGCTTGAGCAGCAGAGGTAGCATCCTTCAATTTCATGTTCATATTATGTCTGCCAACAGAAAAATTACCATTACCATCTGCAGGAAATGATTGCCCATGTTCCAACCTTTCATCCTTGAAAACTAAGTGGCATAAAACTCCATCATCAACATACTATTGCCTTGAATGTTTTACAAAAGCTCTGGCAGCTAGGCTTGCATATTCTGCAAACTCAGCCGCTGCTTGAGCAGCAGAGGTAGCATCCTTAAATTTCATGTTCCAATTCTGCCTGCCAACAGAAAAATTACCATTACCATCTCTAGGAAATAATTGCCCATGTTCCAACCTTTCATCCTTGAAACCGAAGTGGCATGAACCACCATCATCAACACAATATTGCCTTGAAAGTTCTACAACAGCTCTGGCAGCTAGGCTTGAATGTTCTGCAAACTCAGTCGCTGCTTGAGCAGCAGAGGTAGCATCCTTAAATTTTATGTTCCAATTCTGCCTGCCAATCGAAAAATTACCATTACCATCTCCAGCAAATGATTGCCCATGTTCCAATCTTTCATCCTTGAAACCTAAGTGGCATGAACCACCATCATCAACACAATATTGCCTTGAAAGTTCTACAATAGCTCTGGCGGCTAGGCTTGCATGTTCTGCAAACTCAGCCGCTGCTTGAGCAGCAGAGGTAGCATCCTTAAATTTCATGTTCCAATTCTGCCTGCTAACAGAAAAATTACCATTACCATCTTTAGGAAATGATTGCCCATGTTCCAACCTTTCATACTTGAAACCTAAGTGGCATGAACCACCATCATCAACACAATATTGCATTAAAAGTTCTACAACAGCTCTGGCAGCTAGGCTTGCATGTTCTGCAAACTCAGTCGCTGCTTGAGCAGTAGAGGTAGCATCCTTAAAATTCATGTTCTAATTCTTCCTGCCAAAAAAATATTTACCATTACCATCTCCAGGAAATGATTGCCCATGTTCTAGTCTTTCATACTTGAAACCTAAGTGGCATGAACCACCATCATCAACACAATATTGCCATAAAAGTTCTACAAGAGCTCTGGCAGCTAGACTTGCATGTTATGCAAACTCAGCCGCTGCTTGAGCAGCAGAGGTAGCATCCTTAAATTTCATGTTCATATTATGTCTGCCAACAGAAAAATTACCATTACCATCTTCATGAAATGATTGCCCATGTTCCAACCTTTCATCCTTGAAAACTAAGTGGCATGAACCTCCATCATCAACACACTATTGCCTTGAAAGTTCTACAAAAGCTCTGGCGGCTAGGCTTGCATGTTCTGCAAACTCAGCCGCTGCTTGAGCAGCAGAGGTAGCATCCTTAAATTTCATGTTCCAATTCTGCCTGCCAACAGAAAAATTACCATTACCATCTCCAGCAAATAATTGCCCATGTTCCAATCTTTCATCCTTGAAACCTAAGTGGCATGAAACACCTTCATCAACACAATATTGCCTTGAAAGTTCTACAAAAGCTCTGGCGGCTAGGCTTGCATGTTCTGCAAACTCAGCCGCTGCTTGAGCAGCAGAGGTAGCATCCTTCAATTTCATGTTCATATTATGTCTGCCAACAGAAAAATTACCATTACCATCTGCAGGAAATGATTGCCCATGTTCCAACCTTTCATCCTTGAAAACTAAGTGGCATAAAACTCCATCATCAACATACTATTGCCTTGAATGTTTTACAAAAGCTCTGGCAGCTAGGCTTGCATATTCTGCAAACTCAGCCGCTGCTTGAGCAGCAGAGGTAGCATCCTTAAATTTCATGTTCCAATTCTGCCTGCCAACAGAAAAATTACCATTACCATCTCTAGGAAATAATTGCCCATGTTCCAACCTTTCATCCTTGAAACCGAAGTGGCATGAACCACCATCATCAACACAATATTGCCTTGAAAGTTCTACAACAGCTCTGGCAGCTAGGCTTGAATGTTCTGCAAACTCAGTCGCTGCTTGAGCAGCAGAGGTAGCATCCTTAAATTTTATGTTCCAATTCTGCCTGCCAATCGAAAAATTACCATTACCATCTCCAGCAAATGATTGCCCATGTTCCAATCTTTCATCCTTGAAACCTAAGTGGCATGAACCACCATCATCAACACAATATTGCCTTGAAAGTTCTACAATAGCTCTGGCGGCTAGGCTTGCATGTTCTGCAAACTCAGCCGCTGCTTGAGCAGCAGAGGTAGCATCCTTAAATTTCATGTTCCAATTCTGCCTGCTAACAGAAAAATTACCATTACCATCTTTAGGAAATGATTGCCCATGTTCCAACCTTTCATACTTGAAACCTAAGTGGCATGAACCACCATCATCAACACAATATTGCATTAAAAGTTCTACAACAGCTCTGGCAGCTAGGCTTGCATGTTCTGCAAACTCAGTCGCTGCTTGAGCAGTAGAGGTAGCATCCTTAAAATTCATGTTCTAATTCTTCCTGCCAAAAAAATATTTACCATTACCATCTCCAGGAAATGATTGCCCATGTTCTAGTCTTTCATACTTGAAACCTAAGTGGCATGAACCACCATCATCAACACAATATTGCCATAAAAGTTCTACAAGAGCTCTGGCAGCTAGACTTGCATGTTATGCAAACTCAGCCGCTGCTTGAGCAGCAGAGGTAGCATCCTTAAATTTCATGTTCATATTATGTCTGCCAACAGAAAAATTACCATTACCATCTTCATGAAATGATTGCCCATGTTCCAACCTTTCATCCTTGAAAACTAAGTGGCATGAACCTCCATCATCAACACACTATTGCCTTGAAAGTTCTACAAAAGCTCTGGCGGCTAGGCTTGCATGTTCTGCAAACTCAGCCGCTGCTTGAGCAGCAGAGGTAGCATCCTTAAATTTCATGTTCCAATTCTGCCTGCCAACAGAAAAATTACCATTACCATCTCTAGGAAATGATTGCCCATGTTCCAACCTTTCATCCTTGAAACCTAAGTGGCATGAACCACCATCATCAACACAATATTGCCTTGAAAGTTCTACAACAGTTCTGGCAGCTAGGCTTGAATGTTCTGCAAACTCAGCCGCTGCTTGAGCAGCAGAGGTAGCATCCTTAAATTTCATGTTCCAATTCTGCCTGCCAACCGAAAAATTACCATTACCATCTCCAGCAAATGATTGCCCATGTTCCAATCTTTCATCCTTGAAACCTAAGTGGCATGAACCACCATCATCAACAAAATATTGCCTTATAAGTTCTACAAAAGCTCTGGCGGCTAAGCTTGCATGTTCTGCAATCTCAGCCGCTGCTTGAGCAGCAGAGGTAGCATCCTTAAATTTTATGTTCCAATTCTGCCTGCCAACAGAAAAATTACCATTACCATATTTAGTAAATGATTGCCTATGTTCCAACATTTCATACTTGAAACCTAAGTGGCATGAACCACCATCATCAACACAATATTGCCTTGAAAGTTCTAAAAAAGTTTTGGCGGCTAGGCTTGCATGTTATGCAAACTCATACGTTGCTTGAGCAGTAGAGATAGCGTCCTTAAATTTCATGTTCCTATTCTGCCTGCCAACAGAAAAATTACCATTACCATCTCCAGCAAATGATTGCCCATGTTCCAACCTTTCATCCTTGAAACCTAAGTGGCATGAACCACCTTCACCAACACAATATTGCCTTGAAAGTTCTACAAAAGCTCTGGCGGCTAGGCTTGCATGTTCTGCAAACTCAGCCGCTGCTTGAGCAGCAGAGGTAGCATCCTTAAATTTTATGTTCCAATTCTGCCTGCCAATCGAAAAATTACCATTACCATCTCCAGCAAATGATTGCCCATGTTCCAATCTTTCATCCTTGAAACCTAAGTGGCATGAACCACCATCATCAACACAATATTGCCTTGAAAGTTCTACAATAGCTCTGGCGGCTAGGCTTGCATGTTCTGCAAACTCAGCCGCTGCTTGAGCAGCAGAGGTAGCATCCTTAAATTTCATGTTCCAATTCTGCCTGCTAACAGAAAAATTACCATTACCATCTTTAGGAAATGATTGCCCATGTTCCAACCTTTCATACTTGAAACCTAAGTGGCATGAACCACCATCATCAACACAATATTGCATTAAAAGTTCTACAACAGCTCTGGCAGCTAGGCTTGCATGTTCTGCAAACTCAGTCGCTGCTTGAGCAGTAGAGGTAGCATCCTTAAAATTCATGTTCTAATTCTTCCTGCCAAAAAAATATTTACCATTACCATCTCCAGGAAATGATTGCCCATGTTCTAGTCTTTCATACTTGAAACCTAAGTGGCATGAACCACCATCATCAACACAATATTGCCATAAAAGTTCTACAAGAGCTCTGGCAGCTAGACTTGCATGTTATGCAAACTCAGCCGCTGCTTGAGCAGCAGAGGTAGCATCCTTAAATTTCATGTTCATATTATGTCTGCCAACAGAAAAATTACCATTACCATCTTCATGAAATGATTGCCCATGTTCCAACCTTTCATCCTTGAAAACTAAGTGGCATGAACCTCCATCATCAACACACTATTGCCTTGAAAGTTCTACAAAAGCTCTGGCGGCTAGGCTTGCATGTTCTGCAAACTCAGCCGCTGCTTGAGCAGCAGAGGTAGCATCCTTAAATTTCATGTTCCAATTCTGCCTGCCAACAGAAAAATTACCATTACCATCTCTAGGAAATGATTGCCCATGTTCCAACCTTTCATCCTTGAAACCTAAGTGGCATGAACCACCATCATCAACACAATATTGCCTTGAAAGTTCTACAACAGTTCTGGCAGCTAGGCTTGAATGTTCTGCAAACTCAGCCGCTGCTTGAGCAGCAGAGGTAGCATCCTTAAATTTCATGTTCCAATTCTGCCTGCCAACCGAAAAATTACCATTACCATCTCCAGCAAATGATTGCCCATGTTCCAATCTTTCATCCTTGAAACCTAAGTGGCATGAACCACCATCATCAACAAAATATTGCCTTATAAGTTCTACAAAAGCTCTGGCGGCTAAGCTTGCATGTTCTGCAATCTCAGCCGCTGCTTGAGCAGCAGAGGTAGCATCCTTAAATTTTATGTTCCAATTCTGCCTGCCAACAGAAAAATTACCATTACCATATTTAGGAAATGATTGCCTATGTTCCAACATTTCATACTTGAAACCTAAGTGGCATGAACCACCATCATCAACACAATATTGCCTTGAAAGTTCTAAAAAAGTTTTGGCGGCTAGGCTTGCATGTTATGCAAACTCATACGTTGCTTGAGCAGTAGAGATAGCGTCCTTAAATTTCATGTTCCAATTCTGCCTGCCAACAGAAAAATTACCATTACCATCTCCAGCAAATGATTGCCCATGTTCCAATCTTTCATCCTTGAAACCTAAGTGGCATGAACCACCTTCACCAACACAATATTGCCTTGAAAGTTCTACAAAAGCTCTGGCGGCTAGGCTTGCATGTTCTGCAAACTCAGCCGCTGCTTGAGCAGTAGAGGTAGCATCCTTAAATTTCATGTTCATATTATGTCTGCCAACAGAAAAATTACCATTACCATCTCCAGGAAATGATTGCCCATGTTCCAAACTTTCATCCTTGAAAACTAAGTGGCATGAACCTCCATCATCAATACACTATTGCCTTGAAAGTTCTACAAAAGCTCTAGCGGCTAGGCTTGCATGTTCTGGAAACTCAGCCGCTGCTTGAGCAGCAGAGGTAGCATCCTTAAATTTCATGTTCCAATTCTGCCTGCCAACAGAAAAATTACCATTACCATCTTTAGGAAATGATTGCCTATGTTCCATCATTTCATACTTGAAACCTAAGTGGCATGAACCACCATCATCAACACAATATAGCATTAAAAGTTCTACAACAGCTCTGGCAGCTAGGCTTGCATGTTCTGCAAACTCAGTCGCTGCTTGAGCAGTAGAGGTAGCATCCTTAAAATTCATGTTCTAATTCTTCCTGCCAAAAAAATATTTACCATTACCATCTCCAGGAAATGATTGCCCATGTTCTAGTCTTTCATACTTGAAACCTAAGTGGCATGAACCACCATCATCAACACAATATTGCCATAAAAGTTCTACAAGAGCTCTGGCAGCTAGACTTGCATGTTATGCAAACTCAGCCGCTGCTTGAGCAGCAGAGGTAGCATCCTTAAATTTCATGTTCATATTATGTCTGCCAACAGAAAAATTACCATTACCATCTTCATGAAATGATTGCCCATGTTCCAACCTTTCATCCTTGAAAACTAAGTGGCATGAACCTCCATCATCAACACACTATTGCCTTGAAAGTTCTACAAAAGCTCTGGCGGCTAGGCTTGCATGTTCTGCAAACTCAGCCGCTGCTTGAGCAGCAGAGGTAAGCATCCTTAAATTTCATGTTCCAATTCTGCCTGCCAACAGAAAAATTACCATTACCATCTCTAGGAAATGATTGCCCATGTTCCAACCTTTCATCCTTGAAACCTAAGTGGCATGAACCACCATCATCAACACAATATTGCCTTGAAAGTTCTACAACAGTTCTGGCAGCTAGGCTTGAATGTTCTGCAAACTCAGCCGCTGCTTGAGCAGCAGAGGTAGCATCCTTAAATTTCATGTTCCAATTCTGCCTGCCAACCGAAAAATTACCATTACCATCTCCAGCAAATGATTGCCCATGTTCCAATCTTTCATCCTTGAAACCTAAGTGGCATGAACCACCATCATCAACAAAATATTGCCTTATAAGTTCTACAAAAGCTCTGGCGGCTAAGCTTGCATGTTCTGCAATCTCAGCCGCTGCTTGAGCAGCAGAGGTAGCATCCTTAAATTTTATGTTCTAATTCTGCCTGCCAATAGAAAAATTACCATTACCATATTTAGGAAATGATTGCCTATGTTCCAACATTTCATACTTGAAACCTAAGTGGCATGAACCACCATCATCAACACAATATTGCCTTGAAAGTTCTAAAAAAGTTTTGGCGGCTAGGCTTGCATGTTATGCAAACTCATACGTTACTTGAGCAGTAGAGATAGCGTCCTTAAATTTCATGTTCCAATTCTGCCTGCCAACAGAAAAATTACCATTACCATCTCCAGCAAATGATTGCCCATGTTCCAATCTTTCATCCTTGAAACCTAAGTGGCATGAACCACCTTCACCAACACAATATTGCCTTGAAAGTTCTACAAAAGCTCTGGCGGCTAGGCTTGCATGTTCTGCAAACTCAGCCGCTGCTTGAGCAGTAGAGGTAGCATCCTTAAATTTCATGTTCATATTATGTCTGCCAACAGAAAAATTACCATTACCATCTCCAGGAAATGATTGCCCATGTTCCAAACTTTCATCCTTGAAAACTAAGTGGCATGAACCTCCATCATCAATACACTATTGCCTTGAAAGTTCTACAAAAGCTCTAGCGGCTAGGCTTGCATGTTCTGGAAACTCAGCCGCTGCTTGAGCAGCAGAGGTAGCATCCTTAAATTTCATGTTCCAATTCTGCCTGCCAACAGAAAAATTACCATTACTATCTTTAGGAAATGATTGCCTATGTTCCATCATTTCATACTTGAAACCTAAGTGGCATGAACCACCATCATCAACACAATATTGTCTTGAAAGTACTACAAAGGCTTTGGCGGCTAGGCTTGCATGTTATGCAAACTCATACGCTGCTTGAGCAGCAGAGGTAGCATCCTTAAATTTCATGTTCCAATTCTGCCTGCCAACAGAAACATTTCCATTACCATCTCCCGCAAATGATTGCCCATGTTCCAATCTTTCATCCTTGAAACCTAAGTGGCATGAACTACCTTCATCAACACAATATTGCCTTGAAAGTTCTACAAAAGCTCTGGCGGCTAGGCTTGCATGTTCTGCAAACTCAGCCACTGCTTGAGCAGCAGAGGTAGAATCCTTAAATTTCATGTTCATATTATGTCTGCCAATAGAAAAATTACCATTACCATCTCCAGGAAATGATTGCTCATATTCCAACCTTTCATCCTTGAAACCTAAGTGGCATGAACCACCTTCATCAACACACTATTGCCTTGAAAGTTCTACAAAAGCTCTGGCGGTTAGGCTTGCATGTTCTGCAAACTCAGCCGCTGCTTGAGCAGCAGAGGTAGCATCCTTAAATTTCATGTTCCAATTCTGCCTGCCAACAGAAAAATTATCATTACCATCTCTAGGAAATGATTGCCCATGTTCCAACCTTTCATCCTTGAAACCTAAGTGGCATGAACCACCATCATCAACACAATATTGCCTTGAAAGTTCTATAACAGCTCTGGCAACTAGGCTTGAATGTTCTGCAAACTCAGCCGCTGCTTGAGCAGCAGAGGTAGCATCTTTAAATTTCATGTTCCAATTCTGCCTGCCAACCAAAAAATTACCATTACCATCTCCAGCAAATGATTGCCCATGTTCCAATCTTTCATCCTTGAAACCTAAGTGGCATGAACCACCATCATCAACACAATATTGCCTTGAAAGTTCTACAAGAGCTCTGGCAGCTAGGCTTGCATGTTCTGCAAACTCAGCCGCTTCTTGAGCAGTAGAGGTAGCATCCTTAAATTTCATGTTCATATTATGTCTGCCAAGAGAAAAATTACCATTACCATCTCCAGGAAATGATTGCCCATGTTCCAACCTTTCATCCTTGAAAACTAAGTGGCATGAACCACCATCATCAACACACTATTGCCTTGAAAGTTCTACAAAAGCTCTAGCGGTTAGGCTTGCATGTTCTGCAAACTCAGCCGCTGCTTGAGCAGCAGAGGTAGCATCCTTAAATTTCATGTTCCAATTCTGCCTGCCAACAGAGAAATTACCATTACCATCTCTAGGAAATGATTGCCCATGTTCCAACCTTTCATCCTTGAATCCTAAGTGGCAAGAACCACCATCATCAACACAATATTGCCTTGAAAGTTCTACAAGAGCTCTGGCGGCTAGGCTTGCATGTTCTGCAAACTCAGCCGCTTCTTGAGCAGTAGAGGTAGCATCCTTAAATTTCATGTTCATATTATGTCTGCCAAGAGAAAAATTACCATTACCATCTCCAGGAAATGATTGCCCATGTTCTAACCTTTCATCCTTGAAAACTAAGTGGCATGAACCACCATCATCAACAAACTATTGCCTTGAAAGTTCTACAAAAGCTCTGGTGGCTAGGCTTGCATGTTCTGCAAACTCAGCCGCTGCTTGAGCAGCAGAGGTAGCATCCTTAAATTTCATGTTCCAATTCTGCCTGCCAACAGAGAAATTACCATTACCATTTCTAGGAAATGATTGCCCATGTTCCAACCTTTCATCCTTGAAACCTAAGTGGCATGAACCACCATCATCAAAACAATATTGCCTTGAAAGTTCTACAACAGCTCTGGTAGCTAGGCTTGAATGTTCTGCAAACTCAGCCGCTGCTTGAGCAGCAGAGGTAGCATCCTTAAATTTCATGTTCATATTATGTCTGCCAACAGAAAAATTACCATTACCATCTCTAGGAAATGATTGCCCATGTTCCAACCTTTCATCCTTGAAACTAAGTGGCATGAACCACCATCATCAACACACTATTGCCTTAAAAGTTCTACAAAAGCTCTGGCGGCTAGGCTTGCATGTTCTGCAAACTCAGCCGCTGCTTGAGCAGCAGAGGTAGCATCCTTAAATTTCATGTTCCAATTCTGCCTGCCAACAGAAAAATTACCATTACCATCTCTAGGAAATGATTGCCCATGTTCCAACCTTTCATCCTTGAAACCTAAGTGGCATGAACCACCATCATCAACACAATATTGCCTTGAAAGTTCTACAACACCTTTGGCAGCTATGCTTGAATGTTCAGCAAACTCAGCCGCTGCTTGAGCAGCAGAGATAACATCCTTAAATTTCATGTTCATATTATGTCTGCCAACAGAAAAATTACCATTACCATCTCCAGGAAATGATTGCCCATGTTCCAACCTTTAATCCTTGAAAACTAAGTGGCATGAACCACCATCATCAACACACTATTGCCTTAAAAGTTCTACAAAAGCTCTGGCAGCTAGGCTTGCATGTTCTGCAAACTCAGCCGCTGCTTGAGCAACAGAGGTAGTATCCTTAAATTTCATGTTCCAATTCTGCCTGCCAACAGAAAATTTACCATTACCATCTCTATGAAATGATTGCCCATGTTCCAACCTTTTATCCTTGAAACCTAAGTGGCATAACCACCATCATCAACACAATATTGCCTTGAAATTTCTACAACAGTTCTGGCAGCTAGGCTTGAATGTTCTGCAAACTCAGCCGCTGCTTGAGCAGCAGAGGTAGCATCCTAAAATTTCATGTTCCAATTCTGCCTGCCTACCGAAAAATTACCATTACCATCTCCAGAAAATGATTGCCCATGTTCCAATCTTTCATCCTTGAAACCTAAGTGGCATGAACCACTATCATCAACACAATATTGCCTTGAAAGTTCTACAAAAGCTCTGGGGGCTAAGCTTGCATGTTTTGCAAACTCAGCCGCTGCTTGAGCAGCAGAGGTAGCATCCTTAAATTTCATGTTCATATTATTTCTGCCAACAGAAAAATTACCATTACCATCTCTAGGAAATGATTGCCCATGTTCCATCCTTTCATCCTTGAAACCTAAGTGGCATGAACCACCATCATCAAAACAATATTGCCTTGAAAGTTCTACAACAGCTCTGGCAGCTAGGCTTGAATGTTCTGCAAACTCAGCCGCTGCTTGAGCAGCAGAGGTAGCATCCTTAAATTTCATGTTCATATTATGTCTGCCAACAGAAAAATTACCATTACCATCTCCAGGAAATGATTGCCCATGTTCCAACCTTTCATCCTTGAAACTAAGTGGCATGAACCACCATCATCAAAACACTATTGCCTTAAAAGTTCTACAAAAGCTCTGGCGGCTAGGCTTGCATGTTCTGCAACCTCAGCCGCTGCTTGAGCAGCAGAGGTAGCATCCTTAAATATCATGTTCCAATTCTGCCTGCCAACAGAAAAATTACCATTACCATCTCTAGGAAATGATTGCCCATGTTCCAACCTTTCATCCTTGAAACCTATGTGGCATAAACCACCATCATCAACACAATATTGCCTTGAAAGTTCTACAACACCTTTGGCAGCTATGCTTGAATGTTCTGCAAACTCAGCCGCTGCTTGAGGAGCAGAGATAGCATCCTTAAATTTCATGTTCATATTATATCTGCCAACAGAAAAATTACCATTACCATCTCCAGGAAATGATTGCCCATGTTCCAACCTTTAATCCTTGAAAACTAAGTGGCATGAACCACCATCATCAACACACTATTGCCTTAAAAGTTCTACAAAAGCTCTGGCGGCTAGGCTTGCATGTTCTGCAAACTCAGCCGCTGCTTGAGCAGCAGAGGTAGCATCCTTAAATTTCATGTTCCAATTCTGCCTACCAACAGAAAAATTACCATTACCATCTCTATGAAATGATTGCCCATGTCCCAACCTTTTATCCTTGAAACCTAAGTGGCATAACCACGATCATCAACACAATATTGCCTTGAAATTTCTACAACAGCTCTGGCAGCTAGGCTTGAATGTTCAGCAAACTCAGCTGCTGCTTGAGCAGCAGAGGTAGCATCCTTAAATTTCAAGTTCCAATTCTGCCTGCCTACCGAAAAATTACCATTACCATCTCCAGAAAATGATTGCCCATGTTCCAATCTTTCATCCTTGAAACCTAAGTGGCATGAACCACCATCATCAACACAATATTGCCTTGAAAGTTCTACAAAAGCTCTGGCGGCTAAGCTTGCATGTTCTGCAAACTCAGCCGCTGCTTGAGCAGCAGAGGTAGCATCCTTAAATTTCATGTTCCAATTCTGCCTGCCAACAGAAAAATTACCAATTCCATCTCTAGGAAATGATTGCCCATGTTCCAACCTTTCATCCTTGAAACCTATGTGGCATGAACCACCATCATCAACACAATATTGCCTTGAAAGTTCTACAACACCTTTGGCAGCTATGCTTGAATGTTCTGCAAACTCAGCCGCTGCTTGAGCAGCAGAGATAGCATCCTTAAATTTCATGTTCATATTATGTCTGCCAACAGAAAAATTACCATTACCATCTCCAGGAAATGATTGCCCATGTTCCAACCTTTAATCCTTGAAAACTAAGTGGCATGAACCACCATCATCAACACACTATTGCCTTAAAAGTTCTACAAAAGCTCTGGCGGCTAGGCTTGCATGTTCTGCAAACTCAGCCGCTGCTTGAGCCGCAGAGGTAGCATCCTTAAATTTCATGTTCATATTATTTCTGCCAACAGAAAAATTACCATTACCATCTCTAGGAAATGATTGCCCATGTTCCAACCTTTCATCCTTGAAACCTAAGTGGCATGAACCACCATCATCAACACAATATTGCCTTGAAAGTTCTACAACACCTTTGGCAGCTATGCTTGAATGTTCTGCAAACTCAGCCGTTGCTTAAGCAGCAGAGATAGCATCCTTAAATTTCATGTTCATATTATGTCTGCCAACAGAAAAATTACCATTACCATCTCCAGGAAATAATTGCCCATGTTCCAACCTTTAATCCTTGAAAACTAAGTGGCATGAACCACCATCATCAACACACTATTGCCTTAAAAGTTCTACAAAAGCTCTGGCGGCTAGGCTTTTATGTTCTGCAAACTCAGCCGCTGCTTGAGCAGCAGAGGTAGCATCCTTAAATTTCATGTTCCAATTCTGCCTGCCAACAGAAAAATTACCATTACCATCTCTATGAAATGATTGCCCATGTTCCAACCTTTTATCCTTGAAACCTAAGTGGCATAACCACCATCATCAAAACACTATTGCCTTAAAAGTTCTAGAAAAGCTCTGGCGGCTAGGCTTGCATGTTCTGCAACCTCAGCCGCTGCTTGAGCAGCAGAGGTAGCATCCTTAAATATCATGTTCCAATTCTGCCTGCCAACAGAAAAATTACCATTACCATCTCTAGGAAATGATTGCCCATGTTCCAACCTTTCATCCTTGAAACCTATGTGGCATGAACCACCATCATCAACACAATATTGCCTTGAAAGTTCTACAACAACTTTGGCAGCTATGCTTGAATGTTCTGCAAACTCAGCCGCTGCTTGAGCAGCAGAGATAGCATCCTTAAATTTCATGTTCATATTATGTCTGCCAACAGAAAAATTACCATTACCATCTCCAGGAAATGATTGCCCATGTTCCAACCTTTAATCCTTGAAAACTAAGTGGCATGAACCACCATCATCAACACACTATTGCCTTAAAAGTTCTACAAAAGCTCTGGCGGCTAGGCTTGCATGTTCTGCAAACTCAGCCGCTGCTTGAGCAGCAGAGGTAGCATCCTTAAATTTCATGTTCCAATTCTGCCTACCAACAGAAAAATTACCATTACCATCTCTATGAAATGATTGCCCATGTCCCAACCTTTTATCCTTGAAACCTAAGTGGCATAACCACGATCATCAACACAATATTGCCTTGAAATTTCTACAACAGCTCTGGCAGCTAGGCTTGAATGTTCAGCAAACTCAGCTGCTGCTTGAGCAGCAGAGGTAGCATCCTTAAATTTCATGTTCCAATTCTGCCTGCCTACCGAAAAATTACCATTACCATCTCCAGAAAATGATTGCCCATGTTCCAATCTTTCATCCTTGAAACCTAAGTGGCATGAACCACCATCATCAACACAATATTGCCTTGAAAGTTCTACAAAAGCTCTGGCGGCTAAGCTTGCATGTTCTGCAAACTCAGCCGCAGCTTGAGCAGCAGAGGTAGCATCCTTAAATTTCATGTTCCAATTCTGCCTGCCAACAGAAAAATTACCATTACCATCTCTAGGAAATGATTGCCCATGTTCCAACCTTTCATCCTTGAAACCTATGTGGCATGAACCACCATCATCAACACAATATTGCCTTGAAAGTTCTACAACACCTTTGGCAGCTATGCTTGAATGTTCTGCAAACTCAGCCGCTGCTTGAGCAGCAGAGATAGCATCCTTAAATTTCATGTTCATATTATGTCTGCCAACAGAAAAATTACCATTACCATCTCCAGGAAATAATTGCCCATGTTCCAACCTTTAATCCTTGAAAACTAAGTGGCATGAACCACCATCATCAACACACTATTGCCTTAAAAGTTCTACAAAAGCTCTGGCGGCTAGGCTTTTATGTTCTGCAAACTCAGCCGCTGCTTGAGCAGCAGAGGTAGCATCCTTAAATTTCATGTTCCAATTCTGCCTGCCAACAGAAAAATTACCATTACCATCTCTATGAAATGATTGCCCATGTTCCAACCTTTTATCCTTGAAACCTAAGTGGCATAATCACCATCATCAAAACACTATTGCCTTAAAAGTTCTACAAAAGCTCTGGCGGCTAGGCTTGCCTGTTCTGCAACCTCAGCCGCTGCTTGAGCAGCAGAGGTAGCATCCTTAAATATCATGTTCCAATTCTGCCTGCCAACAGAAAAATTACCATTACCATCTCTAGGAAATGATTGCCCATGTTCCAACCTTTCATCCTTGAAACCTATGTGGCATGAACCACCATCATCAACACAATATTGCCTTGAAAGTTCTACAACACCTTTGGCAGCTATGCTTGAATGTTCTGCAAACTCAGCCGCTGCTTGAGCAGCAGAGATAGCATCCTTAAATTTCATGTTCATATTATGTCTGCCAACAGAAAAATTACCATTACCATCTCCAGGAAATGATTGCCCATGTTCCAACCTTTAATCCTTGAAAACTAAGTGGCATGAACCACCATCATCAACACACTATTGCCTTAAAAGTTCTACAAAAGCTCTGGCGGCTAGGCTTGCATGTTCTGCAAACTCAGCCGCTGCTTGAGCAGCAGAGGTAGCATCCTTAAATTTCATGTTCCAATTCTGCCTACCAACAGAAAAATTACCATTACCATCTCTATGAAATGATTGCCCATGTCCCAACCTTTTATCCTTGAAACCTAAGTGGCATAACCACGATCATCAACACAATATTGCCTTGAAATTTCTACAACAGCTCTGGCAGCTAGGCTTGAATGTTCAGCAAACTCAGCTGCTGCTTGAGCAGCAGAGGTAGCATCCTTAAATTTCATGTTCCAATTCTGCCTGCCTACCGAAAAATTACCATTACCATCTCCAGAAAATGATTGCCCATGTTCCAATCTTTCATCCTTGAAACCTAAGTGGCATGAACCACCATCATCAACACAATATTGCCTTGAAAGTTCTACAAATGCTCTGGCGGCTAAGCTTGCATGTTCTGCAAACTCAGCCGCTGCTTGAGCAGCAGAGGTAGCATCCTTAAATTTCATGTTCCAATTCTGCCTGCCAACAGAAAAATTACCATTACCATCTCTAGGAAATGATTGCCCATGTTCCAACCTTTTATCCTTGAAACCTATGTGGCATGAACCACCATCATCAACACAATATTGCCTTGAAAGTTCTACAACACCTTTGGCAGCTATGCTTGAATGTTCTGCAAACTCAGCCGCTGCTTGAGCAGCAGAGATAGCATCCTTAAATTTCATGTTCATATTATGTCTGCCAACAGAAAAATTACCATTACCATCTCCAGGAAATGATTGCCCATGTTCCAACCTTTAATCCTTGAAAACTAAGTGGCATGAACCACCATCATCAACACACTATTGCCTTAAAAGTTCTACAAAAGCTCTGGCGGCTAGGCTTGCATGTTCTGCAAACTCAGCCGCTGCTTGAGCCGCAGAGGTAGCATCCTTAAATTTCATGTTCATATTGTTTCTGCCAACAGAAAAATTACCATTACCATCTCTAGGAAATGATTGCCCATGTTCCAACCTTTCATCCTTGAAACCTAAGTGGCATGAACCACCATCATCAACACAATATTGCCTTGAAAGTTCTACAACACCTTTGGCAGCTATGCTTGAATGTTCTGCAAACTCAGCCGTTGCTTAAGCAGCAGAGATAGCATCCTTAAATTTCATGTTCATATTATGTCTGCCAACAGAAAAATTACCATTACCATCTCCAAGAAATAATTGCCCATGTTCCAACCTTTAATCCTTGAAAACTAAGTGGCATGAACCACCATCATCAACACACTATTGCCTTAAAAGTTCTACAAAAGCTCTGGCGGCTAGGCTTTTATGTTCTGCAAACTCAGCCGCTGCTTGAGCAGCAGAGGTAGCATCCTTAAATTTCATGTTCCAATTCTGCCTGCCAACAGAAAAATTACCATTACCATCTCTATGAAATGATTGCCCATGTTCCAACCTTTTATCCTTGAAACCTAAGTGGCATAACCACCATCATCAACACAATATTGCCTTGAAATTTCTACAAGATCTCTGGCAGCTAGGCTTGAATGTTCAGCAAACTCAGCCGCTGCTTGAGCAGCAGAGGTAGCATCCTTAAATTTCAGCAATTCTGCCTGCCTACCGAAAAATTACCATTACCATCTCCAGAAAATGATTGCCCATGTTCCAATCTTTCATCCTTGAAACCTAAGTGGAATGAACCACCATCATCAACACAATATTGCCTTGAAAGTTCTACAAAAGCTCTGGCGGCTAAGCTTGCATGTTCTGCAAACTCAGCCGCTGCTTGAGCAGCAGCGGTAGCATCCTTAAATTTCATGTTCCAATTCTGCCTGCCAACAGAAAAATTACCATTACCATCTTTAGGAAATGATTGCCCATGTTCCAACATTTCATACTTGAAACCTAAGTGGCATGAACCACCATCATCAACACACTATTGCCTTGAAAGTTCAACAAAAGCTTTGGCGGCTAGGCTTGCATGTTCTGCAAACTCAGCCACTACTTGAGCAGCAGAGGTAGCATCCTTAAATTTCATGTTCCAATTCTGCTTGCCAAAAGAAATATTACCATTACCATCTCCAGCAAATGATTGCCCATGTTCCAATCTTACATCCTTGAAACCTAAGTGGCATGAACCACGATCATCTACAAAATATTGCATTGAAAGTTCTACAAAAGCTCTGGAGGCTAGGCTTGCATGGTCTGCAAACTCAGTCGCTGCTTGAGCAGCAGATGTAGCATCCTTAAATTTCATGTTCATATTATTTCTGCCAACAGAAAAATTACCATTACCATCTCTAGGAAATGATTGCCCATGTTCCAATCTTTCATCCTTGAAAACTAAGTGGCATGAACCACCATCATCAACACACTATTGCCTTGAAAGTTCTACAAAAGCTCTGGCGGCTAGGCTTGCAAGTTCTGCAAACTCAGCCGCTGCTTGAGCAACAGAGATAGCATCCTTAAATTTCATGTTCCAATTATGCATGCCAACCGAAAAATTACCATTACCATCTCCAGCAAATGATTGCCTATGTTCCAATCTTTCATCCTTGAAACCTAAGTGGCATGAACCACCATCATCAACACAATATTGCCTTGAAAGTTCTACAACAGCTCTGGCAGCTAGGCTTGAATGTTCTGCAAACTTAGCCGCTGCTTGAGCAGCAGAGGTAGCATCCTTAAATTTCATGTTCCAATTCTGCCTGCTAACCGAAAAATTACCATTACCATCTCCAGCAACTGATTGCCCATGTTCCAATCTTTCATCCTTGAAACCTAAGTGGCATGAACCACCATCATCAACATAATATTGCCTTGAAAGTTCTACTAAAGCTCTGGCGGCTAGGCTTGCATGTTCTGCAAACTCAGCCGCTGCTTTAGCAGCTGAGGTAGCATCCTTATATTTCATGTTCCATTTCTGCGTGCCAACAGAAAAATTACCATTACCATCTTTAGGAAATGATTGCCTATGTTCCAACATTTCATACTTGAAACCTAAGTGGCATGAACCACCATCATCAACACAATATTGCCTTGAAAGTTCTAAAAGAGCTCTGGCAGCTAGACTTGCATGTTATGCAAACTCAGCCGCTGCTTGAGCAGCAGTGGTAGCATCCTTAAATTTCATATTCATATTATGTCTACCAACAGAAAAATTACCATTACCATCTCTAGGAAATGATTGCCCATGTTCCAACCTTTCATCCTTGAAAACTAAGTGGCATGAACCACCATCATCAACACACTATTGCCTTGAAAGTTATACAAAAGCTCTGGCGGCTAGGCTTGCATGTTCTGCAAACTCAGCCGCTGCTTGAGCAGCAGAGGTAGCATCCTTAAATTTCATGTTCCAATTCTGCCTGCCCACAGAAAAATTATCATTACCATCTCTATGAAATGATTGCCCATGTTCTAACCTTTTATCCTTGAAACCTAAGTGGCATAACCACCATCATCAACACAATATTGCCTTGAAATTTCTATAAGAGCTCTGGCAGCTAGGCTTGAATGTTCGGCAAACTCAGCCGCTGCTTGAGCAGCAGAGGTAGCATCCTTAAATTTCATGTTCCAATTCTGCCTGCCTACCGAAAAATTACCATTACCATCTCTAGAAAATGATTGCCCATGTTCCAATATTTCATCCTTGAAAGCTAAGTGGCATGAACCACCATCATCAACACAATATTGCCTTGAAAGTTCTACAAAAGCTCTGGCGGCTAAGCTTGCATGTTCTGCAAACTCAGCCGCTGCTTGAGCAGCAGCGGTAGCATCCTTAAATTTCATGTTCCAATTCTGCCTGCCAACAGAAAAATTACCATTACCATCTTTAGGAAATGATTGCCCATGTTCCAACATTTCATACTTGAAACCTAAGTGGCATGAACCACCATCATCAACACACTATTGCCTTGAAAGTTCTACAAATGCTCTGGCGGCTAAGCTTGCATGTTCTGCAAACTCAGCCGCTGCTTGAGCAGCAGAGGTAGCATCCTTAAATTTCATGTTCCAATTCTGCCTGCCAACAGAAAAATTACCATTACCATCTCTAGGAAATGATTGCCCATGTTCCAACCTTTTATCCTTGAAACCTATGTGGCATGAACCACCATCATCAACACAATATTGCCTTGAAAGTTCTACAACACCTTTGGCAGCTATGCTTGAATGTTCTGCAAACTCAGCCGCTGCTTGAGCAGCAGAGATAGCATCCTTAAATTTCATGTTCATATTATGTCTGCCAACAGAAAAATTACCATTACCATCTGCAGGAAATGATTGCCCATGTTCCAACCTTTAATCCTTGAAAACTAAGTGGCATGAACCACCATCATCAACACACTATTGCCTTAAAAGTTCTACAAAAGCTCTGGCGGCTAGGCTTGCATGTTCTGCAAACTCAGCCGCTGCTTGAGCCGCAGAGGTAGCATCCTTAAATTTCATGTTCATATTGTTTCTGCCAACAGAAAAATTACCATTACCATCTCTAGGAAATGATTGCCCATGTTCCAACCTTTCATCCTTGAAACCTAAGTGGCATGAACCACCATCATCAACACAATATTGCCTTGAAAGTTCTACAACACCTTTGGCAGCTATGCTTGAATGTTCTGCAAACTCAGCCGTTGCTTAAGCAGCAGAGATAGCATCCTTAAATTTCATGTTCATATTATGTCTGCCAACAGAAAAATTACCATTACCATCTCCAAGAAATAATTGCCCATGTTCCAACCTTTAATCCTTGAAAACTAAGTGGCATGAACCACCATCATCAACACACTATTGCCTTAAAAGTTCTACAAAAGCTCTGGCGGCTAGGCTTTTATGTTCTGCAAACTCAGCCGCTGCTTGAGCAGCAGAGGTAGCATCCTTAAATTTCATGTTCCAATTCTGCCTGCCAACAGAAAAATTACCATTACCATCTCTATGAAATGATTGCCCATGTTCCAACCTTTTATCCTTGAAACCTAAGTGGCATAACCACCATCATCAACACAATATTGCCTTGAAATTTCTACAAGATCTCTGGCAGCTAGGCTTGAATGTTCAGCAAACTCAGCCGCTGCTTGAGCAGCAGAGGTAGCATCCTTAAATTTCAGCAATTCTGCCTGCCTACCGAAAAATTACCATTACCATCTCCAGAAAATGATTGCCCATGTTCCAATCTTTCATCCTTGAAACCTAAGTGGAATGAACCACCATCATCAACACAATATTGCCTTGAAAGTTCTACAAAAGCTCTGGCGGCTAAGCTTGCATGTTCTGCAAACTCAGCCGCTGCTTGAGCAGCAGCGGTAGCATCCTTAAATTTCATGTTCCAATTCTGCCTGCCAACAGAAAAATTACCATTACCATCTTTAGGAAATGATTGCCCATGTTCCAACATTTCATACTTGAAACCTAAGTGGCATGAACCACCATCATCAACACACTATTGCCTTGAAAGTTCAACAAAAGCTTTGGCGGCTAGGCTTGCATGTTCTGCAAACTCAGCCACTACTTGAGCAGCAGAGGTAGCATCCTTAAATTTCATGTTCCAATTCTGCTTGCCAAAAGAAATATTACCATTACCATCTCCAGCAAATGATTGCCCATGTTCCAATCTTACATCCTTGAAACCTAAGTGGCATGAACCACGATCATCTACAAAATATTGCATTGAAAGTTCTACAAAAGCTCTGGAGGCTAGGCTTGCATGGTCTGCAAACTCAGTCGCTGCTTGAGCAGCAGATGTAGCATCCTTAAATTTCATGTTCATATTATTTCTGCCAACAGAAAAATTACCATTACCATCTCTAGGAAATGATTGCCCATGTTCCAATCTTTCATCCTTGAAAACTAAGTGGCATGAACCACCATCATCAACACACTATTGCCTTGAAAGTTCTACAAAAGCTCTGGCGGCTAGGCTTGCAAGTTCTGCAAACTCAGCCGCTGCTTGAGCAACAGAGATAGCATCCTTAAATTTCATGTTCCAATTATGCATGCCAACCGAAAAATTACCATTACCATCTCCAGCAAATGATTGCCTATGTTCCAATCTTTCATCCTTGAAACCTAAGTGGCATGAACCACCATCATCAACACAATATTGCCTTGAAAGTTCTACAACAGCTCTGGCAGCTAGGCTTGAATGTTCTGCAAACTTAGCCGCTGCTTGAGCAGCAGAGGTAGCATCCTTAAATTTCATGTTCCAATTCTGCCTGCTAACCGAAAAATTACCATTACCATCTCCAGCAACTGATTGCCCATGTTCCAATCTTTCATCCTTGAAACCTAAGTGGCATGAACCACCATCATCAACATAATATTGCCTTGAAAGTTCTACTAAAGCTCTGGCGGCTAGGCTTGCATGTTCTGCAAACTCAGCCGCTGCTTTAGCAGCTGAGGTAGCATCCTTATATTTCATGTTCCATTTCTGCGTGCCAACAGAAAAATTACCATTACCATCTTTAGGAAATGATTGCCTATGTTCCAACATTTCATACTTGAAACCTAAGTGGCATGAACCACCATCATCAACACAATATTGCCTTGAAAGTTCTAAAAGAGCTCTGGCAGCTAGACTTGCATGTTATGCAAACTCAGCCGCTGCTTGAGCAGCAGTGGTAGCATCCTTAAATTTCATATTCATATTATGTCTACCAACAGAAAAATTACCATTACCATCTCTAGGAAATGATTGCCCATGTTCCAACCTTTCATCCTTGAAAACTAAGTGGCATGAACCACCATCATCAACACACTATTGCCTTGAAAGTTATACAAAAGCTCTGGCGGCTAGGCTTGCATGTTCTGCAAACTCAGCCGCTGCTTGAGCAGCAGAGGTAGCATCCTTAAATTTCATGTTCCAATTCTGCCTGCCCACAGAAAAATTATCATTACCATCTCTATGAAATGATTGCCCATGTTCTAACCTTTTATCCTTGAAACCTAAGTGGCATAACCACCATCATCAACACAATATTGCCTTGAAATTTCTATAAGAGCTCTGGCAGCTAGGCTTGAATGTTCGGCAAACTCAGCCGCTGCTTGAGCAGCAGAGGTAGCATCCTTAAATTTCATGTTCCAATTCTGCCTGCCTACCGAAAAATTACCATTACCATCTCTAGAAAATGATTGCCCATGTTCCAATATTTCATCCTTGAAAGCTAAGTGGCATGAACCACCATCATCAACACAATATTGCCTTGAAAGTTCTACAAAAGCTCTGGCGGCTAAGCTTGCATGTTCTGCAAACTCAGCCGCTGCTTGAGCAGCAGCGGTAGCATCCTTAAATTTCATGTTCCAATTCTGCCTGCCAACAGAAAAATTACCATTACCATCTTTAGGAAATGATTGCCCATGTTCCAACATTTCATACTTGAAACCTAAGTGGCATGAACCACCATCATCAACACACTATTGCCTTGAAAGTTCAACAAAAGCTTTGGCGGCTAGGCTTGCATGTTCTGCAAACTCAGCTACTACTTGAGCAACAGAGGTAGCATCCTTAAATTTCATGTTCCAATTCTGCTTGCCAAAAGAAATATTACCATTACCATCTCCAGCAAATGATTGCCCATGTTCCAATCTTACATCCTTGAAACCTAAGTGGCATGAACCACGATCATCTACAAAATATTGCATTGAAAGTTCTACAAAAGCTCTGGAGGCTAGGCTTGCATGGTCTGCAAACTCAGTCGCTGCTTGAGCAGCAGATGTAGCATCCTTAAATTTCATGTTCATATTATTTCTGCCAACAGAAAAATTACCATTACCATCTCTAGGAAATGATTGCCCATGTTCCAATCTTTCATCCTTGAAAACTAAGTGGCATGAACCACCATCATCAACACACTATTGCCTTGAAAGTTCTACAAAAGCTCTGGCGGCTAGGCTTGCAAGTTCTGCAAACTCAGCCGCTGCTTGAGCAACAGAGATAGCATCCTTAAATTTCATGTTCCAATTATGCATGCCAACCGAAAAATTACCATTACCATCTCCAGCAAATGATTGCCTATGTTCCAATCTTTCATCCTTGAAACCTAAGTGGCATGAACCACCATCATCAACACAATATTGCCTTGAAAGTTCTACAACAGCTCTGGCAGCTAGGCTTGAATGTTCTGCAAACTTAGCCGCTGCTTGAGCAGCAGAGGTAGCATCCTTAAATTTCATGTTCCAATTCTGCCTGCTAACCGAAAAATTACCATTACCATCTCCAGCAACTGATTGCCCATGTTCCAATCTTTCATCCTTGAAACCTAAGTGGCATGAACCACCATCATCAACATAATATTGCCTTGAAAGTTCTACTAAAGCTCTGGCGGCTAGGCTTGCATGTTCTGCAAACTCAGCCGCTGCTTTAGCAGCTGAGGTAGCATCCTTATATTTCATGTTCCATTTCTGCGTGCCAACAGAAAAATTACCATTACCATCTTTAGGAAATGATTGCCTATGTTCCAACATTTCATACTTGAAACCTAAGTGGCATGAACCACCATCATCAACACAATATTGCCTTGAAAGTTCTAAAAGAGCTCTGGCAGCTAGACTTGCATGTTATGCAAACTCAGCCGCTGCTTGAGCAGCAGTGGTAGCATCCTTAAATTTCATATTCATATTATGTCTACCAACAGAAAAATTACCATTACCATCTCAAGGAAATGATTGCCCATGTTCCAACCTTTCATCCTTGAAAACTAAGTGGCATGAACCACCACCATCAACACACTATTGCCTTGAAAGTTATACAAAAGCTCTGGCGGCTAGGCTTGCATGTTCTGCAAACTCAGCCGCTGCTTGAGCAGCAGAGGTAGCATCCTTAAATTTCATGTTCCAATTCTGCCTGCCAACAGAAAAATTATCATTACCATCTCTATGAAATGATTGCCCATGTTCTAACCTTTTATCCTTGAAACCTAAGTGGCATAACCACCATCATCAACACAATATTGCCTTGAAATTTCTATAAGAGCTCTGGCAGCTAGGCTTGAATGTTCGGCAAACTCAGCCGCTGCTTGAGCAGCAGAGGTAGCATCCTTAAATTTCATGTTCCAATTCTGCCTGCCTACCGAAAAATTACCATTACCATCTCCAGAAAATGATTGCCCATGTTCCAATCTTTCATCCTTGAAAGCTAAGTGGCATGAACCACCATCATCAACACAATATTGCCTTGAAAGTTCTACAAAAGCTCTGGCGGCTAAGCTTGCATGTTCTGCAAACTCAGCCGCTGCTTGAGCAGCAAAGGTAGCATCCTTAAATTTCATGTTCCAATTCTGCCTGCCAACAGAAAAATTACCATTACCATATTTAGGAAATGATTGCCCATGTTCCAACATTTCATACTTGAAACCTAAGTGGCATGAACCACCATCATCAACACACTATTGCCTTGAAAGTTCAACAAAAGCTTTGGCGGCTAGGCTTGAATGTTCTGCAAACTCAGCCACTACTTGAGCAGCAGAGGTAGCATCCTTAAATTTCATGTTCCAATTCTGCTTGCCAAAAGAAATATTATCATTACCATCTCCAGCAAATGATTGCCCATGTTCCAATCTTACATCCTTGAAACCTAAGTGGCATGAACCACGATCATCAACACAATATTGCATTGAAAGTTCTACAAAAGCTCTGGCGGCTAGGCTTGCATGGTCTGCAAACTCAGTCGCTGCTTGAGCAGCAGATGTAGCATCCTTAAATTTCATGTTCATATTATTTCTGCCAACAGAAAAATTACCATTACCATCTCTAGGAAATGATTGCCCATATTCCAACCTTTCATCCTTGAAAACTAAGTGGCATGAACCACCATCATCAACACACTATTGCCTTGAAAGTTCTACAAAAGCTCTGGCGGCTAGGCTTGCATGTTCTGCAAACTCAGCCGCTGCTTGAGCAGCAGAGGTAGCATCCTTAAATTTCATGTTCCAATTCTGCCTGCCAACAGAGAAATTACCATTACCATCTCTAGGAAATGATTGCCCATGTTCCAACCTTTCATCCTTGAAACCTAAGTGGCATGAACCACCATCATCAACACAATATTGCCTTGAAAGTTCTACAACAGCTCTAGCAGCTAGGCTTGAATGTTATGCAAACTCAGCCGCTGCTTGAGCAGCAGAGGTAGCATCCTTAAATTTCATGTTCATATTATGTCTACCAACAGAAAAATTACCATTACCATCTCCAGGAAATGATTGCCCCTGTTCCAACATTTCATCCTTGAAAACTAAGTGGCATGAACCACCATCATCAACACACTATTGCCTTGAAAGTTCTACAAAAGCTCTCGCGGCTAAGCTTGCATGTTCTGCAAACTCAGCCGCTGCTTGAGCAGCAGAGGTAGCATCCTTAAATTTCATGTTTCAATTCTGCCTACCAACATAAAAATTACCATTACCATCTCGAGGAAATGATTGCCCATGTTCCAACCTTTCATCATTGAAACCTAAGTGGCATGAACCACCATCATCGACACAATATTGCCTTGAAAGTTCTACAAAAGCTCTGGCGGCTAAGCTTGCATGTTGTTCAAACTCAGCCGCTGCTTGAGCAGCAGAGGTAGCATCCTTAAATTTCATGTTCCAATTCTGCCTTCCAAAAGAACAATTACCATTACCATCTTTAGGAAATGATTGCCCATGTTCCAATCTTTCATCCTTGAAAAATAAGTGGCATGAACCACCATCATCAACACAATATTGCCTTGAAAGTTCTACAACAGCTCTGGCAGCTAGGCTTGCATGTTCTGCAAACTCAGCCGCTGCTTGAGCAGCAGAGGTAGTACCTTAAATTTCATGTTCCAATTATGCATGCCAACCGAAAAATTACCATTACCATCTCAAGGAAATGATTGCCCATGTTCCAACCTTTCATCCTTGAAACCTAAGTGGCATGAACCACCATCATCAACACAATATTGCCTTGAAAGTTCTACAACAGCTATGGCATCTAGGCCTGCATGTTCTGCAAACTTAGCAGCTGCTTGAGCAACAGAGGTTGCATCCTTAAATCTCATGTTCCAATTCTGCCTGCCAACAGAAAAATTTCCATTACCATCTCCAGGAAATGATTGCCCATGTTCCAACATTTCATCCTTGAAACCTAAGTGGCATGAACCACCATCAGCAACACAATATTGCCTTGAAAGTTCTACAACAGCTCTAGCAGCTAGGCTTGAATGTTCTGCAAACTCAGCCGCTGCTTAAGCAGCAGAGGTAGCATTCTTAAATTTCATGTTCCAATTCTTCCTGCCAACCGAAAAATTACCATTACCATCTCCAGCAAATGATTGCCCATGTTCCAATCTTTCATCCTTGAAACCTAAGTGGCATGAACCACCATTATCAACACAATATTGCCTTGAAAGTTCTACTAAAGCTCTGGCGGCTAGGCTTGCATGTTCTGCAAACTCAGCCGCTGCTTTAGCAGCTGAGGTAGCATCCTTAAATTTCATGTTCCAATTCTGCCTGCCAACAGAACAATTACCATTACAATCTTTAGGAAATGATTGCCTATGTTCCAATATTTCATACTTAAAACCTAAGTGGCATGAACGACCATCATCAACACAATATTGCCTTGAAAGTTCTACAACAGCTCTGGCAGCTAGGCTTGAATATTTTGCAAACTCAGCCGCTGTTTGAGCAGCAGAGGTAGCATCCTTAAATTTAATGTTCCAATTCTCCCTGCCAACCGAAAAATTTCCATTACCATCTCCAGCAAATGATTGCCCATGTTCCAATCTTTCATCCTTGAAACCTAACTGGCATGAACCACCATCATCAACACAATATTGCCTTGAAAGTTCTACAAAAGCTCTGGCGGCTAGGCTTGCATGTTCTACAAACTCAGCCGCTACTTAAGCAGCAGAGGTAGCATCCTTAAATTTCATGATCCAATACTGCCTGCCAATAGAAAAATTACCATTACCATCTCTAGGAAATGATTGCCCTTGTTCCAACCTTTCATCCTTGAAACCTAAGTGCCATGAATAACCATTATCAACACAATATTGCCTAGAAAGTTCTACAACAGCTGTGGCAGCTAGGCTTGCATGCTCTGCAAAGTCAGCCGCTGCTTGAGCAGCAGAGGTAGCATCCTTAAAATTCATCTTCCAATTATGCCTGCCAACAGAAAATTTACCATTACCATCTCTAGCAAATGATTGCCCATGTTCAAATCTTTCATCCTTGAAACCTAAGTGGCATGAACCACCATCATCAACACAATATTGCCTTGAAAGTTCTTCAAACGCTCTGGCGGCTAGGCTTGCATGTTCTACAAACTCAGCCGCTACTTGAGCAGCAGAGGTAGCATCCTTAAATTTCATGTTCCAATTCTGCCTGCCAACAGAAAAATTACCTTTACCATCTCTAGGAAATGATTGCCCATGTTCAAAACTTTCATCCTTGAAACCTAAGTGGCATGAATAACCATCATCAACACAATATTGCCATGAAAGTTCTACAATAGCTGTGGCAGCTAGACTTGCATGCTCTGCAAAGTCAACCGCTGCTTGAGCAGCAGAGGTAGCATCCTTAAATTTCATCTTCCAATTATGCCTGCCAACAGAAAATTTACCATTACCATCTCCAGCAAATGATTGTCCATGTTCCAATCTTTCATCCTTGAAACCTAAGTGGCATGAACCACCATCATCAACACAATATTGCCTTGAAAGTTCTTCAAAAGCTCTGGCGGTTAGGCTTGCATGTTCTACAAACTCAGCCGCTACTTGAGCAGCAGAGGTAGCACCCTTAAATTTCATGATCCAATTCTGCCTGCTAACAGAAAAATTACCATTACCATCTCTAGGAAATGATTGCCCATGTTCCAACCTTTCATCCTAGAAACCTAAGTTCCATGAACCACCATCATCAACACAATATTGCCTTAAAAGTTCTACAACAGCTGTGGCAGCTAGGCTTGCATGCTCTGCAAACTTAGCTGTTGCTTGAGCAGCAGAGGTAGCATACTTAAATTTCATGTTTCAATTCTGCCTGCCAACAGAATAATTACCATTACCATCTCCAGGAAATGATTGCCCATGTTCCAACCTTTCATACTTGAAACCTAAGTGGCATGAACCACCATCATCAACACAATATTGCATTAAAAGTTCTACAACAGCTCTGGCAGCTAGGCTTGCATATTCTGCAAACTCAGTCGTTGCTTGAGCAGTAGAGGTAGCATCCTTAAATTTCATGTTCTAATTCTTCCTGCCAAAAAAATATTTACCATTACCATCTCCAGGAAATGACTGCCTATGTTCCAACATTTTATACTTGAAACCTAAGTGGCATGAACAACCATCATCAACACAATATTGCCTTGAAAGTTCTACAAGAGCTCTAGCAGCTAGACTTGCATGTTATGCAAACTCAGCCGCTGCTTGAGCAACAGTGGTAGCATCCTTAAATTTCATGTTCATATTATGTCTGCCAACAGAAAAATTACCATTACCATCTCTAGGAAATGATTGCCCATGTTCCAACCTTACATACTTGAAAACTAAGTGGCATGAACCACCATCATCAACACACTATTGCCTTGAAAGTTATACAAAAGCTCTGGCGGTTAGGCTTGCATGCTCTGCAAACTCAGCCGCTGCTTGAGCAGCAGAGGTAGCATCCTTAAATTTCATGTTCCAATTCTACCTGCCAACAGAAAAATAACCATTACCATCTCTAGCAAATGATTTCCCATGTTCCAACCTTTCATCCTTGAAACCTAAGTGGCATGAACCATCTTCATCAACACAATATTGCCTTGAAAGTTCTACAACAGCTCTGCCAGCTAGGCTTGAATGTTCTGCAAACTCAGCCGCTGATTGAGCAGCAGAGGTAGCATCCTTAAATATCATGTTCCAATTCTACCTGCCAATCAAAAAATTACCATTACCATCTCCAGCAAAGATTGCCGTGTTCCAATCTTTCATCCTTAAAACCTAAGTGGCATGAACCACCATCATCAACACAATATTGCCTTGAAACTTCTTCAAAAGCTCTGGCAGCTAAGCTTGCATGTTCTGCAAACTCAGCCGCTGCTTGAGAAGCAGAGGTAGCATCCTTAAATTTCATGTTCCAATTCTGCCTGCCAACAGAAAAATTACCATTGCCATCTTTAGGAAATGATTGCCCATGTTCAAACATTTCATACTTGAAACCTAAGTGGCATGAACCACCATCATCAACACACTATTTCCTTGAAAGTTCTACAGAAGGTCTAGCGGCTAGGCTTGCATGTTCTGCAAACTCAGCCACTGCTTGAGCAACAGAGGTACCATCCTTAAATTTCATGTTCCAATTCTGCCTGCCAACAGAAAAATTACCATTACCATCTCCAGCAAATGATTGCCCATGTTCCAATCTTTCATCCTTGAAACCTAAGTGGCATGAACCACCATCATCAACACAATATTGCCTTGAAATTCTACAAAAGCTCTGGCGGCTAGGCTTGCATCTTCCTCAAACTCAGCCGCTTCTTGAGCTGCAGAGGTAGCATCCTTAAATTACATGTTCATATTATGTCTGCCAACAGAAAAATTACCATTACCATCTTCAGGAAATGATTACCCACGTTCCAACCTTTCATCCTTGAAAACTAAGAGGCATGAACCAACATCATCCACACACTATTGACTTGAAAGTTCTACAAATGCTCTGGCGGCTAGGCTTGCATGTTCAGCAAACTCAGCCACTGTTTGAGCAGCAGAGGTAGCATCTTTAAATTTCATGTTCAAATTCTGCCTGCCAACAGAAAAATTACCATTACCATCTCCAGCAAAAGATAGCCCATGTTCCTATCTTTCATCCTTGAAACCTAAGTGGCATGAACCACCATCAACAACAAAATATTGCCTTGAAAGTTCTACAACAGCTCTAGCAGCTAGGCTTGAATGTTCTGCAAACTCAGCCGCTGCTTGAGCAGCAGAGGTAGCATCCTTAAATTTCATGTTCCAATTCTTCCTGCCAACCAAAAAATTACGATTACCATCTCCAGCAAATGATTGCCCATGTTCCAATCTTTCATCCTTAAAACCTAAGTGGCATGAACCACCATCATCAACACAATATTGCCTTGAAAGTTCTACAAAAGCTCTGGCGGCTAGGCTTGCATATTCTGCAAACTCAGCCACTGCTTGAGCAGCAGAGGTAGTATCCTTAAATTTCATGTTCCAATTCTGCCTGCCAACAGAAAAATTGCCATTACCATCTTTAGGAAATGATTGCCTATGTTCCAACATTTCATACTTGAAACCTAAGTGGCATGAACCACCATCATCAACACAATATTGCCTTGAAAGTTCTACAAGAGCTCTGGCACGAAGACTTGCATGTTATGCAAACTCAGCCGCTGCTTGAGCAGCAGTGGTAGCATCCTTAAATTTCATGTTCATATTATGTCTGCCAACAGAAAAATTACCATTACCATCTCCAAGAAATGATTGCCCATGTTCCAACCTTTCAACCTTGAAAACTAAGTGGCATGAACCACCATCATCAACACAATATTGCCTTGAAAGTTCTACAACAGCTCTGGAAGCTAGGCTTGAATGTTCTGCAAACTCAGCCACTGCTTGAGCAGCAGAGGTAGCATTCTTAAATTTCATGTTCCAATTCTGCCTGCCAACCGAAAAATAACCATTACCATCTCCAGCAAATGATTGCCCATGTTCCAATCTTTCATCCTTGAAACCTAAGTGGCATGAACCACCATCATCAACACAATATTGCCTTGAAAGTTCTACTAAAGCTCTGGCGGCTAGGCTTGCATGTTCTGCAAACTCAGCCGCTGCTTTAGCAGCTGAGGTAGCATCCTTAAATTTCATGTTCCAATTCGGCCTGCCAACAGAAAAATTACCATTACGATCTTTAGGAAATGATTGCCTATGTTCCAACATTTCATACTTGAAACCTAAGTGGCATGAACGACCATCATCAACACAATATTGCCTTGAAAGTTCTACAAGAGCTCTGGCACCTAGACTTGCATGTTATGCAAACTCAGTCGCTGCTTGAGCAGCAGTGGTAGCATCCTTAAATTTCATGTTCATATTATGTCTGCCAACAGAAAAATTACCATTACCATCTCTAGGAAATGATTGCCCATGTTCCAACCTTTCATCCTTGAAAACTAAGTGGCATGAACCACCATCATCAACACGCTATTGCCTTGAAAGTTATACAAAAGCTCTGGCGGCTAGGCTTGCATGCTCTGCAAACTCAGCCGCTGCTTGAGCAGCAGAGGTAGCATCCTTAAATTTCATGTTCCAATTCTGCCTGCCAACAGAAAAATAACCATTACCATCTCTAGTAAATGATTGCCCATGTTCCAACCTTTCATCCTTGAAACCTAAGTGGCATGAACCACCTTCATCAACACAATATTGCCTTGAAAGTTCTATAACAGCTCTAGCAGCTAGGCTTGAATGTTCTGCAAATTCAGCCGCTGCTTGAGCAGCAGAGGTAGCATCCTTAAATTTAATGTTCCAATTCTCCCTGCCAACCGAAAAATTACCATTACCATCTCTAGCAAATGATTGCCCATGTTCCAATCTTTCATCCTTGAAACCTAACTGGCATGAACCACCATCATCAACACAATATTGCCTTGAAAGTTCTACAAAAGCTCTAGCGGCTAGGCTTGCATGTTCTGCAAACTCAGCCGTTGCTTGAGTAGCAGAGGTAGCATCCTTAAATTTCATGTTCCAATTATGCCTGCCAACAGAAAATTTTCCATTACCATCTCCAGCAAATGATTGCCCATGTTCCAATCTTTCATCCTTGAAACCTAAGTGGCATGAACCACCATCATCAACACATTATTGCCTTGAAAGTTCTACATAAGCTCTGGCGGCTAGGCTTGCATGTTCTACAAACTCAGCCGCTACTTGAGCAGCAGAGGTAGCATCCTTAAATTTCATGATCCAATACTGCCTGCCAACAAAAAAATTACCATTACCATCTCTAGGAAATGATTGCCCTTGTTCCAACATTTCATCCTTGTAACCTAAGTGCCATGAATAACCATTATCAACACAATATTGCCTAGAAAGTTCTACAACAGCTGTGGCAGCTAGGCTTTCATGCTCTGCAAAGTCAGCCGTTGCTTGAGCAGCAGAGGTAGCATCCTTAAATTTCATCTTCCAATTATGCCTGCCAACAGAAAATTTACCATTACCATCTCTAGCAAATGATTGCCCATGTTCCAATCTTTCATCCTTGAAACCTAAGTGGCATGAAACACCATGATCAACACAATATTGCCTTGAAAGTTCTTCAAACGCTCTGGCGGCTAGGCTTGCATGTTCTACAAACTCAGCCGCTACTTGAGCAGCAAAGGTAGCATCCTTAAATTTCATGTTCCAATTCTGCCTGCCAACAGAAAAATTACGTTTACCATCTCTAGGAAATGATTGCCTATGTTCAAAACTTTCATCCTTGAAACCTAAGTGGCATGAATAACCATCATCAACACAATATTGCCTTGAAAGTTCTACAATAGCTCTGGCAGCTAGACTTGCATTCTCTGCAAAGTCAGCCGTTGCTTGAGCAACAGAGGTAGCATCCTTAAATTTCATCTACCAATTATGCCTGCCAACAGAAAATTTACCATTACCATCTCCAGCAAATGATTGTCCATGTTCCAATCTTTCATCCTTGAAACCTAAGTGGCATGAACCACCATCATCAACACAATATTGCCTTGAAAGTTCTTCAAAAGCTCTGGCGGTTAGGCTTGCATGTTCTACAAACTCAGCCGCTACTTGAGCAGCAGAGGTAGCACCCTTAAATTTCATGATCCAATTCTGCCTGCTAACAGAAAAATTACCATTACCATCTCTAGGAAATGATTGCCCATGTTCCAACCTATCATCCTAGAAACCTAAGTGCCATGAACCACCATCATCAACACAATATTGACTTGAAAGTTCTACAACAGCTGTGGCAGCTAGGCTTGCATGCTCTGCAAACTCAGCCGCTGCTTGAGCAGCAGTGGTAGCATCCTTAAATTTCATGTTCATATTATGTCTGCCAACAGAAAAATTACCATTACCATCTCCAAGAAATGATTGCCCATGTTCCAACCTTTCATCCTTCAAAACTAAGTGGCATGAACCACCATCATCAACACACTATTGCCTTGAAAGTTCTACAAAAGCTCTAGCGGCTAGGCTTGCATGTTCTGCAAACTCAGCCGCTGCTTGAGCAGCAGAAGTAGCATCCTTAAATTTCAAGTTCCAATTCTGCCTGCCAACAGAAAATTTACCATTACCATCTCGAGGAAATGATTGCCCATGTTCCAACCTTTCATCATTGAAACCTAAGTGGCATGAACCACCATCATCAACACAATATTTCCTTGAATGTTCATCAAAAGCTCTGGCATCTAGGCCTTCATGTTCTGCAAACTCAATCGTTGCTTGAGCAGTTGAGGTAGCATGCTTAAATTTCATGTTCTAATTCTTCCTGCCAACAAAAGATTTACCATTACCATCTCCAGGAAATGATTGCCCATGTTCTAGCCTTTCATCCTTGAAACCTAAGTGGCATGAACCACCATCATTAACACAATATTGCCTTGAAATTTCTACAACAGCTCTGGCAGCTAGACTTGCACGTTATGCAAACTCAGCCGCTGCTTGAGCAGCAGAGGTAGCATCCTTAAATTTCATGTTCATATTATGACTACCAACAGAAAAATTACCATTACCATCTCCAGGAAATGATTGCCCATATTCCAACCTTTCATCCTTGAAACCATAGTGGCATGAACCACCATCATCAACACAATATTGCCTTGAAAGTTCTACAACAGCTCTGGCACCTAGGCTTGCATGCTCTGCAAAGTCAGCCGCTGCTTGAGAAGCAGAGGTAGCATCCTTAAATTTCATGTTCCAATTATGCCTGCCAACCAAAAAATTACCATTACAATCTCCAAGAAACGATTGCCCATGTTCCAACATTTCATCCTAGAAACCTAAGTGGCATGAACCACCATCATCGACAAAATATTGCCTTTAAAGTTCTACAACAGCTCTGGCGGCTAGGCTTGCATGTTCTGCAAACTCAGCCGCTGTTTGAGCAGCAGAGGTAGCATCCTTAAAATTCATGTTCCAATTCTGCCTGCCAACCGAAAAATTACCATTACCATCACCGGGAAATGATTGCACATGTTCTAACCTTTCATTCTTGAAACCTAAGTGGCATGAACTACCATCATCAACAATATATTGCCTTGAATGTTCAACAACAGCTCTGGCATCTAGGCCTGCATGTTCTGCAAAATTAGCAGCTGCTTGAGCATCAGAGGTAGCATCCTTAAATTTCATGTTCCAATTCTGCCTGCCAACAGAAAAATTACCATTACCATCTCCAGGAAATGATTGCCCATGTTCCAACCTTTCATCCTTTAAACCTAAGTGGCATGAACCACCATCATCAAAATATTGCCTTGAAAGTTCTACAACAGCTATGGCATCTAGGCTTGCATGCTCTGCAAACTCATCCTCTGCTTGAGCAGCAGAGGTAGCATCCTTAATTTTCATGTTCCAATTCTGCCGGCCAACAGAAAATTTACAATTACCATCTTTAGGAAATGATTGCCCATGTTCCAACCTTTCATCCTTGAAACCTAAGTGGCATGAACCTCCATCATTAACACAATATTGCCTTGAAAGTTCTACAACAGCTCTGGCAGCTAGGCTTGCATGTTCTGCAAACTCAGCCGCTGCTTGAGCAGTAGAGGTAGTACCTTAAATTTCATGTTCCAATTCTGCCTTCCAACAGAAAAATTACCATTACCATCTCAAGGAAATGATTGCCCATGTTCCAACCTTTCATCCTTTAAACCTAAGTGGCATGAACCACCATCATCAACAAAATATTGCCTTGAAAGTTCTACAACAGCTATGGCATCTAGGCCTGCATGTTCTGCAAACTTAGCAGCTGCTTGAGCAGCAGAGGTTGCATCCTTAAATCTCATGTTCCAATTCTGCCTGCCAACAGAAAAATTTCCATTACCATCTCCAGGAAATGATTGCCCATGTTCCAACATTTCATCCTTGAAACCTAAGTGGCATGAAGCACCATCATCAATACAATATTGCCTTGAAAGTTCTACAACAGCTATGGCAGCTAGGCTTGAATGTTCTTCAAACTCAGCCGCTGCTTGAGCAGCAGAGGTAGCATCCTTAAATTTCATGTTCCAATTCTGCCTGCCAACAGAAAAATTGCCATTACCATCTCTAGGAAATGATAGCCCATGTTCCAGCCTTTTATCCTTGAAATCTAAGTGGCATGAACCACCATCATCAACACAATATTTCCTTGAAAGTTCTACAACAGCTCTGGCAGCTAGGCTTGCATGTTCTGCAAACTCAGCCGATGCTTGAGCAGCAGAGGTAGCATCCTTAAATTCATGTTCCATTTCTGCCTACCAACCGAAAAATTACCATTACTGTCTCCAGGAAATGATTGCCCATGTTCCAGCCTTTCATCCTTGAAACCAAAGTGCCATGAACCACCATCATCAGCAAAATATTGCCTTGAAAGTTCTACAACAGCTCTGGCAGCTATTCTTGCATGTTCTGCAAACTCAGCCGATGCTTGAGCAGCAGAGGTAGCATCCTTAAATTCATGTTCCAATTCTGCCTGCCAACCGAAAAATTACCATTACCATCACCAGAAAATGATTGCACATGTTCCAACCTTTCATTCTTGCAACCTAAGTGGCATGAACCACCATCATCAACACAATATTGCCTTGAAAGTTCTACAACAGCTCTGGCAGCTAGGCTTGCATGTTGTGCAAACTCAGCCGATGCTTGAGCAGCAGAGGTAGCATCCTTAAATTTCATGTTCCAATTCTGCCTGCCAACAGAAAATTTACCATTACCATCTCCAGGAAATGATTGCCCATGTTCCTGCCTTTCATCCTTGAAACCTAAGTGCCATGAACCACCATAATCAGCACAATATTGCCTTGAAAGTTCTACAACAGCTCTGGCAGCAAGTCTTGCATGTTCTGCAAACGCAGCCGATGCTTGAGCAGCAGAGGTAGCATCCTTAAATTCATGTTCCAATTCTGCCTGCCAACCGAAAAATTACCATTACCATCACCAGAAAATGATTGCACATGTTCCAACCTTTCATTCTTGAAACCTAAGTGACATGAACCACCATCATCAACGCAATATTGCCTTGAAAGTTCTACAACAGCTCTAGCAGCTAGGCTTGCATGTTGTGCAAACTCAGCCGATGCTTGAGCAGCAGAGGTAGGATCCTTAAATTTCATGTTCCAATTCTGCCTGCCAACAGAAAAATTACCATTACCGTCTCTAGGAAATGATTGCCCATGTTCCAGCCTTTCATCCTTGAAACCTAAGTGCCATGAACCACCATCATCAACACAATATTGCCTGAAAGTTCTACAACAGCTTTGGCAGCTAGGCTTGCATGCTCTGCAAACTCGGCTGTTGCTTGAGCAGCAGAGGTAGCATCCTTAAATTTCATGTTCCAATTCTGCCTGCCAACAGAAAAATTACCATTACCATCTATGGGAATTGATTGCCCATGTTCCAACCTTTCATCCTTGAAACCTAAATGGCATGAACCACCATCATCAACACAATATTGCCTTGAAAGTTCTACAACAGCTCTGGCAGCTAGGCTTGCATGTTCTGCAAACTCATCCGCTGCTTGAGCAGCAGAGGTAGCATCCTTAATTTTCATGTTCCAATTCTGCCTGCCAACAGAAAAATTACCATTACCATCTATGGGAATTGATTGCCCATGTTCCAACCTTTAATCCTTGAAACCTAAATGGCATGAACCACCATCATCAACATAATATTGCCTTGAAATTTCTACAACAGCTCTGGCAGCTAGGCTTGCATATTCTGCAAACTCATCCGCTGCTTGACCAACAGAGGTAGCTTCCTTAAATTACATGTTCCAATTCTACCTGCCAACAGAAAAATTACCATCTCCAGGAAATGATTGCCTATGTTCCAACCTTTCATTTTAGAAAACTAAGTGGCATGAACCACCATCATCAACACAATATTGCCTTGAAAGTTCTACAGTAGTTATGGCAGCTAGGACTGCATGTTCTGCAAACTTAGCCGCTGCTTGAGCAGCAGAGGTAGCATCCTTAAATTTCATGTTCCAATAATGCCTGCCAACAGAAAAATTACCATTACCATCTCTAAGAAATGATTGCCCATGTTCCAACCTTTCATCCATGAAACCTAAGTGGCATGAACCACCATCATCAATACAATATTGCCTTGAAATTTCTACAATAGCTCTGGCATCTAGGCTTGAATATTCTAAGAACTCAGCCGGTGCTTGAGCAGCAGAGGTAGCATACTTAAATTTCATGTTCCAATTCTGCCTGCCAACCGAAATATTACCATTACCATCTCCAGGAAATGATTGCCCATGTTCCAACCTTTCATCCTTGAAACCTAAGTGGCATGAACCACTATAATCAACACAATATTGCCTTGAAAGTTCTAAAACAGCTCTGGCAGCTAGGCCTGCATGTTCTTCAAACTCAGCCGCTGCTTGAGCAACAGAGGTAGCATCCTTAAATTTCATGTTCCAATTCTGCTTGCCAACAGAAACATTTCCATCACCATCTCCAGGAAATGATTGCCCAAGTTCCAACATTTCATCCTTGAAACCTTAGTGGCATCAACCACCATCATCAACACAATATTGCCTTGAAAGTTATAAAACAGCTCTGGCAGCTAGGCCTGCATGTTCTTCAAACTCAGCCGCTGCTTGAGCAACAGAGGTAGCTTCCTTAAATTACAAGTTTCAATTCTACCTGCCAACAGAAAAATTACCATCTCCAGGAAATGATTGCCTATGTTCCAACCTTTCATTTTAGAAAACTAAGTGGCATGAACTACCATCATCAACACAATATTGCCTTGAAAGTTCTACAATAGTTATGGCAGCTAGGCCTGCATGTTCTGTAAACTCAGCCACTGCTTGTGCAGCAGAGGTAGCATCCTTAAATTTCATGTTCCAATTCTGCCTGCCAATAGAAAAATTACCATTACCATCTCTAGGAAATAATTTCCCATGTTCCAACCTTTTATCCTTGAAACCTAAGTGGCATGAAACACCATCATCAACACAATATTGCCTTGAAAGTTCTACAATAGCTCTGGCAACTAGGTTTGATTGTTCTGCAAACTCAGCCGATGTTTGAGCAGCAGAGGTAGCATCCTTAAATTTCATGTTCCAATTCTGCCTGCCAACAGAAACATTACCATCACCATCTCTAGGAAATGATTGCCCATGTTCCAACCTTTCATCCTTGAAACCTAAGTGGCATGAACCACGATCATCAACACAATATTGCCTGCATGTTCTGCTAGGCCTGCATGTTCTGCAAACTCAGCCGCTGCTTGAGCAGCAGAGGTAGCATCCTTAAATTTCATGTTCCAACCTTTCTTCCTTGAAACCTAAGTGGCATTAACCACCATCATCAACACAATATTGCCTTGAAAGTTCTACAATAGCTCTGGCAGCTAGGCTTGTATGTTCTGCAAACTCAGTCGCTGCTTGAGCAGCAGAGGTCGCATCCTTAAATTTCATGTTCCAATTCTGCTTGCCAACAGAAAGATTACCATTACCTTCTCTAGGAAATGATTTCCCATGTTCCAACCTTTCATCCTTGAAACCTAAGTGGCATGATCCACCATCATCAACACAATATTGCCTTGAAAGTTCTACAACAGCTCTGGCAGCTAGGCCTGCATGTTTTGCAAACTCAGCCGCTGCTTGAGCAACAGAGGTAGCATCCTTAAATTTCATGTTCCAATTGTGCCGGCCAACAGAAAATTTACCATCACCATCTTCAGGAAATGATTGCCCACGTTCCAACCTTTCATCCTTGAAACCTAAGTGGTATGAACCTGCATCATCAACACAATATTGCCTTGAAAGTTCTGCAACAGCTCTGGCAGCTTGGCTTGCATGTTCTGCAAACTCAGTCGTTGCTTGAGGAGCAGAGGTAGCATCCTTAAATTTCATGTTCCTATTCTGCCTGCCTACAGAGAAATTACCATTACCATCTCCAGGAAATGATTGCTCATATTCCAGCCTTTCATCCTTGAAACCTAAGTGGCATGAGCCGCCATCATCAACACAATATTGCCTTGAAAGTTTTAGAATAACTCTGGCAGCTAGGCTTGCATGTTCTACAAACTCATCCGCTGCTTGAGCAACAAAGGTAGCATCCCTAAATTTCATGTTCCAATTCTGCCTGCCAACAGAAAAATTACTACTACCACCTCCAGGAAATGATTGCCCATGCTCCAACCTTTCATGCTTGAAACCGAAGTGGCATGAACTACCATTATCAACATAATATTTCCTTGAAAGTTCTACAACAGCTCTGGCAGCTAGGCTTGCATGTTCTGCAAACTCATCCGCTGCTTGAGCAGCAAAGGTAGCATCCTTAAATTTCATGTTCCAATTCTGCCGGCCAATAGAAAAATTACCATTACCATCTTCAGGAAATGATTGCCCATGTTCCAACCTTTCATCCTTGAAACCTAAGTGGCATGAACCTCCATCATCAACACAATATTGCCTTGAAAGTTTTGCAACAGCTCTGGCAGCTAGGCTTGCATGTTCTGCAAACTCAGTCGTTGCTTGAGCAGTAGAGGTAGCATCCTTAAATTTCATGTTCCTATTCTGCCTGCCAACAGAAAAATTACCATTACCATCTCCAGGAAATGATTTCTCATGTTCCAGCCTTTCATCCTTGAAACCTAAGTGGCATGAACCACAATCATCTACACAATATTTCCTTTAAAGTTCTAGAATAACTCTGGCAGCTAGGCTTGCATGTTCTACAAACTCAGTCGCTGCTTGAGCAGCAGAGGTAGCATCCTTAAATTTCATGTTCCAATTATGTCTGCCAACAGAAAAATTACCATTACCATCTCCAGGAAATGATTGCCCATGTTCCAACCTTTCATCCATGAAACCAAAGTGGCATGAACCACAATCATCTACACAATATTTCCTTTAAAGTTCTAGAATAACTCTGGCAGCTAGGCTTGCATGTTCTACAAACTCAGTCGCTGCTTGAGCAGCAGAGGTAGCATCCTTAAATTTCATGTTCCAATTGTGTCTGCCAACAGAAAAATTACCATTACCATCTCCAGGAAATGATTGCCCAAGTTCCAACATTTCATCCTTGAAACCTTAGTGGCATCAACCACCATCATCAACACAATATTGCCTTGAAAGTTATAAAACAGCTATCGCAGCTAGGCCTGCATGTTCTTCAAACTCAGCCGCTGCTTGAGCAACAGAGGTAGCTTCCTTAAATTACATGTTTCAATTCTACCTGCCAACAGAAAAATTACCATCTCCAGGAAATGATTGCCTATGTTCCAACCTTTCATTTTAGAAAACTAAGTGGCATGAACTACCATCATCAACACAATATTGCCTTGAAAGTTCTACAGTAGTTATGGCAGCTAGGCCTGCATGTTCTGTAAACTCAGCCGCTGCTTGTGCAGCAGAGGTAGCATCCTTAAATTTCATGTTCCAATTCTGCCTGCCAACAGAAAAATTACCATTACCATCTCCAGCAAATGATTGCCCATGTTCCAACCTTTCATCCTTTAAACCGAAGTGGCATGAACCACCATCATCAAAATATTGCCTTGAAAGTTCTACAACAGCTATGGCATCTAGGCTTGCATGCTCTGCAAACTCATCCTCTGCTTGAGCAGCAGAGGTAGCATCCTTAATTTTCATGTTCCAATTCTGCCGGCCAACAGAAAATTTACAATTACCATCTTTAGGAAATGATTGCCCATGTTCCAACCTTTCATCCTTGAAACCTAAGTGGCATGAACCTCCATCATTAACACAATATTGCCTTGAAAGTTCTACAACAGCTCTGGCAGCTAGGCTTACATGTTCTGCAAACTCAGCCGCTGCTTGAGCAGTAGAGGTAGTACCTTAAATTTCATGTTCCAATTCTGCCTTCCAACAGAAAAATTACCATTACCATCTCAAGGAAATGATTGCCCATGTTCCAACCTTTCATCCTTTAAACCTAAGTGGCATGAACCACCATCATCAACAAAATATTGCCTTGAAAGTTCTACAACAGCTATGGCATCTAGGCCTGCATGTTCTGCAAACTTAGCAGCTGCTTGAGCAGCAGAGGTTGCATCCTTAAATTTCATGTTTCAATTCTGCCTGCCAACAGAAAAATTACCATTACCATCTCTAGGAAATAATTGCCCATGTTCCAATCTTTCATCCTTGAAACCTAAGTGGCATGAACCACCATCATAGACACAATATTGCCTTGAAAGTTCTACTATATCTCTGGCAGCTAGGCTTGCATGTTCTGCAAACTCAGTTGCTGCTTGTGCAGCAGAGGTAGCATCCTTAAATTTCATGTTCCAATTCTGCCTGCCAACAGAAAAATTGCCATTACCATCTCTAGGAAATGATAGCCCATGTTCCAGCCTTTTATCCTTGAAACCTAAGTGGCATGAACCACCATCATCAACACAATATTTCCTTGAAAGTTCTACAACAACTCTGTCAGCTAGGCTTGCATGTTCTGCAAACTCAGCCGATGCTTGAGCAGCAGAGGTAGCATCCTTAAATTCATGTTCCATTTCTGCCTACCAACCGAAAAATTACCATTACTGTCTCCAGGAAATGATTGCCCATGTTCCAGCCTTTCATCCTTGAAACCAAAGTGCCATGAACCACCATCATCAGCAAAATATTGCCTTGAAAGTTCTACAACAGCTCTGGCAGCTATTCTTGCATGTTCTGCAAACTCAGCCGATGCTTGAGCAGCAGAGGTAGCATCCTTAAATTCATGTTCCAATTCTGCCTGCCAACCGAAAAATTACCATTACCATCACCAGAAAATGATTGCACATGTTCCAACCTTTCATTCTTGCAACCTAAGTGGCATGAACCACCATCATCAACACAATATTGCCTTGAAAGTTCTACAACAGCTCTGGCAGCTAGGCTTGCATGTTGTGCAAACTCAGCCGATGCTTGAGCAGCAGAGGTAGCATCCTTAAATTTCATGTTCCAATTCTGCCTGCCAACAGAAAATTTACCATTACCATCTCCAGGAAATGATTGCCCATGTTCCTGCCTTTCATCCTTGAAACCTAAGTGCCATGAACCACCATAATCAGCACAATATTGCCTTGAAAGTTCTACAACAGCTCTCGCAGCAAGTCTTGCATGTTCTGCAAACGCAGCCGATGCTTGAGCAGCAGAGGTAGCATCCTTAAATTCATGTTCCAATTCTGCTTGCCAACCGAAAAATTACCATTACCATCACCAGAAAATGATTGCACATGTTCCAACCTTTCATTCTTGAAACCTAAGTGACATGAACCACCATCATCAACGCAATATTGCCTTGAAAGTTCTACAACAGCTCTAGCTGCTAGGCTTGCATGTTGTGCAAACTCAGCCGATGCTTGAGCAGCAGAGGTAGGATTTTTAAATTTCATGTTCCAATTCTGCCTGCCAACAGAAAAATTACCATTACCGTCTCTAGGAAATGATTGCCCATGTTCCAGCCTTTCATCCTTGAAACCTAAGTGCCATGAACCACCATCATCAACACAATATTGCCTGAAAGATCTACAACAGCTTTGGCAGCTAGGCTTGCATGCTCTGCAAACTCGGCTGTTGCTTGAGCAGCAGAGGTAGCATCCTTAAATTTCATGTTCCAATTCTGCCTGCCAACAGAAAAATTACCATTACCATCTATGGGAATTGATTGCCCATGTTCCAACCTTTCATCCTTGAAACCTAAATGGCATGAACCACCATCATCAACACAATATTGCCTTGAAAGTTCTACAACAGCTCTGGCAGCTAGGCTTGCATGTTCTGCAAACTCATCCGCTGCTTGAGCAGCAGAGGTAGCATCCTTAATTTTCATGTTCCAATTCTGCCTGCCAACAGAAAAATTACCATTACCATCTATGGGAATTGATTGCCCATGTTCCAACCTTTCATCCTTGAAACCTAAATGGCATGAACCACCATCATCAACATAATATTTCCTTGAAATTTCTACAACAGCTCTGGCAGCTAGGCTTGCATATTCTGCAAACTCATCCGCTGCTTGACCAACAGAGGTAGCTTCCTTAAATTACATGTTCCAATTCTACCTGCCAACAGAAAAATTACCATCTCCAGGAAATGATTGCCTATGTTCCAACCTTTCATTTTAGAAAACTAAGTGGCATGAACCACCATCATCAACACAATATTGCCTTGAAAGTTCTACAGTAGTTATGGCAGCTAGGACTGCATGTTCTGCAAACTTAGCCGCTGCTTGAGCAGCAGAGGTAGCATCCTTAAATTTCATGTTCCAATAATGCCTGCCAACAGAAAAATTACCATTACCATCTCTAAGAAATAATTGCCCATGTTCCAACCTTTCATCCATGAAACCTAAGTGGCATGAACCACCATCATCAATACAATATTGCCTTGAAATTTCTACAATAGCTCTGGCATCTAGGCTTGAATATTCTACAAACTCAGCCGGTGCTTGAGCAGCAGAGGTAGCATACTTAAATTTCATGTTCCAATTCTGCCTGCCAACCGAAATATTACCATTACCATCTCCAGGAAATGATTGCCCATGTTCCAACCTTTCATCCTTGAAACCTAAGTGGCATGAACCACTATAATCAACACAATATTGCCTTGAAAGTTCTAAAACAGCTCTGGCAGCTAGGCTTGCATGTTCTTCAAACTCAGTCGCTGCTTGAGCAACAGAGGTAGCATCCTTAAATTTCATGTTCCAATTCTGCTTGCCAACAGAAACATTTCCATCACCATCTCCAGGAAATGATTGCCCAAGTTCCAACATTTCATCCTTGAAACCTTAGTGGCATCAACCACCATCATCAACACAATATTGCCTTGAAAGTTATAAAACAGCTCTGGCAGCTAGGCCTGCATGTTCTTCAAACTCAGCCGCTGCTTGAGCAACAGAGGTAGCTTCCTTAAATTACATGTTTCAATTCTACCTGCCAACAGAAAAATTACCATCTCCAGGAAATGATTGCCTATGTTCCAACCTTTCATTTTAGAAAACTAAGTGGCATGAACTACCATCATCAACACAATATTGCCTTGAAAGTTCTACAATAGTTATGGCAGCTAGGCCTGCATGTTCTGTAAACTCAGCCGCTACTTGTGCAACAGAGGTAGCATCCTTAAATTTCATGTTCCAATTCGGCCTGCCAATAGAAAAATTACCATTACCATCTCTAGGAAATAATTTCCCATGTTCCAACCTTTTATCCTTGAAACCTAAGTGGCATGAAACACCATCATCAACACAATATTGCCTTGAAAGTTCTACAATAGCTCTGGCAACTAGGTTTGATTGTTCTGCAAACTCAGCCGATGTTTGAGCAGCAGAGGTAGCATCCTTAAATTTCATGTTCCAATTCTGCCTGCCAACAGAAACATTACCATCACCATCTCTAGGAAATGATTGCCCATGTTCCAACCTTTCATCCTTGAAACCTAAGTGGCATGAACCACGATCATCAACACAATATTGCCTGCATGTTCTGCTAGGCCTGCATGTTCTGCAAACTCAGCCGCTGCTTGAGCAGCAGAGGTAGCATCCTTAAATTTCATGTTCCAACCTTTCTTCCTTGAAACCTAAGTGGCATTAACCACCATCATCAACACAATATTGCCTTGAAAGTTCTACAATAGCTCTGGCAGCTAGGCTTGTATGTTCTGCAAACTCAGTCGCTGCTTGAGCAGCAGAGGTCGCATCCTTAAATTTCATGTTCCAATTCTGCCTGCCAATAGAAAAATTACCATTACCTTCTCTAGGAAATGATTGCCCATGTTCCAACCTTTCATCCTTGAAACCTAAGTGGCATGATCCACCATCATCAACACAATATTTCCTTGAAAGTTCTACAACATCTCTGGCAGCTAGGCCTGCATGTTCTGCAAACTCAGCCGCTGCTTGGGCAACAGAGGTAGCATCCTTAAATTTCATGTTCCAATTGTGCCGGCCAACAGAAAATTTACCATCACCATCTTCAGGAAATGATTGCCCACGTTCCAACCTTTCATCCTTGAAACCTAAGTGGTATGAACCTGCATCATCAACACAATATTGCCTTGAAAGTTCTGCAACAGCTCTGGCAGCTTGGCTTGCATGTTCTGCAAACTCAGTCGTTGCTTGAGGAGCAGAGGTAGCATCCTTAAATTTCATGTTCCTATTCTGCCTGCCTACAGAAAAATTACCATTACCATCTCCAGGAAATGATTGCTCATATTCCAGCCTTTCATCCTTGAAACCTAAGTGGCATGAGCCGCCATCATCAACACAATATTGCCTTGAAAGTTTTAGAATAACTCTGGCAGCTAGGCTTGCATGTTCTACAAACTCATCCGCTGCTTGAGCAACAAAGGTAGCATCCCTAAATTTCATGTTCCAATTCTGCCTGCCAACAGAAAAATTACTACTACCACCTCCAGGAAATGATTGCCCATGCTCCAACCTTTCATGCTTGAAACCGAAGTGGCATGAACTACCATTATCAACGTAATATTGCCTTGAAAGTTCTACAACAGCTCTGGCAGCTAGGCTTGCATGTTCTGCAAACTCATTCGCTGCTTGAGCAGCAAAGGTAGCATCCTTAAATTTCATGTTCCAATTCTGCCGGCCAATAGAAACATTACCATTACCATCTTCAGGAAATGATTGCCCATGTTCCAACCTTTCATCCTTGAAACCTAAGTGGCATGAACCTCCATCATCAACACAATATTGCCTTGAAAGTTTTGCAACAGCTCTGGAAGCTAGGCTTGCATGTTCTGCAAACTCAGTCGTTGCTTGAGCAGTAGAGGTAGCATCCTTAAATTTCATGTTCCTATTCTGCCTGCCAACAGAAAAATTACCATTACCATCTCCAGGAAATGATTTCTCATGTTCCAGCCTTTCATCCTTGAAACCTAAGTGGCATGAACCACAATCATCTACACAATATTTCCTTTAAAGTTCTAGAATAACTCTGGCAGCTAGGCTTGCATGTTGTACAAACTCAGTCGCTGCTTGAGCAGCAGAGGTAGCATCCTTAAATTTCATGTTCCAATTGTGTCTGCCAACAGAAAAATTACCATTACCATCTCCAGGAAATGATTGCCCATGTTCCAACCTTTCATCCATGAAACCGAAGTGGCATGAACCACAATCATCTACACAATATTTCCTTTAAAGTTCTAGAATAACTCTGGCAGCTAGGCTTGCATGTTCTACAAACTCAGTCGCTGCTTGAGCAGCAGAGGTAGCATCCTTAAATTTCATGTTCCAATTGTGTCTGCCAACAGAAAAATTACCATTACCATCTCCAGGAAATGATTGCCCAAGTTCCAACATTTCATCCTTGAAACCTTAGTGGCATCAACCATCATCATCAACACAATATTGCCTTGAAAGTTATAAAACAGCTATCGCAGCTAGGCCTGCATGTTCTTCAAACTCAGCCGCTGCTTGAGCAACAGAGGTAGCTTCCTTAAATTACATGTGTCAATTCTACCTGCCAACAGAAAAATTACCATCTCCAGGAAATGATTGCCTATGTTCCAACCTTTCATTTTAGAAAACTAAGTGGCATGAACTACCATCATCAACACAATATTGCCTTGAAAGTTCTACAGTAGTTATGGCAGCTAGGCCTGCATGTTCTGTAAACTCAGCCGCTGCTTGTGCAGCAGAGGTAGCATCCTTAAATTTCATGTTCCAATTCTGCCTGCCAATAGAAAAATTACCATTACCATCTCTAGGAAATAATTTCCCATGTTCCAACCTTTTATCCTTGAAACCTAAGTGGCATGAACCACCATCATCAACACAATATTGCCTTGAAAGTTCTACAACAGCTCTGGTAACTAGGTTTGATTGTTCTGCAAACTCAGCCGATGTTTGAGCAGCAGAGGTAGCATCCTTAAATTTCATGTTCCAATTCTGCCTGCCAACAGAAACATTACCATCACCATCTCTAGGAAATGATTGCCCATGTTCCAACCTTTCATCCTTGAAACCTAAGTGGCATGAACCACGATCATCAACACAATATTGCCTTGAAAGTTATAAACAACTCTGGCAGCTAGGCCTGCATGTTCTGCAAACTCAGCCGCTGCTTGAGCAGCAGAGGTAGCATCCTTAAATTTCATGTTCCAACCTTTCTTCCTTGAAACCTAAGTGGCATTAACCACCATCATCAACACAATATTGCCTTGAAAGTTCTACAATAGCTCTGGCAGCTAGGCTTGTATGTTCTGCAAACTCAGTCGCTGCTTGAGCAGCAGAGGTCGCATCCTTAAATTTCATGTTCCAATTCTGCCTGCCAACAGAAAAATTACCATTACCTTCTCAAGGAAATGATTGCCCATGTTCCAACCTTTCATCCTTGAAACCTAAGTGGCATGATCCACCATCATCAACACAATATTGCCTTGAAAGTTCTACAACAGCTCTGGCAGCTAGGCCTGCATGTTCTGCAAACTCAGCCGCTGCTTGAGCAACAGAGGTAGCATCCTTAAATTTCATGTTCCAATTGTGCCGGCCAACAGAAAATTTACCATCACCATCTTCAGGAAATGATTGCCCACGTTCCAACCTTTCATCCTTGAAACCTAAGTGGTATGAACCTGCATCATCTACACAATATTGCCTTGAAAGTTCTGCAACAGCTCTGGCAGCTAGGCTTGCATGTTCTACAAACTCAGTCGTTGCCTGAGGAGCAGAGGTAGCATCCTTAAATTTCATGTTCCTATTCTGCCTGCCTACAGAAAAATTACCATTACCATCTCCAGGAAATGATTGCTCATATTCCAGCCTTTCATCCTTGAAACCTAAGTGGCATGAGCCGCCATCATCAACACAATATTGCCTTGAAAGTTTTAGAATAACTCTGGCAGCTAGGCTTGCATGTTCTACAAACTCATCCGCTGCTTGAGCAACAAAGGTAGCATCCCTAAATTTCATGTTCCAATTCTGCCTGCCTACAGAAAAATTACTACTACCACCTCCAGGAAATGATTGCCCATGCTCCAACCTTTCATGCTTGAAACCGAAGTGGCATGAACTACCATTATCAACATAATATTGCCTTGAAAGTTCTACAACAGCTCTGGCAGCTAGGCTTGCATGTTCTGCAAACTCATCCGCTGCTTGAGCAGCAAAGGTAGCATCCTTAAATTTCATGTTCCAATTCTGCCGGCCAATAGAAAAATTAACATTACCATCTTCAGGAAATGATTGCCCATGTTCCAACCTTTCATCCTTGAAACCTAAGTGGCATGAACCTCCATCATCAACACAATATTGCCTTGAAAGTTTTGCAACAGCTCTGGCTGCTAGGCTTGCATGTTCTGCAAACTCAGTCGTTGCTTGAGCAGCAGAGGTAGCATCCTTAAATTTCATGTTCCTATTCTGCCTGCCAACAGAAAAATTACCATTACCATCTCCAGGAAATGATTTCTCATGTTCCAGCCTTTCATCCTTGAAACCTAAGTGGCATGAACCACAATCATCTACACAATATTTCCTTTAAAGTTCTAGAATAACTCTGGCAGCTAGGCTTGCATGTTCTACAAACTCAGTTGCTGCTTGAGCAGCAGAGGTAGCATCCTTAAATTTCATGTTCCAATTGTGTCTGCCAACAGAAAAATTACCATTACCATCTCCAGGAAATAATTGCCCATGTTCCAACCTTTCATCCATGAAACCGAAGTGGCATGAACCACCATCATCAATACAATATTGCCTTGAAGTTTCTACAATAGCTCTGGCATCTAGGCTTGAATATTCTACAAACTCAGCCGGTGCTTGAGCAGCAGAGGTAGCATACTTAAATTTCATGTTCTAATTCTGCCTGCCAACCAAAATATTACCATTACCATCTCCAGGAAATGATTGCCCATGTTCCAACCATTCATCCTTGAAACGTAAGTGGCATGAACCACTATAATCAACACAATATTGCCTTGAAAGTTCTAAAACAGCTCTGGCAGCTAGACCTGCATGTTCTTCAAACTCAGCCGCTTCTTGAGCAACAGAGGTAGCATCCTTAAATTTCATGTTCCAATTCTGCTTGCCAACAGAAACATTACCATCACCATCTCTAGGAAATGATTGCCCAAGTTCCAACATTTCATCCTTGAAACCTTAGTGGCATCAACCACCATCATCAACACAATATTGTCTTGAAAGTTATAAAACAGCTCTCGCAGCTAGGCCTGCATGTTCTTCAAACTCAGCCGCTGCTTGAGCAACAGAGGTAGCTTCCTTAAATTACATGTTTCAATTCTACCTGCCAACAGAAAAATTACCATCTCCAGGAAATGATTGCCTATGTTCCAACCTTTCATTTTAGAAAACTAAGTGGCATGAACTACCATCATCAACACAATATTGCCTTGAAAGTTCTACAGTAGTTATGGCAGCTAGGCCTACATGTTCTGTAAACTTAGCCGCTGCTTGAGCAGCAGAGGTAGCATCCTTAAATTTCATGTTTTAATTCTGCCTGCCAACAGAAATATTACCATTACCATCTTTAGGAAATGATTGTCCATGTTCCAACCTTTCATCCTTGAAACCTAAGTGGCATGAACCACCATCATCAACACAATATTTCCTTGAAAGTTCTACATCAGCTCTGGCAGTTATGCTTGCTTGTTCTGCAGAATCAGCCGCTGCTTGAGCAACAGAGGTAGCATCCTTAAATTTCATGTTCCAATTCTACATGCCAACAGAAAAATTACAATTACCATCTCCAGGAAATGATTGCCCATGTTCCAACCTTTCATCTTTGAAACCTAAGTGGCATGAACCACCATCATCAAATCAATATTGCCTTGAAAGTTCTACAATAGCTCTGGCAGGTATGCTTGGTTGTTTTGCAAAATCAGCTGCTGCTTGAGCAACAGAGGTAGCATCCTTAAATTTCATGTTCCAATTCTCCCTGCCAACAGAAAAATTAATACTACCACCTCCAGGATATGATTGCCCATGTTCCAACCTTTCATCTTTGAAACCTAAGTGGCATGAACTACCATCATCAACATAATATTGCATTGAAAGTTCTACAACAGCTCTGGCAGCTAGGCTTGCATGTTCTTCAAACTCAGTTGCTGCTTGAGCAGCAGAGGTAGCATCCTTAAATTTCATGTTCCAATTCTACCCGCCAACAGAAAAATTACCATTACCATCTCCAGGAAATGATTGCCCATGTTCCAACCTTTCAACCTTGAAACTTAAGTAGCATAAACCACCATCATCAACACAATATTGCCTTGAAAGTTCTACAACAGCTCTGGCAGCTATGCTTGCATGATCTGCAAACTCAGCCGTTGCTTGAGAAGTAGAGGTAGCATCTTAAATTTCATGTTCCAATTTTGCCTGCCAACAGAAAAATTACCATTACTATCTCCAAGAAAATGATTACCCATGTTCCAATCTTTCATCCTTGAAACCTAAGTTTCATGAACCACCATCATCAACACAATATTTCCTTGAAAGTTCTACAACAGCTCTGGCAGCTAGGCCACCATGTTCTGCAAACTAAGCCACTGCTTGAGCAGCAGAGGTAGCATCCTTAAATTTCATGTTCTAATTCTGCCTGCCAATAGAAAATTTACCATCTCCAGGAAATGATTGCCCATGTTCCAACCTTTCAACATTGAAACCTAAGTGGCATGAACCACCATCATCAACACAATATTGCATTGAACGTTCTACTATATCTCGGGCAACTAGGCTTGCATGTTTTGCAAACTCAGTCGCTGCTTGAGCAGTAGAGGTAGCATCCTTAAATTTCATGATCCAATTCTGCCTGCCAATAGAAAAATTACCATTACCATCTCCAGGAAATGATTGCCCATGTTCCAACCTTTCATCCTTGAAACCTAAGTGGCATGAACCACCATCATCAACACAATATTGCCTTGAAAGTTCTATAACAGCTCAGGCAGCTAGGCTTGCATGTTCTGCAAACTCAGCTGCTGCTTGAGTAACAGCGGTAGAATCCTTAAATTTCATGTTCCAATTCTACCTGCTAACAGAAAAATTACCATAACTATCTCCAGGAAATGATTGCCCATGTTCCAACCTTTCATCCTTGAAACCTAAGTGGCATGAATCACCATCATCAACACAATATTGCCTTGAAAGTTCTACAACAGCTCAGGCAGCTAGGCTTGCAAGTTCTGCAAACTCAGCCGCTGCTTGAGCAACAAAGGTAGCATCCTTAAATTTCATGTTCCAATTCTACCTGCCAACAGAAAAATTACAATTACCATCTCCAGGAAATGATTGCCCATGTTCCAACCTTTCATCTTTGAAACCTAAGTAGCATGAACCACCATCATCAACACAATATTGCCTTGAAAGTTCTACAACAGCTCTGGCAGCTATGCTTGCATGATCTGCAAACTCAGCCGCTGCTTGAGCAACAGAGGTAGCATCCTTAAATTTCATGTTCCAATTCTACCTGCCAACAGAAAAATTATAATTACCATCTCCAGGAAATGATTGCCCATGTTCCAACCTTTTATCTTTGAAACCTAAGTGGCATGAACCACCATCATCAACACAATATAGCCTTGAAAGTTCTACAACAGCTCTGGCAGTTATGCTTGCTTTCTCTGCAAAATCAGCCGCAGCTTGAGCAACAGAGGTAGAATCCTTAAATTTCATGTTCCAATTCTGCCTGCCAACAGAAAAATTACTACTACCACCTCCAGGAAATGATTGCCCATGTTCCAACCTTTCATCTTTGAAACCTAAGTGGCATGAACTACCATCATTAACATAATATTGCCTTGAAAGTTCTACAACAGCTCTGGCAGCTAGACTTGCATGTTCTGCAAACTCAGTTGCTGCTTGAGCAGCAGAGGTAGCATCCTTAAATTTCATGTTCCAATTCTATCCGCCAACAGAAAAATTACAATTACCATCTCCAGGAAATGATTGCCCATGTTCCAACCTTTAAACCTTGAAACCTAAGCAGCAAGAACCACCATCATCAACACAATATTTCCTTGAAAGTTCTACAACAGCTCTGCAGATATGCTTGCATGATCTGGAAACTCAGCCGTTGGTTGAGCAGCAGAGGTAGCATCTTAAGTTTAATGTTCCAATTCTGCCTGCCAACAGAAAAATTACCATTACCATCTCCAGGAAATGATTGCCCATGTTCCAACCTTTCATCCTTGAATCCTAAGTGGCATGAATCACCATCATCAACACAATATTGCCTTGAAAGTTCTACAACAGCTCAGGCAGCTAGGCTTGCAAGTTCTGCAAACTCAGCCGCTGCTTGAGCAACAAAGGTAGCATCCTTAAATTTCATGTTCCAATTCTACCTGCCAACAGAAAAATTACAATTACCATCTCCAGGAAATGATTGCCCATGTTCCAACCTTTCATCTTTGAAACCTAAGTAGCATGAACCACCATCATCAACACAATATTGCCTTGAAAGTTCTACAACAGCTCTCGCAGCTATGCTTGCATGATCTGCAAACTCAGCCGTTGATTGAGCAGCAGAGGTTGCATCTTAAATTTCATGTTCCAATTTTTCCTGCCAACAGAAATATTACAATTACCATCTCTAGGAAATGATTGCCCTTGTTCCAACCTTTCAACCTTGAAACCTAAGTAGCATGAACCACCATCATCAACACAATATTGCCTTGAAAGTTCTACAACAGCTCTGGCAGCTATGCTTGCATGATCTGCAAACTCAGCCGTTGGTTGAGCAGCAGAGGTAGCATCTTAAATTTCATGTTCCAATTCTGCCTGCCAACAGAAAAATTACCATCACCATCTCCAGGAAATGATTGCCCATGTTCCAACCTTTCATCCTTGAAACCTAAGTGGCATGAACCACCATCAACAACACAATATTGCCTTGAAAGTTCTACAACAGCTCAGGCAGCTAGGCTTGCATGATCTGCAAACTCAGCCGTTGATTGAGCAGCAGAGGTTGCATCTTAAATTTCATGTTCCAATTTTACCTGCCAACAGAAATATTACAATTACCATCTCTAGGAAATGATTGCCCATGTTCCAACCTTTCATCTTTGAAACCTAAGTGGCATGAACCACCATCATTAACACAATATTGCCTTGAAAGTTCTACAACAGCTCTGGCAGCTATGCTTGCTTGCTCTGCAAAATCAGCCGCTGCTTGAGCAACAGAGGTAGCATCCTTAAATTTCATGTTCCAATTCTGCCTGCCAGCAGAAAAATTACTACTACCACCTCCAGGAAATGATTGTCCATGTTCCAACCTTTCATCTTTGAAACCTAAGTGGCATGAACTACTATCATCAACATAATATTGCCTTGAAAGTTCTACAACAGCTCTGGCAGCTAGACTTGCATGTTCTGCAAACTCAGTTGCTGCTTGAGCAGCAGAGGTAGCATCCTTAAATTTCTTGTTCCAATTCTACCCGCCAACAGAAAAATTACCATTACCATCTCCAGGAAATGATTGCCCATGTTCCAACCTTTCAACCTTGAATCCTAAGTAGCATGAACCTCCATCATCAACACAATATTGCCTTGAAAGTTCTACAACAGCTCTGGCAGCTATGCTTGCATGATCTACAAACTCAGCAATTAGTTGAGCACCAGAGGTAGCATCTTAAATTTCATGTTCCAATTCTGCCTGCCAACAGAAAAATTACCATTACCATCTCCAGGAAATGATTGCCCATGTTCCAACCTTTCATCCTTGAAACCTAAGTGGCATGAACCACCATCATCAACACAATATTGCCTTGAAAGTTCTACAACAGCTCTGGCAGCTAGGCTTGCATGTTCTGCAAACTCAGCCGCTGCTTGAGCAGCAGAGGTAGCATCCTTAAATTTCATGTTCCAATTCTGCCTGCCAACAGAAAAATTACCATTACCATCTCCAGGAAATGATTGCCCATGTTCCAACCTTTCATCCTTGAAACCTAAGTGGCATGAACCACCATCATCAACACAATATTGCCTTGAAAGTTCTACAACAGCTCTGGCAGCTAGGCTTGCATGTTCTGCAAACTCAGCCGCTGCTTGAGCAGCAGAGGTAGCATCCTTAAATTTCATGTTCCAATTCTGCCTGCCAACAGAAAAATTACCATTACCATCTCCAGGAAATGATTGCCCATGTTCCAACCTTTCATCCTTGAAACCTAAGTGGCATGAACCACCATCATCAACACAATATTGCCTTGAAAGTTCTACAACAGCTCTGGCAGCTAGGCTTGCATGTTCTGCAAACTCAGCCGCTGCTTGAGCAGCAGAGGTAGCATCCTTAAATTTCATGTTCCAATTCTGCCTGCCAACAGAAAAATTACCATTACCATCTCCAGGAAATGATTGCCCATGTTCCAACCTTTCATCCTTGAAACCTAAGTGGCATGAACCACCGTCATCAACATAATATTGCCTTGAAAGTTCTGCAACAGCTTAGGCAGCTAGGCTTGCATGTTCTGCAAACTTAGCCGCTGCTTGAGCAGCAGAGGTAGCATCCTTAAATTTCATGTTCCAATTCTACCCGCCAACAAAAAAATTACCATTACAATCTCCAGGAAATGATTGCCCATGTTCCAACCTTTCAACCTTGAAACCTAAGTAGCATGAACCACCATCATCAACACAATATTGCCTTGAAAGTTCTACAACAGCTCTGGCAGCTATGCTTGCATGATCTGCAAACTCAGCCGTTGGTTGAGCAGCAGAGGTAGCATCTTAAATTTCATGTTCCAATTCTGCCTGCCAGTAGAAAAATTACCATTACCATCTCCAGGAAATGATTTCCCATGTTCCAACCTTTCATCCTTGAAACCTAAGTGGCATGAACCACCATCATCAACACAATATTGCCTTGAAAGTTCTACAACAGCTCTGGCAGCTATGCTTGCTTGTTCTGGAAAATCAGCCGCTGCTTGAGCAACAGAGGTTTATCCTTAAATTTCATGTTCCTACTCTACCTGCCAACAGAAAAATTACAATTACCATCTCCTGGAAATGATTGCCCATCTTCCAACCTTTCATCCTTGAAACCTAAGTGGCATGAATCACCATCATCAACACAATATTGCCTTGAACGTTCGACAACAGCTCAGGCAGCTAGGCTTGCAAGTTCTGCAAACTCAACCGCTGCTTGAGCAGCAGAGGTAGCATCCTTAAATTTCATGTTCCAATTCTGCCTTCCAAAAGAAATATTACCATTACCATCTTTAGGAAATGATTGCCCATGTTCCAATCTTTCATCCTTGAAAAATAAGTGGCATGAACCACCATCATCAACACAATATTGCCTTGAAAGTTCTACAACAGCTCTGGCAGCTACGCTTGCATGATCTTCAAACTCAGCCGTTAGTTGAGCAGCAGAGGTAGCATCTTAAATTTCATGTTCCAATTCTGCCTGCCAACAGAAAAATTATCATTACCATCTCTAGGAAATGATTGCCCATGTTCCAACCTTTCATCCTTGAAACCTAAGTGGCATGAACCACCATCATCAACACAATATTGCCTTGAAAGTTCTACAACAGCTCAGGCAGCTAGGCTTGCATGTTCTGCAAACTCAGCCGCTGCTTGAGAGACAAAGGTAGCATCCTTAAATTTCATGTTCCAATTCTACCTGCCAACAGAAAAATTACAATTACCATCTCCTGGAAATGATTGCCCATATTCCAACCTTTCATCTTTGAAACCTAAGTAGCATGAACCACCATCATCAACACAATATTGGCTTGAAAATTCTACAACAGCTCTGGCAGCTATGCTTGCATGATCTGTAAACTCAGCCGTTGATTGAGCAGCAGAGGTAGCATCTTAAATTTCATGTTCCAATTCTGCCTGCCAAAAGAAAAATTACCATTACGATCCCCAGGAAATTATTGCCCATGTTCCAACCTTTCATCCTTGAAACCTAAGTTGCATGAACTACGATCATCAACAAAATATTGCCTTGAAGGTTCTACAACAGCTCTGGCAGCTAGACTTGCATGTTCTGCAAACTCAGTTGCTGCTTGAGCAGCAGAGGTAGCATCCTTAAATTTTATGTTCCAATTCTACCCGCCAACAGAAAAATTACCATTACCATCTCCAGGAAATGATTGCCCATGTTCCAACCTTTCAACCTTGAAACCTAAGTAGCATGAACCACCATCATCAACATAATATTGCCTTGAAAGTTCTACAACAGCTCTGGCAGCTATGCTTGCATGATCTGCAAACTCAGCCGTTGGTTGAGCAGCAGAGGTAGCATCTTAAATTTCATGTTCCAATTCTGCCTGCCAACAGAAAAATTACCATTACCATCTCCAGGAAATGATTTCCCATGTTCCAACCTTTCATCCTTGAAACCTAAGTGGCATGAACCACCATCATCAACACAATATTGCCTTGAAAGTTCTACAACAGCTCAGGCAGCTAGGCCTGCATGTTCTGCAAACTCAGCCGCTGCTTGAGCAACAGAGTTAGCATCCTTAAATTTCATATTCCAATTCTAGCTGCCAACAGAAAAATTACCATTACCATCTCCAGGAAATGATTGCCCATGTTCCAACCTTTCAACCTTGAAACCTAAGTAGCATGAACCACCATCATCAACATAATATTGCCTTGAAAGTTCTACAACAGCTCTGGCAGCTATGCTTGCATGATCTGCAAACTCAGCCGTTGGTTGAGCAGCAGAGGTAGCATCTTAAATTTCATGTTCCAATTCTGCCTGCCAACAGAAAAATTACAATTACCATCTCCTGGAAATGATTGCCCATATTCCAACCTTTCATCTTTGAAACCTAAGTAGCATGAACCACCATCATCAACACAATATTGGCTTGAAAATTCTACAACAGCTCTGGCAGCTATGCTTGCATGATCTGCAAACTCAGCCGTTGATTGAGCAGCAGAGGTAGCATCTTAAATTTCATGTTCCAATTCTGCCTGCCAAAAGAAAAATTACCATTACGATCCCCAGGCAATTATTGCCCATGTTCCAACCTTTCATCCTTGAAACCTAAGTGGCATGAACCACCATCATCAACACAATTATGCCTTGAAAGTTCTACAACAGCTCTGGCAGCTATGCTTGCGCGCTCTGCAAAATCAGCCGCTGCATGAGCAACAGAGGTAACATCCTTAAATTTCATGTTCCAATTCTGCCTGCCAACAGAAAACGTACTACTACCACCTCCAGGAAATGATTGCCCATGTTCCAACCTTTCATCTTTGAAACCTAAGTTGCATGAACTACGATCATCAACAAAATATTGCCTTGAAGGTTCTACAACAGCTCTGGCAGCTAGACTTGCATGTTCTGCAAACTCAGTTGCTGCTTGAGCAGCAGAGGTAGCATCCTTAAATTTTATGTTCCAATTCTACCCGCCAACAGAAAAATTACCATTACAATCTCCAGGAAATGATTGCCCATGTTCCAACCTTTCAACCTTGAAACCTAAGTAGCATGAACCACCATCATCAACATAATATTGCCTTGAAAGTTCTACAACAGCTCTGGCAGCTATGCTTGCATGATCTGCAAACTCAGCCGTTGGTTGAGCAGCAGAGGTAGCATCTTAAATTTCATGTTCCAATTCTGCCTGCCAACAGAAAAATTACCATTACCATCTCCAGGAAATGATTTCCCATGTTCCAACCTTTCATCCTTGAAACCTAAGTGGCATGAACCACCATCATCAACACAATATTGCCTTGAAAGTTCTACAACAGCTCAGGCAGCTAGGCCTGCATGTTCTGCAAACTCAGCCGCTGCTTGAGCAACAGAGTTAGCATCCTTAAATTTCATATTCCAATTCTAGCTGCCAACAGAAAAATTACCATTACCATCTCCAGGAAATGATTGCCCATGTTCCAACCTTTCAACCTTGAAACCTAAGTAGCATGAACCACCATCATCAACACAATATTGCCTTGAACGTTCTACAACAGCTCAGGCAGCTAGGCTTGCAAGTTCTGCAAACTCAACCGCTGCTTGAGCAACAGAGGTATCATCCTTAAATTTCATGTTCCAATTCTACCTGCCAAAAGAAAAATTACCATTACCATCTCCAGGAAATGATTTCCCATGTTCCAACCTTTCATCCTTGAAACCTAAGTGGCATGAACGACCATCATCAACACAATATTGCATTAAAATCTATACTATATCTCTGGCAGCTAGGCTTGCATGTTTTGCAAACTCAGTCGCTGCTTGAACAGTAGAGGTAGTATCCTTAAATTTCATGTTCCAATTCTGCCTGCCAACAGAAATATTACCATTACCATCTATAGGAAATGATTGCCCTTGTTCCAACCTTTCATCCTTGAAACCTAAGTGGCATGAACCACCATCATCAACACAATATTGCCTTGAAAGTTCTACACCAGCTTAGGCACCTAGGCTTGCATGTTCTGCAAACTCAGCCGCTGCTTGAGCAGCAGAGGTAGCATCCTTAAATTTTATGTTCCAATTCTGCCTGGCAACAGAAAAATTACTACTACCACCTCTAGTAAATGATTGACCATGTTCCAACCTTTCATCTTTGAAACCTAAGTGGCATGAACCAACATCATCAACACAATATTGCCTTGAAAGTTCTACAACAGCTCTTGCAGCTATGCTTGCTTGTTCTGGAAAATCAGCCGCTGCTTGAGCAAAAGAGGTAGCATCCTTAAATTTCATGTTCCTATTCTGCCTGCCAACAGAAAAATTACCATTACCATCTCCTGGAAATGATTGCCCATGTTCCAACCTTTCAACCTTGAAACCTAAGTAGCATGAACCACCATCATCAACACAATATTGCCTTGAAAGTTCTACAATAGCTCTGGCAGCTATGCTTGCATGATCTGCAAACTCAGCCGTTGCTTGAGCAGCAGAGGTAGCATCTTAAATTTCATGTTCCAATTCTGCCTGCCAACAGAACAATTACCATTACTATCTCCAGGAAATGATTGCCCATGTTCCAACCTTTCATCTTTGAAACCTAAGTGGCATGAACCACTATCATCCACACAATATTTCCTTGAAAGTTCTACAACATCTCTGGCAACTAGGCCACCATGTTCTGCAAACTCAACCGCTGTTTGGGCAGCAGAGGTAGCATCCTTAAATTTCATGTTCTAATTCTGCCTGCCAATACAAAAATTTTCATCTCCAGGAAATGATTGCCCATGTTCCAACCTTTCATCCTTGAAACCTAAGTGGCATGAACGACCATCATCAACACAATGTTGCATTGAAAGTTCTACTATATCTCTGGCAGCTAGGCTTGCATGTTTTGCAAACTCAGTCGCTGCTTGAGCAGTAGAGGTAGCATCCTTAAATTTCATGTTCCAATTCTGCCTGCCAACAGAAATATTACCATTACCATCTATAGGAAATGATTGCCCACGTTCCAACCTTTCATCCTTGAAACCTAAGTGGCATGAACCACCATCATCAACACAATATTGCCTTGAAAGTTCTACAACAGCTCTGGCAGCTATGCTTGCTTGTTCTTCAAAATCAGTCGCTGCTTGAGCAACAGAGGTAGCATCCTTATATTTCATGTTCCAATTCTACCTGCCAAAAGAAAAATTACAATTACCATCTCTAGGAAATGATTGCACATGTTCCAACCTTTCATCCTTGAAACCTAAGTGGCATGAACCACTATCATCAACACAATATTGCCTTGAAAGTTCTACAACAGCTCTGGCAGCTAGGCCACCATGTTCTGCAAACTCAGCCGCTGCTTTAGCAGCAGAGGTAGCATCCTTAAATTTCATGTTTAAATTCTGCCTGTCAACAAAAAAATTACAATTACCATCTCCAGGAAATGATTGCCCATGTTCCAACCTTTCATCTTTGAAACCTAAGTGGCATGAACCACCATTATCAACACAATATTGCCTTGAAAGTTATACAACAGCATTGGCAGCTATGCTTGCTTGTTCTGCAAAATCAGCCGCTGCTTGAGCAACAGAGGTAGCATCCTTAAATTTCATGTTCCAATTCTGCCTGCCAACAGAAAAATTGCAATTACCATCTCCAGGAAATGATTGCCCATGTTCCAACCTTTCATCCTTGAAACCTAAGTCGCATGAACCACCATCATCAACACAATATTGCCTTGAAAGTTCTACAATGGCTCAGGCAGTTATGCTTGCTTTTTCTGTAAAATCAGCCGCTGCTTGAGCAACAGAGCTAGCATCCTTAAATTTCATGTTCCAATGCTACCCGCCAACAGAAAATTTACCATTACCATCTCGAGGAAATGATTGCCCATGTTCCAACCTTTCAGCCTTGAAACCTAAGTAGCATGAACCACCATCATCAATACAATATTGCCTTGAAAGTTCTACAACAGCTCTGGAATCTATACTTGCTTTTTCTGCAAAATCAGCCGCTGCTTGAGCAACAAATGTAGCATCCTTAAATTTCATGTTCCAATTCTGCCTGCCAACAGAAAAATTACTACTACCACCTCCAGGAAATGATTGCCCATGCTCCAACCTTTCATCCTTGAAACCGAAGTGGCATGAACTACCATCATCTACATAATATTGCCTTGAAAGTTCTACAACAGCTCTGGCAGCTAGGCTTGCATGTTCTGCAAACTCAGTTGCTACTTGAGCAGCAGAGGTGGCATCCTTAAATTTCATGTTCCAATTCTACCTGCCAACAGAAAAATTACCATTACCATCTCCAGGAAATGATTGCCCATGTTCCAACCTTTAATACTTGAAACCTAAGTGGCATGAACCACCATCATCAACAAAATATTGCCTTGAAAGTTCTACAACAGCTCTGGCAGCTACGCTTGCATGCTCTGCAAACTCAGCCGCTGCTTGAGCAGCAGAGGTTGCATCCTTAAATTTCATGTTCCAATTCTATATGCAAAAGAAAAATTACCATTACCATCTTTAGGAAATGATTGCCCATGTTCCAACCTTTCATCCTTGAAACCTAAGTGGCATGAACCACCATCATCAACACAATATTGCCTTGAAAGTTCTACAACAGCTCTGGCAGCTAGGCCACCATGTTCTGCAAACTCAGCCGCTGCTTTAGCAGCAGAGGTAGCATCCTTAAATTTCATGTTTAAATTCTGCCTGCCAACAGAAAAATTACAATAACCATCTCCAGGAAATGACTGCCCATGTTTCAGCCTTTCATCTTTGAAACCTAAGTGGCATGAACCACCATCATCAACACAATATTGCCTTGAAAGTTCTACAACAGCATTGGCAGCTATGCTTGATTGTTCTGCAAAATCAGCCGCTGCCTGAGCAACAGAGGTAGCAACCTTAAATTTTATGTTCCAATTCTACCTGCCAACAAAAAAATTGCAATTACCATCTCCAGGAAATGATTGCCCATGTTCCAACCTTTCATCCTTGAAACCTAAGTGGCATGAACCACCATCATCAACACAATATTGCCTTGAAAGTTCTACAATGGCTCAGGCAGTTATGCTTGCTTGTTCTGCAAAATCAGCCGCTGCTTGAGCAACAGAGGTAGCATCCTTAAATTTCATGTTCCAATTCTACCTGCCAACAGAAAAATTACAATTACCATCTCCAGGAAATGATTGCCCATGTTCCAACCTTTCATCTTTGAAACCTAAGTGGCATGAACCACCATCATCAACACAATATTGCCTTGAAAGTTCTATAACAGCTCTGGCAGCTATGCTTGCTTGCTCTGCAAAATCAGCCGCTGCTTGAGCAACAGAGGTAGCATCCTTAAATTTCATGTTCCAATTTTGCCTGCCAACAGAAAAATTACTACTCCCACCTCCATGAAATGATTGCCCATGTTCCAACCTTTCATCTTTGAAAGCTAAGTGGCATGAACTACCATCATCAGCATAATATTGCCTTGAAAGTTCTACAACACCTCTGGCAGCTAGACTTGCATGTTCTGCAAACTCAGTTGCTGCTTGAGCAACAGAGGTAGCATCCTTAAATTTCATGTTTCAATTCTACCCGCCAACAGAAAAATTACCATTACCATCTCTAGGAAATGATTGCCTATGTTCCAATATTTCAATCTTGAAACCTAAGTAGCATGAACTACCATCATCAATACAATATTGCCTTGAAAGTTCTACAGCAGCTCTGGCAGCTATACTTGCTTGTTCGGCCAAATCAACCGCTGCTTGAGCAACAGAGGTAGCATCCTTAAATTTCATATTCCAATTCTGCCTGCCAACAGAAAAATTACTACTACCACCTCCAGGAAATGATTGCCCATGCTCCAACCTTTCATCCTTGAAACCGAAGTGGCATGAACTACCATCATCAACATAATATTGCCTTGAAAGTTCTACAACAACTCTGGCATCTAGGCTTGCATGTTCTGCAAACTCAGTTGCTACTTGAGCAGCAGAGGTAGCATTCTTAAATTTCATGTTCCAATTCTACCTGCCAACAGAAAAATTACCATTACCATCTCTAGGAAATGATTGCCCATGTTCCAACCTTTAATCCTTGAAACCTAACTGGCATGAACCACCATCATCAACAAAATAATGCCTTGAAATTTCTACAACATCTCTGGCAGCTACGCTTGCATGCTCTGCAAACTCAGCCGCAGCTTGAGCAGCAGAGGTTGCATCCTTAAATTTCATGTTCCCATTCTACCTGCAAATAGAAAAATTACCATTACCATATTTAGGAAATGATTGCCCATGTTCCAACCTTTCATCCTTGAAACCTAAGTGGCATGAACCACCATCATCAACACAATATTTCCTTGAAAGTTCAACAACATCTCTGGAAGCTAGGCCACCGTGTTCTACAAACTCAGCCGCTGCTTTAGCAGCAGAGGTAGCATCCTTAAATTTCATGTTTAAATTCTAACTGCCAATAGAAAAATTACAATAACCATCTCCAGGAAACGATTGCCCATGTTTCAACCTTTCATCTTTGAAACCTAAGTGGCATGAACCACCATCATCAACACAATATTGCCTTGAAAGTTCTACAACAGCTCTGGCAGCTAGGCCACCATGTTCTGCAAACTCAGCCGCTGCTTTAGCAGCAGAGGTAGCATCCTTAAATTTCATGTTTAAATTCTGCCTGTCAACAAAAAAATTACAATTACCATCTCCAGGAAATGATTGCCCATGTTCCAACCTTTCATCTTTGAAACCTAAGTGGCATGAACCACCATCATCAACACAATATTGCCTTGAAAGTTATACAACAGCATTGGCAGCTATGCTTGCTTGTTCTGCAAAATCAGCCGCTGCTTGAGCAACAGAGGTAGCATCCTTAAATTTCATGTTCCAATTCTGCCTGCCAACAGAAAAATTGCAATTACCATCTCCAGGAAATGATTGCCCATGTTCCAACCTTTCATCCTTGAAACCTAAGTGGCATGAACCACCATCATCAACACAATATTGCCTTGAAAGTTCTACAATGGCTCAGGCAGTTATGCTTGCTTTTTCTGCAAAATCAGCCGCTGCTTGAGCAACAGAGCTAGCATCCTTAAATTTCATGTTCCAATTCTACCCGCCAACAGAAAATTTACCATTACCATCTCTAGGAAATGATTGCCCATGTTCCAACCTTTCAGCCTTGAAACCTAAGTAGCATGAACCACCATCATCAATACAATATTGCCTTGAAAGTTCTACAACAGCTCTGGAATCTATACTTGCTTGTTCTGCAAAATCAGCCGCTGCTTGAGCAACAAATGTAGCATCCTTAAATTTCATGTTCCAATTCTGCCTGCCAACAGAAAAATTACTACTACCACCTCCAGGAAATGATTGCCCATGCTCCAACCTTTCATCCTTGAAACCGAAGTGGCATGAACTACCATCATCTACATAATATTGCCTTGAAAGTTCTACAACAGCTCTGGCAGCTAGGCTTGCATGTTCTGCAAACTCAGTTGCTACTTGAGCAGCAGAGGTAAGCATCCTTAAATTTCATGTTCCAATTCTACCTGCCAACAGAAAAATTACCATTACCATCTCTAGGAAATGATTGCCCATGTTCCAACCTTTAATCCTTGAAACCTAAGTGGCATGAACCACCATCATCAACAAAATATTGCCTTGAAAGTTCTACAACGGCTCTGGCAGCTACGCTTGCATGCTCTGCAAACTCAGCCGCTGCTTGAGCAGCAGCGGTTGCATCCTTAAATTTCATGTTCCAATTCTATATGCAAATAGAAAAATTACCATTACCATCTTTAGGAAATGATTGCCCATGTTCCAACCTTTCATCCTTGAAACCTAAGTGGCATGAACCACCATCATCAACACAATATTGCCTTGAAAGTTCTACAACATCTCTGGAAGCTAGGCCACCGTGTTCTACAAACTCAGCCGCTACTTTAGCAGCAGAGGTAGCATCCTTAAATTTCATGTTTAAATTCTAACTGCCAATAGAAAAATTACAATAACCATCTCCAGGAAACGATTGCCCATGTTTCAACCTTTCATCTTTGAAACCTAAGTGGCATGAACCACCATCATCAACACAATATTGCCTTGAAAGTTCTACAACAGCTCTGGCAGCTAGAGGCCACCATGTTCTGCAAACTCAGCCGCTGCTTTAGCAGCAGAGGTAGCATCCTTAAATTTCATGTTTAAATTCTGCCTGCCAACAGAAAAATTACAATTACCATCTCCAGGAAATGATTGCCCATGTTTCAACCTTTCATCTTTGAAACCTAAGTGGCATGAACCACCATCATCAACACAATATTGCCTTGAAAGTTCTACAACATCATTGGCAGCTATGCTTGATTGTTCTGCAAAATCAGCCGCTGCCTGAGCAACAGAGGTAGCAACCTTAAATTTTATGTTCCAATTCTACCTGCCAACAAAAAAATTGCAATTACCATCTCCAGGAAATGATTGCCCATGTTCCAACCTTTCATCCTTGAAACCTAAGTGGCATGAACCACCATCATCAACACAATATTGTCTTGAAAGTTCTACAATGGCTCAGGCAGTTATGCTTGCTTGTTCTGCAAAATCAGCCGCTGCTTGAGCAACAAAGGTAGTATCCTTAAATTTCATGTTCCAATTCTACCTGCCAACAGAAAAATTACAATTATCATCTCCGGGAAATGATTGCCCATGTTCCAACCTTTCATCTTTGAAACCTAAGTGGCATGAACCACCATCATCAACAAAATATTGCCTTGAAAGTTCTATAACAGCTCTGGCAGCTATGCTTGCTTGCTCTGCAAAATCAGCAGCTGCTTGAGCAGCAGAGGTAGCATCCTTAAATTTAATGTTCCAATTTTGCCTGCCAACAGAAAAATTACTACTCCCACCTCCATGAAATGATTGCCCATGTTCCAACCTTTCATCTTTGAAAGCTAAGTGGCATGAACTACCATCATCAACATAATATTGCCTTGAAAGTTCTACAACAACTCTGCCAGCTCGACTTGCATGTTCTGCAAACTCAGTTGCTGCTTGAGCAGCAGAGGTAGCATCCTTAAATTTCATGCTTCAATTCTACCCGCCAACAGAAAAATTACCATTACCATCTCTAGAAAATGATTGCCTATGTTCCAACCTTTCAACCTTGAAACCTAAGTAGCATGAACTACCATCATCAATACAATATTGCCTTGAAAGTTCTACAGCAGCTCTGGCAGCTATACTTGCTTGTTCGGCCAAATCAACCGCTGCTTGAGCAACAGAGGTAGCATCCTTAAATTTCATATTCCAATTCTGCCTGCCAACAGAAACATTACTACTACCACCTCCAGGAAATGATTGCCCATGCTCCAACCTTTCATCCTTGAAACCGAAGTGGCATGAACTACCATCATCAACATAATACTGCCTTGAAAGTTCTACAACAACTCTGGCAGCTAGGCTTGCATGTTCTGCAAACTGAGTTGCTACTTGAGCAGCAGAGGTAGCATCCTTAAATTTCATGTTCCAATTCTACCTGCCAACAGTAAAATTACCATTACCATCTCTAGGAAATGATTGCCCATGTTCCAACCTTTAATCCTTGAAACCTAAGTGGCATGAACCACCATCATCAACAAAATATTGCCTTGAAATTTCTACAACATCTCTGGCAGCTACGCTTGCATGCTCTGCAAACTCAACCGCAGCTTGAGCAGCAGAGGTTGCATCCTTAAATTTCATGTTCCAATTCTACCTGCAAATAGAAAAATTACCATTACCATCTTTAGGAAATGATTGCCCATGTTCCAACCTTTCATCCTTGAAACCTAAGTGGCATGAACCACCATCATCAACACAATATTGCCTTGAAAGTTCTACAACAGCTCTGTAAGCTAGGCCACCGTGTTCTACAAACTCAGCCGCTGCTTTAGCAGCAGAGGTAGCATCCTTAAATTTCATGTTTAAATTCTAACTGCCAATAGAAAAATTACAATAACCATCTCCAGGAAACGATTGCCCATGTTTCAACCTTTCATCTTTGAAACCTCAGTGGCATGAACCACCATCATCAAAACAATATTGCCTTGAAATTTCTACAACAGCATTGGCAGCTATGCTTGCTTGTTCTGCAAACTCAGCCGCTGCTTTAGCAGCAGAGGTAGCATCCTTAAATTTCATGTTCCAATTCTTCCTGCCAACAGAAAAATTACAATTACCATCTCCAGGAAATGATTGCCCATGTTCATACCTTTCATCCTTGAAACCAAAGAGGCATGAACCACCATCATCAACACAATATTGCCTTGAAAGTTCTACAACAGCTCTGGCAGCTATGCTTGCTTGTTCTGCAAAATCAGCCGCTGCTTGAGCAACAGAGGTAGCATCCTTAAATTTCATGTTCCAATTCTACCTGCCAACAGAAAAATTACAATTACCATCTCTAGGATATGATTCCCCATGTTCCAACCTTTCATCCTTGAAACCTTAGTGGCATGAACCACCATCATCAACACAATATTGCCTTGAAAGTTCTACAACAGCTCTGGCAGCTAGGCCACCATGTTCTACAAACTCAGCCGCGGCTTTAGCAGCAGAGGTACCATCCTTAAATTTCATCTTTAAATTCTGCCTGCCAACAAAAAAATTACAATTACCATCTCCAGGAAATAATTGCCCATGTTCCAACCTTTCATCTTTGAAACCTAAATGGCATGAACCACCATCATCAACACAATATTGCCTTGAAAGTTCTACAACAGCATTGGCAGCTATTCTTGCTTGTTCTGCAAAATCAGCCGCTGCTTGACCAACAGAGGTAGCATCCTTAAATTTCATGTTCCAATTCTGCTTGCCAACAGAAAAATTGCAATTACCATCTCTAGGATATGATTCCCCATGTTCCAACCTTTCATCCTTGAAACCTTAGTGGCATGAACCACCATCATCAACACAATATTGCCTTGAAAGTTCTACAACAGCTCTGGCAGCTAGGCCACCATGTTCTACAAACTCAGCCGCGGCTTTAGCAGCAGAGGTAGCATCCTTAAATTTCATCTTTAAATTCTGCCTGCCAACAAAAAAATTACAATTACCATCTCCAGGAAATAATTGCCCATGTTCCAACCTTTCATCTTTGAAACCTAAATGGCATGAACCACCATCATCAACACAATATTGCCTTGAAAGTTCTACAACAGCATTGGCAGCTATTCTTGCTTGTTCTGCAAAATCAGCCGCTGCTTGACCAACAGAGGTAGCATCCTTAAATTTCATGTTCCAATTCTGCTTGCCAACAGAAAAATTGCAATTACCATCTCCAGGAAATGATTGCCCATGTTCCAACCTTTCATCCTTGAAACCTAAGTGGCATAAACCACAATCATCAACACAATATTGCCTTGAAAGTTCTACAATGGCTCAGGCAGTTATGCTTGCTTGTTCTGCAAAATCAGCCGCTGCTTGAGCAACAGAGGTAGCATCCTTAAATTTCATGTTCCAATTCTACCCGCCAACAGAAAAATTACCATTACCATCTCTAGGAAATGATTGCCCATGTTCCAACTTTTAATCCTTGAAACCTAAGTGGCATGAACCACCATCATCAACACAATATTGCCTTGAAAGTTCTACAACAGCATTGGCAGCTATGCTTGCTTGTTCTGCAAAATCAGCCGCTGCTTGAGCAACAGAGGTAGCATCCTTAAATTTCATGTTCCAATTCTGCTTGCCAACAGAAAAATTGCAATTACCATCTCCAGGAAATGATTGCCCATGTTCCAACCTTTCATCCTTGAAACCTAAGTGGCATAAACCACCATCATCAACACAATATTGCTTTAAAAGTTCTACAATGGCTCAGGCAGTTATGCTTGCTTGTTCTGCAAAATCAGCCGCTGCTTGAGCAACAGAGGTAGCATCCTTAAATTTCATGGTCCAATTCTACCCGCCAACAGAAAAATTACCATTACATCTCTAGGAAATGATTGCCCATGTTCCAACCTTTAATCCTTGAAACCTAAGTGGCATGAACCACCATCATCAACAAAATATTGCCTTGAAAGTTCTACAACAGCTCTGGCAGCTACGCTTGCATGCTCTGTAAACTCAGCCGCTGCTTGCGCAGCATAGGTTGCATCCTTAAATTTCATGTTCCAATTCTATATGCAAATAGAAAAATTACAATTACCATCTTTAGGAAATGATTGCTCATGTTCCAACCTTTCATCCTTGAAACCTAAGTGGCATGAACCACCATCATCAACACAATATTGCCTTGAAAGTTCTACAACAGCTCTGGCAGCTAGGCCACCATGTTCTGCAAACTCAGCCGCTGCTTTAGCAGCAGAGGTAGCATCCTTAAATTTCATGTTTAAATTCTGCCTGCCAACAAAAAAAATACAATTACCATCTCCAGGAAATAATTGCCCATGTTCCAACCTTTCATCTTTGAAACCTAACTGGCATGAACCACCATCATCAACACAATATTGCCTTGAAAGTTCTACAACAGCATTGGCAGCTATGCTTGCTTGTTCTGCAAAATCAGCCGTTGCTTGAGCAACAGAGGTAGCATCCTTTAATTTCATGTTCCAATTCTGCTTGCCAACAGAAAAATTGCAATTACCATCTCCAGGAAATGATTGCCCATGTTCCAACCTTTCATCCTTGAAACCTAAGTGGCATAAACCACCATCATCAACACAATATTGCCTTGAAAGTTCTACAATGGCTCAGGCAGTTATGCTTGCTTGTTCTGCAAAATCAGCCGCTGCTTGAGCAACAGAGGTAGCATCCTTAAATTTCATGTTCCAATTCTACTCGCCAACAGAAAAATTACCATTACCATCTGTAGGAAATGATTGCCCATGTTCCAACCTTTCAGCCTTGAAACCTAAGTAGCATGAACCACCATCATCAATATAATATTGCCTTGAAAGTTCTACAACAGCTCTGGCAGCTAGGCTTGCATGTTCTGCAAACTCAGTTGCTACTTGAGCAGCAGAGGTAGCATCCTTAAATTTCATGTTCCAATTCTACCTGCCAACAGAAAAATTACCATTACCATCTCCAGGAAATGATTGCCCATGTTCCAACCTTTAATCCTTGAAACCTAAGTGGCATGAACCACCATCATCAACAAAATATTGCCTTGAAAGTTCTACAACAGCTCTGGCAGCTACGCTTGCATGCTCTGCAAACTCAGTCGCTGCTTGAGCAGCAGAGGTTGCATCCTTAAACTTCATGTTCCAATTCTATCTGCAAATAGAAAAATTACCATTACCATCTCTAGGAAATGATTGCCCATGTTCCAACCTTTCATCCTTGAAACCTAAGTGGCATGAACCACCATCATCAACACAATATTGCCTTGAAAGTTCTACAACAGCTCTGGCAGCTAGGCCACCATGCTTTGCAAAATCAGCCGTTGCTTGAGCAACAGAGGTAGCATCCTTTAATTTCATGTTCCAATTCTGCTTGCCAACAGAAAAATTGCAATTACCATCTCCAGGAAATGATTGCCCATGTTCCAACCTTTCATCCTTGAAACCTAAGTGGCATAAACCACCATCATCAACACAATATTGCCTTGAAAGTTCTACAATGGCTCAGGCAGTTATGCTTGCTTGTTCTGCAAAATCAGCCGCTGCTTGAGCAACAGAGGTAGCATCCTTAAATTTCATGTTCCAATTCTACTCGCCAACAGAAAAATTACCATTACCATCTGTAGGAAATGATTGCCCATGTTCCAACCTTTCAGCCTTGAAACCTAAGTAGCATGAACCACCATCATCAATATAATATTGCCTTGAAAGTTCTACAACAGCTCTGGCAGCTAGGCTTGCATGTTCTGCAAACTCAGTTGCTACTTGAGCAGCAGAGGTAGCATCCTTAAATTTCATGTTCCAATTCTACCCGCCAACAGAAAAATTACCATTACCATCTCCTGGAAATGATTGCCCATGTTCCAACCTTTCAACCTTGAAACCTAAGTAGCATGAACCACCATCATCAATACAATATTGCCTTGAAAGTTCTACAACAGCTCTGGCAGCTATACTTGCTTGTTCTGCAAAATCAGCCGCTGCTTGAGCAACAGAGGTAGCATCCTTAAATTTCATGTTCCAATTCTGCCTGCCAACAGAAAAATTACTACTACCACCTCCAGGAAATGATTGCCCATGTTCCAACCTTTCATTCTTGAAACCGAAGTGGCATGAACTACCATCATCAACATAATATTGCCTTGAAAGTTCTACAACATCTCTGGCAGCTAGGCTTGGATGTTCTGTAAACTCAGTTGCTACTTGAGCAGCAGAGGTAGCATCCTTAAATTTCATGTTCCAATTCTACCTGCCAACAGAAAAATTACCATTACCATCTCCAGGAAATGATTGCCCATGTTCCAACCTTTAATCCTTGAAAACTAAGTGGCATGAACCACCATCATCAACAAAATATTGCCTTGAAAGTTCTACAACAGCTCTGGCAGCTACGCTTGCATGCTCTGCAAACTCAGTCGCTGCTTGAGCAGCAGAGGTTGCATCCTTAAATTTCATGTTCCAATTCTACCTGCAAATAGAAAAATTACAATTACCATCTCTAGGAAATGATTGCACATGTTCCAACCTTTCATCCTTGAAACCTAAGTGGCATGAACCACCATCATCAACACAATATTGCCTTGAAAGTTCTACAACAGCTCTGGCAGCTAGGCCACCATGTTCTGCAAAATCAGCCGCTGCTTTTGCAGCAGAGGTAGCATCCTTAAATTTCATGTTTAAATTCTGCCAGCCTATAGAAAAATTACAATTACCATCTCCAGGAAATGATTGCCCATGTTCCAACCTTTCATCTTTGAAACCTATGTGGCATGAACCACCATCATCAACACAATATTACCTTGAAAGTTCTACAACAGCTCTGGCAGCTATGCTTGCTTGTTCTGCAAAATCAGCCGCTGCTTGAGCAACAGAGGTAGCATCCTTAAATTTCATGTTCCAATTCTACCTGCCAACAGAAAAATTGCAATTACCATCTCCAGGAAATGATTGCCCATGTTCCAACCTTTCATCCTTGAAACCTAAGTGGCATGAACCACCATCATCAACACAATATTGCCTTGAAAGTTCTACAACAGCTCTGGCAGTTATGCTTACTTGTTCTGCAAAATCAGCCGCTGCTTGAGCAACAGAGGTATCATCCTTAAATTACATGTTCCAATTCTACCTGCCAACAGAAAAATTACAATTACCATCTCCAGGAAATGATAGCCCATGTTCCAACCTTTCATCTTTGAAACTTAAGTGGCATGAACCACCATCATCAACACAATATTGCCTTGAAAGTTCTACAACAGCCATGGCAGCTATGCTTGCTTGCTCTGCAAAATCAGCCGCTGCTTGAGCAACAGAGGTAGCATCCTTAAATTTCATGTTCCAATTCTGCCTGCCAACAGAAAAATTACTACTACCACCTCCAGGAAATGATTGCCCATGTTCCAACCTTTCATCTTTGAAACCTAAGTGGCATGAACTACCATCATCAACATAATATTCCCTTGAAAGTTCTACAACAGCTCTGGCAGCTAGACTTGCATGTTCTGCAAACTCAATTGCTGCTTGAGCAGCAGAGGTAGCATCCTTAAATTTCATGTTCCAGTTCTACCCGCCAACAGAAAAATTACCATTACCATCTCCAGGAAATGATTGCCCATGTTCCAACCTTTCAACCGTGAAACCTAAGTAGCATGAACCACCATCATCAATACAATATTGCCTTGAAAGTTCTACAACAGCTCTGGAAGCTATACTTGCTTGTTATGCAAAATCAGCCGCTGCTTGAGCAACAGAGGTAGCATCCTTAAATTTTATGTTCCAATTCTGCCTGCCAACAGAAAAATTACTACTACCACCTCCAGGAAAAGATTGCCCATGTTCCAACCTTTAATCCTTGAAACCTAAGTGGCATGATCCACCATCATCAACAAAATATTGCCTTGAAAGTTCTACAACAGCTCTGGAAGCTACGCTTGCATGCTCTGCAAACTCAGCCGCTGCTTGAGCAGCAGAGGTTGCATCCTTAAATTTCAAGTTCCAATTCTACCTGCAAATAGAAAAATTACCATTACCATCTCTAGGAAATGATTGCCCATGTTCCAACCTTTCATCCTTGAAACATAAGTGGCATGAACCACCATCATCAACACAATATTGTCTTGAAAGTTCTACAACAGCTCTGGCAGCTAGGCCACCATGTTCTGCAAACTCAGCCGCTGCTTTAGCAGCAGAGGTAGCATCCTTAAATTTCATGTTTAAATTCTGCCTGCCAACAGAAAAATTACAATTAGCATCTCTAGGAAATGATTGCCCATGTTCCAACCTTTCATCTTTGAAACCTATGTGGCATGAACCACCATCATCAACACAATTTTGCCTTGAAAGTTCTACAACAGCTCTGGCAGCTATGCTTGCTTGTTCTGCAAAATCAGCCGCTGCTTGAGAAACAGAGGTAGCATCCTTAAATTTCATGTACCAATTCTACCTGCCAACAGAAAAATTACAATTACCATCTCCAGGAAATGATTGCCCATGTTCCAACCTTTCATCCTTGAAACCTAAGTGGTATGAACCACCATCATCAACACAATATTGCCTTGAAAGTTCTACAACAGCTCTAGCAGTTATGCTTACTTGTTCTGCAAAATCAGCCGCTGCTTGAGCAACAGAGGTAGCATCCTTAAATTTCATGTTCCAATTCTACCTGCCAACAGAAAAATTACAATTACCATCTCCAGGAAATGATTGCCCATGTTCCAACCTTTCATCCTCGAAACCTAAGTGGCATGAATCACCATCATCAACACAATATTGCCTTGAAAGTTCTACAACAGCTCTGGCAGTTATGCTTGCTTGTTCTACAAAATCAGCCGCCGCTTGAGCAACAGAGGTAGCATCCTTAAATTTCATGTTCCAATTCTACCTGCCAACAGAATAATTACAATTACTATCTCCAGGAAATGATTGCCCATGTTCCAACCTTTCATCTTTGAAACCTAAGTGGCATGAACCACCATCATCAACACAATATTGCCTTGAAAGTTCTACAACAGCTCTGGCAGCTATGCTTGCTTGTTCTGCAAAATCAGCCGCTGCTTGAGCAACAGAGGTAGCATCCTTAAATTTCATGTTCCAATTCTGCCTGCCAACAGAAAAATTACTACTACCACCTCTAGGAAATGATTGCCCATGTTCCAACCTTTCATATTTGAAACCTAAGTGGCATGAACTATCATCATCTATATAATATTGCCTTGAAAGTTCTACAACAGCTCTGGCAGCTAGGCTTGCATGTTCTGCAAACTCAGTTGCTGCTTGAGCAGCAGAGGTAGCATCCTTAAATTTCATGTTCCAATTCTACCCGCCAACAGAAAAATTACCATTACCATCTCCAGGAAATGATTGCCCATGTTTCAACCTTTTAACCTTGAAACCTAAGTAGCATGAACCACCATCATCAATACAATATTGCCTTGAAAGTTCTACAACAACTCTGGCAGCTATACTTGCTTGTTCTGCAAAATCCGCCGCTGCTTGAGCAACAGAGGTAGCATCCTTAAATTTCATGTTCCAATTCTGCCTGCCAACAGAAAAATTACTACTACCACCTCCAGGAAATGATTGCCCATGTTCCAACCTTTCATGCTTGAAACAGAAGTGGCATGAACTACCATCAACAACATAATATTGCCTTGAAAGTTCTACAACATCTCTGGCAGCTAGTCTTGCATGTTCTGTAAACTCAGTTGCTAGTTAAGCAGCAGAGGTAGCATCCTTAAATTTCATGTTCCAATTCTACCTGCCAACAGAAAAATTACCATTACCATCTCCAGGAAATGATTGCCCATGATCCAACCTTTAATCCTTGAAAACTAAGTGGCATGAACCACCATCATCAACAAAATATTGCCTTGAAAGTTCTACAACAGCTCTGGCAGCTACGCTTGCATGCTCTGCAAACTTAGTCGCTGCTTGAGCAGCAGAGGTTGCATCCTTAAATTTCATGTTCCAATTCGACCTGCAAATAGAAAAATTACAATTACCATCTCTAGGAAATGATTGCACATGTTCCAACCTTTCATCCTTGAAACCTAAGTGGCATGAACCACCATCATCAACACAATATTGCCTTGAAGGTTCTACAACAGCTCTGGCAGCAAGGCCACCATGTTCTGCAAACTCAGCCGCTGCTTTAGCAGCAGAGGTAGCATCCTTAAATTTGATGTTTAAATTCTGCCAGCCTATAGAAAAATTACAATTACCATCTCCAGGAAATGATTGCCCATGTTCCAACCTTTCATCTTTGAAACCTATGTGACATGAACCACCATCATCAACACAATATTGCCTTGAAAGTTCTACAACAGCTCTGGCAGCTAGGCCACCATATTCTGCAAACTCAGCCGCTGCTTTTGCAGCAGAGGTAGCATCCTTAAATTTCATGTTTAAATTCTGCCAGCCTATAGAAAAATTACAATTACCATCTCCAGGAAATGATTGCCCATGTTCCAACCTTTCATCTTTGAAACCTATGTGGCATGAACCACCATCATCAACACAATATTACCTTGAAAGTTCTACAACAGCTCTGGCAGCTATGCTTGCTTGTTCTGCAAAATCAGCCGCTGCTTGAGCAACAGAGGTAGCATCCTTAAATTTCATGTTCCAATTCTACCTGCCAACAGAAAAATTGCAATTACCATCTCCAGGAAATGATTGCCCATGTTCCAACCTTTCATCCTTGAAACCTAAGTGGCATGAACCACCATCATCAACACAATATTGCCTTGAAAGTTCTACAACAGCTCTGGCAGTTATGCTTACTTGTTCTGCAAAATCAGCCGCTGCTTGAGCAACAGAGGTAGCATCCTTAAATTTCATGCTCCAATTCTACCTGCCAACAGAAAAATTACAATTACCATCTCCAGGAAATGATTGCCCATGTTCCAACCTTTCATCCTCGAAACCTAAGTGGCATGAATCACCATCATCAACACAATATTGCCTTGAAAGTTCTACAACAGCTCTGGCAGTTATGCTTGCTTGTTCTGCAAAATCAGCCGCTGCTTGAGCAACAGAGGTATCATCCTTAAATTACATGTTCCAATTCTACCTGCCAACAGAAAAATTACAATTACCATCTCCAGGAAATGATAGCCCATGTTCCAACCTTTCATCTTTGAAACTTAAGTGGCATGAACCACCATCATCAACACAATATTGCCTTGAAAGTTCTACAACAGCCCTGGCAGCTATGCTTGCTTGCTCTGCAAAATCAGCCGCTGCTTGAGCAACAGAGGTAGCATCCTTAAATTTCATGTTCCAATTCTGCCTTCCAACAGAAAAATTACTACTACCACCTCCAGGAAATGATTGCCCATGTTCCAACCTTTCATCTTTGAAACCTAAGTGGCATGAACTACCATCATCAACATAATATTCCCTTGAAAGTTCTACAACAGCTCTGGCAGCTAGACTTGCATGTTCTGCAAACTCAGTTGCTGCTTGAGCAGCAGAGGTAGCATCCTTAAATTTCATGTTCCAGTTCTACCCGCCAACAGAAAAATTACCATTACCATCTCCAGGAAATGATTGCCCATGTTCCAACCTTTCAACCGTGAAACCTAAGTAGCATGAACCACCATCATCAATACAATATTGCCTTGAAAGTTCTACAACAGCTCTGGAAGCTATACTTGCTTGTTATGCAAAATCAGCCGCTGCTTGAGCAACAGAGGTAGCATCCTTAAATTTTATGTTCCAATTCTGCCTGCCAACAGAAAAATTACTACTACCACCTCCAGGTAAAGATTGCCCATGTTCCAACCTTTAATCCTTGAAACCTAAGTGGCATGATCCACCATCATCAACAAAATATTGCCTTGAAAGTTCTACAACAGCTCTGGAAGCTACGCTTGCATGCTCTGCAAACTCAGCCGCTGCTTGAGCAGCAGAGGTTGCATCCTTAAATTTCAAGTTCCAATTCTACCTGCAAATAGAAAAATTACCATTACCATCTCTAGGAAATGATTGCCCATGTTCCAACCTTTCATCCTTGAAACATAAGTGGCATGAACCACCATCATCAACACAATATTGCCTTGAAAGTTCTACAACAGCTCTGGCAGCTAGGCCACCATGTTCTGCAAACTCAGCCGCTGCTTTAGCAGCAGATGTAGCATCCTTAAATTTCATGTTTAAATTCTGCCTGCCAACAAAAAAATTACAATTACCATCTCCAGGAAATGATTGCCCATGTTCCAACCTTTCATCTTTGAAACCTATGTGGCATCAACCACTATCATCAACACAATTTTGCCTTGAAAGTTCTACAACAGCTCTAGCAGTTATGCTTACTTGTTCTGCAAAATCAGCCGCTGCTTGAGCAACAGAGGTAGCATCCTTAAATTTCATGTTCCAATTCTACCTGCCAACAGAAAATTTACAATTACCATCTCCAGGAAATGATTGCCCATGTTCCAACCTTTCATCCTCGAAACCTAAGTGGCATGAATCACCATCATCAACACAATATTGCCTTGAAAGTTCTACAACAGCTCTGGCAGTTATGCTTGCTTGTTCTACAAAATCAGCCGCCGCTTGAGCAACAGAGGTAGCATCCTTAAATTTCATGTTCCAATTCTACCTGCCAACAGAATAATTACAATTACTATCTCCAGGAAATGATTGCCCATGTTCCAACCTTTCATCTTTGAAACCTAAGTGGCATGAACCACCATCATCAACACAATATTGCCTTGAAAGTTCTACAACAGCTCTGGCAGCTATGCTTGCTTGTTCTGCAAAATCAGCCGCTGCTTGAGCAACAGAGGTAGCATCCTTAAATTTCATGTTCCAATTCTGCCTGCCAACAGAAAAATTACTACTACCACCTCTAGGAAATGATTGCCCATGTTCCAACCTTTCATATTTGAAACCTAAGTGGCATGAACTATCATCATCTATATAATATTGCCTTGAAAGTTCTACAACAGCTCTGGCAGCTAGGCTTGCATGTTCTGCAAACTCAGCTGCTGCTTGAGCAGCAGAGGTAGCATCCTTAAATTTCATGTTCCAATTCTACCCGCCAACAGAAAAATTACCATTACCATCTCCAGGAAATGATTGCCCATGTTTCAACCTTTTAACCTTGAAACCTAAGTAGCATGAACCACCATCATCAATACAATATTGCCTTGAAAGTTCTACAACAACTCTGGCAGCTATACTTGCTTGTTCTGCAAAATCCGCCGCTGCTTGAGCAACAGAGGTAGCATCCTTAAATTTCATGTTCCAATTCTGCCTGCCAACAGAAAAATTACTACTACCACCTCCAGGAAATGATTGCCCATGTTCCAACCTTTCATCCTTGAAACCGAAGTGGCATGAACTACCATCAACAACATAATATTGCCTTGAAAGTTCTACAACATCTCTGGCAGCTAGGCTTGCATGTTCTGTAAACTCAGTTGCTAGTTGAGCAGCAGAGGTAGCATCCTTAAATTTCATGTTCCAATTCTACCTGCCAACAGAACAATTACCATTACCATCTCCAGGAAATGATTGCCCATGATCCAACCTTTAATCCTTGAAAACTAAGTGGCATGAACCACCATCATCAACAAAATATTGCCTTGAAAGTTCTACAACAGCTCTGGCAGCTACGCTTGCATGCTCTGCAAACTTAGTCGCTGCTTGAGCAGCAGAGGTTGCATCCTTAAATTTCATGTTCCAATTCGACCTGCAAATAGAAAAATTACAATTACCATCTCTAGGAAATGATTGCACATGTTCCAACCTTTCATCCTTGAAACCTAAGTGGCATGAACCACCATCATCAACACAATATTGCCTTGAAGGTTCTACAACAGCTCTGGCATCTAGGCCACCATGTTCTGCAAACTCAGCCGCTGCTTTAGCAGCAGAGGTAGCATCCTTAAATTTGATGTTTAAATTCTGCCAGCCTATAGAAAAATTACAATTACCATCTCCAGGAAATGATTGCCCATGTTCCAACCTTTCATCTTTGAAACCTATGTGACATGAACCACCATCATCAACACAATATTACCTTGAAAGTTCTACAACAGCTCTGGCAGCTATGCTTGCTTGTTCTGCAAAATCAGCCGCTGCTTGAGCAACAGAGGTAGCATCCTTAAATTTCATGTTCCAATTCTACCTGCCAACAGAAAAATTACAATTACCATCTCTAGGATATGATTCCCCATGTTCCAACCTTTCATCCTTGAAACCTTAGTGGCATGAACCACCATCATCAACACAATATTGCCTTGAAAGTTCTACAACAGCTCTGGCAGCTAGGCCACCATGTTCTACAAACTCAGCCGCGGCTTTAGCAGCAGAGGTAGCATCCTTAAATTTCATGTTTAAATTCTGCCTGCCAACAAAAAAATTACAATTACCATCTCCAGGAAATAATTGCCCATGTTCCAACCTTTCATCTTTGAAACCTAAGTGGCATGAACCACCATCATCAACACAATATTGCCTTGAAAGTTCTACAACAGCATTGGCAGCTATGCTTGCTTGTTCTGCAAAATCAGCCGCTGCTTGACCAACAGAGGTAGCATCCTTAAATTTCATGTTCCAATTCTGCTTGCCAACAGAAAAATTGCAATTACCATCTCCAGGAAATGATTGCCCATGTTCCAACCTTTCATCCTTGAAACCTAAGTGGCATAAACCACCATCATCAACACAATATTGCCTTGAAAGTTCTACAATGGCTCAGGCAGTTATGCTTGCTTGTTCTGCAAAATCAGCCGCTGCTTGAGCAACAGAGGTAGCATCCTTAAATTTCATGTTCCAATTCTACCCGCCAACAGAAAAATTACCATTACCATCTCCAGGAAATAATTGCCCATGTTCCAACCTTTAATCCTTGAAACCTAAGTGGCATGAACCACCATCATCAACAAAATATTGCCTTGAAAGTTCTACAACAGCTCTGGCAGCTACGCTTGCATGCTCTGCAAACTCAGCCGCTGCTTAAGCAGCAGAGGTTGCATCCTTAAATTTCGTGTTCCAATTCTATATGCAAATAGAAAAATTACCATTACCATCTTTAGAAATGATTGCCCATGTTCCAACCTTTCATCCTTGAAACCTAAGTGGCATGAACCACCATCATCAACACAATATTGCTTTGAAAGTTCTACAACAGCTCTGGCAGCTAGGCCACCATGTTCTGCAAACTCAGCCGCTGCTTTAGCAGCAGAGGTAGCATCCTTAAATTTCATGTTTAAATTCTGCCTGCCAACAAAAAAATTACAATTACCATCTCCAGGAAATAATTGCCCATGTTCCAACCTTTCATCTTTGAAACCTAAGTGGCATGAACCACCATCATCAACACAATATTGCCTTGAAAGTTCTACAACAGCATTGGCAGCTATGCTTGCTTGTTCTGCAAACTCAGCCGCGGTTTTAGCAGCAGAGGTAGCATCCTTAAATTTCATGTTTAAATTCTGCCTGCCAACAAAAAAATTACAATTACCATCTCTAGGAAATAATTGCCCATGTTCCAACCTTTCATCTTTGAAACCTAAGTGGCATGAACCACCATCATCAACACAATATTGCCTTGAAAGTTCTACAACAGCATTGGCAGCTATGCTTGCTTGTTCTGCAAAATCAGCCGCTGCTTGAGCAACAGAGGTAGCATTCTTAAATTTCATGTTCCAATTCTGCTTGCCAACAGAAAAATTGCAATTACCATCTCCAGGAAATGATTGCCCATGTTCCAACCTTTCATCCTTGAAACCTAAGTGGCATAAACCACCATCATCAACACAATATTGCCTTGAAAGTTCTACAATGGCTCAGGCAGTTATGCTTGCTTGTTCTGCAAAATCAGCCGCTGCTTGAGCAACAGAGGTAGCATCCTTAAATTTCATGTTCCAATTCTACCCGCCAACAGAAAAATTACCATTACATCTCTAGGAAATGATTGCCCATGTTCCAACCTTTAATCCTTGAAACCTAAGTGGCATGAACCACCATCATCAACAAAATATTGCCTTGAAAGTTCTACAACAGCTCTGGCAGCTACGCTTGCATGCTCTGCAAACTCAGCCGCTGCTTGAGCAGCAGAGGTTGCATCCTTAAATTTCATGTTCCAATTCTATATGCAAATAGAAAAATTACCATTACCATCTTTAGGAAATGATTGCCCATGTTCCAACCTTTCATCCTTGAAACCTAAGTGGCATGAACCACCATCATCAACACACTATTGCCTTGAAAGTTCTACAACAGCTCTGGCAGCTAGGCCACCATGTTCTGTAAACTCAGCCGCTGCTTTAGCAGCAGAGGTAGCATCCTTAAATTTCATGTTTAAATTCTGCCTGCCAACAAAAAAATTACAATTACCATCTCCAGGAAATAATTGCCCATGTTCCAACCTTTCATCTTTGAAACCTAAGTGGCATGAACCACCATCATCAACACAATATTGCCTTGAAAGTTCTACAACAGCATTGGCAGCTATGCTTGCTTGTTCTGCAAAATCAGCCGCTGCTTGAGCAACAGAGGTAGCATCCTTAAATTTCATGTTCCAATTCTGCTTGCCAACAGAAAAATTGCAATTACCATCTCCAGGAAATGATTGCCCATGTTCCAACCTTTCATCCTTGAAACCTAAGTGGCATAAACCACCATCATCAACACAATATTGCCTTGAAAGTTCTACAATGGCTCAGGCAGTTTTGCTTGCTTGTTCTGCAAAATCAGCCGCTGCTTGAGCAACAGAGGTAGCATCCTTAAATTTCATGTTCCAATATTACCCGCCAACAGAAAAATTACCATTACCATCTCCAGGAAATGATTGCCCATGTTCCAACCTTTAATCCTTGAAACCTAAGTGGCATGAACCACCATCATCAACAAAATATTGCCTTGAAAGTTCTACAACAGCTCTGGCAGCTACGCTTGCATGCTCTGCAAACTCAGCCGCTGCTTGAGCAGCAGAGGTTGCATCCTTAAATTTCGTGTTCCAATTCTATATGCAAATAGAAAAATTACCATTACCATCTTTAGAAATGATTGCCCATGTTCCAACCTTTCATCCTTGAAACCTAAGTGGCATGAACCACCATCATCAACACAATATTGCTTTGAAAGTTCTACAACAACTCTGGCAGCTAGGCCACCATGTTCTGCAAACTCAGTCGTTGCTTTAGCAGCAGAGGTAGCATCCTTAAATTTCATGTTTAAATTCTGCCTGCCAACAAAAAAATTACAATTACCATCTCCAGGAAATAATTGCCCATGTTCCAACCTTTCATCTTTGAAACCTAAGTGGCATGAACCACCATCATCAACACAATATTGCCTTGAAAGTTCTACAACAGCATTGGCAGCTATGCTTGCTTGTTCTGTAAAATCAGCCGCTGCTTGAGCAACAGAGGTAGCATCCTTTAATTTCATGTTCCAATTCTGCTTGCCAACAGAAAAATTGCAATTACCATCTCCAGGAAATGATTGCCCATGTTCCAACCTTTCATCCTTGAAACCTAAGTGGCATAAACCACCATCATCAACACAATATTGCCTTGAAAGTTCTACAATGGCTCAGGCAGTTATGCTTGCTTGTTCTGCAAAATCAGCCGCTGCTTGAGCAACAGAGGTAGCATCCTTAAATTTCATGTTCCAATTCTACTCGCCAACAGAAAAATTACCATTACCATCTCTAGGAAATGATTGCCCATGTTCCAACCTTTCAGCCTTGAAACCTAAGTAGCATGAACCACCATCATCAATATAATATTGCCTTGAAAGTTCTATAACAGCTCTGGAAGCTATACTTGCTTGTTCTGCAAAATCAACCGCTGCTTGAGCAACAAAGGTAGCATCCTTAAATTTCATGTTCCAATTCTGCCTGCCAACAGAAAAATTACTACTACCACCTCCAGGAAATGATTGCCCATGCTCCAACCTTTCATGCTTGAAACCGAAGTGGCATGAACTACCATTATCAACATAATATTGCCTTGAAAGTTCTACAACAGCTCTGGCAGCTAGGCTTGCATGTTCTGCAAACTCAGTTGCTACTTGAGCAGCAGAGGTAGCATCCTTAAATTTCATGTTCCAATTCTACCTGCCAACAGAAAAATTACCATTACCATCTCCAGGAAATGATTGCCCATGTTCCAACCTTTAATCCTTGAAACCTAAGTGGCATGAACCACCATCATCAACAAAATATTGCCTTGAAAGTTCTACAACAGCTCTGGCAGCTACGCTTGCATGCTCTGCAAACTCAGTCGCTGCTTGAGCAGCAGAGGTTGCATCCTTAAACTTCATGTTCCAATTCTATCTGCAAATAGAAAAATTACCATTATCATCTCTAGGAAATGATTGCCCATGTTCCAACCTTTCATCCTTGAAACCTAAGTGGCATGAACCACCATCATCAACACAATATTGCCTTGAAAGTTCTACAACAGCTCTGGCAGCTAGGCCACCATGTTTTGCAAACTCAGCCGCTGTTTTAGCAGCAGAGGTAGCATCCTTAAATTTCATGTTTAAATTCTGCCTGCCAACAAAAAAATTACAATTACCATCTCCAGGAAATGATTACCCATGTTCCAACCTTTCATCTTTGAAATCTAAGTGGCATGAACCACCATCATCAACACAATATTGCCTTGAAAGTTCTACAACAGCATTGGCAGCTATGCTTGCTTGTTCTGCAAAATCAGTCGCTGCTTGAGCAACAGAGGTAGCATCCTTAAATTTCATGTTCCAATTCTACCTGCCTATAGAAAAATTACAATTACTATCTCCAGGAAATGATTGCCCATGTTCCAACCTTTCATCTTTGAAACCTAAGTGGCATGAACCACCATCATCAACACAATATTGCCTTGAAAGTTCTACAACAGCTCTGGCAACTATGCTTGCTTGTTCTGCAAAATCAACTGCTGCTTGAGCAGCAGAGGTAGCATCCTTTAATTTCATGTTCCAATTCTGCCTGCCAACAGAAAAATTACTACTACCACCTCTAGGAAATGATTGCCCATGTTCCAACCTTTCATCTTTGAAACCTTAGTGGCATGAACTACCATCATCTACATAATATTGCCTTGAAAGTTCTACAACACCTCTGGCAGCTAGGCTTGCATGTTCTGCAAACTCAGTTGCTGCTTGAGCAGCAGAGGTAGCATCCTCAAATTTCATGTTCCAATTCTACCCGCCAACAGAAAAATTACCATTACCATCTCCTGGAAATGATTGCCCATGTTCCAACCTTTCAACCTTGAAACCTAAGTAGCATGAACCACCATCATCAATACAATATTGCCTTGAAAGTTCTACAACAGCTCTGGCAGCTAGGCTTGGATGTTCTGTAAACTCAGTTGCTACTTGAGCAGCAGAGGTAGCATCCTTAAATTTCATGTTCCAATTCTACCTGCCAACAGAAAAATTACAATTACCATCTCCAGGAAATGATTGCCCATGTTCCAACCTTTCATCCTCGAAACCTAAGTGGCATGAATCACCATCATCAACACAATATTGCCTTGAAAGTTCTACAACAGCTCTGGCAGTTATGCTTGCTTGTTCTACAAAATCAGCCGCCGCTTGAGCAATAGAGGTAGCATCCTTAAATTTCATGTTACAATTCTACCTGCCAACAGAATAATTACAATTACTATCTCCAGGAAATGATTGCCCATGTTCCAACCTTTCATCTTTGAAACCTAAGTGGCATGAACCACCATCATCAACACAATATTGCCTTGAAAGTTCTACAACAGCTCTGGCAGCTATGCTTGCTTGTTCTGCAAAATCAGTCGCTGCTTGAGCAATAGAGGTAGCATCCTTAAATTTCATGTTCCAATTCTGCCTGCCAACAGAAAAATTACTACTACCACCTCTAGGAAATGATTGCCCATGTTCCAACCTTTCATCCTTGAAACCTAAGTGGCATGAATCACCATTATCAACACAATATTGCCTTGAAAGTTTTACAACAGCTCTGGCAGTTATGCTTGCTTGTTCTGCAAAATCAGTCGCTGCTTGAGCAACAGAGGTAGCATCCTTAAATTTCATGTTCCAATTCTACCCGCCAACAGAAAAATTATCATTACCATCTCCAGGAAATGATTGCCCATGTTTCAACCTTTTAACCTTGAAACCTAAGTAGCATGAACCACCATCATCAATACAATATTGCCTTGAAAGTTCTACAACAACTCTGGCAGCTATACTTGCTTGTTCTGCAAAATCCGCCGCTGCTTGAGCAACAGAGGTAGCATCCTTAAATTTCATGTTCCAATTCTGCCTGCCAACAGAAAAATTACTACTACCACCTCCAGGAAATGATTGCCCATGTTCCAACCTTACATCCTTGAAACTGAAGTGGCATGAACTACCATCAACAACATAATATTGCCTTGAAAGTTCTACAACATCTCTAGCAGCTAGGCTTGCATGTTCTGTAAACTCAGTTGCTACTTGAGCAGCAGAGGTAGCATCCTTAAATTTCATGTTCCAATTCTACCTGCCAACAGAAAAATTGCCATTACCATCTCCAGGAAATGATTGCCCATGTTCCAACCTTTAATCCTTGAAAACTAAGTGCCATGAACCACCATCATCAACAAAATATTGCCTTGAAAGTTCTACAACAGCTCTGGCAGCTACGCTTGCATGCTCTGCAAACTTAGTCGCTGCTTGAGCAACAGAGGTTGCATTCTTAAATTTCATGTTCCAATTCTACCTGCAAATAGAAAAATTACAATTACCATCTCTAGGAAATGATTGCACATGTTCCAACCTTTCATCCTTGAAACTTAAGTGGCATGAACCACCATCATCAACACAATATTGCCTTGAAAGTTCTACAACAGCTCTGGCAGCTAGGCCACCATGTTCTGCAAACTCAGCCGCTGCTTTAGCAGCAGAGGTAGCATCCTTAAATTTCATGTTTAAATTCTGCCAGCCTATAGAAAAATTACAATTACCATCTCCAGGAAATGATTGCCCATGTTCCAACCTTTCATCTTTGAAACCTATGTGGCATGAACCACCATCATCAACACAATATTACCTTGAAAGTTCTACAACAGCTCTGGCAGCTATGCTTGCTTGTTCTGCAAAATCAGTCGCTGCTTGAGCAACAGAGCTAGCATCCTTAAATTTCATGTTCCAATTCTACCTGCCAACAGAAAAATTGCAATTACCATCTCCAGGAAATGATTGCCCATGTTCCAACCTTTCATCCTCGAAACCTAAGTGGCATGAATCACCATCATCAACACAATATTGCCTTGAAAGTTCTACAACATCTCTAGCAGTTATGCTTGCTTGTTCTACAAAATCAGCCGCCGCTTGAGCAACAAAGGTAGCATCCTTAAATTTCATGTTCCAATTCTACCTGCCAATAGAAAAATTGCAATTACCATCTCCAGGAAATGATTGCCCATGTTCCAACCTTTCATCCTCGAAACCTAAGTGGCATGAATCACCATCATCAACACAATATTGCCTTGAAAATTCTACAACAGCTCTGGCAGTTATGCTTGCTTGTTCTACAAAATCAGCCGCCGCTTGAGCAACAGAGGTAGCATCCTTAAATTTCATGTTCCAATTCTGCCTGCCAACAGAAAAATTACTACTACCACCTCTAGGAAATGATTGCCCATGTTCCAACCTTTCATATTTGAAACCTAAGTGGCATGAACTACCATCATCTACATAATATTGCCTTGAAAGTTCTACAACAGCTCTGGCAGCTAGGCTTGCATGTTCTGCAAACTCAGTTGTTGCTTGAGCAGCAGAGGTAGCATCCTTAAATTTCATGTTCCAATTCTACCCGCCAACAGAAAAATTACCATTACCATCTCCAGGAAATGATTGCCCATGTTTCAACCTTTCAACCTTTCAACCTAAGTAGCATGAACCACCATCATCAATACAATATTGCCTTGAAAGTTCTACAACAACTCTGGCAGCTATACTTGCTTGTTCTGCAAAATCAGCCGCTGCTTGAGCAACAGAGGTAGCATCCTTAAATTTCATGTTCCAATTCTGCCTGCCAACAGAAAAATTACTACTACCACCTCCAGGAAATGATTGCCCATGTTCCAACCTTTCATCCTTGAAACCGAAGTGGCATGAACTACCATCATCAACATAATATTGCCTTGAAAGTTCTACAACATCTCTGGCAGCTAGGCTTACATGTTCTGTAAACTCAGTTGCTACTTGAGCAGCAGAGGTAGCATCCTTAAATTTCATGTTCCAATTCTACCTGCCAACAGAAAAATTACCATTACCATCTCCAGGAAATGATTGCCCATGTTCCAACCTTTAATCCTTGAAAACTAAGTGGCATGAACCACCATCATCAACAAAATATTGCCTTGAAATTTCTACAACAGCTCTGGCAGCTACGCTTGCATGCTCTGCAAACTCAGTCGCTGCTTGAGCAGCAGAGGTTGCATCCTTAAATTTCATGTTCCAATTCTACCTGCAAATAGAAAAATTACAATTACCATCTCTAGGAAATGATTGCACATGTTCCAACCTTTCATCCTTGATACTTAAGTGGCATGAACCACCATCATCAACACAATATTGCCTTGAAAGTTCTACAACAGCTCTGGCAGCTAGGCCACCATGTTCTGCAAACTCAGCCGCTGCTTTAGCAGCAGAGGTAGCATCCTTAAATTTCATGTTTAAATTCTGCCAGCCTATAGAAAAATTACAATTACCATCTCCAGGAAATGATTGCCCATGTTCCAACCTTTCATCTTTGAAACCTATGTGGCATGAACCACCATCATCAACATAATATTACCTTGAAATTTCTACAACAGCTCTGGCAGCTATGCTTGCTTGTTCTGCAAAATCAGCCGCTGCTTGAGCAACAGAGGTAGCATCCTTAAATTTCATGTTCCAATTCTACCTGCCAACAGAAAAATTGCAATTACCATCTCTAGGAAATGATTGCCCATGTTCCAACCTTTCATACTTGAAACCTAAGTGGCATGAACCACCATAATCAACACAATATTGCCTTGAAAGTTCTGCAACAGCTCTAGCAGCTAGGCCACCATGTTCTGCAAACTCAGCCGCTGCTTTAGCAGCAGAGGTAGCATCCTTAAATTTCATGTTTAAATTCTGCCTTCCAACAGAAAAATTACAATTACCATCTCCAGGAAATGATTGCCCATGTTCCAACCTTTCATCCTCGAAACCTAAGTGGCATGAATCACCATCATCAACACAATATTGCCTTGAAAGTTCTACAACAGCTCTGGCAGTTATGCTTGCTTGTTCTGCAAAATCAACCGCTGCTTGAGCAACAGAGGTATCATCCTATAATTTTCATGTTCCAATTCTACCTGCCAACAGAAAAATTACAATTACCATCTCCAGGAAATGATTGCCCATGTTCCAACCTTTCATCCTTGAAACCTAAGTGGTATGAACCACCATCATCAAAACAATATTGCCTTGAAAGTTCTACAACAGCTCTAGCAGTTATGCTTACTTGTTCTGCAAAATCAGCCGCTGCTTGAGCAACAGAGGAAGCATCCTTAAATTTCATGTTCCAATTCTACCTGCCAACAGAAAAATTACAATTACCATCTCCAGGAAATGATTGCCCATGTTCCAACCTTTCATCCTCGAAACCTAAGTGGCATGAATCACCATCATCAACACAATATTGCCTTGAAAGTTCTACAACAGCTCTGGCAGTTATGCTTGCTTGTTCTACAAAATCAGCCGCCGCTTGAGCAACAGAGGTAGCATCCTTAAATTTCATGTTCCAATTCTACCTGCCAACAGAATTATTACAATTATCATCTCCAGGAAATGATAGCCTATGTTCCAACCTTTCATCTTTGAAACTTAAGTGGCATGAACCACCATCATCAACACAATATTGCCTTGAAAGTTCTACAACAGCTCTGGCAGCTATGCTGGCTTGCTCTGCAAAATCAGCCGCTGCTTGAGCAACAGAGGTAGCATCCTTAAATTTCATGTTCCAATTCTGCCTGCCAACAGAAATATTACTACTACCACCTCCAGGAAATGATTGCCCATGTTCCAACCTTTCATCTTTGAAACCTAAGTGGCATGAACTACCATCATCAACATAATATTGCCTTGAAAGTTCTACAACAGCTCTGGCAGCTAGTCTTGCATGTTCTGCAAAGTCAGTTGCTGCTTGTGCAGCAGAGGTAGCATCCTTAAATTTCATGTTCCAGTTCTACCCGCCAACAGAAACATTACCATTACCATCTCCAGGAAATGATTGCCCATGTTCCAACCTTTCAACCTTGAAACCTAAGTAGCATGAACCACCATCATCAATACAATATTGCCTTGAAAGTTCTACAACAGCTCTGGAAGCTATACTTGCTTGTTATGCAAAATCAGTCGCTGCTTGAGCAACAGAGGTAGCATCCTTAAATTTCATGTTCCAATTCTGCCTGCCAACAGAAAAATTACTACTACCACCTCCAGGAAATGATTGCCCATGTTCCAACCTTTCATCCTTGAAACCGAAGTGGCATGAACTACCATCATCAACATAATATTGCCTTGAAAGTTCTACAACAGCTCTGGCAGCAAGGCTTGCATGTTCTGCAAACTCAGTTGTTACTTGAGCAGCATTGGTAGCATCCTTAAATTTCATGTTCCAATTCTACCTGCCAACAGAAAAATTACCATTACCATCTCCAGGAAATGATTGCCCATGTTCCAACCTTTAATCCTTGAAACCTTAGTGGCATGAACCACCATCATCAACAAAATATTGCCTTGAAAGTTCTACAACAGCTCTGGCAGCTACGCTTGCATGCTCTGCAAACTCAGTCGCTGCTTGAGCAGCAGAGGTTGCATCCCTAAATTTCATGTTCCAATTCTACCTGCAAATAGAAAAATTACCATTACCATCTCTAGGAAATGATTGCCCATGTTCCAACCTTTCATCCTTGAAACCTAAGTGGCATGAACCACCATCATCAACACAATATTACCTTGAAAGTTCTACAACAGCTCTGGCAGCTAGGCCACCATGTTCTGGAAACTCAGCCGCTGCTTTAGCAGCAGAGGTAGCATCCTTAAATTTCATGTTTAAATTCTGCCTGCCAACAGAAAAATTACAATTACCATCTCCAGGAAATGATTGCCCATGTTCCAACCTTATATCTTTGAAACTTAAGTGGCGTGAACCACCATCATCAACAAAATATTGCCTTGAAAGTTCTACAACAGCTCTGGCAGCTATGCTGGCTTGCTCTGCAAAATCAGCCGCTGCTTGTGCAGCAGAGGTAGCATCCTTAAATTTCATGTTCCAATTCTAGCTGCCAACAGAAAAATTAAAATTACCATCTCCAGGAAATGATTGCCCATGTTCCAACCTTTCATCCTTGAAACCTAAGTGGCATGAATCACCATCATCAACACAATATTGCCTTGAAAGTTTTACAACAGCTCTGGCAGTTATGCTTGCTTGTTCTGCAAAATCAGCCGCTGCTTGAGCAACAGAGGTAGCATCCTTAAATTTCATGTTCCAATTCTACCTGCCAACAGAAAAATTACAATTACCATCTCCAGGAAATGATTGCCCATGTTCCAACCTTTCATCTTTGACACTTAAGTGGCATGAACCACCATCATCAACACAATATTGCCTTGAAAGTTCTACAACAGCTCTGGCAGCTATGCTTGCTTGCTCTGCAAAATCAGCCGCTGCTTGAGCAACAGAGGTAGCATCCTTAAATTTCATGTTCCAATTCTAGCTCCCAACAGAAAAATTACAATTACCATCTCCAGGAAATGATTGCCCATGTTCCAACCTTTCATCCTTGAAACCTAAGTGGCATGAACCACCATAATTAATAAAATATTGCCTTGAAAGTTCTACAACAGCTCTGGCAGCTATGCTTGCTTGCTCTGCAAAATCAGCCGCTGCTTGAGCAACAGAGGTAGCATCCTTAAATTTCATGTTCCAATTCTGCCTGCCAACAGAAAAATTACTACTACCACCTCCAGGAAATGATTGCCCATGTTCCAACCTTTCATCTTTGAAACCTAAGTGGCATGAACTACCATGATCAACATAATATTGCCTTGAAAGTTCTGCAACAGCTCTGGCAGCTAGACTTGCATGTTCTGCAAACTAAGTTGCTGCTTGAGCAACAGAGGTAGCATCCTTAAATTTCATGTTCCAATTCTACCCGCCAACAGAAAAATTACCATTACCATCTCTAGGAAATGATTGCCCATATTCCAACCTTTCAACCTGGAAACCTAAGTAGCCTGAACCACCATCATCAATACAATATTGCCTTGAAAGTTCTACAACAGCTCTGGCAGCTATTCTTGCTTGTTCTGCAAAATCAGCCGCTGCTTGAGCAACAGAGGTAGCATCCTTAAATTTCATGTTCAAATTTTACCTGCCAACAGAAAAATTACTACTACCACCTCCAGGAAATGATTGCCCATGTTCCAACCTTTCATCCTTGAAACCAAAGTGGCAAGAACTACCATCATCAACATAATATTGCCTTGAAAGTTCTACAACAGCTCTGGAAGCTAGGCTTGTATGTTCAGCAAACTCGGTTGCTACTTGTGCAGCAGAGGTAGCATCCTTAAATTTCATATTCCAATTCTAGCTGCCAACAGAAAAATTACAATTAACATCTCCAGGAAATGATTGCCCATGTTCCAACCTTTCATCCTTGAAACCTAAGTGGCATGAATCACCATCATCAACACAATATTGCCTTGAAAGTTTAACAACAGCTCTGGCAAATATGCTTGCTAGTTCTGCAAAATCAGCCGCTGCTTGAGCAACAGAGGTAGCATCCTTAAATTTCATGTTTCAATTCTACCTGCCAACAGAAAAATTACAATTACCATCTCCAGGAAATGATTGCCCATGTTCCAACCTTTCATCTTTGACACTTAAGTGGCATGAACCACCATCATCAACACAATATTGCCTTGAAAGTTCTACAACAGCTCTGGCAGCTATGCTTGCTTGCTCTGCAAAATCAGCCGCTGCTTGAGCAACAGAGGTAGCATCCTTAAATTTCATGTTCCAATTCTAGCTCCCAATAGAAAAATTACAATTACCATCTCCAGGAAATGATTGCTCATGTTCCAACCTTTCATCCTTGAAACCTAAGTGGCATGAACCACCATAATTAATAAAATATTGCCTTGAAAGTTCTACAACAGCTCTGGCAGCTATGCTTGCTTGCTCTGCAAAATCAGCCGCCGCTTGAGCAACAGAGGTAGCATCCTTAAATTTCATGTTCCAATTCTACCTGCCAACAGAATTATTACAATTATCATCTCCAGGAAATGATAGCCTATGTTCCAACCTTTCATCTTTGAAACTTAAGTGGCATGAACCACCATCATCAACACAATATTGCCTTGAAAGTTCTACAACAGCTCTGGCAGCTAGGCCACCATGTTCTGGAAACTCAGCCGCTGCTTTAGCAGCAGAGGTAGCATCCTTAAATTTCATGTTTAAATTCTGCCTGCCAACAGAAAAATTACAATTACCATCTCCAGGAAATGATTGCCCATGTTCCAACCTTATATCTTTGAAACTTAAGTGGCGTGAACCACCATCATCAACAAAATATTGCCTTGAAAGTTCTACAACAGCTCTGGCAGCTATGCTGGCTTGCTCTGCAAAATCAGCAGCTGCTTGTGCAGCAGAGGTAGCATCCTTAAATTTCATGTTCCAATTCTAGCTGCCAACAGAACAATTACAATTACCATCTCCAGGAAATGATTGCCCATGTTCCAACCTTTCATCCTTGAAACCTAAGTGGCATGAATCACCATCATCAACACAATATTGCCTTGAAAGTTTTACAACAGCTCTGGCAGTTATGCTTGCTTGTTCTGCAAAATCAGCCGCTGCTTGAGCAACAGAGGTAGCATCCTTAAATTTCATGTTCCAATTCTACCTACCAACAGAAAAATTACAATTACCATCTCCAGGAAATGATTGCCCATGTTCCAACCTTTCATCTTTGACACTTAAGTGGCATGAACCACCATCATCAACACAATATTGCCTTGAAAGTTCTACAACAGCTCTGGCAGCTATGCTTGCTTGCTCTGCAAAATCAGCCGCTGCTTGAGCAACAGAGGTAGCATCCTTAAATTTCATGTTCCAATTCTAGCTCGCAACAGAAAAATTACAATTACCATCTCCAGGAAATGATTGCTCATGTTCCAACCTTTCATCCTTGAAACCTAAGTGGCATGAACCACCATAATTAATAAAATATTGCCTTGAAAGTTCTACAACAGCTCTGGCAGCTATGCTTGCTTGCTCTGCAAAATCAGCCGCTGCTTGAGCAACAGAGGTAGCATCCTTAAATTTCATGTTCCAATTCTGCCTGCCAACAGAAAAATTACTACTACCACCTCCAGGAAATGATTGCCCATGTTCCAACCTTTCATCTTTGAAACCTAAGTGGCATGAACTACCATCATCAACATAATATTGCCTTGAAAGTTCTACAGCAGCTCTGGCAGCTAGACTTGCATGTTCTGCAAACTAAGTTGCTGCTTGAGCAGCAGAGGTAGCATCCTTAAATTTCATGTTCCAATTCTACCCGCCAACAGAAAAATTACCATTACCATCTCTAGGAAATGATTGACCATATTCCAACCTTTCAACCTGGAAACCTAAGTAGCATGAACCACCATCATCAATACAATATTGCCTTGAAAGTTCTACAACAGCTCTGGCAGCTATTCTTGCTTGTTCTGCAAAATCAGCCGCTGCTTGAGCAACAGAGGTAGCATCCTTAAATTTCATGTTCAAATTTTACCTGCCAACAGAAAAATTACTACTACCACCTCCAGGAAATGATTGCCCATGTTCCAACCTTTCATCCTTGAAACCGAAGTGGCAAGAACTACCATCATCAACATAATATTGCCTTGAAAGTTCTACAACAGCTCTGGGAGCTAGGCTTGTATGTTCAGCAAACTCGGTTGCTACTTGTGCAGCAGAGGTAGCATCCTTAAATTTCATGTTCCAATTCTAGCTGCCAACAGAAAAATTACAATTAACATCTCCAGGAAATGATTGCCCATGTTCCAACCTTTCATCCTTGAAACCTAAGTGGCATGAATCACCATCATCAACACAATATTGCCTTGAAAGTTTAACAACAGCTCTGGCAAATATGCTTGCTAGTTCTGCAAAATCAGCCGCTGCTTGAGCAACAGAGGTAGCATCCTTAAATTTCATGTTCCAATTCTACCTGCCAACAGAAAAATTACAATTACCATCTCCAGGAAATGATTGCCCATGTTCCAACCTTTCATCTTTGACACTTAAGTGGCATGAACCACCATCATCAACACAATATTGCCTTGAAAGTTCTACAACAGCTCTGGCAGCTATGCTTGCTTGCTCTGCAAAATCACCCGCTGCTTGAGCAACAGAGGTAGCATCCTTAAATTTCATGTTCCAATTCTAGCTCCCAACAGAAAAATTACAATTACCATCTCCAGGAAATGATTGCTCATGTTCCAACCTTTCATCCTTGAAACCTAAGTGGCATGAACCACCATAATTAATAAAATATTGCCTTGAAAGTTCTACAACAGCTCTGGCAGCTATGCTTGCTTGCTCTGCAAAATCAGCCGCTGCTTGAGCAACAGAGGTAGCATCCTTAAATTTCATGTTCCAATTCTGCCTGCCAACAGAAAAATTACTACTACCACCTCCAGGAAATGATTGCCCATGTTCCAACCTTTCATCTTTGAAACCTAAGTGGCATGAACTACCATCATCAACATAATATTGCCTTGAAAGTTCTACAGCAGCTCTGGCAGCTAGACTTGCATGTTCTGCAAACTAAGTTGCTGCTTGAGCAGCAGAGGTAGCATCCTTAAATTTCATGTTCCAATTCTACCCGCCAACAGAAAAATTACCATTACCATCTCTAGGAAATGATTGCCCATATTCCAACCTTTCAACCTGGAAACCTAAGTAGCATGAACCACCATCATCAATACAATATTGCCTTGAAAGTTCTACAACAGCTCTGGCAGCTATTCTTGCTTGTTCTGCAAAATCAGCCGCTGCTTGAACAACAGAGGTAGCATCCTTAAATTTCATGTTCAAATTTTACCTGCCAACAGAAAAATTACTACTACCACCTCCAGGAAATGATTGCCCATGTTCCAACCTTTCATCCTTGAAACCGAAGTGGCAAGAACTACCATCATCAACATAATATTGCCTTGAAAGTTCTACAACAGCTCTGGGAGCTAGGCTTGTATGTTCAGCAAACTCGGTTGCTACTTGTGCAGCAGAGGTAGCATCCTTAAATTTCATGTTCCAATTCTAGCTGCCAACAGAAAAATTACAATTAACATCTCCAGGAAATGATTGCCCATGTTCCAACCTTTCATCCTTGAAACCTAAGTGGCATGAATCACCATCATCAACACAATATTGCCTTGAAAGTTTAACAACAGCTCTGGCAGTTATGCTTGCTAGTTCTGCAAAATCAGCCGCTGCTTGAGCAACAGAGGTAGCATCCTTAAATTTCATGTTCCAATTCTACCTGCCAACAGAAAAATTACAATTACCATCTCCAGGAAATGATTGCCCATGTTCCAACCTTTCATCTTTGACACTTAAGTGGCATGAACCACCATCATCAACACAATATTGCCTTGAAAGTTTTACAACAGCTCTGGCAGTTATGCCTGCTTGTTCTGCAAAATCAGTCGCTGCTTGAGCAACAGAGGTAGCATCCTTAAATTTCATGTTCCAATTCTACCTGCCAACAGAAAAATTATAATTACCATCTCCAGGAAATGATTGCCCATGTTCGAACCTTTCATCTTTGAAACTTAAGTGGCATGAACCACCATCATCAACACAATATTGCCTTGAAAGTTCTATAACAGCTCTGGCAGCTATGCTTGCTTGCTCTGCAAAATCAGCCGCTGCTTGAGCAACAGAGGTAGCATCCTTAAATTTCATGTTCCAATTCTGCCTGCCAACAAAAAAATTACTACTACCACCTCCAGGAAATGATTGCCCATGTTCCAACCTTTCATCTTTGAAACCTAAGTGGCATGAACTACCATCATCAACATAATATTGCCTTGAAAGTTCTGCAACAGCTCTGGCAGCTAGACTTGCATGTTCTGCAAACTCAGTTGCTGCTTGAGCAACAGAGGTAGCATCCTTAAATTTCATGTTCCAATTCTGCCTGCCAACAGAAAAATTACTACTACCACCTCCAGGAAATGATTGCCCATGTTCCAACCTTTCATTCTTGAAACCGAAGTGGCATGAACTACCATCATCAACATAATATTGCCTTGAAAGTTCTACAACAGCTCTGGCAGCTAGGCTTGTATGTTCTGCAAACTCGGTTGCCACTTGTGCAGCAGAGGTAGCATCCTTAAATTTCATGTTCCAATTCTAGCTGCCAATAGAAAAATTACCATTACCATCTCCAGGAAATGATTGCCCATGTTCCAACCTTTAATCTTTGAAACCTAAGTAGCATGAACCACCATCATCAATACAATATTGCCTTGAAAGTTCTACAACAGCTCTGGCAGCTATACTTGCTTGTTCTGCAAAATCAGCCGCTGCTTGAGCAACAGAGGTAGCATCCTTAAATTTCATGTTCCAATTCTGCCTGCCAACAGAAAAATTACTACTACCACCTCCAGGAAATGATTGCCCATGTTCCAACCTTTCATCCTGGAAACCTAAGTGGCATGAATTACCATCATCAACACAATATTGCCTTGAAAGTTTTACAACAGCTCTGGCAGTTATGCTTGCTTGTTCTGCAAAATCAGTCGCTGCTTGAGCAACAGAGGTAGCATCCTTAAATTTCATGTTCCAATTCTACCTGCCAACAGAAAAATTACAATTACCATCTCCAGGAAATGATTGCCCATGTTCCAACCTTTCATCTTTGACACTTAAGTGGCATGAACCACCATCATCAACACAATATTGCCTTGAAAGTTCTACAACAGCTCTGGCAGCTATGCTTGCTTGCTCTGCAAAATCAGCCGCTGCTTGAGCAACAGAGGTAGCATCCTTAAATTTCATGTTCCAATTCTAGCTCCCAACAGAAAAATTACAATTACCATCTCCAGGAAATGATTGCCCATGTTCCAACCTTTCATCATTGAAACCTAAGTGGCATGAATCACCATCATCAACACAATATTGCCTTGAAAGTTTTACAACAGCTCTGGCAGTTATGCTTGCTTGTTCTGCAAAATCAGTCGCTGCTTGAGCAACAGAGGTAGCATTCTTAAATTTCATGTTCCAATTCTACCTGCCAACAGAAAAATTACAATTACCATCTCCAGGAAATGATTGCCCATGTTCGAACCTTTCATCTTTGAAACTTAAGTGGCATGAACCACCATCATCAACACAATATTGCCTTGAAAGTTCTATAACAGCTCTGGCAGCTATGCTTGCTTACTCTGCAAAATCAGCCGCTGCTTGAGCAACAGAGGTAGCATCCTTAAATTTCATGTTCCAATTCTTCCTGCCAACAGAAAAATTACTACTACCACCTCTAGGAAATGATTGCCCATGTTCCAACCTTTCATCTTTGAAACCTAAGTGGCATGAACTACCATCATCAACATAATATTGCCTTGAAAGTTCTGCAACAGCTCTGGCAGCTAGGCCACCATGTTCTGCAAACTCAGCCGCTGCTTTAGCAGCAGAGGTAGCATCCTTAAATTTCATGTTCCAATTCTAGCTGCCAACAGAACAATTACAATTACCATCTCCAGGAAATGATTGCCCATGTTCCAACCTTTCATCCTTGAAACCTAAGTGGCATGAATCACCATCATCAACACAATATTGCCTTGAAAGTTTTACAACAGCTCTGGCAGTTATGCTTGCTTGTTCTGCAAAATCAGCCGCTGCTTGAGCAACAGAGGTAGCATCCTTAAATTTCATGTTCCAATTCTGCCTGCCAACAGAAAAATTACTACTACCACCTCCAGGAAATGATTGCCCATGTTCCAACCTTTCATCCTGGAAACCTAAGTGGCATGAATTACCATCATCAACACAATATTGCCTTGAAAGTTTAACAACAGCGCTGGCAGCTATGCTTGCTTGCTCTGCAAAATCAGCCGCTGCTTGAGCAACAGAGGTAGCATCCTTAAATTTCATGTTCCAATTCTACCTGCCAACAGAAAAATTACAATTACCATCTCCAGGAAATGATTGCCCATGTTCCAACCTTTCATCTTTGAAACTTAAGTGGCATGAACCACCATCATCAACACAATATCGCCTTGAAAGTTCTACAACAGCTCTGGCAGCTATGCTTGCTTGCTCTGCAAAATCAGCCGCTGCTTGAGCAACAGAGGTAGCATCCTTAAATTTCATGTTCCAATTCTGCCTGCCAACAGAAAAATTACTACTACCACCTCCAGGAAATGATTGCCCATGTTCCAACCTTTCATCTTTGAAACCTAAGTGGCATGAACTACCATCATCAACATAATATTGCCTTGAAAGTTCTGCTACAGCTCTGGCAGCTAGACTTGCATGTTCTGCAAACTCAGTTGCTGCTTGAGCAGCAGAGGTAGCAACCTTAAATTTCATGTTCCAATTCTAACCACCAACAAAAAAATTACCATTACCATCTCTAGGAAATGATTGCCCATATTCCAACCTTTCAACCTGGAAACCTAAGTAGCATTAACCACCATCATCAATACAATATTGCCTTGAAAGTTCTACAACAGCTCTGGCAGCTATACTTGCTTGTTCTGCAAAATCAGCCGCTGCTTGAGCAACAGAGGTAGCATCCTTAAATTTCATGTTCCAATTCTGCCTGCCAACAGAAAAATTACTACTACCACCTCCAGGAAATGATTGCCCATGTTCCAACCTTTCATCTTTGAAACCTAAGTGGCATGAACTACCATCATCAACATAATATTGCCTTGAAGGTTCTGCAACAGCTCTGGCAGCTAGACTTGCATGTTCTGCAAACTCAGTTGCTGCTTGAGCAGCAGAGGTAGCAACCTTAAATTTCATGTTCCAATTCTACCCGCCAACAGAAAAATTACCATTACCATCTCTAGGAAATGATTGCCCATATTCCAACCTTTCAACCTGGAAACCTAAGTAGCATGAACCACCATCATCAATACAATATTGCCTTGAAAGTTCTACAACAGCTCTGGCAGCTAGGCTTGTATGTTCTGAAAACTCGGTTGCTACTTGTGCAGCAGAGGTAGCATCTTTAAATTTCATGTTCCAATTCTAGCTGCCAACAGAAAAATTACCATTACCATCTCCAGGAAATGATTGCCCATGTTCCAACCTTTAATCTTTGAAATCTAAGTAGCATGAACCACCATCATCAATACAATATTGCCTTGAAAGTTCTACAACAGCTCTGGCAGCTATACTTGCTTGTTCTGCAAAATCAGCCGCTGCTTGAGCAACAGAGGTAGCATCCTTAAATTTCATGTTCCAATTCTAGCTCCCAACAGAAAAATTACAATTACCATCTCCAGGAAATGATTGCCCATGTTCCAACCTTTCATCCTTAAAACCTAAGTGGCATGAATCACCATCATCAACACAATATTGCCTTGAAAGTTTTACAACAGCTCTGGCAGTTATGCTTGCTTGTTCTGCAAAATCAGCCGCTGCTTGAGCAACAGAGGTAGCATCCTTAAATTTCATGTTCCAATTCTACCTGCCAATAGAAAAATTACAATTACCATCTCCAGGAAATGATTGCCCATGTTCCAACCTTTCATCTTTGACACTTAAGTGGCATGAACCACCATCATCAACACAATATTACCTTGAAAGTTCTACAACAGCTCTGGCAGCTATGCTTCCTTGCTCTGCAAACTCAGCCGCTGCTTGAGCAACAGAGGTAGCATCCTTAAATTTCATGTTCCAATTCTAGCTCCCAACAGAAAAATTACAATTACCATCTCCAGGAAATGATTGCCCATGTTCCAACCTTTCATCATTGAAACCTAAGTGGCATGAATCACCATCATCAACACAATATTGCCTTGAAAGTTTTACAACAGCTCTGGAAGTTATGCTTGCTTGTTCTGCAAAATCAGTCGCTGCTTGAGCAACAGAGGTAGCATCCTTAAATTTCATGTTCCAATTCTACCTGCCAACAGAAAAATTACAATTACCATCTCCAGGAAATGATTGCCCATGTTCGAACCTTTCATCTTTGAAACTTAAGTGGCATGAACCACCATCATCAGCACAATATTGTCTTGAAAGTTCTATAACAGCTCTGGCAGCTATGCTTGCTTGCTCTGCAAAATCAGCCGCTGCTTGAGCAACAGAGGTAGCATCCTTAAATTTCATGTTCCAATTCTGTCTGCCAACAGAAAAATTACTACTACCACCTCCAGGAAATGATTGCCCATGTTCCAACCTTTCATCTTTGAAACCTAAGTGGCATGAACTACCATCATCAACATAATATTGCCTTGAAAGTTCTGCAACAGCTCTGGCAGCAAGACTTGCATGTTCTGCAAACTCAGTTGCTGCTTGAGCAGCAGAGGTAGCATCCTTAAATTTCATGTTCCAATTCTACCCGCCAACAGAAAAATTACCATTACCATCTCTAGGAAATGATTGCCCATATTCCAACCTTTCAACCTGGAAACCTAAGTAGCATGAACCACCATCATCAATACAATATTGCCTTGAAAGTTCTACTACAGCTCTCGCAGCTATACTTGCTTGTTCTGCAAAATCAGCCGCTGCTTGAGCAACAGAGGTAGCATCCTTAAATTTCATGTTCCAATTCTGCCTGCCAACAGAAAAATTACTACTACCACCTCCAGGAAATGATTGCCCATGTTCCAACCTTTCATCCTTGAAACCGAAGTGGCATGAACTACCATCATCAACATAATATTGCCTTGAAAGTTCTACAACAGCTCTGGCAGCTAGGCTAGTATGTTCTGCAAACTCGGTTGCCACTTGTGCACCAGAGGTAGCATCCTTCAATTTCATGTTCCAATTCTAGCTGCCAATAGAAAAATTACCATTACCATCTCCAGGAAATGATTGCCCATGTTCCAACCTTTAATCTTTGAAACCTAAGTAGCATGAACCACCATCATCAATACAATATTGCCTTGAAAGTTCTACAACAGCTCTGGCAGCTATACTTGCTTGTTCTGCAAAATCAGCCGCTGCTTGAGCAACAGAGGTAGCATCCTTAAATTTCATGTTCCAATTCTGCCTGCCAACAGAAAAATTACTACTACCACCTCCAGGAAATGATTGCCCATGTTCCAACCTTTCATCCTTGAAACCGAAGTGGCATGAACTACCATCATCAACATAATATTGCCTTGAAAGTTCTACAACAGCTCTGGCAGCTAGGCTTGTATGTTCTGCAAACTCGGTTGCCACTTGTGCAGCAGAGGTAGCATCCTTAAATTTCATGTTCCAATTCTAGCTGCCAATAGAAAAATTACCATTACCATCTCCAGGAAATGATTGCCCATATTCCAACCTTTCAACCTGGAAACCTAAGTAGCATGAACCACCATCATCAATACAATATTGCCTTGAAAGTTCTACTACAGCTCTCGCAGCTATACTTGCTTGTTCTGCAAAATCAGCCGCTGCTTGAGCAACAGAGGTAGCATCCTTAAATTTCATGTTCCAATTCTGCCTGCCAATAGAAAAATTACTACTACCACCTCCAGGAAATGATTGCCCATGTTCCAACCTTTCATCCTTGAAACCGAAGTGGCATGAACTACCATCATCAACATAATATTGCCTTGAAAGTTCTACAACAGCTCTGGCAGCTAGGCTTGTATGTTCTGCAAACTCGGTTGCCACTTGTGCAGCAGAGGTAGCATCCTTAAATTTCATGTTCCAATTCTAGCTGCCAATAGAAAAATTACCATTACCATCTCCAGGAAATGATTGCCCATGTTCCAACCTTTAATCTTTGAAACCTAAGTAGCATGAACCACCATCATCAATACAATATTGCCTTGAAAGTTTTACAACAGCTCTGGAAGTTATGCTTGCTTGTTCTGCAAAATCAGTCGCTGCTTGAGCAACAGAGGTAGCATCCTTAAATTTCATGTTCCAATTCTACCTGCCAACAGAAAAATTACAATTACCATCTCCAGGAAATGATTGCCCATGTTCGAACCTTTCATCTTTGAAACTTAAGTGGCATGAACCACCATCATCAGCACAATATTGTCTTGAAAGTTCTATAACAGCTCTGGCAGCTATGCTTGCTTGCTCTGCAAAATCAGCCGCTGCTTGAGCAACAGAGGTAGCATCCTTAAATTTCATGTTCCAATTCTGTCTGCCAACAGAAAAATTACTACTACCACCTCCAGGAAATGATTGCCCATGTTCCAACCTTTCATCTTTGAAACCTAAGTGGCATGAACTACCATCATCAACATAATATTGCCTTGAAAGTTCTGCAACAGCTCTGGCAGCAAGACTTGCATGTTCTGCAAACTCAGTTGCTGCTTGAGCAGCAGAGGTAGCATCCTTAAATTTCATGTTCCAATTCTACCCGCCAACAGAAAAATTACCATTACCATCTCTAGGAAATGATTGCCCATATTCCAACCTTTCAACCTGGAAACCTAAGTAGCATGAACCACCATCATCAATACAATATTGCCTTGAAAGTTCTACTACAGCTCTCGCAGCTATACTTGCTTGTTCTGCAAAATCAGCCGCTGCTTGAGCAACAGAGGTAGCATCCTTAAATTTCATGTTCCAATTCTGCCTGCCAACAGAAAAATTACTACTACCACCTCCAGGAAATGATTGCCCATGTTCCAACCTTTCATCCTTGAAACCGAAGTGGCATGAACTACCATCATCAACATAATATTGCCTTGAAAGTTCTACAACAGCTCTGGCAGCTAGGCTAGTATGTTCTGCAAACTCGGTTGCCACTTGTGCACCAGAGGTAGCATCCTTCAATTTCATGTTCCAATTCTAGCTGCCAATAGAAAAATTACCATTACCATCTCCAGGAAATGATTGCCCATGTTCCAACCTTTAATCTTTGAAACCTAAGTAGCATGAACCACCATCATCAATACAATATTGCCTTGAAAGTTCTACAACAGCTCTGGCAGCTATACTTGCTTGTTCTGCAAAATCAGCCGCTGCTTGAGCAACAGAGGTAGCATCCTTAAATTTCATGTTCCAATTCTGCCTGCCAACAGAAAAATTACTACTACCACCTCCAGGAAATGATTGCCCATGTTCCAACCTTTCATCCTTGAAACCGAAGTGGCATGAACTACCATCATCAACATAATATTGCCTTGAAAGTTCTACAACAGCTCTGGCAGCTAGGCTTGTATGTTCTGCAAACTCGGTTGCCACTTGTGCAGCAGAGGTAGCATCCTTAAATTTCATGTTCCAATTCTAGCTGCCAATAGAAAAATTACCATTACCATCTCCAGGAAATGATTGCCCATATTCCAACCTTTCAACCTGGAAACCTAAGTAGCATGAACCACCATCATCAACACAATATTGCCTTGAAAGTTCTACTACAGCTCTCGCAGCTATACTTGCTTGTTCTGCAAAATCAGCCGCTGCTTGAGCAACAGAGGTAGCATCCTTAAATTTCATGTTCCAATTTGCCTGCCAATAGAAAAATTACTACTACCACCTCCAGGAAATGATTGCCCATGTTCCAACCTTTCATCCTTGAAACCGAAGTGGCATGAACTACCATCATCAACATAATATTGCCTTGAAAGTTCTACAACAGCTCTGGCAGCTAGGCTTGTATGTTCTGCAAACTCGGTAGCCACTTGTGCAGCAGAGGTAGCATCCTTAAATTTCATGTTCCAATTCTAGCTGCCAATAGAAAAATTACCATTACCATCTCCAGGAAATGATTGCCCATGTTCCAACCTTTAATCTTTGAAACCTAAGTAGCATGAACCACCATCATCAATACAATATTGCCTTGAAAGTTTTACAACAGCTCTGGAAGTTATGCTTGCTTGTTCTGCAAAATCAGTCGCTGCTTGAGCAACAGAGGTAGCATCCTTAAATTTCATGTTCCAATTCTACCTGCCAACAGAAAAATTACAATTACCATCTCCAGGAAATGATTGCCCATGTTCGAACCTTTCATCTTTGAAACTTAAGTGGCATGAACCACCATCATCAGCACAATATTCTCTTGAAAGTTCTATAACAGCTCTGGCAGCTATGCTTGCTTGCTCTGCAAAATCAGCCGCTGCTTGAGCAACAGAGGTAGCATCCTTAAATTTCATGTTCCAATTCTGTCTGCCAACAGAAAAATTACTACTACCACCTCCAGGAAATGATTGCCCATGTTCCAACCTTTCATCTTTGAAACCTAAGTGGCATGAACTACCATCATCAACATAATATTGCCTTGAAAGTTCTGCAACAGCTCTGGCAGCAAGACTTGCATGTTCTGCAAACTCAGTTGCTGCTTGAGCAGCAGAGGTAGCATCCTTAAATTTCATGTTCCAATTCTACCCGCCAACAGAAAAATTACCATTACCATCTCTAGGAAATGATTGCCCATATTCCAACCTTTCAACCTGGAAACCTAAGTAGCATGAACCACCATCATCAATACAATATTGCCTTGAAAGTTCTACTACAGCTCTCGCAGCTATACTTGCTTGTTCTGCAAAATCAGCCGCTGCTTGAGCAACAGAGGTAGCATCCTTAAATTTCATGTTCCAATTCTGCCTGCCAACAGAAAAATTACTACTACCACCTCCAGGAAATGATTGCCCATGTTCCAACCTTTCATCCTTGAAACCGAAGTGGCATGAACTACCATCATCAACATAATATTGCCTTGAAAGTTCTACAACAGCTCTGGCAGCTAGGCTAGTATGTTCTGCAAACTCGGTTGCCACTTGTGCACCAGAGGTAGCATCCTTCAATTTCATGTTCCAATTCTAGCTGCCAATAGAAAAATTACCATTACCATCTCCAGGAAATGATTGCCCATGTTCCAACCTTTAATCTTTGAAACCTAAGTAGCATGAACCACCATCATCAATACAATATTGCCTTGAAAGTTCTACAACAGCTCTGGCAGCTATACTTGCTTGTTCTGCAAAATCAGCCGCTGCTTGAGCAACAGAGGTAGCATCCTTAAATTTCATGTTCCAATTCTGCCTGCCAACAGAAAAATTACTACTACCACCTCCAGGAAATGATTGCCCATGTTCCAACCTTTCATCCTTGAAACCGAAGTGGCATGAACTACCATCATCAACATAATATTGCCTTGAAAGTTCTACAACAGCTCTGGCAGCTAGGCTTGTATGTTCTGCAAACTCGGTTGCCACTTGTGCAGTAGAGGTAGCATCCTTAAATTTCATGTTCCAATTCTAGCTGCCAATAGAAAAATTACCATTACCATCTCCAGGAAATGATTGCCCATATTCCAACCTTTCAACCTGGAAACCTAAGTAGCATGAACCACCATCATCAATACAATATTGCCTTGAAAGTTCTACTACAGCTCTCGCAGCTATACTTGCTTGTTCTGCAAAATCAGCCGCTGCTTGAGCAACAGAGGTAGCATCCTTAAATTTCATGTTCCAATTTGCCTGCCAATAGAAAAATTACTACTACCACCTCCAGGAAATGATTGCCCATGTTCCAACCTTTCATCCTTGAAACCGAAGTGGCATGAACTACCATCATCAACATAATATTGCCTTGAAAGTTCTACAACAGCTCTGGCAGCTAGGCTTGTATGTTCTGCAAACTCGGTAGCCACTTGTGCAGCAGAGGTAGCATCCTTAAATTTCATGTTCCAATTCTAGCTGCCAATAGAAAAATTACCATTACCATCTCCAGGAAATGATTGCCCATGTTCCAACCTTTAATCTTTGAAACCTAAGTAGCATGAACCACCATCATCAATACAATATTGCCTTGAAAGTTTTACAACAGCTCTGGAAGTTATGCTTGCTTGTTCTGCAAAATCAGTCGCTGCTTGAGCAACAGAGGTAGCATCCTTAAATTTCATGTTCCAATTCTACCTGCCAACAGAAAAATTACAATTACCATCTCCAGGAAATGATTGCCCATGTTCGAACCTTTCATCTTTGAAACTTAAGTGGCATGAACCACCATCATCAGCACAATATTCTCTTGAAAGTTCTATAACAGCTCTGGCAGCTATGCTTGCTTGCTCTGCAAAATCAGCCGCTGCTTGAGCAACAGAGGTAGCATCCTTAAATTTCAAATTCCAATTCTACCTGCCAACAGAAAAATTACAATTACCATCTCCAGGAAATGATTGCCCATGTTCGAACCTTTCATCTTTGAAACTTAAGTGGCATGAACCACCATCATCAGCACAATATTCTCTTGAAAGTTCTATAACAGCTCTGGCAGCTATGCTTGCTTGCTCTGCAAAATCAGCCGCTGCTTGAGCAACAGAGGTAGCATCCTTAAATTTCATGTTCCAATTCTGCCTGCCAATAGAAAAATTACTACTACCACCTCCAGGAAATGATTGCCCATGTTCCAACCTTTCATCCTTGAAACCGAAGTGGCATGAACTACCATCATCAACATAATATTGCCTTGAAAGTTCTACAACAGCTCTGGCAGCTAGGCTTGTATGTTCTGCAAACTCGGTAGCCACTTGTGCAGCAGAGGTAGCATCCTTAAATTTCATGTTCCAATTCTAGCTGCCAATAGAAAAATTACCATTACCATCTCCAGGAAATGATTGCCCATGTTCCAACCTTTAATCTTTGAAACCTAAGTAGCATGAACCACCATCATCAATACAATATTGCCTTGAAAGTTTTACAACAGCTCTGGAAGTTATGCTTGCTTGTTCTGCAAAATCAGTCGCTGCTTGAGCAACAGAGGTAGCATCCTTAAATTTCATGTTCCAATTCTACCTGCCAACAGAAAAATTACAATTACCATCTCCAGGAAATGATTGCCCATGTTCGAACCTTTCATCTTTGAAACTTAAGTGGCATGAACCACCATCATCAGCACAATATTCTCTTGAAAGTTCTATAACAGCTCTGGCAGCTATGCTTGCTTGCTCTGCAAAATCAGCCGCTGCTTGAGCAACAGAGGTAGCATCCTTAAATTTCATGTTCCAATTCTGTCTGCCAACAGAAAAATTACTACTACCACCTCCAGGAAATGATTGCCCATGTTCCAACCTTTCATCTTTGAAACCTAAGTGGCATGAACTACCATCATCAACATAATATTGCCTTGAAAGTTCTGCAACAGCTCTGGCAGCAAGACTTGCATGTTCTGCAAACTCAGTTGCTGCTTGAGCAGCAGAGGTAGCATCCTTAAATTTCATGTTCCAATTCTACCCGCCAACAGAAAAATTACCATTACCATCTCTAGGAAATGATTGCCCATATTCCAACCTTTCAACCTGGAAACCTAAGTAGCATGAACCACCATCATCAATACAATATTGCCTTGAAAGTTCTACTACAGCTCTCGCAGCTATACTTGCTTGTTCTGCAAAATCAGCCGCTGCTTGAGCAACAGAGGTAGCATCCTTAAATTTCATGTTCCAATTCTGCCTGCCAACAGAAAAATTACTACTACCACCTCCAGGAAATGATTGCCCATGTTCCAACCTTTCATCCTTGAAACCGAAGTGGCATGAACTACCATCATCAACATAATATTGCCTTGAAAGTTCTACAACAGCTCTGGCAGCTAGGCTAGTATGTTCTGCAAACTCGGTTGCCACTTGTGCACCAGAGGTAGCATCCTTCAATTTCATGTTCCAATTCTAGCTGCCAATAGAAAAATTACCATTACCATCTCCAGGAAATGATTGCCCATGTTCCAACCTTTAATCTTTGAAACCTAAGTAGCATGAACCACCATCATCAATACAATATTGCCTTGAAAGTTCTACAACAGCTCTGGCAGCTATACTTGCTTGTTCTGCAAAATCAGCCGCTGCTTGAGCAACAGAGGTAGCATCCTTAAATTTCATGTTCCAATTCTGCCTGCCAACAGAAAAATTACTACTACCACCTCCAGGAAATGATTGCCCATGTTCCAACCTTTCATCCTTGAAACCGAAGTGGCATGAACTACCATCATCAACATAATATTGCCTTGAAAGTTCTACAACAGCTCTGGCAGCTAGGCTTGTATGTTCTGCAAACTCGGTTGCCACTTGTGCAGTAGAGGTAGCATCCTTAAATTTCATGTTCCAATTCTAGCTGCCAATAGAAAAATTACCATTACCATCTCCAGGAAATGATTGCCCATATTCCAACCTTTCAACCTGGAAACCTAAGTAGCATGAACCACCATCATCAATACAATATTGCCTTGAAAGTTCTACTACAGCTCTCGCAGCTATACTTGCTTGTTCTGCAAATTCAGCCGCTGCTTGAGCAACAGAGGTAGCATCCTTAAATTTCATGTTCCAATTCTGCCTGCCAATAGAAAAATTACTACTACCACCTCCAGGAAATGATTGCCCATGTTCCAACCTTTCATCCTTGAAACCGAAGTGGCATGAACTACCATCATCAACATAATATTGCCTTGAAAGTTCTACAACAGCTCTGGCAGCTAGGCTTGTATGTTCTGCAAACTCGGTTGCCACTTGTGCAGCAGAGGTAGCATCCTTAAATTTCATGTTCCAATTCTAGCTGCCAATAGAAAAATTACCATTACCATCTCCAGGAAATGATTGCCCATGTTCCAACCTTTAATCTTTGAAACCTAAGTAGCATGAACCACCATCATCAATACAATATTGCCTTGAAAGTTCTACAACAGCTCTGGCAGCTATACTTGCTTGTTCTGCAAAATCAGCCGCTGCTTGAGCAACAGAGGTAGCATCCTTAAATTTCATGTTCCAATTCTGCCTGCCAACAGAAAAATTACTACTACCACCTCCAGGAAATGATTGCCCATGTTCCAACCTTTCATCCTTGAAACCTAAGTGGCATGAATCACCATCATCAACACAATATTGCCTTGAAAGTTTTACAACAGCTCTGGCAGTTATGCTTGCTTGTTCTGCAAAATCAGCCGCTGCTTGAGCAACAGAGGTAGCTTCCTTAAATTTCATGTTCCAATTCTACCTGCCAACAGAAAAATTACAATTACCATCTCCAGGAAATGATTGCCCATGTTCCAACCTTTCATCTTTGAAACTTAAGTGGCATGAACCACCATCATCAACACAATATTACCTTGAAAGTTCTACAACAGCTCTGGCAGCTATACTTGCTTGTTCTGCAAAATCAGCCGCTGCTTGAGCAACAGAGGTAGCATCCTTAAATTTCATGTTCCAATTCTGCCTGCCAACAGAAAAATTACTACTACCACCTCCAGGAAATGATTGCCCATGTTCCAACCTTTCATCCTTGAAACCGAAGTGGCATGAACTACCATCATCAACATAATATTGCCTTGAAAGTTCTACAACAGCTCTGGCAGCTAGGCTTGTATGTTCTGCAAACTCGGTTGCCACTTGTGCAGCAGAGGTAGCATCCTTAAATTTCATGTTCCAATTCTAGCTGCCAATAGAAAAATTACCATTACCATCTCCAGGAAATGATTGCCCATATTCCAACCTTTCAACCTGGAAACCTAAGTAGCATGAACCACCATCATCAATACAATATTGCCTTGAAAGTTCTACTACAGCTCTCGCAGCTATACTTGCTTGTTCTGCAAAATCAGCCGCTGCTTGAGCAACAGAGGTAGCATCCTTAAATTTCATGTTCCAATTCTGCCTGCCAATAGAAAAATTACTACTACCACCTCCAGGAAATGATTGCCCATGTTCCAACCTTTCATCCTTGAAACCGAAGTGGCATGAACTACCATCATCAACATAATATTGCCTTGAAAGTTCTACAACAGCTCTGGCAGCTAGGCTTGTATGTTCTGCAAACTCGGTTGCCACTTGTGCAGCAGAGGTAGCATCCTTAAATTTCATGTTCCAATTCTAGCTGCCAATAGAAAAATTACCATTACCATCTCCAGGAAATGATTGCCCATGTTCCAACCTTTAATCTTTGAAACCTAAGTAGCATGAACCACCATCATCAATACAATATTGCCTTGAAAGTTCTACAACAGCTCTGGCAGCTATACTTGCTTGTTCTGCAAAATCAGCCGCTGCTTGAGCAACAGAGGTAGCATCCTTAAATTTCATGTTCCAATTCTGCCTGCCAACAGAAAAATTACTACTACCACCTCCAGGAAATGATTGCCCATGTTCCAACCTTTCATCCTTGAAACCTAAGTGGCATGAATCACCATCATCAACACAATATTGCTTTGAAAGTTTTACAACAGCTCTGGCAGTTATGCTTGCTTGTTCTGCAAAATCAGCCGCTGCTTGAGCAACAGAGGTAGCTTCCTTAAATTTCATGTTCCAATTCTACCTGCCAACAGAAAAATTACAATTACCATCTCCAGGAAATGATTGCCCATGTTCCAACCTTTCATCTTTGAAACTTAAGTGGCATGAACCACCATCATCAACACAATATTACCTTGAAAGTTCTACAACAGCTCTGGCAGCTATACTTGCTTGTTCTGCAAAATCAGCCGCTGCTTGAGCAACAGAGGTAGCATCCTTAAATTTCATGTTCCTATTCTGCCTGCCAACAGAAATATTACTACTACCACCTCCAGGAAATTATTGCCCATGTTCCAACCTTTCATCCTTGAAACCGAAGTGGCATGAACTACCATCATCAACATAATATTGCCTTGAAAGTTCTACAACAGCTCTGGCAGCTAGGCTTGTATGTTCTGAAAACTCGGTTGCTACTTGTGCAGCAGAGGTAGCATCTTTAAATTTCATGTTCCAATTCTAGCTGCCAACAGAAAAATTACCATTACCATCTCCAGGAAATGATTGGCCATGTTCCAACCTTTAATCTTTGAAACCTAAGTAGCATGAACCACCATCATCAATACAATATTGCCTTGAAAGTTCTACAACAGCTCTGGCAGCTATACTTGCTTGTTCTACAAAATCAACCGCTGCTTGAGCAACAGAGGTAGCATCCTTAAATTTCATGTTCCAATTCTAGCTCCCAACAGAAAAATTACAATTACCATCTCCAGGAAATGATTGCCCATGTTCCAACCTTTCATCCTTGAAACCTAAGTGGCATGAAATACCATCATCAACACAATATTGCCTTGAAAGTTTTACAACAGCTCTGGCAGTTATGCTTGCTTGTTCTGCAAAATCAGCCGCTGCTTGAGCAACAGAGGTAGCATCCTTAAATTTCATGTTCCAATTCTACCTGCCAACAGAAAAATTACAATTACCATCTCCAGGAAATGATTGCCCATGTTCCAACCTTTCATCTTTGAAACTTAAGTGGCATGAACCACTATCATCAACACAATATCGCCTTGAAAGTTCTACAACAGCTCTGGCAGCTATGCTTGCTTGCTCTGCAAAATCAGCCGCTGCTTGAGCAACAGAGGTAGCATCCTTAAATTTCATGTTCCAATTCTGCCTGCCAACAGAAAAATTACTACTACCACCTCCAGGAAATGATTGCCCATGTTCCAACCTTTCATCTTTGAAACCTAAGTGGCATGAACTACCATCATCAACATAATATTGCCTTGAAAGTTCTGCTACAGCTCTGGCAGCTAGACTTGCATGTTCTGCAAACTCAGTTGCTGCTTGAGCAGCAGAGGTAGCAACCTTAAATTTCATGTTCCAATTCTACCCGCCAACAAAACAATTACCATTACCATCTCTAGGAAATGATTGCCCATATTCCAACCTTTCAACCTGGAAACCTAAGTAGCATTAACCACCATCATCAATACAATATTGCCTTGAAAGTTCTACAACAGCTCTGGCAGCTATACTTGCTTGTTCTGCAAAATCAGCCGCTGCTTGAGCAACAGAGGTAGCATCCTTAAATTTCATGTTCCAATTCTGCCTGCCAACAGAAAAATTACTACTACCACCTCCAGGAAATGATTGCCCATGTTCCAACCTTTCATCTTTGAAACCTAAGTGGCATGAACTACCATTATCAACATAATATTGCCTTGAAAGTTCTGCAACAGCTCTGGCAGCTAGACTTGCATGTTCTGCAAACTCAGTTGCTGCTTGAGCAGCAGAGGTAGCAACCTTAAATTTCATGTTCCAATTCTACCCGCCAACAGAAAAATTACCATTACCATCTCTAGGAAATGATTGCCCATATTCCAACCTTTCAACCTGGAAACCTAAGTAGCATGAACCACCATCATCAATACAATATTGCCTTGAAAGTTCTACAACAGCTCTGGCAGCTAGGCTTGTATGTTCTGAAAACTCGGTTGCTACTTGTGCAGTAGAGGTAGCATCTTTAAATTTCATGTTCAGATTCTAGCTGCCAACAGAAAAATTACCATTACCATCTCCAGGAAATGATTGCCCATGTTCCAACCTTTAATCTTTGAAATCTAAGTAGCATGAACCACCATCATCAATACAATATTGCCTTGAAAGTTCTACAACAGCTCTGGCAGCTATACTTGCTTGTTCTGCAAAATCAGCCGCTGCTTGAGCAACAGAGGTAGCATTCTTAAATTTCATGTTCCAATTCTAGCTCCCAACAGAAAAATTACAATTACCATCTCCAGGAAATGATTGCCCATGTTCCAGCCTTTCATCCTTAAAACCTAAGTGGCATGAATCACCATCATCAACACAATATTGCCTTGAAAGTTTTACAACAGCTCTGGCAGTTATGCTTGCTTGTTCTGCAAAATCAGCCGCTGCTTGAGCAACAGAGGTAGCATCCTTAAATTTCATGTTCCAATTCTACCTGCCAACAGAAAAATTACAATTACCATCTCCAGGAAATGATTGCCCATGTTCCAACCTTTCATCTTTGAAACTTAAGTGGCATGAACCACCATCATCAACACAATATTGCCTTGAAAGTTCTACAACAGCTCTGGCAGCTATGCTTGCTTGCTCTGCAAAATCAACCGCTGCTTGAGCAACAGAGGTAGCATCCTTAAATTTCATGTTCCAATTCTGCCTGCCAACAGAAAAATTACTACTGCCACCTCCAGGAAATGATTGCCCATGTTCCAACCTTTCATCTTTGAAACCTAAGTGGCATGAACTACCATCATCAACATAATATTGCCTTGAAAGTTCTGCTACAGCTCTGGCAGCTAGACTTGCATGTTCTGCAAACTCAATTGCTGCTTGAGCAGCAGAGGTAGCAACCTTAAATTTCATGTTCCAATTCTACCCGCCAACAGAAAAATTACCATTACCATCTCTAGGAAATGATTGCCCATATTCCAACCTTTCAACCTAGAAACCTAAGTAGCATTAACCACCATCATCAATACAATATTGCCTTGAAAGTTCTACAATAGCTCTGGCAGCTATACTTGCTTGTTCTGCAAAATCAGCCGTTGCTTGAGCAACAGAGGTAGCATCCTTAAATTTCATGTTCCAATTCTGCCTGCCAACAGAAAAATTACTACTACCACCTCCAGGAAATGATTGCCCATGTTCCAACCTTTCATCTTTGAAACCTAAGTGGGATGAACTACCATCATCAACATAATATTGCCTTGAAAGTTCTGCAACAGCTCTGGCAGCTAGACTTGCATGTTCTGCAAACTCAGTTGCTGCTTGAGCAGCAGAGGTAGCAACCTTAAATTTCATGTTCCAATTCTACCCGCCAACAGAAAAATTACCATTACCATCTCTAGGAAATGATTGCCCATATTCCAACCTTTAAACCTGGAAACCTAAGTAGCATGAACCACCATCATCAATACAATATTGCCTTGAAAGTTCTACAACAGCTCTGGCAGCTATACTTGCTTGTTCTGCAAAATCAGCCGCTGCTTGAGCAACAGAGGTAGCATCCTTAAATTTCATGTTCCAATTCTGCCTCCCAACAGAAATATTACTACTACCACCTCCAGGAAATGATTGCCCATGTTCCAACCTTTCATCCTTGAAACCGAAGTGGCATGAACTACCATCATCAACATAATATTGCCTTGAAAGTTCTACAACAGCTCTGGCAGCTAGGCTTGTATATTCTGCAAACTCGGTTGCTACTTGTGCAGCAGAGGTAGCATCCTTAAATTTCATTTTCCAATTCTAGCTGCCAACAGAAAAATTACCATTACTATCTCCAGGAAATGATTGCCCATGTTCCAACCTTTAATCCTTGAAACCTAAGTGGCATGAACCACCATAATCAACAAAATATTGCCTTGAAAGTTCTACAACAGCTCTGGCAGCTACGCTTGCATGCTCTGAAAACTCAGCCGCTGCTTGAGCAGCAGAGGTAGCATCCTTAAATTTCATGTTCCAATTCTACCTGCAAATAGAAAATTGCAATTACTATCTCCAGGAAATGATTGCCCATGTTCCAACCTTTCATCCTTGAAACCTAAGTGGCATGAACCACCATCATCAACACAATATTGCCATGAAAGTTCTACAATAGCTCTGGCAGCTATGCTTGCTTGCTCTGCAAAATCAGCCGTTGCTTGAGCAACAGAGGTAGCATCCATAAATTTCATGTTCCAATTCTGCCTGCCAACAGAAAAATTACTACTACCACCTCTAGGAAATGATTGCCCATATTCCAACCTTTCCTCCTTGAAACCGAAGTGGCATGAACTACCATCATCAACATAATATTTCCTTGAAAGTTCTACAACAGCTCTGGCAGCTAGGCTTGCATGTTCTGCAAACTCGGTTGCTACTTGAGCAGCAGAGGTAGCATCCTTAAATTTCATGTTCCAATTCTACCTGCCAATAGAAAAATTACAATTACCATCTCCAGGAAATGATTGCCCATGTTCCAACCTTTCATCTTTGAAACTTAAGTGGCATGAACCACCATCATCAACACAATATTGCCTTGAAAGTTCTACAACAGCTCTGGCAGCTATGCTTGCTTGCTCTGCAAAATCAGCCGCTGCTTGAGCAACAGAGATAGCATCCTTAAATTTCATGTTCCAATTCTGCCTGCCAACAGAAAAATTACTACTACCACCTCCAGGAAATGATTGCCCATGTTCCAACCTTTCATCTTTGAAACCTAAGTGGCATGAACTACCATCATCAACATAATATTGCCTTGAAAGTTCTGCAACAGCTCTGGCAGCTAGACTTGCATGTTCTGCAAACTCAGTTGCTGCTTGAGCAGCAGAGGTAGCATCTTTAAATTTCATGTTCCAATTCTACCCGCCAACAGATAAATTACCATTACCATCTCTAGGAAATGATTGCCCATATTCCAACCTTTCAACCTGGAAACCTAAGTAGCATGAACCACCATCATCAATACAATATTGCCTTGAAAGTTCTACAATAGCTCTGGCAGCTATACTTGCTTGTTCTGCAAAATCAGCCGTTGCTTGAGCAACAGAGGTAGCATCCTTAAATTTCATGTTCCAATTCTGCATGCCAAAAGAAAAATTACTACTACCACCTCCAGGAAATGATTGCCCATGTTCCAACCTTTCATCCTTGAAACCGAAGTGGCGTGAACTACCATCATCAACATAATATTGCCTTGAAAGTTCTACAACAGCTCTGGCAGCTAGGCTTGTATATTCTGCAAACTCGGTTGCTACTTGTGCAGCAGAGGTAGCATCCTTAAATTTCATTTTCCAATTCTAGCTGCCAACAGAAAAATTACCATTACTATCTCCAGGAAATGATTGCCCATGTTCCAACCTTTAATCCTTGAAACCTAAGTGGCATGAACCACCATAATCAACAAAATATTGCCTTGAAAGTTCTACAACAGCTCTGGCAGCTACGCTTGCATGCTCTGAAAACTCAGCCGCTCCTTGAGCAGCAGAGGTAGCATCCTTAAATTTCATGTTCCAATTCTACCTGCAAATAGAAAATTACAATTACTATCTCCAGGAAATGATTGCCCATGTTCCAACCTTTCATCCTTGAAACCTAAGTGGCATGAACCACCATCATCAACACAATATTGCCATGAAAGTTCTACAATAGCTCTGGCAGTTATACTTGCTTGTTCTGCAAAATCAGCCGCTGCTTGAGCAACAGAGGTAGCATCCTTAAATTTCATGTTCCAATTCTGCCTGCCAATAGAAAAATTACTACTACCACCTCCAGGAAATGATTGCCCATGTTCCAACCTTTCATCCTTGAAACCGAAGTGGCATGAACTACCATCATCAACATAATATTGCCTTGAAAGTTCTACAACAGCTCTGGCCGCTAGGCTTGCATGTTTTGCAAACTCAGTTGCTACTTGAGCAGCAGAGGTAGCATCCTTAAATTTCATGTTCCAATTCTACCTGCCAACAGAAAAATTACAATTACCATCTCCAGGAAATGATTGCCCATGTTCCAACCTTTCATCTTTGAAACTTAAGTGGCATGAACCACCATCATCAACATAATATTGCCTTGAAAGTTCTACAACAGCTCTAGCAGCTATGCTTGCTTGCTCTGCAAAATCAGCCGCTGCTTGAGCAATAGAGGTAGCATCCTTAAATATCATGTTCCAATACTGCCTGCAAACAGAAAAATTACAATTACCACCTCCAGGAAATGCTTGCCCATGTTCCAACCTTTCATCTTTGAAACCTAAGTGGCATGAACCACCATCATCAACACAATATTGCCTTGAAAGTTGTACAACAGCTCTGGCAGTTATTCTTACTTGTTCTGCAAAATCAACCGCTGCTTGAGCAACAGAGGTAGCATCCATAAATTTCATGTTCCAATTCTGCCTCCCAACAGAAAAATTACTACTACCACCTCTAGGAAATGATTGCCCATATTCCAACCTTTCCTCCTTGAAACCGAAGTGGCATGAACTACCATCATCAACATAATATTTCCTTGAAAGTTCTACAACAGCTCTGGCAGCTAGGCTTGCATGTTCTGCAAACTCGGTTGCTACTTGAGCAGCAGAGGTAGCATCCTTAAATTTCATGTTCCAATTTTACCTGCCAATAGAAAAATTACAATTACCATCTCCAGGAAATGATTGCCCATGTTCCAACCTTTCATCTTTGAAACTTAAGTGGCATGAACCACCATCATCAACACAATATTGCCTTGAAAGTTCTACAACAGCTCTGGCAGCTATGCTTGCTTGCTCTGCAAAATCAGCCGCTGCTTGAGCAACAGAGATAGCATCCTTAAATTTCATGTTCCAATTCTGCCTGCCAACAGAAAAATTACTACTACCACCTCCAGGAAATGATTGCCCATGTTCCAACCTTTCATCTTTGAAACCTAAGTGGCATGAACTACCATCATCAACATAATATTGCCTTGAAAGTTCTGCAACAGCTCTGGCAGCTAGACTTGCATGTTCTGCAAACTCAGTTGCTGCTTGAGCAGCAGAGGTAGCATCTTTAAATTTCATGTTCCAATTCTACCCGCCAACAGATAAATTACCATTACCATCTCTAGGAAATGATTGCCCATATTCCAACCTTTCAACCTGGAAACCTAAGTAGCATGAACCACCATCATCAATACAATATTGCCTTGAAAGTTCTACAACAGCTCTGGCAGCTATACTTGCTTGTTCTGCAAAATCAGCCGCTGCTTGAGCAACAGAGGTAGCATCCTTAAATTTCATGTTCCAATTCTGCCTGCCAAAAGAAAAATTACTACTACCACCTCCAGGAAATGATTGCCCATGTTCCAACCTTTCATCCTTGAAACCGAAGTGGCGTGAACTACCATCATCAACATAATATTGCCTTGAAAGTTCTACAACAGCTCTGGCAGCTAGGCTTGTATATTCTGCAAACTCGGTTGCTACTTGTGCAGCAGAGGTAGCATCCTTAAATTTCATTTTCCAATTCTAGCTGCCAACAGAAAAATTACCATTACTATCTCCAGGAAATGATTGCCCATGTTCCAACCTTTAATCCTTGAAACCTAAGTGGCATGAACCACCATATTCAACAAAATATTGCCTTGAAAGTTCTACAACAGCTCTGGCAGCTACGCTTGCATGCTCTGAAAACTCAGCCGCTGCTTGAGCAGCAGAGGTAGCATCCTTAAATTTCATGTTCCAATTCTACCTGCAAATAGAAAATTGCAATTACTATCTCCAGGAAATGATTGCCCATGTTCCAACCTTTCATCCTTGAAACCTAAGTGGCATGAACCACCATCATCAACACAATATTGCCATGAAAGTTCTACAATAGCTCTGGCAGTTATACTTGCTTGTTCTGCAAAATCAGCCGCTGCTTGAGCAACAGAGGTAGCATCCTTAAATTTCATGTTCCAATTCTGCCTGCCAATAGAAAAATTACTACTACCACCTCCAGGAAATGATTGCCCATGTTCCAACCTTTCATCCTTGAAACCGAAGTGGCATGAACTACCATCATCAACATAATATTGCCTTGAAAGTTCTACAACAGCTCTGGCCGCTAGGCTTGCATGTTTTGCAAACTCAGTTGCTACTTGAGCAACAGAGGTAGCATCCTTAAATTTCATGTTCCAATTCTACCTGCCAACAGAAAAATTACAATTACCATCTCCAGGAAATGATTGCCCATGTTCCAACCTTTCATCTTTGAAACTTAAGTGGCATGAACCACCATCATCAACATAATATTGCCTTGAAAGTTCTACAACAGCTGTAGCAGCTATGCTTGCTTGCTCTGCAAAATCAGCCGCTGCTTGAGCAATAGAGGTAGCATCCTTAAATATCATGTTCCAATACTGCCTGCAAACAGAAAAATTACAATTACCACCTCCAGGAAATGCTTGCCCATGTTCCAACCTTTCATCTTTGAAACCTAAGTGGCATGAACCACCATCATCAACACAATATTGCCTTGAAAGTTCTACAACAGCTCTGGCAGTTATTCTTACTTGTTCTGCAAAATCAACCGCTGCTTGAGCAACAGAGGTAGCATCCATAAATTTCATGTTCCAATTCTGCCTGCCAATAGAAAAATTACTACTACCACCTCTAGGAAATGATTGCCCATATTCCAACCTTTCCTCCTTGAAACCGAAGTGGCATGAACTACCATCATCAACATAATATTTCCTTGAAAGTTCTACAACAGCTTTGGCAGCTAGGCTTGCATGTTCTGCAAACTCGGTTGCTACTTGAGCAGCAGAGGTAGCATCCTTAAATTTCATGTTCCAATTCTACCTGCCAATAGAAAAATTACAATTACCATCTCCAGGAAATGATTGCCCATGTTCCAACCTTTCATCTTTGAAACTTAAGTGGCATGAACCACCATCATCAACACAATATTGCCTTGAAAGTTCTACAACAGCTCTGGCAGCTATGCTTGCTTGCTCTGCAAAATCAGCCGCTGCTTGAGCAACAGAGATAGCATCCTTAAATTTCATGTTCCAATTCTACCTGCCAACAGAAAAATTACTACTACCACCTCCAGGAAATGATTGCCCATGTTCCAACCTTTCATCTTTGAAACCTAAGTGGCATGAACTACCATCATCAACATAATATTGCCTTGAAAGTTCTGCAACAGCTCTGGCAGCTAGACTTGCATGTTCTGCAAACTCAGTTGCTGCTTGAGCAGCAGAGGTAGCATCTTTAAATTTCATGTTCCAATTCTACCCGCCAACAGAAAAATTACCATTACCATCTCTAGGAAATGATTGCCCATATTCCAACCTTTCAACCTGGAAACCTAAGTAGCATGAACCACCATCATCAATACAATATTGCCTTGAAAGTTCTACAACAGCTCTGGCAGCTATACTTGCTTGTTCTGCAAAATCAGCCGCTGCTTGAGCAACAGAGGTAGCATCCTTAAATTTCATGTTCCAATTCTGCCTGCCAACAGAAAAATTAATACTACCACCTCCAGGAAATGATTGCCCATGTTCCAACCTTTCATCCTTGAAACCGAAGTGGCATGAACTACCATCATCAACATAATATTGCCTCGAAAGATCTACAACACCTCTGGCAGCTAGGCTTGTATGTTCTGCAAACTCGGTTGCTACTTGTGCAGTAGAGGTAGCATCCTTAAATTTCATGTTCCAATTCTAGCTGCCAACAGAAAAATTACCATTACCATCTCCAGGAAATGATTGCCCATGTTCCAACCTTTAATCCTTGAAACCTAAGTGGCATGAACCACCATATTCAACAAAATATTGCCTTGAAAGTTCTACAACAGCTCTGGCAGCTAGGCCACCATGTTCTGCAAACTCAGCTGCTGCTTTAGCAGCAAAGGTAGCATCCTTAAATTTCATGTTTAAATTCTGCCTACCAACAGAAAAATTACAATTACCATCTCCAGGAAATGATTGCCCATGTTCCAACCTTTCATCTTTGAAACCTAAGTGGCATCAACCAGCATCATCAACACAATATTTCCTTGAAAGTTCTACAACAGCATTGGCAGCTATGCTTGCTTATTCTACAAAATCAGCCGCTGCTTGAGCAATAGAGTTAGCATCCTTAAATTTCATGTTCCAATTCTACCTGCCAACAGAAAAATTGCAATTACCATCTCCAGGAAATGATTGCCCATGTTCCACACTTTCATCCTTGTAACCTAGGTGGCATGAACCACCATCATCAACACAATATTGCCATGAAAGTTCTACAATAGCTCTGGCAGTTATGCTTGCTTGTTCTGTAAAATCAGCCGCTGCTTGAGCAACAGAGGTAGCATCCTTAAATTTCATGTTCCAATTCTACCTGCCAACAGAAAAATTATAATTACCATCTCCAGGAAATGATTGCCCATGTTCCAACCTTTCATCTTTGAAACCTAAGTGGCATGAACCACCATCATCAACACAATATTGCCTTGAAAGTTCTACAATAGCTCTGGCAGCTATGCTTGCTTGCTCTGCAAAATCAGCCGCTGCTTGAGCAACAGAGGTAGCATCCTTAAATATCATGTTCCAATTCTGCCTGCCAACAGAAAAATTACTACTACCACCTCCAGGAAATGATTGCCCATGTTCCAACCTATCATCATTGAAACCTAAGTGGCATGAACTACCATCATCAACATAATATTGCCTTGAAAGTTCTACAATAGCTCTGGCAGCTAGATTTGCATGTTCTGAAAACTCAGTTGCTGCTTGAGCAGCAGAGGTAGCATCCTTAAATTTCTTGTTCCAATTCTACCTGCCAACAGAAAAATTACCATTACCATCTCCAGGAAATGATTGCCCATGTTCCAACCTTTCAACCTTGAAACCTAAGTAGCATGAACCACCATCATCAATACAATATTGCCTTGAGAGTTCTACAACAGCTCTGGCAGCTATACTTGCTTGTTCTGCAAAATCAGCCGCTGCTTGAGCAACAGAGGTAGCATCCTTAAATTTCATGTTCCAATTCTGCCTGCCAATAGAAAAATTACTACTACCACCTCCAGGAAATGATTGCCCATGTTCCAACCTTTCATCTTTGAAACCTAAGTGGCATGAACTACCATCATCAACATAATATTGCCTTGAAAGTTCTACAACAGCTCTGGCCGCTAGGCTTGCATGTTCTGCAAACTCAGTTGCTACTTGAGCAACAGAGGTAGCATCCTTAAATTTCATGTTCCAATTCTACCTGCCAATAGAAAAATTACAATTACCATCTCCAGGAAATGATTGCCCATGTTCCAACCTTTTATCTTTGAAACTTAAGTGGCATGAACCACCATCATCAACATAATATTGCCTTGAAAGTTCTACAACAGCTCTAGCAGCTATGCTTGCTTGCTCTGCAAAATCAGCCGCTGCTTGAGCAATAGAGGTAGCATCCTTAAATATCATGTTCCAATTCTGCCTGCCAACAGAAAAATTACAATTACCACCTCCAGGAAATGCTTGCCCATGTTCCAACCTTTCATCCTTGAAACCTAAGTGGCATGAACCACCATCATCAACACAATATTGCCTTGAAAGTTCTACAACAGCTCTGGCAGTTATTCTTACTTGTTCTGCAAAATCAGCCGCTGCTTGAGCAACAGAGGTAGCATCCTTAAATTTCATGTTCCAATTCTGCCTGCCAACAGAAAAATTACTACTACCACCTCCAGGAAATGATTGCCCATATTCCAACCTTTCCTCCTTGAAACCGAAGTGGCATGAACTACCATCATCAACATAATATTTCCTTGAAAGTTCTACAACAGCTCTGGCAGCTAGGCTTGCATGTTCTGCAAACTCGGTTGCTACTTGAGCAGCAGAGGTAGCATCCTTAAATTTCATGTTCCAATTCTACCTGCCAATAGAAAAATTACAATTACCATCTCCAGGAAATGATTGCCCATGTTCCAACCTTTCATCTTTGAAACTTAAGTGGCATGAACCACCATCATCAACACAATATTGCCTTGAAAGTTCTACAACAGCTCTGGCAGCTATGCTTGCTTGCTCTGCTAAATCAGACGCTGCTTGAGCAACAGAGATAGCATCCTTAAATTTCATGTTCCAATTCTGCCTGCCAACAGAAAAATTACTACTACCACCTCCAGGAAATGATTGCCCATGTTCCAACCTTTCATCTTTGAAACCTAAGTGGCATGAACTACCATCATCAACAAAATATTGCCTTGAAAGTTCTGCAACAGCTCTGGCAGCTAGACTTGCATGTTCTGCAAACTCAGTTGCTGCTTGAGCAGCAGAGGTAGCATCCTTAAATTTCATGTTCCAATTCTACCCGCCAACAGAAAAATTACCATTACCATCTCTAGGAAATGATTGCCCATATTCCAACCTTTCATCTTTGAAACTTAAGTGGCATGAACCACCATCATCAACACAATATTGCCTTGAAAGTTCTACAACAGCTCTGGCAGCTATGCTTGCTTGCTCTGCAAAATCAACCGCTGCTTGAGCAACAGAGATAGCATCCTTAAATTTCATGTTCCAATTCTGCCTGCCAACAGAAAAATTACTACTACCACCTTCAGGAAATGATTGCCCATGTTCCAACCTTTCATCCTTGAAACCGAAGTGGTATGAACTACCATCATCAACATAATATTGCCTTGAAAGTTCTACAACAGCTCTGGCCGCTAGGCTTGCATGTTCTGCAAACTCAGTTGCTACTTGAGCAACAGAGGTAGCATCCTTAAATTTCATGTTCCAATTCTACCTGCCAACAGAAAAATTACAATTACCATCTCCAGGAAATGATTGCCCATGTTCCATCCTTTCATCTTTGAAACTTAAGTGGCATGAACCACCATTATCAACATAATATTGCCTTGAAAGTTCTACAACAGCTCTAGCAGCTATGCTTGCTTTCTCTGCAAAATCAGCCGCTGCTTGAGCAACAGAGGTAGCATCCTTAAATTTCATGTTCCAATTCTACCTGCCAACAGAAAAATTACAATTACCATCTCCAGGAAATGATTGCCCATGTTCCAACCTTTCATCTTTGAAACCTAAGTGGCATGAACCACCATCATCAACACAATATTGCCTTGAAAGTTCTACAATAGCTCTGGCAGCTATGCTTGCTTGCTCTGCAAAATCAGCCGTTGCTTGAGCAACAGAGGTAGCATCCTTAAATATCATGTTCCAATTCTGCCTGCCAACAGAAAAGTTACTACTACCACCTCCAGGAAATGATTGCCCATGTTCCAACCTATCATCTTTGAAACCTAAGTGGCATGAACTACCATCATCAACATAATATTGCCTTGAAAGTTCAACAACAGCTTTGGCAACTAGACTTGCATGTTCTGAAAACTCAGTTGCTGCTTGAGCAGCAGAAGTAGCATCCTTAAATTTGATGTTCCAATTCTACCCGCCAACAGAAAAATTACCATTACCATCTCCAGGAAATGATTGCCCATGTTCCAACCTTTCATCTTTGAAACCTAAGTATCATGAACCACCATCATCAATACAATATTGCCTTGAGAGTTCTACAACAGCTCTGGCTTCTATACTTGCTTGTTCTGCAAAATCAGCCGCTGCTTGAGCAACAGAGGTAGCATCCTTAAATTTCATGTTCCAATTCTGCCTGCCAATAGAAAAATTACTACTACCACCTCCAGGAAATGATTGCCTATGTTCCAACCTTTCATCCTTGAAATCGAAATGGCATAAACTACCATTATCAACATAATATTGCCTTGAAAGTCCTACAACAGCTCTGGCAGCTAGACTTGCATGTTATGAAAACTCAGTTGCTGCTTGAGCAGTAGAGGTAGCATTCTTAAATTTCATGTTCCAATTCTACCCGCCAACAGAAAAATTACCATTACCATCTCCAGGAAATGATTGCCAATGTTCCAACCTTTCAACCTTGAAACCTAAGTAGCATGAACCACCATCATCAATACAATATTGCCTTGAAAGTTCTACAACAGCTCTGGCAGCTAGGCTTGCATGTTCAGCAAACTCGGTTGCTACTTGAGCAGTAGATAGCATCCTTAAATTTCATTTTCCAATTCTACCTACAAATAGAACAATTACCATTACCATCTCTAGGAAATGATAGCCCATGTTCCAACCTTTCATCCTTGAAACCTAAGTGGCATGAACCACCATCATCAACACAATATTGCCTTGAAAGTTCTACAACAGCTCTGGCAGCTAGGCCACCATGTTCTGCAAACTCAGCCGCTCCTTTAGCAGCAAAGGTAGCATCCTTAAATTTCATGTTTAAATTCTGCCTGCCAACAAAAAAATTACAATTACCATCTCCAGGAAATGATTGCCCATGTTCCAACCTTTCATCTTTGAAACCTAAGTGGCATGAACCACCATCATCAACACAATATTGCCTTGAAAGTTCTACAACAGCATTGGCAGCTATGCTTGCTTATTATGCAAAATCAGCCGCTGCTTGAGCAACAGAGGTAGCATCCTTAAATTTCATGTTCCAATTCTACCTGCCAACAGAAAAATTGCAATTACCATCTCCAGGAAATGATTGCCCATGTTCCAACCTTTCATCCTTGTAACCTAAGTGGCATGAACCACCATCATCAACACAATATTGCCTTGAAAGTTCTACAATAGCTCTGGCAGCTATGCTTGCTTGCTCTGCAAAATCAGCCGCTGCTTGAGCAGCAGAGGTAGCATCCTTAAATTTCATGTTCCAATTCTACCCGCCAAGAGAAAAATTACCATTACCATCTCCAGGAAATGATTGCCCATGTTCCAACCTTTCATCTTTGAAACCTAAGTGGCATCAACCACCATCATCAACACAATATTTCCTTGAAAGTTCTACAACAGCATTGGCAGCTATGCTTGCTTATTCTACAAAATCAGCCGCTGCTTGAGCAATAGAGGTAGCATCCTTAAATTTCATGTTCCAATTCTACCTGCCAACAGAAAAATTACCATAACCATCTCCAGGAAATGATTGCCCATGTTCCAACCTTTCATCTTTGAAACCTAAGTGGCATGAACCACCATCATCAATACAATATTGCCTTGAGAGTTCTACAATAGCTCTGGCAGCTATACTTGCTTGTTCTGCAAAATCAGCCGATGCTTGAGCAACAGAGGTAGCATCCTTAAATTTCATGTTCCAATTATGCCTGCCAACAGAAAAATAACTACTACCACTTCCAGGAAATGATTGTCCATGTTCCAACCTATCATCTTTGAAACCTAAGTGGCATGAACTACCATCATCAACATAATATTGCCTTGAAAGTTCTACAACAGCTCTGGCAGCTAGACTTGCATGTTCTGAAAAATCAGTTGCTGCTTGGGCAGCAGAGGTAGCATCCTTAAATTTCATGTTCCAATTCTACCTGCCAACAGAAAAATTACCATTACCATCTCCAGGAAATGATTGCCCATGTTCCAACCTTTCAACCTTGAAACCTAAGTAGCATGAACCACCATCATCAATACAATATTGCCTTGAGAGTTCTACAATAGCTCTGGCAGCTATACTTGCTTGTTCTGCAAAATCAGCCGATGCTTGAGCAACAGAGGTAGCATCCTTAAATTTCATGTTCCAATTCTGCCTGCCAATAGAAAAATTACTACTACCACCTCCAGGAAATGATTGCCCATGTTCCAACCTTTCATCCTTGAAACCGAAGTGGCATGAACTACCATCATCAACATAATATTGCCTTGAAAGTTCTACAACAGCTCTGGCCGCTAGGCTTCCATGTTCTGCAAACTCAGTTGCTACTTGAGCAACAGAGGTAGCATCCTTAAATTTCATGTTCCAATTATACCTGCCAACAGAAAAATTACAATTACCATCTCCAGGAAATGATTGCCCATGTTCCAACCTTTCATCTTTGAAACTTAAGTGGCATGAACCACCATCATCAACATAATATTGCCTTGAAAGTTCTACAACAGCTCTAGCAGCTATGCTTGCTTGCTCTGCAAAATCAGCCGCTGCTTGAGCAATAGAGGTAGCATCCTTAAATATCATGTTCCAATTCTGCCTGCCAACAGAAAAATTACAATTACCATCTCCTTGAAATGATTGCCCATGTTCCAACCTTTCATATTTGAAACTTAAGTGGCATGAACCACCATCATCAACATAATATTGCCTTGAAAGTTCTACAACAGCTCTAGCAGCTATGCTTGCTTGCTCTGCAAAATCAGCCGCTGCTTGAGCAATAGAGGTAGCATCCTTAAATATCATGTTCCAATTCTACCTGCAAATAGAACAATTACCATTACCATCTCTAGGAAATGATTGCCCATGTTCCAACCTTTCATCCTTGAAACCTAAGTGGCATGAACCACCATCATCAACACAATATTGCCTTGAAAGTTCTACAACAGCTCTGGCAGCTAGGCCACCATGTTCTGCAAACTCAGCCGCTGCTTTAGCAACAAAGGTAGCATCCTTAAATTTCATGTTTAAATTCTGCCTGCCAACAGAAAAATTACAATTACCATCTCCAGGAAATGATTGCCCATGTTCCAACCTTTCATCTTTGAAACCTAAGTGGCATGAACCACCATCATCAACACAATATTGCCTTGAAAGTTCTACAACAGCATTGGCAGTTATGCTTGCTTATTATGCAAAATCAGCCGCTACTTGAGCAACAGAGGTAGCATCCTTAAATTTCATGTTCCAATTTTACCTGCCAACAGAAAAATTGCAATTACCATCTCCAGGAAATGATTGCCCATGTTCCAACCTTTCATCCTTGTAACCTAAGTGGCATGAACCACCATCATCAACATAATATTGCCATGAAAGTTCTACAATAGCTCTGGCAGTTATGCTTGCTTGTTCTGTAAAATCAGCCGCTGCTTGAGCAACAGAGGTAGCATCCTTAAATTTCATGTTCCAATTCTACCTGCCAACAGAAAAATTACAATTACCATCTCCAGGAAATGATTGCCCATGTTCCAACCTTTCATCTTTGAAACCTAAGTGGCATGAACCACCATCATCAACACAATATTGCCTTGAAAGTTCTACAATAGCTCTGGCAGCTATGCTTGCTTGCTCTGCAAAATTAGCCGCTGCTTGAGCAACAGAGGTAGCATCCTTAAATATCATGTTCCAATTCTGCCTGCCAACAGAAAAATTACTACTACCACCTCCAGGTAATGATTGCCCATGTTCCAACCTTTCATCCTTGAAACCGAAGTGGCATGAACTACCATCATCAACATAATATTGCCTTGAAAGTTCTACAACAGCTCTGGCAGCTAGACTTGCATGTTCTGAAAACTCAGTTGCTGCTTGAGCAGCAGAGGTAGCATCCTTAAATTTCATGTTCAATTTCTACCCGCCAACAGAAAAATTACCATTACCATCTCCAGGAAATGATTGCCCATGTTCCAACCTTTCATCTTTGAAACCTAAGTGGCATCAACCACCATCATCAACACAATATTTCCTTGAAAGTTCTACAACACCATTGGCAGCTATGCTTGCATATTCTACAAAATCAGCCGCTGCTTGAGCAGCAGAGGTAGCATCCTCAAATTTCATGTTCCAATTCTGCCTGCCAATAGAAAAATTACTATTACCACCTCCAGGAAATGATTGCCCATATTCCAACCTTTCAACCTGGAAACCTAAGTAGCATGAACCACCATCATCAATACAATATTGCCTTGAAAGTTCTACAACAGCTCTGGCAGCTATACTTGCTTGTTTTGCAAAATCAGCCGCTGCTTGAGCAACAGAAGTAGCATCCTTAAATTTCATGTTCCAATTCTGCCTGCCAATAGAAAAATTACTACTACCACCTCCAGGAAATGATTGCCCATGTTTCAACCTTTCATCCTTGAAACCGAAGTGGCATGAACTACCATCATCAACATAATATTGCCTTGAAAGTTCTACAACAACTCTAGCCGCTAGGCTTGCATGTTCTGCAAACTCAGTTGCTACTTGAGCAGCAGAGGTAGCATCCTTAAATTTCATGTTCCAATTCTACCTGCCAACAGAAAAATTACAATTACCATCTCCAGGAAATGATTGCCCATATTCCAACCTTTCATCTTTGAAACTTAAGTGGCATGAACCATCATCATCAACACAATATTGGCTTGAAAGTTCTACAACAGCTCTGGCAGCTATGCTTGCTTGCTCTGCAAAATCAGCCGCTGCTTGAGCAACAGAGGTAGCATCCTTAAATATCATGTTCCAATTCTGCCTGCCAATAGAAAAATTACTACTACCACCTCCAGGAAATGATTGCCCATATTCTAACATTTCAACCTGGAAACCTAAGTAGCATGAACCACCATCATCAATACAATATTGCCATGAAAGTTCTACAACAGCTCTGGCAGCTATACTTGCTTGTTCTGCAAAATCAGCCGCTGCTTGAGCAACAAAGGTAGCATCCTTAAATTTCATGTTCCAATTCTGCCTACTAACAGAAAAATTACTACTACCACCTCCAGGAAATGATTGCCCATGTTCCAACCTTTATTCTTTGAAACCTAAGTGGCATGAACTACCATCATCAACATAATATTGCCTTGAAAGTTCTACAACAGCTCTAGCAGCTAGACTTGCATGTTCTGAAAACTCAGTTGCTGCTTGAGCAGCAGAGGTAGCATCCTTAAATTTCATGTTCCAATTCTACCCGCCAACAGAAAAATTACCATTACCATCTCCAGGAAATGATTGCCCATGTTCCAACCTTTCAACCTTTAAACCTAAGTAGCATGAACCACCATCATCAATACAATATTGCTTTGAAAGTTCTACAACAGCTCTGGCAGCTATACTTGCTTGTTCTGCAAAATCAACCGCTGCTTGAGCAACAGAGGTAGCATCCTTAAATATCATGTTCCAATTCTGCCTGCCAATAGAAAAATTACTACTACCACCTCCAGGAAATGATTGCCCAGGTTTCAACCTTTCATCCTTGAAACCGAAGTGGCATGAACTACCATCATCAACATAATATTGCCTTGAAATTTCTACAACAACTCTAGCCGCTAGGCTTGCATGTTCTGCAAACTCAGTTGCTACTTGAGCAGCAGAGGTAGCATCCTTAAATTTCATGTTCCAATTCTACCTGCCAACAGAAAAATTACAATTACCATCTCCAGGAAATGATTGCCCATATTCCAACCTTTCATCTTTGAAACTTAAGTGGCATGAACCATCATCATCAACACAATATTGCCTTGAAAGTTCTACAACAGCTATGGCACCTATGCTTGCTTGCTCTGCAAAATCAGCCGCTGCTTGAGCAACAGAGGTAGCATCCTTAAATATCATGTTCCAATTCTGCCTGCCAATAGAAAAATTACTACTACCACCTCCAGGAAATGATTGCCCATATTCCAACCTTTCAACCTGGAAACCTAAGTAGCATGAACCACCATCATCAATACAATATTGCCTTGAAAGTTCTACAACAGCTCTGGCAGCTATACTTGCTTGTTCTGCAAAATCAGCCGCTGCTTGAGCAACAGAGGTAGCATCCTTAAATTTCATGTTCCAATTCTGCCTGCCAACAGAAAAATTACTACTACCACCTCCAAGAAATGATTGCCCATGTTCCAACCTTTCATCTTTGAAACCTAAGTGGCATGAACTACCATCATCAACATAATATTGCCTTGAAAGTTCTACAACAACTCTAGCCGCTAGGCCTGCATGTTCTGCAAACTCAGTTGCTACTTGAGCAGCAGAGGTAGCATCCTTAAATTTCATGTTCCAATTCTACCTGCCAACAGAAAAATTACAATTACCATCTCCAGGAAATGATTGCCCATGTTCCAACCTTTCATCTTTGAAACTTAAGTGGCATGAACCATCATCATCAACACAATATTGCCTTGAAAGTTCTACAACAGCTCTGGCAGCTATGCTTGCTTGCTCTGCAAAGTCAGCCGCTGCTTGAGCAACAGAGGTAGCATCCTTAAATATCATGTTCCAATTCTGCCTGCCAATAGAAAAATTACTACTACCACCTCCAGGAAATGATTGCCCATATTCCAACCTTTCAACCTGGAAACCGAAGTAGCATGAACCACCGTCATCAATACAATATTGCCTTTAAAGTTCTACAACAGCTCTGGCAGCTATACTTGCTTGTTCTGCAAAATCAGCCGCTGCTTGAGCAACAGAGGTAGCATCCTTAAATTTCATGTTCCAATTCTGCCTGCCAATAGAAAAATTACTACTACAACCTCTAGGAAATGATTGCCCATGTTCTAACCTTTCATCCTTGAAACCGAAGTGGCATGAAATACCATCATCAACATAATATTGCCTTGAAAGTTCTACAACAGCTCTGGCCGTTAGGCTTGCATGTTCTGCAAACTCAGTTGCTACTTGAGCAGCAGAGGTAGCATCCTCAAATTTCATGTTCCAATTCTGCCTGCCAATAGAAAAATTACTACTACCACCTCCAGGAAATGATTGCCCATATTACAACCTTTCAACCTGGAAACCTAAGTAGCATGAACCACCATCATCAATACAATATTGCCTTGAAAGTTCTACAACAGCTCTGGCAGCTATACTTGCTTGTTGGGCAAAATCAGCCGCTGCTTGAGCAACAGAGGTAGCATCCTTAAATTTCATGTTCCAATTCTGCCTGCCAACAGAAAAATTACTACTACCACCTCCAGGAAATGATTGCCCATGTTCCAACCTTTCATCTTTGAAACCTAAGTGGCATGAACTACCATCATCAATATAATATTGCCTTGAAAGTTCTACAACAGCTCTAGCAGCTAGACTTGCATGTTCTAAAAACTCAGTTGCTGCTTGAGCAGTAGAGGTAGCATCCTTAAATTTCATGTTCCAATTCTACCCGCCAACAGAAAAATTACCATTACCATCTCCAGGAAATGATTGCCCATGTTCCAACCTTTCAACCTTGAAACCTAAGTAGCATGAACCACCATCATCAATACAATATTGCCTTGAAAGTTCTACAACAGCTCTGGCAGCTATACTTGCTTGTTCTGCAAAATCAGCCGCTGCTTGAGCAACAGAGGTAGCATCCTTAAATTTCATGTTCCAATTCTGCCTGCCAATAGAAAAATTACTACTACCACCTCCAGGAAATGATTGCCCATGTTTCAACCTTTCATCCTTGAAACCGAAGTGGCATGAACTACCATCATCAACATAATATTGCCTTGAAAGTTCTACAACAACTCTAGCCGCTAGGCTTGCATGTTCTGCAAACTCAGTTGCTACATGAGCAGCAGAGGTAGCATCCTTAAATTTCATGTTCCAATTCTACCTGCCAACAGAAAAATTACAATTACCATCTCCAGGAAATGATTGCCCATGTTCCAACCTTTCATCTTTGAAACTTAAGTGGCATGAACCATCATCATTAACACAATATTGCCTTGAAAGTTCTACAACAGCTCTGGCAGCTATGCTTGCTTGCTCTGTAAAGTCAGCCGCTGTTTGAGCAACAGAGGTAGCATCTTTAAATATCATGTTCCAATTCTGCCTGCCAATAGAAAAATTACTACTACCACCTCCAGGAAATGATTGCCCATATTCCAACCTTTCAACCTGGAAACCTAAGTAGCATGAACCACCGTCATCAATACAATATTGCCTTGAAAGTTCTACAACAACTCTAGCAGCTATACTTGCTTGTTCTGCAAAATCAGCCGCTGCTTGAGCAACAGAGGTAGCATCCTTAAATTTCATGTTCCAATTCTGCCTGCCAATAGAAAAATTACTACTCCCACCTCTAGGAAATGATTGCCCATGTTCTAACCTTTCATCCTTGAAACCGAAGTGGCATGGACTACCATCATCAACATAATATTGCCATGAAAGTTCTACAACAGCTCTGGCCGTTAGGCTTGCATGTTCTGCAAACTCAGTTGCTACTTGAGCAGCAGAGGTAGCATCCTCAAATTTCATGTTCCAATTCTGCCTGCCAATAGAAAAATTACTATTACCACCTCCAGGAAATGATTGCCCATATTCCAACCTTTCAACCTGGAAACCTAAGTAGCATGAACCACCATCATCTATACAATATTGCCTTGAAAGTTCTACAACAGCTCTGGCAGCTATACTTGCTTGTTTTGCAAAATCAGCCGCTGCTTGAGCAACAGAAGTAGCATCCTTAAATTTCATGTTCCAATTCTGCCTGCCAACAGAAAAATTACTACTACCACCTCCAGGAAATGATTGCCCATGTTCCAACCTTTCATCCTTGTAACCTAAGTGGCATGAACCACCATCATCAACACAATATTGCCATGAAAGTTCTACAATAGCTCTGGCAGTTATGCTTGCTTGTTCTGTAAATTCAGCCGCTGCTTGAGCAACAGAGGTAGCATCCTTAAATTTCATGTTCCAATTCTACCTGCCAACAGAAAAATTACAATTACCATCTCCAGGAAATGATTGCCCATGTTCTAACCTTTCATCTTTGAAACCTAAGTGGCATGAACTACCATCATCAACATAATATTGCCTTGAAAGTTCTACAACAGCTCTGGCCGTTAGGCTTGCATGTTCTGCAAACTCAGTTGCTACTTGAGCAGTAGAGGTAGCATCCTCAAATTTCATGTTCCAATTCTGCCTGCCAATAGAAAAATTACTACTACCACCTCCAGGAAATGATTGCCCATATTCCAACCTTTCAACCTGGAAACCTAAGTAGCATGAACCACCATCATCAATACAATATTGCCTTGAAAGTTCTACAACAGCTCTGGCAGCTATACTTGCTTGTTCTGCAAAATCAGCCGCTGCTTGAGCAACAGAGGTAGCATCCTTAAATTTCATGTTCCAATTCTGCCTGCCAACAGAAAAATTACTACTACCACCTCCAGGAAATGATTGCCCATGTTCCAACCTTTCATCTTTGAAACCTAAGTGGCATGAACTACCATCATCAACATAATATTGCCTTGAAAGTTCTACAACAGCTCTAGCAGCTAGACTTGCATGTTCTAAAAACTCAGTTGCTGCTTGAGGAGCAGAGGTAGCATCCTTAAATTTCATGTTCCAATTCTATCCGCCAACAGAAAAATTACCATTACCATCTCCAGGAAATGATTGCCCATGTTCCAACCTTTCATCTTTGAAACTTAAGTGGCATGAACCATCATCATCAACACAATATTGCCTTGAAAGTTCTACAACAGCTCTGGCAGCTATGCTTGCTTGCTCTGCAAAGTCAGCCGCTGCTTGAGCAACAGAGGTAGCATCTTTAAATATCATGTTCCAATTCTGCCTGCCAATAGAAAAATTACTACTACCACCTCCAGGAAATGATTGCCCATATTCCAATCTTTCAACCTGGAAACCTAAGTAGCATGAACCACCGTCATCAATACAATATTGCCTTGAAAGTTCTACAACAGCTCTGGCAGCTATACTTGCTTGTTCTGCAAAATCAGCCGCTGCTTGAGCACAGAGGTAGCATCCTTAAATTTCATGTTCCAATTCTGCCTGCCAATAGAAAAATTACTACTACCACCTCTAGGAAATGATTGCCCATGTTCTAACCTTTCATCCTTGAAACCGAAGTGGCATGGACTACCATCATCAACATAATATTGCCTTGAAAGTTCTACAACAGCTCTGGCCGTTAGGCTTGCATGTTCTGCAAACTCAGTTGCTACTTGAGCAGCAGAGGTAGCATCCTCAAATTTCATGTTCCAATTCTGCCTGCCAATAGAAAAATTTCTATTACCACCTCCAGGAAATGATTGCCCATATTCCAACCTTTCAACCTGGAAACCTAAGTAGCATGAACCACCATCATCAATACAATATTGCCTTGAAAGTTCTACAACAGCTCTGGCAGCTATACTTGCTTGTTCTGCAAAATCAGCCGCTGCTTGAGCAACAGAAGTAGCATCCTTAAATTTCATGTTCCAATTCTGCGTGCCAACAGAAAAATTACTACTACCACCTCCAGGAAATGATTGCCCATGTTCCAACCTTTCATCCTTGTAACCTAAGTGGCATGAACCACCATCATCAACACAATATTGCCATGAAAGTTCTACAATAGCTCTGGCAGTTATGCTTGCTTGTTCTGTAAATTCAGCCGCTGCTTGAGCAACAGAGGTAGCATCCTTAAATTTCATGTTCCAATTCTACCTGCCAACAGAAAAATTACAATTACCATCTCCAGGAAATGATTGCCCATGTTCTAACCTTTCATCTTTGAAACCTAAGTGGCATGAACTACCATCATCAACATAATATTGCCTTGAAAGTTCTACAACAGCTCTGGCAGCTAGACTTGCATGTTCTGAAAACTCAGCCGCTGCTTGAGCAACAGAGGTAGCATCCTTAAATATCATGTTCCAATTCTGCCTGCCAATAGAAAAATTACTACTACCACCTCCAGGAAATGATTGCCCATGTTCCAACCTATCATCTTTGAAACCTAAGTGGCATGAACTACCATCATCACCATAATATTGCCTTGAAAGTTCTACAACAGCTCTGGCAGCTAGACTTGCATGTTCTGAAAACTCAGTTGCTGCTTGAGCAGCAGAGGTAGCATCCTTAAATTTCATGTTCCAATTCTACCCGCCAACAGAAAAATTACCATTACCATCTCCAGGAAATGATTTCCCATGTTCTAACCTTTCATCTTTGAAACCTAAGTGGCATGAACCACCATCATCAACACAATATTGCCTTGAAAGTTCTACAACAGCTCTGGCAGCTATGCTTGCTTGCTCTGCAAAATCAGCCGCTGCTTAAGCAACAGAGGTAGCATCCTTGAATATCATGTTCCAATTCTGCCTGCCAATAGAAAAATTACTACTACCACCTCCAGGAAATGATTGCCCATATTCCAACCTTTCAACCTGGAAACCTAAGTAGCATGAACCACCGTCATCAATACAATATTGCCTTGAAAGTTCTACAACAGCTCTGGCAGCTATACTTGCTTGTTCTGCAAAATCAGCCGCTGCTTGAGCAACAGAGGTAGCATCCTTAAATTTCATGTTCCAATTCTGCCTGCCAATAGAAAAATTACTACTACCACCTCTAGGAAATGATTGCCCATGTTCTAACCTTTCATCCTTGAAACCGAAGTGGCATGGACTACCATCAGCAACATAATATTGCCTTGAAAGTTCTACAACAGCTCTGGCCGTTAGGCTTGCATGTTCTGCAAACTCAGTTGCTACTTGAGCAGCAGAGGTAGCATCCTCAAATTTCATGTTCCAATTCTGCCTGCCAATAGAAAAATTACTATTACCACCTCCAGGAAATGATTGCCCATATTCCAACCTTTCAACCTGGAAACCTAAGTAGCATGAACCACCATCATCAATACAATATTGCCTTGAAAGTTCTACAACAGCTCTGGCAGCTATACTTGCTTGTTCTGCAAAATCAGCCGCTGCTTGAGCAACAGAAGTAGCATCCTTAAATTTCATGTTCCAATTCTGCGTACCAACAGAAAAATTACTACTACCACCTCCAGGAAATGATTGCCCATGTTCCAACCTTTCATCCTTGTAACCTAAGTGGCATGAACCACCATCATCAACACAATATTGCCATGAAAGTTCTACAATAGCTCTGGCAGTTATGCTTGCTTGTTCTGTAAATTCAGCCGCTGCTTGAGCAACAGAGGTAGCATCCTTAAATTTCATGTTCCAATTCTACCTGCCAACAGAAAGATTACAATTACCATCTCCAGGAAATGATTGCCCATGTTCTAACCTTTCATCTTTGAAACCTAAGTGGCATGAACTACCATCATCAACATAATATTGCCTTGAAAGTTCTACAACAGCTCTGGCAGCTAGACTTGCATGTTCTGAAAACTCAGCCGCTGCTTGAGCAACAGAGGTAGCATCCTTAAATATCATGTTCCAATTCTGCCTGCCAATAGAAAAATTACTACTACCACCTCCAGGAAATGATTGCCCATGTTCCAACCTATCATCTTTGAAACCTAAGTGGCATGAACTACCATCATCACCATAATATTGCCTTGAAAGTTCTACAACAGCTCTGGCAGCTAGACTTGCATGTTCTGAAAACTCAGTTGCTGCTTGAGCAGCAGAGGTAGCATCCTTAAATTTCATGTTCCAATTCTACCCGCCAACAGAAAAATTACCATTACCATCTCCAGGAAATGATTTCCCATGTTCCAACCTTTCATCTTTGAAACCTAAGTGGCATGAACCACCATCATCAACACAATATTGCCTTGAAAGTTCTACAACAGCTCTGGCAGCTATGCTTGCTTTCTCTGCAAAATCAGCCGCTACTTAAGCAACAGAGGTAGCATCCTTGAATATCATGTTCCAATTCTGCCTGCCAATAGAAAAATTACTACTACCACCTCCAGGAAATGATTGCCCATATTCCAACCTTTCAACCTGGAAACCTAAGTAGCATGAACCACCATCATCAATACAATATTGCCTTGAAAGTTCTACAACAGCTCTGGCAGCTATACTTGCTTGTTCTGCAAAATCAGCCGCTGCTTGAGCAACAGAGGTAGCATCCTTAAATTTCATATTCCAATTCTGCCTGCCAACAGAAAAATTACTACTACCACCTCCAGGAAATGATTGCCCATGTTCCAACCTTTCATCTTTGAAACCTAAGTGGCATGAACTACCATCATCAACATAATATTGCCTTGAAAGTTCTACAACAGCTCTAGCAGCTAGACTTGCATGTTCTGAAAACTCAGTTGCTGCTTGAGCAGCAGAGGTAGCATCCTTAAATTTCATGTTCCAATTCTACCCGCCAACAGAAAAATTACCATTACCATCTCCAGGAAATGATTGCCCATGTTCCAACCTTTCAACCTTGAAACCTAAGTAGCATGAACCACCATCATCAATACAATATTGCCTTGAAAGTTCTACAACAGCTCTGGCAGCTATACTTGCTTGTTCTGCAAAATCAGCCGCTGCTTGAGCAACAGAGGTAGCATCCTTAAATTTCATGTTCCAATTTTGCCTGCCAATAGAAAAATTACTACTACCACCTCCAGGAAATGATTGCCCATGTTTCAACCTTTCATCCTTGAAACCGAAGTGGCATGAACTACCATCATCAACATAATATTGCCTTGAAAGTTCTACAACAACTCTAGCCGCTAGGCTTGCATGTTCTGCAAACTCAGTTGCTACTAGAGCAGCATAGGTAGCATCCTTAAATTTCATGTTCCAATTCTACCTGCCAACAGAAAAATTACAATTACCATCTCCAGGAAATGATTGCCCATGTTCCAACCTTTCATCTTTGAAACTTAAGTGGCATGAACCATCATCATCAACACAATATTGCCTTGAAAGTTCTACAACTGCTCTGGCAGCTATGCTTGCTTGCTCTGCAAAATCAGCCGCTGCTTGAGCAACAGAGGTAGCATCCTTAAATATCATGTTCCAATTCTGCCTGCCAATAGAAAAATTACTACTACCACCTCCAGGAAATAATTGCCCATATTCCAACCTTTCAACCTGGAAACCTAAGTAGCATGAACCACCATCATCAATACAATAATGCCTTTAAATTTCTACAACAGCTCTGGCAGCTATACTTGCTTGTTCTGCAAAATCAGCCGCTGCTTGAGCAACAGAGGTAGCATCCTTAAATTTCATGTTCCAATTCTGCCTGCCAATAGAAAAATTACTACTACCACCTCTAGGAAATGATTTCCCATGTTCTAACCTTTCATCCTTGAAACCGAAGTGGCATGAACTACCATCATCAACATAATATTGCCTTGAAAGTTCTACAACAGCTCTGGCCGCTAGGCTTGCATGTTCTGCAAACTCAGTTGCTACTTGAGCAGTAGAGGTAGCATCCTTAAATTTCATGTTCCAATTCTACCTGCCAACAAAAAAATTACAATTACCATCTCCAGGAAATGATTGCCCATGTTCCAACCTTTCATCTTTGAAACTTAAGTGGCATGAACCACCATCATCAACACAATATTGCCTTGAAAGTTCTACAACAGCTCTGGCAGCTATGCTTGCTTGCTCTGCAAAATCAGCCGCTGCTTGAGCAACAGAGGTAGCATCCTTAAATATCATGTTCTAATTCTGCCTGCCAATAGAAAAATTACTACTACCACCTCCAGGAAATGATTGCCCATGTTCCAACCTTTCAACCTGGAAACCTAAGTAGCATGAACCACCATCATCAATACAATATTGCCTTGAAAGTTCTACAACAGCTCTAGCAGCTATACTTGCTTGTTCTGCAAAATCAGCCGCTGCTTGAGCAACAGAGGTAGCATCCGTAAATTTCATGTTCCAATTCTGCCTGCCAATAGAAAATTTACTACTACCACCTCCAGGAAATGATTGCCCTTGTTCCAACCTTTCATCCTTGAAACCAAAGTGGCATGAAGTACCATCATCAATATAATATTGCCTTGACAGTTCTACAACAACTCTGGCCGCTAGGCTTGCATGTTCCGCAAACTCAGTTGCTACTTGAGCAGCAGAGGTAGCATCCTAAAATTTCATGTTCCAATTCTACCTGCCAACAGAAAAATTACAATTACCATCTCCAGGAAATGATTGCCCATGTTCCAACCTTTCATCTTTGAAACTTAAGTGGCATGAACCACCATCATCAACACAATATTGCCTTGAAAGTTCTACAACAGCTCTGGCAGGTATGCTTGCTTGCTCTGCAAAATCAGCCGCTGCTTGAGCAACAGAGGTAGAATCCTTAAATATCATGTTCCAATTCTGCCTGCCAACAGAAAAATTACTACTACCACCTCCAGGAAATGATTGCCCATGTTCCAACCTTTCATCTTTGAAACCTAAGTGGCATAAACTACCATCATCAACATAATATTGCCTTGAAAGTTCTATAACAACTCTGGCAGCTAGATTTGCATGTTCTGTAAACTCAGTTGCTGCTTGAGCAGCAGAGGTAGCTTCCTTAAATTTCATGTTCCAATTCTACCCGCCAACAGAAAAATTAGCATTACCATCTCCAGAAAATGATTGCCCATGTTCCAACCTTTCAACCTTGAAACCTAAGTAGCATGAACCACCATCATCAATACAATATTGCCTTGAAAGTTCTACAACAGCTCTGGCAGCTATACCTGCTTGTTCTGCAAAATCAGCCGCTGCTTGAGCAACAGAGGTAGCATCCTTAAATTTCATGTTCCAATTCTTCCTGCTAATAGAAAAATTACTACTACTACCTCCAGGAAATGATTGCCCATGTTCCAACCTTTCATCCTTGAAACCGTAGTGGCATGAACTACCATCATCAACTTAATATTGCCTTGAAAGTTCTACAACAGCTCTGGCCGCTAGGCTTGCATGTTCTGCAAACTCAGTTGCTACTTGAGCAGTAGAGGTAGCATCCTTAAATTTCATGTTCCAATTCTACCTGCCAACAGAAAAATTACAATTACCATCTCCAGGAAATGATTGCCCATGTTCCAACCTTTCATCTTTGAAACCTAAGTGGCATGAACCACCATCATCAACACAATATTGCCTTGAAAGTTCTACAACAGCTCTGGCAGCTATGCTTGCTTGCTCTGCAAAATCAACCGCTGCTTAAGCAACAGAGGTAGCATCCTTGAATATCATGTTCCAATTCTGCCTGCCAATAGAAAAATTACTACTACCACCTCCAGGAAATGATTGCCCATATTCCAACCTTTCAACCTGGAAACCTAAGTAGCATGAACCACCATCATCAATACAATATTGCCTTAAAAGTTCTACAACAGCTCTGGCAGCTATACTTGCTTGTTCTGCAAAATCAGCCGCTGCTTGAGCAACAGAGGTAGCATCCTTAAATTTCATATTCCAATTCTGCCTGCCAACAGAAAAATTACTACTACCACCTCCAGGAAATGATTGCCCATGTTCCAACCTTTCATCTTTGAAACCTAAGTGGCATGAACTACCATCATCAACATAATATTGCCTTGAAAGTTCTACAACAGCTCTAGCAGCTAGACTTGCATGTTCTGAAAACTCAGTTGCTGCTTGAGCAGCAGAGGTAGCATCCTTAAATTTCATGTTCCAATTCTACCCGCCAACAGAAAAATTACCATTACCATCTCCAGGAAATGATTGCCCATGTTCCAACCTTTCAACCTTGAAACCTAAGTAGCATGAACCACCATCATCAATACAATATTGCCTTGAAAGTTCTACAACAGCTCTGGCAGCTATACTTGCTTGTTCTGCAAAATCAGCCGCTGCTTGAGCAACAGAGGTAGCATCCTTAAATTTCATGTTCCAATTTTGCCTGCCAATAGAAAAATTACTACTACCACCTCCAGGAAATGATTGCCCATGTTTCAACCTTTCATCCTTGAAACCGAAGTGGCATGAACTACCATCATCAACATAATATTGCCTTGAAAGTTCTACAACAACTCTAGCCGCTAGGCTTGCATGTTCTGCAAACTCAGTTGCTACTAGAGCAGCATAGGTAGCATCCTTAAATTTCATGTTCCAATTCTACCTGCCAACAGAAAAATTACAATTACCATCTCCAGGAAATGATTGCCCATGTTCCAACCTTTCATCTTTGAAACTTAAGTGGCATGAACCATCATCATCAACACAATATTGCCTTGAAAGTTCTACAACTGCTCTGGCAGCTATGCTTGCTTGCTCTGCAAAATCAGCCGCTGCTTGAGCAACAGAGGTAGCATCCTTAAATATCATGTTCCAATTCTGCCTGCCAATAGAAAAATTACTACTACCACCTCCAGGAAATAATTGCCCATATTCCAACCTATCAACCTGGAAACCTAAGTAGCATGAACCACCATCATCAATACAATAATGCCTTGAAATTTCTACAACAGCTCTGGCAGCTATACTTGCTTGTTCTGCAAAATCAGCCGCTGCTTGAGCAACAGAGGTAGCATCCTTAAATTTCATGTTCCAATTCTGCTTGCCAATAAAAAAATTACTACTACCACCTCTAGGAAATGATTGCCCATGTTCTAACCTTTCATCCTTGAAACCGAAGTGGCATGAACTACCATCATCAACATAATATTGCCTTGAAAGTTCTACAACAGCTCTGGCCGCTAGGCTTGCATGTTCTGCAAACTCAGTTGCTACTTGAGCAGTAGAGGTAGCATCCTTAAATTTCATGTTCCAATTCTACCTGCCAACAGAAAAATTACAATTACCATCTCCAGGAAATGATTGCCCATGTTCCAACCTTTCATCTTTGAAACTTAAGTGGCATGAACCACCATCATCAACACAATATTGCCTTGAAAGTTCTACAACAGCTCTGGCAGCTATGCTTGCTTGCTCTGCAAAATCAACCGCTGCTTAAGCAACAGAGGTAGCATCCTTGAATATCATGTTCCAATTCTGCCTGCCAATAGAAAAATTACTACTACCACCTCCAGGAAATGATTGCCCATATTCCAACCTTTCAACCTGGAAACCTAAGTAGCATGAACCACCATCATCAATACAATATTGCCTTAAAAGTTCTACAACAGCTCTGGCAGCTATACTTGCTTGTTCTGCAAAATCAGCCGCTGCTTGAGCAACAGAGGTAGCATCCTTAAATTTCATATTCCAATTCTGCCTGCCAACAGAAAAATTACTACTACCACCTCCAGGAAATGATTGCCCATGTTCCAACCTTTCATCTTTGAAACCTAAGTGGCATGAACTACCATCATCAACATAATATTGCCTTGAAAGTTCTACAACAGCTCTAGCAGCTAGACTTGCATGTTCTGAAAACTCAGTTGCTGCTTGAGCAGCAGAGGTAGCATCCTTAAATTTCATGTTCCAATTCTACCCGCCAACAGAAAAATTACCATTACCATCTCCAGGAAATGATTGCCCATGTTCCAACCTTTCAACCTTGAAACCTAAGTAGCATGAACCACCATCATCAATACAATATTGCCTTGAAAGTTCTACAACAGCTCTGGCAGCTATACTTGCTTGTTCTGCAAAATCAGCCGCTGCTTGAGCAACAGAGGTAGCATCCTTAAATTTCATGTTCCAATTTTGCCTGCCAATAGAAAAATTACTACTACCACCTCCAGGAAATGATTGCCCATGTTTCAACCTTTCATCCTTGAAACCGAAGTGGCATGAACTACCATCATCAACATAATATTGCCTTGAAAGTTCTACAACAACTCTAGCCGCTAGGCTTGCATGTTCTGCAAACTCAGTTGCTACTAGAGCAGCATAGGTAGCATCCTTAAATTTCATGTTCCAATTCTACCTGCCAACAGAAAAATTACAATTACCATCTCCAGGAAATGATTGCTCATGTTCCAACCTTTCATCTTTGAAACTTAAGTGGCATGAACCATCATCATCAACACAATATTGCCTTGAAAGTTCTACAACTGCTCTGGCAGCTATGCTTGCTTGCTCTGCAAAATCAGCCGCTGCTTGAGCAACAGAGGTAGCATCCTTAAATATCATGTTCCAATTCTGCCTGCCAATAGAAAAATTACTACTACCACCTCCAGGAAATAATTGCCCATATTCCAACCTATCAACCTGGAAACCTAAGTAGCATGAACCACCATCATCAATACAATAATGCCTTGAAATTTCTACAACAGCTCTGGCAGCTATACTTGCTTGTTCTGCAAAATCAGCCGCTGCTTGAGCAACAGAGGTAGCATCCTTAAATTTCATGTTCCAATTCTGCCTGCCAATAGAAAAATTACTACTACCACCTCTAGGAAATGATTGCCCATGTTCTAACCTTTCATCCTTGAAACCGAAGTGGCATGAACTACCATCATCAACATAATATTGCCTTGAAAGTTCTACAACAGCTCTGGCCGCTAGGCTTGCATGTTCTGCAAACTCAGTTGCTACTTGAGCAGTAGAGGTAGCATCCTTAAATTTCATGTTCCAATTCTACCTGCCAACAGAAAAATTACAATTACCATCTCCAGGAAATGATTGCCCATGTTCCAACCTTTCATCTTTGAAACTTAAGTGGCATGAACCACCATCATCAACACAATATTGCCTTGAAAGTTCTACAACAGCTCTGGCAGCTATGCTTGCTTGCTCTGCAAAATCAGCCGCTGCTTGAGCAACAGAGGTAGCATCCTTAAATATCATGTTCCAATTCTGCCTGCCAATAGAAAAATTACTACTACCACCTCCAGGAAATGATTGCCCATGTTCCAACCTTTCAACCTGGAAATCTAAGTAGCATGAACCACCATCATCAATACAATATTGCCTTGAAAGTTCTACAACAGCTCTAGCAGCTATACTTGCTTGTTCTGCAAAATCAGCCGCTGCTTGAGCAACAGAGGTAGCATCCGTAAATTTCATGTTCCAATTCTGCCTGCCAATAGAAAATTTACTACTACCACCTCCAGGAAATGATTGCCCTTGTTCCAACCTTTCATCCTTGAAACCGAAGTGGCATGAAGTACCATCATCAACATAATATTGCCTTGAAAGTTCTACAACAACTCTGGCCGCTAGGCTTGCATGTTCCGCAAACTCAGTTGCTACTTGAGCAGCATAGGTAGCATCCTAAAATTTCATGTTCCAATTCTACCTGCCAACAGAAAAATTACAATTACCATCTCCAGGAAATGATTGCCCATGTTCCAACCTTTCATCTTTGAAACTTAAGTGGCATGAACCACCATCATCAACACAATATTGCCTTGAAAGTTCTACAACAGCTCTGGCAGGTATGCTTGCTTGCTCTGCAAAATCAGCCGCTGCTTGAGCAACAGAGGTAGAATCCTTAAATATCATGTTCCAATTCTGCCTGCCAACAGAAAATTACTTCTACCACCTCCAGGAAATGATTGCCCATGTTCCAACCTTTCATCTTTGAAACCTAAGTGGCATAAACTACCATCATCAACATAATATTGCCTTGAAAGTTCTATAACAACTCTGGCAGCTAGATTTGCATGTTCTGTAAACTCAGTTGCTGCTTGAGCAGCAGAGGTAGCTTCCTTAAATTTCATGTTCCAATTCTACCCGCCAACAGAAAAATTAGCATTACCATCTCCAGGAAATGATTGCCCATGTTCCAACCTTTCAACCTTGAAACCTAAGTAGCATGAACCACCATCATTAATACAATATTGCCTTGAAAGTTCTACAACAGCTCTGGCAGCTATACTTGCTTGTTCTGCAAAATCAGCCGCTGCTTGAGCAACAGAGGTAGCATCCTTAAATTTCATGTTCCAATTCTTCCTGCTAATAGAAAAATTACTACTACTACCTCCAGGAAATGATTGCCCATGTTCCAACCTTTCATCCTTGAAACCGTAGTGGCATGAACTACCATCATCAACTTAATATTGCCTTGAAAGTTCTACAACAGCTCTGGCCGCTAGGCTTGCATGTTCTGCAAACTCAGTTGCTACTTGAGCAGTAGAGGTAGCATCCTTAAATTTCATGTTCCAATTCTACCTGCCAACAGAAAAATTACAATTACCATCTCCAGGAAATGATTGCCCATGTTCCAACCTTTCATCTTTGAAACTTAAGTGGCATGAACCACCATCATCAACACAATATTGCCTTGAAAGTTCTACAACAGCTCTGGCAGCTATGCTTGCTTGCTCTGCAAAATCAGCCGCTGCTTGAGCAACAAAGGTAGCATCCTTAAATATCATGTTCCAATTCTGCCTGCCAATAGAAAAATTACTACTACCACCTCCAGGAAATGATTGCCCATGTTCTAACCTTTCAACCTGGAAACCTAAGTAGCATGAACCACCATCATCAATACAATATTGCCTTGAAAGTTCTACAACAGCTCTGGCAGCTATACTTGCTTGTTCTGCAAAATCAGCCGCTGCTTGAGCAACAGAGGTAGCATCCTTAAATTTCATGTTCCAATATTGCCTGCCAACAGAAAAATTACTACTACCACCTCCAGGAAACGATTGCCCATGTTCCAACCTTTCATCTTTGAAACCTAAGTGGCACGAACTACCATCATCAACATAATATTGCCTTGAAAGTTCTAAAACAACTCTGGCAGCTAGACTTGCATGTTCTAAAAACTCAGTTGCTGCTTGAGCAGTAGAGGTGGCATCCTTAAATTTCATGTTCCAATTCTACCCGCCAACAGAAAAATTACCATTACCATCTCCAGGAAATGATTGCCCATGTTCCAACCTTTCAACCTTGAAACCTAAGTAGCATGAACCACCATCATCAATACAATATTGCCTTGAAACTTCTACAACAGCTCTGGCAGCTAGGCTTGCATGTTCTGCAAACTCAGTTGCTACTTGAGCAACAGAGGTAGAATCCTTAAATATCATGTTCCAATTCTGCCTGCCAACAGAAAATTACTTCTACCACCTCCAGGAAATGATTGCCCATGTTCCAACCTTTCATCTTTGAAACCTAAGTGGCATAAACTACCATCATCAACATAATATTGCCTTGAAAGTTCTATAACAACTCTGGCAGCTAGATTTGCATGTTCTGTAAACTCAGTTGCTGCTTGAGCAGCAGAGGTAGCTTCCTTAAATTTCATGTTCCAATTCTACCCGCCAACAGAAAAATTAGCATTACCATCTCCAGGAAATGATTGCCCATGTTCCAACCTTTCAACCTTGAAACCTAAGTAGCATGAACCACCATCATCAATACAATATTGCCTTGAAAGTTCTACAACAGCTCTGGCAGCTATACTTGCTTGTTTTGCAAAATCAGCCGCTGCTTGAGCAATAGAGGTAGCATCCTTAAATTTCATGTTCCAATTCTTCCTGCTAATAGAAAAATTACTACTACTACCTCCAGGAAATGATTGCCCATGTTCCAACCTTTCATCCTTGAAACCGTAGTGGCATGAACTACCATCATCAACATAATATTGCCTTGAAAGTTCTACAATAGCTCTGGCCGCTAGGCTTGCATGTTCTGCAAACTCAGTTGTTACTTGAGCAGCAGAGGTAGCATCCTTAAATTTCATCTTCCAATTCTACCTGCCAACAGAAAAATTACAATTACCATCTCCAGGAAATGATTGCCCATGTTCCAACCTTTCATCTTTGAAACTTAAGTGGCATGAACCACCATCATCAACATAATATTGCCTTGAAAGTTCTACAACAGCTCTGGCAGCTATGCTTGCTTGCTCTGCAAAATCAGCCGCTGCTTGAGCAACTGAGGTAGAATCCTTAAATATCATGTTCCAATTCTGCCTGCCAACAGAAAAATTACTACTACCACCTCCAGGAAATGATTGCCCATGTTCCAACCTTTCATCTTTGAAACCTAAGTAGCATGAACCACCATCATCAACATAATATTGCCTTGAAAGTTCTATAACAACTCTGGCAGCTAGATTTGCATGTTCTGTAAACTCAGTTGCTGCTTGAGCAGCAGAGGTAGCTTCCTTAAATTTCATGTTCCAATTCTACCCGCCAACAGAAAAATTAGCATTACCATCTCCAGGAAATGATTGCCCATGTTCCAACCTTTCAACCTTGAAAACTAAGTAGCATGAACCACCATCATCAATACAATATTGCCTTGAAAGTTCTACAATATCTCTGGCAGCTATACTTGCTTGTTCTGCAAAATCAGCCGCTGCTTGAGCAACAGAGGTAGCATCCTTAAATTTCATGTTTCAATTCTGCCTGCCAATAGAAAAATTACTACTACCACCTCCAGGAAATAATTGCCCATGTTCCAACCTTTCATCCTTGAAACTGAAGTGGCATGAACTACCATCATCAACATAATATTGCCTTGAAAATTCTACAACAACTCTGGCCGCTAGGCTTGCATGTTCTGCAAACTCAGTTGCTGCTTGAGCAACAGAGGTAGCTTCCTTAAATTTCATGTTCCAATTCTACCTGCCAACAGAAAAATTACAATTACCATCTCCAGGAAATGATTGCCCATGTTCCAACCTTTCATCTTTGAAACTTAAGTGGCATGAACCACCATCATCAACACAATATTGCCTTGAAAGTTCTACAACAGCTCTGGCAGGTATGCTTGCTTGCTCTGCAAAATCAGCCGCTGCTAGAGCAACTGAGGTAGAATCCTTAAATATCATGTTCCAATTCTGCCTGCCAACAGAAAAATTACTACTACCACCTCCAGGAAATGATTGCCCATGTTCCAACCTTTCATCTTTGAAACCTAAGTAGCATGAACCACCATCATCAACATAATATTGCCTTGAAAGTTCTATAACAACTCTGGTAGCTAGATTTGCATGTTCTGTAAACTCAGTTGCTGCTTGAGCAGCAGAGGTAGCTTCCTAAAATTTCATGTTCCAATTCTACCCGCCAACAGAAAAATTAGCATTACCATCTCCAGGAAATGATTGCCAATGTTCCAACCTTTCAACCTTGAAAACTAAGTAGCATGAACCACCATCATCAATACAATATTGCCTTGAAAGTTCTACAATATCTCTGGCAGCTATACTTGCTTGTTCTGCAAAATCAGCCGCTGCTTGAGCAACAGAGGTAGCATCCTTAAATTTCATGTTTCAATTCTGCCTGCCAATAGAAAAATTACTACTACCACCTCCAGGAAATGATTGCCCATGTTCCAACCTTTCATCCTTGAAACTGAAGTGCCATGAACTACCATCATCAACATAATATTGCCTTGAAAATTCTACAACAACTCTGGCCGCTAGGCTTGCATGTTTTGCAAACTCAGTTGCTACTTGAGAAGCATAGGTAGATTCCTTAAATTTCATGTTCCAATTCTACCTGCCAACAGAAAAATTACAATTACCATCTCCAGGAAATGATTGCCCATGTTCCAACCTTTCATCTTTGAAACTTAAGTGGCATGAACCACCATCATCAACACAATATTGCCTTGAAAGTTCTACAACAACTCTGGCAGGTATGCTTGCTTGCTCTGCAAAATCAGCCGCTGCTAGAGCAACTGAGGTAGAATCCTTAAATATCATGTTCCAATTCTGCCTGCCAACAGAAAAATTACTACTACCACCTCCAGGAAATGATTGCCCATGTTCCAACCTTTCATCTTTGAAACCTAAGTGGCATAAACTACCATCATCAACATAATATTGCCTTGAAAGTTCTATAACAACTCTAGCAGCTAGATTTGCATGTTCTGTAAACTCAGTTGCTGCTTGAGCAGCAGAGGTAGCTTCCTTAAATTTCATGTTCCAATTCTACCCGCCAACAGAAAAATTAGCATTACCATCTCCAGGAAATGATTGCCCATGTTCCAACCTTTCAACCTTGAAACCTAAGTAGCATGAACCACCATCATCAATATAATATTGCCTTGAAAGTTCTACAACAGCTCTGGCAGCTATACTTGCTTGTTCTGCAAAATCAGCCGCTGCTTGAGCAACAGAGGTAGCATCCTTAAATTTCATGTTCCAATTCTTCCTGCTAATAGAAAAATTACTACTACTACCTCCAGGAAATGATTGCCCATGTTCCAACCTTTCATCCTTGAAACCGTAGTGGCATGAACTACCATCATCAACATAATATTGCCTTGAAAGTTCTACAACAGCTCTGGCCGCTAGGCTTGCATGTTCTGCAAACTCAGTTGCTACTTGAGCAGTAGAGGTAGCATCCTTAAATTTCATGTTCCAATTCTACCTGCCAACAGAAAAATTACAATTACCATCTCCAGGAAATGATTGCCCATGTTCCAACCTTTCATCTTTGAAACTTAAGTGGCATGAACCACCATCATCAACACAATATTGCCTTGAAAGTTCTACAACAGCTCTGGCAGCTATGCTTGCTTGCTCTGCAAAATCAGCCGCTGCTTGAGCAACAGAGGTAGCATCCTTAAATATCATGTTCCAATTCTGCCTGCCAATAGAAAAATTACTACTACCACCTCCAGGAAATGATTGCCCATGTTCCAACCTTTCAACCTGGAAACCTAAGTAGCATGAACCACCATCATCAATACAATATTGCCTTGAAAGTTCTACAACAGCTCTGGCAGCTATACTTGCTTGTTCTGCAAAATCAGCCGCTGCTTGAGCAACAGAGGTAGCATCCTTAAATTTCATGTTCCAATTTTGCCTGCCAACAGAAAAATTACTACTACCACCTCCAGGAAACGATTGCCCATGTTCCAACCTTTCATCTTTGAAACCTAAGTGGCACGAACTACCATCATCAACATAATATTGCCTTGAAAGTTCTAAAACAGCTCTGGCAGCTAGACTTGTATGTTCTGAAAACTCAGTTGCTGCTTGAGCAGTAGAGGTAGCATCCTTAAATTTCATGTTCCAATTCTACCCGCCAACAGAAAAATTACCATTACCATCTCCAGGAAATGATTGCCCATGTTCCAACCTTTCAACCTTGAAACCTAAGTAGCATGAACCACCATCATCAATACAATATTGCCTTGAAAGTTCTACAACAGCTCTGGCAGCTATACTTGCTTGTTCTGCAAAATCAGCCGCTGCTTGAGCAACAGAGGTTGCATCCTTAAATTTCATGTTTCAATTCTGCCTGCCTATAGAAAAATTACTACTACCACCTCCAGGAAATGATTGCCCATGTTCCAACCTTTCATCCTTGAAACTGAAGTGGAATGAACTACCATCATCAACATAATATTGCCTTGAAAATTCTACAACAACTCTGGCCGCTAGGCTTGCATGTTCTGCAAACTCAGTTGCTACTTGAGCAGCAGAGGTAGCATCCTAAAATTTCATGTTCCAATTCTACCTGCCGACAGAAAAATTACAATTACCATCTCCAGGAAATGATTGCCCATGTTCCAACCTTTCATCTTTGAAACTTAAGTGGCATGAACCACCATCATAAAGACAATATTGCCTTGAAAGTTCTACAACAGATCTGGCAGGTATGCTTGCTTGCTCTGCAAAATCAGCCGCTGCTTGTGCAACAGAGGTAGAATCCTTAAATATCATGTTCCAATTCTGCCTGCCAACAGAAAAATTACTACTACCACCTCCAGGAAATGATTGCCCATGTTCCAGCCTTTCATCTTTGAAACCTAAGTGGCATAAGCTACCATCATCAACATAATATTGCCTTGAAAGTTCTATAACAACTCTGGCAGCTAGATTTGCATGTTCTGTAAACTCAGTTGCTGCTTGAGCAGCAGAGGTAGCTTCCTTAAATTTCATGTTCCAATTCTACCCGCCAACAGAAAAATTAGCATTACCATCTCCAGGAAATGATTGCCCATGTTCCAACCTTTCAACCTTGAAACCTAAGTAGCATGAACCACCATCATCAATACAATATTGCCTTGAAAGTTCTACAACATCTCTGGCAGCTATACTTGCTTGTTCTGCAAAATCAGCCGCTGCTTGAGCAACAGAGGTAGCATCCTTAAATTTCATGTTCCAATTCTTCCTGCTAATAGAAAAATTACTACTACTACCTCCAGGAAATGATTGCCCATGTTCCAACCTTTCATCCTTGAAATCGTAGTGGCATGAACTACCATCATCAACATAATATTGCCTTGAAAGTTCTACAATAGCTCTGGCCGCTAGGCTTGCATGTTCTGCAAACTTAGTTGCTACTTGAGCAGTAGAGGTAGCATCCTTAAATTTCATGTTCCAATTCTACCTGCCAACAGAAAAATTACAATTACCATCTCCAGGAAATGATTGCCCATGTTCCAACCTTTCATCTTTGAAACTTAAGTGGCATGAACCACCATCATCAACACAATATTGCCTTGAAAGTTCTACAACAGCTCTGGCAGCTATGCTTGCTTGCTCTGCAAAATCAGCCGCTGCTTGAGCAACAGAGGTAGCATCCTTAAATTTTATGTTCCAATTCTGCCTGCCAATAGAAAAATTACTACTACCACCTCCAGGAAATGATTGCCCATGTTCCAACCTTTCAACCTGGAAACCTAAGTAGCATGAACCACCATCATCAATACAATATTGCCTTGAAAGTTCTACAACAGCTCTGGCAGCTATACTTGCTTGTTCTGCAAAATCAGCTGCTGCTTGAGCAACAGAGGTAGCATCCTTAAATTTCATGTTCCAATTCTGCCTGCCAACAGAAAAATTACTACTACCACCTCCAGGAAATGATTGCCCATGTTCCAACCTTTCATCCTTGAAACCGAAGTGGCATGAACTACCATCATCAACATAATATTGCCTTGAAAGTTCTACAACAGCTCTGGCCGCTAGGCTTGCATGTTCTGCAAACTCAGTTGCTACTTGAGCAGCAGAGGTAGCATCCTTAAATTTCATGTTCCAATTCTACCTGCCAACAGAAAAATTACCATTACCATCTCCAGGAAATGATTGCCCATGTTCCAACCTTTAATCCTTGAAACCTAAGTGGCATGAACCACCATCATCAACAAAATATTGCCTTGAAAGTTCTACAACAGCTCTGGCAGCTACGCTTGCATGCTCTGCAAACTCAGCCGCTGCTAGAGCAGTAGAGGTTGCATCCTTAAATTTCATGTTCCAATTCTACCTACAAATACAAAAATTACCATTACCATCTCTAGGAAATGATTGCCCATGTTCCAACCTTTCATCCTTGAAACCTAACTGGTATGAACCACCATCATCAACACAATATTGCCTTGAAAGTTCTACAACAGCTCTGGCAGCTAGGCCACCATGTTCTGCAAACTTAGCCGCTGCTTTAGCAGCAGAGGTAGCATCCTTAAATTTCATGTTTAAATTCTGTCTGCCAACTGAAAAATTACAATTACCATCTCCAGGAAATGATTGCCCATGTTCCAACCTTTCATCTTTGAAACCTAAGTGGCATGAACCACCATCATCAACACAATATTGCCTTGAAAGTTCTACAACAGCTCTGGCAGCTATGCTTGCTTGTTCTGCAAAATCAGTCGCTGCTTGAGCAACAGAGGTAGCATCCTTAAATTTCATGTTCCAATTCTGCCTGCCAATAGAAAAATTACTACTACCACCTCCAGGAAATGATTGCCCATGTTCCAACCTTTCATCCTTGAAACCTAAGTGGCATGAACCACCAACATCAACATAATATTGCCTTGAAAGTACTAAAACAGCTCTGGCAGCTATGCTTGCTTGTTCTACAAAATCAGCCGCTGCTTGAGCAACAGTGGTAGCATCCTTAAATTTCATGTTCCAATTCTACCTGCCAACAGAAAAATTACAATTACCATCTCCAGGAAATGATTGCCCATGTTCCAACCTTTCATTTTTGAAACCTAAGTGGCACGAACCACCATCATCAACACAATATTGCCTTGAAAGTTCTACAACAGCTCTGGCAGCTATGCTTGCTGGTTCTGCAAAATCAGCCGCTGCTTGAGCAACAAAGGTAGCATCCTTAAATTTCATGTTCCAATTCTGCCTACCAACAAAAAAATTACCACTACAACCTCCAGGAAATGATTGCCCATGTTCCAACCTTTCATCTTTGAAACCTAAGTGGCATGAACTACCATCATCAACATAATATTGCCTTGAAAGTTCTACAACAGCTCTGGCAGCTAGGCTTGCATGTTCTGCAAACTCAGATGCTGCATGAGCAGCAGAGGTAGCATCCTTAAATTTCATGTTCCAATTCTACCTGCCAACAGAAAAATTACCATTACCATCTCCAGGAAATGATTGCCCATGTTCCATCCTTTCATTCTTGAAACCGAAGTGGCATGAACTACCATCATCAACATAATATTGTCTTGAAAGTTCTACAACAGCTCTGGCAGCTAGGCTTGCATGTTCTGCAAACTCAGTTGCTACTTGAGCAGCAGAGGTAGCATCCTTAAATTTCATGTTCCAATTCTACCTGCCAACAGAAAAATTACCATTACCATCTCCAGGAAATTTTTGCCCATGTTCCAACCTTTCAACCTTGAAACCTAAGTAGCATTAACCACCATCATCAATACAATATTGCCTTGAAAGTTCTACAACAGCTCTGGCAGCTATGCTTGCATGATCTGCAAACTCAGTCGTTGCTTGAGCAACAGAGGTAGCATCTTAAATTTCATGTTCCAATTCTGCCTGCCAACAGAAAAATTGCCATTACTATCTCCAGGAAATGATTGCCCATGTTCCAATCTTTCATCCTTGAAACCTAAGTGTCATGAACCACCATCATCAACACAATATTGCCTTGAAAGTTCTACAACAGTTCCGGCAGCTATGCTTGCTTGCTCTGCAAAATCAGCCGCGGCTTGAGCAACAGAGGTAGCATCCTTTAATTTCATGTTCCAATTCTGCCTGCCAACAGAATAATTACTACTACCACCTCCAGGAAATGATTGCCCATGTTCCAACCTTTCATCTTTGAAACCTAAGTGGCATGAACTACCATCATCAACATAATATTGTCTTGAAAGTTCTACAATAGATCTGGCAGCTAGACTTGCATGTTCTGCAAACTCAGTTGCTGCATGAGCAGCAGAGGTAGCATCCTTAAATTTCATGTTCCAATTCTACCCGCCAACAGAAAAATTACCATTACCATCTCCAGCAAATGATTGCCCATGTTCCAACCTTTCAACCTTGAAATCTAAGTAGCATGAACCACCATCATCAATACAATATTGCCTTGAAAGTTCTACAACAGCTCTGGAAGCTATACTTGCTTGTTCTGCAAAATCAGTCGTTGCTTGAGCAACAGAGGTAGCATCCTTAAATTTCATGTTCCAATTCTGCCTACCAACAGAAAAATTACTACTACCACCTCCAGGAAATGATTGCCCATGTTCCATCCTTTCATCCTTGAAACCGAAGTGGCATGAACTACCATCATCAACATAATCTTGCCTTGAAAGTTCTACAACAGCTCTGGCAGTTATGCTTGCTTGTTCTGCAAAATCAGCCGCTGCTTCAGCAACAGAGGTAGCATCCTTAAATTTCATGTTCCAATTCTACCTGCCAATAGAAAAATTACAATTACCATCTCCAGGAAATGATTGCCCATGTTCCAACCTTTTATCTTTGAAACCTAAGTGGCATGAACCACCATCATCAACACAATATTGCCTTGAAAGTTCTACAACAGCTCTGGCAGCTATGCTTGCTGGTTCTGCAAAATCAGTCGCTGCTTGAGCAACAAAGGTAGCATCCTTAAATTTCATGTTCCAATTCTGCCTACCAACAAAAAAATTACCACTACCACCTCCAGGAAATGATTGCCGATGTTCCAACCTTTCATCTTTGAAACCTAAGTGGCATGAACTACCATCATCAACATAATATTGCCTTGAAAGTTCTACAACAGCTCTGGCAACTAGGCTTGCATGTTCTGCAAACTCAGATGCTGCATGAGCAGCAGAGGTAGCATCCTTAAATTTCATGTTCCAATTCTACCCGCCAATAGAAAAATTACCATTACCATCTCCAGGAAATGATTGCCCATGTTCCATCCTTTCATCCTTGAAACCGAAGTGGCATGAACTACCATCATCAACATAATATTGTCTTGAAAGTTCTACAACAGCTCTGGCAGCCAGGGTGGCACGTTCTGCAAACTCAGTTGCTACTTGAGCAGCAGAGGTAGCATCCTTAAATTTCATGTTCCAATTCTACCTGCCAACAGAAAAATTACCATTACCATCTCCAGGAAATGATTGCCCATGTTCCAACCTTTCAACCTTGAAACCTAAGTAGCATTAACCACCATCATCAACACAATATTGCCTTGAAAGTTCTACAACAGCTCTGGCAGCTATGCTTGCATGATCTGCAAACTCAGTCGTTGCTTGAGCAACAGAGGTAGCATCTTAAATTTCATGTTCCAATTCTGCCTGCCAACAGAAAAATTACCATTACTATCTCCAGGAAATGATTGCCCATGTTCCAATCTTTCATCCTTGAAACCTAAGTGTCATAAACCACAATCATCAACACAATATTTCCTTGAAAGTTCTACAACAGCTCTGGCAGCTAGGCCACAATGTTCTGCAAACTCAGCCGCTGCTTGAGCAGCAGAGGTAGCATCCTTATATTTCATGTTCTAATTTTGCCTACCAATAGAAAATTTACCATCTCCAGGAAATGATTGCCCATGTTCCAACCTTTCATCCTTGAAACCTAAGTGGCATGAACCACCATCATAAACACAATATTGCATTGAAAGTTCTACTATATCTCTGGCAGCTAGGCTTGCATGTTTTGCAAACTCAGTCGCTGCTTGAGCAGTAGAGGTAGCATCCTTAAATTTCATGTTCCAATTCTGCCTGCCAACAGAAATATTACCATTACCATCTATAGGAAATGATTGCCCATGTTCCAACCTTTCATCTTTGAAACCTAAGTGGCATGAACCAACATCATCAACACAATATTGCCTTGAAAGTTCTACAATAGCTCTAGCTGCTATGCTTGCATGTTCTGCAAACTCAGTCGCTGCTTGAGCAACAGAGGTAGCATCCTTAAATTTCATGTTCCAATTCTACCAGCCAAATGAAAAATTATAATTACCATCTCCAGGAAATGATTGCCCATGTTCCAACCTTTCATCTTTGAAACTTAAGTGGCATGAACCACCATAATCAACACAATATTGCCTTGAAAGTTCTACAACAGTTGTGGAAGCTATGCTTGCTTGCTTTGCAAAATCAGCCGCGGCTTGAGCAACAGAGGTAGCATCCTTTAATTTCATGTTCCAATTCTGCCTGCCAACAGAATAATTACTACTACCACCTCCAGGAAATGATTGCCCATGTTCCAACCTTTCATCTTTGAAACCTAAGTGGCATGAACTACCATCATCAACATAATATTGTCTTGAAAGTTCTACAATAGATCTGGCAGCTAGACTTGCATGTTCTGCAAACTCAGTTGCTGCTTGAGCAGCAGAGGTAGCATCCTTAAATTTCTTGTTCCAATTCAACCCGCCAACAGCAAAATTACAATTACCATCTCCAGGAAATGATTGCCAATGTTCCAACCTTTCAACCTTGAAACCTAAGTAGCATGAACCACTATCATCAATACAATATTGCCTTGAAAGTTCTACAACAGCTCTGGCAGCTATACTTACTTGTTCTGCAAAATCAGCCGCTGCTTGAGCAACAGAGGTAGCATCCTTAAATTTCATGTTCCAATTCTGCCTGCCAACAGAAAAATTACTACTACCACCTCCAGGAAATGATTGCCCATGTTCCATCCTTTCATCCTTGAAACCGAAGTGGCATGAACTACCATCATCAATATAATATTGCCTTGAAAGTTCTACAACAACTCTGGTAGCTAGGCTTGCATGTTCTGCAAACTCAGTTGCTACTTGAGCAGCAGAGGTAGCATCCTACAATTTCATGTTCCAATTCTACCTGCCAACAGAAAAATTACCATTACCATCTCCAGGAAATGATTGCCCATGTTCCAACCTTTCAACCTTGAAACCTAAGTAGCATGAACCACCATCATCAACACAATATTGCCTTGAAAGTTCTACAACAGCTCTGGCAGCTATGCTTGCATGATCTGCAAACTGAGCCATTGCTTGAGCAGCAGAGGTAGCATCTTAAATTTCAGTTTCCAATTCTTCCTGCCAACAGAAAAATTACCATTACTATCTCCAGGAAATGATTGCCCATGTTCCAATCTTTCATACTTGACACCTAAGTGTCATGAACCACCATCATCAACACAATATTTCCTTGAAAGTTCTACAACAACTCTGGCAGCTAGCTTTGCATGTTCTGCAAACTCAGTCGCTGCTTGAGCAACAGAGGTAGCATCCTTAAATTTCATGTTCCAATTCTACCAGCCAAATGAAAAATTATAATTACCATCTCCAGGAAATGATTTCCCATGTTCCAACCTTTCATCTTTGAAACTTAAGTGGCATGAACCACCATAATCAACACAATATTGCCTTGAAAGTTCTACAACAGTTGTGGAAGCTATGCTTGCTTGCTTTGCAAAATCAGCCGCGGCTTGAGCAACAGAGGTAGCATCCTTTAATTTCATGTTCCAATTCTGCCTGCCAACAGAATAATTACTACTACCACCTCCAGGAAATGATTGCCCATGTTCCAACCTTTCATCTTTGAAACCTAAGTGGCATGAACTACCATCATCAACATAATATTGTCTTGAAAGTTCTACAATAGATCTGGCAGCTAGACTTGCATGTTCTGCAAACTCAGTTGCTGCTTGAGCAGCAGAGGTAGCATCCTTAAATTTCTTGTTCCAATTCAACCCGCCAACAGCAAAATTACAATTACCATCTCCAGGAAATGATTGCCAATGTTCCAACCTTTCAACCTTGAAACCTAAGTAGCATGAACCACTATCATCAATACAATATTGCCTTGAAAGTTCTACAACAGCTCTGGCAGCTATACTTGCTTGTTCTGCAAAATCAGCCGCTGCTTGAGCAACAGAGGTAGCATCCTTAAATTTCATGTTCCAATTCTGCCTGCCAACAGAAAAATTACTACTACCACCTCCAGGAAATGATTGCCCATGTTCCATCCTTTCATCCTTGAAACCGAAGTGGCATGAACTACCATCATCAATATAATATTCCCTTGAAAGTTCTACAACAGCTCTGGTAGCTAGGCTTGCATGTTCTGCAAACTCAGTTGCTACTTGAGCAGCAGAGGTAGCATCCTACAATTTCATGTTCCAATTCTACCTGCCAACAGAAAAATTACCATTACCATCTCCAGGAAATGATTGCCCATGTTCCAACCTTTCAACCTTGAAACCTAAGTAGCATGAACCACCATCATCAACACAATATTGCCTTGAAAGTTCTACAACAGCTCTGGCAGCTATGCTTGCATGATCTGCAAACTGAGCCATTGCTTGAGCAGCAGAGGTAGCATCTTAAATTTCATTTTCCAATTCTTCCTGCCAACAGAAAAATTACCATTACTATCTCCAGGAAATGATTGCCCATGTTCCAATCTTTCATACTTGACACCTAAGTGTCATGAACCACCATCATCAACACAATATTTCCTTGAAAGTTCTACAACAACTCTGGCAGCTAGCTTTGCATGTTCTGCAAACTGAGTCGCTGCTTGAGCAACAGAGGTAGCATCCTTAAATTTCATGTTCCAATTCTACCAGCCAAATGAAAAATTATAATTACCATCTCCAGGAAATGATTGCCCATGTTCCAACCTTTCATCTTTGAAACTTAAGTGGCATGAACCACCATAATCAACACAATATTGCCTTGAAAGTTCTACAACAGTTGTGGAAGCTATGCTTGCTTGCTTTGCAAAATCAGCCGCGGCTTGAGCAACAGAGGTAGCATCCTTTAATTTCATGTTCCAATTCTGCCTGCCAACAGAATAATTACTACTACCACCTCCAGGAAATGATTGCCCATGTTCCAACCTTTCATCTTTGAAACCTAAGTGGCATGAACTACCATCATCAACATAATATTGTCTTGAAAGTTCTACAATAGATCTGGCAGCTAGACTTGCATGTTCTGCAAACTCAGTTGCTGCTTGAGCAGCAGAGGTAGCATCCTTAAATTTCTTGTTCCAATTCAACCCGCCAATAGCAAAATTACAATTACCATCTCCAGGAAATGATTGCCAATGTTCCAACCTTTCAACCTTGAAACCTAAGTAGCATGAACCACTATCATCAATACAATATTGCCTTGAAAGTTCTACAACAGCTCTGGCAGCTATACTTGCTTGTTCTGCAAAATCAGCCGCTGCTTGAGCAACAGAGGTAGCATCCTTAAATTTCATGTTCCAATTCTGCCTGCCAACAGAAAAATTACTACTACCACCTCCAGGAAATGATTGCCCATGTTCCATCCTTTCATCCTTGAAACCGAAGTGGCATGAACTACCATCATCAATATAATATTGCCTTGAAAGTTCTACAACAGCTCTGGTAGCTAGGCTTGCATGTTCTGCAAACTCAGTTGCTACTTGAGCAGCAGAGGTAGCATCCTACAATTTCATGTTCCAATTCTACCTGCCAACAGAAAAATTACCATTACCATCTCCAGGAAATGATTGCCCATGTTCCAACCTTTCAACCTTGAAACCTAAGTAGCATGAACCACCATCATCAACACAATATTGCCTTGAAAGTTCTACAACAGCTCTGGCAGCTATGCTTGCATGATCTGCAAACTGAGCCATTGCTTGAGCAGCAGAGGTAGCATCTTAAATTTCATTTTCCAATTCTTCCTGCCAACAGAAAAATTACCATTACTATCTCCAGGAAATGATTGCCCATGTTCCAATCTTTCATACTTGACACCTAAGTGTCATGAACCACCATCATCAACACAATATTTCCTTGAAAGTTCTACAACAGCTCTGGCAGCTAGGCCACAATGTTCTGCAAACTCAGCCGCTGCTTGAGCAGCAGAGGTAGCATCCTTATATTTCATGTTCTAATTTTGCCTGCCAATAGAAAATTTACCATCTCCAGGAAATGATTGCCCATGTTCCAACCTTTCATCCTTGAAACCTAAGTGGCATGAACCACCATCATCAACACAATATTGCATTGAAAGTTCTACTATATCTCTGGCAGCTAGGCTTGCATGTTTTGCAAACTCAGTCGCTGCTTGAGCAGTAGAGGTAGCATCCTTAAATTTCATGTTCCAATTCTGCCTACCAACAGAAAAATTACCATTACCATCTCCAGGAAATGATTGCCCATGTTCCAACCTTTCAACCTTGAAACCTAAGTAGCATGAACCACCATCATCAACACAATATTGCCTTGAAAGTTCTACAACAGCTCTGGCAGCTATGCTTACATGATCTGCAAACTCAGCTGTTGCTTGAGCAACAGAGGTAGCATCTTAAATTTCATGTTCTAGTTCTGCCTGCCAATAGAAAAATTACCATTACCATCTCCAGGAAATGATTGCCCAACTTCCAACCTTTCATCCTTGAAACCTAAGTGTCATGAACCACCATCATCAACACAATATTTCTTTTAAAGTTCTACAACAGCTCTGGCAGCTAGGCCACCATGTTCTGCAAACTCAGCCGCTGCTTGAGCAGTAGAGGTAGCATCCTTAAATTTCATGTTCTAATTCTGCCTGCCAATAGAAACTTTACCATGTCCAGGAAATGATTGCCCATGTTCCAACCTTTCATCCTTGAAACCTAAGAGGAATGAACCACCATTATTAACACAATATTGCCTTAAAAGTTCTACAACAGCTCTGGCAGCTAGGCTTGCATGTTCTGCAAACTCAGCCGCTGCTTGAGCAGCAGAGGTAGCATCCTTAAATTTAATGTTCCAATTCTACCTGCCAACAGAAAAATTACAATTACCATCTCTAGGAAATGATTGCCCATGTTCCAACCTTTCATCTTTGAAACCTAAGTGGCATGAACCACCATCATCAACACAATATTGCCTTGAAAGTTCTACAACAACTCTGGCAGCTAGCTTTGCATGTTCTGCAAACTCAACCACTGCTTGAGCAGCAGAGGTAGCATCCTTAAATTTCATGTTCCAATTCTGCCTGCCAACACAAAAATTACCATTACCATCTTCAGGAAATGATTGCCCATGTTCCAACCTTTCATCCTTGAAACCTAAGTGGCATGAACCACCATCATCAACACAATATTGCCTTGAAAATTCTACAACAGCTCTGGCAGCTAGGTTTGCGTGTTCTGCAAACTCAGCCGCTGCTTGAGCAGCAGAGGTAGCATCCTTAAATTTTATGTTCCAATTCTACCTGCCAACAGAAAAATTACAATTACCATCTCCAGGAAATGATTGCCCATGTTCCAACCTTTCATCTTTGAAACCTAAGTGGCATGAACCACCATCATCAACATAATATTGCCTTGAAAGTTCTACAACAGCTCTGCCAGCTAAGCTTGCATGTTCTGCAAAATCAGCCGCTACTTGAGCAGCAGAGGTAGCATCCTTAAATTTTATGTTCCAATTCTACCTGCCAACAGAAAAATTACAATTACCATCTCCAGGAAATGATTGCCCATGTTCCAACCTTTCATCTTTGAAACCTAAGTGGCATGAACCACCATCATCAACATAATATTGCCTTGAAAGTTCTACAACAGCTCTGCCAGCTAAGCTTGCATGTTCTGCAAAATCAGCCGCTACTTGAGCAACAGAGGTAGCATCCTTAAATTTAATGTTCCAATTCTACCTGCCAACAGAAAAATTACAATTATCATCTCCAAGAAATGATTGCCCATGTTCCAACCATTCATCCTTGAAACCTAAGTGGCATGAACCACCATCATCTACACAATATTGCATTGAAAGTTCTACTATATCTCTGGCAGCTAGGCTTGCATATTTTGCAAACTCAATCGCTGCTTAAGTAGTAGAGGTAGCATACTTAAATTTCATGTCCCAATTCTACCTGCCAAAAGAAATATTACCATTACCATCTATAGGAAATGATTGCCCATTTCCAACCTTTCATCCTTGAAACCTAAGTGGCATGAACCACCATCATCAACACAATATTGCCTTTAAAGTTCTACAATAGATCTGGCAGCTAAGCTTGAATGTTATGCAAAGTCAGCCTCTACTTCAGCAGCAGAGGTAGGATCCTTAAATTTCATGTTCCAATTATGCCTGCCAAAAGAAACAATTACTATTACCATCTCCAGGAAATGATTACCCATGTTCCAACCTTTCATCCTTGAACCCTAAGTGGCATGAACCACCATTATCAACACAATATTGCCTTGAAAGTTCTACAACAGTTCTGGCAGCTAGACCTGCAAGTTCTGTAAACTCAGCCGCTGCTTGAGCAGCAGAGGTAGCATCCTTTAATTTCATGTTCCAATTCTGCTTGCCAACTAAAAAATAACCATTACCATCTCCAAGAAATGATTGCCCAAGTTCCAACCTTTCATCCTTGAAACCTAAGTGGCATGACCCACCAACATAAACACAAATATTGCCTTGAAAGATCTATAATAGCTCTGGCAGCTAGGCTTGCATGTTCTGCAAACTCAGCCGCTGCTTGAGCAGCAGAGGTAGCATCCTTAAATTTTATGTTCCAATTCTACCTGCCAACAGAAAAATTACAATTACCATCTCTAGGAAATGATTGCCCATGTTCCAACCTTTCATCTTTGAAACCTAAGTGGCATGAACCACCATCATCAACACAATATTGCCTTGAAAGTTCTACAACAACTCTGGCAGCTAGCTTTGCATGTTCTGCAAACTCAACCACTGCTTGAGCAGCAGAGGTAGCATCCTTAAATTTCAAGTTCCAATTATGCCTGCCAAAAGAAACAATTACCATTACCATCTTCAGGAAATGATTGCCCATGTTCCAAATTTTCATCCTTGAAACCTAAGTGGCATGAACCACCAACATAAACACAAATATTGTCTTGAAAGATCTATAATAGCTCTGGCAGCTAGGCTTGCATGTTCTGCAAACTCAGTCGCTGCTTGATCAGCAGAGGTAGCATCCATTTCTGCCTGCCAACAGAAATATTACCATTATCATCTCCAAGAATTGATTGCCCATATTTCAACCTTTCATCCTTGAAACCTAAGTGGCATGAACCACCATCATCAACACAATATTGCCTTTAAAGTTCTTCAACAACTCTGGCAGCTAGGGTTGCATGTTCTGCAAACTCAGCAGCTGCTTGAGCAGCAGAGGTAGCATCCTTAAATTTCATGTGTTCAATTCTGCCTGCCAACAGAAAAATTACTATATCCATGAAATGATTGCCCATGTGCCAACCTTTCATCCTTGAAACCTAAGTGTCATGAACCACCATCATCAACACAATATTGACTTGAAAGTTCTACAACAGCTCTGGCAGCTAGGCTTGCATGTTCTGTAAAGTCAGCCGCTGCTTGAGCGGTAGAGGTAGCATCCTTTAATTTCATGTTCCAATTCTGCCTGCCAATTGAAAAATTACCATTACCATCTCCAGGAAATGATTGCCCATGTTCTAACCTTTCATCCTTGAAACCTAAGTGGCATGAACCACCATTATCAACACAATATTGCCTTAAAAGTTCTACAACAGCTCTGGCAGCTAGGCTTGCATGTTCTGCAAACTCAGCCGCTGCTTGAGCAGCAGAGGTAGCATCCTTAAATTTAATGTTCCAATTCTACCTGCCAACAGAAAAATTACAATTACCATCTCTAGGAAATGATTGCCCATGTTCCAACCTTTCATCTTTGAAACCTAAGTGGCATGAACCACCATCATCAACACAATATTGCCTTGAATGTTCTACAACAACTCTGGCAGCTGGCTTTGCATGTTCTGCAAACTCAACCACTGCTTTAGCAGCAGAGGTAGCATCCTTAAATTTCATGTTCCAATTCTGCCTGCCAACACAAAAATTACCATTACCATCTTCAGGAAATGATTGCCCATGTTCCAACCTTTCATCCTTGAAACCTAAGTGGCATGAACCACCATCATCAACACAATATTGCCTTGAAAATTCTACAACAGCTCCGGCAGCTAGGTTTGCGTGTTCTGCAAACTCAGCCGCTGCTTGAGCAACAGAGGTAGCATCCTTAAATTTTATGTTCCAATTCTACCAGCCAACAGAAAAATTATAATTACCATCTCCAGGAAATGATTGCCCATGTTCCAACCTTTCATCTTTGAAACCTAAGTGGCATGAACCACCATCATCAACATAATATTGCCTTGAAAGTTCTACAACAGCTCTGCCAGCTAAGCTTGCATGTTCTGCAAAATCAGCCGCTACTTGAGCAACAGAGGTAGTATCCTTAAATTTAATGTTCCAATTCTACCTGCCAACAGAAAAATTACAATTATCATCTCCAAGAAATGATTGCCCATGTTCCAACCTTTCATCTTTGAAACCTAAGTGGCATGAACCACCATTATCAACACAATATTGCCTTAAAAGTTCTACAACAGCTCTGGCAGCTAGGCTTGCATGTTCTGCAAACGCAGCCGCTGCTTGAGCAGCAGAGGTAGCATCCTTAAATATAATGTTCCAATTCTACCTGCCAACAGAAAAATTACAATTACCATCTCTAGGAAATGATTGCCCATGTTCCAACCTTTCATCTTTGAAACCTAAGTGGCATGAACCACCATCATCAACACAATATTGCCTTGAAAGTTCTACAACAACTCTGGCAGCTAGCTTTGCATGTTCTGCAAACTCAACCACTGCTTGAGCAGCAGAGGTAGCATCCTTAAATTTCATGCTCCAATTCTGCCTGCCAACACAAAAATTGCCATTACCATCTCCAGGAAATGATTGCCCATGTTCCAACCTTTCATCCTTGAAACCTAAGTGGCATGAACGACCATCATCAACACAATATTGCCTTGAAAATTCTACAATAGCTCTGGCAGCTAGGTTTGCGTGTTCTGCAAACTCAGCCGCTGCTTGAGCAGCAGAGGTAGCATCCTTAAATTTTATGTTCCAATTCTACCTGCCAACAGAAAAATTACAATTACCATCTCCAGGAAATGATTGCCCATGTTCCAACCTTTCATCTTTGAAACCTAAGTGGCATGAACCACCATCATCAACATAATATTGCCTTGAAAGTTCTACAACAGCTCTGCCAGCTAGGCTTGCATGTTCTGCAAAATCAGCCGCTACTTGAGCAACAGAGGTAGCATCCTTAAATTTAATGTTCCAATTCTACCTGCCAACAGAAAAATTATAATTATCTTCTCCAAGAAATGATTGCCCATGTTCCAACCTTTCATCTTTGAAACCTAAGTGGCATGAACCACCATCATCAACACAATATTGCCTTGAAAGTTCTACAACAACTCTGGCAGCTAGCTTTGCATGTTCTGCAAACTCAACCGCTGCTTGAGCAGCAGAGGTAGCATCTTTAAATTTCATGTTCCAATTCTGCCTGCCAACAAAAAAATTACCATTACCATCTTCAGGAAATGATTGCCCATGTTCCAACCTTTCATCCTTGAAACCTAAGTGGCATGAACCACCATCATCAACACAATATTGCCTTGAAAGTTCTACAACAGCTCTGGCAGCTAGGTTTGCAAGTTCTGAAAACTCAGCCGCTGCTTGAGCTGCAGAGGTAGCATCATAAATTTCATGTTTCAATTCTGCCTGCCAGCAGAAAAATTACCATTACCATCTCCAGGAAATGATTGCCCATGTTCCAACCTTTCATCCTTGAAACCTAAGTGGCATGAACCACCATCATTAACACAATATTTCCTGGAAAGTTCTACAACAACTCTGGCAGCTAGGCCACCATGTTCTGCAAACTCAGTCGCTGCTTGAGCAGCAGAGGTAGCATCCTTAAATTTCATGTTCTAATTCTGCCTGCCAATAGAAAATTTACCATCTCCAGGAAATGATTGCCCATGTTCCAACCTTTCATCCTTGAAACCTAAGTGGCATGAACCACCATCAACAACACAATATTGCATTGAAATTTCTACTATATCTCTGGCTGCTAGGCTTGCATGTTCTGAAAACTCAGTAGCTGCTTGAGCAGCAAAGGTAGCCTCCTTAAATTTCATGTTCCAATTTTGCCTGCCAACAAAAATATTACCATTACCATCTCAAGGAAATGATTGCCCATGTTCCAACCTTTCATCCTTGAAACCTAAGTGGCATGAACCAGCATCATCAACAGAATATTGCCTTGAAAGTTCTACAACAGCTCTGGTAGTTAGGCTTGCATATTCTGCAAACTCAGCTGCTGCTTAAGCAGCAGAGGTAGCATCCTTAAAGTTCATGTTCCAATTCTTCTTGCCAACAGAAAAATTACCATCTCCAGGAAATATTGCCCATGTTCCAATCATTCATCCTTGAAACCTAAGTGGCACGAACCACCATCATCAACATAATATTGCCTTGAAAGTTCTACAACAGCTTTGGCAGCTAGGCCTACATGTTCTGCAAACTCAGTCGTTGCTTGAGCAACAGTGGTAGCATCTTAAATTTCATGTTCCAATTCTTCCTGCCAACAGAAAAATACCATTACCATCTCCAGGAAATGATTGCCCATGTTCCAATCTTTCATCCTGGAAACCTAAGTGGCATGAACCACCATCATCAACACAATATTTCCTTAAAAGTTCTAAAACAGCTCTGGCAGCTAGGCCACTATGTTCTGCAAACTCAGTCGCTGCTTGAGCAGCAAAGGTAGCATCCTTAAATTTCATGTTCTAATTCAGTCTGTCAATAGAAAATTTACCATCTCCAGGAAATGATTGCTCATGTTCCAACCATTCATCCTTGAAACCTAAGTGGCATGAACCACTATCATCAACACAATATTGAATTGAAAGTTCTACTATATCTCTGGCAGCTAGGCTTGCATGTTCTGCAAACTCAGTCGCTGCTTGAGCAGTAGATGTAGCATCCTTCAATTTCATGTTCCAATTCTGCCTGCCAACAAAAATATTACCATTACATCTCTAGGAAATGATTGCCCATGTTCCAACCTTTCATCCTTGAAACCTAATTGGCATGAACCACCATCAACAACACAATATTGCATTGAAAGTTCTACTATATCTCTGGCAGCTAGGCTTGCATGTTCTGCAAACTCAGTAGCTGCTTGAGCAGCAGAGGTAGCCTCCTTAAATTTCATGTTCCAATTTTGCCTGCTAACAAAAATATTACCATTACCATCTCTAGGAAATGATTGCCCATGTTCCAACCTTTCATCCTTGAAACCTAAGTGGCATGAACCAGCATCATCAACACAATATTGCCTTGAAAGTTCTACAACAGCACTAGTAACTAGGCTTGCATATTCTGCAAACTCAGCTGCTGCTTGAGCAGCAGAGGTAGCATCCTTAAATTTCATGTTCCAATTCTTCTTGCCAACAGAAAAATTACCATCTCCAGAAAATGATTGCCCATGTTCCAACCATTCATCCTTGAAACCTAAGTGGCACGAACCACAATCATCAACATAATATTGCCTTGAAAGTTCTACAACAGCTTTGGCAGCTAGGCCTATATGTTCTGCAAAATCAGCCGCTGCTTGATCAATAGAGGTAGCATCCTTAAATTTGATGTTCCAATTCTGCCTGCCAACAGAAATATTACTACAACCACCTCCAGGAAATGATTGCCCATGTTCCAACCTTTCATCCTTGAAACCTAAGTGGCATGAACCACCATCAACAACACAATATTGCATTGAAATTTCTACTATATCTCTGGCTGCTAGGCTTGCATGTTCTGCAAACTCAGTAGCTGCTTGAGCAGCAAAGGTAGCCTCCTTAAATTTCATGTTCCAATTTTGCCTGCCAACAAAAATATTACCATTACCATCTCTAGGAAATGATTGCCCATGTTCCAACCTTTCATCCTTGAAACCTAAGTGGCATGAACCAGCATCATCAACAGAATATTACCTTGAAAGTTCTACAACAGCTCTGGTAGCTAGGCTTGCATATTCTGCAAACTCAGCTGCTGCTTAAGCAGCAGAGGTAGCATCCTTAAAGTTCATGTTCCAATTCTTCTTGCCAACAGAAAAATTACCATCTCTAGGAAATATTGCCCATGTTCCAATTATTCATCCTTGAAACCTAAGTGGCACGAACCACCATCATCAACATAATATTGCCTTGAAAGTTCTACAACAGCTTTGGCAGCTAGGCCTACATGTTCTGCAAACTCAGTCGTTGCTTGAGCAACAGAGGTAGCATCTTAAATTTCATGTTCCAATTCTTCCTGCCAACAGAAAAATACCATTACCATCTCCAGGAAATGATTGCCCATGTTCCAATCTTTCATCCTGGAAACCTAAGTGGCATGAACCACCATCATCAACACAATATTTCCTTAAAAGTTCTACAACAGCTCTGGCTGCTAGGCCACTATGTTCTGCAAACTCAGTTGCTGCTTGAGCAGCAAAGGTAGTATCCTTAAATTTCATGTTCTAATTCAGCCTGTCAATAGAAAATTTACCATCTCCAGGAAATGATTGCTCATGTTCCAACCATTCATCCTTGAAACATAAGTGGCCTGAACCACTATGATCAACACAATATTGTATTGAAAGTTCTACTATATCTCTGGCAGCTAGGCTAGCATGTTCTGCAAACTCAGTCGCTGCTTGAGCAGCAGATGTACCATCCTTCAATTTCATGTTCCAATTCTCCCTGCCAACAGAAATATTACCATTACATCTCTAGGAAATGATTGCCCATGTTCCAACCTTTCATCCTTGAAACCTAATTGGCATGAACCACCATCAACAACACAATATTGCATTGAAAGTTCTACTATATCTCTGGCACCTAGGCTTGCATGTTCTGCAAACTCAGTAGCTGCTTGAGCAGCAGAGGTAGCCTCCTTAAATTTCATGTTCCAATTTTGCCTGCTAACAAAAATATTACCATTACCATCTCTAGGAAATGATTGCCCATGTTCCAACCTTTCATCCTTGAAACCTAAGTGGCATGAACCAGCATCATCAACACAATATTGCCTTGAAAGTTCTACAACAGCACTAGTAACTAGGCTTGCATATTCTGCAAACTCAGCTGCTGCTTGAGCAGCAGAGGTAGCAACCTTAAATTTCATGTTCCAATTCTTCTTGCCAACAGAAAAATTACCATCTCCAGGAAATGATTGCCCATGTTTCAACCATACTTCCTTGAAACCTAAGTGGCATGAACCACAATCATCAACATAATATTACCTTGAAAGCTCTACAACAACACTGGCAGCTAGGCCTACATGTTCTGCAAACTCAACCACTGCTTGATCAACAGAGGTAGCATCCTTAAATTTGATGTTCCAATTCTGCCTGCCAAAAGAAAAATTACTACTACCACCTCCAGGAAATGATTGCCCATGTTCCAACCTTTCATCTTTGAAACCTAAGTGGCATGAACTACCATCATCAACATAATATTGCCTTGAAAGTTCTACAACAGCTCTGGCATCTAGGCTTGCATGTTCTGCAAACTCAGCCGCTGCTTGAGCAGCAGAGGTAGCAACCTTAACTTTCATGTTCCAATTCTACCTGCCAACAGAAAAATTACCATTACCATCTCTAGGAAATGATTGCCCATGTTCCAACCTTTCCACCTTGAAACCTAAGTTGCATGAACCACCATCATCAATATAATATATCCTTAAAAGTTCTACAACAGCTCTGGCAGCTAGGCTTGTATGTTCTGCAAACTCAGCCGTTGCTTGAGCAGCAGAGGTAGCATCATAAATTTCATGTTCCAATTCTGCCAGCCAACCGAAAAATTACCATTACCATCTCCAGGAAATGATTGCCCATGTTCCAATCTTTCATCCTGGAAACCTAAGTGGCATGAACCACCATCATCAACACAATAATTCCTTGAAAGTTCTACAACAGCTCTTGCAGCTATGCCACAATGTTCTGCAAACTCAGTCGCTTTTTGAGCAACAGAGGTAGCATCCTTAAATTTCATGTTCTAATTCTGCCTGCCAATAGAAAATTTACCATCTCCAGGAAATGATTGCCCATGTTCCAACCATTCATCCTTGAAACCTAAGTGGCATGAACCACTATCATCAACACAATATTGAATTGAAAGTTCTACTATATCTCTGGCAGCTAGGCTTGCATGTTCTGCAAACTCAGTCGCTGCTTGAGCAGTAGATGTAGCATCCTTAAATTTCATGTTCCAATTCTGCCTGCCAACAGAAATATTACCATTACCATCTCTAGGAAATGATTGCCCATGTTCCAACCTTTCATCCTTGAAACCTAAGTGGCATGAACCACGATCAACAACACAATATTGCATTGAAAGTTCTACTATATCTCTGGCAGCTAGGCTTGCATGTTCTGCAAACTCAGTAGCTGCTTGAGCAGCAGAGGTAGCCTCCTTAAATTTCATGTTCCAATTTTGCCTGCAAACAAAAATATTACCATTACCATCTCTAGGAAATGATTGCCCATGTACCAACCTTTCATCCTTGAAACCTAAGTGGCATGAACCAGCATCATCAACACAATATTGCCTTGAAAGTTCTACAATAGCTCTGGTAGCTAGGCTTGCATATTCTGCAAACTCAGCTGCTGCTTGAGCAGCAGAGGTAGCATCCTTAAATTTCATGTTCCAATTCTTCTTGCCAACAGAAAAATTACCATCTCCAGAAAATGATTGCCTATGTTCCAACCATTCATCCTTGAAACCTAAGTGGCACGAACCACCATCATCAACATAATATTGCCTTGAAAATTCTACAACAGCTTTGGCAGCTAGGCCTATATGTTCTGCAAAATCAGCCGCTGCTTGATCAATAGAGGTAGCATCCTTAAATTTGATGTTCCAATTCTGCCTGCCAACAGAAATATTACTACAACCACCTCCAGGAAATGATTGCCCATGTTCCAACCTTTCATCTTTGAAACCTAAGTGGCATGAACTACCATCATCAACATAATATTGCCTTGAAAGTTCTACAACAGCTCTGGCATCTAGGCTTGCATGTTCTGCAAATTCAGCCGCTGCTTGAGCAGCAGAGGTAGCATCCTTAAATTTCATGTTCCAATTCCACCTGCCAACAGAAACAATTTCCATTACCATCTCCAGGAAATGATTGCCCATGTTCCAACCTTTCCACCTTGAAACCTATGTTGCATGAACCACCATCATCAGCACAATATATCCTTGAAAGTTCTACAACAGCTCTGGCAGCTAGGCTTGCATGTTCTGCAAACTCAGCCGTTGCGTGAGCAGCAGAGGTAGCATAATAAATTTCATGTTCCAATTCTGCCTGCCAACAGAAAAATTACCATTACCATCTCCAGGAAATGATTGCCCATGTTCCAATCTTTCATCCTTAAAACCTAAGTGGCATGAACCACCATCATCAACACAATATTTCCTTGAAAGTTCTATAACAGCTTTGGAAGCTAGGCCACCATGTTCTGCAAACTAAGTCGCTGCTTGAGCAGCAGAGGTAGCATCCTTAAATTTCATGTTCTAATTCTGCCTGCCAATAGAAAATTTACCATCTCCAGGAAATGATTGCCCATGTTCCAACCATTCATCCTTGAAACCTAAGTGGCATGAACCACCATCATCAACACAATATTGCATTGAAAGTTCTACTATATCTCTGGCAGCTAGGCTTGCATGTTCTGCAAACTCAGTCGCTGCTTGAGCAGCAGAGGTAGCATCCTTAAATTTCATGTTCCAATTCTGCCTGCCAACAGAAATATTACCATTACCATCTCTAGGAAATGATTGCCCATGTTCCAACCTTTCATCCTTAAAACCTAAGTGGCATGAACCACCATCATCAACATAATATTGCCTTGAAAGTTCTACAACAGCTCTGGTAGCTAAGCTTGAATGTTATGCAAAGTCAGCCTCTACTTGAGCAGCAGAGGTAGCATCCTTAAATTTCATGTTCCAATTATGCCTGCCAACAGAAAAATTACCATTACCATCTCCAGGAAATGATTGCCCATGTTCCAACCTTTCATCCTTGAAACCTAAATGGCATTAACCAACATCATCAACAGAATATAGCCTTGAAAGTTCTACAACAGCTCTGGCAGCTAGGCTTGCATGTTCTGCAAACTGAGTAGCTGTTTGAGCAGCAGAGTTAGCGTCCTTAAATTTCGTGTTCCAATTCTGCCTGCCAACAAAAAGATTACCATTACCATCTCTAGGAAATGATTGCCTATGTTCCAACCTTTCATCCTTGAAACCTAAGTGGCATGAACCAGCATCATCAACACAATATTGCCTTGAAAGTTTTACAACAACTCTGGCAGCTAGGCTTGCATATTCTGCAAACTCAGCTGCTGCTTGAGCAGCAGAGGTAGCATCCTTAAATTTCATGTTCCAATTCTGCTTGCCAACAGAAAAATTACCATCTCCAGGAAATAATTGCCCATGTTCCAACCTTTCATCCTTGAATCCTAAGTGGCATGAACCACCATCATCAACATAATATTGCCTTGAAAGTTCTACAACAGCTCTGGGAGCTAGGCCTGCATGTTCTGCAAACTCAGCCGCTGCTTGAGCAGTAGAGGTAACATCCTTAAATTTCATGTTCCAATTCTACTTGCCAACAGAAAAATTACAATTACAATTTGAAACCTAAGTGGCATGAACCATCATCATCAACACAATATAGCCTTGAAAGTTCTACAACAGCTCTGGCAGCTAGGCTTACATGTTCTGCAAACTCAGCCGTTGCTTGAGCAGCAGCGGTAGCATCATAAATTTCATGTTCCAATTCTGCCTCCCAGCAGAACAATTACCATTACCATTTACAGGAAATGATTGCCCATGTTCCAACCTTTCATCCTTGAAACCTAAGTGGCATGAACCACCATTATCAACACAATATTTCCTTGAAAGTTCTACAACAGCTCTGGCAGCTAGGCAACCATGTTCAGCAAACTCAGCCGCTGCTTGAGCAGCAGAGGTAGCATCCTTAAATTTCATGTTCTAATTCTGCCTGCCAATAGAAAATTTACCATCTCCAGGAAATGATTGCCCATGTTCCAACCTTTCATCCTGGAAACCTAAATGGCATGAACCACCATCAACAACACAATATTGCATTGAAAGTTCTACTATATGTATGGCATCTAGGCTTGCATGTTCTACAAACTCAGTAGCTGCTTGAGCAGCAGAGGTAGCATCCTTAAATTTCATGTTCCAATTCTGCCTTCCAACAAAAATATTACCATTATAATCTCTAGGAAATGATTGCCCATGTTCCAACCTTTCATCCTTGAAACCTAAGTGGCATGAACCAGCATCATCAACACAATATTGCCTTGAAAGTTCTACAACAGCTCTGGCAGCTAGGCTTGCATATTCTGCAAACTCAGCTGTTGCTTGAGCAGCAGAGGTAGCATCCTTAAATTTCATGTTCCAATTCTGCTTGCCAACAGAAAAATTAACATCTCCAAGAAATGATTGCCCATGTTCCAACCTTTCATCCTTGAAACCTAAGTGGCATGAACCACCATCATCAACATAATATTGCCTTGAAAGTTCTACAACAGCTCTGGCAGCTAGGCCTGCATATTCTGCAAACTCAGCCGCTGCTTGAGTAGCACAGGTAGCATCCTTAAATTTCATGTTCCAATTCTACCTGCCAACAGAACAATTACAATTACCATCTCCAGGAAATGATTGCCCATGTTCCAACCTTTCTTCTTTGAAACCTAAGTAGCATGACCCACCATCATCAACACAATATTGCCTTGAAAGCTCTACAACAGCTCTGGCAGCTAGGCTTGCATGTTCTGAAAAATTAGCCGCTGCTTGAGCAACAAAGGTAGCATCCTTAAATTTTATGTTCCAATTCTACCTACCAACAGAAAAATTACTACTACCACCTCCAGGAAATGATTGCCCATGTTCCAACCTTTCATCTTTGGAACCTAAGTGGCATGAACTACCATCATCAAAATAATATTGCCTTTAAAGTTCTACAACAGCTCTGGCAGCTAGGCTTGCATGTTCTGCAAACTCAGCCGCTGCTTGAGTAGCAGAGGTAGCATCCTTAAATTTCATTTTCCAATTCTACCTGCCAACAGAAAAATTACCATTACCATCTCTAGGAAATGATTGCCCATGTTCCAACCTTTCAACCTTGAAACCTAAGTGGCATAAACCACCACCATCAAAACAATATAGCCTTTAAAGTTCTACAACAGCTCCAGCAGCTAGGCTTGCTTGTTCTGCAAACTCAGCCATTGCTTGAGCAGCAGAGGTAGCATCATAAATTTCATGTTCCAATTCTGCCTCCCAGCAGTAAAATTACCATTACCATCTCCAGGAAATGACTGCCCATGTTCCAACCTTTCATCCTTGAAACCTAAGTGGCATGAACCACCATCATCAACACAATATTTCCTTGAAAGTTCTACAACAGCTCTGGCAGCTAGGCCACCATGTTCAGCAAACACAGCCGCTGCTTGAGCAGCAGAGGTAGCATCCTTAAATTTCATGTTCTAATTCTGCCTGCCAATAGAAAATTTACCATCTCCAGGAAATGATTGCCCATGTTCCAACCTTTCATCCTGGAAACCTAAATGGCATGAACCACCATCAACAACACAATATTGCATTGAAAGTTCTACTATATCTATGGCATCTAGGCTTGCATGTTCTACAAACTCAGTAGCTGCTTGAGCAGCAGAGGTAGCATCCTTAAATTTCATGTTCCAATTCTGCCTGCCAACAAAAATATTACCATTACCATCTCTAGGAAATGATTGCCCATGTTCCAACCTTTCATCCTTGAAACCTAAGTGGCATGAACCAGCATCATCAACACAATATTGCCTTGAAAGTTCTACAATAGCTCTGGCAGCTAGGCTTGCATATTCTGCAAACTCAGCTGCTGCTTGAGCAGCAGAGGTAGCATCCTTAAATTTCATGTTCCAATTCTGCTTGCCAACAGAAAAATTAACATCTCCAAGAAATGATTGCCCATGTTCCAACCTTTCATCCTTGAAACCTAAGTGGCATGAACCACCATCATCAACATAATATTGCCTTGAAAGTTCTACAACAGCTCTGGCAGCTAGGCTTGCATATTCTGCAAACTCAGCCGCTGCTTGAGTAGCAGAGGTAGCATCCTTAAATTTCATGTTCCAATTCTACCTGCCAACAGAAGAATTACACTTACCATCTCCAGGAAATGATTGCCCATGTTCCAACCTTTCTTCTTTGAAACCTAAGTAGCATGAACCACCATCATCAACACAATATTTCCTTGAAAGCTCTACAACAGCTCTGGCAGCTAGGCTTGCATGTTCTGAAAAATTAGCCGCTGCTTGAGCAACAGAGGTAGCATCCTTAAATTTTATGTTCCAATTCTACCTACCAACAGAAAAATTACTACTACCACCTCCAGGAAATGATTGCCAATGTTCCAACCTTTCATCTTTGGAACCTAAGTGGCATGAACTACCATCATCAAAATAATATTGCCTTTAAAGTTCTACAACAGCTCTGGCAGCTAGGCTTGCATGTTCTGCAAACTCAGCCGCTGCTTGTGTAGCAGAAGTAGCATCCTTAAATTTCATTTTCCAATTCTACCTGCCAACAGAAAAATTACCATTACCATCTCTGGGAAATGATTGCCCATGTTCCAACCTTTCAACCTTGAAACCTAAGTGGCATAAACCACAATCATCAACACAATATAGCCTTGAAAGTTCTACAACAGCTCTAGCAGCTAGGCTTGCATGTTCTGCAAACTCAGCCATTGCTTGAGCAGCAGAGGTAGCATCATAAATTTCATGTTCCAATTCTGCCTCCCAGCAGAAAAATTACCATTACCATCTCCAGGAAATGATTGCCCATGTTCCAACCTTTCATCCTTGAAACCTAAGTGGCATGAACCACCATCATCAACACAATATTTCCTTGAAAGTTCTACAACAGCTCTGGCAGCTAGGCCACCATGTTCAGCAAACTCAGCCGCTGCTTGAGCAGCAGAGGTAGCATCCTTAAATTTCATGTTCTAATTCTGCCTGCCAATAGAAAATTTACCATCTCCAGGAAATGATTGCCCATGTTCCAACCTTTCATCCTGGAAACCTAAATGGCATGAACCACCATCAACAACACAATATTGCATTGAAAGTTCTACTATATCTATGGCATCTAGGCTTGCATGTTCTACAAACTCAGTAGCTGCTTGAGCAGCAGAGGTAGCATCCTTAAATTTCATGTTCCAATTCTGCCTGCCAACAAAAATATTACCATTACCATCTTTAGGAAATGATTGCCCATGTTCCAACCTTTCATCCTTGAAACCTAAGTGGCATGAACCAGCATCATCAACACAATATTGCCTTGAAAGTTCTACAACAGCTCAGGCAGCTAGGCTTGCATATTCTGCAAACTCAGCTGTTGCTTGAGCAGCAGAGGTAGCATCCTTAAATTTCATGTTCCAATTCTGCTTGCCAACAGAAAAATTAACATCTCCAAGAAATGATTGCCCATGTTCCAACCTTTCATCCTTGAAACCTAAGTGGCATGAACCACCATCATCAACATAATATTGCCTTGAAAGTTCTACAACAGCTCTGGCAGCTAGGCCTGCATATTCTGCAAACTCAGCCGCTGCTTGAGTAGCAGAGGTAGCATCCTTAAATTTCATGTTCCAATTCTACCTGCCAACAGAAGAATTACACTTACCATCTCCAGGAAATGATTGCCCATGTTCCAACCTTTCTTCTTTGAAACCTAAGTAGCATGAACGACCATCATCAACACAATATTGCCTTGAAAGCTCTACAACAGCTCTGGCAGCTAGGCCTGCATGTTCTGAAAAATTAGCCGCTGCTTGAGCAACAGAGGTAGCATCCTTAAATTTTATGTTCCAATTCTACCTACCAACAGAAAAATTACTACTACCACCTCCAGGAAATGATTGCCCATGTTCCAACCTTTCATCTTTGGAACCTAAGTGGCATGAACTACCATCATCAAAATAATATTGCCTTTAAAGTTCTACAACAGCTCTGGCAGCTAGGCTTGCATGTTCTGCAAACTCAGCCGCTGCTTGAGTAGCAGAAGTAGCATCCTTAAATTTCATTTTCCAATTCTACCTGCCAACAGAAAAATTACCATTACCATCTCTAGGAAATGATTGCCCATGTTCCAACCTTTCAACCTTGAAACCTAAGTGGCATAAACCACCATCATCAACACAATATAGCCTTGAAAGTTCTACAATAGCTCTGGCAGCTAGGCTTGCATGTTCTGCAAACTCAGCCGCTGCTTGAGTAGCAGAAGTAGCATCCTTAAATTTCATGTTCCAATTCTGCCCCCCAGCAGAAAAATTACCATTACCATCTCCAGGAAATGATTGCCCATGTTCCAACCTTTCATCCTTGAAACCTAAGTGGCATGAACCACCATCATCAACACAATATTTCCTTGAAAGTTCTACAACAGCTCTGGCAGCTAGGCCACCATGTTCAGCAAACTCAGCCGCTGCTTGAGCAGCAGAGGTAGCATCCTTAAATTTCATGTTCTAATTCTGCCTGCCAATAGAAAATTTACCATCTCCAGGAAATGATTGCCCATGTTCCAACGTTTCATCCTGGAAACCTAAATGGCATGAACCACCAACAACAACACAATATTGCATTGAAAGTTCTACTATATCTATGGCATCTAGGCTTGCATGTTCTGCAAACTCAGTAGCTGCTTGAGCACCAGAGGTAGCATCCTTAAATTTCATGTTCCAATTCTGCATGCCAACAAAAATATTACCATTACTATCTCTAGGAAATGATTGCCCATGTTCCAACCTTTCATCCTTGAAACCTAAGTGGCATGAACCAGCATCATCAACACAATATTGCCTTGAAAGTTCTACAACAGCTCTGGCAGCTAGGCTTGCATATTCTGCAAACTCAGCTGTTGCTTGAGCAGCAGAGGTAGCATCCTTAAATTTCATGTTCCAATTCTGCTTGCCAACAGAAAAATTACCATCTCCAGGAAATGATTGCCCATGTTCCAACCTTTCTTCTTTGAAACCTAAGTAGCATGAACCACCATCATCAACACAATATTGCCTTGAAAGCTCTACAACAGCTCTGGCAGCTAGGCTTGCATGTTCTGAAAAATCAGCCGCTGCTTGAGCAACAGAGGTAGCATCCTTAAATTTTATGTTCCAATTCTACCTACCAACAGAAAAATTACTACTACCACCTCCAGGAAATGATTGCCCATGTTCCAACCTTTCATCTTTGGAACCTAAGTGGCATGAACTACCATCATCAAAATAATATTGCCTTTAAAGTTCTACAACAGCTCTGGCAGCTAGGCTTGCATGTTCTGCAAACTCAGCCGCTGCTTGAGTAGCAGAAGTGGCATCCTTAAATTTCATTTTCCAATTCTACCTGCCAACAGAAAAATTACCATTACCATCTCTAGGAAATGATTGCCCATGTTCCAACCTTTCAACCTTGAAACCTAAGTGGCATAAACCACCATCATCAACACAATATAGCCTTGAAAGTTCTACAACAGCTCTAGCAGCTAGGCTTGCTTGTTCTGCAAACTCAGCCATTGCTTGAGCAGCAGAGCTAGCATCATAAATTTCATGTTCCAATTCTGCCCCCCAGCAGAAAAATTACCATTACCATCTCCAGGAAATGATTGCCCATGTTCCAACCTTTCATCCTTGAAACCTAAGTGGCATGAACCACCATCATCAACACAATATTTCCTTGAAAGTTCTACAACAGCTCTGGCAGCTAGGCCACCATGTTCAGCAAACGCAGCCGCTGCTTGAGCAGCAGAGGTAGCATCCTTAAATTTCATGTTCTAATTCTGCCTGCCAATAGAAAATTTACCATCTCCAGGAAATGATTGCCCATGTTCCAACGTTTCATCCTGGAAACCTAAATGGCATGAACCACCAACAACAACACAATATTGCATTGAAAGTTCTACTATATCTATGGCATCTAGGCTTGCATGTTCTGCAAACTCAGTAGCTGCTTGAGCACCAGAGGTAGCATCCTTAAATTTCATGTTCCAATTCTGCATGCCAACAAAAATATTACCATTACTATCTCTAGGAAATGATTGCCCATGTTCCAACCTTTCATCCTTGAAACCTAAGTGGCATGAACCAGCATCATCAACACAATATTGCCTTGAAAGTTCTACAACAGCTCTGGCAGCTAGGCTTGCATATTCTGCAAACTCAGCTGTTGCTTGAGCAGCAGAGGTAGCATCCTTAAATTTCATGTTCCAATTCTGCTTGCCAACAGAAAAATTACCATCTCCAGGAAATGATTGCCCATGTTCCAACCTTTCATCCTTGAAACCTAAGTAGCATGAACCACCATCATCAACACAATATTGCCTTGAAAGTTCTACAACAGCTCTAGCAACTAGGCTTGCATGTTCTGCAAAATCAGCCACTGCTTGAGCAACAGAGGTAGCATCCTTAAATTTTATGTTCCAATTCTACCTGCCAACAGAATAATTACTACTACGACCTCCAGGAAATGATTGCCCATGTTCCAACCTTTCATCTTTGGAACCTAAGTGGCATGAACTACCATCATCAACATAATATTGCCTTGAAAGTTCTACAACAGCTCTGGCAGCTAGGCTTGCATATTCTGCAAACTCAGACGTTCCTTGAGCAGTAGAGATAGCATCCTTAAATTTCATTTTCCAATTCTACCTGCCAACAGAAAAATTACAATTACCATCTCCAGGAAATGATTGCCCATGTTCGAACTTTTCAAGCTTGAAACATAAGTGGCATGAACCACCATCATCAACACAATATAGCCTTGAAAGTTCTACAACAGCTCTGGCAGCTAGGCTTGCATATTCTGCAAACTCAGCCGTTGCTTGAGCAGCAGAGGTAGCATCATAAATTTCATGTTCCAATTTTGCCTGCCAACAGAAAAATTACCATTACCATCTCCAGGAAATGATTGCCCATGTTCCAACCTTTCATCCTTGAAACCTAAGTGGCATGAACCACCATCATCAACACAATATTTCCTTGAAAGTTCTACAACAGCTCTGGCAGCTAGGCCACCATGTTCAGCAAACTCAGCCGCTGCTTGAGCAGCAGAGGTAGCATCCTTAAATTTCATGTTCTAATTCTGCCTGCCAATAGAAAATTTACCATCTCCAGGAAATGATTGCCCATGTTCCAACCTTTCATCCTGGAAACCTAAATGGCATGAACCACCAACAACAACACAATATTTCATTGAAGGTTCTACTATATCTATGGCATCTAGGCTTGCATGTTCTGCAAACTCAGTAGCTGCTTGAGCACCAGAGGTAGCATCCTTAAATTTCATGTTCCAATTTTGCATGCCAACAAAAATATTACCATTACCATCTCTAGGAAATGATTGCCCATGTTCCAACCTTTCATCCTTGAAACCTAAGTGGCATGAACCAGCATCATCAACACAATATTGCCTTGAAAGTTCTACAACAGCTCTGGCAGCTAGGCTTGCATATTTTGCAAACTCAGCTGTTGCTTGAGCAGCAGAGGTAGCATCCTTAAATTTCATGTTCCAATTCTGCTTGCCAACAGAAAAATTACCATCTCCAGGAAATGATTGCCCATGTTCCAACCTTTCATCCTTGAAACCTAAGTGGCATGAACCACCATCATCAACAAAATATTGCCTTGAAAGTTCTACAACAGCTCTGGCAGCTGGGCCTGCATATTCTGCAAACTCAGCCGCTGCTTGAGCAGCAGAGGTAGCATCCTTAAATTCCATGTTCCAATTCTACCTGCCAACAGAAAAATTACAATTACCATCTCCAGGAAATAATTGCCCATATTCCAACCTTTCTTCTTTGAAACCTAAGTAGCATGAACCACCATCATCAACACAATATTGCCTTGAAAGCTCTACAACAGCTCTGGCAGCTAGGCTTGCATGTTCTGAAAAATCAGCCGTTGCTTGAGCAACAGAGGGAGCATCCTTAAATTTTATTTTCCAATTCTACCTACCAACAGAAAAATTACTACTACCACCTCCAGGAACTGATTGCCAATGTTCCAACCTTTCATCTTTGGAACCTAAGTGGCAAGAACTACCATCATCAACATAAAATTGCCTTGAAAGTTCTACAACAGCTCTGGCAGCTAGGCTTGCATATTCTGCAAACTCAGCCGCTGCTTGAGCAGCAGAGCTAGCATCCTTAAATTTCATGTTCCAATTCTACCTGCCAACAGAAATATTACAATTACCATCTCTAGGAAATGATTGCCAATGTTCCAACCTTTCTTCTTTGAAACCTAAGTAGCATGAACCACCATCATCAACACAATATTGCCTTGAAAGTTCTACAACAGCTCTGGCAGCTAGGCTTGCATGTTCTGCAAAATCAGCCGCTGCTTGAGCAACAGAGGTAGCATCCTTAAATTTTATGTTCCAATTCTACTTGCCAACAGAAAAATTACTACTACCACCTCCAGGAAATGATTGCCCATGTTCCAACCTTTAATCTTTGGAACTTAAGTGGCATGAACTACCATCATCAACATAATATTGCCTTGAAAGTTCTACAACAGCTCTGGCAGCGAGGCTTGCATATTCTGCAAACTCAGCCGCTGCTTGAGCAGCAGAGGTAGCATCCTTAAATTTCATGTTCCAATTCTACCTGCCAATAGAAAAATTACAATTACCATCTCCAGGAAATGATTGCCCATGTTCCAACCTTTCTTCTTTGAAACCTAAGTAGCATGAACAACCATCATCAACACAATATTGCCTTGAAAGTTCTACAACAGCTCTAGCAGCTAGGCTTGCATGTTCTGCAAAATCAGCCGCTGCTTGAGCAACAGAGGTAGCATCCTTAAATTTTATGTTCCAATTCTACCTACCAACAGAAAAATTACTACTACCACCTCCAGGAAATGATTGGCCATGTTCCAACCTTTCATCTTTGGAACCTAAGTGGCATGAACTACCATCATCAAAATAATATTGCCTTTAAAGTTCTACAACAGCTCTGGCAGCTAGGCTTGCATGTTCTGCAAACTCAGCCGCTGCTTGAGCAGCAGACGTAGCATCATAAATTTCATGTTCCAATTCTGCCTGCCAGCAGAAAAATTACCATTACCATCTCCAGGAAATGATTGCCCATGTTCCAACCTTTCACCTTGAAACTTAAGTGGCATGAAGCACCATTATCAACACTATATTTCCTTGAAAGTTCTACAACTGCTCTGGCAGCTAGGCCACTTTGTTCTGCAAACTCAGTCGCTGCTTGAGCAGCAGAGGTAGCATCCTTAAATTTCATGTTCTAATTCTGCCTGCAAATAGAAAATTTACCATCTCCAGGAAATGATTGCCCATGTTCCAACCTTTCATCCTTGAAACCTAAGTGGCATGAACCACCATCAACAACACAATATTGCATTGAAAGTTCTACTATATCTCTAGCAGCTAGGCTTGCATGTTCTGCAAACTCAGTAGCTGCTTGAGCAGCAGAGGTAGCCTCCTTAAATTTCATGTTCCAATTCTGCCTGCCAACAAAAATATGACCATTAACATCTCTAGGAAATGATTGCCCATGTTCCAACCTTTCATCCTTGAAACCTAAGTGGCATGAACCAGTATCATCAACACAATATTGCCTTGAAAGTTTTACAACAGTTCTGGCAGCTAGGCTTGCATATTCTGCAAACTCAGCTGCTGCTTAAGCAGCAGAGGTAGCATCCTTAAATTTCATGTTCCAACTCTGCTAGCCAACAGAAAAATTACCATCTCAAGGAAATGATTGCCCATGTTCCAACCTTTCATCCTTGAAACCTAAGTGGCATGAACCACCATCATCAACACAATATTGCCTTGAAAGTTCTACAACAGCTCTGGCATCTAGGCTTGCATGTTCTGCAAAATCAGCCGCTGCTTGATCAACAGAGGTAGCATCCTTAAATTTCATGTTCCAATTCTGCCTGCCAACAGAAATATTACTACTACCACCTTCAGTAAATGATTTCCCATGTTCCAACCTTTCATATTTGTAACCTAATTGGCATGAACTACCATTATCAACATAATATTGCGTTGAAAGTTCTACAACCGCTCTGGAAGCTAGGCTTGTATGTTCTGCAAACTCAGCCGCTGCTAGAGCTGCAGATGTAGCATCCTTAAATTTCATGTTCCAATTCTACCTGCCAACAGAAAAATTACCATTACCATCTCCCGGAAATGATAGCCCATGTTCCATCCTTTCAACCTTGAAAACTAAGGGCATGAACCACCATCATCAACACAATATATCCTTGAAAGTACTTCAACAACTCTGGCAGCTAGGCTTGCATGTTCTGCAAACTCAGCCGTTGCATGAGTAGCAGAGGTAGCATCATAAATATCATGTTCCAATTCTGCCTGCCAATAGAAAAATTACCATTACCATCTCCAGGAAATGATTGCCCATGTTCCAATATTTCATCCTTGAAACCTAAGTGGCATGAACCACCATCATCAACATAATATTTCCTTGAAAGTTCTACAACAGCTCTGGAAGCTAGGCTTGCATATTCTGCAAACTCAGCTGCTGCTTGAGCAGCAAAGGTAGCATCCTTAAATTTCTTGTTCCAATTCTGCTTGCCAACAGAAAAATTACCATCTCGAGGAAATGATTGCCCATGTTCCAACCTTTCATCCTTGAAACCTAAGTGGCATGAACCACCATCATCAACACAATATTGCCTTTAAAGCTCTACAAAAGCTCTGGCAGCTAAGCTTGAATGTTATGCAAAGTCAACCTCTACTTGAGTAGCTGAGGTAACATCCTTAAATTTCATGTTCCAATTATGCCTGCCAAAAGAAACAATTACCATTACCATCTCCAGGAAATGATTGCCCATGTTCAAACCTTTCATCCTTGAAACTTAAGTGGCATCAACCAGCATCATCAACACAATATAGCCTTGAAAGTTCTACAACAGCTCTGGCAGCTAGGCTTGCATGTTCTCCAAACTCAGCCGCTGCTTGGGCAGTAGAGGTAGCATCCTTAAATTTCATGTTCCAATTCTACTTGCCAACAGAAAAATTACAATTACCAACTCCAGGAAATGATTTCCTATGTTCCAACCTTTCATCTTTGAAACCTAAGTGGCATGAACCACCATCATCAACACAATATTGCCTTGAAAGTTCTACAACAGCTCTGGCAACTAGGCTTGCATGTTCTGCAAAATCAGCCGCTGCTTGAGCAACAGAGATAGCATCATAAATTTCATGTTCCAATACATCCTGCCAACAGAAAAATTACCATTACCATCTCCAGGAAATGATTGCCCATGTTCCAACCTTTCATCCTTGAAACCTAAGTGGCATGAACCACCATTATCAACACAGTATTTCCTTGAAAGTTCTACAACAGCTCTGGCAGCTAGGCCTACATGTTCTGCAAACTCAGCTGCTGCTTGAGCAGTAGACGGAGCATCTTTAAATTTCATGTTCTAATTCTGCCTGCCAACTAAATATTTACCATTACGATCTATAGGAAATGATTGCCCATGTTCCAACCTTTCATCCTTGAAACCCAAGTGGCATGAACCACCATCATCAACACAATACTGCCTTTAAAGCTCTACAACAGCTCTGGCAGCTAAGCTTGAATGTTATGCAAAGTCAACCTCTACTTGAGCAGCTGAGGTAACATCCTTAAATTTCATGTTCCAATTATGCCTGCCAAAAGAAACAATTACCATTACCATCTCCAGGAAATGATTGCCCATGTTCAAACCTTTCCTCCTTGAAACTTAAGTGGCATCAACCAGCATCATCAACACAATATTGCCTTGAAAGGTCTACAACAGCTCTGGCAACTAGGCTTGCATGTTCTGCAAACTCAGTCGCTGCTTGAGCAGTAGAGGTAGCATCCTTAAATCTCATGTTCCAATTCTTCTTGCCAACAGAAAAATTACAATTACCAACTCCAGGAAATGATTTCCTATGTTCCAACCTTTCATCTTTGAAACCTAAGTGGCATGAACCACCATAATCAACACAATATTGCCTTGAAAGTTCTACAACAGCTCTGGCAACTAGGCTTGCATGTTCTGCAAAATCAGCCGCTGCTTGAGCAATAGAGATAGCATCATAAACTTCATGTTCCAATACATCCTGCCAACAGAAAAATTACCATTACCATCTCCAGGAAATGATTGCCCATGTTCCAACCTTTCATCCTTGAAACCTAAGTGGCATGAACCACCATTATCAACACAGTATTTCCTTGAAAGTTCTATAACAGCTCTGGCAGCTAGGCCTACATGTTCTGCAAACTCAGCTGCTGCTTGAGCAGTAGAGGTAGCATCCTTAAATTTCATGTTCTAATTCTACTTGCCAACAGAAAAATTACAATTACCATCTCCAGGAAATGATTTCCTATGTTCCAACCTTTAATCTTTGAAACCTAAGTGGCATGAACCACCATCATCAAAACAATATTGCCTTGAAAGTTCTACAACAGCTTTGGCAGCTAGATTTGCATGTTCTGCAAAATCAGCCGCTGCTTGAGCAACAGAGGTAGCATCCTTAAATTTCATGTTCCAATTCTGCCTGCCAACAGAAACATTACTACTACCACCTCCAGGAAATGATTGCCCATGTTCCAACATTTCATCTTTGAAACCTAAGTGGCTTGAACTACCATCATCAAAATAATATTGCCTTGAAAGTTCTACAACAGCTCTAGCAGCTAGGCTTGCATGTTCTGCAAACTCAGCCACTGCTTGAGCAGCATATGTAGCATCCTTAAATTTCATTTTCCAATTCTACCTGCCAATAGAAAAATTACCATTACCATCTCCAGGAAATGATTGCCCATGTTCCAACCTTTCAACCTTGAAACCTAAGTGGCATGAACCACCATCATCAACACAATATAGCCTTAAAGTTCTACAACAACTCTGGCAGCTAGGCTTACATGTTCTGCAAACTCAGTCGTTGCTTGAGCAGCAGAGGTAGCATCCTTAAATTTCATTTTCCAATTCTACCTGCCAACAGAAAAATTACCATTACCATCTCCAGGAAATAATTGCCCATGTTCCAACCTTTCAACCTTGAAACCTAAGTGGCATGAACCACCATCATCAACACAATATAGCCTAGAAAGTTCTGCAACAGCTCTGGCAGCTAGGCTTGCATGTTCTGCAAACTCAGCCGTTTCTTGAGCAGCAGAGGTAGCATCATAAATTTCATGTTCCAATTCTGCCTCCCAGCAGAAAAATTACCATTACCATCTACAGAAAATGATTGCCCATGTTCCAACCTTTCATCCTTGAAACCTAAGTGGCATGAACCACCATCATCAACACAATATTTCCTTGAAAGTTCTACAACAGCTCTGGCAGCTAGGCCACCATGTTCAGCAAACTCAGCCGCTGCTTGAGCAGCAGAGGTAGCATCCTTAAATTTCATGTTCTAATTCTGCCTGCCAATAGAAAATTTACCATCTCCAGGAAATGATTGCCCATGTTCCAACCTTTCATCCTGGAAACCTAAATGGCATCAACTACCATCAACAACACAATATTGCATTGAAAGATCTACTACATCTATGGCATCTAGGCTTGAATGTTCTGCAAACTCAGTAGCTGCTTGAGCAGCAGAGGTAGCATCCTTAAATTTCATTTTCCAATTCTACCTGCCAACAGAAAAATTACCATTACCATCTCCAGGAAATGATTGCCCATGTTCCAACCTTTCAACCTTGAAACCTAAGTGGCATGAACCACCATCATCAACACAATATAGCCTAGAAAGTTCTACAACAGCTCTGGCAGCTAGGCTTGCATGTTCTGCAAACTCAGCCGTTGCTTTAGCAGTAGAGGTAGCATCATAAATTTCATGTTTCAATTCTTCCTCCCAGCAGAAAAATTACCATTACCATCTCCATGAAATGATTGCCCATGTTCCAACCTTTCATCCTTGAAACCTAAGTGGCATGAACCACCATCATCAACACAATATTTCCTTGAAAGTTCTACAACAGCTCTGGCAGCTAGGCTACCATGTTCAGCAAACTCAGCCGCTGCTTGAGCAGCAGAGGTAGCATCCTTAAATTTCATGTTCTAATTCTGCCTGCCAATAGAAAATTTACCATCTCCAGGAAATGATTGCCCATGTTCCAACCTTTCATCCTGGAAACCTAAATGGCATTAACTACCATCAACAACACAATATTGCATTGAAAGATCTACTATATCTATGGCATCTAGGCTTGCATGTTCTGCAAACTCAGTAGCTGCTTGAGCAGCAGAGGTAGCATCCTTAAATTTCATGTTCCAATTCTGCTTGCCAACAGAAAAATTATTATCTCCAAGAAATGATTGCCCATGTTCCAACCTTTCATCCTTGAAACCTAAGTGGCATGAACCACCATCATCAACACAATATTCCCTTGAAAGTTCTACAACAGCTCTGGCAGCTAGGCCTGCATATTCTGCAAACTCAGCCGCTGCTTGAGCAGTAGAGGCAGCATCCTTAAATTTCATGTTCCAATTCTACCTGCCAACAGAAAAATTACAATTACAATCTCCAGGAAATGATTGCCCATGTTCCAACCTTTCTTCTTTGAAACCTAAGTAGCATGAAACACCATCATCAACACAATATTGCCTTGAAAATTCTTCAACAGCTCTGGCAGCTAGGCTTGCATGTTCTGCAAAATTAGCCACTGCTTGAGCAACAGGGGTAGCATCCTTAAATTGTATGTTCCAATTCTACCTGCCAACAGAAAAATTACTACTACCACCTCCAGGAAATGATTGCCCATGTTCCAACTATTCATCTTTGGAACCTAAGTGGCATGAAGTACCATCATCAACATAATATTGCCTTGAAAGTTCTACAACAGCTCTGGCAGCTATTCTTGCATATTCTGCAAACTCAGCCACTGCTTGAGCAGCAGAGGTAGCATCCTTAAATTTCATGTTCGAATTCTACCTGCCAACAGAAAAATTACAATTACCATCTCTAGGAAATGATTGCACATGTTCCAACCTTTCTTCTTTGAAACCTAAGTAGCATGAACCACCATCATCAACACAATATTGCCTTGAAAGTTTACAACAGCTCTAGCAGCTAGGATTGCATGTTCTGCAAAATCGGCCGCTGCTTGAGCAACAGAGGTAGCTTCCTTAAATTTTATGTTCCAATTCTACCTCCCAATAGAAAAATTACTACTACCACCTCCAGGAAATGATTGCCCATGTTCCAACCTTTCATCTTTCGAACCTAAGTGGCATGAACTACCATCATCAACACACTATTACCTTTAAAGTTCTACAATAGCTCTAGCAGCTAGGATTGCATATTCTACAAACTCAGCCGCTGCTTGAGCAGCAGAGATAGCATCCTTAAATTTCATTTTCCAATTCTGCCTGCCAACAGAAAAATTACTATTACCATCTCCAGGAAATGATTGCCCATGTTCCAACCCTTCAACCTTGAAACCTAAGTGGCATGAACCACCATCATCAACACAATATAGCCTTGAAAGTTCTACAACAGCTCTGGCAGCTAGGCTTGCATATTCTGCAAACTTAGTCGTTGCTTGAGCAGCAGAGGTAGCATCATAAATTTAATGTTCCAATTCTGCCTGCCAACAGAAATATTACCATTACCATCTCCAGGAAATGATTTCCCATGTTCCAATATTTCGTCCTTGAAACCTAAGTGTCATGAACCACCATCATCAACACAATATAGCCTAGAAAGTTCTACAACAGCTCTGGCAGCTAGGCTTGCATGTTCTGCAAACTCAGCCGTTGCTTTAGCAGTAGAGGTAGCATCATAAATTTCATGTTTCAATTCTTCCTCCCAGCAGAAAAATTACCATTACCATCTCCATGAAATGATTGCCCATGTTCCAACCTTTCATCCTTGAAACCTAAGTGGCATGAACCACCATCATTAACACAATATTTCCTTGAAAGTTCTACAACAGCTCTGGCAGCTAGGCCACCATGTTCTGCAAACATAGCCGCTGCTTGAGCAGCAGAGGTAGCATCATAAATTTCATGTTCCAATTCTGCCTGCCAACAGAAAAATTACCATTACCATCTCCAGGAAATGATTGCCCATGTTCCAATCTTTCGTCCTTGAAACCTAAGTGTCATGAACCACAATCATCAACATAATATTTCCTTGAAAGTTCTACAACAACTCTGGTAGCTAGGCCACAATGTTCTGCAAACTCAGCCGCTGCTTGAGCAGCAGAGGTAGCATCCTTAAATTTCATGTTCTAATTCTGCCTGCAAATAGAAAATTTACCGTCTCCAGGAAATGATTGCCCATGTTCCAACCTTTCATCATTGAAACCTAAGCCGCATGAACTACCATCATCAACACAATATTGCCTTGAAAGTTCTACAATAGCTCTGGCAGCTAGGCTTGCATATTCTGCAAACTCAGCCGTTGCTTGAGCAGCAGAGGTAGCATCATAAATTTCATGTTCCAATTCTGCCTACCAACAGAAAAATTACCATTATCATCTCCAGGAAATGATTGCCCATGTTCCAATCTTTCGTCCTTGAAACTTAAGTGTCATGAACCACCATCATCAATACAATATTTCCTTGAAAGTTCTACAACAGCTCTGGCAGCTAGGCCACCATGTTCTGCAAACTCAGCCGCTGCTTGAGCAGCAGAGGTAGCATCCTTAAATTTCATGTTCTAATTCTGCCTGCCAATAGAAAATTTACCGTCTCCAGGAAATGATTGCCCATGTTCCAACCTTTCATCATTGAAACCTAAGTGGCATGAACCACGATCATCAACACAATATTGCATTGAAAGTTCTACTATATCTCTGGAAGCTAGGCTTGCATGTTCTGCAAACTCAGTCGCTTCTTGAGCAGGAGATGTAGCATCCTTAAATTTCATGTTCCAATTCTACCTGCCAACAGAAATATTACCATTACCATCTCTAGGAAATGATTGCCCATGTTCCAACCTTTCATCCTTGAAACCTAAGTGGCATGAACCACCATCATCAACACAATATTGCCTTGAAAGTTCTACAACAGCTCTGGCAGCTAGGCTTGCATGTATTGCAAACTCAGCCGCTGCTTGAGCAACAGAGGTAGCATCCTTAAATTTCATGTTCCAATTCTGCCGGCCAACAGAAATATTACAACTACCACCTCCAGGAAATGATTGCCCATGTTCCAACCTTACATCTTTGAAACCTAAGTGGCATGAACTACCATCATCAACATAATATTGCATTGAAAGTTCTACAACAGCTCTGGCTACTAGGCTTGCATATTCTGCAAACTCAGCTGCTGCTTGAGCAGCAGAGGTAGCATCCTTAAATTTCATGTTCCAATTCTACCTGCCAACAGAAAAATTACCATTACCATCTCCAGGAAATGATAGCCCACGCTCCAACCTTTCAACCTTGAAACCAAAATGGCATGAACCACCATCAACAATACAATATTGCATTGAAAGTTGTTCTATATCTATGGCAGCTAGGCTTGCATGTTCTGCAATCTCAGTAGATGCTTGAGCAGCAGAGGTAGCATCCTTAAATTTCATGTTCCAATTCTGTCTGCCAACAAAAATATTACCATTACCATCTCTAGGAAATGATTGCCCATGTTCCAACCTTTCATCCTTGAAACCTAAGTGGCATGAACCACCATCATCAACACAATATTGCCTTGAAAGTTCTACAACAGCTCTGGCAGCAAGGCCTGCATGTTCTGCAAACTCAGCCGCTGCTTGAGCAGCAGAGGTAGCATCCTTAAATTTCATGTTCCAATTCTACCTCCCAACAGAAAAATTACTACTACCACCTCCAGGAAATGATTGCCCATGTTCCAACCTTTCATCTTTCGAACCTAAGTGGCATGAACTACCATCATCAACACACTATTACCTTTAAAGTTCTACAATAGCTCTAGCAGCTAGGATTGCATATTCTACAAACTCAGCCGCTGCTTGAGCAGCAGAGATAGCATCCTTAAATTTCATTTTCCAATTCTGCCTGCCAACAGAAAAATTACTATTACCATCTCCAGGAAATGATTGCCCATGTTCCAACCCTTCAACCTTGAAACCTAAGTGGCATGAACCACCATCATCAACACAATATAGCCTTGAAAGTTCTACAACAGCTCTGGCAGCTAGGCTTGCATATTCTGCAAACTTAGTCGTTGCTTGAGCAGCAGAGGTAGCATCATAAATTTAATGTTCCAATTCTGCCTGCCAACAGAAATATTACCATTACCATCTCCAGGAAATGATTTCCCATGTTCCAATATTTCGTCCTTGAAACCTAAGTGTCATGAACCACCATCATCAACACAATATAGCCTAGAAAGTTCTACAACAGCTCTGGCAGCTAGGCTTGCATGTTCTGCAAACTCAGCCATTGCTTTAGCAGTAGAGGTAGCATCATAAATTTCATGTTTCAATTCTTCCTCCCAGCAGAAAAATTACCATTACCATCTCCATGAAATGATTGCCCATGTTCCAACCTTTCATCCTTGAAACCTAAGTGGCATGAACCACCATCATCAACACAATATTTCCTTGAAAGTTCTACAACAGCTCTGGCAGCTAGGCCACCATGTTCTGCAAACATAGCCGCTGCTTGAGCAGCAGAGGTAGCATCATAAATTTCATGTTCCAATTCTGCCTGCCAACAGAAAAATTACCATTACCATCTCCAGGAAATGATTGCCCATGTTCCAATCTTTCGTCCTTGAAACCTAAGTGTCATGAACCACAATCATCAACATAATATTTCCTTGAAAGTTCTACAACAACTCTGGTAGCTAGGCCACCATGTTCTGCAAACTCAGCCGCTGCTTGAGCAGCAGAGGTAGCATCCTTAAATTTCATGTTCTAATTCTGCCTGCAAATAGAAAATTTACCGTCTCCAGGAAATGATTGCCCATGTTCCAACCTTTCATCATTGAAACCTAAGCCGCATGAACTACCATCATCAACACAATATTGCCTTGAAAGTTCTACAATAGCTCTGGCAGCTAGGCTTGCATATTCTGCAAACTCAGCCGTTGCTTGAGCAGCAGAGGTAGCATCATAAATTTCATGTTCCAATTCTGCCTACCAACAGAAAAATTACCATTATCATCTCCAGGAAATGATTGCCCATGTTCCAATCTTTCGTCCTTGAACCACCATCATCAATACAATATTTCCTTGAAAGTTCTACAACAGCTCTGGCAGCTAGGCCACCATGTTCTGCAAACTCAGCCGCTGCTTGAGCAGCAGAGGTAACATCCTTAAATTTCATGTTCTAATTCTGCCTGCCAATAGAAAATTTACCGTCTCCAGGAAATGATTGCCCATCTTCCAACCTTTCATCATTGAAACCTAAGTGGCATGAACCACGATCATCAACACAATATTGCATTGAAAGTTCTACTATATCTCTGGCAGCTAGGCTTGCATGTTCTGCAAACTCAGTCGCTTCTTGAGCAGCAGATGTAGCATCCTTAAATTTCATGTTCCAATTCTTCCTGCCAACAGAAATATTACCATTACCATCTCTAGGAAATGATTGCCCATGTTCCAACCTTTCATCCTTGAAACCTAAGTGGCATGAACCACCATCATCAACACAATATTGCCTTGAAAGTTCTACAACAGCTCTGGCAGCTAGGCTTGCATGTATTGCAAACTCAGCCGCTGCTTGAGCAACAGAGGTAGCATCCTTAAATTTCATGTTCCAATTCTGCCGGCCAACAGAAATATTACAACTACCACCTCCAGGAAATGATTGCCCATGTTCCAACCTTACATCTTTGAAACCTAAGTGGCATGAACTACCATCATCAACATAATATTGCATTGAAAGTTCTACAACAGCTCTGGCTACTAGGCTTGCATATTCTGCAAACTCAGCTGCTGCTTGAGCAGCAGAGGTAGCATCCTTAAATTTCATGTTCCAATTCTACCTGCCAACAGAAAAATTACCATTACCATCTCCAGGAAATGATACCCCACGCTCCAACCTTTCAACCTTGAAACCAAAATGGCATGAACCACCATCAACAATACAATATTGCATTGAAAGTTGTTCTATATCTATGGCAGCTAGGCTTGCATGTTCTGCAATCTCAGTAGATGCTTGAGCAGCAGAGGTAGCATCCTTAAATTTCATGTTCCAATTCTGTCTGCCAACAAAAATATTACCATTACCATCTCTAGGAAATGATTGCCCATGTTCCAACCTTTCATCCTTGAAACCTAAGTGGCATGAACCACCATCATCAACACAATATTGCCTTGAAAGTTCTACAACAGCTCTGGCAGCAAGGCCTGCATGTTCTGCAAACTCAGCCGCTGCTTGAGCAGCAGAGGTAGCATCCTTAAATTTCATGTTCCAATTCTACCTGCCGACAGAAAAATTATAATTACCATCTCCAGGAAATGATTGTCCATGTTCCAACCATTATTCTTTGAAACCTAAGTGGCATGAACCACCATCATCAACACAATATTGCCTTGAAAGTTCTACAACAGCTCTGGCAGCTAGGCTTGCATGTTCTGCAAACTCAGCCGCTGCTTGAGCTGCAGAGGTAGCATCCTTAAATTTCATGTTCCAATTCTACCTGCCGACAGAAAAATTACAATTACCATCTCCAGGAAATGATTGTCCATGTTCCAACCTTTATTCTTTGAAACCTAAGTGGCATGAAAAACCATTATCAACACAATATTGCCTTGATAGTTCTACAATAGCTTTGGCAGCTAGGCTTGCATGTTCTGCTAAATCAGCCGATGCTTGAGCAACAAAGGTAGCATCGTTAAATTTCATGTTCCAATTTTGTCTGACAACAAAAATATTACCATAACCATCTCTAGGAAATGATTGCCCATGTTCCAACCTTTCATCCTTGAAACCTAAGTGGCATGAACCACCATCATCAACACAATATTGCCTTGAAAGTTCTACAACAGCTCTGGCAGCAAGGCCTGCATGTTCTGCAAACTCAGCCGCTGCTTGAGCTGCAGAGGTAGCATCCTTAAATTTCATGTTCCAATTCTACCTGCCGACAGAAAAATTACAATTACCATCTCCAGGAAATGATTGTCCATGTTCCAAACTTTATTCTTTGAAACCTAAGTGGCATGAACCACCATCATCAACACAATATTGCCTTGAAAGTTCTACAACAGCTCTGGCAGCTAGGCTTGCATGTTCTGCAAACTCAGCCGTTGCTTGAGCTGCAGAGGTAGCATCCTTAAATTTCATGTTCCAATTCTACCTGCCGACAGAAAAATTACAATTACCATCTCCAGGAAATGATTGTCCATGTTCCAAACTTTATTCTTTGAAACCTAAGTGGCATGAACCACCATCATCAATACAATATTGCCTTGAAAGTTCTACAACAGCTCTGGCAGCTAGGCTCGCATATTCGGCAAACTCAGCCGCTGCTTGAGCAGCAGAGATAGCATCCTTAAATTTCATTTTCCAATTCTACCTGCCAACAGAAAAATTACCATTACCTTCTCCAGGAAATGATTGCCCATGTTCCAATCTTTCGTCCTTGAAACTTAAGTGTCATGAACCACCATCATCAATAAAATATTTCCTTGAAAGTTCTACAACAGCTCTGGCAGCTAGGCCACCATGTTCTGCAAACTCAGCCGCTGCTTGAGCAGCAGAGGTAGCATCCTTAAATTTCATGTTCTAATTCTGCCTGCCAATAGAAAATTTACCGTCTCCAGGAAATGATTGCCCATGTTCCAACCTTTCATCATTGAAACCTAAGTGGCATGAACCACGATCATCAACACAATATTGCATTGAAAGTTCTACTATATCTCTGGCAGCTAGGCTTGCATGTTCTGCAAACTTAGTCGCTTCTTGAGCAGCAGATGTAGCATCCTTAAATTTCATGTTCCAATTCTACCTGCCAACAGAAATATTACCATTACCATCTCTAGGAAATGATTGCCCATGTTCCAACCTTTCATCCTTGAAACCTAAGTGGCATGAACCACCATCATCAACACAATATTGCCTTGAAAGTTCTACAACAGCTCTAGCAGCTAGGCTTGCATATTCTGCAAACTCAGCTGCTGCTTGAGCAGCAAAGGTAGCATCCTTAAATTTCATGTTCCAATTCTTCTTGCCAACAGAAAAATTACCATCTCCAGGAAATGATTGCCCATGTTCCAACCTTTCATCCTTGAAACCTAAGTGGCATGAACCACCATCATCAACACAATATTGCCTTGAAAGTTCTACAACAGCTCTGGCAGCTAGGCTTGCATGTTCTGCAAACTCAGCCGTTGCTTGAGCTGCAGAGGTAGCATCCTTAAATTTCATGTTCCAATTCTACCTGCCGACAGAAAAATTACAATTACCATCTCCAGGAAATGATTGTCCATGTTCCAAACTTTATTCTTTGAAACCTAAGTGGCATGAACCACCATCATCAACACAATATTGCCTTGAAAGTTCTACAACAGCTCTGGCAGCTAGGCTTGCATATTCTGCAAACTCAGCCGCTGCTTGAGCAGCAGAGATAGCATCCTTAAATTTCATTTTCCAATTCTAACTGCCAACAGAAAAATTACCATTACCTTCTCCAGGAAATGATTGCCCATGTTCCAACCTTTCAACCTTGAAACCTAAGTGGCATGTACCACCATCATCAACACAATATAGCCTTGAAAGTTCTACAACAGCTCTGGCAGCTAGGCTTGCATGTTCTGCAAACTCAGCCGTTGCTTGAGCAGCAGAGGTAGCATCATAAATTTCATGTTCCAATTCTACTTGCCAACAGAAAAATTACCATTACCATCTCCAGGAAATGATTGACCATGTTCCAATCTTTCATCCTTGAAATCTAAGTGGCATGAACCACCATCATCAACACAATATTTCCTTGAGAGTTCTACAACAGCTCTGGCAGATAGGCCACCATGTTCTGCAAACGCAGCCGCTGCTTGAGCAGCAGAGGTAGCATCCTTAAAATTCATGTTCTAATTCTGCCTGCCAATAGAAAATTTATAATTTCCAGGAAATGATTGCCCATGTTCCAACCTTTCATCCTTGAAACCTAAATGGCATGAACCACCATCAACAACACAATATTGCATTGAAAGTTCTACTATATCTATGGCAGCTAGGCTTGCATGTTCTGCAAACTCAGTAGCTGCTTGAGCATCAGAGGTAGCATCCTTAAATTTTATGTTCCAATTCTGCCTGCCAACAAAAATATTACCATTACCATCTCTAGGAAATTATTGCCCATGTTCCAACCTTTCATCCTTGAAACCTAAGTGGCATGAACCAATATCATCAACACAATATTGCATTGAAAGTTGTACAACAGCTCTAGCAGCTAGGCTTGCATATTCTGCAAACTCGGCTGCTGCTTGAGCAGCAAAGGTAGCATCCTTAAATTTCATGTTCCAATTCTTCTTGCCAACAGAAAAATTACCATCTCCAGGAAATGATTGCCCATGTTCCAACCTTTCATCCTTGAAACCTAAGTGGCATGAACCACCATCATCAACACAATATTGCCTTGAAAGTTCTACAACAGCTCTGGTAGTTAGGCTTGCATGTTCTGCAAACTCAGCCGCTGCTTGAGCAGCAGAGGTAGCATCCTTAAATTTCATGTTCAAATTCTACCTGCCAACAGAAAAATTACAATTACCATCTCCAGGAAATGATTGCACATGTTCCAACCTTTCTTCTTTGAAACCTAAGTAGCATGAACCACCATCATCAACACAATATTGCATTGAAAGTTCTACAACAGCTCTGGCAGCTAGGCTTGCATGTTCTGCAAAATCAGCCGCTGCTTGAGCAACAGAGGTAGCATCCTTAAATTTTATGTTCCAATTCTACCTCCCAACAGAAATATTACTACTACCACCTCCAGGAAATGATTGCCCATGTTCCAACCTTTCATCTTTGGAACATAAGTGGCATGAACTACCATCATTAACACACTTTTGCCTTTAAAGTTCTACAATAGCTCTAGCAGCTAGGCTTGCATATTCTGCAAACTCAGCCGCTGCTTGAGCAGCAGAGATAGCATCCTTAAATTTCATTTTCCAATTCTGCCTGCCAACAGAAAAATTACTATTACATCTCCAGGAAATGATTGCCCATGTTCCAACCTTTCAAACTTGAAACCTAAGTGGCATGAACCACCATCATCAACACAATATAGCCTTCAAAGTTCTACAACAGCTCTGGCAGCTAGGCTTGCATATTCTGCAAACTCAGCCGTTTCTTGAGCAGCAGAGGTAGCATCATAAATTTCATGTTCCAATTCTGCCTTCCAACAGAAATATTACCATTACCATCTCCAGGAAATGATTGCCCATGTTCCAATCTTTCGTCCTTGAAACCTAAGTGTCATGAACCACCATCATCAACACAATATTTCCTTGAAAGTTCTACAAAAGCTCTGGCAGCTAGGCCACCATGTTCTGCAAACTCAGCCGCTGCTTGAGCAACAGAGGTAGCATCCTTAAATTTCATGTTCTAATTCTGCCTGCCAAAAGAAAATTTAACATCTCTAGGAAATGATTGCCCATGTTCCAACCATTCATCATTGAAACCTAAGTGGCATGTACCACGATCATAAACACAATATTGCATTGAAAGTTCTACTATATCTCTGGCAGCTAGGCTTGCATGTTCTGCTAACTCAGTCGCTGCTTTAGCAGCAGATGTAGCATCCTTAAATTTCATGTTCCAATTCTGCCTGCCAACAGAAATATTACCATTACCATCTCCAGGAAATGATTGCCCATGTTCTAACCTTTCATCCTTGAAACCTATGTGGCATGAACCACCATCATCAACACACTATTGCCTTTAAAGTTCTACAATAGCTCTGGCAGCTAGGCTTGCATGTACTGCAAACTCAGCTGCTGCTTGAGCAACAGATGTAGCATCCTTCAATTTCATGTTCCAATTCTGCCTGCCAACAGAAAAATTACTACTACCACCTCCAGGAAATGATTGCCCATGTTCCAACCTTTCATCTTTGAAACCTAAGCCGCATGAACTACCATCATCAACACAATATTGCCTTGAAAGTTCTACAATAGCTCTGGCAGCTAGGGTTGCATATTCTGCAAACTTAGCCGTTGCTTGAGCAGCAGAGGTACCATCATAAATTTCATGTTCCAATTCTGCCTGCCAATAGAAAAATTACCATTACCATCTCCAGGAAATGATTGCCCATGTTCCAATCTTTCGTCCTTGAAACCTAAGTGTCATGAACCACCATCATCAACACAATATTTCCTTGAAAGTTCTACAACAGCTCTGGCAGCTAGGCCACCATGTTCTGCAAACTCAGCCGCTGCTTGAGCAGCAGAGGTAGCATCCTTAAATTTCATGTTCTAATTCTGCCTGCCAATAGAAAATTTACTGTCTCCAGGAAATGATTGCCCATGTTCCAACCTTTCATCATTGAAACCTAAGTGGCATGAACCACGATCATCAACACAATATTGCATTGAAAGTTCTACTATATCTCTGGCAGCTAGGCTTGCATGTTCTGCAAACTCAGTCGCTTCTTGAGCAGCAGATGTAGCATCCTTAAATTTCATGTTCCAATTCTGCCTGCCAACAGAAATATTACCATTACCATATCTAGGAAATGATTGCCCATGTTCCAACCTTTCATCCTTGAAACCTAAGTGGCATGAACCACCATCATCAACACAATATTGCCTTGAAAGTTCTACAACAGCTCTGGCAGCTAGGCTTGAATGTACTGCAAACTCAGCCGCTGCTTGATAAATAGAGGTAGCATCCTTAAATTTCATGTTCCAATTCTGCCGGCCAACAGAAAAATTACTACTACCACCTCCAGGAAATGATTGCCCATGTTCCAACCTTTCATCTTTGAAACCTAAGTGGCATGAACTACCATCATCAACATAATATTGCATTGAAAGTTCTACAACAGCTCTGGCAGCTAGGCTTGCATGTTCTGCAAACTCAGCCGCTGCTTGAGCAGCAGAGGTAACAACCTTAAATTTCATGTTCCAATTATGCGTGCCAAAAGAAACAATTACCATTACCATCTCCAGGAAATGATTGCCCATGTTCCAACCTTTCAACCTTGAAACCTAAATGGCATGAACCACCATCAACAACACAATATTGCATTGAAAGTTGTACTATATCTATGGCAGCTAGGCTTGCATGTTCTGCAAACTCGGTAGATGCTTGAGCAGTAGAGGTAGCATCCTTAAATTTCATGTTCCAATTCTGCCTGCCAACAAAAATATTACCATTACCATCTCTAGGAAATGATTGCCCATGTTCCAACCTTTCATCCTTGAAACCTAAGTGGCATGAACCACCATCATCAACACAATATTGCCTTGTAAGTTCTACAACAGCTCTGGCAGCAAGGCCTGCATGTTCTACAAACTCAGCCGCTGCTTGAGCAGCTGAGGTAGCATCCTTAAATTTCATGTTCCAATTCTACCTGCCGACAGAAAAATTACAATTACCATCTCCAGGAAATGATTGTCTATGTTCCAACCTTTATTCTTTGAAACCTAAGTGGCATGAACAACCATCATCAACACAATATTGCCTTGATAGTTCTACAACAGCTCTGGCAGCTAGGCTTGCATGTTCTGCAAAATCAGCCGATGCTTGAGCAAAAGAGGTAGCATCCTTAAATTTTATGTTCCAATTCTGCCTGCCAACAGAAAAATTACTACTATCACCTCCAGGAAATAATTGCCCATGTTCCAACCTTTCATCTTTGAAACCTAAATGGCATGAACTACCATCATCAACATAATATTGCCTTGAAAGTTCTTCAACACCTCTGGCAGCTAGGCTTGCATATTCTGCAAACTCAGCCGCTACTTGAGCAGCAGAGATAGCATCCTTAAATTTCATTTTCCAATTCTACCTGCCAACAGAAAAATTACCATTACCATCTCCAGGAAATGATTGCCCATGTTCCAACCTTTCAACCTTGAAACCTAAGTGGCATGAACCACCATCATCAACACAATATTGCCTTGAAAGTTCTACAACAGCTCTAGCAGCTAGGCTTGCATATTCTGCAAACTCAGCTGTTGCTTGAGCAGCAAAGGTAGCATCCTTAAATTTCATGTTCCAATTCTTCTTGCCAACAGAAAAATTACCATCTCCAGGAAATGATTGCCCATGTTCCAACCTTTCATCCTTGAAACCTAAGTGGCATGAACCACCATCATCAACACAATATTGCCTTGAAAGTTCTACAACAGCTCTGGCAGCTAGGCTTGCATGTTCTGCAAACTCAGCCGTTGCTTGAGCTGCAGAGGTAGCATCCTTAAATTTCATGTTCCAATTCTACCTGCCGACAGAAAAATTACAATTACCATCTCCAGGAAATGATTGTCCATGTTCCAAACTTTATTCTTTGAAACCTAAGTGGCATGAACCACCATCATCAACACAATATTGCCTTGAAAGTTCTACAACAGCTCTGGCAGCTAGGCTTGCATATTCTGCAAACTCAGCCGCTGCTTGAGCAGCAGAGATAGCATCCTTAAATTTCATTTTCCAATTCTAACTGCCAACAGAAAAATTACCATTACCTTCTCCAGGAAATGATTGCCCATGTTCCAACCTTTCAACCTTGAAACCTAAGTGGCATGTACCACCATCATCAACACAATATAGCCTTGAAAGTTCTACAACAGCTCTGGCAGCTAGGCTTGCATGTTCTGCAAACTCAGCCGTTGCTTGAGCAGCAGAGGTAGCATCATAAATTTCATGTTCCAATTCTACTTGCCAACAGAAAAATTACCATTACCATCTCGAGGAAATGATTGACCATGTTCCAATCTTTCATCCTTGAAATCTAAGTGGCATGAACCACCATCATCAACACAATATTTCCTTGAGAGTTCTACAACAGCTCTGGCAGATAGGCCACCATGTTCTGCAAACGCAGCCGCTGCTTGAGCAGCAGAGGTAGCATCCTTAAAATTCATGTTCTAATTCTGCCTGCCAATAGAAAATTTATAATTTCCAGGAAATGATTGCCCATGTTCCAACCTTTCATCCTTGAAACCTAAATGGCATGAACCACCATCAACAACACAATATTGCATTGAAAGTTCTACTATATCTATGGCAGCTAGGCTTGCATGTTCTGCAAACTCAGTAGCTGCTTGAGCATCAGAGGTAGCATCCTTAAATTTTATGTTCCAATTCTGCCTGCCAACAAAAATATTACCATTACCATCTCTAGGAAATTATTGCCAATTTCCAACCTTTCATCCTTGAAACCTAAGTGGCATGAACCAATATCATCAACACAATATTGCATTGAAAGTTGTACAACAGCTCTAGCAGCTAGGCTTGCATATTCTGCAAACTCGGCTGCTGCTTGAGCAGCAAAGGTAGCATCCTTAAATTTCATGTTCCAATTCTTCTTGCCAACAGAAAAATTACCATCTCCAGGAAATGATTGCCCATGTTCCAACCTTTCATCCTTGAAACCTAAGTGGCATGAACCACCATCATCAACACAATATTGCCTTGAAAGTTCTACAACAGCTCTGGTAGTTAGGCTTGCATGTTCTGCAAACTCAGCCGCTGCTTGAGCAGCAGAGGTAGCATCCTTAAATTTCATGTTCAAATTCTACCTGCCAACAGAAAAATTACAATTACCATCTCCAGGAAATGATTGCACATGTTGCAACCTTTCTTCTTTGAAACCTAAGTAGCATGAACCACCATCATCAACACAATATTGCATTGAAAGTTCTACAACAGCTCTGGCAGCTAGGCTTGCATGTTCTGCAAAATCAGCCGCTGCTTGAGCAACAGAGGTAGCATCCTTAAATTTTATGTTCCAATTCTACCTCCCAACAGAAATATTACTACTACCACCTCCAGGAAATGATTGCCCATGTTCCAACCTTTCATCTTTGGAACATAAGTGGCATGAACTACCATCATTAACACACTTTTGCCTTTAAAGTTCTACAATAGCTCTAGCAGCTAGGCTTGCATATTCTGCAAACTCAGCCGCTGCTTGAGCAGCAGAGATAGCATCCTTAAATTTCATTTTCCAATTCTGCCTGCCAACAGAAAAATTACTATTACATCTCCAGGAAATGATTGCCCATGTTCCAACCTTTCAAACTTGAAACCTAAGTGGCATGAACCACCATCATCAACACAATATAGCCTTCAAAGTTCTACAACAGCTCTGGCAGCTAGGCTTGCATATTCTGCAAACTCAGCCGTTTCTTGAGCAGCAGAGGTAGCATCATAAATTTCATGTTCCAATTCTGCCTTCCAACAGAAATATTACCATTACCATCTCCAGGAAATGATTGCCCATGTTCCAATCTTTCGTCCTTGAAACCTAAGTGTCATGAACCACCATCATCAACACAATATTTCCTTGAAAGTTCTACAAAAGCTCTGGCAGCTAGGCCACCATGTTCTGCAAACTCAGCCGCTGCTTGAGCAACAGAGGTAGCATCCTTAAATTTCATGTTCTAATTCTGCCTGCCAAAAGAAAATTTAACATCTCTAGGAAATGATTGCCCATGTTCCAACCATTCATCATTGAAACCTAAGTGGCATGTACCACGATCATAAACACAATATTGCATTGAAAGTTCTACTATATCTCTGGCAGCTAGGCTTGCATGTTCTGCTAACTCAGTCGCTGCTTTAGCAGCAGATGTAGCATCCTTAAATTTCATGTTCCAATTCTGCCTGCCAACAGAAATATTACCATTACCATCTCCAGGAAATGATTGCCCATGTTCTAACCTTTCATCCTTGAAACCTATGTGGCATGAACCACCATCATCAACACACTATTGCCTTTAAAGTTCTACAATAGCTCTGGCAGCTAGGCTTGCATGTACTGCAAACTCAGCTGCTGCTTGAGCAACAGATGTAGCATCCTTCAATTTCATGTTCCAATTCTGCCTGCCAACAGAAAAATTACTACTACCACCTCCAGGAAATGATTGCCCATGTTCCAACCTTTCATCTTTGAAACCTAAGCCGCATGAACTACCATCATCAACACAATATTGCCTTGAAAGTTCTACAATAGCTCTGGCAGCTAGGGTTGCATATTCTGCAAACTTAGCCGTTGCTTGAGCAGCAGAGGTACCATCATAAATTTCATGTTCCAATTCTGCCTGCCAATAGAAAAATTACCATTACCATCTCCAGGAAATGATTGCCCATGTTCCAATCTTTCGTCCTTGAAACCTAAGTGTCATGAACCACCATCATCAACACAATATTTCCTTGAAAGTTCTACAACAGCTCTGGCAGCTAGGCCACCATGTTCTGCAAACTCAGCCGCTGCTTGAGCAGCAGAGGTAGCATCCTTAAATTTCATGTTCTAATTCTGCCTGCCAATAGAAAATTTACTGTCTCCAGGAAATGATTGCCCATGTTCCAACCTTTCATCATTGAAACCTAAGTGGCATGAACCACGATCATCAACACAATATTGCATTGAAAGTTCTACTATATCTCTGGCAGCTAGGCTTGCATGTTCTGCAAACTCAGTCGCTTCTTGAGCAGCAGATGTAGCATCCTTAAATTTCATGTTCCAATTCTGCCTGCCAACAGAAATATTACCATTACCATATCTAGGAAATGATTGCCCATGTTCCAACCTTTCATCCTTGAAACCTAAGTGGCATGAACCACCATCATCAACACAATATTGCCTTGAAAGTTCTACAACAGCTCTGGCAGCTAGGCTTGAATGTACTGCAAACTCAGCCGCTGCTTGATAAATAGAGGTAGCATCCTTAAATTTCATGTTCCAATTCTGCCGGCCAACAGAAAAATTACTACTACCACCTCCAGGAAATGATTGCCCATGTTCCAACCTTTCATCTTTGAAACCTAAGTGGCATGAACTACCATCATCAACATAATATTGCATTGAAAGTTCTACAACAGCTCTGGCAGCTAGGCTTGCATGTTCTGCAAACTCAGCCGCTGCTTGAGCAGCAGAGGTAACAACCTTAAATTTCATGTTCCAATTATGCGTGCCAAAAGAAACAATTACCATTACCATCTCCAGGAAATGATTGCCCATGTTCCAACCTTTCAACCTTGAAACCTAAATGGCATGAACCACCATCAACAACACAATATTGCATTGAAAGTTGTACTATATCTATGGCAGCTAGGCTTGCATGTTCTGCAAACTCGGTAGATGCTTGAGCAGTAGAGGTAGCATCCTTAAATTTCATGTTCCAATTCTGCCTGCCAACAAAAATATTACCATTACCATCTCTAGGAAATGATTGCCCATGTTCCAACCTTTCATCCTTGAAACCTAAGTGGCATGAACCACCATCATCAACACAATATTGCCTTGTAAGTTCTACAACAGCTCTGGCAGCAAGGCCTGCATGTTCTACAAACTCAGCCGCTGCTTGAGCAGCTGAGGTAGCATCCTTAAATTTCATGTTCCAATTCTACCTGCCGACAGAAAAATTACAATTACCATCTCCAGGAAATGATTGTCTATGTTCCAACCTTTATTCTTTGAAACCTAAGTGGCATGAACAACCATCATCAACACAATATTGCCTTGATAGTTCTACAACAGCTCTGGCAGCTAGGCTTGCATGTTCTGCAAAATCAGCCGATGCTTGAGCAAAAGAGGTAGCATCCTTAAATTTTATGTTCCAATTCTGCCTGCCAACAGAAAAATTACTACTATCACCTCCAGGAAATAATTGCCCATGTTCCAACCTTTCATCTTTGAAACCTAAATGGCATGAACTACCATCATCAACATAATATTGCCTTGAAAGTTCTTCAACACCTCTGGCAGCTAGGCTTGCATATTCTGCAAACTCAGCCGCTACTTGAGCAGCAGAGATAGCATCCTTAAATTTCATTTTCCAATTCTACCTGCCAACAGAAAAATTACCATTACCATCTCCAGGAAATGATTGCCCATGTTCCAACCTTTCAACCTTGAAACCTAAGTGGCATGTACCACCATCATCAACACAATATAGCCTTGAAAGTTCTACAACAGCTCTGGCAGCTAGGCTTGCATGTTCTGCAAACTCAGCCGTTGCTTGAGCAGCAGAGGTAGCATCATAAATTTCATGTTCCAATTCTGCTTGCCAACAGAAAAATTACCATTACCATGTCCAGGAAATGATTGACCATGTTCCAACCTTTCATCCTTGAAAGCTAAGTCGCATGAACCACCATCATCAACACAATATTTCCTAGAAAGTTCTACAACAGCTCTGGCAGCTAGGCCACCATGTTCTGCAAACATAGCCGCTGCTTGAGCAGCAGAGGTAGCATCCTTAAAATTCATGTTCTAATTCTGCCTGCCAATAGAAAATTTACCATCTCCAGGAAATGATTGCCCATGTTCCAACCTTTCATCCTTGAAACCTAAATGGCATGAACCACCATCAACAACACAATATTGCATTGAAAGTTCTACTATATCTATGGCAGATAGGCTTGCATGTTCTGCAAACTCAGTAGCTACTTGAGCATCAGAGGTAGCATCCTTAAATTTTATCTTCCAATTCTGCCTGCCAACAAAAATATTACCATTACCATCTCTAGGAAATTATTGCCCATGTTCCAACCTTTCATCCTTGAAACCTAAGTGGCCTGAACCAATATCATCAACACAATATTGCCTTGAAAGTTCTACAACAGCTCTGGCAGCTAGGCTTGCATATTCTGCAAACTCTGCTGCTGCTTGAGAAACAAAGGTAGCATCCTTAAATTTCATGTTCCAATTCTTCTTGCCAACAGAAAAATTACCATTTCCAGAAAATGATTGCCCATGTTACAACCTTTCATCCTTGAAACCTAAGTGGCATGAACCACCATCATCAACACAATATTGCCTTGAAAGTTCTACAACAGCTCTAGCAGTTAGGCTTGCATGTTCTGCAAACTCAACCGCTGCTTGAGTAGCAGAGGTAGCATCCTTAAATTTCATGTTCCAATTCTACCTGCCAACAGAACAATTACAATTACCATCTCCAGGAAATGATTGCCCATGTTTCAACCTTTATTCTTTGAAACCTAAGTGGCATGAACCACCATCATCAACACAATATTGCCTTGAAAGTTCTACAATAGCTCTGGCAGCTAGGCTTGCATGTTCTGCAAAATCAGCCGCTGCTTGAGCAACAGAGGTAGCATCCTTAAATTTTATGTTCCAATTCTGCTTGCCAACAGAAACATTACTACTACCACCTCCAGGAAATGATTCCCTATGTTCCAACCTATCATCTTTGAAACCTAAGTGGCATGAACTACCATCATCAACATAATATTTCCTTGAAAGTTCTACAACAGCTATGGCAGCTAGGCTTGCATATTCTGCAAACTCAGCCGCTGCTTGAGCAGCAGAGATAGCATCCTTAAATTTCATTTTCCAATTCTACCTGCCAACAGAAAAATTACCATTACCACCTCCAGGAAATGATTGCCCATGTTCCAACCTTTCAACCTTGAAACCTAAGTGGCATGAACAACCATCAACAACACAATATAGCCTTGAAACTTCTTCAACAGCTCTGGCAGCTAGGCTTGCATATTCTGCAAACTCAGCCATTGCTTGAGCAGCAGAGGTAGCATCATAAATTTCATGTTCCAATTCTGCCTGCCAATAGAAAATTTACCATCTCTAGGAAATGATTGCCCAATCTTTCATCCTTGAAACCTAAGTGGCATGAACCACCATCATCAACACAATATTGCCTTTAAAGTTCTACAACAGATCTGGCAGCTAAGCTTGAATGTTATGCAAAGTCAGCCTCTACTTGAGCAGCAGAGGTAGCATCCTTAAATTTCATGTTCCAATTATGCCTGCCAAAAGAAACAATTACCATTACCATATCCAGGAAATGATTGCCCATGTTCCAACCTTTCATCCTTGAAACTTAAGTGGCATGAACCACCATCATCAACACAATATTGCCTTGAAAGTTCTACAATAGCTCTGGCAGCTAGGCTTGCATGTTCTGCAAAATCAGCCGATGCTTGAGCAAAAGAGGTAGCATCCTTAAATTTTATGTTCCAATTCTGCCTGCCAACAGAAAAATTACTACTATCACCTCCAGGAAATGATTGCCCATGTTCCAACCTTTCATCTTTGAAACCTAAATGGCATGAACTACCATCATCAACATAATATTGCCTTGAAAGTTCTTCAACAGCTCTGGCAGCTAGGCTTGCATATTCTGCAAACTCATCCGCTACTTGAGCAGCAGAGATAGCATCCTTAAATTTCATTTTCCAATTCTACCTGCCAACAAAAAAATTACCATTACCACCTCCAGGAAATGATTGCCCATGTTCCAACCTTTCAACCTTGAAACCTAAGTGGCATGAACAACCATCAACAACACAATATAGCCTTGAAAGTTCTACAACAGATCTGGCAGCTAGGCTTGCATGTCCTGCAAACTCAGCCGTTGCTTGAGCAGCAGAGGTAGCATCATAAATTTCATGTTCCAATTCTGCCTGCCAACAGAAAAATTACCGTTACCATCTCCAGGAAATGATTGCCCATGTTTCAACCTTTCATCTTTGAAACCTAAGTGGCATGAACCACCATCATCACCACAATATTGCCTTGAAAGATCTACAACAGCTCTGGCAGCTAGGCCACCATGTTCTGCAAACACAACCGCTGCTTGAGCAGCAGAGGTAGCATCCTTAAAATTCATGTTCTAATTCTGCCTGCCAATAGAAAATTTACCATCTCCAGGAAATGATTGCCCATGTTCCAACCTTTCATCCTTGAAACCTAAATGGCATGAACCACCATCAACAACACAATATTGCATTGAAAGTTCTACTATATCTATGGCAGATAAGCTTGCATGTTCTGTAAACTCAGTAGTTGCTTGAGCATCAGAGGTAGCATCCTTAAATTTTATGTTCCAATTCTGCCTGCCAACAAAAATTTTACCATTACCATCTCTAGGAAATTATTGCCCATGTTCCAACCTTTCATCCTTGAAACCTAAGTGGCATGAACAAATATCATCAACACAATATTGCCTTGAAAGTTCTACAACAGCTCTGTCAGCTAGGCTTGCATATTCTGCAAACTCAGCTGCATCCTTAAATTTCATCTTCCAATTCTTCTTGCCAATAGAAAAATTACCATCTCCAGGAAATGATTGCCCATGTTCCAACTTTTCATCCTTGAAACCTAAGTGGCATGAACCACCATCATCAACACAATATAGCCTTGAAAGTTCTACAATATCTCTGGCAGCTAGGCTTGCATGTTCTGCAAACTCAGCCGTTGCTTGAGCAGCAGAGGTAGCATCATAAATTTCTTGTTCCAATTCTGCTTGCCAACAGAAAAATTACCATTACCATGTCCAGGAAATGATTGACCATGTTCCAACCTTTCATCCTTGAAAGCTAAGTCGCATGAACCACCATCATCAACACAATATTTCCTAGAAAGTTCTACAACAGCTCTGGCAGCTAGGCCACCATGTTCTGCAAACATAGCCGCTGCTTGAGCAGCAGAGGTAGCATCCTTAAAATTCATGTTCTAATTTTTCCTGCCAATAGAAAATTTACCATCTCCAGGAAATGATTGCCCATGTTCCAACCTTTCATCCTTGAAACCTAAATGGCATGAACCACCATCAACAACACAATATTGCATTGAAAGTTCTACTATATCTTTGGCAGCTAGGCTTACATGTTCTGCAAACTCAGTAGCTACTTGAGCATCAGAGGTAGCATCCTTAAATTTTATCTTCCAATTCTGCCTGCCAACAAAAATATTACCATTACCATCTCTAGGAAATTATTGCCCATGTTCCAACCTTTCATCCTTGAAACCTAAGTGGCCTGAACCAATATCATCAACACAATATTGCCTTGAAAGTTCTAAAAACAGCTCTGGCAGCTAGGCTTGCATATTCTGCAAACTCTGCTGCTGCTTGAGAAACAAAGGTAGCATCCTTAAATTTCATGTTCCAATTCTTCTTGCCAACAGAAAAATTACCATTTCCAGAAAATGATTGCCCATGTTACAGCCTTTCATCCTTGAAACCTAAGTGGCATGAACCACCATCATCAACACAATATTGCCTTGAAAGTTCTACAACAGCTCTGGCAGTTAGGCTTGCATGTTCTGCAAACTCAGCCGCTGCTTGAGTAGCAGAGGTAGCATCCTTAAATTTCATGTTCCAATTCTACCTGCCAACAGAACAATTATAATTACCATCTCCAGGAAATGATTGCCCATGTTTCAACCTTTATTCTTTGAAACCTAAGTGGCATGAACCACCATCATCAACACAATATTGCCTTGAAAGTTCTACAATAGCTCTGGCAGCTAGGCTTGCATGTTCTGCAAAATCAGCCGCTGCTTGAGCAACAGAGGTAGCATCCTTAAATTTTATGTTCCAATTCTGCTTGCCAACAGAACCATTACTACTACCACCTCCAGGAAATGATTCCCCATGTTCCAACCTTTCATCTTTGAAACCTAAGTGGCATGAACTACCATCATCAACATAATATTGCCTTGAAAGTTCTACAACAGCTATGGCAGCTAGGCTTGCATATTCTGCAAACTCAGCCGCTGCTTGAGCAGCAGAGATAGCATCCTTAAATTTCATTTTCCAATTCTACCTGCCAACAGAAAAATTACCATTACCACCTCCAGGAAATGATTGCCCATGTTCCAACCTTTCAACCTTGAAACCTAAGTGGCATGAACAACCATCAACAACACAATATAGCCTTGAAAGTTCTTCAACAGCTCTGGCAGCTAGGCTTGCATATTCTGCAAACTCAGTCATTGCTTGAGCAGCAGAGGTAGCATCATAAATTTCATGTTCCAATTCTGCCTGCCAATAGAAAATTTACCATCTCTAGGAAATGATTGCCCAATCTTTCATCCCTGAAACCTAAGTGGCATGAACCACCATCATCAACACAATATTGCCTTTAAAGTTCTACAACAGATCTGGCAGCTAAGCTTGAATGTTATGCAAAGTCAGCCTCTACTTGAGCCGCAGAGGTAGCATCCTTAAATTTCATGTTCCAATTATGCGTGCCAAAAGAAACAATTACCATTACCATCTCCAGGAAATGATTGCCCATGTTCCAACCTTTCATCCTTGAAACTTAAGTGGCATGAACCACCATCATCAACACAATATTGCCTTGAAAGTTCTACAATAGCTCTGGCAGCTAGGCTTGCATGTTCTGCAAAATCAGCCGATGCTTGAGCAAAAGAGGTAGCATCCTTAAATTTTATGTTCCAATTCTGCCTGCCAACAGAAAAATTACTACTATCACCTCCAGGAAATGATTGCCCATGTTCCAACCTTTCATCTTTGAAACCTAAATGGCATGAACTACCATCATCAACATAATATTGCCTTGAAAGTTCTTCAACAGCTCTGGCAGCTAGGCTTGCATATTCTGCAAACTCAGCCGCTACTTGAGCAGCAGAGATAGCATCCTTAAATTTCATTTTCCAATTCTACCTGCCAACAGAAAAATTACCATTACCACCTCCAGGAAATGATTGCCCATGTTCCAACCTTTCAACCTTGAAACCTAAGTGGCATGAACAACCATCAACAACACAATATAGCCTTGAAAGTTCTACAACAGATCTGGCAGCTAGGCTTGCATGTCCTGCAAACTCAGCCGTTGCTTGAGCAGCAGAGGTAGCATCATAAATTTCATGTTCCAATTCTGCCTGCCAACAGAAAAATTACCGTTACCATCTCCAGGAAATGATTGCCCATGTTTCAACCTTTCATCTTTGAAACCTAAGTGGCATGAACCACCATCATCAACACAATATTGCCTTGAAAGATCTACAACAGCTCTGGCAGCTAGGCCACCATGTTCTGCAAACACAACCGCTGCTTGAGCAGCAGAGGTAGCATCCTTAAAATTCATGTTCTAATTCTGCCTGCCAATAGAAAATTTACCATCTCCAGGAAATGATTGCCCATGTTCCAACCTTTCATCCTTGAAACCTAAATGGCATGAACCACCATCAACAACACAATATTGCATTGAAAGTTCTACTATATCTATGGCAGATAAGCTTGCATGTTCTGTAAACTCAGTAGCTGCTTGAGCATCAGAGGTAGCATCCTTAAATTTTATGTTCCAATTCTGCCTGCCAACAAAAATTTTACCATTACCATCTCTAGGAAATTATTGCCCATGTTCCAACCTTTCATCCTTGAAACCTAAGTGGCATGAACAAATATCATCAACACAATATTGCCTTGAAAGTTCTACAACAGCTCTGGCAGCTAGGCTTGCATATTCTGCAAACTCAGCTGCATCCTTAAATTTCATCTTCCAATTCTTCTTGCCAATAGAAAAATTACCATCTCCAGGAAATGATTGCCCATGGTCCAACTTTTCATCCTTGAAACCTAAGTGGCATGAACCACCATCATCAACACAATATAGCCTTGAAAGTTCTACAACATCTCTGGCAGCTAGGCTTGCATGTTCTGCAAACTCAGCCGTTGCTTGAGCAGCAGAGGTAGCATCATAAATTTTATGTTCCAATTCTGCCTGCCAACAGAAAAATTACCATTAGCATCTCCAGGAAATGATTGCCCATGTTTCAATCTTTCATCCTTGAAACCTAATTGTCATGAACCACCATCATCAACATAATATTTCCTTGAAAGTTCGTCAACAACTCTGGCAACTAGGCCACCATATTCTGCAAACTCAGCCGCTGCTTGAGCAGTAGAGGTAGCATCCTTAAATTTCATGTTCTAATTCTGCCTGCCAATAGAAAATTTACCATCTCTAGGAAATGATTGCCCATGTTCCAACCTTTCATCCTTGAAACCTAAGTGGCATGATCCACGATCATCAACACAATATTGCATTGAAAGTTCTATTATATCTCTGGCAGCTAGGCTTGCATGTTCTGCAAACTCAGTCGCTGCTCGAGCAGCAGATGTAGCATCATTAAATTTCATGTTCTAATTCTGCCTGCCAACAGAAATATTACCATTACCATCTATAGGAAATGATTGCCCATGTTCCAACCTTTCATCCTTGAAACATAACTGGCATGAACCACCATCATCAACAAAATATTTCCTTGAAAGTTCTACAACAGCTCTGGCAGCTAGGCTTGCATGTACTGCAAACTCAGCCTCTACTTGAGCAGCAGAGGTAGCATCCTTAAATTTCATGTTCCAATTCTCCCTGGCAACAGAAAAATTACCATTACCATCTCCAGGAAATGATTGCCCATGTTCTAGCCTTTCATCTTTGAAACCTAAGTGGCATGAACCACCATCATCAACACAATATTGCCTTGAAAGATCTACAACAGCTCTGGCAGCTAGGCTTGCATGTTTTGCAAACTCAGCCGCTGCTTGAGCAGCAGAGGTACCATCCTTAAATTTCATGTTCCAATTTTGCTTGCCAACAGAAAAATTACCATCTCCAGGAAATGATTGCCCAACCTTTCATCCTTGAAACCTAAGTGGAATGAACCACCATCATCAACACAATATTGCCTTTAAAGTTCTACAACAGATCTGGCAGTTAAGCTTGAATGTTATGCAAAGTCAGCATCTACTTGAGAAGCAGAGGTAGCATCCTTAAATTTCATGTTCCAATTATGCGTGCCAAAAGAAACAATTACCATTACCATCTCCTGGAAATGATTGCCCTTGTTCCAACCTTTCATCCTTGAAACTTAAGTGGCATGAACCACCATCATCAACGCAATATTGCCTTGAAAGTTCTACAACAGCTTTGGCAGCTAGGCTTGCATGTTCTACAAACTCACCCGCTGCTTGAGCAGCATAGGTAGCATCATAAATTTCATGTTCCAATTCTGCCTGCCAGTAGAAAAATTACCATTACTATCTCCAGAAAATGATTACCCATGTTCCAACCTTTCATCCTTGAAACCTAAGTGGCATGAACCACCATAATAAATACAATATTTCCTTGAAAGTTTTACAACAGCTCTGGCAGCTAGGCCACCATGTTCTGCAAACTTAGTCGCTGCTTGAGCAGCAGAGGTAGCATCCTTAAATTTCATGTTCTATTTCTGCCTGCCAGTAGAAAATTTACCATCTCCAGGAAATGATTGCCCATGTTCCAACCTTTCATCCTTGAAACCTAAGTGGCATGAACCACGATCATCAACACAATATTGCATTGAAAGTTCTACTATATCTCTTGCAGCTAGGATTGCATGTTCTGCAAACTCAGTCGTTGCTTGAGCAGCATATGTAGTATCCTTAAATTTCATGTTCTAATTCTGCCTGCCAACAGAAATACTACCATTACCATCTCTAGGAAATTATTGCCCATGTTCCAACCTTTCATCCTTGAAACATAAGTGGCATTAACCACCATCATCAACATAATATTTCCTTGAAAGTTCTACAACAGCTCTGGCAGCTAGGCTTGTATGTTCTGCAAACTCAGCCGTTGCTTGAGCAGCAGAGGTAGCATCATAAATTTCATGTTCCAATTCTTCCTGCCAACAGAAAAATTATCATTACCATCTCCAGGAAATGATTGCCCAAGTTCAATCTTTCATCCTTGAAACCTATGTGTCATGAACCACCATCATCAACATAATATTTCCTTGAAAGTTTTACAACAGCTCTGGCAGCTAGGCCACCATGTTCTGCAAACTTAGTCACTGCTTGAGTAGCAGAGGTAGCATCCTTAAATTTCATGTTCTAATTCTGCCTGCCAGTAGAAAATTTACCATCTCCAGGAAATGATTGCCCATGTTCCAAAATTTCATCCTTGAAACCTAAGTGGCATGAACCACGATCATCAACACAATATTGCATTGAAAGTTCTACTATATCTCTTGCAGCTAGAATTGCATGTTCTGCAAACTCAGTCGCTGCTTGAGCAGCATATGTAGTATCCTTAAATTTCATGTTCTAATTCTGCCTGCCAACAGAAATGCTACCATTACCATCTCTAGGAAATGATTGCCCATGTTCCAACCTTTCATCCTTGAAACCTAAGTGGCATGAACCACCATCATCAACAAAATATTTCCTTGAAAGTTCTACAACAGCTCTGGCAGCTAGGCTTGCATGTACTGCAAACTCAGCCTCTACTTGAGCAGCAGAGGTAGCATCCTTAAATTTCATGTTCCAATTCTCCCTGGCAACAGAAAAATTACCATTACCATCTCCAGGAAATGATTGCCCATGTTCTAGCCTTTCATCTTTGAAACCTAAGTGGCATGAACCACCATCATCAACACAATATTGCCTTTGAAGTTCTACAACAGATCTGGCAGTTAAGCTTGAATGTTATGCAAAGTCAGCCTCTACTTGAGAAGCAGAGGTAGCATCCTTAAATTTCATGTTCCAATTATGCGTGCCAAAAGAAACAATTACCATTACCATCTCCAGGAAATGATTGCCCATGTTCCAACCTTTCATCCTTGAAACTTAAGTGGCATGAACCACCATCATCAACGCAATATTGCCTTGAAAGTTCTACAACAGCTTTGGCAGCTAGGCTTGCATGTTCTACAAACTCACCCGCTGCTTGAGCAGCATAGGTAGCATCATAAATTTCATGTTCCAATTCTGCCTGCCAGCAGAACAATTACCATTACTATCTCCAGGAAATGATTGCCCATGTTCCAACCTTTCATCCTTGAAACCTAAGTGGCATGAACCACCATAATAAATACAATATTTCCTTGAAAGTTTTACAACAGCTCTGGCAGCTAGGTCACCATGTTCTACAAACTTAGTCGCTGCTTGAGCAGCAGAGGTAGCATCCTTAAATTTCATGTTCTAATTCTGCCTGCCAGTAGAAAATTTACCATCTCCAGGAAATGATTGCCCATGTTCCAACCTTTCATCCTTGAAACCTAAGTGGCATGAACCACGATCATCAACATAATATTGCATTGAAAGTTCTACTATATCTCTTGCAGCTAGAATTGCATGTTCTGCAAATTCAGTCGCTGCTTGAGCAGCATATGTAGTATCCTTAAATTTCATGTTCTAATTCTGCCTGCCAACAGAAATACTACCATTACCATCTCTAGGAAATTATTGCCCATGTTCCAACTTTTCATCCTTGAAACATAAGTGGCATTAACCACCATCATCAACATAATATTTCCTTGAAAGTTCTACAACAGCTCTGGCAGCTAGGCTTGTATGTTCTGCAAACTCAGCCGTTGCTTGAGCAGCAGAGGTAGCATCATAAATTTCATGTTCCAATTCTGCCTGCCAACAGAAAAATTATCATTACCATCTCCAGGAAATGATTGCCCATGTTGAATCTTTCATCCTTGAAACCTATGTGTCATGAACCACCATCATCAACATAATATTTCCTTGAAAGTTCTACAACAGCTCTGGTAACTAGGCCACCATATTCTGAAAACTCAACCGCTGCTTGAGCAGTAGAGGTAGCATCCTTAAATTTCATGTTCTAATTCTGCCTGCCAATAGAAAATTTACCATCTCCAGGAAATGATTGCCCATGTTCCAACCTTTCATCCTTGAATCCTAAGTGGCATGAACTACGATCATCAACACAATATTGCATTGAAAGTTCTACTATATCTCTTGCAGCTAGGCTTGCATGTTCTGCAAACTCAGTCGCTGCTTGAGAAGCATATGTAGTATCCTTAAATTTCATGTTCTAATTCTGCCTGCCAACAGAAATATTACCATTACCATCTCTAGGAAATGATTGCCCATGTTTCAACCTTTCATCCTTGAAACCTAAGTGGCATGAACCACCATCATCAACAAAATATTTCCTTGAAACTTCTACAACAGCTCTGGCAGCTAGGCTTGCATGTACTGCAAACTCAGCCTCTACTTGAGCAGCAGAGGTAGCATCCTTAAATTTCATGTTCCAATTCTCCCTGGCAACAGAAAAATTACCATTACCATCTCCAGAAAATGATTGCCCATGTTCTAGCCTTTCATCTTTGAAACCTAAGTGGCATGAACCACCATCATCAACACAATATTGCCTTGAAAGATCTACAACAGCTCTGGCAGCTAGGCTTGCATGTTTAGCAAACTCAGCCGCTGCTTAAGCAGCAGAGGTACCATCCTTAAATTTCATGTTCCAATTCTATTTGCCAACAGAAAAATTACCATCTCCAGGAAATGATTGCCCAACCTTTCATCCTTGAAACCTAAGTGGCATGAACCACCATCATCAACACAATATTGCCTTTAAAGTTCTACAACAGATCTGGCAGTTAAGCTTGAATGTTATGCAAAGTCAACCTCTACTTGAGAAGCAGAGGTAGCATCCTTAAATTTCATGTTCCAATTATGCGTGCCAAAAGAAACAATTACCATTACCATCTCCAGGAAATGATTGCCCATGTTCCAACCTTTCATCCTTGAAACTTAAGTGGCATGAACCACCATCATCAACGCAATATTGCCTTGAAAGTTCTACAACAGCTTTGGCAGCTAGGCTTGCATGTTCTACAAACTCACCCGCTGCTTGAGCAGCATAGGTAGCATCAATAATTTCCTGTTCCAATTCTGCCTGCCAGTAGAAAAATTACCATTACTATCTCCAGGAAATGATTGCCCATGTTCCAACCTTTCATCCTTGAAACCTAAGTGGCATGAACCACCATAATAAATACAATATTTCCTTGAAAGTTTTACAACAGCTCTGGCAGCTAGGCCACCATGTTCTGCAAACTTAGTCGCTGCTTGAGCAACAGAGGTAGCATCCTTAAATTTTATGTTCTAATTCTGCCTGCCAGTAGAAAATTTACCATCTCCAGGAAATGATTGCCCATGTTCCAACCATTCATCCTTGAAACCTAAGTGGCATGAACCACGATCATCAACACAATATTGCATTGAAAGTTCTACTATATCTCTTGCAGCTAGGATTACATGTTCTGCAAACTCAGTCGCTGCTTGAGCAGCATATGTAGTATCCTTAAATTTCATGTTCTAATTCTGCCTGCCAACAGAAATACTACCATTACCATCTCTAGGAAATTATTGCCCATGTTCCAACCTTTCATCCTTGAAACATAAGTGGCATTAACCACCATCATCAACATAATATTTCCTTGAAAGTTCTACAACAGCTCTGGCAGCTAGGCTTGTATGTTCTGCAAACTCAGACGTTGCTTGAGCAGCAGAGGTAGCATCATAAATTTCATGTTCCAATTCTGCCTGCCAACAGAAAAATTATCATTACCATCACCAGGAAATGATTGCCCATGTTCAATCTTTCATCCTTGAAACCTATGTGTCATGAACCACCATCATCAACATAATATTTCCTTGAAAGTTCTACAACAGCTCTGGCAACTAGGCCACCATATTCTGCAAACTCAGCCGCTGCTTGAGCAGTAGAGGTAGCATCCTTAAATTTCATGTTCTAATTCTGCCTGCCAATAGAAAATTTACCATCTCCAGGAAATGATTGCCCATGTTCCAACCTTTCATCCTTGAATCCTAAGTGGCATGAACCACGATCATCAACACAATATTGCATTGAAAGTTCTACTATATCTCTTGCAGCTAGGCTTGCATGTTCTGCAAACTCAGTCGGTGCTTGAGCAGCATATGTAGTATCCTTAAATTTCATGTTCTAATTCTGCCTGCCAACAGAAATATTACCATTACCATCTCTAGGAAATGAGTGCCCATGTTCCAACCTTTCATCCTTGAAACCTAAGTGGCATGAACCACCATCATCAACAAAATATTTCCTTGAAAGTTCTACAATAGCTCTGGCAGCTAGGCTTGCATGTACTGCAAACTCAGCCTCTACTTGAGCAGCAGAGGTAGCATCCTTAAATTTCATGTTCCAATTTTCCCTGGCAACAGAAAAATTACCATTACCATCTCCAGGAAATGATTGCCCATGTTCTAGCCTTTCATCTTTGAAACCTAAGTGGCATGAACCACCATCATCAACACAATATTGCCTTGAAAGATCTACAACAGCTCTGGCAGCTAGGCTTGCATGTTTAGCAAACTCAGCCGCTGCTTAAGCAGCAGAGGTACCATCCTTAAATTTCATGTTCCAATTCTGCTTGCCAATAGAAAAATTACCATCTCCAGGAAATGATTGCCCAACCTTTCATCCTTGAAACCTAAGTGGCATGAACCACCATCATCAACACAATATTGCCTTTAAAGTTCTACAACAGATCTGGCAGTTAAGCTTGAATGTTATGCAAAGTCAGCCTCTACTTGAGAAGCAGAGGTAGCATCCTTAAATTTCATGTTCCAATTATGCGTGCCAAAAGAAACAATTACCATTACCATCTCCAGGAAATGATTGCCCATGTTCCAACCTTTCATCCTTGAAACTTAAGTGGCATGAACCACCATCATCAACGCAATATTGCCTTGAAAGTTCTACAACAGCTTTGGCAGCTAGGCTTGCATGTTCTACAAACTCACCCGCTGCTTGAGCAGCATAGGTAGCATCATAAATTTTATGTTCCAATTCTGCCTGCCAGCAGAAAAATTACCATTACTATCTCCAGGAAATGATTGCCCATGTTCCAACCTTTCATCCTTGAAACCTAAGTGGCATGAACCACCATAATAAATACAATATTTCCTTGAAAGTTTTACAACAGCTCTGGCAGCTAGGCCACCATGTTCTGCAAACTTAGTCGCTGCTTGAGCAGCAGAGGTAGGATCCTTAAATTTCATGTTCTAATTCTGCCTGCCAGTAGAAAATTTACCATCTCCAGGAAATAATTGCCCATGTTCCAACCTTTCATCCTTGAAACCTTAGTGGCATGAACCACGATCATCAACACAATATTGCATTGAAAGTTCTACTATATCTCTTGCAGCTAGGATTGAATGTTCTGCAAACTCAGTCGCTGCTTGAGCAGCATATGTAGTATCCTTAAATTTCATGTTCTAATTCTGCCTGCCAACAAAAATACTACCATTACCATCTCTAGGAAATTATTGCCCATGTTCCAACATTTCATCCTTGAAACATAAGTGGCATTAACCACCATCATCAACATAATATTTCCTTGAAAGTTCTACAACAGCTCTGGCAGCTAGGCTTGTATGTTCTGCAAACTCAGCCGTTGCTTGAGCAGCAAAGGTAGCATCATAAATTTCATGTTCCAATTCTGCCTGCCAACAGAAAAATTATCATTACCATCTCCAGGAAATGATTGCCCATGTTCAATCTTTCATCCTTGAAACCTATGTGTCATGAACCACCATCATCAACATAATATTTCCTTGAAAGTTCTACAACAGCTCTGGCAACTAGGCCACCATATTCTGCAAACTCAGCCGCTGCTTGAGCAGTAGAGGTAGCATCCTTAAATTTCATGTTCTAATTCTGCCTGCCAATAGAAAATTTACCATCTCCAGGAAATGATTGCCCATGTTCCAACTTTTCATCCTTGAATCCTAAGTGGCATGAACCACGATCATCAACACAATATTGCATTGAAAGTTCTACTATATCTCTTGCAGTTAGACTTGCATGTTCTGCAAACTCAGTCGCTGCTTGAGCAGTATATGTAGTATCCTTAAATTTCATGTTCTAATTCTGCCTGCCAACAGAAATATTACCATTACCATCTCTAGGAAATGATTGCCCATGTTCCAACCTTTTGTCCTTGAAACCTAAGTGGCATGAACCACCATCATCAACAAAATATTTCCTTGAAAGTTCTACAACAGATCTGGCAGTTAAGCTTGAATGTTATGCAAAGTCAGCCTCTACTTGAGAACCAGAGGTAGCATCCTTAAATTTCATGTTCCAATTATGCGTGCCAAAAGAAACAATTACCATTACCATCTGCAGGAAATGATTACCCATGTTCCAACCTTTCATCCTTGAAACTTAAGTGGCATGAACCACCATCATCAACGCAATATTGCCTTGAAAGTTCTACAACAGCTTTGGCAGCTAGGCTTGCATGTTCTACAAACTCACCCGCTGCTTGAGCAGCATAGGTAGCATCATAAATATCATGTTCCAATTCTGCCTGCCAGCAGAAAAATTACCATTACTATCTCCAGGAAATGATTGCCCATGTTCCAACCTTTCATCCTTGAAACCTAAGTGGCATGAACCACCATAATAAATACAATATTTCCTTGAAAATTTTACAACAGCTCTGGCGGCTAGGCCACCATGTTCTGCAAACTTAGTCGCTGCTTGAGCAGCAGAGGTAGCATCCTTAAATTTCATGTTCTAATTCTGCCTGCTAGTAGAAAATTTACCATCTCCAGAAAATGATTGCCCATGTTCCAACCTTTCATCCTTGAAACCTAAGTGGCATGAACCACGATCATCAACACAATATTGCATTGAAAGTTCTACTATATCTCTTGCAGCTAGGATTGCATGTTCTGCAAACTCAGTCGCTGCTTGAGCAGCATATGTAGTATCCTTAAATTTCATGTTCTAATTCTGCCTGCCAACAGAAATACTACCATTACCATCTCTAGGAAATGATTGCCCATGTTCCAACCTTTCATCCTTGAAACCTAAGTGGCATGAACCACGATCATCAACAAAATATTTCCTTGAAAGTTCTACAACAGCTCTGGCAGCTAGGCTTGCATGTACTGCAAACTCAGCCTCTACTTGAGCAGCAGAGGTAGCATCCTTAAATTTCATGTTCCAATTCTCCCTGGCAACAGAAAAATTACCATTACCATCTCCAGGAAATGATTGCCCATGTTCTAGCCTTTCATCTTTGAAACCTAAGTGGCGTGAACCACCATCATCAACACAATATTGCCTTGAAAGATCTACAACAGCTCTGGCAGCTAGGCTTGCATGTTTTGCAAACTCAGCCACTGCTTGAGCAGCAGAGGTACCATCCTTAAATTTCATGTTCCAGTTCTGCTTGCCAACAGAAAAATTACCTTATCCAGGAAATAATTGCCCAACCTTTCATCCTTGAAACCTAAGTGGCATGAACCACCATCATCAACACAATATTGCCTTTAAAGTTCTACAACAGATCTGGCAGTTAAGCTTGAATGTTATGCAAAGTCAGCCTCTACTTGAGAAGCAGAGGTAGCATCCTTAAATTTCATGTTCCAATTCTGCCTCGCAACTGAAAATTACCATTACCATCTCCAGGAAATAATTGCCCATGCTCCAACCTTTCATCCTTGAAACCTAAGTGGCAAAAACCACCATCATCAACACAATATTGCCTTGAAAGTTCTATAATAGCTCTGGAAGCTAGGCTTGCATGTTCTGCAAACTCCGCCGCTGCTTGAGCAGCAGAGGTAGCATCCTTAAATTTCATGTTCAATTCTGCCAGTCAACAGAAAAATTACCATTACCATCTCCAGGAAATGATTGCCCATGTTCCAACCTTTCATCCTTGAAACCTAAGTGGCATGAACCAACATCACCAACACACTATTGCCTTTAAAGTTCTACAACAGCTCTGGCAGCTAAGCTTGCAAGTTCTGCAAACTCAGCCGCTGCTTGAGCAGCAGAGGTAGTAACCTTAAATTTCATGTTCCAATTCTGCCTGCCAACAGAAAAATTACTATATCCATGAAATGATTGCCCATGTTCCAACCTTTCATACTTGAAACCTAAGTGGAATGAACCACCATCATTAACACAATATTGCCTGGAAAGTTTTACAATAGCTCTGGCAGCTAGGCCTGCATGTTCTGTAAACTCAGCCGTTGCTTGAGCGGCAGAGGTAGCATACTTAAATTTCATGTTCCAATTCTGCCAGTCAACAGAAAAATTACCATTACCATCTCCAGGAAATGATTGCCCTTGTTCCAACCTTTCAACCTTGAAACCTAAGTGGCATGAACCACCATCATCAGCACAATATATCCTTGAAAGTTCTACAACAGCTCTGGAAGCTAGGCTTGCATGTTCTACAAACTCAGCCGTTGCTTGAGCAGCAGAGGTAGCATCATAAATTAAATGTTCCAATTCTCCCTGCCAACAGAAAAATTATCATTACCATCTCCAGGAAATGATTGACCATGTTCCAACCATTCATCCTTGAAACCTAAGTGGCATGAACCACCATCATCAACACAATATTGCATTGAAAGTTCTACTATATCTATGGCAGCTACTCTTGCATGTTCTGCAAACTCAGTCGCTTCTTGAGCAGCAGAGGTAGCATCCTTAAATTTCATGTTCCAATTCTGCCTGCCAACAGAAATATTACCATTACCATCTCTAGGAAATGATTTCCCATGTTCCAACCTTTCATCCTTGAAACCTAAGTGGAATGAACCACCATTATCAACATACTATTGCCTTTAAAGTTCTACAACAGCTCTGGCATGTAAGTTTGCATGTTCTGCAAACTCAGCCGCTGCTTGAGCAGGAGAGGTAGTATCCTTAAATTTCATGTTCCAATTCTGCCTGCCAACTGAAAAATTACAATATCCATGAAATGATTGCCCATGTTCCAACCTTTCAACCTTGAAACTTAAGTGGCATGATCCACCATCATCAACACAATATATCCTTGAAAGTTCTACAACAGCTTTGGTAGCTAGGCTTGCATGTTCTGCAAACTCAGCCGCTGCTTGAGCAGCAGAGGTAGCATCATAAATTTCTTGTTCCAATTCTGCCTGCCAACAGAAAAATTACCATTACCATCTCTAGGAAATGATTGCCCATATTCCAATCTTTCATCCTTGAAACCTAAGTGGCATGAACCACCATCATCAACACAATATTTTCTTGAAAGTTCTACAACAGCTCTGGAAGCTAGGCCACCATGTTCTGCAAACTCAGCCGCTGCTTGAGCAGCAGAGGTAGCATCCTTAAATTTCATGTTCTAATTCTGCCTACCAATAGAAAATTTACCATATCTAGGAAATGATTGCCCATGTTCCAACCATTCATGCTTGAAACCTAAGTGGCATGAACCCCCATCATCAACATAATATTGCCTTGAAAGATCTACAACAGCTCTGGCAGCTAGGCTTGCATGTTCTGCAAACTCAGCCGCTGCTTGAGCAGCAAAGGTAGCATCCTTAAATTTCATGTTCTAATTCTCCCTGGCAACAGACAAATTACCATTACCATCTCCAGGAAATGATTGCCCAAGTTCTAGCCTTTCATCTTTGAAATTTAAGTGGCATGAACCCCCATCATCAACATAATATTGCCTTGAAAGATCTACAATAGCTCTGGCAGCTAGGCTTGCATGTTCTGCAAACTCAGCCACTGCTTGAGTAGCAGAGGTACCGTCCTTAAATTTCATGTTCCAATTCTGCTTGCCAACAGAAAAATTACCATCTCCAGGAAATGATTGCCCAACCTTTGATCCTTGAAACCTAAGTGGCATGAACCACCATCATCAACACAATATTGCCTTTAAAGTTCTATAACAGATCTGGCAGCTAAGCTTGATTGTTATGCAAAGTCAGCCTCTACTTGAGCAGCAGAGGTAGCATCCTTAAATTTTATGTTCCAATTATGCCTGCCAAAAGAAACAATTACCATTACCATCTCTAGGAAATGATTGCCCATGTTCCAACCTTTCATCCTTGAAACCTAAGTGGCATGAACCACCATCATCAACACAATATTGCCTTGAAAGTTCTACAACAGCTCTGGCAGCTAGGCCTGCATGTTCTGTAAACTCAGCCGCTGCTTGAGCAGTAGTGGTAGCATCCTTTAATTTCATGTTCCAATTCTGCCTGGCAACTGAAAATTACTATTACCATCTCCAGGAAATGATTGCCCATGTTCCAACCTTTCATCCTTGAAACCTAAGTGGCAAAAACCACCATCATCAACACAATATTGCCTTGAAAGTTCTATAATAGCTCTGGAAGCTAGGCTTGCATGTTCTGCAAACTCAGCCGCTGCTTGAGCAGCAGAGGTAGCATCCTTAAATTTCATGTTCCAATTTTTCCAGTCAACAGAAAAATTACCATTACCATCTCCAGGAAATGATTGCCCATGTTCCAACCTTTCATCCTTGAAACCTAAGTGGCATGAACCACCATCACCAACACTATTGCCTTTAAAGTTCTATAACAGCTCTGGCAGCTAAGCTTGCAAGTTCTGCAAACTCAGCCGCTACTTGAGCAGCAGAGGTAGTATCCTTAAATTTCATGTTCCAATTCTGCCTGCCAACAGAAGAATTACTATATCCATGAAATGATTGCCCATGTTCCAACCTTTCATACTTGAAACCTAAGTGGCATGAACCACCATCATTAACACAATATTGCCTGGAAAGTTCTACAACAGCTCTGGCAGCTAGGCCTGCATGTTTTGTAAACTCAGCCGTTGCTTGAGCGGCAGAGGTAGCATACTTAAATTTCATGTTCCAATTCTGCAAGTCAACAGAAAAATTACCATTACCATCTCCAGGAAATGAATTCCCTTGTTCCAACCTTTCAACCTTGAAACCTAAGTGGCATGAACCACCATCATCAGCACAATATATCCTTGAAAGTTCTACAACAACTCTGGCAGCTAGGCTTGCATGTTCTGCAAACTCAGCCGTTGCTTGAGCAGTAGAGGTAGCATCATAAATTAAATGTTCCAATTCTCCCTGCCAACAGAAAAATTATCATTACCATCTCCAGGAAATGATTGACCATGTTCCAACCATTCATCCTTGAAACCTAAGTGGCATGAACCACCATCATCAACACAATATTGCATTGAAAGTTCTACTATATCTCTGGCAGCTAGTCTTGCATGTTCTGCAAACTCAGTCGCTTCTTGAGCAGCAGAGGTAGCATCCTTAAATTTCATGTTCCAATTCTGCCTGCCAACAGAAATATTACCATTACCATCTCTAGGAAATGATTTCCCATGTTCCAACCTTTCATCCTTGAAACCTAAGTGGCATGAACCACCATCATCAACACACTATTGCCTTTAAAGTTCTACAACAGCTCTGGCACCTAAGTTTGCATGTTCTGCAAACTCTGCCGCTGCTTGAGCAGGAGAGGTAGTATCCTTAAATTTCATGCTCCAATTCTGCCTGCCAACTGAAAAATTACTATATCCATGAAATGATTGCCCATGTTCCAACCTTTCAACCTTGAAACCTAAGTGGCATTATCCACCATCATCAACACAATATATCCTTGAAAGTTCTACAACAGATTTGGTAGCTAGGCTTGCATGTTCTGCAAACTCAGCCGTTGCTTGAGCAGCATAGGTAGCATCATAAATTTCTTGTTCCAATTCTGCCTGCCAACAGAAAAATTACCATTACCATCTCCAGGAAATGATTGCCCATGTTCCAATCTTTCATCCTTGAAACCTAAGTGGCATGAACCACCATCATCAACACAATATTTTCTAGAAAGTTCTACAATAGCTCTGGAAGCTAGGCCACCATGTTCTGTAAACTCAGCCGCTGCTTGAGCAGCAGAGGTAGCATCCTTAAATTTCATGTTCTAATTCTGCCTACCAATACAAAATTTACCATATCTAGGAAATGATTGCCCATGTTCCAACCATTCATACTTGAAACCTAAGTGGCATGAACCCCCATCATCAACATAATATTGCCTTGAAAGATCTACAACAGCTCTGGCAGCTAGGCTTGCATGTTCTGCAAACTCAGCCGCTGCTTGAGCAGTAAAGGTAGCATCCTTAAATTTCATGTTCCAATTCTCCCTGGCAACAAACAAATTACCATTACCATCTCCAGGAAATGATTGCCCAAGTTCTAGCCTTTCATCTTTGAAATTTAAGTGGCATGAACCCCCATCATCAACATAATATTGCCTTGAAAGATCTACAACAGCTCTGGCAGCTAGGCTTGCATGTTCTACAAACTCAGCGGTTGCTTGGGCAGCAGAGGTACCGTCCTTAAATTTCATGTTCCAATTCTGCTTGCCAACAGAAAAATTACCATCTCCAAGAAATGATTGCCCAACCTTTTATCCTTGAAACCTAAGTGGCATGAACCACCATCATCAACACAATATTGCCTTTAAAGTTCTATAACAGATCTGGCAGCTAAGCTTGAATGTTATGCAAAGTCAGCCTCTACTTGAGCAGCAGAGGTAGCATCCTTAAATTTTATGTTCCAATTATGCCTGCCAAAAGAAACAATTACCATTACCATCTCCAGGAAATGATTGCACATGTTCCAACCTTTCATCCTTGAAACCTAAGTGGCATGAACCACCATCATCAACAAAATATTGCCTTGAAAGTTCTACAACAGCTCTAGCAGCTAGGCCTGCATGTTCTGTAAACTCAGCCGCTGCTTGAGCAGTAGTGGTAGCATCCTTTAATTTCATGTTCCAATTCTGCCTGGCAACTGAAAATTACCATTACCATCTCCAGGAAATGATTGCCCATGTTCCAACCTTTCATCCTTGAAACCTAAGTGGCAAAAACCACCATCATCAACACAATATTGCCTTGCAAGTTCTATAATAGCTCTGGCAGCTAGGCTTGCATGTTCTGCAAACTCATCCGCTGCTTGAGCAGCAGAGGTAGCATCGTTAAATTTCATGTTCCAATTCTGCCAGTCAACAGAAAAATTACCATTACCATCTCCAGGAAATGATTGCCCATGTTCCAACCTTTCATCCTTGAAACCTAAGTGGCATGAATCACCATCACCAACACACTATTGCCTTTAAAGTTCTACAACAGCTCTGGCAGCTAAGCTTGCAAGTTCTGCAAACTCAGCCGCTGCTTGAGCAGCAGAGGTAGTATCCTTAAATTTCATGTTCCAATTCTGCCTGCCAACAGAAAAATTACTATATCCATGAAATGATTGCCCATGTTCTAACCTTTCATACTTGAAACCTAAGTGGCATGAACCACCATCATTAACACAATATTGCCTGGAAAGTTCTACAACAGCTCTGGCAGCTAGGCCTGCATGTTTTGTAAACTCAGCCGTTGCTTGAGCGGCAGATGTAGCATACTTAAATTTCATGTTCCAATTCTGCCAGTCAACAGAAAAATTACCATTACCATCTCCAGGAAATGATTGCCCTTGTTCCAACCTTTCAACCTTGAAACCTAAGTGGCATTAACCACCATCATCAGCACAATATATCCTTGAAAGTTCTACAACAGCTCTGGCAGCTAGGCTTGCATGTTCTGCAAACTCAGCCATTGCTTGAGCAGCAAAGGTAGCATCATAAATTAAATGTTCCAATTCTCCCTGCCAACAGAAAAATTATCATTACCATCTCCAGGAAATGATTGACCATGTTCCAACCATTCATCCTTGAAACCTAAGTGGCATGAACCACCATCATCAACAAAATATTGCATTGAAAGTTCTACTATATCTCTGGCAGCTAGGCTTGCATGTTCTGCAAACTCAGTCGCTTCTTGAGCAGTAGAGGTAGCATCCTTAAATTTCATGTACCAATTCTGCCTGCCAACAGAAATATTACCATTACCATCTCTAGGAAATGATTTCCCATGTTCCAACCTTTCATCCTTGAAACCTAAGTGGAATGAACCACCATCATCAACACACTATTGCCTTTAAAGTTCTACAACAGCTCTGGCACCTAAGTTTGCATGTTCTGCAAACTCAGCCGCTGCTTGAGCAGGAGAGGTAGTATCCTTAAATTTCATGTTCCAATTCTGCCTGCCAACTGAAAAATTACTATATCCATGAAATGATTGCCCATGTTCCAACCTTTCAACCTTGAAACCTTAGTGGCATGATCCACCATCATCAACACAATATATCCTTGAAAGTTCTACAACAGCTCTGGTAGCTAGGCTTGCATGTTCTGCAAACTCAGCTGTTGCTTGAGCAGCAGAGGTAGCATCATAAATTTCTTGTTCCAATTCTGCCTGCCAACAGAAAAATTACCATTACCATCTCCAGGAAATGATTGCCCATGTTCCAATCTTTCATCCTTGAAACCTAAGTGGCATGAACCACCATCATCAACACAATATTTCCTTGAAAGTTCTACAACAGCTCTGGAAGCTAGGCCACCATGTTCTGCAAACTCAGCCGCTGCTTGAGCAGCAGAGGTAGCATCCTTAAATTTCATGTTCTAATTCTGCCTACCAATAGAAAATTTACCATATCTAGGAAATGATTGCCCATGTTCCAACCATTCATACTTGAAACCTAAGTGGCATGAACCACCATCATCAACATAATATTGCCTTGAAAGATCTACAACAGCTCTGGCAGCTAGGCTTGCATGTTCTGATAACTCAGCCGCTGCTTGAGCAGCAGAGGTAGCATCCTTAAATTTCATGTTCCAATTCACCCTGGCAACAGACAAATTACCATTACCATCTCCAGGAAATGATTGCCCAAGTTCTAGCCTTTCATCTTTGAAATTTAAGTGGAATGAACCCCCATCATCAACATAATATTGCCTTGAAAGATCTACAACATCTCTGGCAGCTAAGCTTGCATGTTCTGCAAACTCAGCCGCTGCTTGAGCAGCAAAGGTACCGTCCTTAAATTTCATGTTCCAATTCTGCTTGCCAATAGAAAAATTACCATCTCCAGGAAATGATTGCCCAACCTTTGATCCTTGAAACCTAAGTGGCATGAACCACCATCATCAACACAATATTGCCTTTAAAGTTCTACAACAAATCTGGCAGCTAAGCTTGAATGTTATGCAAAGTCAGCCTCTACTTGAGTAGCAGAGGTAGCATCCTTAAATTTCATGTTCCAATTATATCTGCCAAAAGAAACAATTACCATTACCATCTCCAGGAAATGATTGCCCATGTTCCAACCTTTCATCCTTGAAACCTAAGTGGCATGAACCACCATCGTCAACACAATATTGTCTTGAAAGTTCTACAACAGCTCTGGCAGCTAGGCTTGTATGTCATGCAAACTCAGCCGCTGCTTGAGCAGCAGAGGTAGCATCCTTAAATTTCATGTTCCAATTCTGCCAGCCAACAGAAAAATTACCATTACCATCTCCAGGAAATGATTGCCCATGTTCCAACCTTTCATCCTTGAAACCTAAGTGGCATGATCACTAACACACTATTGCCTTTAAAGTTCTACAACTGCTCTGGCATCCTTAAATTTCACGTTCCAATTCTGCCTGCCAACAGAAAAATTACTATATCCATGAAATGATTGCCCATGTTCCAACCTTTCATACTTGAAACCTAAGTGGCATGAACCACCATCATCAACAGAATATTGCCTTGAAAGTTCTACAACAGCTCTGGCAGCTAGGCTTGCATGTTCTGCAAACTCAGCCGTTGCTTGAGCAGCAGAGGCAGCATCATAAATTTCATGTTCCAATTCTCCCTGCCAACAGAAAAATTACCATTACCATCTCCAGGAAATGATTGCCCATGTTCCAATCTTTCATCCTTGAAACCTAAGTGGCATGAACCACCATCATCAACACAATATTGCCTTGAAAGTTCTAACAGCTAGGCCTGCATGTTCTGTAAACTCAGCCGTTGCTTGAGCGGCAGAGATAGCATACTTAAATTTCATGTTCCAATTCTGCCAGCCAACAGAAAAATTACCATTACCATCTCCAGGAAATGATTGCCCATGTTCCAACCTTTCATCCTTGAAACCTAAGTGGCTTGAACCACCATCATCAACACACTATTGCCTTTAAAGTTCTACAATAGCTCTGGCAGCTAAGCTTGCATGTTCTGCAAACTCAGCCGCTGCTTGAGCAGCAGAGGTAGTATCCTTAAAATTCATGTTCCAAGTCTGCCTTCCAACAGAAAAATTACTATATCCATGAAATGATTGCCCATGTTCCAACCTTTCAACCATGAAACCTAAGTGGCATGTACCACCATTATCAACACAATATATCCATGAAAGTTCTACAACAGCTCTGGCAGCTAGGCTTGCATGTTCTGCAAACTCAGCCGTTGCTTGAGCAGCAGAGGTAGCATCATAAATTTCATGTTCCAATTCTGCCTTCCAACAGAAAAATAACCATTACCATCTCCAGGAAATGATTGCCCATGTTCCAATCTTTCATCCTTGAAACCTAATCGGCATGAACCACCATCATCAACACAAAATTTCCTTGAAAGTTCTACAACAGCTCTGGAAGCTAGGCCACCATGTTCTGCAAAATCAGCCGCTGCTTGAGCAGCAGAGGTAGCATCCGTAAATTTCATGTTCTCATTCTGCCTGCCAATAGAAAATTTACCATCTCTAGGAATAATTGCCCATGTTCCAACCATTCAAACTTGATACCTAAGTGGCAAGAACCACCATCATCAACACAATATTACCTTGAAAGTTCTACAACAGCTCTGGCAGCTAGGCTTGAATGTTCTGCAAACTCAGCCGCTGCTTGAGCAGCAGAGGTAGCATCCTTAAATTTCATGTTCCAATTCTCCCTAGCAACAGACAAATTACCATTACCATCTCCAGGAAATGATTGCCCAAGTTCTAGCCCTTCATCTTTGAAATTTAAGTGGCATGAACCCCCATCATCAACATAATATTGCCTTGAAAGATCTACAACACCTCTGGCAGCTAGGCTTGCATGTTCTGCTAACTTAGCCACTGCTTGAGCAGCAGAGGTACCGTCCTTAAATTTCATGTTCCAATTCTGCTTGCCGACAGAAAAAATTACCATCTCCAGGAAATGATTGCCCAACCTTTGATCCTTGAAACCTAAGTGGCATGAACCACCATCATCAACACAATATTGCCTTTAAAGTTCTACAACAGATCTGGCAGCTAAGCTTGAATGTTATGCAAAGTCAGCCTCTACTTTAGCAGCAGAGATTGCATCCTTAAATTTCATGTTCCAATTATGCCTGCCAAAAGAAACAATTACCATTACCAACTTCAAGAAATGATTGCTCATGTTCCAACCTTTCATCCTTGAAAACTAAGTGGCACGAACCACCATCATCAACACAATATTGCATTGAAAGTTCTATAACAGCTCTGGCAGCTAAGGCTGCATGTTCTGCAAACTCAGCCATTGCTTGAGCAGCAGTGGTAGCATCCTTTAATTTCATGTTCCAATTCTGCCTGCCAACTGAAAAATTACCATTACCATCTCCAGGAAATGATTGCCCATGTTCCAACCATTCATCCTTGAAACCTAAGTGGCATGAACCACCATCGTCAACACAATATTGCTTTGAAAGTTCTACAACAGCTCTGGCAGCTAGGCCTGCATGTTCTGTAAACTCAGCCGCTGCTTGAGCGACAGAGGTAGCATACTTAAATTTCATGTTCCAATTCTGCCAGCCAACAGAAAAATTACCATTACCAACTCTAGGAAATGATTGCCCATGTTCCAATCTTTCATCCTTGAAACCTAAGTGGCATGAACCACCTTCAGCAACACACTATTGCCTTTAAAGTTCTACAACAGCTCTGGCAGCTAAGCTTGCATGTTCTGAAAACTCAGCCGCTGCTTGAGCAGCAGAGGTAGTATCCTTAAATTTCATGTTCCAATTCTGCCTGCCAAAAGAAAAATTACTATATCCATGAAATGATTGCCCATGTTCCAACCATTCATCCTTGAAACTTAAGTGGCATGAACCACTATCATCAACACAATATTATCTTGAAAGTTCTATAATAGCTCTGGCTGCTAGGCTTGCATGTTCTGTAAACTCAGCCGCTGCTTGAGCAGTAGAGGTAGCATCCTTCAATTTCATGTTCCAATTTTCCCTGGCAACAGAAAAATTACCATTACCATCTCCAGGAAATGATTGCCCAAGTTCTAGCCTTTCATCTTTAAAACCTAAGTGGCATGAACCACCAACATCAACACAATATTGCCTTGAAAGATCTACAACAGCTCTGGCATCTAGGCTTGCATGTTCTGCAAACTCAGCCACTGCTTGAGCAGCAGAGGTACCATCCATAAATTTCATGTTCCAATTCTGCTTGCCAACAGAAAAATTACCATCTCCAGGAAATGATTTCCCAACCTTTCATCCTTGAAACCTAAGTGGCATGAACCACCATCATCAACACACTATTGCCTTTCAAGTTCTACAACAGCTCCGGCAGCTAAGTTTGCATGTTCAGCAAACTCAGCCGCTGCTTGAGCAGGAGAGGTAGTATCCTTAAATTTCATGTTCCAATTCTGCCTGCCAACTGAAAAATTACTATATCCATGAAATGATTGCCCATGTTCCAACCTTTCAACCTTGAAACCTAAGTGGCATGAACCACCATCATCAACACAATATATCCTTGAAAGTTCTACAACAGCTCTGGCACCTAGGCTTGCATGTTCTGCAAACTCAGCCGTTGCTTGAGCAGCAGAGGTAGCATCATAAATTTCATGTTCCAATTCTGCCTGCCAACAGAAAAATTACCATTACCATCTCCAGGAAATGATTGCCCATGTTCCAATCTTTCATCCTTGAAACTTAAGTGGCATGAACCACCATCATCAACATAATATTTCCTTGAAAGTTCTACAACAGCTCTGGAAGCTAGGCCACCATGTTCTGCAAACTCAGCCGCTACTTGAGCAGCAGAGGTAGCATCCTTAAATTTCATGTTCTAATTCTGCCTGCCAAGAGAAAATTTACCATCTCTAGGAAATGATTGCCCATGTTCCAACCATTCATACTTGAAACCTAAGTGGCATGAACCACCATCATCAAGACAATATTACCTTGAAAGTTCTATAACAGCTCTGGCAGCTAGGCTTGCATGTTCTGCAAACTCAGCCGTTGCTTGAGCAGCAGAGGTAGCATCCTTAAATTTCATGTTCCAATTCTCCCTAGCAACAGAAAAATTACTATTACCATCTTCAGGAAATGATTGCACAAGTTCTAGCCTTTAATCTTTGAAACCTAAGTGGCATGAACCCCTATCATCAACCTAATATTGCCTTGAAAGATCTACAACAGTTATGGCAGCTAGGCTTGCATGTTCTTCAAACTCAGCCGCTGCTTGAGCAGCAGAGGTACCGTCCTTAAATTTCATGTTCCAATTCCGCTTGCCAACAAAAAAATTACCATCTCCAGGAAATGATTGCCCAACCTTTCATCCTTGAAACCTAAGTGGCATGAACTATCATCATCAGCACAATATTGCCTTTAAAGTTCTACAACAGATCTGGCAGCTAAGCTTGAATATTATGCAAAGTCAGCCTCTACTTGAGCAGCCTAGGTAGCATCCTTAAATTTCATGTTCCAATTATGCCTGCCAAAAGAAACAATTACCATTACCATCTCTAGGAAATGATTGCCCATGTTCCAACCTTTCATCCTTGAAACCTAAGTGGCATGAACCACCATCATCAACACACTATTGCCTTGAAAGTTATATAATATCTCTGGCAGCTAGGCTTGCATGTTCTTCTGCAAACTCAGCCGCTGCTTGAGCAGCAGAGGTAGCATCCTTAAATTTCATGTTCCAATTCTGCCAGCCAACGGAAAAATTACCATTACCATCTCCAGGAAATGATTTCCCATGATCCAACCTTTCATCCTTGAAACCTAAGTGGCATGAACCACCATCACCAACACACTATTGCCTTTAAAGTTCTACAACAGCTCTAGCGGCTAAGCTTGCATGTTCTGCAAATTCAGCCGCTGCTTGAGCAGCAGAGGTAGTATCCTTAAATTTCACGTTCCAATTCTGCCTGCCAATAGAAAAATTACTATATCCATGCAATGATTGCCCGTGTTCCAACCTTTCATACTTGAAACCTAAGTGGCATGAACCACCATCATCAACACAATATTGCCTTGAAAGTTCTACAACAGCTCTGGCAGCTAGGCCTGCATGTTCTATAAACAAAGTCGTTGCTTGAGCAGCAGAGGTAGCATTCTTAAATTTCGTGTTCCAATTCTGCCAGCCAACAGAAAAATTACCATTACCATCTCAAGGAAATGATTGCCCAAGTTATAGCCTTTCATCTTTGAAACCTAAGTGGCATGAACCACCATCATCAACACAATATTGCCTTGAAAGATCTACAACAGCTCTGGCAGCTAGGCTTGCATGTTCTGCAAACTCAACCGCTACTTGAGTAGTAGCGGTACCGTCCTTAAATTTCATGTTCCAATTCTGCTTGCCAACAGAAAAATTACCATCTCCAAGAAATGATTGCCCAACCTTTCATCCTTGAAACCTAAGTGTCATGAACCACCATCATCAACACAATATTGCCTTTAAAGTTCTACAATAGATCTGGCAGCTAAGCTTGAATGTTATGCAAAGTCAGCCTCTACTTGAGTAGCAGAGATAGCATCCTTAAATTTCATGTTCCAATTATGCCTGCCAAAAGAAACAATTACCATTACCAACTCCAGGAAATGATTGCCCATGTTCCAACCTTTCATCCTTGAAACCTAAGTGGCAAGAACCACCATTATCAACACAATATTGTCTTGAAAGTTCTACAACAGCTCTGGTAGCTAGGCCTGCATGTTCTGTAAACTCAGCCGCTGCTTGAGCAGCAGAGGTAGCATCCTTAAATTTCATGTTCCAATTCTACTAGCCAACAGAAAATTACCATTACCATTTCCAGGAAATGATTGGCCAAGTTCTAGCCTTTCATCATTGAAACCTAAGTGGCATGAACCACCATCATCAACACAATATTGCCTTGAAAGTTCTACAACAGCTCTGGCAGCTAGGCTTGCATGTTCTGCAAAATCAGCCGCTGCTTGAGCAACAGAGGTAGAGGTAGCATCCTTAAATTTCATGTTCCAATTATGCCTGCCAAAAGAAACAATTACCATTACCAACTCCAGGAAATGATTGCCCATATTCCAACCTTTCATCCTTGAAACCTAAGTGGCATGAACCACCATTATCAACACAATATTGCCTTGAAAGTTCTATAATAGCTCTTGCAGCTAGGCTTGCATGTTCTGCAAACTCAGTCTCTGCTTGAGCAGCAACGATAGCATCCTTAAATTTCATGTTCCAATTCTGCCTGCCAATAGAAAAATTACCATTACCATCTCCATGAAATGAATGCCCATATTCCAACTTTTTATCCTTGAAACCAAGTGGCATGAACCAGCATCATCAACATAATATTGCCTTGAAAGTTTTACAATAGCTCTGGTAGCTAGGCTTGCATGTTCTGCAAACTCAGCCGCTGCTTGAGCAGCAGAGGTAGCATCCTTAAATTTCATGTTCCAATTCTGCTTGCCAACAAAAAAATTACCATCTCCATGAAATGATAGCACATGTTACAACCTTTCATCCTTGAAACCTAAGTGGCATGAACCACCATCATCAACACAATATTGCCTTGAAAGTTCTACAACACCTCTGGCAGCTAGGCCTGCATGTTCTGTAATCTCAGCCGCTGCTTGAGCAGCAGAGGTAGCATCCTTTAATTTCATGTTCCAATTCTGCCTGCCAACTGAAAAATTACCATTACCATCTCCAGGAAATGATTGCCCATGTTCCAACCTTTCATCTTTGAAACCTAAGTGGCATGAACCACCAACATCAACACAATATTGCCTTGAAAGTTCTATAATAGCTCTGGCAGCTAAGCTTGCATGTTTTGCAAACTCAGCTGCTGCTTGAGCAGCAGAGGTAGCATCCTTAAATTTCATGTTCCAAATTCTGCTTGCCAACTAAAAAATTACCATCTCCATGAAATGATTGCCCATGTTACAACCTTTCATCCTTGAAACCTAAGTGGCATGAACCACCATCATTAACACAATATTACCTTGAAAGTTCTACAACAGCTCTGGCATCTATGTTTGCATGTTCTGCAAACTCAGCTTCTGCTTGAGCAGCTGAGGAAGCATCCTTAAATTTCATGTTCCAATTCTGCCTGCCAACAAAAAAATTACCATTACCATCTTCAGGAAATGATTGCCCATGTTCCAACCTTTCATCCTTGAAACCTAAGTTGCATGAACCACCATCATCAACACAATATTGTCTTGAATGTCCTACAACAGCTCTGGAAGCTAGGCCTGCATGTTCTGCAAACACATCCGCTGCTTGAGCAGCAGAGGTAGAATCCTTAAATTTCATGTTCCAATTCTACCTGCCAACAGAAAAATTACAATTACCATCTCCAGGAAATGATTGCCCATGTTTCAACCTTTCATCTTTGAAACCTAAGTGGCATGAACCACCATCATCAACACAATTTTGCGTTGAATGTTATGCAAACTCAGCCGCTGCTTGAGCAGCAGAGGTAGCATCCTTAAATTTCATGTTCCAATTCTACCTACCAACAAAAATATTACTATTAGCATCTCCAGGAAATGATTGCCCATGTTCCAACCTTTCATCTTTGAAACCTAAGCGGCATGAACCACCATAATCAACACAATATTTCCTTGAAAGTTCTACAACAGCTCTGGCAGCTAGGCTTGCATGTTCTGCAAAATCAGCCGCTGCTTGAGCAACAGAGGTAGCATCCTTAAATTTCATGTTCCAATTCTGCCTGCCAACATAAATATTACCATTACCATCTCTAGGAAATGATTGCCCATGTTCCAAACTTTCATCCTTGAAACCTTAGTGGCATGAACCACCATCATCAACACAATATTACCTTGAAAGTTCTACAACAGCTCTGGCAGCTAGGCTTGCATGTTCTGCAAACTCAGCCGCTGCTTGAGCAGCAGAGGTACTGTCCTTAAATTTCATGTTCCAAATCTGCTTGCCAACAAAAATATTCCATCTCCAGAAATGATTGCCCAACCACCATCATCAATACAATATTGCCTTTAAAGTCCTACAACAGATCTGGCAGCAAATCTTGAATGTTATGTAAAGTCAGCCTCTACTTGAGCAGCAGAGGTAGCATCCTTAAATTTCATGTTCCAATTATGCCTGCCAAAAGAAACAATTACCATTACCATCTCCAGGAAATGATTGCCCATGTTCCAACCTTTCATCCTTGAAACCAAAGTGGCCTCAACCACCATCATCAACACAACATTTCCTTGAAAGTTCTAAAACAGCTCTGGCAGCTAGGCCTGCATGTTCTGTAAAATCAGCCGCTGCTTGAGCAGCAGAGGTAGCATCCTTTAATTTCATGTTCCAATTCTTCCTGCCAACTGAGGAATTACCATTACCATCTCCAGGAAATGATTGCCCATGTTCCAACCTTTCATCCTTAAAACCTAAGTGGCATGAACCACCATCATCAACACAATATTGCCTTGAAAGTTCTAATAGCTCTGGCATTTAGGCTTGCATGTTCTGTAAACTCAGCCACTTCTTGAGCAGCAAAGGAAGCATCCTTATATTTCATGTTCCAATTCTGCCAGCCAACAGAAAAATTACCATTACCATCTCTAGGAAATGATTGCCCATGTTCCAACCTTTCATCCTTGAAACCTAAGTGGTATGAACCACCATCATCAACACACTATTGCCTTTAAAGTTCTTCAACAGCTCTGGCAGCTAGGCTTGCATGTTCTGCAAACTCAGCCGCTGCTTTAGCAGCAGTGGTAGCATCCTTAAATTTCATGTTCCAATTCTGCCTGCCAACAGAAAAATTACTATATCCATGAAATGATTGCCCATGTTCCAACCTTTCATCCTTGAAACCTAAGTGGCATGAACCACCATTATCAATACAATATTGCCTTGAAAGTTCTCCAACAGCTCCGGCATCTAGGCTTGCATATTCAGCAAACTCAGCCGCTGCTTGAGCAGCAGAGGTAGCATCCTTAAATTTCATGTTCCAATTCTACTTGCCAACAGAAAAATTACAATTACCATCTCCATGAAATGATTTCCCATGTTCCAACCTTTCATCTTTGAAACCTAAGTGTCATGAACCACCATCAACAATACAATATTGCCTTGAAAGTTCTACAACTGCTCTGGTAGCTAGGTTTGCATGTTCTGCAAACTCAGCCGCTGCTTGAGCAGCAGAGGTAGCATCCTCAAATTTCATGTTCAATTCTGCTTGCCAACAGAAAAATTACCATTACCATCTTCAGGAAATGATTGCCCATGTTTAAACCTTTCATCCTTGAAACCTAAGTGGCATGAACCAGCATCATCAACACAATATTGCTTTGAAGGTTCTACAACAGCTCTGACAGCTAGGCCTGCATGTTCTGCAGACACAGCCGCTGATTTAGCAGCAGAGGTAGAATCCTTATATTTCATGTTCCAATTCTACCTGCCAACAGAAAAATTACAATTACCATCTCCAGGAAATGATTGCCCATGTTTCAACCTTTCATATTTGAAACATAAGTGGCATGAACCACCATCATCAACACAATATTGCCTTGAATGTTATGCGAACTCAGCCGCTGCTTGAGCAGCAGAGGTAGCATCCTTAAATTTCATGTTCCAATTCTACCTACCAACAGAAATATTACAATTACCATCTCCAGGAAATGATTGCCCATGTTTCAACCTTTCATCTTTGAAACCAAAGTGGCATGAACCACCATCATCAACACAATATTGCCTTGAAAGTTCTACAACTGCTCTGGTAGCTAGGTTTGCATGTTCTGCAAACTCAGCCGCTGCTTGAGCAACAGAGGTAGCATCCTTAAATTTCAAGTTCCAATTCTCCCTGGCAACAGAAAAATTACCATTACCATCTCCAGGAAATGAATACCCAAGTTCTAGCCTTTCATCTTTGAAACCTAAGTGGCATGAACCACCATCATCAACACAATATTGACTTGAAAGATCTACAACACCTCTGGTAGCTAGGCTTGCATGTTCTACAAACTCAGCCGCTGCTTGAGCAGCAGAGGTACCGTTCTTAAATTTCATGTTCCAATTGTGCTTGCCAACAGAAAAATTACCATCTCCAGGAAATGATTGCCCAACCTTTCATCCTTGAAACCTAAGTGGCATGAACCACCATCATCAACACAATATTGCCTTTAAAGTTCTACAACATATCTGGCAGCTAAGCTTGAATGTTATGCAAAGTCAGCCTCTACTTGAGCAGCAGAGGTAGCATCCTTAAATTTCATGTTCCAATTATGCCTGCCAAAATAAACAATTACCATTACCATCTCCAGGAAATGATTGCCCATGTTCCAACCTTTCATCCTGGAAACCTAAGTGGCATGAACCACTATCATCAACACAATATTGCCTTGAAAGTTCTACAACAGCTCTGGCAGCTAGGCCTGCATGTTCTGTAAACTCAGCCGCTGCTTGAGCAGCAGAGGTAGCATCCTTTAATTTCATGTTCCAATTCTGCCTACCAACTAAACATTTACCATTACCATCTCCAGGAAATGATTTCCCACGTTCCAACCTTTCATCCATGAAACCTAAGTCGAATGAACCACCAACATCAACACAATATTGCCTTGAAAGTTCTACAACAGCTCTGGCAGCTAGGCTTGCATGTTCTGCAAACTCAGCCGCTGCTTGAGCAGCAGAGGTAGCATCCTTAAATTTCATGTTCCAATACTGCCAGCCAACAGAAAAATTACCATTACCATCTCCAGGAAATGATTGCCCATATTCCAACCTTTTATCCTTGAAACCTAAGTGGCATGAACCACCATCATCAACACAATATTGCCTTGAAGGTTCTACAACAGCTCTGACAGCTAGGCCTGCAAGTTCTGCAGACACAGCCGCTGATTTAGCAGCAGAGGTAGAATCCTTATATTTCATGTTCCAATTCTACCTGCCAACAGAAAAATTACAATTACCATCTCCAGGAAATGATTGCCCATGTTTCAACCTTTCATATTTGAAACATAAGTGGCATGAACCACCATCATCAACACAATATTGCCTTGAATGTTATGCGAACTCAGCCGCTGCTTGAGCAGTAGAGGTAGCATCCTTAAATTTCATGTTCCAATTCTACCTACCAACAGAAATATTACAATTACCATCTCCAGGAAATGATTGCCCATGTTTCAACCTTTCATCTTTGAAACCAAAGTGGCATGAACCACCATCATCAACACAATATTGCCTTGAAAGTTCTACAACTGCTCTGGTAGCTAGGTTTGCATGTTCTGCAAACTCAGCCGCTGCTTGAGCAACAGAGGTAGCATCCTTAAATTTCAAGTTCCAATTCTCCCTGGCAACAGAAAAATTACCATTACCATCTCCAGGAAATGAATAGCCAAGTTCTAGCCTTTCATCTTTGAAACCTAAGTGGCATGAACCACCATCATCAACACAATATTGACTTGAAAGATCTACAACACCTCTGGTAGCTAGGCTTGCATGTTCTACAAACTCAGCCGCTGCTTGAGCAGCAGAGGTACCGTTCTTAAATTTCATGTTCCAATTGTGCTTGCCAACAGAAAAATTACCATCTCCAGGAAATGATTGCCCAACCTTTCATCCTTGAAACCTAAGTGGCATGAACCACCATCATCAACACAATATTGCCTTTAAAGTTCTACAACATATCTGGCAGCTAAGCTTGAATGTTATGCAAAGTCAGCCTCTACTTGAGCAGCAGAGGTAGCATCCTTAAATTTCATGTTCCAATTATGCCTGCCAAAATAAACAATTACCATTACCATCTCCAGGAAATGATTGCCCATGTTCCAACCTTTCATCCTGGAAACCTAAGTGGCATGAACCACTATCATCAACACAATATTGCCTTGAAAGTTCTACAACAGCTCTGGCAGCTAGGCCTGCATGTTCTGTAAACTCAGCCGCTGCTTGAGCAGCAGAGGTAGCATCCTTTAATTTCATGTTCCAATTCTGCCTACCAACTAAAAATTTACCATTACCATCTCCAGGAAATGATTTCCCACGTTCCAACCTTTCATCCATGAAACCTAAGTCGAATGAACCACCAACATCAACACAATATTGCCTTGAAAGTTCTACAACAGCTCTGGCAGCTAGGCTTGCATGTTCTGCAAACTCATCCGCTGCTTGAGCAGCAGAGGTAGCATCCTTAAATTTCATGTTCCAATACTGCCAGCCAACAGAAAAATTACCATTACCATCTCCAGGAAATGATTGCCCATATTCCAACCTTTTATCCTTGAAACCTAAGTGGCATGAACCACCATCATCAACACACTATTGCCTTTAAAGTTCTACAACAACTCTGGCAGCTAGGCTTGCATGTTCTGTAAACTCAGCCGCTGCTTGAGCAGTAGAGGTAGCATCCTTAAATTTCATGTTCCAATTCTGCCAGCCAACAGAAAAATTACCATTACCATCTCTAGGAAATGATTGCCCATGTTCCAACCTTTCATCCTTGAAACCTAAGTGGCATGAACCACCATCATCAACACACTATTGCCTTTAAAGTTCTACAACAACCCTGGCAGCTAGGCTTGCATATTTTGCAAACTCAGCCGCTGCTTGAGCAGCAGAGGTAGCATCCTTATTTTTCATGTTCCAATTCATCCTGCCAACAGAAAATTACTATATCCATGAAATGATTGCCTATGTTCCAACCTTTCATCCTTGAAACCTAAGTGGCATGAACCACCATCATCAACATAATATTGCCATGAAAGTTCTACAAAAGCTCTGGCATCTAGGCCTGGATGTTATGTAAACTTAGCCGCTGCTTGAGCGGCAGAGGTAGCATCCTTTAATTTCATGTTCCAATTCTACCTGCCAACTGAAAAATTACCATTACCACCTCCAAGAAATGATTGCCCGTGTTCCAACCTTTAATCCTTGAAACCTAAGTGGCATGAACTACCATCATCAACATAATATTTCCTTGAAAGTTCTAAAACAGCTCTGGCAGCTAGGCTTGCATGTTCTGCAAACTTAGCTGCTGCTTGAGCAGCAGAGGTACCATCCTTAAATTTCATGTTCCAATTCTGCTTGCCAACAGAAAAATTACCATCTCCAGGAAATAATTGCCCATGTTCCAACCTTTAATCATTGAAACCTAAGTGGCATGAACCACCATCATCAACACAATATTGCCTTGAAAGTTCTACAACAGCTCTTGCAGCTAGGCCTGCATGTTCTGCAAACTCAGCCGCTGCTTGAGCAGCAGAGGTAGCATCCTTAAATTTCTTGTTCCAATTCTGCCTGCCAAAAGAAAAATTACCATTACCATCTCTAGGAAAAGATTGCCCATTTTCCAACCTTTCATCCTTGAAACCTAAGTGGCATGAACCAGCATCATCAATATAATGTTGCCTTGAAATTTCTACAATAGCTCTAGCAGCAAGGCTTGCATATTCTGCAAACTCAGCTGCTGCTTGAGCAGCAGAGGTAGCATCCTTAAATTTCATGTTCCAATTCTGCTTGCCAACAGAAAAATAACAATCTGCAGGAAATGATTGCCCATGTTCCAACCTTTCATCCTTGAAACCTAAGTGGCATGAACCACCATCATCAACACAATATTGCCTTGAAAGTTCTACAACAGCTCTGGCAGCTAGGCTTGCATGTTCTGCAAAATCAGCCGCTGCTGGAGCAACAGTGGTAGCATCCTTAAATTTCATGTTCCAATTCTGCCTGCCAACAGAAAAATTACTACTACCACCTCCAGGAAATGATTGCCCATGTTCCAACCTTTCATCCTTGAAACCTAAGTGGCATGAACTACCATCATCAACATAATATTGCCTTGAAAGTTCTACAATAACTCTGGCAGCTAGGCTTGCATGTTCTGCAAACTCAGCCGCTGCTTGAGCAGTAGAGGTAGCATCCTTAAATTTCATGTTCCAATTCTGCCAGCCAACAGAAAAATTACCATTACCATCTCTAGGAAATGATTGCCCATGTTCCAACCTTTCATCCTTGAAACCTAAGTGGCATGAACCACCATCATCAACACACTATTGCCTTTAAAGTTCTACAACAGCTCTGGCAGCTAGGTTTGCATGTTTTGCAAACTCAGCCGCTGCTTGAGCAGCAGAGGTAGCATCCTTATTTTTCATGTTCCAATTCATGCTGCCAACATAAAATTACTATATCCATGAAATGATTGCCTATGTTCCAACCTTTCATCCTTGAAACCTAAGTGGCATGAACCACCATCATCAACATAATATTGCCTTGAAAGTTCTACAAAAGCTCTGGCAGCTAGGCCTGGATGTTATGTAAACTTAGCCGCTGCTTGAGCGGCAGAGGTAGCATCCTTTAATTTCATGTTCCAATTCTGCCTGCCAACTGAAAAATTACCATTACCACCTCCAAGAAATGATTGCCCGTGTTCCAACCTTTAATCCTTGAAACCTAAGTGGCATGAACTACCATCATCAACATAATATTTCCTTGAAAGTTCTAAAACAGCTCTGGCAGCTAGGCTTGCATGTTCTGCAAACTCAGCTGCTGCTTGAGCAGCAGAGGTACCATCCTTAAATTTCATGTTCCAATTCTGCTTGCCAACAGAAAAATTACCATCTCCAGGAAATAATTGCCCATGTTCCAACCTTTCATCCTAGAAACCTAAGTGGCATGAACCACCATCATCAACACAATATTGCCTTGAAAGTTCTACAACAGCTCTTGCAGCTAGGCCTGCATGTTCTGCAAACTCAGCCGCTGCTTGAGCAGCAGAGGTAGCATCCTTTAATTTCTTGTTCCAATTCTGCCTGCCAAAAGAAAAATTACCATTACCATCTCTAGGAAAAGATTGCCCATTTTCCAACCTTTCATCCTTGAAACCTAAGTGGCATGAACCAGCATCATCAATATAATGTTGCCTTGAAATTTCTACAATAGCTCTAGCAGCAAGGCTTGCATATTCTGCAAACTCAGCTGCTGCTTGAGCAGCAGAGGTAGCATCCTTAAATTTCATGTTCCAATTCTGCTTGCCAACAGAAAAATAACCATCTCCAGGAAATGATTGCCCATGTTCCAACCTTTCATTCTTGAAACCTAAGTGGCATGAACCACCATCATCAACACAATATTGCCTTGAAAGTTCTACAACAGCTCTGGCAGCTAGGCTTGCATGTTCTGCAAAATCAGCCGCTGCTGGAGCAACAGTGGTAGCATCCTTAAATTTCATGTTCCAATTCTGCCTGCCAACAGAAAAATTACTACTACCACCTCCAGGAAATGATTGCCCATGTTCCAACCTTTCATCCTTGAAACCTAAGTGGCATGAACTACCATCATCAACATAATATTGCCTTGAAAGTTCTACAATAACTCTGGCAGCTAGGCTTGCATGTTCTGCAAACTCAGCCGCTGCTTGAGCAGTAGAGGTAGCATCCTTAAATTTCATGTTCCAATTCTGCCAGCCAACAGAAAAATTACCATTACCATCTCCAGGAAATGATTGCCCATGTTCCAACCTTTCATCCTTGAAACCTAAGTGGCATTAACCACCATCATCAACACACTATTGCCTTTAAAGTTCTACAACAGCTCTGGCAGCTAGGCTTGCATGTTCTGCAAACTCAGCCGCTGCTTGAGCAGCAGAGGTAGCATCCTTATTTTTCATGTTCCAATTCTTCCTGCCAACAGAAAATTACTATATCCATGAAATGATTGCCTATGTTCCAACCTTTCATCCTTAAAACCTAAGTGGCATGAACCACCATCATCAACATAATATTGCCTTGAAAGTTCTACAACAGCTCTGGCAGCTAGGCCTGCATGTTCTGTAAACTTAGCCGCTGCTTGAGCGGCAGAGGTAGCATCCTTTAATTTCATGTTCCAATTCGGCCTGCCAACTGAAAAATTACCATTACCACCTCCAAGAAATGATTGCCCGTGTTCCAACCTTTAATCCTTGAAACCTAAGTGGCATGAACTACCATCATCAACATAATATTTCCTTGAAAGTTCTAAAACAGCTCTGGCAGCTAGGCTTGCATGTTCTGCAAACTCAACTGCTGCTTGAGCAGCAGAGGTACCATCCTTTAATTTCATGTTCCAATTCTGCTTGCCAACAGAAACATTACCATCTCCAGGAAATGATTGCCCATGTTCCAACCTTTCATCCTTGAAACCTAAGTGGCATGAACCACCATCATCAACACAATATTGCCTTGAAAGTTCTACAACAGCTCTTGCAGCTAGGCCTGCATGTTCTGCAAACTCAGCCGCTGCTTGAGCAGCAGAGGTAGCATCCTTAAATTTCTTGTTCCAATTCTGCCTGCCAAAAGAAAAATTACCATTACCATCTCTAGGAAAAGATTGCCCATTTTCCAACCTTTCATCCTTGAAACCTAAGTGGCATGAACCAGCATCATCAATATAATGTTGCCTTGAAATTTCTACAATAGCTCTAGCAGCAAGGCTTGCATATTCTGCAAACTCAGCTGCTGCTTGAGCAGCAGAGGTAGCATCCTTAAATTTCATGTTCCAATTCTGCTTGCCAACAGAAAAATAACAATCTGCAGGAAATGATTGCCCATGTTCCAACCTTTCATCCTTGAAACCTAAGTGGCATGAACCACCATCATCAACACAATATTGCCTTGAAAGTTCTACAACAGCTCTGGCAGCTAGGCTTGCATGTTCTGCAAAATCAGCCGCTGCTGGAGCAACAGTGGTAGCATCCTTAAATTTCATGTTCCAATTCTGCCTGCCAACAGAAAAATTACTACTACCACCTCCAGGAAATGATTGCCCATGTTCCAACCTTTCATCCTTGAAACCTAAGTGGCATGAACTACCATCATCAACATAATATTGCCTTGAAAGTTCTACAATAACTCTGGCAGCTAGGCTTGCATGTTCTGCAAACTCAGCCGCTGCTTGAGCAGTAGAGGTAGCATCCTTAAATTTCATGTTCCAATTATGCTAGCCAACAGAAAAATTACCATTACCATCTCTAGGAAATGATTGCCCATGTTCCAACCTTTCATCCTTGAAACCTAAGTGGCATGAACCACCATCATCAACACACTATTGCCTTTAAAGTTCTACAACAGCCCTGGCAGCTAGGTTTGCATGTTTTGCAAACTCAGCCGCTGCTTGAGCAGCAGAGGTAGCATCCTTATTTTTCATGTTCCAATTCATCCTGCCAACATAAAATTACTATATCCATGAAATGATTGCCTATGTTCCAACCTTTCATCCTTGAAACCTAAGTGGCATGAACCACCATCATCAACATAATATTGCCTTGAAAGTTCTACAAAAGCTCTGGCAGCTAGGCCTGGATGTTATGTAAACTTAGCCGCTGCTTGAGCGGCAGAGGTAGCATCCTTTAATTTCATGTTCCAATTCTGCCTGCCAACTGAAAAATTACCATTACCACCTCCAAGAAATGATTGCCCGTGTTCCAACCTTTAATCCTTGAAACCTAAGTGGCATGAACTACCATCATCAACATAATATTTCCTTGAAAGTTCTAAAACAGCTCTGGCAGCTAGGCTTGCATGTTCTGCAAACTCAGCTGCTGCTTGAGCAGCAGAGGTACCATCCTTAAATTTCATGTTCCAATTCTGCTTGCCAACAGAACAATTACCATCTCCAGGAAATAATTGCCCATGTTCCAACCTTTCATCCTAGAAACCTAAGTGGCATGAACCACCATCATCAACACAATATTGCCTTGAAAGTTCTACAACAGCTCTTGCAGCTAGGCCTGCATGTTCTGCAAACTCAGCCGCTGCTTGAGCAGCAGAGGTAGCATCCTTTAATTTCTTGTTCCAATTCTGCCTGCCAAAAGAAAAATTACCATTACCATCTCTAGGAAAAGATTGCCCATTTTCCAACCTTTTATCCTTGAAACCTAAGTGGCATGAACCAGCATCATCAATATAATGTTGCCTTGAAATTTCTACAATAGCTCTAGCAGCAAGGCTTGCATATTCTGCAAACTCAGCTGCTGCTTGAGCAGCAGAGGTAGCATCCTTAAATTTCATGTTCCAATTCTGCTTGCCAACAGAAAAATAACCATCTCCAGGAAATGATTGCCCATGTTCCAACCTTTCATTCTTGAAACCTAAGTGGCATGAACCACCATCATCAACACAATATTGCCTTGAAAGTTCTACAACAGCTCTGGCAGCTAGGCTTGCATGTTCTGCAAAATCAGCCGCTGCTGGAGCAACAGTGGTAGCATCCTTAAATTTCATGTTCCAATTCTGCCTGCCAACAGAAAAATTACTACTACCACCTCCAGGAAATGATTGCACATGTTCCAACCTTTCATCCGTGAAACCTAAGTGGCATGAACTACCATTATCAACATAATATTGCCTTGAAAGTTCTACAACAACTCTGGCAGCTAGGCTTGCATATTCTGCAAACTCAGCCGCTGCTTGAGCAGCAGAGGTAGCATCCTTAAATTTCATGTTCCAATACTTCCAGCCAATAGAAAAATTACATTACCATCTCCAGGAAATGATTGCCCTTATTCCAACCTTTCATCCTTGAAACCTAAGTGGCATGAACCACCATCATGAACACACTATTGCCTTTAAATTTATACAACAACTCTGGTAGCTAGGCTTGCATGTTCTGCAAACTCAGCCGCTGCTTGAGCAGTAGAGGTAGCATCCTTAAATTTCATGTTCCAATTCTGCCAGCCAATAGAAAAATTACCATTACCATCTCCAGGAAATGATTGCCCATGTTCCAACCTTTCATCCTTGAAACCTAAGTGGCATGAACCACCATCATCAACACACTATTGCCTTTAAAGTTCTACAAAAGCTCTGGCAGCTAGGCTTGCATATTCTGCAAACTCAGCCGCTGCTTGAGCAGCAGAGGTAGCATCCTTATTTTTCATGATCCAATTCATTCTGCCAACAGAAAATTACTATATCCATGAAATGATTGCCCATGTTCCAACATTTCATCCTTGAAACCTAAGTGGCATGAACCACCATTATCAATACAATATTGCCTTGAAAGTTCTACAACAGCTCTAGCAGCTAGGCTTGCATGTTCTGCAAACTCAGCCGCTGCTTGAGCAGCAGAGGTAGCATCCTTAAATTTCATGTTGTAATTCTACCTGCCAACAGAAAAATTACAATTACCATCTCGAGGAAATGATTGCCCATGTTCCAACCTTTCATCTTTGAAACCTAAGTGTCATGAACCACCATCATCAACACAATATTGCCTTGAAAGTTCTACAACTGCTCTGGTAGCTAGGTTTGCATGTTCTGCAAAGTCAGCTGCTGCTTGAGCAGCAGAGGTAGCATCCTCAAATTTCATGTTCATTTCTGCCTGCCAACAGAAAAATTACCATTACCATCTTCAGGAAATGATTGCCCATGTTTCAACCTTTCATATTTGAAACCTAAGTGGCATGAACCACCATCATCAACACAATATTGCCTTGAAAGTTCTACAACAGCTCTTGCAGCTAGGCCTGCATGTTCTGCAAACTCAGCCGCTGCTTGAACAGCAGAGGTAGCATCCTTAAATTTCATGTTCCAATTCTGCCTGCCAACAGAGAAATTACCATTACCATCTCTAGGAAATGATTGCCCATGTTCCAACCTTTCATCCTTGAAACCTAAGTGGCATGAACCAGCATCATCAATATAGTATTGCCTTTAAATTTCGACAATAGCTCTTTCAGCTAGGCTTGCATATTCTGCAAACTCAGCTGCTGCTTGAGCAGCAGAGGTAGCATCCTTAAATTTCATGTTCCAATTCTGCTTGCCAACAGAAAAATTACTACTACCACCTCCAGGAAATGATTGCACATGTTCCAACCTTTCATCCGTGAAACCTAAGTGGCATGAACTACCATTATCAACATAATATTGCCTTGAAAGTTCTACAACAACTCTGGCAGCTAGGCTTGCATATTCTGCAAACTCAGCCGCTGCTTGAGCAGCAGAGGTAGCATCCTTAAATTTCATGTTCCAATACTTCCAGCCAATAGAAAAATTACATTACCATCTCCAGGAAATGATTGCCCTTATTCCAACCTTTCATCCTTGAAACCTAAGTGGCATGAACCACCATCATGAACACACTATTGCCTTTAAATTTATACAACAACTCTGGTAGCTAGGCTTGCATGTTCTGCAAACTCAGCCGCTGCTTGAGCAGTAGAGGTAGCATCCTTAAATTTCATGTTCCAATTCTGCCAGCCAATAGAAATATTACCATTACCATCTCCAGGAAATGATTGCCCATGTTCCAACCTTTCATCCTTGAAACCTTAGTGGCATGAACCACCATCATCAACACACTATTGCCTTTAAAGTTCTACAACAGCTCTGGCAGCTAGGCTTGCATGTTCTACAAACTCAGCGCTGCTTGAGCAGCAGAGGTAGCATCCTTATTTTTCATGTTCCAATTCTTCCTGCCAACAGAAAATTACTATATCAATGAAATGATTGCCCATGTTCCAACCTTTCATCCTAGAAACCTAAGTGGCATGAACCACCATCATCAACATAATATTGCCTTGAAAGTTCTACAACAGCTCTGGCAGCTAGGCTTGCATGTTCTGCAAACTCAGCCGCTGCTTGAGCAGCAGAGGTAGCATCCTTTAATTTCATGTTCCAATTCTGTCTGCCAACTAAAAATTTACCATTACCATCTCCAGGAAATGATTGCCCATGTTCCAACCTTTTATCCTTGAAACCTAAGTGGCATGAACCACCATCATCAACACAATATTGCCTTGAAAGTTCTATAATAGCTCTGGCAGCTAGGCTTGCATGATCTGCAAACTCAGCCACTGCTTGAGCAGCAGAGGTAGCATCCTTAAATTTCATGTTCCAATACTGCCAGCCAACAGAAAAATTACCATTACCATCTCCAGGAAATGATTGCCCATATTCCAACCTTTCATCCTTGAAACCTAAGTGGCATGAACCACCATCATCAACACACTATTGCCTTTAAATTTATACAACAACTCTGGTAGCTAGGCTTGCATGTTCTGCAAACTCAGCCGCTGCTTGAGCAGTAGAGGTAGCATCCTTAAATTTCATGTTCCAATTCTGCCAGCCAACAGAAAAATTACCATTACCATCTCTAGGAAATGATTGCCCATGTTCCAACCTTTCATCCTTGAAACCTAAGTGGCATGAACCACCATCATCAACACACTATTGCCTTTAAAGTTCTACAACAGCTCTGGCAGCTAGGCTTGCATGTTCTGCAAACTCAGCCGCTGCTTGAGCAGCAGAGGTAGCATCCTTATTTTTCATGTTCCAATTCTTCCTGCCAACAGAAAATTACTATATCAATGAAATGATTGCCCATGTTCCAACCTTTCATCCTAGAAACCTAAGTGGCATGAACCACCATCATTAAACTAATATTGCCTTGAAAGTTCTACAACAGCTCTGGCAGCTAGGCCTGCATGTTTTGTAAACTTAGCCGCTACTTGAGCGGCAGAGGTAGCATCCTTTAATTTCATGTTCCAATTCTGCCTGCCAACTGAAAAATTACCATTACCACCTCCAAGAAATGCTTGCCCGTGTTCCAACCTTTAATCCTTGAAACCTAAGTGGCATGAACTACCATCATCAACATAATATTTCCTTGAAAGTTCTAAAACAGCTCTGGCAGCTAGGCTTGCATGTTCTGCAAACTCAGCTGCTGCTTGAGCAGCAGAGGTACCATCCTTAAATATCATGTTCCAATTCTGCTTGCCAACAGAAAAAAATTACCATCTCCACGAAATGATAGCCCATGTTCAAACCTTTCATCCTTGAAACCTAAGTGGCATGAACCACCATCATCAACACAATATTTCCTTGAAAGTTCAACAACAGCTCTGGCAGCTAGGCCTGCATGTTCTACAAACTAAGCCGCTGCTTGAGCAGCAGAGGTAGCATCCTTAAATTTCATGTTCCAATTCTGCCTGCCAACAGAAAAATTACCATTACCATTTCTAGGATATGATTACCCATGTTCCAACCTTTCATCCTTGAAACCTAAGTGGCATGAACCAGCATCATCAATATAATATTGCCTTGAAATTTCTACAATAGCTCTGGCAGCTAGGCTTGCATATTCTGCAAACTCAGCTGCTGCTTGAACTGCAGAGGTAGCATCCTTAAATTTCATGTTCCAATTCTGCTTGCCAACAGAAAAATTACCATCTCCGGGAAATGATTGCCCATGTTTCAACCTTTCATATTTGAAACCTAAGTGGCATGAACCACCATCATCAACACAATATTGCCTTGAAAGTTCTACAACAGCTCTTGCAGCTAGGCCTGCATATTCTGCAAACTCAGCCGCTGCTTGAACAGCAGAGGTAGCATCCTTAAATTTCATGTTCCAATTCTGCCTGCCAACAGAGAAATTACCATTACCATCTCTAGGAAATGATTGCCCATGTTCCAACCTTTCATCCTTGAAACCTAAGTGGCATGAACCAGCATCATCAATATAGTATTGCCTTGAAATTTCGACAATAACTCTAGCAGCTAGGCTTGCATATTCTGCAAACTCAGCTGCTGCTCGAGCAGCAGAGGTAGCATCCTTAAATTTCATGTTCCAATTCAGCTTGCCAATAGAAAAATTACTACTACCACCTCCAGGAAATGATTGCACATGTTCCAACCTTTCATCCTTGAAACCTAAGTGGCATGAACTACCATTATCAACATAATATTGCCTTGAAAGTTCTACAACAACTCTGGCAGCTAGGCTTGCATATTCTGCAAACTCAGCCGCTGCTTGAGCAGCAGATGTAGTATCCTTAAATTTCATGTTCCAATACTGCCAGCCAACAGAAAAATCACATTACCATCTCCAGGAAATGGTTGCCCATATTCCAACCTTTCATGCTTGAAACCTAAGTGGCATGAACCACCATCATCAACACAATATTGCCTTTAAATTTATACAACAGCTCTGGTAGCTAGGCTTGCATGTTCTGCAAACTCAGCCGCTGCTTGAGCAGTAGAGGTAGCATCCTTAAATTTCATGTTCCAATTATGCCAGCCAATAGAAAAATTACCATTACCATCTCCAGGAAATGATTGCCCATGTTCCAACCTTTCATCCTTGAAACCTAAGTGGCATGAACCACCATCATCAACACACTATTGCCTTTAAATTTATACAACAGCTCTGGTAGCTAGGCTTGGATGTTTTGCAAACTCAGCCGCTGCTTGAGCAGTAGAGGTAGCATCCTTAAATTTCATGTTCCAATTATGCCAGCCAATAGAAAAATTACCATTACCATCTCCAGGAAATGATTGCCCATGTTCCAACCTTTCATCCTTGAAACCTAAGTGGCATGAACCACCATCATCAACACACTATTGCCTTTAAAGTTCTACAACAGCTCTGGCAGCTAGGCTTGCATGTTCTGCAAACTCAGCCGCTGCTTGAGCAGCAGAGGTAGCATCCTTATTTTTCATGTTCCAATTCTTCCTGCCAACAGAAAATTACTATATCAATGAAATGATTGCCCATGTTCCAACCTTTCATCCTAGAAACCTAAATGGCATGAACCACCATCATCAACATAATATTGCCTTGAAAGTTCTACAACAGCTCTGGCAGCTAGGCCTGCATGTTTTGTAAACTTAGCCGCTGCTTGAGCGGCAGATGTAGCATCCTTTAATTTCATGTTCCAATTCTGCCTGCCAACTGAAAAATTACCATTACCACCTCCAAGAAATGATTGCCCGTGTTCCAACCTTTAATCCTTCAAACCTAAGTGGCATGAACTACCATCATCAACACACTATTGCCTTTAAAGTTCTACAAAAGCTCTGGCAGCTAGGCTTGCATGTTCTGCAAACTCAGCCGCTGCTTGAGCAGCATAGGTAGCATCCTTATTTTTCATGTTCCAATTCTTCCTGCCAACAGAAAATTACAATATCCATGAAATGATCGCCCATGTTCCAACCTTTCATCCTTGAAACCTAAGTGGCATGAACCACCATCATTAACATAATATTGCCATGAAAGTTCTACAACAGCTCTGGCAGCTAGGCCTGCATGTTTTGTAAACTTTGCCGCTGCTTGAGCGGCAGAGGTAGCATCCTTTAATTTCATGTTCCAATTCTGCCTGCCAACTGAAAAATTACCATTACCACCTCCAAGAAATGATTGCCCGTGTTCCAACCTTTAATCCTTGAAACCTAAGTGGCATGAACTACCATCATCAACATAATATTTCCTTGAAAGTTCTAAAACAGCTCTGGCAGCTAGGCTTGCATGTTCTGCAAACTCAGCTGCTGCTTGAGCAGCAGAGGTACCATCCTTAAATATCATGTTCCAATTCTGCTTGCCAACAGAGAAATTACCATTACCATCTCTAGGAAATGATTGCCCATGTTCCAACCTTTCATCCTTGAAACCTAAGTGGCATGAACCAGCATCATCAATATAGTATTGCCTTGAAATTTCGACAATAGCTCTAGCAGCTAGGCTTGCATATTCTGCAAACTCAGCTGCTGCTTGAGCAGCAGAGGTAGCATCCTTAAATTTCATGTTCCAATTCAGCTTGCCAATAGAAAAATTACTACTACCACCTCCAGGAAATGATTGCACATGTTCCAACCTTTCATCCTTGAAACCTAAGTGGCATGAACTACCATTATCAACATAATATTGCCTTGAAAGTTCTACAACAACTCTGGCAGCTAGGCTTGCATATTCTGCAAACTCAGCCGCTGCTTGAGCAGCAGATGTAGTATCCTTAAATTTCATGTTCCAATACTGCCAGCCAACAGAAAAATCACATTACCATCTCCAGGAAATGGTTGCCCATATTCCAACCTTTCATGCTTGAAACCTAAGTGGCATGAACCACCATCATCAACACAATATTGCCTTTAAATTTATACAACAGCTCTGGTAGCTAGGCTTGCATGTTCTGCAAACTCAGCCGCTGCTTGAGCAGTAGAGGTAGCATCCTTAAATTTCATGTTCCAATTATGCCAGCCAATAGAAAAATTACCATTACCATCTCCAGGAAATGATTGCCCATGTTCCAACCTTTCATCCTTGAAACCTAAGTGGCATGAACCACCATCATCAACACAATATTGCCTTGAAAGTTCTACAACAGCTCTGGCAGCTAGGCTTGCATGTTCTGCAAACTCAGCCGCTGCTTGAGCAGCAGAGGTAGCATCCTTAAATTTCATGTTCCAATTCTGCCTGCCAACAGAAAAATTACCATTACCATCTCCAGGAAATGATTGCCCATGTTCCAACCTTTCATCCTTGAAACCTAAGTGGCATGAACCACCATCATCAACACAATATTGCCTTTAAAGTTCTACAACAGCTCTGGCAGCTAGGCTTGCATGTTCTGCAAACTCAGCCGCTGCTTGAGCAGCAGAGGTAGCATCCTTATTTTTCATGTTCCAATTCTTCCTGCCAACAGAAAATTACTATATCAATGAAATGATTGCCCATGTTCCAACCTTTCATCCTAGAAACCTAAGTGGCATGAACCACCATCATCAACATAATATTGCCTTGAAAGTTCTACAACAGCTCTGGCAGCTAGGCTTGCATGTTCTGCAAACTCAGCCGTTGCTTGAGCAGCAGAGGTAGCGTCCTTTAATTTCATGTTCCAATTCTGCCTGCCAACTAAAAATTTACCATTACCATCTCCAGGAAATGATTGCCCATGTTCCAACCTTTTATCCTTGAAACCTAAGTGGCATGAACCACCATCATCAACACAATATTGCCTTGAAAGTTCTATAATAGCTCTGGCAGCTAGGCTTGCATGATCTGCAAACTCAGCCGCTGCTTGAGCAGTAGAGGTAGCATCCTTAAATTTCATGTTCCAATACTGCCAGCCAACAGAAAAATTACTATTACCATCTCCAGGAAATGATTGCCCATATTCCAACCTTTCATCCTTGAAACCTAAGTGGCATGAACCATCATCATCAACACACTATTGCCTTTAAATTTATACAACAGCTCTGGTAGCTAGGCTTGCATGTTCTGCAAACTCAGCCGCTGCTTGAGCAGTAGAGGTAGCATCCTTAAATTTCATGTTCCAATTCTGCCAGCCAACAGAAAAATTACCATTACCATCTCCAGGAAATGATTGCCCATGTTCCAACCTTTCATCCTTCAAACCTAAGTGGCATGAACCACAATCATCAACACACTATTGCCTTTAAAGTTCTACAACAGCTCTGGCAGCTAGGCTTGCATGTTCTACAAACTCAGCCGCTGCTTGAGCAGCAGAGGTAGCATCCTTATTTTTCATGTTCCAATTCTTCCTGCCAACAGAAAATTACTATATCAATGAAATGATTGCCCATGTTCCAACCTTTCATCCTAGAAACCTAAATGGCATGAACCACCATCATCAACATAATATTGCCTTGAAAGTTCTACAACAGCTCTGGCAGCTAGGCCTGCATGTTTTGTAAACTTAGCCGCTGCTTGAGCGGCAGATGTAGCATCCTTTAATTTCATGTTCCAATTCTACCTGCCAACTGAAAAATTACCATTACCACCTCCAAGAAATGATTGCCCGTGTTCCAACCTTTAATCCTTCAAACCTAAGTGGCATGAACTACCATCATCAACACACTATTGCCTTTAAAGTTCTACAAAAGCTCTGGCAGCTAGGCTTGCATGTTCTGCAAACTCAGCCGCTGCTTGAGCAGCATAGGTAGCATCCTTATTTTTCATGTTCCAATTCTTCCTGCCAACAGAAAATTACAATATCCATGAAATGATCGCCCATGTTCCAACCTTTCATCCTTGAAACCTAAGTGGCATGAACCACCATCATTAACATAATATTGCCATGAAAGTTCTACAACAGCTCTGGCAACTAGGCCTGCATGTTTTGTAAACTTTGCCGCTGCTTGAGCGGCAGAGGTAGCATCCTTTAATTTCATGTTCCAATTCTGCCTGCCAATTGAAAAATTACCATTACCACCTCCAAGAAATGATTGCCCGTGTTCCAACCTTTAATCCTTGAAACCTAAGTGGCATGAACTACCATCATCAACATAATATTTCCTTGAAAGTTCTAAAACAGCTCTGGCAGCTAGGCTTGCATGTTCTGCAAACTCAGCTGCTGCTTGAGCAGCAGAGGTACCATCCTTAAATATCATGTTCCAATTCTGCTTGCCAACAGAAAAATTACCATCTCCACGAAATGATAGCCCATGTTCAAACCTTTCATCCTTGAAACCTAAGTGGCATGAACCACCATCATCAACACAATATTGCCTTGAAAGTTCTACAACAGCTCTGGCAGCTAGGCCTGCATGTTCTACAAACTAAGCCGCTGCTTGAGCAGCAGAGGTAGCATCCTTAAATTTCATGTTCCAATTCTGCCTGCCAACAGAAAAATTACCATTACCATATCTAGGAAATGATTACCCATGTTCCAACCTTTCATCCTTGAAACCTAAGTGGCATGAACCAGCATCATCAATATAATATTGCCTTGAAATTTCTACAATAGCTCTGGCAGCTAGGCTTGCATATTCTGCAAACTCAGCTGCTGCTTGAGCTGCAGAGGTAGCATCCTTAAATTTCATGTTCCAATTCTGCTTGCCAACAGAAAAATTACCATCTCCAGGAAATGATTGCCCATGTTCCAACCTTTCATCCTTGAAACCTAAGTGGCATGAACCACCATCATCAACACAATATTGCCTTGAAAGTGCTACAACAGCTCTGGCAGCTAGGCTTGCATGTTATGCAAAATCAACCGCTGCTGGAGCAACAGTGGTAGCATCCTTAAATTTCATGTTCCAATTCTGCCTGCCAACAGAAAAATTACTACTGCCACCTCCAGGAAATGATTGCCCATGTTCCAACCTTTCATCCTTGAAATCTAAGTGGCATGAACTACCATCATCAACATAATATTGCCTTGAAAGTTCTACAACAGCTCTGGCAGCTAGGCCTGCATGTTCTACAAACTAAGCCGCTGCTTGAGCAGCAGAGGTAGCATCCTTAAATTTCACGTTCCAATTCTGCCTGCCAACAGAAAAATTACCATTACCATCTCTAGGAAATGATTACCCATGTTCCAACCTTTCATCCTTGAAACCTAAGTGGCATGAACCAGCATCATCAATATAATATTGCCTTGAAATTTCTACAATAGCTCTGGCAGCTAGGCTTGCATATTCTGCAAACTCAGCTGCTGCTTGAGCTGCAGAGGTAGCATCCTTAAATTTCATGTTCCAATTCTGCTTGCCAACAGAAAAATTACCATCTCCAGGAAATGATTGCCCATGTTCCAACCTTTCATCCTTGAAACCTAAGTGGCATGAACCACCATCATCAACACAATATTGCCTTGAAAGTTCTACAACAGCTCTGGCAGCTAGGCTTGCATGTTATGCAAAATCAACCGCTGCTGGAGCAACAGTGGTAGCATCCTTAAATTTCATGTTCCAATTCTGCCTGCCAACAGAAAAATTACTACTGCCACCTCCAGGAAATGATTGCCCATGTTCCAACCTTTCATCCTTGAAACCTAAGTGGCATGAACTACCATCATCAACATAATATTGCCTTGAAAATTCTACAACAGCTCTGGCAGCTAGGCTTGTATGTTCTGCAAACTCAGCCGCTGCTTGAGCAGTAGAGGTAGCATCCTTAAATTTCATGTTCCAATTCTGCCAGCCAACAGAAAAATTACCATTACCATCTCGAGGAAATGATTGCCCATGTCCCAACCTTTCATCCTTGAAACCTAAGTGGCATGAACCACCATCATCAACACAGTATTGCCTTTAAAGTTCTACAAAAGCTCTGGCAGCTAGGCTTGCATGTTCTGCAAACTCAGCCGCTGCTTGAGCAGCATAGGTAGCATCCTTATTTTTCATGTTCCAATTCTTCCTGCCAACAGAAAATTACAATATCCATGAAATGATTGCCCATGTTCCAACCTTTCATCCTTGAAACCTAAGTGGCATGAACCACCATCATTAACATAATATTGCCTTGAAAGTTCTACAACAGCTCTGGCAGCTAGGCCTGCATGTTTTGTAAACTTAGCCGCTGCTTGAGCGGCAGAGGTAGCATCCTTTAATTTCATGTTCCAATTCTGCCTGCCAACTGAAAAATTACCATTACCACCTCCAAGAAATGATTGCCCGTGTTCCAACCTTTAATCCTTGAAACCTAAGTGGCATGAACTACCATCATCAACACACTATTGCCTTTAAAGTTCTACAAAACCTCTGGCAGCTAGGCTTGCATGTTCTGCAAACTCAGCCGCTGCTTGAGCAGCATAGGTAGCATCCTTATTTTTCATGTTCCAATTCTTCCTGCTAACAGAAAATTACAATATCCATGAAATGATTGCCCATGTTCCAACCTTTCATCCTTGAAACCTAAGTGGCATGAACCACCATCATTAACATAATATTGCCTTGAAAGTTCTACAACAGCTCTGGCAGCTAGGCCTGCATGTTTTGTAAACTTAGCCGCTGCTTGAGCGGCAGAGGTAGCATCCTTTAATTTCATGTTCCAATTCTGCCTGCCAACTGAACAATTACCATTACCACCTCCAAGAAATGATTGCCCGTGTTCCAACCTTTAATCCTTGAAACCTAAGTGGCATGAACTACCATCATCAACATAATATTTCCTTGAAAGTTCTAAAACAGCTCTGGCAGCTAGGCTTGCATGTTCTGCAAACTCAGCTGCTGCTTGAGCAGCAGAGGTACCATCCTTAAATATCATGTTCCAATTCTGCTTGCCAACAGAAAAATTACCATCTCCACGAAATGATAGCCCATGTTCAAACCTTTCATCCTTGAAACCTAAGTGGCATGAACCACCATCATCAACACAATATTGCCTTGAAAGTTCTACAACAGCTCTGGCAGCTAGGCCTGCATGTTCTACAAACTAAGCCGCTGCTTGAGGAGCAGAGGTAGCATCCTTAAATATCATGTTCCGATTCTGCCTGCCAACAGAAAAATTACCATTACCATCTCTAGGAAATGATTACCCATGTTCCAACCTTTCATCCTTGAAACCTAAGTGGCATGAACCAGCATCATCAATATAATATTGCCTTGAAATTTCTACAATAGCTCTGGCAGCTAGGCTTGCATATTTTGCAAACTCAGCTGCTGCTTGAGCTGCAGAGGTAGCATCCTTAAATTTCATGTTCCAATTCTGCTTGCCAACAGAAAAATTACCATCTCCAGGAAATGATTGCCCATGTTCCAACCTTTCATCCTTGAAACCTAAGTGGCATGAACCACCATCATCAACACAATATTGCCTTGAAAGTTCTACAACAGCTCTGGCTGCTAGGCTTGCATGTTATGCAAAATCAACCGCTGCTGGAGCAACAGTGGTAGCATCCTTAAATTTCATGTTCCAATTCTGCCTGCCAACAGAAAAATTACTACTGCCACCTCCAGGAAATGATTGCCCATGTTCCAACTTTTCATCCTTGAAACCTAAGTGGCATGAACTACCATCATCAACATAATATTGCCTTGAAAATTCTACAACAGCTCTGGCAGCTAGGCTTGTATGTTCTGCAAACTCAGCCGCTGCTTGAGCAGTAGAGGTAGCATCCTTAAATTTCATGTTCCAATTCTGCCAGCCAACAGAAAAATTACCATTACCATCTCGAGGAAATGATTGCCCATGTTCCAACCTTTCATCCTTGAAACCTAAGTGGCATGAACCACCATCATGAACACACTATTGCCTTTAAAGTTCTACAAAAGCTCTGGCAGCTAGGCTTGCATGTTCTGCAAACTCAGCAGCTGCTTGAGCAGCATAGGTAGCATCCTTATTTTTCATGTTCCAATTCTTCCTGCCAACAGAAAATTACAATATCCATGAAATGATTGCCCATGTTCCAACCTTTCATCCTTGAAACCTAAGTGGCATGAACCACCATCATCAACATAATATTGCCTTGAAAGTTCTACAACAGCTCTGGCAGCTAGGCCTGCATGTTTTGTAAACTTAGCCGCTGCTTGAGCGGCAGAGGTAGCATCCTTTAATTTCATGTTCCAATTCTGCCTGCCAACTGAAAAATTACCATTACCACCTCCAAGAAATGATTGCCCGTGTTCCAACCTTTAATCCTTGAAACCTAAGTGGCATGAACTACCATCATCAACATAATATTTCCTTGAAAGTTCTAAAACAGCTCTGGCAGCTAGGCTTGCATGTTCTGCAAACTCAGCTGCTGCTTTATCAGCAGAGGTACCATCCTTAAATATCATGTTCCAATTCTGCTTGCCAACAGAAAAATTACCATCTCCACGAAATGATAGCCCATGTTCCAACCTTTCATCCTTGAAACCTAAGTGGCATGAACCACCATCATCAACACAATATTGCCTTGAAAGTTCTTCAACAGCTCTGGCAGCTAGGCCTGCATGTTCTGCAAACTCAGCCGCTGCTTGAGCAGCAGAGGTAGCATCCTTAAATTTCATGTTCCAATTCTACCTGCCAACAGAAAAATTACCATTACCATCTCTAGGAAATGATTGCCCATGTTCCAACCTTTCATCCTTGAAACCTAAGTGGCATGAACCACCATCATCAACACAATATTGCCTTGAAATTTCTACAATAGCTCTAGCTGCTAGGCTTGCATATTCTGCAAACTCAGCTGCTGCTTAAGCAGCAGAGGTAGCATCCTTAAATTTCATGTTCCAATTTTGCTTGCCAACAAAAAAATTACCATCTCCAGGAAATGATTGCCCATGTTCCAACATTTCATCCTTGAAACCTAAGTGGCATGAACCACCATCATCAACACACTATTGCCTTCAAAGTTCAACAAAAGCTCTGGCAGCTAGGCTAGCATGTTCTGCAAACTCAGCCGCTGCTTGAGCAGCATAGGTAGCATCCTTATTTTTCATGTTCCAATTCTTCCTGCCAACAGAAAATTACAATATCCATGAAATGATTTCCCATGTTCCAACCTTTCATCCTTGAAACCTAAGTGGCATGAACCACCATCATCAACATAATATTGCCTTGAAAGTTCTACAACAGCTCTGGCAGCTAGGCCTGCATGTTCTGTAAACTCAGCCGCTGCTTGAGCGGCAGAGGTAGCATCCTTTAATTTCATGTTCCAATTCTGCCTGCCAACTGAAAAATTACCATTACCACCTCCAAGAAATGATTGCCCGTGTTCCAACCTTTAATCCTTGAAACCTAAGTGGCATGAACTACCATCATCAACATAATATTGCCTTGAAAGTTCTAAAACAGCTCTGGCAGCTAGGCTTGCATGTTCTGCAAACTCAGCCACTGTTTGAGCAACAGAGGTACCATTCTTAAATTTCATGTTCCAATTCTGCTTGCCAACAGAAAAATTACCATCTCCAGGAAATGATTGCCCATGTTCCAACCTTTCATCCTTGAAACCTAAGTGGCATGAACCACCATCATCAACACAATATTGCCTTGAAAGTTCTACAACAGCTCTGGTAGCTAGGCCTGCATGTTCTGCAAACTCACCCGCTGCTTGAGCAGCAGAGGTAGCATCCTTAAATTTCATGTTCCAATTCTGCCTGCGAACAGAAAAATTACCATTGCCATCTCTAGGAAATGATTGCCCATGTTCCAACCTTTCATCCTTGAAACCTAAGTGGCATGAACCAGCATCATCAATACAATATTGCCTTGAAATTTCTACAATAGCTCTAGCAGTTAGGCTTGCATATTCTGCAAACTCAGCTGCTGCTTGAGCAGCAGAGGTAGCATCCTTAAATTTCATGTTCCAATTTTGCTTGCCAACAGAAAAATTACCATCTCCAGGAAATGATTGCCCATGTTCCAACCTTTCATCCTTGAAACCTAAGAGGCATGAACCACCATCATCAACACACTATTGCCTTTAAAGTTCTACAACTGCTCTGGCAGCTAGGCTTGCATGTTCTGCAAACTCAGCCGTTGCTTGAGCAGCAGAGGTAGCATCCTTAAATTTCATGTTCCAATTCTGCCCGCCAACAGAAAAATTACCATTACCATCTCCAGGAAAGGATTGCCCATATTCCAACCTTTCATCCTTGAAACCTAAGAGGCATGAACCACCATAATCAACACACTATCGCCTTTAAAGTTCTACAACTGCTCTGGCAGCTAGGCTTGTATGTTATGCAAACTCAGCCGCTGCTTGAGCAGCAGAGGTAGTTTCCTTAAATTTCATGTTCCAATTCTACCACCAACAGAAATATCACAATTACCATCTCGAGGAAATGATTGCCCATGTTCCAACCTTTCATCTTTGAAACCTAAGTGGCATGAACCACCATCATTAACACAATATTGCCTTGAAAGTTATACAACAGCTCTGGCACCTAGGCTTGCATGTTCTGCAAAATCAGCCGCTGCTTGAGCAACAGAGGTAGCATCCTTAAATTTCATGTTCCAATTCTGCCTGCCAACAGAAATATTACCATTACGATCTCTAGGAAATGATTGCCCATGTTCCAACCTTTCATCCTTGAAACCCAAGTGGCATGAACCACCATCATCAACACAATATTGCCTTTAAAGTTCTACAACTGCTCTGGCAGCTAGGCTTGCATGTTCTGCAAACTCAGCCGCTGCTTGAGCAGCAGAGGTAGCATCCTTAAATTTCATGTTCCAAAAATTTCATGTTCCAACTCTGCCTGCCAACAGAAAAATTACCATTACCATCTTCAGGAAATGATTGCCCATGTTCCAACCTTTCATCCTTGAAACCTAAGTGGCATGAACCACCATAATCAACACAATATTGCCTTGAATGTTCTACAACAGCTCTGGCAGCTAGGCCTGCATGTTATGCAAACACAGCCGCTGCTTGAGCAGCAGAGGTAGAATTCTTAAATTTCATGTTCCAATTCTACCTGCCAACAGAAAAATTACAATTACCATCTTGAGGAAATGATTGCCCATGTTCCAACCTTTCATCTTGAAAACCTAAGTGGCATGAACCACCATCATCAACACAATATTGCCTTGAATGTTATGCGAACTCAGCCGCTGCTTAAGCAGCAGAGGTATCATCATTAAATTTCTTGTTCCAATTCTACCTACTAACAGAAATATTACAATTACCATCTCCAGGAAAGGATTGCCCATGTTCCAACCTTTCATCTTTGAAACCTAAGTGGCATGAACCACCATCATTAACACAATATTGCCTTGAAAGTTCTACAACAGCTCTGGTAACTAGGCCTGCATGTTCTGTAATCTCAGCCGCTGCTTGAGCAACAGAGGTAGCATCCTTTAATTTCATGTTCCAATTCTTCCTGCCAACTGAAAATTTACCATTACCATCTCCAGGAAATGATTGCCCATGTTCCAACCTTTCATCCTTGAAACCTAAGTGGCATGAACCACCATTATCAACACAATATTGCCTTGAAAGTTCTATAATAGCTCTGGCAGCTAGGCTTGCATGTTCTGCAAACTCAGCCGCTGGTTGAGCAGCATAGGTAGCATCCTTAAATTTCATGTTCCAATTCTGCCAGCGAACAGAAAAATTACCATCTCCAGGAAATGATTGCCCATGTTCCAACCTTTCATCCTTGAAACCTAAGTGGTATGAACTACCATTATCAACACAATATTGCCTTAAAAGTTCTATAATAGCTCTGGCAGCTAGGCTTGCATATTCTGCAAACTCAGTTGCTGCTTGAGCAGCAGAGGTAGCATCCTTAAATTTCATGTTCCAATTTTGCTTGCCAACAAAAAAATTACCATCTCCAGGAAATGATTGCCCATGTTCCAACATTTCATCCTTGAAACCTAAGTGGCATGAACCACCATCATCAACACACTATTGCCTTCAAAGTTCAACAAAAGCTCTGGCAGCTAGGCTAGCATGTTCTGCAAACTCAGCCGCTGCTTGAGCAGCATAGGTAGCATCCTTATTTTTCATGTTCCAATTCTTCCTGCCAACAGAAAATTACAATATCCATGAAATGATTTCCCATGTTCCAACCTTTCATCCTTGAAACCTAAGTGGCATGAACCACCATCATCAACATAATATTGCCTTGAAAGTTCTACAACAGCTCTGGCAGCTAGGCCTGCATGTTCTGTAACACTTAGCCGCTGCTTGAGCGGCAGAGGTAGCATCCTTTAATTTCATGTTCCAATTCTGCCTGCCAACTGAAAAATTACCATTACCACCTCCAAGAAATGATTGCCCGTGTTCCAACCTTTAATCCTTGAAACCTAAGTGGCATGAACTACCATCATCAACATAATATTGCCTTGAAAGTTCTAAAACAGCTCTGGCAGCTAGGCTTGCATGTTCTGCAAACTCAGTTATTGCTTGAGCAGCAGAGGTAGCATCCTTAAATTTCATGTTCCAATTCTGCCTGCGAACAGAAAAATTACCATTACCATCTCTAGGAAATGATTGCCCATGTTCCAACCTTTCATCATTGAAACCTAAGTGGCATGAACCAGCATCATCAATACAATATTGCCTTGAAATTTCTACAATAGCTCTAGCAGCTAGGCTTGCATATTCTGCAAACTCAGCTGCTGCTTGAGCAGCAGAGGTAGCATCCTTAAATTTCATGTTCCAATTTTGCTTGCCAACAGAAAAATTACCATCTCCAGGAAATGATTGCCCATGTTCCAACCTTTCATCCTTGAAACCTAAGAGGCATGAACCACCATCATCAACACACTATTGCCTTTAAAGTTCTACAACTGCTCTGGCAGCTAGGCTTGCATGTTCTGCAAACTCAGCCGTTGCTTGAGCAGCAGAGGTAGCATCCTTAAATTTCATGTTCCAATTCTGCCCGCCAACAGAAAAATTACCATTACCATCTCCAGGAAAGGATTGCCCATATTCCAACCTTTCATCCTAGAAACCTAAGAGGCATGAACCAGCATAATCAACACACTATCGCCTTTAAAGTTCTACAACTGCTCTGGCAGCTAGGCTTGTATGTTATGCAAACTCAGCCGCTGCTTGAGCAGCAGAGGTAGTATCCTTAAATTTCATGTTCCAATTCTACCACCAACAGAAATATCACAATTACCATCTCGAGGAAATGATTGCCCATGTTCCAACCTTTCATCTTTGAAACCTAAGTGGCATGAACCACCATCATCAACACAATATTGCCTTGAAAGTTCTACAACAGCTCTGGCAGCTAGGCTTGCATGTTCTGCAAAATCAGCCGCTGCTTGAGCAACAGAGGTAGCATCCTTAAATTTCATGTTCCAATTCTGCCTGCCAACAGAAATGTTACCATTACGATCTCTAGGAAATGATTGCCCATGTTCCAACCTTTCATCCTTGAAACCCAAGTGGCATGAACCACCATCATCAACACAATATTGCCTTGAATGTTATGCGAACTCAGCCGCTGCTTGAGCAGCAGAGGTAGCATCCTTAAATTTCTTGTTCCAATTCTACCTACTAATAGAAATATTACAATTACCATCTCCAGGAAAGGATTGCCCATGTTCCAACCTTTCATGTTTGAAACCTAAGTGGCATGAACCACCATCATTAACACAATATTGCCTTGAAAGTTCTACAACAGCTCTGGTAACTAGGCCTGCATGTTCTGTAATCTCAGCCGCTGCTTGAGCAACAGAGGTAGCATCCTTTAATTTCATGTTCCAATTCTTCCTGCCAACTGAAAATTTACCATTACCATCTCCAGGAAATGATTGCCCATGTTCCAACCTTTCATCCTTGAAACCTAAGTGGCATGAACCACCATTATCAACACAATATTGCCTTGAAAGTTCTATAATAGCTCTGGCAGCTAGGCTTGCATGTTCTGCAAACTCAGCCGCTGGTTGAGCAGCATAGGTAGCATCCTTAAATTTCATGTTCCAATTCTGCCAGCGAACAGAAAAATTACCATCTCCAGGAAATGATTGCCCATGTTCCAACCTTTCATCCTTGAAACCTAAGTGGTATGAACTACCATTATCAACACAATATTGCCTTAAAAGTTCTATAATAGCTCTGGCAGCAAGGCCTGCATGTTCTGCAAACTCAGCCACTGCTTGAGCAGGAGAGGTAGCATCCTTAAATTTCATGTTCCAATTCTGCCTTCCAACAGAAAATTTACCATTACTACCTCTAGGAAATGATTGCCCATGTTCCAACCTTTCATCCTTGAAACCTAAGTGGCATGAACCAGCATCATCAACATAATATTTCCTTGAAATTTCTACAACAGCTCTGGCAGCTAGGCTTGCATATTCTGCAAACACAGCTGCTGCTTGAGCAACAGAGGTAGCATCCTTAAATTTCATGTTCCAATTCTGCTTGCCAACAGAAAAATTACCATCTCCAGGAAATGATTGCCCATGTTCCAACCTTTCATCCTTGAAACCTAAGTGGCATGAACCACCATCATCAACACAATATTGCCTTAAAAGTTCTACAACAGCTCTGGCAGCTAGGCCTGCATGTTCTGCAAAATCAGCCGCTGCTTGAGCAATAATGGTAGCATCCTTAAATTTCATGTTCCAATTCTGGCTGCCAACAGAAAAATTACAATTACCATCTCCAGGAAATGATTGCCCATGTTCCAACGTTTCATCTTTGAAACCTAAATGGAATGAACCACCATCATCAACACTATATTTCCTTGAATGTTATGCAAACTCAGCCGCTACTTGAGCAGCAGAGGTTGCATCCTTAAATTTCATGTTCCAATTCTTCCTACCAACAGAAAAATTACCATTACCATCTCCAAGAAATGATTGCCCATGTTCCAACCTTTCATCCTTAAAACCTAAGTGGCATGAACCACCATCATCAACACAATATTGCCTTGAAAGTTCTATAATAGCTCTCGCATTTAGGCTTGCATGTTCTGCAAACTCAGCCGCTTCTTGAGCAGCAGAGGAAGCATCCTTAAATTTCATGTTCCAATTCTGCCAGCCAACAGAAAAATTACCATTACCATCTCTAGGAAATGATTGCCCATGTTCCAACCTTTCATCCTTGAAACCTAAGTGGCATGAACCACCATCATCAACACACTATTGCCTTTAAAGTTCTTCAACAGCTCTGGCAGCTAGGCTTGCATGTTCTGCAAACTCAGCCGCTGCTTGAGCAGCAGTGGTAGCATCCTTAAATTTCATGTTCCAATTCTGCCTGCCAATAGAAAAATTACTATATCCATGAAATGATTGCCCATGTTCCAACCTTTCATCCTTGAAACCTAAGTGGCATGAACCACCATTATCAATACAATATTGCCTTGAAGGTTCTATAACAGCTCTGGCAACTAGGCTTGCATGTTCTGCAAACTCAGCCGCTGCTTGAGCAGCAGAGGTAGCATCCTTAAATTTCATGTTCCAATTCTACCTGCCAACTGAAAAATTACATTTACCATCTCCAGGAAATGATTGCCCATGTTCCAACCTTTCATCTTTGAAACCTAAGTGGAATGAACCACCATCATCAACACAATATTGCCTTGAAAGTTGTACAACAGCTCTGGCAGCTAGGCTTGCATGTTCTACAAACTCAGTCGCTGCTTGAGCAGCAGAGGTACCGTCCTTAAATTTCATGTTCCAATTGTGCTTGCCAACAGAAAAATTATCATCTCCAAGAAAGGATTGCCCAAGTTCCAATCTTTCATCTTTGAAACCTAAGTGGCATGAACCACCATCATCAACACAATATTGACTTGAATGTTATGCAAACTCAGCCGCTGCTTGAGCAGCAGAGGTAGCATCCTTAAATTTCATGTTCGAATTCTACCTACCAACAGAAAAATTACAATTACCATCTCCAGGAAATGATTGCCCATGTTCCAACCTTTCATCCGTAAAACCTAAGTGGCATGAACTACCATTCTCAACACAATATTGCCTTGAAAGTTCTACAACAGCTCTGGCAGCTAGGCTTGCATGTTCTGCAAATTCAGCCGCTACTTGAGGAGTAGAGGTAGCATCCTTAAATTTCATGTTCCAATTCTAGATGCGAACAGAAAACTTACAATTACCATCTCTAGGAAATGATTGCCCATGTTCCAACCTTTCATCCTTGAAACCTAAGTGGCATGAACTACCATCATCAACATAATATTGCCTTGAAACTTCTACAACAACTTTGGCAGCTAGGCTTGCATGTTCTGCAAACTCAGCTGCTGCTTGAGCAGCAGAGGTAGCATCCTAAAATTTCATGTTCCAATTCTACCTGCCAACAGAAAAATTACCATTACCATCTCCAGGAAATGATTGCCCATGTTCCAACCTTTCATCTTTAAAACCTAAGTGGCATGAACCACCATCATCAAGACAATATTGCCTTGAATGTTATGCAAACTCAGCCGCTACTTGAGCAGCAGAGGTAGCATCCTTAATTTTCATGTTCCAATTCTGCCTGCCAACAGATAAATTACAATTACCATCTCTAGGAAATGATTGCCCCTGTTCCAACCTTTCATCCTTGAAACCTAAGTGGCATGAACTACCATCATCAACATAATATTTCCTTGAAAGTTCTACAACAGCTCTTGCAGCTAGGCTTGCATGTTCTGCAAACTCCGTTGCTGCTTGAGCAGCAGAAGGTAGCATCCTTAAATTTCATGTTCCAATTCTGCTTGCCAACAGAAAAATTACCATCTCCAGGAAATGATTGCCCATGTTCCATCCCTTCATCTTTGAAACCTAAGTGGAATGAACCACCATCATCAACACAATATTGCCTTGAAAGTTGTACAACAGCTCTGGCAGCTAGGCTTGCATGTTCTACAAACTCAGTCGCTGCTTGAGCAGCAGAGGTACCGTCCTTAAATTTCATGTTCCAATTGTGCTTGCCAACAGAAAAATTATCATCTCCAGGAAAGGATTGCCCAAGTTCCAATCTTTCATCTTTGAAACCTAAGTGGCATGAACCACCATCATCAACACAATATTGACTTGAATGTTATGCAAACTCAGCCGCTGCTTGAGCAGCAGAGGTAGCATCCTTAAATTTCATGTTCGAATTCTACCTACCAACAGAAAAATTACAATTACCATCTCCAGGAAATGATTGCCCATGTTCCAACCTTTCATCCGTAAAACCTAAGTGGCATGAACTACCATTCTCAACACAATATTGCCTTGAAAGTTCTACAACAGCTCTGGCAGCTAGGCTTGCATGTTCTGCAAATTTAGCCGCTACTTGAGGAGTAGAGGTAGCATCCTTAAATTTCATGTTCCAATTCTAGATGCGAACAGAAAACTTACAATTACCATCTCTAGGAAATGATTGCCCATGTTCCAACCTTTCATCCTTGAAACCTAAGTGGCATGAACTACCATCATCAACATAATATTGCCTTGAAACTTCTACAACAACTTTGGCAGCTAGGCTTGCATGTTCTGCAAACTCAGCTGCTGCTTGAGCAGCAGAGGTAGCATCCTAAAATTTCATGTTCCAATTCTACCTGCCAACAGAAAAATTACCATTACCATCTCCAGGAAATGATTGCCCATGTTCCAACCTTTCATCTTTAAAACCTAAGTGGCATGAACCACCATCATCAAGACAATATTGCCTTGAATGTTATGCAAACTCAGCCGCTACTTGAGCAGCAGAGGTAGCATCCTTAATTTTCATGTTCCAATTCTGCCTGCCAACAGATAAATTACAATTACCATCTCTAGGAAATGATTGCCCCTGTTCCAACCTTTCATCCTTGAAACCTAAGTGGCATGAACTACCATCATCAACATAATATTTCCTTGAAAGTTCTACAACAGCTCTTGCAGCTAGGCTTGCATGTTCTGCAAACTCCGTTGCTGCTTGAGCAGCAGAGGTAGCATCCTTAAATTTCATGTTCCAATTCTGCTTGCCAACAGAAAAATTACCATCTCCAGGAAATGATTGCCCATGTTCCATCCCTTCATCCTTGAAACCTAAGTGGCATGAATCACCATCATCAACACAATATTGCCTTGAAAGTTCTACAACAGCTCTGGCAGCTAGGCTTGCATATTCTGCAAACTCAGCTGCTGCTTGAGCAGCAGAGGTAGCATCCTTAAATTTCATGTTCCAATTCTGCCTGGCAACAGAAAAATTACTACTACCACCTCCAGGATATGATTGCCCATGTTCCAACTTTTATCCTTGAAACCTAAGTGGCATGAACTACCATCATCAACATAATATTGCCTAGAAACTTCTACAACAACTCTGGCAGCTAGGCTTGCATGTTCTGCAAACTCAGCCGCTGCTTGAGTAGCAGAGGTAGCATCCTTAAATTTCATGTTCCAATTCTACCTGCCAACAGAAAAATTACCATTACCATCTCCAGGAAATGATTGCCCGTGTTCTAACCTTTCATCTTTAAAACCTAAGTGGCATGAACCACCATCATCAACACAATATTGCCTTGAATGTTATGCAAACTCAGCCGCTGCTTGAGCAGCAGAGGTAGCATCCTTAAATTTCATGTTCCAATTCTACCTACCAACAGAAAAATTACAATTACCATCTCCAGGAAATGATTGCCCATGTTCCAACCTTTCATCCGTAAAACCTAAGTGGCATGAATTACCATTATCAACACAATATTGCCTTGAAAGTTCTACAACAGCTCTGGCAGCTAGGCTTGCATGTTCTGCAAATTCAGCCGCTGCTTGAGGAGTAGAGGTAGCATCCTTAAATTTCATGTTCCAATTCTAGATGCGAACAGAAAAATTACAATTACCATCTCCAGGAAATGATTGCCCATGTTCCAACCTTTCAACCTTGAAACCTAAGTGGCATGAACTACCATCATCAACATAATATTGCCTTGAAACTTCTACAACAACTTTGGCAGCTAGGCTTGCATGTTCTGCAAACTCAGTCGCTGCTTGAGCAGCAGAGGTAGCATCCTTAAATTTCATGTTCCAATTCTACCTGGCAACAGAAAAATTACCATTACCATCTCCAGGAAATGATTGCCCGTGTTCCAACCTTTCATCTTTGAAACCTAAGTGGTATGAACTACCATCATCAACATAATATTGCCTTGAAAGTTCTACAACAGCTCTGGCAGCTAGGCTTGCATTTTCTGCAAAATCAGCCGCTGCTTGAGCAGAGCAGAGGTAGCATCCTTAAATTTCATGTTCCAATTCTGCTTGCCAACAGAAAAATTACCATCTCCAGGAAATGATTGCCCATGTTCCAACCTTTCATCCTTGAAACCTAAGTGGCATGAATCACCATCATCAACACAATATTGCCTTGAAAGTTCTACAACAGCTCTGGCAGCTAGGCCTGCATGTTCTGCAAACTCAGCTGCTGCTTGAGCAGCAGAGGTAGCATCCTTAAATTTCATGTTCCAATTCTACCTGGCAACAGAAAAATTACCATTACCATCTCCAGGAAATGATTGCCCGTGTTCCAACCTTTCATCTTTGAAACCTAAGTGGTATGAACTACCATCATCAACATAATATTGCCTTGAAAGTTCTACAACAGCTCTGGCAGCTAGGCTTGCATTTTCTGCAAAATCAGTCGCTGCTTGAGCAACAGAGGTAGCATCCTTAAATTTCATGTTCCAATTCTGCCTGGCAACAGAAAAATTACTACTACCACCTCCAGGAAATGATTGCCCATGTTCCAACCTTTCATCTTTGAAACCTAAGTGGCATGAACTACCATCGTCAACATAATATTGCATTGAAACTTCTACAACAGCTCTGGCAGCTAGGCTTGCATGTTCTGCAAACACCGCTGCTGCTTGAGCAGCAGAGGTAGCATCCTTAAATTTCATGTTCCAATTCTGCTTGCCAACAGAAAAATTACCATCTCCAGGAAATGATTGCCCATGTTCCAACCTTTCATCCTTGAAACCTAAGTGGCATGAATCACCATCATCAACACAATATTGCCTTGAAAGTTCTACAACAGCTCTGGCAGCTAGGCCTGCATGTTCTGCAAACTGAGCTGCTGCTTGAGCAGCAGAGGTAGCATCCTTAAATTTCATGTTCCAATTCTGCCTGCCAACAGAAAAATTACCATTACCATCTCTATGAATTGATTGCCCATGTTCCAACCTTTCATCATTGAAACCTAAGTGGCATGTACCAGCATCATCAACACAATATTGCCTTGAAAGTTCTACAACAGCTCTGGCAGCTAGGCTTGCATATTCTGCAAACTCAGCTGCTGCTTGAGTAGCAGAGGTAGCATCCTTAAATTTCATGTTCCAATTCTGCTTGCCAACAGAAATATTACCATCTCGAGGAAATGATTGCCCATGTTCCAACCTTTCATCCTTGAAACCTAAGTGGCATGAACTACCATCATCAACATAATATTTCCTTGAAAGTTCTACAACAGCTCTTGCAGCTAGGCTTGCATGTTCTGCAAACACCGCTGCTACTTGAGCAGCAGAGGTAGCATCCTTAAATTTCATGTTCCAATTCTGCTTGCCAACAAAAAAATTACCATCTCGAGGAAATGATTGCCCATGTTCCAACCTTTCATCCTTGAAACCTAAGTGGCATGAATCACCATCATCAACAGAATATTGCCTTGAAAGTTCTACAACAGCTCTGGCAGCTAGGCCTGCATGTTCTGCAAACTGAGCTGCTGCTTGAGCAGCAGAGGTAGCATCCTTAAATTTCATGTTCCAATTCTGCCTGCCAACAGAAAAATTACCATTACCATCTCTATGAATTGATTGCCCATGTTCCAACCTTTCATCATTGAAACCTAAGTGGCATATACTAGCATCATCAACACAATATTGCCTTGAAAGTTCTACAACAGCTCTGGCAGCTAGGCTTGCATATTCTGCAAACTCAGCTGCTGCTTCAGCAGCAGAGGTAGCATCCTTAAATTTCATGTTCCAATTCTGCTTGCCAACAGAAATATTACCATCTCGAGGAAATGATTACCCATGTTCCAACCTTTCATCCTTGAAACCTAAGTGGCATGAACTACCATCATCAACATAATATTTCCTTGAAAGTTCTACAACAGCTCTTGCAGCTAGGCTTGCATGTTCTGCAAACACCGCTGCTGCTTGAGCAGCAGAGGTAGCATCCTTAAATTTCATGTTCCAATTCTGCTTGCCAACAGAAAAATTACCATTACCATCTCCAGGAAATGATTGCCCATGTTCCAACCTTTCATCTTTGAAACCTAAGTGGCATGAACCACCATCATCAACACAATATTGCCTTGAATGTTATACAATAGCTCTGGCAGCTAGGCTTGCATGTTCTCCAAACTCAGCCGCTACTTGAGGAGTAGAGATAGCATCCTTAAATTTCATGTTCCAATTCTAGATGCCAACAGAAAAATTACGATGGTAATAGCAAATTTACCATCTCCAGGAAATGATTGCCCATGTTCCATCCTTTTATACTTGAAACCTAAGTGGCATGAACCACCATAATCAAAACAATATTGCCTTGAAAGTTCCACAACAACTCTGGTAGTATGGCTTGCATGTTCTGCAAAACTAGCCGCTGCTTGGGCAGCAGAGGTAGCATCCTTAAATTTCATGTTCCAATTCTGCCTGCCAATAGAAAAATTACCATTAACATCTCAAGGAAATGATTGCCCATGTTCCAACCTTTCATCCTTGAAACCTAAGTGGCATGAACCACCATCATCAACATAATATTGCCTTAAAAGTTCTACAACAGCTCTGGCAGCTTGGCTTGGATGTTTTGCAAACTCAGTCGTTGCTTGAGTAGCAGAGATAGCATCCTTAACTTTCATGTTCCAACGAAAGGATTGCCCAAGTTCCAATCTTTCATCTTTGAAACCTAAGTAGCATGAACCACCATCATCAACACAATATTGCCTTGAATGTTATGCAAACTGAGCCGCTGCTTGAGCAGTAGAGGTAGCATCCTTAAATTTCATGTTCCAATTCTACCTACCAACAGAAAAATTACAATTACCATCTCCAGGAAATGATTGCCCATGTTCCAACCTTTCATCTTTGAAACCTAAGTGGTATGAACTACCATCATCAACATAATATTGCCTTGAAAGTTCTACAACAACTCTGGCAGCTAGGCTTGCATGTTCTGCAAAATCAGCCGCTGCTTGAGGAGTAGAGGTAGCATCCTTAAATTTCATGTTCCAATTCTACCTACCAACAGAAAAATTACAATTACCATCTCCAGGAAATGATTGCCCGTGTTCCAACCTTTCATCTTTGAAACCTAAGTGGTATGAACTACCATCATCAACATAATATTGCCTTGAAAGTTCTACAACAGCTCTGGCAGCTAGGCTTGCATTTTCTGCAAAATCAGTCGCTGCTTGAGCAGCAGAGGTAGCATCCTTAAATTTCATGTTCCAATTCTGCCTGGCAACAGAAAAATTACTACTACCACCTCCAGGAAATGATTGCCCATGTTCCAACCTTTCATCTTTGAAACCTAAGTGGCATGAACTACCATCGTCAACATAATATTGCATTGAAACTTCTACAACAGCTCTGGCAGCTAGGCTTGCATGTTCTGCAAACACCGCTGCTGCTTGAGCAACAGAGGTAGCATCCTTAAATTTCATGTTCCAATTCTGCTTGCCAACAGAAAAATTACCATCTCCAGGAAATGATTGCCCATGTTCCAACCTTTCATCCTTGAAACCTAAGTGGCATGAATCACCATCATCAACACAATATTGCCTTGAAAGTTCTACAACAGCTCTGGCAGCTAGGCCTGCATGTTCTGCAAACTGAGCTGCTGCTTGAGCAGCAGAGGTAGCATCCTTAAATTTCATGTTCCAATTCTGCCTGCCAACAGAAAAATTACCATTACCATCTCTATGAATTGATTGCCCATGTTCCAACCTTTCATCATTGAAACCTAAGTGGCATGTACCAGCATCATCAACACAATATTGCCTTGAAAGTTCTACAACAGCTCTGGCAGCTAGGCTTGCATATTCTGCAAACTCAGCTGCTGCTTGAGTAGCAGAGGTAGCATCCTTAAATTTCATGTTCCAATTCTGCTTGCCAACAGAAATATTACCATCTCGAGGAAATGATTGCCCATGTTCCAACCTTTCATCCTTGAAACCTAAGTGGCATGAACTACCATCATCAACATAATATTTCCTTGAAAGTTCTACAACAGCTCTTGCAGCTAGGCTTGCATGTTCTGCAAACACCGCTGCTGCTTGAGCAGCAGAGGTAGCATCCTTAAATTTCATGTTCCAATTCTGCTTGCCAACAAAAAAATTACCATCTCGAGGAAATGATTGCCCATGTTCCAACCTTTCATCCTTGAAACCTAAGTGGCATGAATCACCATCATCAACAGAATATTGCCTTGAAAGTTCTACAACAGCTCTGGCAGCTAGGCCTGCATGTTCTGCAAACTGAGCTGCTGCTTGAGCAGCAGAGGTAGCATCCTTAAATTTCATGTTCCAATTCTGCCTGCCAACAGAAAAATTACCATTACCATCTCTATGAATTGATTGCCCATGTTCCAACCTTTCATCATTGAAACCTAAGTGGCATATACTAGCATCATCAACACAATATTGCCTTGAAAGTTCTACAACAGCTCTGGCAGCTAGGCTTGCATATTCTGCAAACTCAGCTGCTGCTTCAGCAGCAGAGGTAGCATCCTTAAATTTCATGTCCCAATTCTGCTTGCCAACAGAAATATTACCATCTCGAGGAAATGATTACCCATGTTCCAACCTTTCATCCTTGAAACCTAAGTGGCATGAACTACCATCATCAACATAATATTTCCTTGAAAGTTCTACAACAGCTCTTGCAGCTAGGCTTGCATGTTCTGCAAACACCGCTGCTGCTTGAGCAGCAGAGGTAGCATCCTTAAATTTCATGTTCCAATTTTGCTTGCCAACAGAAAAATTACCATTACCATCTCCAGGAAATGATTGCCCATGTTCCAACCTTTCATCTTTGAAACCTAAGTGGCATGAACCACCATCATCAACACAATATTGCCTTGAATGTTATACAATAGCTCTGACAGCTAGGCTTGCATGTTCTCCAAACTCAGCCGCTACTTGAGGAGTAGAGATAGCATCCTTAAATTTCATGTTCCAATTCTAGATGCCAACAGAAAAATTACGATGGTAATAGCAAATTTACCATCTCCAGGAAATGATTGCCCATGTTCCATCCTTTTATACTTGAAACCTAAGTGGCATGAACCACCATAATCAAAACAATATTGCCTTGATAGTTCCACAACAACTCTGGTAGTATGGCTTGCATGTTCTGCAAAACTAGCCGCTGCTTGGGCAGCAGAGGTAGCATCCTTAAATTTCATGTTCCAATTCTGCCTGCCAATAGAAAAATTACCATTAACATCTCAAGGAAATGATTGCCCATGTTCCAACCTTTCATCCTTGAAACCTAAGTGGCATGAACCACCATCATCAACATAATATTGCCTTAAAAGTTCTACAACAGCTCTGGCAGCTTGGCTTGGATGTTTTGCAAACTCAGTCGTTGCTTGAGTAGCAGAGATAGCATCCTTAACTTTCATGTTCCAACGAAAGGATTGCCCAAGTTCCAATCTTTCATCTTTGAAACCTAAGTAGCATGAACCACCATCATCAACACAATATTGCCTTGAATGTTATGCAAACTGAGCCGCTGCTTGAGCAGTAGAGGTAGCATCCTTAAATTTCATGTTCTAATTCTACCTACCAACAGAAAAATTACAATTACCATCTCCAGGAAATGATTGCCCATGTTCCAACCTTTCATCTTTGAAACCTAAGTGGTATGAACTACCATCATCAACATAATATTGCCTTGAAAGTTCTACAACAACTCTGGCAGCTAGGCTTGCATGTTCTGCAAAATCAGCCGCTGCTTGAGCAACATAGGTAGCATCCTTAAATTTCATGTTCCAATTCTACCAGGCAACAGAACAATTACTACTACCACCTCCAGGAAATGATTGCCCATGTTCCAACCTTTCATCCTTGAAACGTAAGTGGCATGAACTACCATCGTCAACATAATATTGCCTTGAAACTTCTACAACTGCTCTGGCAGCTAGGCTTGCATATTCTGCAAACTCAGCCGTTGCTTGAGCAGCAGAGGTAGCATCCTTAAATTTCATTTTCCAATTCTACCTACCAATAGAAAAATTACCATTACCATCTCCAGGAAATGATTGCCCATGTTCCAACCTTTCATATTTGAAACCTAAGTGGCATGAACCACCATCATCAACACAATATTGCCTTGAATGTTATGCAAACTCAGCCGCTGGTTAAGCAGCAGAGCTAGCATCCTTAAATTTCATGTTCCAATTCTACCTACCAATAGAAAAATTACAATTACCTTCTCCAGGAAATGATTGCCCATGTTCCAACTTTTCATCTTTGAAACCTAAGTGGTATGAACTACCATCATCAACATAATATTTCCTTGAAAGTTCTACAATAGCTCTGGCAGCTGGGCTTGCATGTTCTCCAAACTCAGCCGCTGCTTGAGGAGTAGAGGTAGCATCCTTAAATTTCATGTTCCAATTCTAGATGCCAACAGAAATATTACAATTACCATATCCAGGAAAGGATTGCCCAAGTTCCAATCTTTCATCTTTGAAACCTAAGTGGCATGAACCACCATCATCAACACAATATTGCCTTGAATGTTATGCAAACTCAGCCGCTGCTTGAGCAGCAGAGGTAGCATCCTTAAATTTCATGTTCCAATTCTACCTACCAACAGAAAAAATACAATTACCATCTCCAGAAATGATTGCCCATGTTCCAACCTTTCATCTTTGAAACCTAAGTGGTATGAACTACCATCATCAACATAATATTGCCTTGAAAGTTCTACAATAGCTCTGGCAGCTAGGCTTGCATGTTCTCCAAACTCAGCCGCTGCTTGAGAAGTAGAGGTAGCATCCTTAAATTTTATGTTCCAATTCTAGATGCCAACAGAAAAATTACAATTACAATCTACAGGAAAGGATTGCCCAAGTTCCAATCTTTCATATTTGAAACCTAAGTGGCAAGAACCACCATCATCAACACAATATTGCCTTGAATGTTATGCAAACTCAGCCGCTGCTTGAGCAGCAGAGGTAGCATCCTTAAATTTCATGTTCCAATTCTACCTACCAACAGAAAAATTACAATTACCATCTCCAGGAAATGATTGCCCATGTTCTAACCTTTCATCCTTAAAACCTAAGTGGCATGAACTACCATTATCAACACAATATTGCCTTGAAAGTTCTACAACAGCTCTGGCAGCTAGGCTTGCATGTTCTGCAAATTCAGCCGCTGCTTGAGGATTAGAGGTAGCATCCTTAAATTTCATGTTCCAATTCTAGATGCGAACAGAAAAATTACAATTACCATCTCCAGGAAATGATTGCCCATGTTCCAACCTTTCATCCTTGAAACCTAAGTGGCATGAACTACCATCATCAACATAATATTGCCTTGAAACTTCTACAACAGCTCTGGCAGCTAGGCTTGCATGTTCTGCAAACTCGGCCGTTGCTTGAGCAGCAGAGGTAGCATCCTTAAATTTCATGTTCCAATTCTACCTGCCAACAGAAAAATTACCATTACCATCTCCAGGAAATGATTGCCCATGTTCCAACCTTTCATCTTTGATACCTAAGTGGCATGAACCACCATTATCAACACAATATTGCCTTGAATGTTATGCAAACTCAGCCGCTGCTTGAGCAGCAGAGGTAGCATCCTTAAATTTCATGTTCCAATTCTACCTACCAACAGAAAAATTACAATTACCATCTCCAGGAAATGATTGCCCATGTTCCAACCTTTCATCTTTGAAACCTAAGTGGCATGAACCACCATCATCAACACAATATTGCCTTGAATGTTATGCAAACTCAGCCGCTGCTTGAGCAGCAGAGGTAGCATCCTTAAATTTCATGTTCCAATTCTACCTACCAACAGAAAAATTACAATTACCATCTCCAGGAAATGATTGCCCATGTTCCAACCTTTCATCTTTGAAACCTAAGTGGTATGAACTACCATCATCAACATAATATTGCCTTGAAAGTTCTACAACAGCTCTGGCAGCTAGGCTTGCATGTTCTCCAAACTCAGCCGCTGCTTGAGGAGTAGAGGTAGCATCCTTAAATTTTATGTTCCAATTCTAGATGCCAACAGAAAAATTACAATTACTATCTACAGGAAAGGATTGCCAAAGTTCCAATCTTTCATATTTGAAACCTAAGTGGCATGAACCACCATCATCAACACAATATTGCCTTGAATGTTAGGCAAACTCAGCTGCTGCTTGAGCAGCAGAGGTAGCATCCTTAAATTTCATGTTCCAATTCTACCTATCAACAGAAAAATTACAATTACCATCTCCAGGAAATGATTGCCCATGTTCCAACCTTTCATCCTTAAAACCTAAGTGGCATGAACTATCATTATCAACACAATATTGCCTTGAAAGTTCTACAACAGCTCTGGCAGCTAGGCTTGCATGTTCTGCAAATTCAGCCGCTGCTTGAGGAGTAGAGGTAGCATCCTTAAATTTCATGTTCCAATTCTAGATGCGAACAGAAAAATTACATTTACCATCTCCAGGAAATGATTGCCCATGTTCCAACCTTTCATCCTTGAAACCTAAGTGGCATGAACTACCATCATCAACATAATATTGCCTTGAAACTTCTACAACAGCTATGGTAGCTAGGCTTGCATGTTCTGCAAACTCAGCCGCTGCTAGAGCAGCAGAGGTAGCATCCTTAAATTTCATGTTCCAATTCTACCTGCCAAACAGAAAAATTACCATTACCATCTCCAGGAAATGATTGCACATGTTCCAACCTTTCATCTTTGATACCTAAGTGGCATGAACCACCATCATCAACACAATATTGCCTTGAATGTTATGCAAACTCAGCTGCTGCTTGAGCAGCAGAGGTAGCATCCTTAAATTTCATGTTCCAATTCTACCTACCAACAGAAAAATTACAATTACCATCTCCAGGAAATGATTGCCCATGTTCCAACCTTTCATCTTTGAAACCTAAGTGGTATGAACTACCATCATCAACATAATATTGCCTTGAATGTTCTACAACAGCTCTGGCAGCTAGGCTTGCATGTTCTGCAAAATCAGTCGCTGCTTGAGCAACAGAGGTAGCATCCTTAAATTTCATGTTCCAATTCTGCCTGGCAACAGAAAAATTACTACTACCACCTCCAGGAAATGATTGCCCATGTTCCAACCTTTCATCCTTGAAACCTAAGTGGCTTGAACTACCATCATCAACATAATATTGCCTTGAAACTTCTACAATAGCTCTGGCAGCTAGGTTTGCATGTTCTGCAAACTCAGCCGCTGCTTGAGCAGCAGAGGTAGCATCCTTAAATTTCATTTTCCAATTCTACCTGCCAACAGAAAAATTACCATTACCATCTCCAGGAAATGATTGCCCATGTCCCAACCTTTTATATTTGAAACCTAAGTGGCATGAACCACCATCATCAACACAATATTGCCTTGAATGTTATGCAAACTCAGCCGCTGCTTGAGCAGTAGAGGTAGCATCCTTAAATTTCATGTTCCAATTCTACCTACCAACAGAAAAATTACAATTACCTTCTCCAGGAAATGATTGCCCATGTTCCAACCTTTCATCTTTGAAACCTAAGTGGTTTGAACTACCATCATCAACATAATATTGCCTTGAAAGTTCTACAATAGCTCTGGCAGCTAGGCTTGCATGTTCTCCAAACTCAGCCGCTGCTTGAGGAGTAGAGGTAGCATCCTTAAATTTCATGTTCCAATTCTAGATGCCAACAGAAAAATTACAATTACCATATCCAGGAAAGGATTGCCCAAGTTCCAATCTTTCATCTTTGAAACCTAAGTGGCATGAACCACCATCATCAACACAATATTGCCTTGAATGTTATGCAAACTCAGCCGCTGCTTGAGCAGCAGAGGTAGCATCCTTAAATTTCATGTTCCAATTCTACCTACCAACAGAAAAATTACAATTACCATCTCCAGGAAATGATTGCCCATGTTCCAACCTTTCATCCTTGAAACCTAAGTGGCATGAACTACCATCATCAACATAATATTGCCTTGAAACTTCTACAATAGCTCTGGCAGCTAGGCTTGCATGTTCTGCAAACTCAGCCGCTGCTTGAGCAGCAAAGGTAGCATCCTTAAATTTCATTTTCCAATTCTACCTGCCAACAGAAAAATTACCATTACCATCTCCAGGAAATGATTGCCCATGTTCCAACCTTTTATATTTGAAACCTAAGTGGCATGAACTACCATCATCAACACAATATTGCCTTGAATGTTATGCAAACTCAGCCGCTGCTTGAGCAGCAGAGGTAGCATCCTTAAATTTCATGTTCCAATTCTACCTACCAACAGAAAAATTACAATTACCATCTCCAGGAAATGATTGCCCATGTTCTAACCTTTCATCCATAAAACCTAAGTGGCATGAACTACCATTATCAACACAATATTGCCTTGAAAGTTCTACAACAGCTCTGGCAGCTAGGCTTGCATGTTCTGCAAATTCAGCCGCTGCTTGAGGAGTAGAGGTAGCATCCTTAAATTTCATGTTCCAATTCTACCTGCCAACAGAAAAATTACCATTACCATCTCCAGGAAATGATTGCCCATGTTCCAACCTTTCATCTTTTATACCTAAGTGGCATGAACCACCATCATCAACACAATATTGCCTTGAATGTTATGCAAACTCAGCCGCTTCTTGAGCAGCAGAGGTAGCATCCTTAAATTTCATGTTCCAATTCTACCTACCAACAGAAAAATTACAATTACTATCTCCAGGAAATGATTGCCCATATTCCAACCTCTCATCTTTGAAACCTAAGTGGCATGAACCACCATCATCTACACAATATTGCCTTGAATGTTATGCAAACTCAGCCGCTGCTTGAGCAGCAGAGGTAGCATCCTTAAATTTCATGTTCCAATTCTACCTACCAACAGAAAAATTACAATTACCATCTCCAGGAAATGATTGCCCATGTTCCAACCTTTCATCTTTGAAACCTAAGTGGTATGAACTACCATCATCAACATAATATTGCCTTGAAAGTTCTACAACAGCTCTGGCAGCTAGGCTTGCATGTTATGCAAAATCAGCCGCTGCTTGAGCAACAGAGGTAGCATCCTTAAATTTCATGTTCCAATTCTGCCTGGCAACAGAAAAATTACTACTACCACCTCCAGGAAATGATTGCCCATGTTCCAACCTTTCATCCTTGAAACCTAAGTGGCATGAACTACCATCATCATCATAATATTGCCTTGAAACTTCTACAATAGCTCTGGCAGCTAGGCTTGCATGTTCTGCAAACTCAGCCGCTGCTTGAGCAGCAAAGGTAGCATCCTTAAATTTCATTTTCCAATTCTACCTGCCAACAGAAAAATTACCATTACCATCTCCAGGAAATGATTGCCCATGTTCCAACCTTTTATATTTGAAACCTAAGTGGCATGAACTACCATCATCAACACAATATTGCCTTGAATGTTATGCAAACTCAGCCGCTGCTTGAGCAGCAGAGGTAGCATCCTTAAATTTCATGTTCCAATTCTACCTACCAACAGAAAAATTACAATTACCTTCTCCAGGAAATGATTGCCCATGTTACAACCTTTCATCTTTGAAACCTAAGTGGTTTGAACTACCATCATCAACATAATATTGCCTTGAAAGTTCTACAATAGCTCTGGCAGCTAGGCTTGCATGTTCTCCAAACTCAGCCGCTGCTTGAGGAGTAGAGGTAGCATCCTTAAATTTCATGTTCCAATTCTAGATGCCAACAGAAAAATTACAATTACCATATCCAGGAAAGGATTGCCCAAGTTACAATCTATCATCTTTGAAACCTAAGTGGCATGAACCACCATCATCAACACAATATTGCCTTGAATTTTATGCAAACTCAGCCGCTGCTTGAGCAGCAGAGGTAGCATCCTTAAATTTCATGTTCCAGTTCTACCTACCAACAGAAATATTACAATTACCATCTCCAGGTAATGATTGCCCATGTTCCAACCTTTCATCTTTGAAACCTAAGTGGTATGAACTACCATCATCAACATAATATTGCCTTGAAAGTTCTACAATAGCTATGGTAGCTAGGCTTGCATGTTCTCCAAACTCAGCCGATGCTTGAGGAGTAGAGGTAGCATCCTTAAATTTTATGTTCCAATTCTAGATGCCAACAGAAAAATTACAATTACCATCTACAGGAAAGGATTGCCCAAGTTCCAATCTTTCATCTTTGAAACCTAAGTGGCATGAACCACCATCATCAACACAATATTGCCTTGAATGTTATGCAAACTCAGCCACTGCTTGAGCAGCAGAGGTAGCATCCTTAAATTTCATGTTCCAATTCTACCTACCAACAGAAAAATTACAATTACCATCTCCAGGAAATGATTGCCCATGTTCTAACCTTTCATCCTTAAAACCTAAGTGGCATGAACTACCATTATCAACACAATATTGCCTTGAAAGTTCTACAACAGCTCTGGCAGCTAGGCTTGCATGTTCTGCAAATTCAATCGCTGCTTGAGGAGTAGAGGTAGCATCCTTAAATTTCATGTTCCAATTCTAGATGCGAACAGAAAAATTACAATTACCATCTCCATGAAATGATTGCCCATGTTCCAACCTTTCATCCTTGAAACCTAAGTGGCATGAACTACCATCATCAACATAATATTGCCTTGAAACTTCTACAACAGCTCTGGCAGCTAGGCTTGCATGTTCTGCAAACTCAGCCGCTGCTTGAGCAGCAGAGGTAGCATCCTTAAATTCCATATTCCAATTCTACCTAACAACAGAAAAATTACCATTACCATCTCCAGGAAATGATTGCCCATGTTCCAACCTTTCATCTTTGAAACCTAAGTGGCATGAACCACCATCATCAACACAATATTGCCTTGAATATTATGCAAACTCAGCCGCTGCTTGAGCAGCAGAGGTAGCATCCTTAAATTTCATGTTCCAATTCTACCTACCAACAGAAAAATTACAATTACCATCTCCAGGAAATGATTGCCCATGTTCCAACCTTTCATCTTTGAAACCTAAGTGGTATGAACTACCATCATCAACATAATATTGCCTTGAAAGTTCTACAACAGCTCTGGCAGCTAGGCTTGCATGTTCTGCAAAATCAGCCGCTGCTTGAGCAACAGAGGTAGCATCTTTAAATTTCATGTTCCAATTCTGCCTGCCAACAGAAAAATTACTACTACCACCTCCAAGAAATGATTGCCCATGTTCCAACCTTTCATCCTTGAAACCTAAGTGGTAAGAATTACCATCATCAACATAATATTGCCTTGAAAGTTCTACAATATCTCTGGCAGCTAGGCTTGCATGTTCTGCAAACTCAGCCGCAGCTTGAGCAGCAGAGGTAGCATCCTTAAATTTCATGTTCCAATTCTTCCTGCCAACAGAAAAATTACCATTACCATCTCCAGGAAATGATTGCCCATGTTTCAATATTTCATATTTGAAACCTAAGTGGCATGAACCACCATCATCAACATAATATTGCCTTAAAACTTCTACAACAGCTCTGGCAGCTAGGCTTGCATGTTCTGCAAACTCAGCCGCTGCTTGAGCAGCAGAGGTAGCATCCTTAAATTTCATTTTCCAATTCTACCTGCCAACAGAAAAATTACCATTACCATCTCGAGGAAATGATTGCCCATGTTTCAATATTTCATATTTGAAACCTAAGTGGCATGAACCACCATCATCAACATAATATTGCCTTGAATGTTATGCAAACTCAGCCGCTGCTTGAGCAGCAGAGGTAGCATCCTTGAATTTCATGTTCCAATTCTACCTACCAACAGAAAAATTACAATTACCATCTCCAGGAAATGATTGCCCATGTTCCAACCTTTCATCTTTGAAACCTAAGTGGTATGAACTACCATCATCAACATAATATTGCCTTGAAAGTTCTACAATAGCTCTGGCAGCTAGGCTTGCATGTTCTCCAAACTCAGCCGCTGCTTGAGGTGTAGAGGTAGCATCCTTAAATTTTATGTTCCAATTCTTGATGCCAACAGAAAAATTACAATTACCATCTACAGGAAAGGATTGCCTAAGTTCCAATCTTTCATCTTTGAAACCTAAGTGGCATGAACCACCATCATCAACATAATATTGCCTTGAATGTTATGCAAACTCAGCCGCTGCTTGAGCAGCAGAGGTAGCATCCTTAAATTTCATGTTCCAATTCTACCTACCAACAGAAAAATTACAATTACCATCTCCAGGAAATGATTGCCCATGTTCCAACCTTTCATCCTTGAAACCTAAGTGGCATGAACTACCATTATCTACACAATATTGCCTTGAAAGTTCTACAACAGCTCTGGCAGCTAGGCTTTCATGTTCTGCAAACTCAGCCGCTGCTTGAGGAGTAGAGGTAGCATCCTGAAATTTCATGTTCCAATTCTAGATGCCAACAGAAAAATTACAATTACCATCTCCAGGAAATGATTGCCCATGTTTCAACCTTTCATCCTTGAAACCTAAGTGGCATGAACTACCATCATCAACATAATATTGCCTTGAAACTTCTACAACAGCTCTGGTAGCTAGGCTTGCATGTTCTGCAAACTCAGCCATTGCTTGAGCAGCAGAGGTAGCATCCTTAAATTTTATGCTCCAATTCTACCTGCGAATAGAAAAATTGCCATTACCATCTCCAGGAAATGATTGCCCATGTTCCAACCTTTCATCTTTGAAACCTAAGTGGCATGAACCACCATCATCAAGACAATATTGCCTTGAATGTTATGTAAACTCAGCCGCTGCTTGAGCAGCAGAGGTAGCATCCTTAAATTTCATGTTCCAATTCTACCTACCAACAGAAAAATTAAAATTACCATCTCCAGGAAATGATTGCCCATGTTCCAACCTTTCATCTTTGAAACCTAAGTGGTATGAACTACCATCATCAACATAATATTGCCTTGAAAGTTCTACAATAGCTCTGGCAGCTAGGCTTGCATGTTCTCCAAACTCAGCCGCTGCTTGAGGTGTAGAGGTAGCATCCTTAAATTTTATGTTCCAATTCTTGATGCCAACAGAAAAATTACAATTACCATCTCCAGGAAATGATTGCCCATGTTTCAATATTTCATATTTGAAACCTAAGTGGCATGAACCACCATCATCAACATAATATTGCCTTAAAACTTCTACAACAGCTCTGGCAGCTAGGCTTGCATGTTCTGCAAACTCAGCCGCTGCTTGAGCAGCAGAGGTAGCATCCTTAAATTTCATTTTCCAATTCTACCTGCCAACAGAAAAATTACCATTACCATCTCCAGGAAATGATTGCCCATGTTTCAATATTTCATATTTGAAACCTAAGTGGCATGAACCACCATCATCAACATAATATTGCCTTGAATGTTATGCAAACTCAGCCGCTGCTTGAGCAGCAGAGGTAGCATCCTTGAATTTCATGTTCCAATTCTACCTACCAACAGAAAAATTACAATTACCATCTCCAGGAAATGATTGCCCATGTTCCAACCTTTCATCTTTGAAACCTAAGTGGTATGAACTACCATCATCAACATAATATTGCCTTGAAAGTTCTACAATAGCTCTGGCAGCTAGGCTTGCATGTTCTCCAAACTCAGCCGCTGCTTGAGGTGTAGAGGTAGCATCCTTAAATTTTATGTTCCAATTCTTGATGCCAACAGAAAAATTGCAATTACCATCTACAGGAAAGGATTGCCTAAGTTCCAATCTTTCATCTTTGAAACCTAAGTGGCATGAACCACCATCATCAACATAATATTGCCTTGAATGTTATGCAAACTCAGCCGCTGCTTGAGCAGCAGAGGTAGCATCCTTAAATTTCATGTTCCAATTCTACCTACCAACAGAAAAATTACAATTACCATCTCCAGGAAATGATTGCCCATGTTCCAACCTTTCATCCTTGAAACCTAAGTGGCATGAACTACCATTATCTACACAATATTGCCTTGAAAGTTCTACAACAGCTCTGGCAGCTAGGCTTGCATGTTCTGCAAACTCAGCCGCTGCTTGAGGAGTAGAGGTAGCATCCTGAAATTTCATGTTCCAATTCTAGATGCCAACAGAAAAATTACAATTACCATCTCCAGGAAATGATTGCCCATGTTTCAACCTTTCATCCTTGAAACCTAAGTGGCATGAACTACCATCATCAACATAATATTGCCTTGAAACTTCTACAACAGCTCTGGTAGCTAGGCTTGCATGTTCTGCAAACTCAGCCATTGCTTGAGCAGCAGAGGTAGCATCCTTAAATTTTATGCTCCAATTCTACCTGCGAATAGAAAAATTGCCATTACCATCTCCAGGAAATGATTGCCCATGTTCCAACCTTTCATCTTTGAAACCTAAGTGGCATGAACCACCATCATCAACACAATATTGCCTTGAATGTTATGTAAACTCAGCCACTGCTTGAGCAGCAGAGGTAGCATCCTTAAATTTCATGTTCCAATTCTACCTACCAACAGAAAAATTAAAATTACCATCTCCAGGAAATGATTGCCCATGTTCCAACCTTTCATCTTTGAAACCTAAGTGGTATGAACTACCATCATCAACATAATATTGCCTTGAAAGTTCTACAACAGCTCTGGCAGCTAGGCTTGCATGTTCTGCAAAATCAGCCGCTGCTTGAGCAACAGAGGTAGCATCCTTAAATTTCATGTTCCAATTCTAGATGCCAACAGAAAAATTACAATTACCATCTCCAGGAAATGATTGCCCATGTTCCAACCTTTCATCTTTGAAACCTAAGTGGCATGAACCACCATCATCAACACAATATTGCCTTGAATGTTATGCAAACTCAGCCGCTGCTTGAGCAATAGAGGTAGCATCCTTAAATTTCATGTTCCAATTCTACCTACCAACAGAAAAATTACAATTACCATCTCCAGGAAATGATTGCCCATGTTCCAACCTTTCATCCTTGAAACCTAAGTGGCATGAACTACCATTATCATCACAATATTGCCTTGAAAGTTCTACAACAACTCTGGCAGCTAGGCTTGCATGTTCTGCAAACTCAGCCGCTGCTTGAGGAGTAGAGGTAGCATCCTTAAATTTTATGTTCCAATTCTAGATGCGAATAGAAAAATTACAATTACCATATTCAGGAAATGATTGCCTATGTTCCAATCTTTCATCTTTGAAACCTAAGTGGCATGAACCACCAACATCAACACAATATTGCCTTGAAAGTTCTACAACAGCTCTGGCAGCTAGGTATGCATGTTCTCCAAACTCAGCCGCTGCTTGAGCAGCATAGGTAGAATCCTTAAATTTCATGTTCCAATTCTGCCTGCCAACAGAAAAATTACCATTACCATCTTCAGGAAATGATTGCCCATGTTCCAACCTTTCATCCTTGAAACCTAAGTGGCATGAACCACCATCATCAACACAATATTGCCTTGAATGTTCTACAACAGCTCTGGCAGCTAGGCCTACATGTTCTGCAAACACAGCCGCTGCTTGAGCTGCAGATGTAGCATCCTTAAATTTCTTGTTTCAATTCTACCTGCCAACAGAAAAATTACAATTACCATCTCTAGGAAACGATTGCCCATGTTCCAAACTTTCATCTTTGAAACCTAAGTGGCATGAACCACCATCATCAACACAATATTGCCTTGAATGTTATGCAAACTCAGCCGCTGCTTGAGCAGCAGAGGTAGCATCCTTAAATTTCTTGTTCCAATTCTACCTACCAACAGAAAAATTAGAATTACCATCTCCAGGAAATGATTGCCCATGTTCCAACCTTTCATCTTTGAAACTTACGTGGCATGAACCACCATCATCAACACAATATTGCCTTGAAAGTTCTACAAAAGCTCTGGCAGCTAGGCTTCCATGTTCTGCAAAATCAACCGCTGCTTGAGCAACAGAGGTAGCATCCTTAAACTTCATGTTCCAATTCTGCCTGCCAACAGAAAAATTACTACTTCCACCTCCAGGAAATGATTGCCCATGTTCCAACCTTTCATCCTTGAAACCTAAGTGGTATGAACTACCATCATCAACATAATATTGCCTTGAAAGTTCTATAATAGCTCTGGCAGCTAGGCTAGCATGTTCTGCAAAATCAGCCGCTGGTTGAGCAACAGAGGTAGCATCCTTAAATTTCATGTTCCAATTCTGCTTGCCAACAGAAAAATTACCATCTCCAGGAAATGATTGCCCATGTTCCAACCTTTCATCCTTGAAACCTAAGTGGCATGAACCACCATCATCAACACAATATTTCCTTGAAAGTTCTACAACAGCTCTGGCAGCTAGGCCTGCATGTTCTGCAAACTCAGCCGCTGCTTGAGCAGCAGAGGTAGCATCCTTAAATTTCATGTTCCAATTCTACCTGCCAACAGAAAAATTACAATTACCATCTCCAGGAAATGATTGCCCATGTTCCAACCTTTCTTCTTTGAAACCTAAGTAGCATGAACCACCATCATCAACACAATATTGCCTTGAAAGTTCTACAACAGCTCTGGCAGCTAGGCTTGCATGTTCTGCAAACTCACCTGCTGCTTGAGCAGCAGAGGTAGCATCCTTAAATTTTATGTTCCAATTCTGCTTGGCAACTGAAAAATTTCCATCTCCAGGAAATGATTGCCCATGTTCCAACCTTTCATCCTTGAAACCTAAGTGGAATGATGTGATGACCCAAAATGTCATCTTTAAATTTAATAATTAATTCTGTGTTCTAAGACCTTGAAAAGCACTATTTATCATTACTCGACTTGCGTGTGCAGTCCGTAAAACTTTTTCGGAAAATTTAAGGTGAAAAATGATTTAAAATGTGAATTAGAGCTTTAAAACTCAATTGAGTTGACTTTGGTCAACATTTTGAGCAAACATACTCGGATCAGTGTTTTGATAATTTTGGTAGGTTCGTATCGTGATTTGGGACTTAGGCGTATGCCCGGAATCAAATTCCGAGGTCCCTAGCCCGAGATATGGAATTTTGATGAAAAATTAAAAGTTTAAGTTCAAATAGTGACCGGATGTCAAATTATGTGCAGACAACCCCAGAATAGAATTTTGATGATTCCAACAGCTCCGTATGGTGATTTTGGATTTAGAAGCATGATCGGAATTTAATTTGGAAGTCCGTAGTGGAATTAGGCTTGAAATGCCGAAAGTTAAATTTTTGGGAAGTTTGACCGAGGGGTTGACTTTTTGATATCGGGGTCTAAATCCGATTCTGAAAATTTTCATAGCTCATTTATGTCATTTATGACTTGTGTGCCAAATTTGAAGTCATTCCGAATTGATTTGATGTGTTTCGACACAAGATATAGAATTTGAAAGTTCAAAGTTCATTGATTTTGATTTGAGGTGCGATTCGTCGTTTTGATGTTGTTTGATGTAGTTTGAAGCCTCGACTAAGTTCGTATGGTATTTTGGGACATGTTGGAATAATTGGTTAAGGTCCCGAGGGTCTCGGGTGGATTTCGGAAGGTTAACGGAATGGATTTCGGACAAAAAGGAACTGCTGGAATTTTCTGCTGCAGAAGCTGTTTTTGGACAGCAACCGGTGCAATCGCAGAGCCGACTTTGGAAGCTTATATCTCGCAATTCATAAGGAATCTGAATATGTGCAAAACATGAGAGTTGTAGTCGTATGATTATAGGTGCCAGAAAGTTAAACTATGCATTATTTGGACATTTGTACAGAAAGTTATGACGGATTGAATGAAGGCTGGTACAGCAGTTTTGCCAGAAATTCTGATGCATGAAGCCGACTTTGGGAGATTATATCTCGCAATGCATAAGGAATCGGAATAATTGCAAAACACAAAAGTTGTAGTCGGTGGATTCTAGTTTCCAGAAAGTTAACCCATTTATCATTTGGACATTTGTACATAAAGTTATGATCAATTGAAGTAAGACTGGTAGAGCTGTTTCTGGTAGACTTTTAGTGACGAAAAATGGACTTTTAGTGACGGATTGACAGAAACTTAAGGACCAAAACTGCTCATTTCATTCATTTCGTTTTGGATTTTTGGAGTACGGTTTTTGGGCAATTTTTGGGCGATTTTCACGGGAAAACATTGGGGTAAGTGTTCCTTATCCTATATTGATTATATTTCATGATTCCATACTCATTTAAATCATGAATCCGTGAATTTATGGAAGAAAAATCAAGATTTTTACAAAATCTTCCAAAAAAGAAAATTTAAGATTTGGAGGTCGAGTTGTTATCGGATTTTGGTAAAATTGATATGGGTGGACTCATAATTGAATGGGTTGTCGGATTTTATAAGTTTCGCCGGATTCCGAGATGTGGGCCCCACGGGCAAAATTTGAGCTAATTTCGGATTTTTAATGAAAATGTAATATTTTCTTATGAAATTGATTACTATAATTTTTGTTGACTGTATCGAATTAATTATGACTAGATACGAGTCGATCGGAGTCGGAAATTCAAGGAAAAAGCATAATACTTGATTAAATTGGAGCAAGTCGAGGTAAGTGACTTGTCTAACCTTGTGTGGGGGAAATTTCCCCTAGAATTGGTATTGATGTGATTATTGAAATGTGTTGAAAGTCATGTGCACGAGGTGACGAGTGTGTACATGGGTTAATTTGCGCATTTATTTAATAATTTATCTTGTTATATTCTTCATCATTGATGTGAGATATATACTTCAAATTTGTTTGATCTTTTCTTACTAATTGTTTTACCTGTTTAGTTGAAACTTGGTTTCTTTTATTCTGTGCATTATTTGAAGGCTGATTTTCTTTAAATTAAATATTATTAATATGAAGTATTTGACATTTTTAAACTTGATATTGAAGCAACGTAGTAAAGATTTTGAAATATTATTTTCCTAAATTATTTACTCCTGAATATTTTTCTACTCATTGTGAGAGAGACGTGAGCTCTTTATTGTGGAAAACTATTATTGATGATTTATTTTGGCATGAGCTGTGAGCTCTTTATTGTGGCAAACTATTATTGATGATTTATTTTTGCATGAGCCGTGAGCTCTTTATTGTGAAAAAATATTGTTGTTGAATTATTTTGGCAAGTTAAATTATTTGAGCACTTGAGGTGCAAATTGTGATATATTGTGATATTGATACGCATGCGGTGGTATAAGGTCTGGGTGTTGAAACGCATGCGGTGAGATAAGGGTGGCTTGATACGCGTGGCTAGTAGGGGAACTACTAGAAGTCATGCGGTGTGATAAGGGTGGCTAAAACGCGGGATGCTATTTCGGGAAAATGTTTTCTTTAAATAAATTGTGAAGGCTCCCGCGGTGATATAAGGAAATGAGATATTGTGAATTTATTTATGATTTGGGACTACGAGGCGGTACCTCGGGAGTGCCCTTGTTGATATTGATTTATGGCCGTAGTTGCCTTTGATTATTATTGTGATTTTCATAAAGTTGAAGGAAATTCTGTTTTGATTTCCACGAGATATTATTTGCAATTATTTGGTGTCATTAAATGTGACATACTATTTGATTCATTTTCAATGTCATTTTATTTTACTACATTGATAAACACTTTACCATGCCATTATTATATTCCAGTAGGGCCTCACCTGACCTCGTCACTACTCTACCGAGGTTAGGCTTGGCACTTACTGGGTACCGCTGTGGTGTACTCATACTACACTTCTGCACATCTTTTTGTGCAGATCCAGGTACATTTTACCAGCCTAGACGTCATTGAGTTACCTGTGCACGGAGACTTCGAGGTATATCTGCCAGCGTCCGCAGACTCCGGAGTCCCCTTCTATCATTTTATGTTGCTTCCTTATATTTTATCTAGACCTTGACATATAGAGACATTAAGAATAAATTCTTAGAAGCTTGTGACTTATTTCTACCGGGTTTTGGGAGTTGAAATTGTTTGAATTGTAGTTTATTTATTTCAAATATTTATTATTATTCCGCATTGATAGGCTTACCTAGTCTTAGAGACTAGGTGCCATCACGACATCCTACGGAGGGAATTTGGGGTCGTGACAAGTTGGTATCAGAGCACTAGGTTCATAGGTGTCATGAGTCACAAGCAAGTTTAGTAGAGTCTTGCAGATCGGTACGGAGACGTCTGTACTTATCTTCGAGAGGCTATGGAACTGTTAGGAAATATTCACTTCTTTGACTCCTTATCGTGCGGCATTGATTTAGCTTAAAACATATATCTTATATTCCTTTGTATCCACTCGTGTATGACATTGCGCACTCAATATCTGTTGTGCGTCGACGGTTCGTGATGCCGCAGATGGACTATGAGGGAGCCAAAGATGCTCAAACATTGACTCAACGTGTGGTTCCGACTGAAAATGCGGGCGTATTGAGAGATCACCTAGTGAATTATGTGGGGGTGCAACGGACGTTGGCGTCTGGTTGATTTATACAAGCTGTGAAGGTTATTATTGAGGATCATTGGACGTTGTGACCTATGACTTCGTGCTGAGTAGGGGGAGTCCACTACCAATGGGTGGATTGCGGGTCATGTATTATATCAGTTTTGGCCTGAAATGTATATATGTGGTACTGAAAGGTTCCCTAAAATTTACACATGTTTAAGACCTGAGATTTTGTAGAGGATAAGGTTGGGATGCCTCCTTAATAATCCTATACTTCAATACCATTATAGAAAGAACTCTAAATTTATAGAAGGTCTACTCACCGTGGACGTGACTGTTGCGGATTTTGGGGTGCTTCTGAGTAAGTATAGTTGTTGACGAGATTCTGGACTATGTGGTTCGTGCCAAGATTTGTCTGTATGAAGCTCTACTTTTGTGATTGTTGTGTATAAATAGGGGTAAGGGTTACCCCAAAGAAGAATCAAAGAGTATGTTAAGAAATGGGTCAGCTCAACACTGTAGAGTCAGTATAACAAAAGAAGAAATTTGCATTGGGAGAAATAATTCTCCACCAGTGTTCGTGGCAAGCCTATGAAGAGGGCAGACCAGCCAATGCAACACCGCCCACTTGGCTCAGTTCTCAGAAACGCTTTTGAAAGAGTTTGTTTTTTGGACTCTCCGTAATGCGTGGAGCATAGGGTTTGAATGGTTGCGTCATGTCACCATTGACGATTTCAAAATATGCCATCAAGTTCAATAAGTTAGCCCGTCATACTCCTACTTTGCTTCCTACACCCAGAGGGAGAGTCCATAGACTCATTAAAGAACTTAATTATGATCGTAAAATTTTGTACGACTCGGGAGCTACAAGCTGATACTTCATTTATGCTAGTTGTACAAATTGCCAAGATATTAGAATGTGTTCGGGGTGAAAAAAAAAAGAAACTAAGGAGACCAAGACGTCTCAAGGTTCTGGGGGATTTAGTAGATTCTACTGTGCAAGTATAAATCATTATGGAGGGGGCTCGAGCAGTCGGCTAACCCAATCCGCACATCGGATTACTCGGGGTGCTCCAGTAAGTTCTTTTAATGCACCACCGACATGAGTTCATACAGTGGTTATTCCAGTTATCTGCACAGACTCAATATGAGCAGCCTAACCCGCAAAAAAGTTGTTATGAATACGGTGATACTAGGCACATCATGAGAAAATTGTCCCAAACTTGGGAGAGACATATTTCATCAAATCACTCAGGCTACGTGCCCCATTGCAGTTACTACACCACCCACACGACCAGTTAAGGGTGGAGGACAGACGGGTAAAAGGCGTCCTAGAGGTGGAGACCCAGCCGTTAATATATTTATTTTACGGTATGGCAGAGGTCGCTACATCAGATTGTGTCGTTACAGGTACGACCTCGATTTAATATAAAGGAATAATTTCCTTAAGTTGATTCGGTTCTCAATATCGAAATGAGTCTTCCTATTGTGCTCCAATTATGAGTGAGCTTCATAATTCTATAATTTACTTATGTGTTTACCCCTGTTGGGAGATTTTATGGAGATAACTATGCCTATCATTTCGTGTTGGTCACTAATAAGAGCTGCGAGGCTAAATGTGGCTTTTTGTTAATCATTTCGGTAAATTTTGATATAAATTCTGAATAATTAATTGCAAATTACGAATTATATGCCCTACCGGTGTGAGGTTCATTATGTGTTGTGATTTGGTGTAACCGAAATTATTTAAAAGGAGAAAATAGAAATTTGCAATTGGCACGATGTGCATATTACTTGTGATTCAGAACTGAGGACAGGATCCTCACATTTTTATATAAATTGATATGTTTAAACCGGGCTACGAGCTACGGTGGGAGTTATAAAAGGACGAGATCCTTATGAGGAAAATTCTTGTGTTTAAGTTCTCCCTTGTGAAATTAAATTTGTACTATAGTACTGATAGGGAGTCATGCCTGTTAGGCTTATTTGAAAATTCTTATAAGAAATTCTCTGTGCATAGTTGTCAAATTCGTTTGGTAATTATTAATTTTTAACCTACGAGGTAGGTGCCCGCCTAGGTGGCGTTAAATGTGACTCGTTAATTTGGGTAAATAAGTTTGAGGTCTTCATGCCTCGTGTCTCGTTATCAGTATTGTGAAAGTTTGAAATGAGATTTTCGTTAACATGAAGTTAATTGATGATTCGGTAATTGATTATGAACAACTATTAAGACCAGGTTGACCCAGAAGGGTGCTCCATTCAGATGGACCGAGGAATGTGAGGAAAGCTTCCAAAAGCTCAAGACAGCTTTGACTACAGCCCCAGTATTGGTATTACCTATAGGTACAGGATCTTATACTGTGTATTGTGACGCGTCACGTATTGGTCTCGGCGCAGTGTTGATGCGAGACGGTAAGGTGATTGCCTACGCGTCCAGACAGTTAAAGGTGCATGAAAATAATTATCCTGTACATGACCTGGAGTTAGCAGCCATTGTTAATGCCTTAAAAATTTGGCGGCATTATTTGTACGGTGTCCATTGTGAAATCTACACTGATCACCGGAGTCTACAACATCTGTTTAAATAGAAGGATCTTAATTTGTGGCAGCGGAGATGGTTAGAGTTTCTTAAGGCTTATGATATCACCATTCTCTATCATCCGGGGAAGGCCAATGTGGTGGCCGATGCCTTGAGTCGTAAGGCGGAGAGTTTGGGTAGCTTAACATATTTACCGGTAGCAGAGAGGCCTTTAGCCATGGATGTTCAGGCCTTGGCCAACCAGTTTGTTAGATTGGATGTTTCCGAGCCGAGTCAGATTTTGGCTTGCGTGGTTTACCAGTCTTCACTTTATGATCGTATCAGGGAACGTCAGTATGATAACCCCCATCTACTTGTCCTTAAGGACACAGTTCAGCACGACGATACCAAGGAAGTCACTATTGAAGATGAAGATGTATTACGGATGTAGGGCAGGCTATGTGTGCCAAATATAAATGGTTTTCGTGAATTGATTCTCTAGGAGGCTCACAGTTTGCGATACTCCATACATTCGGGTGCTGCGAAGATGTAGCAAGACTTGAGACAACACTATTGGTGGAGGCGGATGAAGAAAGACATAATGAAATATGTAGCTCGGTGTCTAAATTGTCAACAAGTGAAATATGAGCATTAACGACCCAGTGGATTGCTTCAGAAGTTAATGATTCTAGAATGGAAATGGGAGAGGATCACTATGGATTTCGTTGTTGGGCTCCCAAGGACTCAGAGGAAGTTCAATGCATGTTGGGTGATTGTGGATAGATTGACCAAGTCAGCTCATTGCAATCCTATGATGACTACCTACTTTTGAGCAGTTGGCTCGAATCTATATTCGCGAGATTGTCCGATTTCACGGCATACCGGTATCTATCATCTCTGACCGGGTTACGCAGTTTACATCACGGTTCTAGAGGGCAGTACAACGTGAGTTGGGTACTCAGGTAGAGTTCAGTACAACATTTCACCCTCAGACGGACGACTAGTTTGAACGCACTATTCAGATACTGGAGGATATGCTTCGTGCGTGTGTGATAGATTTTGGGGGTGCTTGGGATCAGTTCTTACCAATTGCGTATCTTACTTATAACAACAGTTGTCAGTCAAGCATTCAGATGGCTCCGTATGAGGCCTTGTATGGTAGGTGGTGCCAGTCCCCAGTGGGTTGGTTCGAACCGGGCGAGGCTAGGCTATTGGGTACAGACTTGGTTCAGGATGCCTTGGAAAAGGTTAAGTTGATTCAGGATTGACTTCGTACAGCCCAATCTAGACAGAAAAGTTATGCGAATCGGAAGATTCATGATGTTGCATTCATGGTTGGTAAGCGGGTATTGCTCCGGGTTTCGCCTATGAAGGGTGTGATGAGGTTCGGGAAGAAGGGAAATTTGAGCTCTAGGTATATTGGGCCTTTTGAGATTCTTGAGAGAGTTGGAGAGGTGGCTTACAAACTTATACTACCACCTAGTCTCTTTACCGGTCATCCGGTATTTCATGTTTCTATGCTTCGAAAATATCACGGGGATCCGTCTCATGTGCTAGACTTCAGTTCGGTTTAGTTGGACCAGAATCTATCTTATGTTGCGGAACCAATGGCTATTTTGGATAGGCATGTTCGAAAGCTGAGGTCAAAGAACATTGCTTCCGGGAAGGTTCAGTGGAGGGGTCATCCGGTCGAGGAGGCGACTTGGGAGACCGAGCATGACATGCGCATATGTTATCCACACTTATTCACCAGCTTAGGTACTTTTTCTAACTCCGTTCGAGGACGAACGTTTGTTTTAGATGTGGAGAATGTGATGACCCAAAATGTCATCTTTAAATTTAATAATTAATTCTGTGTTCTAAGACCTTGAAAAGCACTATTTATCATTACTCGACTTGCGTGTGCAGTCCGTAAAACTTTTTCGGAAAATTTAAGGTGAAAAATGAATTAAAATGTGAATTAGAGCTTTAAAACTCAACTGAGTTGACTTTGGTCAACATTTTGAGCAAACATACTCGGATCAGTGTTTTGATAATTTTGGTAGGTTCGTATTGTGATTTGGGACTTAGGCGTATGCCCGGAATCAAATTCCGAGGTCCCTAGCCCGAGATATGGAATTTTGATGAAAAATTAAAAGTTTAAGTTCAAATAGTGACCGGATGTCAAATTATGTGCAGACCGCCCCGGAATAGAATTTTGATGATTCCAACAGCTCCGTATGGTGATTTTGGATTTAGAAGCGTGATCGGAATTTAATTTGGAAGTCCGTAGTGGAATTAGGCTTGAAATGCCGAAAGTTAAATTTTTGGGAAGTTTGACCGAGGGGTTGACTTTTTGATATCGGGGTCTAAATCCGTTTCTGAAAATTTTCATAGCTCATTTATGTCATTTATGACTTGTGTGCAAAATTTGAAGTCATTCCGAATTGATTTGATGTGTTTCAACACAAGATATAGAATTTGAAAGTTCAAAGTTCATTGATTTTGATTTGAGGTGCGATTCATCGTTTTGATGTTGTTTGATGTAGTTTGAAGCCTCGACTAAGTTCGTAGGGTATTTTGGGACATGTTGGAATAATTGGTTAAGGTCCCGAGGGTCTCGGGTGGATTTCGGAAGGTTAACGGAATGGATTTCGGACAAAAAGGAACTGCTGGAATTTTCTGCTGCAGAAGCTGTTTTTGGACAGCAACCGGTGCAATCGCAGAGCCGACTTTGGAAGCTTATATCTCGCAATTCATAAGGAATCTGAATATGTACAAAACATGAGAGTTGTAGTCGTATGATTATAGGTTCCAGAAAGTTAAATTATGCATTATTTGGACATTTGTACAGAAAGTTATGACGGATTGAATGAAGGCTGGTAGAGCAGTTTCGCCAGAAATTCTGATGCATGCAGCCGACTTTGGGAGATTATATCTCGCAATTCATAAGGAATCGGAATAATTGCAAAACACAAAAGTTGTAGTCGGTGGATTCTAGTTTCCAGAAAGTTAACCCATTTATCATTTGGACATTTGTACATAAAGTTATGATCAATTAAAGTAAGACTGGTAGAGCTGTTTCTGGTAGACTTTTAGTGACGAAAAATGGACTTTTAGTGACGGATTGACAGAAACTTAAGGACCAAAACTGCTCATTTCATTCATTTCGTTTTGGATTTTTGGAGTACGGTTTTTGGGCGATTTTTGGGCGATTTTCACGGGAAAACATTGGGGTAAGTGTTCCTTATCCTATATTGATTATATTTCATGATTCCATACTCATTTACATCATGAATCCGTGAATTTATGGAAGAAAAATCAAGATTTTTACAAAATCTTCCAAAAACAAAAATTTAAGATTTGGAGGTCGAGTTGTTATCGGATTTTGGTAAAATTGATATGGGTGGACTCATAATTGAATGGGTTATCGGATTTTATAAGTTTCGCCGGATTCCGAGATGTGGGCCCCACGGGCAAAATTTGAGCTAATTTCGGATTTTTAATGAAAATGTAATATTTTCTTATGAAATTGATTACTATAATTTTTGTTGACTGTATCGAATTAATTATGACTAGATACGAGTCGATCGGAGTCGGAAATTCAAGGAAAAAGCATAATACTTGATTAAATTGGAGCAAGTCGAGGTAAGTGACTTGTCTAACCTTGTGCGGGGGAAATTTCCCCTAGAATTGGTTTTGATGTGATTATTGAAATGTGTTGAAAGTCGTGTGCACGAGGTGACGAGTGTGTACATGGGTTAATTTGCGAAAGATTATATTTTTAAATTGTGTAGATCAGTGTTGCGCATTTATTTAATAATTTATCTTGTTATATTCTTCATCATTGATGTGAGATATATACTTCAAATTTGTTTGATCTTTTCTTACTAATTGTTTTACCTGTTTAGTTGATTCCAGTAGGGCCTCACCTGACCTCGTCACTACTCTACCGAGGTTAGGCTTGGCACTTACTGGGTACCGCTGTGGTGTACTCATACTACACTTCTGCACATCTTTTTGTGCAGATCCAGGTACATTTTACCAGCCTAGACGTCATTGAGTTAACTGCGCACGGAGACTTCGAGGTATATCTGCCAGCGTCCGCAGACTCCGGAGTCCCCTTTTATCATTTTATGTTGCTTCCTTATATTTTATCTAGACCTTGACATATAGAGACATTAAGAATAAATTCTTAGAAGCTTGTGACTTATTTCTACCGGGTTTTGGGAGTTGAAATTGTTTGAATTGTAGTTTATTTATTTCAAATATTTATTATTATTCCGCATTGATAGGCTTACCTAGTCTTAGAGACTAGGTACCATCACGACATCCTACGGAGGGAATTTGGGGTCGTGACAAATGAACCACCATCATCAACACAATATTGCCTTGAAAGTTCTACAACAGCTATGGCAGCTAGGCTTGCATGTTCTGCAAACTCAGCCGCTGCTTGAGCAGCAGAGGTAGCATCCTTAAATTTCATGTTCCAATTCTGCTTGCCAACAGAAAAATTACCTTCTCCAGGAAATGATTGCCCATGTTCCAACCTTTCATCCTTGAAACCTAAGTGGCATGAACCACCATCATCAACACAATATTGCCTTGAATGTTATGCAAACTCAGCCGCTGCTTGAGCAGCAGAGGTAGCATCCTTAAATTTTATGTTCCGATTCTACCTACCAACAGAAAAATTACAATTACCATCTCCAGGAAATGATTGCCCATGTTCCAACCTTTCATATTTGAAACCTACGTGGCATGAGCCACCATCATCAACACAATATTGCCTTGAAAGTTCTACAACAGCTCTGGCAGTTAGGCTTACATGTTCTGCAAAATCAGCTGCTGCTTGAGCAACAGAGGTAGCATCCTTAAACTTCATGTTCCAATTCTTCCTGCCAACAGAAAATTTATTACTTCCACCTCCAGGAACTGATTGCCCATGTTCCAACCTTTCATCCTTGAAACCTAAGTGGTATGAACTACCATCATCAACATAATATTGCCTTGAAAGTTCTACAACAGCTCTGGCAGCTAGGCTTGCATGTTCTGCAAACTCCGCTGCTGCTTGAGCAGCAGAGTTAGCATCCTTAAATTTCATGTTCCAATTCTGCTTGCCAACAGAAAAATTACCATCTCCAGGAAATGATTGCCCATGTTCCAACCTTTCATCCTTGAAACCTAAGTGGCATGAACCACCATCATCAACACAATATTGCCTTGAAAGTTCTACAACAGCTCTGGCAGCTAGGCTTGCATGTTCTGCAAAATCAGCCGCTGCTTGAGCAGCAGAGGTAGCATCATTAAATTTCATGTTCCAATTCTTCCTGCCAACAGATATATTACCATTTCCATCTCTAGGAAATGATTGCCCATGTTCCAACCTTTCATCCTTGAAACCTAAGTGGCATAAACCAGCATCATCAACAGAATATTGCCTTGAAAGTTCTACAACAGTTCTGGCAGCTAGGCTTGCAAATTCTGCAAACTCAGCTGCTGCTTGAGCAGCAGAGGTAGCATCCTTAAATTTCATGTTCCAATTCTGCTTGGCAACAAAAAAATTACCATCTCCAGGAAATGATTGCCCATGTTCCAACCTTTCATCCTTGAAACCTAAGTGGAATGAACCACCATCATCAACACAATATTGCCTTGAAAGTTCTACAACAGCTCTGGCAGCTAGGCTTGCATGTTCTGCAAACTCAGCCGCTGCTTGAGCAGCAGAGGTAGCATCCTTAAATTTCATGTTCCAATTATGCCTGCCAACAGAAAAATTACCATTACCATCTCTAGGAAATGAGTGCCCCTGTTTCAACCTTTCATCCTTGAAACCTAAGTGGCATGAACCAGCATCATCAACACAATATTACCTTGAAAGTTCTACAACAGCTCTGGCAACTAGGCTTGCATGTTCTGCAAACTCAGCCGCTACTTGAGCAGCAGAGGTAGCATCATTAAATTTCATGTTCCAATTCTGCCTGCCAACAGATAAATTACCATTTCCATCTCTAGGAAATGATTGCCCCTATTCCAACCTTTCATCCTTGAAACCTAAGTGGCATGAACCAGCATCATCAACACAATATTGCCTTGAAAGTTCTACAACAGTTCTGGCAGCTAGGCTTGCAAATTCTGCAAACTCAGCTGCTGCTTGAGCAGCAGAGGTAGCATCCTTAAATTTCATGTTCCAATTCTGCTTGGCAACAGAAAAATTACCATCTCCGGGAAATGATTGCCCATGTTCCAACCTTTCATCCTTGAAACCTATGTGGAATGAACCACCATCATCAACACAATATTGCCTTGAAAGTTCTACAACAGCTCTGGCAGCTAGGCTTACATGTTCTGCAAACTCAGCCGCTGGTTGAGCAGCAGAGGTAGCATCATATATTTCATGTTCCAATTCTGCCTACCAACAGAAAAATTACTACTACCACCTCCAGGAAATGATTTCCCATGTTCCAACCTTTCATCCTTGAAACCTAAGTGGCATGAACTACCATCATCAACATAATATTGCCTGGAAACTTCTACAACAGCTCTGGCAGCTAGGCTTGCATGTTCTGCAAACTTAGCCGCTGCTTGAGCAGCAGAGGTAGCATCCTTAAATTTCATGTTCCAATTCTACCTGCCAACAGAAAAATTACCATTACCATCTCCAGGAAATGATTGCCCATGTTCCAACCTTTCATCCTTGAAACCTAAGTGGCATGAACCACCATCATCAACACAATATTGCCTTGAATGTTCTACAACAGCTCTGGCAGCTAAGCTTGCACGTTCTGCAAAATCAGCCGCTGCTTGAGGAGTAGAGGTAGCATCCTTAAATTTCATGTTCCAATTCTAGATGCGAACAGAAAAATTACAATTACCATCTCCAGGAAATGATTGCCCATGTTCCAATCTTTCATATTCGAAACCTAAGTGGCATGAACCACCATCATCAACACAATATTGCCTTGAAAGTTCTACAACAGCTCTGGAAGCTAGGTCTGCATGTTCTGCAAACTCAGCCGCTGCTTGAGCAGCAGAGGTAGAATCCTTAAATTTCATGTTCCAATTCTGCCTGCCAATAGAAAAATTACCATTACCATCTTCAGGAAATGATTGCCCATGTTCCAACCTTTCATCCTTGAAACCTAAGTGGCATGAACCACCATCATCAACACAATATTGCCTTGAATGTTCTACAACAGCTATGGCAGCTAGGCCTGCATGTTCTGCAAACAGAGCCGCTGCTTGAGCTGCAGAGGTAGCATCCTTAAATTTCATGTTTCAATTCTACCTGCCAACAGAAAAATTACAATTACCATCTCTAGGAAATGATTGCCCATGTTCCAACCTTTCATCTTTGAAACCTAAGTGGCATGAACCACCATCATCTAAACAATATTGCCTTGAATGTTATGCAAACTCAGCCGCTGCTTGAGCAGCAGAGGTAGCATCCTTAAATTTCATGTTCCAATTCTACCTACCAATAGAAAAATTACAATTACAATCTCCAGGAAATGATTGCCCATGTTCCAACCTTTCATCTTTGAAACCTACGTGGCATGAACCACAATCATCAACACAATATTGCCTTGAACGTTCTACAACAGCTCTGGCTGCTAGGCTTGCATGTTCTGCAAAATCAGCCGCTGCTTGAGCAACAGAGGTAGCATCCTTAAACTTCATGTTCCAATTCTGCCTGCCAACAGAAAAATTACTACTTCCACCTCTAGGAAATTATTGCCCATGTTCCAACCTTTCATCCTTAAAACCTAAGTGGTATGAACTACCATCATCAACATAATATTGCCTTGAAACTTCTACAACAGCTCTGGCAGCTAGGCTTGCATGTTCTGCAAACTCCGCTGCTGCTTGAGCAGCAGAGTTAGCATCCTTAAATTTCATGTTCCAATTCTTCTTGCCAACAGAAAAATTACATCTCCAGGAAATGATTGCCCATGTTCCAACCTTTCATCCTTGAAACCTAAGTGGCTTGAACCACCATCATCAACACAATATTGCCTTGAATGTTCTACAACAGCTCTGGAAGCTTGGCTTGCATGTTCTGCAAACTCAGCTGCTGCTTGAGCAGCAGAGGTAGCATCCTTAAATTTCATGTTCCAATTCTGCCTGCCAACAGATAAATTACCATTACCATCTCTAGGAAATGATTGCCCCTGTTCCAACCTTTCATCCTTGAAACCTAAGTGGCATGAACCAGCATCATCAACATAATATTGCCTTGAAAGTTCTACAACAGCTCTGGCAGCTAGGCTTGCAAATTCTGCAAACTCAGCTGCTGCTTGAGCATCAGAGGTAGCATCCTTAAATTTCATGTTCCAATTCTTCTTGCTAACAGAAAATTACCATCTCCAGGAAATGATTGCCCATGTTCCAACCTTTCATCCTTGAAACCTAAGTGGAATGAACCACTATCATCAACACAATATTGCCTTGAAAGTTCTACAACAGCTCTGGCAGCTAGGCTTGCAAGTTCTGCAAACTCAGCCGCTGCGTGAGCAGCAGACGTAGCGTCCTTAAATTTCATGTTCCAATTCTGCCTGCCAATAGATAAATTACCATTACCATCTCTAGGGAATGATTGCCCCGTTCCAACCTTTCATCCTTGAAACCTAAGTGGCATGAACCAGCATCATCAACACAATATTGCCTTGAAAGTTCTACAACAGCTCTGGCAGCTAGGCTTGCAAATTCTGCAAACTCAGCTGCTGCTTGAGCAGAGCAGAGGTAGCATCCTTAAATTTCATGTTCTAATTCTGCTTGCCAACAAAAAAATTACCATCTCCAGGAAATGATTGCCCTTGTTCCAACCTTTCATCCTTGAAACCTAAGTGGCATGAACCACCATCATCAACACAATATTGCCTTGAAAGTTCTACAACAGCTGTGGCAGCTAGGCCTGTATGTTCTGCAAACTCAGCCGCTGCTAGAGCAGCAGAGGTAGCATCCTTAAATTTCATGTTCCAATTCTACCTGCCAACAGAAAAATTACAATTACTATCTCCAGGAAATGATTGGGCATGTTCCAACCTTTCATCTTTGAAACCTAAGTGGCATGAACAACCATCATCAACACAATATTGCCTTGAAAGTTCTACAACAGTTACGGCAGCTAGGCTTGCATGTTCTGCAAACTCAGCCGTTGCTTGAGCAGCAGAGGTAGCATCATAAATTTCATGTTCCAATTCTGCCTACCGACAGAAAAATTACTACTACCACCTCCAGGAAATGATTGCCCATTTTCCAACCTTTCATCCTTGAAACCTAAGTGGCATGAACTACCATCATCAACATAATATTGCCTTGAAACTTCTACAACAGCTCTGGCAGCTAGGCTTACATGTTCTGCAAACTCAGCCGCTGCTTGAGCAGCAGAGGTAGCATCCTTAAATTTCATGTTCCATTTCTACCTGCCAACAGAACAATTACCATTACCATCTCCAGGAAATGATTGCTCATGTTCCAACCTTTCATCTTTGAAACCTAAGTGGCATGAACCAGCAACATCAACACAATATTGCCTTGAAAGTTCTACAACAGCTCTGGCAGCTAGGCTTGCATGTTCTGCAAACTCCGCTGCTGCTTGAGCAGCAGAGTTAGCATCCTTAAATTTCATGTTCCAATTCTGCTTGCCAACAGAAAAATTACCATCTCCAGGAAATGATTGCCCATGTTACAACCTTTCATCCTTGAAACCTAAGTGGAATGAACCACCATCATCAACACAATATCGCCTTGAAAGTTCTACAACAGCTCTGGCAGCTAGGCTTGCATGTTCTCCAAACTCAGCCGCTGCTTGAGCAGTAGAGGTAGCATCCTTAAATTTCATGTTCCAATTCTACCTACCAATAGAAAAATTACAATTACCATCTCCAGGAAATGATTGCCCATGTTCCAACCTTTCATCTTTGAAACCTACGTGGCATGAACCACCATCATCAACACAATATTGCCTTGAAAGTTCTACAACAGCTCCGGCTGCTAGGCTTGCATGTTCTGCAAAATCAGCCGCTGCTTGAGCAACAGAGGTAGCATCCTTAAACTTCATGTTCGAATTCTGCCTGCCAAAAGAAAAATTACTACTTCCACCTCTAGGAACTTATTGCCCATGTTCCAACCTTTCATCCTTGAAACCTAAGTGGTATGAACTACCATCATCAACATAATATTGCCTTGAAAGTTCTACAACAGCTCTGGCAGCTAGGCTTGCATGTTCTGCAAAATCAGCCGCTGCTTGAGCAACAGAGGTAAGCATCCTTAAACTTCATGTTCCAATTCTGCCTGCCAACAGAAAAATTACTACTTCCACCTCTAGGAAATTATTGCCCATGTTCCAACCTTTCATCCTTAAAACCTAAGTGGTATGAACTACCATCATCAACATAATATTGCCTTGAAAGTTCTACAACAGCTCTGGCAGCTAGGCTTGCATGTTCTGCAAACTCCGCTGCTGCTTGAGCAGCAGAGTTAGCATCCTTAAATTTCATGTTCCAATTCTTCTTGCCAACAGAAAAATTACATCTCCAGGAAATGATTGCCCATGTTCCAACCTTTCATCCTTGAAACCTAAGTGGCATGAACCACCATCATCAACACAATATTGCCTTGAATGTTCTACAACAGCTCTGGAAGCTAGGCTTGCATGTTCTGCAAACTCAGCCGCTGCTTGAGCAGCAGAGGTAGCATCCTTAAATTTCATGTTCCAATTCTGCCTGCCAACAGATAAATTACCATTACCATCTCTAGGAAATGATTGCCCCTCTTCCAACCTTTCATCCTTGAAACCTAAGTGGCATGAACCAGCATCATCAACATAATATTGCCTTGAAAGTTCTACAACAGCTCTGGCAGCTAGGCTTGCAAATTCTGCAAACTCAGCTGCTGCTTGAGCATCAGAGGTAGCATCCTTAAATTTCATGTTCCAATTCTTCTTGCTAACAGAAAAATTACCATCTCTAGGAAATGATTGCCCATGTTCCAACCTTTCATCCTAGAAACCTAAGTGGAATGAACCACCATCATCAACACAGTATTGCCTTGAAAGTTCTACAACAGCTCTGGCAGCTAGGCTTGCATGTTCTGCAAACTCAGCCGCTGCTTGAGCAGCAGAGGTAGCATCCTTAAATTCCATGTTCCAATTCTGCCTGCCAACAGATAAATTACCATTACCATCTCTAGGAAATGATTGCCCCGTTCCAACCTTTCATCCTTGAAACCTAAGTGGCATGAACCACCATCATCAACACAATATTGCCTTGAAAGTTCTACAACAGCTCTGGCAGCTAGGCTTGCAAATTCTGCAAACTCAGCTGCTGCTTGAGCAGCAGAGGTAGCATCCTTAAATTTCATGTTCTAATTCTGCTTGCCAACAAAAATATTACCATCTCCGGGAAATGATTGCCCTTGTTCCAACCTTTCATTCTTGAAACCTAAGTGGCATGAACCACCATCATCAACACAATATTGCCTTGAAAGTTCTACAACAGCTCTGGCAGCTAGGCCTGCATGTTCTGCAAACTCAGCCGCTGCTAGAGCAGCAGAGGTAGCATCCTTAAATTTCATGTTCCAATTCTACCTGCCAACAGAAAATTTACAATTACTATCTCCAGGAAATGATTGGGCATGTTCCAACCTTTCATCTTTGAAACCTAAGTGGCATGAACCACCATCATCAACACAATATAGCCTTGAAAGTTCTACAACAGCTCCGGCACTTGGGCTTGCATGTTCTGCAAACTCAGCCGTTGCTTGAGCAGCAGAGGTAGCATTATAAATTTCATGTTCCAATTCTGCCTACCGACAGAAAAATTACTACTACCACCTCCAGGAAATGATTGCCCATGTTCCAACCTTTCCTCCTTGAAACCAAAGTGGCATGAACTACCATCATCAACATAATATTGCCTTGAAACTTCTACAATAGCTCAGGCAGCTAGGCTTGCATGTTCTGCAAACTCAGCCGCTGCTTGAGCAGCAGAGGTAGCATCCTTAAATTTCATGTTCCAATTCTACCTGCCAACAGAACAATTACCATTACCATCTACAGGAAATGATTGCCCATGTTCCAACCTTTCATCTTTGAAACCTAAGTGGCATGAACCAGCAACATCAACACAATATTGCCTTGAAAGTTCTACAACAGCTCTGGCAGCTAGGCTTGCATGTTCTGCAAACTCCGCTGCTGCTTGAGGAGCAGAGTTAGCATCCTTAAATTTCATGTTCCAATTCTGCTTGCCAACAGAAAAATTACCATCTCCAGGACATGATTGCCCATGTTACAACCTTTCATCCTTGAAACCTAAGTGGAATGAACCACCATCATCAACACAATATTGCCTTGAAAGTTCTACAACAGCTCTGGCAGCTAGGCTTGCATGTTCTCCAAACTCAGCCACTTCTTGAGCAGCAGAGGTAGCATCCTTAAATTTCATGTTCCAATTCTGCCCGCCAACAGATAAATTACCATTACCTTCTCTAGGAAATGATTGCCCCGTTCCAACCTTTCATTCTTGAAACCTAAGTGGCATGAACCACCATCATCAACACAATATTGCCTTGAAAGTTCTACAACAACTCTAGAAGCTAGGTTTGCATGTTCTGCAAACTCAGCCGCTGCTTGAGCAGCAGAGGTAGAATCCTTAAATTTCATGTTCCAATTCTGCCGGCCAACAGAAAAATTACCATTACCATCTTCAGGAAATGATTGCCCATGTTCCAACCTTTCATCTTTGAAACCTAAGTGGTATGAACCACCATCATCTACACAATATTGCCTTGAATGTTATGCAAACTCAGCCGCTACATGAGCAGCAGAGGTAGCATCCTTAAATTTCATGTTCCAATTCTACCTACCAATAGAAAAATTACAATTACCATCTCCAGGAAATGATTGCCCACGTTCCAACCTTTCATCTTTGAAACCTACGTGGAATGAACCACCATCATCAACACAATATTGCCTTGAAAGTTCTACAACAGCTCTGGCTGCTAGGCTTGCATGTTCTACAAAATCAGCCGCTGCTTGAGCAACAGAGGTAGCATCCTTAAACTTCATGTTCCAATTCTGCCTGCCAATAGAAAAATTACTACTTCCACCTCTAGGAAATTATTGCCCATGTTCCAACCTTTTATCCTTGAAACCTAAGTGGTATGAACTACCATCATCAACATAATATTGCCTTGAAAGTTCTACAACAGCTCTGGCAGCTAGGCTTGCATGTTCTGCAAACTCCGTTGCTGCTTGAGCAGCAGAGTTAGCATCCTTAAATTTCATGTTCCAATTCTGCTTGCCAACAGAAAAATTACATCTTCAGGAAATGATTGCCCATGTTCCAACCTTTCATCCTTGAAACCTAAGTGGCATGAACCACCAACATCAACACAATATTGCCTTGAAAGTTCTACAACAGCTCTTGCAGCTAGGCTTGCATGTTCTGCAAACTCCGCTGCTGCTTGAGCAGCAGAGTTAGCATCCTTAAATTTCATGTTCCAATTCTGCTTGCCAACAGAAAATTTACCATCTCCAGGAAATGACTGCTCATGTTCCAACCTTTCATCCTTGAAACCTAAGTGGAATGAACCACCATCATCAACACAATATTGCCTTGAAAGTTGTACAACAGCTCTGGCAGCTAGGCTTGCATGTTCTGCAAACTCAGCCGCTGCTTGAGCAGCAGAGGTAGCATCCTTAAATTTCATGTTCCAATTCTGCCTGCCAACAGATAAATTACCATTACCATCTCTTGGAAATGATTGCCCCGTTCCAACATTTCATCCTTGAAACCTAAGTGGCATGAACCACCATCATCCACACAATATTGCCTTGAAAGTTCTACAACAACTCTGGAAGCTAGGTTTGCTTTTTCTGCAAACTCAGCCGCTGCTTGAGCAGCAGAGGTAGAATCCTTAAATTTCATGTTCCAATTCTGCCTGCCAACAGAAAAATTACCATTACCATCTTCAGGAAATGATTGCCCATGTTCCAACCTTTCATCCTTGAAACCTAAGTGGCATGAACCACCATCATCAACACAATATTGCCTTGAAAGTTCTACAACAACTCTGGAAGCTAGGTTTGCATGTTCTGCAAACTCAGCCGCTGCTTGAGCAGCAGAGGTAGAATCCTTAAATTTCATGTTCCAATTCTGCCGGCCAACAGAAAAGTTACCATTACCATATTCAGGAAATGATTGCCCATGTTCCAACCTTTCATCCTTGAAACCTAAGTGGCATGAACCACCATCATCAACACAATATTGCCTTGAATGTTCTACAACAGCTCTGGCAGCTAGGCCTGCATGTTCTGCAAACACAGCCCCTACTTGAGCTGCAGAGGTAGCATCCTTAAATTTCATGTTTCAATTCTACCTGCCAGCAGAAACATTACAATTACCATCTCTAGGAAATGATTGCCCATGTTCCAACCTTTTATCTTTGAAACCTAAGTGGTATGAACCACCATCATCTACACAATATTGCCTTGAATGTTATGCAAACTCAGCCCCTACATGAGCAGCAGAGGTAGCATCCCTAAATTTCATGTTCCAATTCTACCTACCAATAGAAAAATTACAATTACCATCTCCAGGAAATGATTGCCCACGTTCCAACCTTTCATCTTTGAAACCTACGTGGCATGAGCCACCATCATCAACACAATATTGCCTTGAAAGTTCTACAACAGCTCTGGCTGCTAGGCTTGCATGTTCTGCAAAATCAGCCGATGTTTGAGCAACAGAGGTAGCATCCTTAAACTTCATGTTCCAATTCTGCCTGCCAACAGAAAAATTACTACTTCCACCTCTAGGAAATTATTGCCCATGTTCCAACCTTTCATCCTTGAAACCTAAGTGGTATGAACTACCATCATCAACATAATATTGCCTTGAAAGTTCTACAACAGCTCTGGCAGCTAGGCTTGCATGTTCTGCAAACTCCGTTGCTGCTTGAGCAGCAGAGTTAGCATCCTTAAATTTCATGTTCCAATTCTGCTTGCCAACAGAAAAATTACATCTTCAGGAAATGATTGCCCATGTTCCAACCTTTCATCCTTGAAACCTAAGTGGCATGAACCACCAATATCAACACAATATTGCCTTGAAAGTTCTACAACAGCTCTTGCAGCTAGGCTTGCATGTTCTGCAAACTCAGCCGCTGCTTGAGCAGCAGAGGTAGCATCCTTACATTTCATGTTCCAATTCTGCTTGCCAACAGAAAAATTACCATCTCCAGGAAATGATTGCTCATGTTCCAAACTTTCATCCTTGAAACCTAAGTGGAATGAACCACCATCATCAACACAATATTGCCTTGAAACTTGTACAACAGCTCTGGCAGCTAGGCTTGCATGTTCTGCAAACTCAGCCGCTGCTTGAGCAGCAGAGGTAGCATCCTTAAATTTCATGTTCCAATTCTGCCTGCCAACAGATAAATTACCATTACCATCTCTTGGAAATGATTGCCCCATTCCAACCTTTCATCCTTGAAACCTAAGTGGCATGAACCACCATCATCCACACAATATTGCCTTGAAAGTTCTACAACAGCTCTGGAAGCTAGGTTTGCATGTTCTGCAAACTCAGTCGCTGCTTGAGCAGCAGAGGTAGAATCCTTAAATTTCATGTTCCAATTCTGCCTGCCAACAGAAAAATTACCATTACCATCTTCAGGAAATGATTGCCCATGTTCCAACCTTTCATCCTTGAAACCTAAGTGGCATGAACCACCATCATCAACACAATATTGCCTTGAAAGTTCTACAACAACTCTGGAAGCTAGGTTTGCATGTTCTGCAAACTCGGCCGGTGCTTGAGCAGCAAAGGTAGAATCCTTAAATTTAATGTTCCAATTCTGCCGGCCAACAGAAAAATTACCATTACCATCTTCAGGAAATGATTGCCCATGTTCCAACCTTTCATCCTTGAAACCTAAGTGGCATGAACCACCATCATCAACACAATATTGCCTTGAATGTTCTACAACAGCTCTGGCAGCTAGGCCTGCATGTTCTGCAAACACAGCCCCTACTTGAGCTGCAGAGGTAGCATCCTTAAATTTCATGTTTCAATTTTACCTGCCAGCAGAAAAATTACAATTACCATCTCTAGGAAATGATTGCCCATGTTCCAACCTTTCATCTTTGAAACCTAAGTGGTATGAACCACCATCATCTACACAATATTGCCTTGAATGTTATGCAAACTCAGCCGCTACATGAGCAGCAGAGGTAGCATCCTTAAATTTCATGTTCCAATTCTACCTACCAATAGAAAAATTACAATTACCATCTCCAGGAAATGATTGCCCACGTTCCAACCTTTCATCTTTGAAACCTACGTGGCATGAACCACCATCATCAACACAATATTGCCTTGAAAGTTCTACAACAGCTCTGGCAGCTAGGCTTGCATGTTCTGCAAAATCAGCCGCTGCTTGAGCAACAGAGGTAGCATCCTTAAACTTCATGTTCCAATTCTGCCTGCCAACAGAAAAATTACTACTTCCACCTCTAGGAAATTATTGCCCATGTTCCAACCTTTCATCCTTGAAACCTAAGTGGTATGAACTACCATCATCAACATAATATTGCCTTGAAAGTTCTACAACAGCTCTGGCAGCTAGGCTTGCATGTTCTGCAAACTCCGTTGCTGCTTGAGCAGCAGAGTTAGCATCCTTAAATTTCATGTTCCAATTCTGCTTGCAAACAGAAAAATTACATCTTCAGGAAATGATTGCCCATGTTACAACCTTTCATCCTTGAAACCTAAGTGGCATGAACCACCAACATCAACACAATATTGCCTTGAAAGTTCTACAACAGCTCTTGCAGCTAGGCTTGCATGTTCTGCAAACTCCGTTGCTGCTTGAGCAGCAGAGTTAGCATCCTTAAATTTCATGTTCCAATTCTGCTTGCCAACAGAAAAATTACCATCTCCAGGAAATGATTGCTCATGTTCCAACCTTTCATCCTTGAAACCTAAGTGGAATGAACCACCATCATCAACACAATATTGCCTTGAAAGTTGTACAACAGCTCTGGCAGCTAGGCTTGCATGTTCTGCAAACTCAGCCGCTGCTTGAGCAGCAGAGGTAGCATCCTTAAATTTCATGTTCCAATTCTGCCTGCCAACAGATAAATTACCATTACCATCTCTATGAAATGATTGCCCCGTTCCAACCTTTCATCCTTGAAACCTAAGTGGCATGAACCACCATCATCCACACAATATTGCCTTGAAAGTTCTACAACAGCTCTGGAAGCTAGGTTCGCATGTTCTGCAAACTCAGCCGCTGCTTGAGCAGCAGAGGTAGAATCCTTAAATTTCATGTTCCAATTCTGCCTGCCAACAGAAAAATTACCATTACCATCTTCAGGAAATGAATGCCCATGTTCCAACCTTTCATCCTTGAAACCTAAGTGGCATGAACCACCATCATCAACACAATATTGCCTTGAAAGTTCTACAACACCTCTGACAGCTAGGCCTGCATGTTCTGCAAACTCAGCCGCTGCTAGAGCAGCAGAGGTAGCATCCTTAAATTTCATGTTCCAATTCTACCTGCCAACAGAAAAACTACAATTACTATCTCCAGGAAATGATTGGGCATGTTCCAACCTTTCATCTTTGAAACCTAAGTGGCATGAACCACCATCATCAACACAATATTGCCTTGAAAGTTCTACAACAGCTCTGGCAGCTAGGCTTGCATGTTCTGCAAACTCAGCCGTTGCTTGAGCAGCAGAGGTAGCATCATAAATTTCATGTTCCAATTCTACCTTCCGACATAAAAATTACTACTACCACCTCCAGGAAACGATTGCCCATGTTCCAACCTTTCATCCTTGAAACCTAAGTGGCATGAACTACCATCATCAACATAATATTGCCTTGAAACTTCTACAATAGCTCTGGCAGCTAGGCTTGCATGTTCTGCAAACTCAGCTGCTGCTTGAGCAGCAGCAGAGGTAGCATCCTTAAATTTCATGTTCCAATTCTACCTGCCAACAGAAAAATTACCATTACCATCTCCAGGAAATGATTGACCATGTTCCAACCTTTCATCTTTGAAACCTAAGTGGCATGAACCACCAACATTAACACAATATTGCCTTGAAAGTTCTACAACAGCTCTGGCAGCTAGGTTTGCATGTTCTGCAAACTCCGCTGCTGCTTGAGCAGCAGAGTTAGCATCCTTAAATTTCATGTTCCAATTCTGCTTGCCAATAAAAAAATTACCATCTCTAGGAAATGATTGCCCATGTTCCAACCTTTCATCCTTGAAACCTAAGTGGAATGAACCATCATCATCAACATAATATTGCCTTGAAAGTTCTACAACAGCTCTGGCAGCTAGGCTTGCATGTTCTGCAAACTCAGCCGCTGCTTGAGCAGCAGAGGTAGCATCCTTAAATTTCATGTTCCAATTCTGCCTGCCAACAGATAAATTACCATTACCATCTCTAGGAAATGATTGCCCCATTCCAACCTTTCATCCTTGAAACCTAAGTGGCATGAACCACCATCATCAACACAATATTGCCTTGAAAGTTCTCCAACAGCTCTGGAAGCTAGGTTTGCATGTTTTGCAAACTCAGCTGCTGCTTGAGCAGCAGAGGTAGAATCCTTAAATTTCATGTTCCAATTCTGCCTGCCAACAGAAAAATTACCATTACCATCTTCAGGAAATGATTGCCCATGTTCCAACCTTTCATCCTTGAAACCTAAGTGGCATGAACCACCATCATCAACACAATATTGCCTTGAAAGTTCTACAACAGCTCTGGCAGCTAGGCCTGCATGTTCTGCAAACTTAGCCGCTGCTAGAGCAGCAGAGGTAGCATCCTTAAATTTCATGTTCCAATTCTACCTGCCAACAGAAAAATTACAATTACTATCTCCAGGAAATGATTGGGCATGTTCCAACCTTTCATCTTTGAAACCTAAGTGGCATGAACCACCATCATCAACACAATATTGCCTTGAAAGTTCTCCAACAGCTCTGGAAGCTAGGTTTGCATGTTCTGCAAACTCAGCCGCTGCTTGAGCAGCAGAGGTAGAATCCTTAAATTTCATGTTCCAATTCTGCCTACCAACAGAAAAATTACCATTACCATCTTCAGGAAATGATTGCCCATGTTCCAACCTTTCATCCTTGAAACCTAAGTGGCATGACCCACCATCATCAACACAATATTGCCTTGAATGTTCTACAACAGCTCTGGCACCTAGGCCTGCATGTTCTGAAAACACAGCCGCTACTTGAGCTGCAGAGGTAGCATCCTTAAATTTCATGTTTCAATTCTACCTGCCAACAGAAAAATTACAATTACCTTCTCTAGGAAATGATTGCCCATGTTCCAACCTTTCATCTTTGAAACCTAAGTGGTATGAACCACCATCATCTACATAATATTGCCTTGAATGTTATGCAAACTCAGCCGCTGCTTGAGCAGCAGAGGTAGCATCCTTAAATTTCATGTTCCAATTCTGCCTGCCAATAGAAAAATTACCATTACCATCTCCAGGAAATGATTGCCCATGTTCCAACCTTTCATCCTTGAAACCTAAGTGGCATGAACCACCATCATCAACACAATATTGCCTTGAAAGTTCTACAACAGCTCTGGCAGCTAGGCTTGCATGTTCTGCAAACTCAGCCGCTGCTTGAGCAGCAGAGGTAGCATCCTTAAATTTCATGTTCCAATTCTGCCTGCCAACAGAAAAATTACCATTACCATCTCCAGGAAATGATTGCCCATGTTCCAACCTTTCATCCTTGAAACCTAAGTGGCATGAACCACCATCATCAACACAATATTGCCTTGAAAGTTCTACAACAGCTCTGGCAGCTAGGCTTGCATGTTCTGCAAACTCAGCCGCTGCTTGAGCAGCAGAGGTAGCATCCTTAAATTTCATGTTCCAATTCTGCCTGCCAACAGAAAAATTACCATTACCATCTCCAGGAAATGATTGCCCATGTTCCAACCTTTCATCCTTGAAACCTAAGTGGCATGAACCACCATCATCAACACAATATTGCCTTGAAAGTTCTACAACAGCTCTGGCAGCTAGGCTTGCATGTTCTGCAAACTCAGCCGTTGCTTGAGCAGCAGAGGTAGCATCATAAATTTCATGTTCCAATTCTGCCTACCGACAGAAAAATTACTACTACCACGTCTAGGAAATGATTGACCATGTTCCAACCTTTCATCCTTGAAACCTAAGTGGCATGAACTACCATCATCAACATAATATTGCCTTGAAACTTCTACAACAGCTCTGGCAGCTAGGCTTTCATGTTCTGCAAACTCAGCCGCTGCTTGAGCAGTAGAGGTAGCATCCTTAAATTTCATGTTCCAATTCTGCTTGCCAATAGAAAAATTACCATCTCCAGGAAATGATTGCCCATGTTCCAACCTTTCATCCTTGAAACCTAAGTGGAATGAACTACCATCATCAACACAATATTGCCTTGAAAGTTCTACAACAGCTCTGGCAGCTAGGCTTGCATGTTCTGCAAACTCAGCCGCTGCTTGAGCAGTAGAGGTAACATCCTTAAATTTCATGTTCCAATTCTGCCTGCCAACAGATAAATTACAATTACCATCTCTAGGACATGATTGCCCCTGTTCCAACCTTTCATCCTTGAAACCTAAGTGGCATGAACCAGCATCATCAACACAATATTACCTTGAAAGTTCTACAACAGCTCTGGCAGCTAGGCTTGCAAATTCTACAAACTCAGCTGCTGCTTGAGCAGTAGAGGTAGCATCCTTAAATTTCATGTTCCAATTCTGCTTGCCAACAGAAAAATTACCATCTCCAGGAAATGATTTCCCTTGTTCCAACCTTTCATCCTTGAAACCTAAGTGGCATGAACCACCATCATCAACACAATATTGCCTTGAAAGTTCTACAACAGCTCTGGCAGCCAGGCTTGCATGTTCTGCAAACTCAGCCGCTGCTTGAGCAGCAGAGGTAGCATCCTTAAATTTCATGTTCCAATTCTGCCTGCCAACAGATAAATTACCATTACCATCTCTAGGAAATGATTGCCCCTGTTCCAACCTTTCATCATTGAAACTTAAGTGGCATGAACCAGCATCATCAACACAATATTTCCTTGAAAGTTCTATAACAGCTCTGGCAGCTAGGCTTGCAAATTCTGCAAACTCAGCTGCTGCTTGAGCAGCAGAGGTAGCATCCTTAAATTTTATGTTCCAATTCTGCTTGCCAACAGAAAAATTACCATCTCCAGGAAATGATTGCCCATGTTCCAACCTTTCATCCTTGAAACCTAAGTGGAATGAACCACCATCATCAACACAATATTGCCTTGAAAGTTCTACAACAGCTCTGGCAGCTAAGCTTGCATGTTCTGCAAACTCAGCCGCTGCTTGAGCTGCAGAGGTAGCATCCTTAAATTTCATGTTCCAATTCTGCCTGCAAACAGATAAATTACCATTACCATCTCTAAGAAATGATTGCCCCGTTCCAACCTTTCATCCTTGAAACCTAAGTGGCATGAACCAGCATCATCAACACTATATTGCCTTGAAAGTTCAACAACAGCTCTGGTAGCCAGGCATGCAAATTCTGCAAACTCAGCTGCTGCTTGAGCAGCAGAGGTAGCATCCTTAAATTTCATGTTCCAATTCTGCTTGCCAACAGAAAAATTACCATCTCCAGGAAATGATTGCCCATGTTCCAACCTTTCATCCTTGAAACCTAAGTGGAATGAACTACCATCATCAACATAATATTGCCTTGAAACTTCTACAACAGCTCAGGCAGCTAGGCTTGCGTGTTCTGCAAACTCAGTCGCTGCTTGAGCAGTAGAGGTAGCATCCTTAAATTTCATGTTCCAATTCTACCTGCCAACAGAAAAATTACCATTACCATCTCCAGGAAATGATTGCTCATGTTCCAACCTTTCATCTTTGAAACCTAAGTGGCATGAACCAGCAACATCAACACAATATTGCCTTGAAAGTTCTACAACAGCTCTGGCAGCTAGGCTTGCAAATTCTGCAAACTCAGCTGCTTCTTGAGCAACAGAGGTAGCATCCTTAAATTTCATGTTCCAATTCGCTTGCCAACAGAAAAATTACCATCTCCAGGAAATGATTGCCCATGTTCCAACCTTTCATCCTTGAAACCTAAGTGAATGAACCACCATCATTAACACAATATTGCCTTGAAAGTTCTACAACAGCTCTGGCAGCTAGGCTTGCATGTTCTGCAAACTCAGCCGTTGCTTGAGCAGCAGAGGTAGCATCCTTAAATTTCATGTTCCAATTCTGCCTGCCAACAGATAAATTACCATTACCATCTCTAGGAAATGATTGCCCCGTTCCAACCATTCATCCTTGAAACCTAAGTGGCCTGAACCAGCATCATCAACACAATATTGCCTTGAAAGTTCTACAACAGCTCTGGCATCTAGGCTTGCAAATTCTGCAAACTCAGTTGCTGCTTGAGCAGCAGAGGTAGCATCCTTAAATTTCATGTTCCAATTATTCTTGCCAACAGAAAAATTACCATCTCCAGGAAATTAATGCCCTTGTTCCAACCTTTCATCCTTGAAACCTAAGTGGCATGAACCACCATCATCAACACAATATTTCCTTGAAAGTTCTACAACAGCTCTGGCAGCTAGGCCTGCACATTCTGCAAACTCAGCCGCTGCTAGAGCAGTAGAGGTAGCATCCTTAAATTTCATGTTCCAATTCTACCTGCCGAAAGAAAAATTACAATTACTATCTCCAGGAAATGATTGGGCATGTTCCAACCTTTCATCCTTGAAACCTAAGTGGCATGAACCACTATGATCAACACAATATTGCCTTGAAAGTTCTACAACAGCTCTGGCAGCTAGGCTTGCATGTTCTGCAAACTCAGCCGCTGCTTGAGCAACAGAGGTAAGCATCCTTAAATTTCATGTTACAATTCTGCCTGCCAACAGATAAATTACCATTACCATCTCTAGGAAATGATTGCCCCATTCCAACCTTTCATCCTTGAAACCTAAGTGGCATGAACCAGCATCATCAACACAATATTGCCTTGAAAGTTCAACAACAGCTCTGGTAGCTAGGCATGCAAATTCTGCAAACTGAGCTGCTGCTTGAGCAGCAGAGGTAGCATCCTTAAATTTCATGTTCCAATTCTGCTTGCCAACAGAAAAATTACCATCACCAGGTAATGATTGCCCATGTTCCAACCTTTCATCCTTGAAACCTAAGTGGAATGAACTACCATCATCAACATAATATTGCCTTGAAACTTCTACAACAGCTCAGGCAGCTAGGCTTGCATGTTCTGCAAACTCAGCCGCTGCCAGAGCAGCAGAGGTAGCATCCTTAAATTTCATGTTCCAATTCTACCAGCCAAAAGAAAAAAAGTACAATTACTATCTCCAGGAAATGATTGGGCATGTTCCAACCTTTCATCTTTGAAACCTAAGTGGCATGAACCACCATCATCAACACAATATTGCCTTGAAAGTTCTACAATAGCTCTGGCAGCTAGGCTTGCATGTTCTGCAAACTGTGCCGCTGCTTGAGCAACAGAGGTAGCATCCTTAAATTTCATGTTCCAATTCTGCGTGCCAACAGATAAATTACCATTAACATCTCTAGGAAATGATTGCCCCATTCCAACCTTTCATCCTTGAAACCTAAGTGGCATGAACCAGCATCATCAACACAATATTGCCTTGAAAGTTCAACAACAGCTCTGGCAGCTAGGCATGCAAATTCTGAAAACTCAGCTGCTGCTTGAGCAGCAGAGGTACCATCCTTAAATTTCATGTTCCAATTCTGCTTGCCAACAGAAAAATTACCATCTCCAGGAAATGATTGCCCATGTTCCAACCTTTCATCCTTGAAACCTAAGTGGAATGAACTACCATCATCAACATAATATTGCCTTGAAACTTCTACAACAGCTCAGGCAGCTAGGCTTGCATGTTCTGCAAACTCAGCCGCTGCTAGAGCAGCAGAGGTAGCATCCTTAAATTTCATGTTCCAATTTTACCTGCCAAAAGAAAAAAAGTACAATTACTATCTCCAGGAAATGATTGGGCATGTTCCAACCTTTCATCTTTGAAACCTAAGTGGCATGAACCACCATCATCAACACAATATTGCCTTGAAAGTTCTACAACAGCTCTGGCAGCTAGGCTTGCATGTTCTGCAAACTCAGCCGCTGCTTGAGCAACAGAGGTAGCATCCTTAAATTTCATGTTCCAATTCTGCGTGCCAACAGATAAATTACCATTACCATCTCTAGGAAATGATTGCCCCATTCCAACCTTTCATCCTTGAAACCTAAGTGGCATGAACCAGCATCATCAACACAATATTGCCTTGAAAGTTCAACAACAGCTCTGGCAGCTATGCTTGCAAATTCTGCAAACTCAGCTGCTGCTTGAGCAGCAGAGGTAGCATCCTTAAATTTCATGTTCCAATTCTGCTTGCCAACAGAAAAATTACCATCTCCAGGAAATGATTGCCCATGTTCCAACCTTTCATCCTTAAAACCTAAGTGGAATGAACTACCATCATCAACATAATATTGCCTTGAAACTTCTACAACAGCTCAGGCAGCTAGGCTTGCATGTTCTGCAAACTCAGCCGCTGCTAGAGCAGCAGAGGTAGCATCCTTAAATTTCATGTTCCAATTCGCTTGCCAACAGAAAAATTACCATCTCCGGGAAATGATTGCCCATGTTCCAACCTTTCATCCTTGAAACCTAAGTGAATGAACCACCATCATTAACACAATATTGCCTTGAAAGTTCTACAACAGCTCTGGCAGCTAGGCTTGCATGTTCTGCAAACTCAGCCGCTGCTTGAGCAGCAGAGGTAGCATCCTTAAATTTCATGTTCCAATTCTGCCTGCCAACAGATAAATTACCATTACCATCTCTAGGAAATGATTGCCCCGTTCCAACCATTCATCCTTGAAACCTAAGTGGCCTGAACCAGCATCATCAACACAATATTGCCTTGAAAGTTCTACAACAGCTCTGGCATCTAGGCTTGCAAATTCTGCAAACTCAGCTGCTGCTTGAGCAGCAGAGGTAGCATCCTTAAATTTCATGTTCCAATTATTCTTGCCAACAGAAAAATTACCATCTCCAGGAAATTATTGCCCTTGTTCCAACCTTTCATCCTTGAAACCTAAGTGGAATGAACCACCATCATCAACATAATATTGCCTTGAAAGTTCTACAACAGCTCTGGCATCTAGGCTTGCAAATTCTGCAAACTCAGCCGCTGCTAGAGCAGCAGAGGTAGCATCGTTAAATTTCATGTTCCAATTCTACCTGCCAACAGAAAAATTACAATTACTATCTCCAGGAAATGATTGGGCATGTTCCAACCTTTCATCCTTGAAACCTAAGTGGCATGAACCACCATCATCAACACAATATTGCCTTGAAATTTCTACAACAGCTCTGGCAGCTAGGCCTGCATGTTCTGCAAACTCAGCCGCTGCTAGAGCAGCAGAGGTAGCATCTTTAAATTTCATGTTCCAATTCTACCTGCCAACAGAAAAATTACAATTACTATCTCCAGGAAATGATTGGGCATGTTCCAACCTTTCATCCTTGAAACCTAAGTGGCATGAACCAGCATCATCAACACAATATTGCCTTGAAAGTTCTACAACAGCTCTGGCAGCTAGGCTTGCAAATTCTGCAAACTCAGCTGCTGCTTCAGCAGCAGAGGTAGCCTCCTTAAATTTCATGTTCCAATTCTACTTGCCAACAGAAAAATTACCATCTCCAGGAAATGATTGCCCATGTTCCAACCTTTCATCCTTGAAACCTAAGTGGAATGAACCACCATCATCAACATAATATTGCCTTGAAAGTTCTACAACAGCTCTGGCAGCTAGGCTTGCATGTTCTGCAAACTCAGCCACTGCTTGAGCAGCAGAGGTAGCATCCTTAAATTTCATGTTCCAATTCTACCTGCCAACAGAAAAATTACCATTACCATCTCCAGGAAATGATTGCTCATGTTCCAACCTTTCATCTTTGAAACCTAAGTGGCATGAACCAGCAACATCAACACAATATTGCCTTGAAAGTTCTACAATAGCGCTGGCAGCTAGGCTTGCAAGTTCTGCAAACTCCGCTGCTGCTTGAGCAGCAGAGGTAGCATCCTTAAATTTCATGTTCCAATTTGCTTGCCAACAGAAAAATTACCATCTCCGGGAAATGATTGCCCATGTTCCAACCTTTCATCCTTGAAACCTAAGTGAATGAACCACCATCATTAACACAATATTGCCTTGAAAGTTCTACAACAGCTCTGGCAGCTAGGCTTGCATGTTCTGCAAACTCAGCCGCTGCTTGAGCAGCAGAGGTAGCATCCTTAAATTTCATGTTCCAATTCTGCCTGCCAACAGATAAATTACCATTACCATCTCTAGGAAATGATTGCCCCGTTCCAACCATTTATCCTTGAAACCTAAGTGGCCTGAACCAGCATCATCAACACAATATTGCCTTGAAAGTTCTACAACAGCTCTGGCATCTAGGCTTGCAAATTCTGCAAACTCAGCTGCTGCTTGAGCAGCAGAGGTAGCATCCTTAAATTTCATGTTCCAATTATTCTTGCCAACAGAAAAATTACCATCTCCAGGAAATTATTGCCCCTTGTTCCAACCTTTCATCCTTGAAACCTAAGTGGCATGAACCACCATCATCAACACAATATTGCCTTGAAAGTTCTACAACAGCTCTGGCAGCTAGGCTTGCATGTTCTGGAAACTCAGCCGTTGCTTGAGCAGCAGAGGTAGCATCCTTAAATTTCATGTTACAATTTTGCCTGCCAACAGATAAATTACCATTACCATCTCTAGGAAATGATTGCCCCGTTCCAACCTTTCATCCTTGAAACCTAAGTGGCATGAACCAGCATCATCAACACATTATTGCCTTGAAAGTTCTACAACAGCTCTGGCATCTAGGCTTGCAAATTCTGCAAACTCAGCTGCTGCTTGAGCAGCAGAGGTAGCATCCTTAAATTTCATGTTCCAATTCTGCTTGCCAACAGAAAAATTACCATCTCCAGGAAATGATTGCCCTTGTTCCAACCTTTCATCCTTGAAACCTAAGTGGCATGAACCACCATCATCAACACAATATTGCCTTGAAAGTTCTACAACAACTCTGGCAGCTAGGCTTGCATGTTCTGCAAACTCAGCCGCTGCTAGAGCAGCAGAGGTAGCATCCTTAAATTTCATGTTCCAATTCTACCTGCCAATAGAAAAATTACAATTACTATCTCCAGGAAATGATTGGGCATGTTCCAACCTTTCATCCTTGAAACCTAAGTGGCATGAACCACTATCATCAACACAATATTGCCTTAAAAGTTCTACAACAGCTCTGGCAGCTAGGCTTGCATGTTCTGCAAACTCAGCCGCTGCTTGAGCAGCAGAGGTAAGCATCCTTAAATTTCATGTTCTAATTCTTCCTGCCAACAGATAAATTACCATTACCATCTCTAGGAAATGATTGCCCCGTTCCAACCTTTCATCCTTGAAACCTAAGTGGCATGAACTAGCATCATCAACACAATATTGCCTTGAAAGTTCTACAACAGCTCTGGCAGCTAGGCTTGCAAATGTTCCAATTCTACCTGCCAACAGAAAAATTACAATTACTATCTCCAGGAAATGATTGGGCATGTTCCAACCTCTCATCTTTGAAACCTAAGTGGCATGAACCACCATCATCAACACAATATTGCCTTGAAAGTTCTACAACAGCTCTGGCAGCTAGGCTTGCATGTTCTGCAAAATCAGCCGCTGCTTGAGCAACAGAGGTAGTATCCTTAAATTTCATGTTCCAATTCCGCCTGCCAACAGAAAAATTACTACTACCACCTCCAGGAAATGATTGCACATGTTCCAACCTTTCATCCTTGAAACCTAAGTGGCATGAACTACCATCATCAACATAATATTGCCTTGAAACTTCTACAACAGCTCTGGCAGCTAGGCTTGCATGTTCTACAAACTCAGCCGCTGCTTGAGCAGCAGAGGTAGCATCCTTAAATTTCATGTTCTAATTCTTCCTGCCAACAGATAAATTACCATTACCATCTCTAGGAAATGATTGCCCCGTTCCAACCTTTCATCCTTGAAACCTAAGTGGCATGAACTAGCATCATCAACACAATATTGCCTTGAAAGTTCTACAACAGCTCTGGCAGCTAGGCTTGCAAATGTTCCAATTCTACCTGCCAACAGAAAAATTACAATTACTATCTCCAGGAAATGATTGGGCATGTTCCAACCTCTCATCTTTGAAACCTAAGTGGCATGAACCACCATCATCAACACAATATTGCCTTGAAAGTTCTACAACAGCTCTGGGAGCTAGGCTTGCATGTTCTGCAAAATCAGCCGCTGCTTGAGCAACAGAGGTAGCATCCTTAAATTTCATGTTCCAATTCCGCCTGCCAACAGAAAAATTACTACTACCACCTCCAGGAAATGATTGCACATGTTCCAACCTTTCATCCTTGAAACCTAAGTGGCATGAACTACCATCATCAACATAATATTGCCTTGAAACTTCTACAACAGCTCTGGTAGCTAGGCTTGCATGTTCTGCAAACTCAGCCGTCGCTTGAGCAGCAGAGGTAGCATCCTTAAATTTCATGTTCCAATTCTACGTGCCAACAGAAAAATTACCATTACCATCTCCAGGAAATGATTGCCCATGTTCCAACCTTTCATCTTTGAAACCTAAGTGCCTTGAACCATCATCATCAACACAATATTGCCTTGAATGTTATGCAAACTCAGCCGCTGCTTGAGCAGCAGAGGTAGCATCCTTAAATTTCATGTTCCAATTCTACCTACCAATAGAAAAATTACAATTACCATCTCCAGGAAATGATTGCCCATGTTCCAACCTTTCATCTTTGAAACCTAAGTGGTATGAACTACCATCATCAACATAATATTGCCTTGAAAGTTCTACAAAAGCTCTGGCAGCTAGGCTTGCATGTTCTGCAAAATCAGCTGCTGCTTGAGCAAGAAAGGTAGCATCCTTAAATTTCATGTTCCAATTCTGCCTGGCAATAGAAATATTACTACTACGACCTCCAAGAAATGATTGCCCATGTTCCAACCTTTCATCCTTGAAACCTAAGTGGTAAGAACTACCATCATCAACATAATATTGCCTTGAAAGTTCTACAATAGCTCTTGTAGTTAGGCTTGCATGTTCTGCAAACTCCGGTGCTGCTTGAGCAGCAGAGTTAGCATCCTTAAATTTCATGTTCCAATTCTGCTTGCCAACAGAAAAATTACCATCTCCCGGAAATGATTGCCCATGTTCCAACCTTTCATCCTTGAAACCTAAGTGGCATGAACCACCATCATCAGCACAATATTGCCTTGAAAGTTCTACAACAGCTCTGGCAGCTAGGCTTGCATGTTCTGCAAACTCAGCCGCAGCTTGAGCAGCAGAGGCAGCATCCTTAAATTTCATGTTCCAATTCTACCTGCCAACAGAAAAATTACCATTACCATCTCCAGGAAATGATTTCCCATGTTCCAACCTTTCAGCTTTGAAACCTAAGTGCCATGAACCATCATCATCAACACAATATTGCCTTGAATGTTATGCAAACTCAGCCGCTGCTTGAGCAGCAGAGGTAGCGTCCTTAAATTTCATGTTCCAATTATACCTACCAACAGAAAAATTACAATTACCATCTCCAGGAAATGATTGCCCATGTTCCAACCTTTCATCTTTGAAACCTAAGTGGTATGAACTACCATCATCAACATAATATTGCCTTGAAAGTTCTACAAAAGCTCTGGCAGCTAGGCTTGCATGTTCTGCAAAATCAGCCGCTGCTTGAGGAACAAAGGTAGCATCCTTAAATTTCATGTTCCAATTCTGCCTGCCAACAGAAAAATTACTACTACCACCTCCAAGAAATGATTGCCCATGTTCCAACCTTTCATCCTTGAAACCTAAGTGGTAAGAACTACCATCATCAACATAATATTGCCTTGAAAGTTCTACAATATCTCTGGCAGCTAGGCTTGCATGTTCTGCAAACTCAGCCGCAGCTTGAGCAGCAGAGGTAGCATCCTTAAATTTCATGTTCCAATTCTTCCTGCCAACAGAAAAATTACCATTACCATCTCCAGGAAATGATTTCCCATGTTCCAACCTTTCAGCTTTGAAACCTAAGTGCCATGAACCATCATCATCAACACAATATTGCCTTGAATGTTATGCAAACTCAGCCGCTGCTTGAGCAGCAGAGGTAGCATCCTTAAATTTCATGTTCCAATTCTACCTACCAGCAGAAAAATTACAATTACCATCTCCAGGAAATGATTGCCCATGTTCCAACCTTTCATCTTTGAAACCTAAGTGGTATGAACTACCATCATCAACATAATATTGCCTTGAAAGTTCTACAAAAGCTCTGGCAGCTAGGCTTGCATGTTCTGCAAAATCAGCCGCTGCTTGAGCAACAAAGGTAGCATCCTTAAATTTCATGTTCCAATTCTGCCTGCCAACAGAAAAATTACAACTACCACCTCCAAGAAATGATTGCCCATGTTTCAACCTTTCATCCTTGAAACCTAAGTGGTAAGAACTACCATCATCAACATAATATTGCCTTGAAAGTTCTACAATAGCTCTGGCAGCTAGGCTTACATGTTCTGCAAACTCCGCTGCTGCTTGAGCAGCAGAGTTAGCATCCTTAAATTTCATGTTCCAATTCTGCTTGTCAACAGAAAAATTACCATCTCCACGAAATGATTGCCCATGTTCCAACCTTTCATCCTTGAAACCTAAGTGGAATGAACCACCATCATCAACATAATATTGCCTTGAAAGTTCTACAACAGCTCTGGCAGCTAGGCTTGCATGTTCTGCAAACTCAGCCGCAGCTTGAGCAGCAGAGGTAGCATCCTTAAATTTCATGTTCCAATTCTGCCTGCCAACAGAAAAATTACTACTACCACCTCCAAGAAATGATTGCCCATGTTCCAACCTTTCATCCTTGAAACCTAAGTGGTAAGAACTACCATCATCAACATAATATTGCCTTGAAAGTTCTACAATATCTCTGGCAGCTAGGCTTGCATGTTCTGCAAACTCAGCCGCAGCTTGAGCAGCAGAGGTAGCATCCTTAAATTTCATGTTCCAATTCTTCCTGCCAACAGAAAAATTACCATTACCATCTCCAGGAAATGATTTCCCATGTTCCAACCTTTCAGCTTTGAAACCTAAGTGCCATGAACCATCATCATCAACACAATATTGCCTTGAATGTTATGCAAACTCAGCCGCTGCTTGAGCAGCAGAGGTAGCATCCTTAAATTTCATGTTCCAATTCTACCTACCAGCAGAAAAATTACAATTACCATCTCCAGGAAATGATTGCCCATGTTCCAACCTTTCATCTTTGAAACCTAAGTGGTATGAACTACCATCATCAACATAATATTGCCTTGAAAGTTCTACAAAAGCTCTGGCAGCTAGGCTTGCATGTTCTGCAAAATCAGCCGCTGCTTGAGCAACAAAGGTAGCATCCTTAAATTTCATGTTCCAATTCTGCCTGCCAACAGAAAAATTACAACTACCACCTCCAAGAAATGATTTCCCATGTTTCAACCTTTCATCCTTGAAACCTAAGTGGTAAGAACTACCATCATCAACATAATATTGCCTTGAAAGTTCTACAATAGCTCTGGCAGCTAGGCTTACATGTTCTGCAAACTCCGCTGCTGCTTGAGCAGCAGAGTTAGCATCCTTAAATTTCATGTTCCAATTCTGCTTGTCAACAGAAAAATTACCATCTCCACGAAATGATTGCCCATGTTCCAACCTTTCATCCTTGAAACCTAAGTGGAATGAACCACCATCATCAACATAATATTGCCTTGAAAGTTCTACAACAGCTCTGGCAGCTAGGCTTGCATGTTCTGCAAACTCAGCCGCAGCTTGAGCAGCAGAGGTAGCATCCTTAAATTTCATCTTCCAATTCTACCTGCCAAAAGAAAAATTACCATTACCATCTCCAGGAAATGATTGCCCATGTTCCAACCTTTCAGCTTTGAAACCTAAGTGGCATGAACTAGCATCATCAACACAATATTGCCTTGAAAGTTCTACAATAGCTCTGGTAGTTAGGCTTGCATGTTCTGCAAACTCCGGTGCTGCTTGAGCAACAGAGTTAGCATCCTTAAATTTCATGTTCCAATTCTGCTTGCCAACAGAAAAATTACCATCTCCAGGAAATGATTGCCCATGTTCCAACCTTTCATCCTTGAAACCTAAGTGGCATGAACCACCGTCATCAACACAATATTGCCTTGAAAGTTCTACAACAGCTCTGGCAGCTAGGCTTGCATGTTCTGCAAACTCAGCCGCAGCTTGAGCAGCAGAGGTAGCATCCGTAAATTTCATGTTCCAATTCTGCCTGCCAACAGATAAATTACCATTACCATCTCTTGGAAATGATTGCCCTTTTTCCAACCTTTCATCATTGAAACCTAAGTGGCATGAACCAGCATCATCAACACAATATTGCCTTGAAAGTTCTACAACAGCTCTGGCAGCTAGGCTTGAAAATTCAGCAAACTCAGCTGCTGCTTGAGCAGCAGAGGTAGCATCCTTAAATTTCATGTTCCTATTCTGCTTGCCAACAGAAAAATTACCATCTCCAGGAAATGATTGCCCATGTTCCAACCTTTCATCCTTGAAACCTAAGTGGCATGAACCACCATCATCAACACAATATTGCCTTGAAAGTTCTACAACAGCTCTGGCAGCTAGGCCTGCATGTTCTGCAAACTCAGCCACTGCTTGAGCAGCAGAGGTAGCATCCTTAAATTTCATGTTCCAATTCTACCTGCCAACAGAAAAATTACAATTACAATCTCCAGGAAATGATTGGGCATGTTCCAACCTTTCATCTTTCAAACCTAAGTGGCATGAACCACCATCATCAACACAATATTGCCTTGAAAGTTCTACAACAGCTCTGGCAGCTAGGCTTGCATATTCTTCAAAATCAGCCGCTACTTGAGCAACAGAGGTAGCATCCTTAAATTTCATGTTCCAATTCTGCCTGCCAACAGAAAAATTACTACTACCACCTCCAGGAAATGATTGCCCATGTTCCACCCTTTCATCCTTGAAACCTAAGTGGCAAGAACTACCATTATCAACATAATATTGCCTTGAAACTTCTACAACAGCTCTGGCAGCTAGGCTTGCATGTTCTGCAAACTCAGCCGCTGCTTGAGCAGCAGAGGTAGCATCCATAAATTTCATGTTTCAATTCTACCTGCCAACAGAAAAATTAACATTACCATCTCCAGGAAATGATTGCCCATGTTCCAACCTTTCAGCTTTGAAACCTAAGTGGCATGAACCAGCATCATCAACACAATATTGCCTTGAAAGTTCTACAACAGCTCTGGCAGCTAGGCTTGCATGTTCTGCAAAATCAGCCGCTGCTTGAGCAACAGAGGTAGCATCCTTCAATTTCATGTTCCAATTCTGCCTGCCAACAGAAAAATTACTACTACCACCTTCAGGAAATGATTGCCCATTTTCCAACCTTTCATCCTTGAAACCTAAGTGGCATGAACTACCATCATCAACATAATATTGCCTTGAAACTTCTACAACAGCTCTGGCAGCTAGGCTTGCATGTTCTGCAAACTCAGCCGCTGCTTGAGCAGCAGAGGTAGCATCCTTAAATTTCATGTTCCAATTCTGCCTGCCAGCAGAAAAATTACCATTACCATCTCCAGGAAATGATTGCCCATGTTCCAACCTTTCAACCTTGAAACCTAAGTGGCATGAACCACCATCATCAACACAATATTGCTTTGAAAGTTCTACAACAACTTTGGCAGATAGGCTTGCATGCTCTCCAAACTGAGCCGTTGCTTGAGCAGTAGAGGTAGCATCATAAATTTCATGTTCCAATTCTGCCTGCCAATAGAAAAATTACCATTACCATCTCCAGGAAATGATTGCCCATGTTCCAACCTTTCATCCTTGAACCTTAAGTGGCATGAACCACCATCATCAACACAATATTGCCTTGAAAGTTCTACAACAGCTCTGGAAGCTAGGCCTGCATGTTCTACAAACTCAGCCGCTGCTAGAGCAGCAGAGGTAGCATCCTTAAATTTCATGTTCCAATTCTACCTGCCAACAGAAAAATTACAATTACTATCTCGAGGAAATGATTGGGCATGTTCCAACCTCTCATCTTTGAAACCTAAGTGGCATGAACCACCATCATCAACACAATATTGCCTTGAAAGTTCTACAACAGCTCTGGCAGCTAAGCTTGCATGTTCTGCAAAATCAGCCGCTGCTTGAGCAACAGAGGTAGCATCCTTAAATTTCATGTTCCAATTTCGCCTGCCAACAGAAAAATTACTACCACCCTCAGGAAATGATTGCCCATGTTCCAATCTTTCATCCTTGAAACCTAAGTGGCATGAACTACCATCATCAACATAATATTGCCTTGAAACTTCTACCACAGCTCTGGCAGCTAGGCTTGCATGTTCTGCAAACTCAGCCGTTGCTTGAGCAGCAGAGGTAGCATCCTTAAATTTCATGTTCCAATTCTACCTGCCAACTGAAAAATAACCATTACCATCTCCAGGAAATGATTGCCCATGTTCCAACCTTTCATCTTTGAAACCTAAGTGCCATGAACCATCATCATCAACACAATATTGCCTTGAATGTTATGCTAACTCAGCCGCTGCTTGAGAAGCAGAGGTAGCATCCTTAAATTTCATGTTCCAATTCTACCTACCAACAGAAAAATTACAATTACCATCTCCAGGAAATGATTGCCCATGTTCAACCTTTCATCTTTGAAACCTATGTGGTATGAACTACCATCATCAACATAATATTGCCTTGAAAGTTATACAAAAGCTCTGGCAGCTAGGCTTGCATGTTCTGCAAAATCAGCCGCTGCTTGAGCAACAAAGGTAGCATCCTTAAATTTCATGTTCCAATTCTGCCTGCCAACAGAAAAATTACTACTACCACCTCCAAGAAATGATTGCCCATGTTCCAACCTTTCATCCTTGAAACCTAAGTGGTAAGAACTACCATCATCAACATAATATTGCCTTGAAAGTTCTACAATAGCTCTGGCAGCTAGGCTTGCATATTCAGCAAACTCCGCTGCTACTTGAGCAGCAGAGTTAGCATCCTTAAATTTCATGTTCCAATTCTGCTTGTCAACAGAAAAATTACCATCTCCACGAAATGATTGCCCATGTTCCAACCTTTCATCCTTGAAACCTAAGTGGCATGAACCACCATCATCAACATAATATTGCCTTGAAAGTTCTACAACAGCTCGGGCAGCTAGGCATGCATGTTCTGCAAACTCAGCCACTACTTGAGGAGCAGAGGTAGCATCCTTAAATTTCATGTTCCAATTCTACCTGCCAACAGAAAAATTACTACTACCACCTCCAGGAAATGATTGCCTATGTTCCAACCTTTCATCTTTGAAACCTAAGTGGAATGAACCACAATCATCAACACAATATTGCCTTGAAAGTTCTACAACAGCTCTGGCAGCTAGGCTTGCATGTTCTGCAAACTCAGCCGCTGCTTGAGCAGCAGAGGTAGCATCCTTAAATTTCATGTTCCAATTCTGCCTGCCAATAGATATATTACCATTACCATCTCTAGGAAATGATTGCCCCCGTTCCAACCTTTCATCCTTGAAACCTAAGTGGCATGAACCAGCATCATCAACACAATATTGCCTTGAAAGTTCTACAACAGCTATGGCAGCTAGGCTTGCAAATTCTGCAAACTCAGCTGCTGCTTGAGCAGAGCAGAGGTAGCATCCTTAAATTTCATGTTCCAATTCTGCTTGCCAACAGAAAAATTACCATCTCAAGGAAATGATTGCCTATGTTCCAACCTTTCATCCTTGAAACCTAAGTGGCATGAACCACCATCATCAACACAATATTGCCTTGAAAGTTCTACAACAGATCGGGCAGTTAGGCCTGCATGTTCTGCAAACTCAGCCACTGCTTGAGCAGCAGAGGTAGCATCCTTAAATTTCATGTTCCAATTCTACCTGCCAACAGAAAAATTACAACTACCACCTCCAGGAAATGATTGCCTATGTTCCAACCTTTCATCTTTGAAACCTAAGTGGCATGAACCACCATCATCAACACAATATTACTTTGAAAGTTCTACAACAGCTCTAGCAACTAGGCTTGCATGTTCTGCAAAATCAGCCACTGCTTGAGCAACAGAGGTAGTATACTTAAATTTCATGTTCCAATTCTGCCTGCCAACAGAAAAATTACTACTACCACATCCAGGAAATGATTGCCCATGTTCCAACCTTTCATCCTTGAATCCTAAGTGGCATGAACCACCATCATCAACACAATATTGCCTTGAAAATTCTACAACAGCTCTGGCAGCTAGGCTTGCATGTTCTGCAAACTCAGCCGCTGCTTGAGCAACAGAGGTAGCATCCTTAAATTTCATGTTCCAATTCTGCCTGCCAACAGATAAATTACCATTACCATCTCTAGGAAATGATTGCCCCTGTTCCAACCTTTCATCCTTGAAAGCTAAGTGGCATGAACCAGCATCATCAATACAATACTGCCTTGAAAGTTCTACAACAGTTCTAGCAGCTAGGCTTGCATGTTCTGCAAAATCAGCCGCTGCTTGAGCAACAAAGGTAGCATCCTTAAATTTCATGTTCCAATTCTGCCTGCCAACAGAAAAATTACTACTACCACCTCCAAGAAATGATTGCCCATGTTCCAACCTTTCATCCTTGAAACCTAAGTGGTAAGAACAACCATCATAAACATAATATTGCCTTGAAAGTTCTACAATAGCTCTGGCAGCTAGGCTTGCATGTTCTGCAAACTCCGCTACTGCTTGAGCAGCAGAGTTAGCATCCTTAAATTTCATGTTCCAATTCTGCTTGTCAACAGAAAAATTACCATCTCCACGAAATGATTGCCCATGTTCCAACCTTTCATCCTTGAAACCTAAGTGGCATGAACCACCACCATCAACATAATATTGCCTTGAAAGTTCTACAACAGCTAGGGCAGCTAGGCCTGCATGTTCTGCAAACTCAGCCACTACTTGAGCAGCAGAGGTAACATCCTTAAATTTTATGTTCCAATTCTACCTGCCAACAGAAAAATTACTACTACCACCTCCAGGAAATGATTGCCTATGTTCCAACCTTTCATCTTTGAAACCTAAGTGGAATGAACCACAATCATCAACACAATATTGCCTTGAAAGTTCTATAACAGCTCTGGCAGCTAGGCTTGCATGTTCTGCAAACTCAGCCGCTACTTGAGCAGCAGAGGTAGCATCCTTAAATTTCATGTTCCAATTCTGCCTGCCAACAGATAAATTACCATTACCATCTCTAGGAAATTATTGCCCCTGTTCCAACCTTTCATCCTTGAAACCTAAGTGGCATGAACCAGCATCATCAACACAATATTGCCTTGAAAGTTCTACAACAGCTCTAGCAGCTAGGCTTGCAAATTCTGCAAACTCAGCTGCTGCTTGAGCAGTAGAGGTAGCATCCTTAAATTTCATGTTCCAATTCTGCTTGCCAACAGAAAAATTACCATCTCAAGGAAATGATTGCCTATGTTCCAACCTTTCATCCTTGAAACCTAAGTGGCATGAATCACCATCATCAACACAATATTGCCTTGAAAGTTCTACAACAGCTCGGGCAGCTAGGCCTGCATGTTCTGCAAACTCAGCCACTGCTTGAGCAGCAGAGGTAGCATCCTTAAAATTTCATGTTCCAATTCTACCTGCCAACAGAAAAATTACTACTACCACCTCCAGGAAATGATTGCCTATGTTCCAACCTTTCATCTTTGAAACCTAAGTGGCATGAACCACCATCATCAACACAATATTGCCTTGAAAGTTCTACAACAGCTCTAGTAGCTAGGCTTGCATGTTCTGCAAAATCAGCCGCTGCTTGAGCAACAGAGGTAGCATACTTAAATTTCATGTTCCAATTCTGCCTGCCAACAGAAAAATTACTACTACCACCTCCAGGAAATGATTGCCCATGTTCCAACCTTTCATCCTTGAATCCTAAGTGGCATGAACCACCATCATCAACACAATATTGCCTTGAAAATTCTACAACAGCTCTTGCTGCTAGGCTTGCATGTTCTGCAAACTCAGCCGCTGCTTGAGCAGCAGAGGTAGCATCCTTAAATTTCATGTTCCAATTCTGCCTGCCAACAGATAAATTACCATTTCCATCTCTAGGAAATGATTGCCCCTGTTCCAACCTTTCATCCTTGAAAGCTAAGTGGCATGAACCAGCATCATCAATACAATATTGCCTTGAAAGTTCTACAACAGCTCTGGCAGCTAGGCTTGCAAATTCTTCAAACTCAGCAGCTACTTGAGCAGCAGAGGTAGCATCCTTAAATTTCTTGTTCCAATTCTGCTTGCCAACAGAAAAATTACCATCTCAAGGAAATGATTGCCCATGTTCCAACCTTTCATCCTTGAAACCTAAGTGGCATGAACCACCTTCATCAAAACAATATTGCCTTGAAAGTTCTACAACAGCTCTGGCAGCTAGGCCTGCATGTTCTTCAAACTCAGCCGCTGCTTGAGCAGCAGAGGTAGCATCCTTAAATTTCATGTTTCAATTCTACCTGCCAACAGAAAAATTACAATTACTATCTCCAGGAAATGATTGGGCATGTTCCAACCTTTCATCTTTGAAACCTAAGTGGCATGAACCACCAACATCAACACAATATTGCCTTGAAAGTTCTACAACAGCTCTGGCAGCTAGGCTTGCATGTTCTACAAAATCAGCCGCTGCTTGAGAAACAGAGGTAGCATCCTTAAATTTCATGTTCCAATTCTGCCTGCCAACAGAAAAATTACTACTACCCCTCGAAGAAATGATTGCCCATGTTCCAACCTTTCATCCTTGAAACCTAAGTGGTAAGAACTACCATCATCAACATAATATTGCCTTGAATGTTCTACAACAGCTCTGGCAGCTAGGCCTGCATGTTCTGTAAACTCAGCCGCTGCTTGAGCAGTAGAGGTAGCATCCTTAAATTTCATGTTCCAATTCTGCTTGCCAACAGAAAAATTACCATCTCAAGGAAATGATTGCCTATGTTCCAACCTTTCATCCTTGAAACCTAAGTGGCATGAATCACCATCATCAACACAATATTGCCTTGAAAGTTCTACAACAGCTCGAGCAGCTAGGCCTGCATGTTCTGCAAACTCAGCCACTGCTTGAGCAGCAAAGGTAGCATCCTTAAATTTCATGTTCCAATTTTACCTGCCAACAGAAAAATTACTACTACCACCTCCAGGAAATGATTGCCTATGTTCCAACCTTTCATCTTTGAAACCTAAGTGGCATGAACCACCATCATCAACACAATATTGCCTTGAAAGTTCTACAACAGCTCTAGTAGCTAGGCTTGCATGTTCTGCAAAATCAGCCGCTGCTTGAGCAACAGAGGTAGCATACTTAAATTTCATGTTCCAATTCTGCCTGCCAACAGAAAAATTACTACTACCACCTCCAGGAAATGATTGCCCATGTTCCAACCTTTCATCCTTGAATCCTAAGTGGCATGAACCACCATCATCAACTCAATATTGCCTTGAAAATTCTACAACAGCTCTTGCTGCTAGGCTTGCATGTTCTGCAAACTCAGCCGCTGCTTGAGCAGCAGAGGTAGCATCCTTAAATTTCATGTTCCAATTCTGCCTGCCAACAGATAAATTACCATTACCATCTCTAGGAAATGATTGCCCTTGTTCCAACCTTTCATCCTTGAAAGCTAAGTGGCATGAACCAGCATCATCAATACAATATTGCCTTGAAAGTTCTACAACAGCTCAGGCAGCTAGGCTTGCAAATTCTGCAAACTCAGCTGCTGCTTGAGCAGCAGAGGTAGCATCCTTAAATTTCATGTTCCAATTCTGCTTGCCAACAGAAAAATTACCATCTCAAGGAAATGATTTCCCATATTCCAACCTTTCATCCTTGAAACCTAAGTGGCATGAACCACCTTCATCAAAACAATATTGCCTTGAAAGTTCTACAACAGCTCTGGCAGCTAGGCCTGCATGTTCTGCAAACTCAGCCGCTGCTTGAGTAGCAGAGGTAGCATCCTTAAATTTCATGTTTCAATTCTACCTGCCAATAGAAAAATTACAATTACTATCTCCAGGAAATGATTAGGCAGGTTTCAACCTTTCATCTTTGAAACCTAAGTGGCATGAACCACCAAAATCAACACAATATTTCCTTGAAAGTTCTACAACAGCTCTGGCAGCTAGGCTTGCATGTTCTGCAAAATCAGCCGCTGCTTGAGAAACAGAGGTAGCATCCTTAAATTTCATGTTCCAATTCTGCCTGCCAACAGAAAAATTACTACTACCCCCTCCAGGAAATGATTGCCCATGTTCCAACCTTTCATCCTTGAAACCTAAGTGGCATGAACTACCATCATCAACATAATATTGCATTGAAACTTCTACAACAGTTATGGCAGCTAGGCTTGCATGTTCTGCAAACTCAGTCGCTGCTTGAGCAGCAGAGGTAGCATCCTTAAATTTCATGTTCCAATTCTACCTGCCAACAGAAAAATTACCATTACCATCTCCAGGAAATGATTGCCCTTGTTCCAACCTTTCAACCTTGAAACCTAAGTGGCATGAACCACCATCATCAACACAATATTGCCTTTAAAGTTCTACAACAGCTTTTGCAGATAGGCTTGCATGTTCTGCAAACTTAGCCATTGCTTAAGCAGTAGAGGTAGCATCATAAATTTCATGTTCCAATTCTGCCTGCCAATAGAAAAATTACCATTACCATCTCCAGGAAATGATTGCCCATGTTCCAATCTTTCATCCTTGAAATCTAAGTGGCATGAACCAGCATCATCAACACAATATTTCCTTGAAAGTTCTACAACATCTCTAGAAGCTAGGCTTGCATATTCTGCAAACTCAGCTGTTGCTTGAGCAGCAGAGGTAGCATCCTTAAATTTCATGTTCCAATTCTGCTTGCCAACAGAAAAATTACCATCTCCAGGAAATGATTGTCCATGTTCAAACCTTTCATCCTTGAAACCTAAGTGGCATGAACCACCATCATCAACACAATATTGCCTTGAAAGTTCTACAAAAGCTCTGGCAGTTAGGCCTGCATGTTCTGCAAACTCTGCCGCTGCTTGAGCAGCAGAGGTAGTATCCTTAAATTTCATGTTCCAATTCTACCTGCCATCAGAAAAATTACAATTACCATCTCCAGGAAATGATTGCCCATGTTCCAACATTTCATCTTTGAAACCTATGTGGCATGAACCACCATCATCAACACAATATTGCCTTGAAAGTTCTACAACAGCTCTGGCAGCTAGGCATGCATGTTCTGCCAAATCAACCGCTACTTGAGCAACAGAGGTAGCATCCTTAAATTTCATGTTCCAATTCTTCCTGCCAACAGAACAATTACTACTACCATCTCCAGGAAATGATTGCCCATGTTCCAACCTTTCATCATTTAAACTACCATCATCAACATAATATTGCCTTGAAAGTTCTACAACAGCTCTGGCAGCTAGGCTTGCATGTTCTGCAAACTCAGTTGTTGCTTGAGCAGCAGAGGTAGCATCCTTAAATTTCATGTTCCAATTCTACCTGCCAACAGAAAAATTACAATTACTATCTCCAGGAAATGATTGGGCATGTTCCAACCTTTCATCTTTGAAACCTAAGTGGCATGAACCACCATCATCAACATAATATTGCCTTGAAAGTTCTAGAACAGCTCTGGCAGCTAGGCTTGCATGTTCTGCAAAATCAGCCACTACTTGAGCAACAGAGGTAGCATCCTTAAATTTCATGTACCAATTCTGCCTGCCAACAGAAAAATTACTACTACCACCTCCAGGAAATGATTACCCATGTTCCAACCTTTCATCCTTGAAACCTAAGTGGCATGAACTACCATCATCAACATAATATTGCCTTGAAACTTCTACAACAGCTCTGGCAGCTAGGCTTGCATGTTCTGCAAACTCAGCCGCTGCTTGAGCAGCAGAGGTAGCATCCTTAAATTTCATGTTCCAATTCTACCTGCCAACAGAAAAATTACCATTACCATCTCCAGGAAATGATTGCCCATGTTCCAACCTTTCAACCTTGAAACCTAAGTGGCGTGAACCACCATCATCAAGAAAATATTGCCTTGAAAGTTTTACAACAGCCTTGGCAGATAGGCTTGCATGTTCTGCAAACTCAGCCGTTGCTTGAGCAGCAGAAGTGGCATCATAAATTTCATGTTCCAATTCTGCCTGCCAATAGAAAAATTACCATTACCATCTCCAGGAAATGATTGCCCATGTTCCAATCTTTCATCCTTGAAATCTAAGTGGCATGAACCAGCATCATCAACACAATATTGCCTTGAAAGTTCTACAACAGCTCTAGAAGCTAGGCTTGCATATTCTGCAAACTCAGCTGTTGCTTGAGCAGCAGAGGTAGCATCCTTAAATTTCATGTTCCAATTCTGCTTGCCAACAGAAAAATTACCATCTCCAGGAAATGATTGTCCATGTTCAAACCTTTCATCCTTGAAACCTAAGTGGCATGAACCACCATCATCAACACAATATTGCCTTGAAAGTTCTACAAAAGCTCTGGCAGTTAGGCCTGCATGTTCTGCAAACTCTGCCGCTGCTTGAGCAGCAGAGGTAGTATCCTTAAATTTCATGTTCCAATTCTACCTGCCATCAGAAAAATTACAATTACCATCTCCAGGAAATGATTGCCCATGTTCCAACATTTCATCTTTGAAACCTATGTGGCATGAACCACCATCATCAACACAATATTGCCTTGAAAGTTCTACAACAGCTCTGGAAGCTAGGCATGCATGTTCTGCAAAATCAACCGCTACTTGAGCAACAGAGGTAGCATCCTTAAATTTCATGTTCCAATTCTTCCTGCCAACAGAACAATTACTACTACCATCTCCAGGAAATGATTGCCCATGTTCCAACCTTTCATCCTTTAAACTACCATCATCAACATAATATTGCCTTGAAAGTTCTACAACAGCTCTGGCAGCTAGGCTTGCATGTTCTGCAAACTCAGTTGTTGCTTGAGCAGCAGAGGTAGCATCCTTAAATTTCATGTTCCAATTCTACCTGCCAACAGAAAAATTACAATTACTATCTCCAGGAAATGATTGGGCATGTTCCAACCTTTCATCTTTGAAACCTAAGTGGCATGAACCACCATCATCAACACAATATTGCCTTGAAAGTTCTAGAACAGCTCTGGCAGCTAGGCTTGCATGTTCTGCAAAATCAGCCACTACTTGAGCAACAGAGGTAGCATCCTTAAATTTCATGTACCAATTCTGCCTGCCAACAGAAAAATTACTACTACCACCTCCAGGAAATGATTGCCCATGTTCCAACCTTTCATCCTTGAAACCTAAGTGGCATGAACTACCATCATCAACATAATATTGCCTTGAAACTTCTACAACAGCTCTGGCTTGCATGTTCTGCAAACTCAGCCGCTGCTTGAGCAGCAGAGGTAGCATCCTTAAATTTCATGTTCCAATTCTACCTGCCAACAGAAAAATTACCATTACCATCTCCAGGAAATGATTGCCCATGTTCCAACCTTTCAACCTTGAAACCTAAGTGGCGTGAACCACCATCATCAAGAAAATATTGCCTTGAAAGTTTTACAACAGCCTTGGCAGATAGGCTTGCATGTTCTGCAAACTCAGCCGTTGCTTGAGCAGCAGAAGTGGCATCATAAATTTCATGTTCCAATTCTGCCTGCCAATAGAAAAATTACCATTACCATCTCCAGGAAATGATTGCCCATGTTCCAACCTTTCATCCTAGAAACCTAAGTGGCATGAACCACCATCATCAACACAATATTGCCTTGAAAGTTCTACAACAGCTATGGCAGCTAGGCCACCATGTTCTGCAAACTCAGCCGCTGCTTGAGCAGCAGAGGTAGCTTCCTTAAATTTCATGTTCTAATTCTGCATGCCAATAGAAAATTTACCATCTTCAGGAAATGATTGCCTAACATTTCATCCTTGAAACCTAAGTGGCATGAACCAGCATCATCAACATAATATTGCATTAAAAGTTCTACTATATCTCTGGCAACTAGGCTTGCATGTTCTGCAAACTCAGTTGTTGCTTGAGCAGTAGAGGTAGCATCCTTAAATTTCATGTTCCAATTCTACCTGCCAACAGAAAAATTACAATTACTATCTCCAGGAAATGATTGGGCATGTTCCAACCTTTCATCTTTGAAACCTAAGTGGCATGAACCACCATCATCAACACAATATTGCCTTGAAAGTTCTAGAACAGCTCTGGTAGCTAGGCTTGCATGTTCTGCAAAATCAGCCACTGCTTGAGCACCAGAGGTAGCATCCTTAAATTTCATGTTCCAATTCTGCCTGCCAACAGAAAAATTACTACTACCACCTCCAGGAAATGATTGCCCATGTTCCAACCTTTCATCCTTGAAACCTAAGTGGCATGAACCACCATCATCAAGACAATATTGCCTTGAAAGTTCTACAACAGCTATGGCAGATAGGCTTGCATGTTCTGCAAACTCAGCCGTTGCTTGAGCAGCAGAAGTAGCATCATAAATTTCATGTTCCAATTCTGCCTGCCAACAGAAAAATTACCATCTCCAGGAAATGATTGCCCATGTTCCAACCTTTCATCCTTGAAACCTAAGTGGCATGAACCACTATCATCAACACAATATTGCCTTGAAAGTTCTACAACAGATCTGGCAGTTAGGCCTGCATGTTCTGAAAACTCTGCCGCTGCTTGAGCAGCAGAGGTAGTATCCTTAAATTTCATGTTCCAATTCAACCTGCCAACAGAAAAATTATAATTACCATCTCCAGGAAATGATTGCCCATGTTCCAACCTTTCATCCTTGAAACCTAAGTGGCATGAACTACCATCATCAACATAATATTGCCTTGAAACTTCTACAACAGCTCTGGCATCTAGGCTTGCATGTTCTGCAAACTCAGTCGCTGCTTGAGCAGCAGAGGTAGCATCCTTAAATTTCATGTTCCAATTCTACCTGCCAACCGAAAAATTACCATTACCATCTCCAGGAAATGATTGCCCATGTTCCAACCTTTCAACGTTGAAACCTAAGTGGCATGAACCACCATCATCAACACAATATTTCCTTGAAACATCTACAACAGCTTTGGCAGATAGGCTTGCATGTTCTGCAAACTCAGCCGTTGCTTGAGCAGCAGAGGTAGCATCATAAATTTCATGTTCCAATTCTGCCTGCCAATAGAAAAATTACCATTACCATCTCTAGGAAATGATTGCCCATGTTCCAATCTTTCATCCTTGAAATCTAAGTGGCATGAACCAGCATCATCAACACAATATTGCCTTGAAAGTTCTACAACAGCTCTAGCAGCTAGGCTTGCATATTCTGCAAACTCAGCTGCTTGAGCAGCAGAGGTAGCATCCTTAAATTTCATGTTCCAATTCTGCTTGCCAACAGAAAAATTACCATCTCCAGGAAATGATTGCCCATGTTCCAACCTTTCATCCTTGAAACCTAAGTGGCATGAACCACCATCATCAACACAATATTGCCTTGAAAGTTCTACAACAGCTCTGGCAGTTAGGCCTGCATGTTCTGAAAACTCTGCCGCTGCTTGAGCAGCAGAGGTAGTATACTTAAATTTCATGTTCCAATTCTACCTGCCAACAGAAAAATTACAATTACCATCTCCAGGAAATGATTGCCCATGTTCCAACATTACATCTTTGAAACCTAAGTGGCATGAACCACCATCATCAACACAATATTGCCTTGAAAGTTCTACAACAGCTCTGGCAGCTAGGCATGCATGTTCTCCAAAATCAACCGCTATTTGAGCAACAGAGGTAGCATCCTTAAATTTCATGTTCCAATTCTGCCTGCCAACAGAAAAATTACTACTACCATCTCCAGGAAATGATTGCCCATGTTCCAACCTTTCATCCTTGAAACCTAAGTGGCATGAACTACCATCATCAACATAATATTGCCTTGAAAGTTCTACAACACCTCTGGCAGCTTGGGTTGCATTTACTGCAAACTCAGCCGCTGTTTGAGCTGTAGAGGTAGCATCCTTAAATTTCATGTTCCAATTCTATCTTCCAACAGAAAAATTACCATTACCATCTCCAGGAAATGATTGCCCATGTTCCAACCTTTTATCCTTGAACACTAAGTGGCATGAACTACCATCATCAACACAATATTGCCTTGAAAGTTCTACAACAGCTCTGGTAGCTAGGCTTGCATGTTCTGCAAATTCATTCGCTACTTGAGCAGCAGAGGTAGCATCCTTAAATTTCATGTTCCAATTCTGCCTGCCAATAGAAAAATTACCAATACCATCTCCAGGAAATGATTGCCCATGTTCCAACCTTTCATCCTTGAAACCTAAGTCGCATGAACCTCCACCATCAACACAATATTGCGTTGAAAGTTCTACAACAGCTCTGGCAGCTAGGCTTGGATATTTTTCAAACTCAACCGCTACTTGAGCAGCAGAGGTAGCATCCTTAAATTTCATGTTCCATTTGTGCATGCCAATAGAAAAATGACTACTACCACCTCCAAGAAATGATTGCCCATGTTCCAACCTTTCATCCTTGAAACCTAAGTGGCATGAACTACCATCATCAACATAATATTGCCTTGAAACTTCTACAACAGCTCTGGCATCTAGGATTGCATGTTCTGCAAACTCAGCCGCTGCTTGAGCAGCAGAGGTAGCATCCTTAAATTTCATGTTCCAATTCTACCTGCCAATAGAAAAATTACCATTACCATCTCCAGGAAATGATTGCCCATGTTCCAACCTTTCAACCTTGAAACCTAAGTGGCATGAACCACCATCATCAACACAATATTTCCTTGAAAGATCTACAACAGCTTTGGCAGATAGGCTTGCATGTTCTGCAAACTCAGCCGTTGCTTGAGCAGCAGAGGTAGCATCATAAATTTCATGTTCCAATTCTGCCTGCCAATAGAAAAATTACCATTACCATCTCTAGGAAATGATTGCCCATGTTCAAATCTTTCATCCTTGAAATCTAAGTGGCATGAACCAGCATCATCAACACAATATTGCCTTGAAAGTTCTACAACAGCTCTAGCAGCTAGGCTTGCATATTCTGCAAACTTAGCTGTAGCTTGAGCAGCAGAGGAAGCATCCTTAAATTTCATGTTCCAATTCTGCTTGCCAACAGAAAAATTACCATCTCCAGGAAATGATTGCCCATGTTCCAACCTTTCATCCTTGAAACCTAAGTGGCATGAACCACCATCATCAACACAATATTGCCTTGAAAGTTCTACAACAGCTCTGGCAGTTAGGCCTGCATGTTCTGAAAACTCTGCCGCTGCTTGAGCAGCAGAGGTAGTATACTTAAATTTCATGTTCCAATTCTACCTGCCAACAGAAAAATTACAATTACCATCTCCAGGAAATGATTGCCCATGTTCCAACATTTCATCTTTGAAACCAAAGTGGCATGAACCACCATCATCAACACAATATTGCCTTGAAAGTTCTACAATAGCTCTGGCAGCTAGGCATGCATGTTCTCCAAAATCAACCGCTATTTGAGCAACAGAGGTAGCATCCTTAAATTTCATGTTCCAATTCTGCCTGCCAACAGAAAAATTACTACTACCATCTCCAGGAAATGATTGCCCATGTTCCAACCTTTCATCCTTGAAACCTAAGTGGCATGAACTACCATCATCAACATAATATTGCCTTGAAAGTTCTACAACACCTCTGGCAGCTTGGGTTGCATTTACTGCAAACTCAGCCGCTGTTTGAGCTGTAGAGGTAGCATCCTTAAATTTCATGTTCCAATTCTATCTTCCAACAGAAAAATTACCATTACCATCTCCAGGAAATGATTGCCCATGTTCCAACCTTTTATCCTTGAACACTAAGTGGCATGAACTACCATCATCAACACAATATTGCCTTGAAAGTTCTACAACAGCTCTGGTAGCTAGGCTTGCATGTTCTGCAAATTCATTCGCTACTTGAGCAGCAGAGGTAGCATCCTTAAATTTCATGTTCCAATTCTGCCTGCCAATAGAAAAATTACCAATACCATCTCCAGGAAATGATTGCCCATGTTCCAACCTTTCATCCTTGAAACCTAAGTCGCATGAACCTCCACCATCAACACAATATTGCGTTGAAAGTTCTACAACAGCTCTGGCAGCTAGGCTTGGATATTTTTCAAACTCAACCGCTACTTGAGCAGCAGAGGTAGCATCCTTAAATTTCATGTTCCATTTGTGCATGCCAATAGAAAAATGACTACTACCACCTCCAAGAAATGATTGCCCATGTTCCAACCTTTCATCCTTGAAACCTAAGTGGCATGAACTACCATCATCAACATAATATTGCCTTGAAACTTCTACAACAGCTCTGGCATCTAGGATTGCATGTTCTGCAAACTCAGCCGCTGCTTGAGCAGCAGAGGTAACATCCTTTAATTTCATGTTCCAATTCTACCTGCCAATAGAAAAATTACCATTACCATCTCCAGGAAATGATTGCCCATGTTCCAACCTTTCAACCTTGAAACCTAAGTGGCATGAACCACCATCATCAACACAATATTTCCTTGAAATATCTACAACAGCTTTGGCAGATAGGCTTGCATGTTCTGCAAACTCAGCCGTTGCTTGAGCAGCAGAGGTAGCATCATAAATTTCATGTTCCAATTCTGCCTGCCAATAGAAAAATTACCATTACCATCTCTAGGAAATGATTGCCCATTTTCAAATCTTTCATCCTTGAAATCTAAGTGGCATGAACCAGCATCATCAACACAATATTGCCTTGAAAGTTCTACAACAGCTCTAGCAGCTAGGCTTGCATATTCTGCAAACTTAGCTGTAGCTTGAGCAGCAGAGGAAGCATCCTTAAATTTCATGTTCCAATTCTGCTTGCCAACAGAAAAATTACCATCTCCAGGAAATGATTGCCCATGTTCCAACCTTTCATCCTTGAAACCTAAGTGGCATGAACCACCATCATCAACACAATATTGCCTTGAAAGTTCTACAACAGCTCTGGCAGTTAGGCCTGCATGTTCTGAAAACTCTGCCGCTGCTTGAGCAGCAGAGGTAGTATACTTAAATTTCATGTTCCAATTCTACCTGCCAACAGAAAAATTACAATTACCATCTCCAGGAAATGATTGCCCATGTTCCAACATTTCATCTTTGAAACCAAAGTGGCATGAACCACCATCATCAACACAATATTGCCTTGAAAGTTCTACAATAGCTCTGGCAGCTAGGCATGCATGTTCTCCAAAATCAACCGCTATTTGAGCAACAGAGGTAGCATCCTTAAATTTCATGTTCCAATTCTGCCTGCCAACAGAAAAATTACTACTACCATCTCCAGGAAATGATTGCCCATGTTCCAACCTTTCATCCTTGAAACATAAGTGGCATGAACTACCATCATCAACATAATATTGCCTTGAAAGTTCTACAACACCTCTGGCAGCTTGGGTTGCATTTACTGCAAACTCAGCCGCTGTTTGAGCTGTAGAGGTAGCATCCTTAAATTTCATGTTCCAATTCTATCTTCCAACAGAAAAATTACCATTACCATCTCCAGGAAATGATTGCCCATGTTCCAACCTTTTATCCTTGAACACTAAGTGGCATGAACTACCATCATCAACACAATATTGCCTTGAAAGTTCTACAACAGCTCTGGTAGCTAGGCTTGCATGTTCTGCAAATTCATTCGCTACTTGAGCAGCAGAGGTAGCATCCTTAAATTTCATGTTCCAATTCTGCCTGCCAATAGAAAAATTACCAATACCATCTCCAGGAAATGATTGCCCATGTTCCAACCTTTCATCCTTGAAACCTAAGTCGCATGAACTTCCACCATCAACACAATATTGCGTTGAAAGTTCTACAACAGCTCTGGCAGCTAGGCTTGGATATTTTTCAAACTCAACCGCTACTTGAGCAGCAGAGGTAGCATCCTTAAATTTCATGTTCCATTTGTGCATGCCAATAGAAAAATGACTACTACCACCTCCAAGAAATGATTGCCCATGTTCCAACCTTTCATCCTTGAAACCTTAGTGGCATGAACTACCATCATCAACATAATATTGCCTTGAAACTTCTACAACAGCTCTGGCATCTAGGATTGCATGTTCTGCAAACTCAGCCGCTGCTTGAGCAGCAGAGGTAGCATCCTTTAATTTCATGTTCCAATTCTACCTGCCAATAGAAAAATTACCATTACCATCTCCAGGAAATGATTGCCCATGTTCCAACCTTTCAACCTTGAAACCTAAGTGGCATGAACCACCATCATCAACACAATATTTCCTTGAAATATCTACAACAGCTTTGGCAGATAGGCTTGCATGTTCTGCAAACTCAGCCGTTGCTTGAGCAGCAGAGGTAGCATCATAAATTTCATGTTCCAATTCTGCCTGCCAATAGAAAAATTACCATTACCATCTCTAGGAAATGATTGCCCATTTTCAAATCTTTCATCCTTGAAATCTAAGTGGCATGAACCAGCATCATCAACACAATATTGCCTTGAAAGTTCTACAACAGCTCTAGCAGCTAGGCTTGCATATTCTGCAAACTTAGCTGTAGCTTGAGCAGCAGAGGAAGCATCCTTAAATTTCATGTTCCAATTCTGCTTGCCAACAGAAAAATTACCATCTCCAGGAAATGATTGCCCATGTTCCAACCTTTCATCCTTGAAACCTAAGTGGCATGAACCACCATCATCAACACAATATTGCCTTGAAAGTTCTACAACAGCTCTGGCAGTTAGGCCTGCATGTTCTGAAAACTCTGCCGCTGCTTGAGCAGCAGAGGTAGTATACTTAAATTTCATGTTCCAATTCTACCTGCCAACAGAAAAATTACAATTACCATCTCCAGGAAATGATTGCCCATGTTCCAACATTTCATCTTTGAAACCAAAGTGGCATGAACCACCATCATCAACACAATATTGCCTTGAAAGTTCTACAATAGCTCTGGCAGCTAGGCATGCATGTTCTCCAAAATCAACCGCTATTTGAGCAACAGAGGTAGCATCCTTAAATTTCATGTTCCAATTCTGCCTGCCAACAGAAAAATTACTACTACCATCTCCAGGAAATGATTGCCCATGTTCCAACCTTTCATCCTTGAAACATAAGTGGCATGAACTACCATCATCAACATAATATTGCCTTGAAAGTTCTACAACACCTCTGGCAGCTTGGGTTGCATTTTCTGCAAACTCAGCCGTTGTTTGAGCTGCAGAGGTAGCATCCTTAAATTTCATGTTCCAATTCTACCTTCCAACAGAAAAATTACCATTACCATCTCCAGGAAATGATTGCCCATGTTCCTAAATTTCATCCTTGAAACCTAAGTGGAATGAACAACCATCATCAACACAATATTGCCTTGAAAGTTCTATAACAGCTCTGGCAGCTAGGCCTGCATGTTCTAAAAACTCAGCCGCTGCTAGAGCAGCAGAGGTAGCATCCTTAAATTTCATGTTCCAATTCTGCCTGCCAATAGAAAAATTACAATTACTATCTCCAGGAAATGATTGGGCATGTTCCAACCTTTCATCTTTGAAACCTAAGTGGCATGAACCACAATCATCAACATAATATTGCCTTGAAAGTTCTACAACAGCTCTGGCAGCTAGGCTTGCATGTTCTGCAAAATCAGCCGCTGCTTGAGCAACAGAGGAAGCATCCTTAAATTTCATGTTCCAATTCTGCCTGCCAACAGAAAAATTACTACTACCACCTCCAGGAAATGATTGCCCATGTTCCAACCTTTCATCCTTGAAACCAGAGTGGCATAATCTACCATCATCAACATAATATTGCCTTAAAACTTCTACAACAGCTCTGGCAGCTAGGCTTGCATGTTCTGCAAACTCAGCCGCTGCTTGAGCAGCGGAGGTAGCATCCTTAAATTTCATGTTCCAATTCTACCTGCCAACAGAAAAATTACCATTACCATCTCCAGGAAATGATTGCCCATGTTCCAACCTTTTATCTTTGAAACCTACGTGGCATGAACCATCATCATCAACACAATATTGACTTGAATGTTATGCAAACATAGCCGCTGCTTGAGTAGCAGAGGTAGCATCCTTAAATTTCATGTTCCAATTCTACCTGCCAACAGAAAAATTACAATGACCATCTCCAGGAAATGATTGCCCATGTTCCAACATTTCATCTTTGAAACCTAAGTGTCATGAACCACCATCATCAACACAATATTGCCTTGAAAGTTCTACAACAGCTTCTGGCAGCTAGGTATGCATGTTCTGCAAAATCAGCCGCTGCTTGAGCAACTGATGTAGCATCCTTAAATTTCATGTTCCAATTCTGCCTGCCAACAGAAAAATTACTACTACCACTTCCAGGAAATGATTGCCCATGTTCCAACCTTTCATCCTTGAAACCTAAGTGGCACGAACTACCATCATCAACATAATATTGCCTTGAAAGTTCTACAACAGCTCTGGCAGCTAGGCTTGCATGTTCTGCAAACTCAGCCGCTATTTGAGCAGTAGAGGTAGCATCCTTAAATTTCATGTTCCAATTCTACCTGCCAACAGAAAAATTACCATTACCATCTCCAGGAAATGATTGCCCATGTTCTTAAATTTCAACCTTGAAACCTAAGTGGCATGAACCACCATCATCAACACAATATTGCCTTGAAAGTTCTACAACAGCTCTGGCAGCTAGGCCACCATGTTCTGCAAACTCAGCCGCTGCTTGAGCAGCAGAGGTAGCTTCCTTAAATTTCATGTTCTAATTCTGCATGCCAATAGAAAATTTACCATCTTCAGGAAATGATTGCCCAATATTTCATCCTTGAAACCTAAGTGGCATGAACCACCATCATCAACATAATATTGCATTGAAAGTTCTACTATATCTCTGGCAGCTAGGCTTGCATGTTCTGCAAACTCAGTCGCTGCTCGAGCAGCAGAGGTAGCATCCTTAAATTTCATGTTCCAATTCTGCCTGCGAACAGAAATATTACCATTACCATCTCTAGGAAATGATTGCCCATGTTCCAACCTTTCATCCTTGAAACCTAAGTGGAATGAACCACCATCATCAACACAATATTTCCTTGAAAGTTCTACAACAGCACTGGCAGCTAGGCCTGCATGTTCTACAAACTCAGCCGCTGCTAGAGCAGCAGAGGTAGCATCCTTAAATTTCATGTTCCAATTCTACCTGCCAACAGAAAAATTACAATTACTATCTCCAGGAAATGATTGGGCATGTTCCAACCTTTCATCTTTGAAACCTAAGTGGCATGAACCACCATCATCAACACAATATTGCCTTGAAAGTTCTACGACAGCTCTGGCAGCTAGGCTTGCATGTTCTGCAAAATCAGCCGCTGTTTGAGCAACAGAGGTAGCATCCTTAAATTTCATGTTCCAATTCTGCCTGCCAACAGAAAAATTACTACTAACATCTCCAGGAAATGATTGCCCATGTTCCTAAATTTCAACCTTGAAACCTAAGTGTTATGAACCACCATTATCAACACAATAATGCCTTGAAAGTTCTACAACAGCTCTGACAGCTAGGCCACCATGTTCTGCAAACTAAGCCGCTGCTTGAGCAGCAGAGGTACCTTCCTTAAATTTCATGTTCTAATTCTGCATGCCAATAGAAAATTTACCATCTTCAGGAAATGATTGCCCAACATTTCATCCTTGAAACCTAAGTGGCATGAACCACCATCATCAACATAATATTGCATTGAAAGTTCTACTATATCTCTGGCAGCTAGGCTTGCATGTTCTGCAAATTCAGTCGCTGCTAGAGCAGCAGAGGTAGCATCCTTAAATTTCATGTTCCAATTCTGCCTGCGAACAGAAATATTACCATTACCATCTCTAGGAAATATTACCATTACCATTATCATCAACACAATATTTCCTTGAAAGATCTACAATAGCTTTGGCAGCTAGGCTTGCATGTTCTGCAAACTCAGCCCCTACTTGAGCAACAGAGGTACCATCCTTAAATTTCATGTTCTAATTGTGCTTGCCAACAGAAAAATTACCATCTCCAGGAAATGATTGCCCAACCTTTCATCCTTGAAACCTAAGTGGCATTAACCACCATCATCAACACAATATTGCCTTTAAAGTTCTACAGCAGATCTGGCAACTAAGCTTGAATGTTATGCAAAGTCATCCTCTAGTTGAGCAGCAGAGGTAGCATCCTTAAATTTCATGTTCCAATTATGCGTGCCAAAAGAAACAATTACCATTACCATCTCCAAGAAATGATTGTCCATGTTCCAACCTTTCATCCTTGAAACCTAAGTGGCATGAACCACCATCATCAATACAATATTGCCTTGAAAGTTCTAAAATAGCTCTAGCAGCTAGGCCTGCATGTTCTGTAAACTCAGCCGCTGCTTAAGCAGCAGAGGTAGCATCCTTAAATTTCATGTTCCAATTCTGCCTGCCAACAGAAAAATTACCATTACCATCTGTAGGAAATGATTGCCCATGTTCCAACCTTTCATCCTTGAAACCTAAGTTGCATGAACCACCATCATCAACACAAATATTGCCTTGAAAGTTCTATAATAGCTCTGGCAACTAGGCTTGCATGTTCTGCAGACTCAGCCGCTGCTTCAGCAGCAGAGGTAGCATCCTTAAAATTCATGTTCCTATTCTGCCTGCCAACAGAAAAATTACCATTACCATCTCCAGGAAATGATTGCCAATGTTCCAACCTTTCATCCTTGAAACCTAAGTGGCATGAACCATCATTATCAATACACTATTGCCTTTAAAGTTATTCAATAGCTCTGGCAGCTAGGCTTGCATGTTCTACAAACTCAGCCGCTGCTTGAGCAGCAGAGGTTGCATCCTTAAATTTTATGTTCCAATTTTGCCTGCCAACAGAAAAAATTACTATATCCATGAAATGATTGCCCATGTTCCAACCTTTCATCCTTGAAACCTAAGTGTCATGAACCACCATCATCAACACAATATTGCATTGAAAGTTCTACAACAGCTCTGGCAGCTAGGCCTGCATGTTCTGTAAACTCAGTCGCTGCTTGAGCGGTAGAGGTGGCATCCTTTAATTTCATGTTCCAATTCTGCTTGCCTACAGAAAAATTACTATATCCATGAAATGATTGCCCCTGTTCCAACCTTTCATCCTTGAAACCTAAGTGGCATGAACCACCATCATCAACACAATATTGCCTTGAAAGTTCTACAACTGCTCTGGCAGCTAGGCCTGCATGTTCTGAAAAATCAGTCGCTGCTTGAGCAACATAGGTTGCATCCTTAAATTTCATGTTCCAATTCATCCTACCAACAGAAAAATTACAATTACCATCTCTAGGAAATGATTGCCCATGTTCCAACCTTTCATCTTTGAAACCTAAGTGGCATGAACAACCATCATCAACACAATATTTCCTTGAAAGTTCTACAACAACTCTGGCAGCTAGGATTGCATGTTCTGAAAAATCAGTCGCTGCTTGAGCAAAATAGGTAGCATCCTTAAATTTCATGTTCCAATTCAGCCTGCCAACAGAAAAATTACTACTACCACTTCCAGGAAATGATTGCCCATGTTCCAACCTTTCATCCTTGAAACCTAAGTGGCATGAACTACCATCATCAACATAATATTGCCTTGAAAGTTCTACAACAACTCTGGCAGCTAGGCTTGCATATTCTGTAAACTCAACTTCTGCTTGAGCAGCAGAGGTAGCATCCTTAAATTTCATGTTCCAATACTACCTGCCAACAGAAATATTAACATGACCATCTCCAGGAAATGTTTGCCCATGTTCCAACCTTTCATCCTTGAAACCTAAGTGGCATGAACCACCATCATCAACACAATATTGCCTTGAAAATTCTACAACAGCTCTGGCAACTAGGCCTGCATGTTCTGCAAACTCAGCCGCTGCTAGAGCAGTAGAGGTAGCATCCTTAAATTTCATGTTCCAATTCTACCTGCCAACAGAAAAATTACAATTACCATCTCTAGAAAATGATTGCCCATGTTCGAACCTTTCATCTTTGAACCCTAAGTGGCATGAACAACCATCATCAACACAATATTGCCTTGAAAGTTCTACAACAGCTCTGGCAGCTAGGATTGCATGTTCTGAAAAATCAGTCGCTGCTTGAGCAACATAGGTAGCATCCTTAAATTTCATGTTCCAATTCTGCCTGCCAACAGAAAAATTACTACTACCACTTCCAGGAAATGATTGCCCATGTTGCAACCTTTCATCCTTGAAACCTAAGTATCATGAACTACCATCATCAACATAATATTGCCTTGAAAGTTCTACAACAACTCTGGAAGCTAGGCTTGCGTATTCTGTAAACTCAGCTGCTGCTTGAGCAGCAGAGGTAGAATCTTAAATTTCATGTTCCAATTCTACCTGCCAACAGAAAAATTAACATTACCATCTCCAAGAAATGTTTGCCCATGTTCCAACCTTTCATCCTTGAAACCTAAGTGGCATGAACCACTATCACCAACACAATATTACCTTAAAAGTTCTACAACAGCTCTGGCAGCTAGTCTTGGATGTTCTGCAAACACAGCCGCTACTTGAGCTGCAGAGGTAGCATCCTTAAATTTCATGTTCCAATTCTGCGTGCCAATAGAAAAATTACCATTACCATCTCAAGGAAATGATTGCCCATAGTCCAACCTTTCATCCTTGAAACCTAAGTAGCATGAACCACCATCATCAACACAATATTGCCTTGAAAGTTCTACAACATCTCTGGCATCTAGGCCTGCATGTTCTGCAAACTCAGCTGCTGCTTGAGAAACAGAGGTAGCATCCTTAAATTTCATGTTCCAATTCTACCTGCAGATAGAAAAATTACAATTACCATCTCCAGGAAATGATTGCCCATGTTCCAACCTTTCATCTTTGAAACCTAAGTGGCATGAAACACCATCATGAACACAATATTTTCTTGAAAGTTCTACAAAACCTCTGGCAGCTAGGCTTCAATGTTCTGAAAAATCAGTCGCTGCTTGAGCAGCAGAGGTAGCATCCTAAAATTTCATGTTCCAATTTTGCCTGCCAAAAGAAATATTACTACTACCACCTCCAGGAAATGATTGCCCATGTTACAACCTTTCATCCTTGAAACCTAAGTGGCATGAACCACCATTATCAACACAATATTGCCTTGAAAGTTCTACAACAGCTATGGCAGCTAGGCTTGCATGTTTTGCAAACTCAGCCGCTACTTGAGCGGCAGAGGTAGCATCCTTAAATTTCATGTTCCAATTTTGCTTGGCAACAGAAAAATTACCATTACCATATCTAGGAAATGATTGCCCATGTTCTAGCCTTTCATCTTTTAAACCTAAGTGGCATGAATCACCATCATCAACACAATATTTCCTTGAAAGATCTACAACACCTCTGGCTGCTAGGCTTGCATGTTCTGCAAACTCAGCCCCTACTTGAGCAGCAGAGGTACCATCCTTAAATTTCATGTCCCAATTCTGCTTGCCAACAGAAAAATTACCATCTCCAGGAAATGATTGCCCAAGCTTTCATCCTTGAAACCTAAGTGGCATGAACCACCATCATCAACACAATATTGCCTTTAAAGTTCTACAACAGATATGGCAGCTAAGCTTGAATGTTATGCAAATTCAGCCTCTACTTGAGCAGCAGAGGTAGCATCCTTAAATTTCATGTTCCAATTATGCATGCCAAAAGAAACAATTACCATTACCATCTCCAGGAAAGGATTGTCCATGTTCCAACCTTTCATCCTTGAAACCTAAGTGGCATGAACCACCATCATCAACACAATATTGCCTTGAAAATTCTACAACAGCTCTGGCAGCTAGGCCTACATGTTCTGCAAACTCAGCCGATGCTTGAGCAGCAGAGGTAGCATCCTTAAATTTCATGTTCCAATTCTACCTGCCAACAGAAAAATTACAATTACCATCTCTAGAAAATGATTGCCCATGTTCGAACCTTTCATCTTTGAAACCTAAGTGGCATGAACAACCATCATCAACACAATATTGCCTTGAAAGTTCTACAACAGCTCTGGCAGCTAGGATTGCATGTTCTGAAAAATCAGTCGCTGCTTGAGCAACATAGGTAGCATCCTTAAATTTCATGTTCCAATTCTGCCTGCCAACAGAAAAATTACTACTACCACTTCCAGGAAATGATTGCCCATGTTCCAACCTTTCATCTTTGAACCCTAAGTGGCATGAACAACCATCATCAACACAATATTGCCTTGAAAGTTCTACAACAGCTCTGGCAGCTAGGATTGCATGTTCTGAAAAATCAGTCGCTGCTTGAGCAACATAGGTAGCATCCTTAAATTTCATGTTCCAATTCTGCCTGCCAACAGAAAAATTACTACTACCACTTCCAGGAAATGATTGCCCATGTTGCAACCTTTCATCCTTGAAACCTAATTATCATGAACTACCATCATCAACATAATATTGCCTTGAAAGTTCTACAACAACTCTGGCAGCTAGGCTTGCGTATTCTGTAAACTCAGCTGCTGCTTGAGCAACAGAGGTAGAATCTTAAATTTCATGTTCCAATTCTACCTGCCAACAGAAAAATTAACATTACCATCTCCAAGAAATGTTTGCCCATGTTCCAACCTTTCATCCTTGAAACCTAAGTGGCATGAACCACTATCATCAACACAATATTACCTTAAAAGTTCTACAACAGCTCTGGCAGCTAGTCTTGGATGTTCTGCAAACACAGCCGCTACTTGAGCTGCAGAGGTAGCATCCTTAAATTTCATGTTCCAATTCTGCGTGCCAATAGAAAAATTACCATTACCATCTCAAGGAAATGATTGCCCATAGTCCAACCTTTCATCCTTGAAACCTAAGTAGCATGAACCACCATCATCAACACAATATTGCCTTGAAAGTTCTACAACATCTCTGGCATCTAGGCCTGCATGTTCTGCAAACTCAGCTGCTGCTTGAGAAACAGAGGTAGCATCCTTAAATTTCATGTTCCAATTCTACCTGCAGATAGAAAAATTACAATTACCATCTCCAGGAAATGATTGCCCATGTTCCAACCTTTCATCTTTGAAACCTAAGTGGCATGAAACACCATCATGAACACAATATTTCCTTGAAAGTTCTACAAAACCTCTGGCAGCTAGGCTTCAATGTTCTGAAAAATCAGTCGCTGCTTGAGCAGCAGAGGTAGCATCCTAAAATTTCATGTTCCAATTTTGCCTGCCAAAAGAAATATTACTACTACCACCTCCAGGAAATGATTGCCCATGTTACAACCTTTCATCCTTGAAACCTAAGTGGCATGAACCACCATTATCAACACAATATTGCCTTGAAAGTTCTACAACAGCTATGGCAGCTAGGCTTGCATGTTTTGCAAACTCAGCCGCTACTTGAGCGGCAGAGGTAGCATCCTTAAATTTCATGTTCCAATTCTGCTTGGCAACAGAAAAATTACCATTACCATCTCTAGGAAATGATTGCCCATGTTCTAGCCTTTCATCTTTTAAACCTAAGTGGCATGAATCACCATCATCAACACAATATTTCCTTGAAAGATCTACAACAGCTCTGGCTGCTAGGCTTGCATGTTCTGCAAACTCAGCCCCTACTTGAGCAGCAGAGGTACCATCCTTAAATTTCATGTCCCAATTCTGCTTGTCAACAGAAAAATTACCATCTCTAGGAAATGATTGCCCAAGCTTTCATCCTTGAAACCTAAGTGGCATGAACCACCATCATCAACACAATATTGCCTTTAAAGTTCTACAACAGATATGGCAGCTAAGCTTGAATGTTATGCAAATTCAGCCTCTACTTGAGCAGCAGAGGTAGCATCCTTAAATTTCATGTTCCAATAATGCATGCCAAAAGAAACAATTACCATTACCATCTCCAGGAAAGGATTGTCCATGTTCCAACCTTTCATCCTTGAAACCTAAGTGGCATGAACCACCATCATCAACACAATATTGCCTTGAAAATTCTACAACAGCTCTGGCAGCTAGGCCTACATGTTCTGCAAACTCAGCCGATGCTTGAGCAGCAGAGGTAGCATCCTTAAATTTCATGTTCCAATTCTACCTGCCAACAGAAAAATTACAATTACCATCTCTAGAAAATGATTGCCCATGTTCGAACCTTTCATCTTTGAAACCTAAGTGGCATGAACAACCATCATCAACACAATATTGCCTTGAAAGTTCTACAACAGCTCTGGCAGCTAGGATTGCATGTTCTGAAAAATCAGTCGCTGCTTGAGCAACATAGGTAGCATCCTTAAATTTCATGTTCCAATTCTGCCTGCCAACAGAAAAATTACTACTACCACTTCCAGGAAATGATTGCCCATGTTCCAACCTTTCATCCTTGAAACCTAAGTGGCATGAACTACCATCATCAACATAATATTGCCTTGAAAGTTCTACAACAGCTCTGGCAGCTAGGATTGCATGTTCTGAAAAATCAGTCGCTGCTTGAGCAACATAGGTAGCATCCTTAAATTTCATGTTCCAATTCTGCCTGCCAACAGAAAAATTACTACTACCACTTCCAGGAAATGATTGCCCATGTTGCAACCTTTCATCCTTGAAACCTAAGTATCATGAACTACCATCATCAACATAATATTGCCTTGAAAGTTCTACAACAACTCTGGCAGCTAGGCTTGCGTATTCTGTAAACTCAGCTGCTGCTTGAGCAGCAGAGGTAGAATCTTAAATTTCATGTTCCAATTCTACCTGCCAACAGAAAAATTAACATTACCATCTCCAGGAAATGTTTGCCCATGTTCCAACCTTTCATCCTTGAAACCTAAGTGGCATGAACCACTATCATCAACACAATATTACCTTAAAAGTTCTACAACAGCTCTGGCAGCTAGTCTTGGATGTTCTGCAAACACAACCGCTACTTGAGCTGCAGAGGTAGCATCCTTAAATTTCATGTTCCAATTCTGCGTGCCAATAGAAAAATTACCATTACCATCTCAAGGAAATGATTGCCCATAGTCCAACCTTTCATCCTTGAAACCTAAGTAGCATGAACCACCATCATCAACACAATATTGCCTTGAAAGTTCTACAACATCTCTGGCATCTAGGCCTGCATGTTCTGCAAACTCAGCTGCTGCTTGAGAAACAGAGGTAGCATCCTTAAATTTCATGTTCCAATTCTACCTGCAGATAGAAAAATTACAATTACCATCTCTAGGAAATGATTGCCCATGTTCCAACCTTTCATCTTTGAAACCTAAGTGGCATGAAACACCATCTTGAACACAATATTTCCTTGAAAGTTCTACAAAACCTCTGGCAGCTAGGCTTCAATGTTCTGAAAAATCAGTCGCTGCTTGAGCAGCAGAGGTAGCATCCTAAAATTTCATGTTCCAATTTTGCCTGCCAAAAGAAATATTACTACTACCACCTCCAGGAAATGATTGCCCATGTTACAACCTTTCATCCTTGAAACCTAAGTGGCATGAACCACCATTATCAACACAATATTGCCTTGAAAGTTCTACAACAGCTATGGCAGCTAGGCTTGCATGTTTTGCAAACTCAGCCGCTACTTGAGCGGCAGAGGTAGCATCCTTAAATTTCATGTTCCAATTCTGCTTGGCAACAGAAAAATTACCATTACCATCTCTAGGAAATGATTGCCCATGTTCTAGCCTTTCATCTTTTAAACCTAAGTGGCATGAATCACCATCATCAACACAATATTTCCTTGAAAGATCTACAACAGCTCTGGCTGCTAGGCTTGCATGTTCTGCAAACTCAGCCCCTACTTGAGCAGCAGAGGTACCATCCTTAAATTTCATGTCCCAATTCTGCTTGTCAACAGAAAAATTACCATCTCTAGGAAATGATTGCCCAAGCTTTCATCCTTGAAACCTAAGTGGCATGAACCACCATCATCAACACAATATTGCCTTTAAAGTTCTACAACAGATATGGCAGCTAAGCTTGAATGTTATGCAAATTCAGCCTCTACTTGAGCAGCAGTGGTAGCATCCTTAAATTTCATGTTCCAATTATGCATGCCAAAAGAAACAATTACCATTACCATCTCCAGGAAAGGATTGTCCATGTTCCAACCTTTCATCCTTGAAACCTAAGTGGCATGAACCACCATCATCAACACAATATTGCCTTGAAAATTCTACAACAGCTCTGGCAGCTAGGCCTACATGTTCTGCAAACTCAGCCGATGCTTGAGCAGCAGAGGTAGCATCCTTAAATTTCATGTTCCAATTCTACCTGCCAACAGAAAAATTACAATTACCATCTCTAGAAAATGATTGCCCATGTTCGAACCTTTCATCTTTGAAACCTAAGTGGCATGAACAACCATCATCAACACAATATTGCCTTGAAAGTTCTACAACAGCTCTGGCAGCTAGGCTTGCATGTTCTGAAAAATCAGTCGCTGCTTGAGCAACATAGGTAGCATCCTTAAATTTCATGTTCCAATTCTGCCTGCCAACAGAAAAATTACTACTACCACTTCCAGGAAATGATTGCCCATGTTCCAACCTTTCATCCTTGAAACCTAAGTGGCATGAACTACCATCATCAACATAATATTGCCTTGAAAGTTCTACAACAGCTCTGGCAGCTAGGATTGCATGTTCTGAAAAATCAGTCGCTGCTTGAGCAACATAGGTAGCATCCTTAAATTTCATGTTCCAATTCTGCCTGCCAACAGAAAAATTACTACTACCACTTCCAGGAAATGATTGCCCATGTTGCAACCTTTCATCCTTGAAACCTAAGTATCATGAACTACCATCATCAACATAATATTGCCTTGAAAGTTCTACAACAACTCTGGCAGCTAGGCTTGCGTATTCTGTAAACTCAGCTGCTGCTTGAGCAGCAGAGGTAGAATCTTAAATTTCATGTTCCAATTCTACCTGCCAACAGAAAAATTAACATTACCATCTCCAGGAAATGTTTGCCCATGTTCCAACCTTTCATCCTTGAAACCTAAGTGGCATGAACCACTATCATCAACACAATATTACCTTAAAAGTTCTACAACAGCTCTGGCAGCTAGTCTTGGATGTTCTGCAAACACAACCGCTACTTGAGCTGCAGAGGTAGCATCCTTAAATTTCATGTTCCAATTCTGCGTGCCAATAGAAAAATTACCATTACCATCTCAAGGAAATGATTGCCCATAGTCCAACCTTTCATCCTTGAAACCTAAGTAGCATGAACCACCATCATCAACACAATATTGCCTTGAAAGTTCTACAACATCTCTGGCATCTAGGCCTGCATGTTCTGCAAACTCAGCTGCTGCTTGAGAAACAGAGGTAGCATCCTTAAATTTCATATTCCAATTCTACCTGCAGATAGAAAAATTACAATTACCATCTCCAGGAAATGATTGCCCAAGTTCCAACCTTTCATCTTTGAAACCTAAGTGGCATGAAACACCATCTTGAACACAATATTTCCTTGAAAGTTCTACAAAACCTCTGGCAGCTAGGCTTCAATGTTCTGAAAAATCAGTCGCTGCTTGAGCAGCAGAGGTAGCATCCTAAAATTTCATGTTCCAATTTTGCCTGCCAAAAGAAATATTACTACTACCACCTCCAGGAAATGATTGCCCATGTTACAACCTTTCATCCTTGAAACCTAAGTGGCATGAACCACCATTATCAACACAATATTGCCTTGAAAGTTCTACAACAGCTATGGCAGCTAGGCTTGCATGTTTTGCAAACTCAGCCGCTACTTGAGCGGCAGAGGTAGCATCCTTAAATTTCATGTTCCAATTCTGCTTAGCAACAGAAAAATTACCATTACCATCTCTAGGAAATGATTGCCCATGTTCTAGCCTTTCATCTTTTAAACCTAAGTGGCATGAATCACCATCATCAACACAATATTTCCTTGAAAGATCTACAACAGCTCTGGCTGCTAGGCTTGCATGTTCTGCAAACTCAGCCCCTACTTGAGCAGCAGAGGTACCATCCTTAAATTTCATGTCCCAATTCTGCTTGCCAACAGAAAAATTACCATCTCCAGGAAATGATTGCCCAAGCTTTCATCCTTGAAACCTAAGTGGCATGAACCACCATCATCAACACAATATTGCCTTTAAAGTTCTACAACAGATATGGCAGCTAAGCTTGAATGTTATGCAAAGTCAGCCTCTACTTGAGCAGCAGAGGTAGCATCCTTAAATTTCATGTTCCAATTATGCATGCCAAAAGAAACAATTACCATTACCATCTCCAGGAAAGGATTGCCCATGTTCCAACCTTTCATCCTTGAAACCTAAGTGGCATGAACCACCATCATCAATACAATATTGCCTTGAAAGTTCTACAACAGCTCTGGCAGCTAGGCCTGTATGTTCTGTAAACTCAATTGCTGCTTGAGCAACAGAGGTAGCATCCTTAAATTACATGTTCCAATTCTACCTGCCAATAGAAAAATTACAATTACCATCTCCAGGAAATGATTGCCCATGTTCCAACCTTTCATCCTTGAAACCTAAGTGGCATGAACCACCATCATCAACACACTATTGCCTTTAAATTTCTACAACAGCTCTGGTAGCTAGGCTTGCATGTTCTGCAAACTCAGCCGCTTCTTGAGCAGTAGAGGTAGCATCCTTAAATTTCATGTTCCAATTCTGCCTGCCAAAAGAAAAATTACTACTACCACCTCCACGAAATGATTGCCCATGTTTCAACCTTTCATCCTTGAAACCTAAGTGGCATGAACCACTATCATCAACACAATATTGCCTTGAAAGTTCTACAACAGCTATGGCATCTATGCTTGCATGTTCTACAAACTCAGCCGCTGCTTGAGCAGCAGAGGTAGCATCCTTAAATTTCATGTTCCAATTCTGCCTGGCAATAGAAAAATTACCATTACAATCTTCAGGAAATGATTGCCCATGTTCTAGCCTTTCATCTTTGAAACCTAAGTGGCATGAACCACCATCATCAACACAATATTTCCTTGAAAGCTCTACAACAGCTCTGGCAGCTAGGCTTGCATGCTCTGCAAACTCAGCCCCTACTTGAGCAGCTGAGGTAACATCCTTAAATTTCATGTTCCAATTCTTCTTGCCAACAGAAAAATTACCATCTCCAGGAAATGATTGCCCAACCTTTCATACTTGAAACCTAAGTGGCATGAACCACCATCATCTAAAACAGATCTGGCAGCTAAGCTTGAATGTTATGCAAAGTCAGCCTCTACTTGAGCAGCAGAGGTAGCATCCTTAAATTTCATGTTCCAATTATGCATGCCAAAAGAAACAATTACCATTACCATCTCCAGGAAATGATTGCCCATGTTCCAACCTTTCATCCTTGAAACCTAAGTGGCATGAACCACCATCATCAATACAATATTGCCTTTAAAGTTCTACAACAGCTCTGGCAGCTAGGCCTGCATGTTCGGTAAACTCAGCCGCTGCTTGAGCAGCAGAGGTAGCATCCTTAAATTTCATGTTCCAATTCTACATGGCAACAGAAAAATTACAATTACCATCTCCAGGAAATGATTGCCCATGTTCCAACCTTTCATCTTTGAAACCTAAGTGGCATAAACCACCAACATCAACACAATATTGAATTGAAAGTTCTACAACAGCTCTGGCAGCTAGGCTTGCATGTCTTTCAAAATCAGCCGTTACTTGAGCAACAGAGGTAGCATCCTTAAATTTCATGTTCCAATTCTGCCTGCCAACAGAAAAATTACTACTACCATCTCCAGGAAATGATTGCCCAAGCTTTCATCCTTGAAACCTAAGTGGCATGAACTACCATCATCAACACAATATTGCCTTTAAAGTTCTACAACAGATCTGGCAGCTAAGCTTGAATGTTATGCAAAGTCAGCCTCCACTTGAGCAGTAGAGGTAGCATCCTTAAATTTCATGTTCCAATTATGCCTGCCAAAAGAAACAATTACCATTACCAACTCCAAGAAATGATTGCCCATGATCCAAACTTTCATCCTTGAAACCTAAGTGGCATGAACAACCATCATCAACACAATATTGCCTTGAAAGTTCTATAATAGCTCTGGCAGCTAGGCTTGCATGTTCTGCAAACGCAGGCGCTGCTTTAGCAGCGCAGGTAGCATCCTTAAATTTCGTGTTCTAATTCTGCCTACCAACAGAAAAATTACCATTACCAACACCAGGAAATGATTGCCCATGTTCCAACCTTTCATCCTTGAAACCTAAGTGGCACGAACCACCATCATCAACACACTATTGCCTTTAAATTTCTACAATAGCTCTGGCAGCTAGGCTAGCATATTCTGCAAACTCAGCCACTTCTTGAGCAGCAGAGGTAGCATCCTTAAATTTCATGTTCCAATTATGCCTGTCAACAGAAAAAATACCATATCCATGATATGATTGCCCATGTTCCAACCTTTCATCCTTGAAACCTAAGTGGCATGAACGACCATCATCAACACAATATTGCCTTGAAAGTTCTACAACAGCTTTGGCAGCTAGGCCTGCATATTCTGTAAACTCAGTCGTTGCTTGAGCAGCAGAGGTAGCATCAAAAATTTCATGTTCCAATTCTGCCTGCCAACAGAAAAAATTACCATTACCATCTCCAGGAAATGATTGCCCATGTTCCAACCTTTCATCCTTGAAACCTAAGTTGCATGAACCACCATCATCAACACAATATTGTCTTGAAATTTCTACAACAGCTCTGGCAGCTAGGCCTGCTTGTTTTGCAAAATCAGCCGCTGCTTGAGCAACAGAGGTAGCATCCTTATATTTCATGTTCCAATTCTGCCTGCCAACAGAAAAATTACCATTACCATCTCTAGGAAATGATTGCCCATTTTCCAACCTTTCATCCCTGAATCCTAAAAAAGTTCTACAACAGTTCTGGCAGCTAGGCCAGCAAGTTCTGTAAACTCAGCCGCTGCTTGAGAAGCAGAGGTAGCATCCTTTAATTTCATGTTCCAATTATGCCTGCCAACTGAAAAATTACCATTACCATCTCAAGGAAATGATTGCTCATGTTCCAACCTTTCATCATTGAAGCCTAAGTGGCATGAACCACCATCATCAACACAATATTGCCTTTAAAGTTCTACAACAGATCTGGCAGCTAACCTTGAATGTTATGTAAAGTCAGCCTCTATTGAGCAGCAGAGGTAGCATCCTTAAATTTCATGTTCTAATTATGCCTGCCAAAAGAAACAATTACCATTACCATCTCCAGGAAATGATTGCCCATGTTCCAACCTTTCATCCTTGAAACTTAAGTGGCATGAACCACCATCATAAACACAATATTGCCTTGAAAGTTCTATAATAGCTCTGGCAGCTAGGCTTGCATGTTCTGCAAACTCAGGCGCTGCTTGCGCAGCAAAGGTAGCATCCTAAAATTTCATGTTCCAATTCTGCCTGCCAACAGAAAAATTACCATTACCATCACCAAGAAATGATTGCCTATGTTCCAACCTTTCATCCTTGAAACCTAAGTGGCATGAACCACCATCATCAACACACTATTGCCTTTAAATTTCTAGAACAGCTTTGGCAGCTAGGCTTGGATGTTCTGCAAACTCAGCCGCTTCTTTAGCAGCAGAGGTAACATCCTTAAATTTCATGTTCTAATTCTGCCTGACAATAGAAAAATTACCATATCCATGATATGATTGCCCATGTTCCAACCTTTCATCCTTGAAACTTATGTGGCATGAACCACCATCATCAACACAATATTGCCTTCAAAGTTCTACAACAGCTCTAGCAGCTAGGCCTGCATGTTCTGTAAACTCAGTCGTTGCTTGAGCAGCAGAGGTAGCATCATAAATTTCATGTTCCAATTCTTCCTGCCAATAGAAAAATTACCATTACCATCTCCAGGAAATGATTGCCCATGTTCCAACCTTTCATCCTTGAAACCTAAGTGGCATGAACCACCATCATCAACACAATATTGTCTTGAAATTTCTACAACAGCTCTGGCAACTAGGCCTGCTTGTTCTGTAAACTCAGCCGCTGCTTGAGCAGCAGAGGTAGCATCCTTTAATTTCATGTTCCAATTCTGCCTTCCAACTGAAAAATTACCATTACCATGTCCAGGAAATGATTGCCCATGTTCCAACCTTTCATCATTGAAATCTAAGTGGCATGAACCACCATCATCAAAACAATATTGCCTTGAAAGTTATACAACAGCTCTGGCAGCTAGGCTTGTATGTTCTACAAACTTAGCCGCTGCTTGAGCAGCAGAGGTAGCATCCTTAAATTTCATGTTCCAATTCTGCCTGGCATTAAAACAATTACCATTACTATCTCTAGAAAATGATTGCCCAAGTTCTAGCCTTTCATCTTTGAAACCTAAGTGGCATGAACGACCATCATCAACACAATATTGCCTTGAAAGTTCTAGAACAGTTCTGGCACCTAGGCCAGCATGTTCTGTAAACTCAGCCGCTGCTTGAGAAGCAGAGGTAGCATCCTTTAATTTCATGTTCTAATTCTGCCTGCCAACTGAAAAATTACCATTACCATCTCGAGGAAATGATTGCCCATGTTCCAACCTTTCATCATTGAAACCTAAGTGGCATGAACCACCATCATCAACACAATATTGCCTTTAAAGTTCTACAACAGATCTGGCACCTAAGCTTGAATGTTATGTAAAGTCAGCCTCTACTTGAGCAGCAAAGGTAGCATCCTTAAATTTCATGTTCCAATTATGCTTGCCAAAAGAAACAATTACCATTACCATCTCCAGGAAATGATTGCCCATGTTCCAACCTTTCATCCTTGAAACATAAGTGGCATGAACAACCATCATTAACACAATATTGCTTTGAAAGTTCTATAATAGCTCTCGCAGCTAGGCTTGTATGTTCTGCAAACTCAGCCGCTGATTGAGCAGCAGAGGTAGCATCCTTAAATTTCATGTTCCTGTTATGCCTGCTAACAGAAAAATTACCATTACCATCTCCAGGAAATGATTGCCCGTGTTGCAACTTTTCATCCTTGAAACCTAAGTGGCATGAACCACCATCATCAATACACTATTGCCTTTAAATTTCTACAACAGCTCTGGCAGCTAGGCTTGCATGTTCTGCAAACTTAGCCGCTGCTTGAGCAGTAGAGGTAGCATCCTTAAATTTCATGTTCCAATTTTGCCTGCCAACAGAAAAATTACCATATCCATGATATGATTGCCCATGTTCTAATCTTTCATCCTTGAAACCTAAGTGGCGTGAACCACCATCATCAACACAATATTGCCTTCAAAGTTCTATAACAGCTCTGGCAGCTAGGCCTGCATGTTCTGTAAACTCAGTCGTTGCTTGAGCAGCAGAGGTAGCATCATAAATTTCATGTTCCAATTCTTCCTGCCAATAGTAAAATTACCATTACCATCTCTAGGAAATGATTGCCCATGTTCCCACCTTTCATCCTTGAAACCTAAGTGGTATGAACTACCATCATCAACACAATATTGTCTTGAAATTTCTAAAACAGCTCTGGCAGCTAGGCCTGCTTGTTCTGTAAACTCAGCCGCTGCTTGAGCAGCAGAGGTAGCATCCTTTAATTTCATGTTCCAATTCCGCCTTCCAACTAAAAAATTACCATTACCATCTCCAGGAAATGATTGCCCATGTTCCAACCTTTCATCATTGAAATCTAAGTGGCATGAACCACCATCGTCAACACAATATTGCCTTGAAAGTTCTACAACAGCTCTGGCAGCTAGGCTTGCATGTTCTGCAAACTCAGCCGCTGCTTGAGCAGCAGAGGTAGCATCCTTAAATTTCATGTTCCAATTCGGCCTGGCAACAGAAAAATTACCATTACCATCTCTAGAAAATGATTGCCCATGTTCTAGCCTTTAATCTTTGAAATAAGTGGCATGAACCACCATCATCAACACAATATTGCCTTGAAAGATCTACAACAGCTCTGGCAGCTAGGCTTGCATGTTTTGCAAACTCAACCGCTGCTTGAGCTGCAGAGGTACCATCCTTAAATTTCATGTTCCAATTCTTCTTGCCAACAGAAAAATTACCATCTCCAGGAAATGATTGCCCAACCTTTCATCCTTGAAACTTAAGTGGCATGAACCACCATCATCAACACAATATTGCCTTCAAAGTTCTACAACAGATCTGGCAGCTATGCTTGAATGTTATGCAAAGTCAGCCTCTACTTGAGCAGCAGAGGTAGCATCCTTAAATTTCATGTTCCAATTATGCCTGCCAAAAGAAAAAATTACCATTACCATCTCCAGGAAATGATTGCCCATGTTCCAACCTTTCATCCTTGAAACTGTCACGACCCAACTGGAGGGTCATGACTAGCACCCGAGCCATACTTGCCGAGCACTAACGTACATTTTATCTAACCTTCCTTATTATCTTTAAGGGCCGACAAGACCAATATAAATGGCAGACATGGATCATGAACATCCAACAATGAAAGATAATGTCATGAACATACGTAACATGGAACGACAGGATTGTCAAGAAACTATATATAAGGTACGAGCTACCATGGTGCCATGAAAGACTATACAACAAAAATCAGCCGACAAGGCATTCCAAACCATACATGAGTCGACACCTGTCTATGAGCCTCTAAAAGAACATAAGTGCTACAACATTGCCGGAACAGGGCCCCGACATACCCATAATGTCTATAACAAAAATGCATACCAAGACCACGGCAAGTCCGGAGAAAGGATCTTGCCAATAACGCTGAACCGGATAGCCTACTGTGATGGGGGAGCTGCGTCTACCCGTCTATCAGGACCTGCAGCACAACATGCAGCATCTACAAATAAAAAGGACGTCAGTACAAATAAAGTAATGAGTATGTAAGGCAGGAAAGCATAAGTAAGAACAATAATGTAAACAGTGATAGGGAATATACAACCTGTGACATCTGGGTACCTTTGAGGGCTACTGACATGAAATACATGATACATACATATATATATACATAAACTTTTAAACATACGCCTTTGTGGGCATCATCATCATATCGTACCCGGCCGTAATAGGCTCGATGAAACGTACCCGGCCATCATAGGGCTCGGTAGAATCATACCCGACCACGTGGAGCTCGGTAAAACCCAACTGTTCAGTAGTTGCACAATAGGTGCCATACCCGGCCGACTATAGCGCGGCTCGGTAGAGTAAAATAGATACATATATATGATGCATGCTGGACTCATTGGAATCACATTTTGAACCTTTCGGAGTGATGTAAGGTCGGTATCCTTCGTACACGTTATTAGGATTAACTCTTCATCAAGAATCTTATAAGAATCAGGAACTACCAACAACATTGATAATATAAGAATAAGAGAAGTAACATCAATATCAATCGTTTCATAAGAAAGGCAGCAATGTAAGTACTGCTAGCTTCTAAGAGTAGAGTATCTTTGGGAGTTCGTTCATTACATTATGTACAATCGGAGTCGTGCAAAAGAATGAAGGGGATAGCCTCACATACCTTGTATATACTGCCCAACCTCAAGCTATGCAAATGTCATGACTCCTTAGTCTACAATAAGAGAAATGACACTATCATTATCGTTTAAGCGTCGTAACTATTATGTATCGACCGCAACCTATTTTACGATGAAACGGACAGCACCTCCCCTATTTATATGACTTCCCACAAGTCAATACAATCACCAAACAGCCCAAACAACATCATTAATAATCATATTGAGCCTCCAAAACAGTCCACCAACTAACAACATTACTACCAAGCCTTTCGATATATATTTCACAAGTTCTAGCATCAACGACTTAGCCACAACTTGGATAATCTTAAATATATATAGAGTAATAGGTTTCTTAACTTTAAACAGAAAGAACAACTCCAATTTGACCTTAATTTTCCACGAAATATCCCTTCAATTCTGCCACAAGAACAAGGAAGCGAAACTAGCAATTAATTCGGGTTTTTCGGCACTAGAATTACTTTAGAAGACTTGAAATCACCTAGGGTTGATATTAAAAACTTGAAGGTGTATTTACAGAACATAAAGCACTTAAAACAACCTCCCACACGAGCTGGAACAACACAAAAATCAGCAACAACAAGAAAAACAAGAAACTTACTAGCACCACGGGATTCCCGACATTTGATTTGTGTTGTTTGCCCTTTGTTTGGGTCTTGGATCATGAGAGAACCTTGAGAGAATGTTTTTAGGGTTATAAGGTCTGAATATACTGAAAAATAATGACTTAAAACGGGGTTGAGTTATCTTATATATGTCCAAATGTCTTAAACCGCCTTTGTGGGCCCCATAGAGAGCAGCTTGGCGCACTCTCGCGAAAACGCGAATATCTCTCTATTCCGAGATCGTATCGACGAACGGTTTAATGCGTTGGAAACTAGACTCATAGATCTTCAATTTGATAGGTAGATCACCCCATAATTCCAAGCACATTGGGAGTAAAATGCAGTAACATTTGACATAATGTTTAAGTAAAATTATAAACCTAAGTTGCGACAACCTTTATCGACTTTTGTTTCATAACTCGCTTGACTTCAAGACTTATGATACGGATATTATATGATTCAAATACATTAAAACAAGACCTCTGGGGACAGTTAATCACCTCTAGTGTTACCCGAAAATACGGGTTACAACATCCTTGATTCATTTCACTTCTAATACTTGTTAACCACTATCATACACCTTTGTATCATTTAAAACCAATAGGATTAACTTCTTATCATGTCAAAGATAATCTCTTCTTGGATTTACGTCGACTAACTTATGGCGTGATCTATGGTATGCGAATTTGGGTTGTAACATCCTCTCCCCCTTAGGAACATTCGTCCTCGAATGTAAGGGTTTATGGGGTGTCTAACTCATCGTGGATTCCGACGGAGATTTCCGGCTGATTTTCCCTATAAAATGGACACTAGCCAAACTTGCAAGCAGTTAAACCCAACCTATGGCCATACAAGACTATACAAAGCATTATGGATATGTACATTATCTGCATATCACCATTTTGTATTAAAAAAAAAGAGTATTCAGAAGCTGCTTATCTCATAGAGCCGTTTCACCTTATAATGCGTCCTTCTTTCCCCCGGCATCCTTGTTATTTTCACTCTGGAATAGGTAAGGGTATTTAGACTTCATCTCCTCTTCTGCTTCCCATGTCATTTCTTCTATATTCTTGTTCCTCCATAATACTTTCACGGAAGCTACATCCTTTGTTCTCAGCTTGCGGACTTGTCGATCTAATATAGCCACTGGCACTTCATCATATGATAGATCCTTTGTAACTTGTACATCTTTGATAGGGACGACCCGAGAAGGGTCTCCAATACATTTCCTCAACATAGATACATGGAATACCGGGTGGACAAATTCCAATTCAGATGGCAATTCTAACTCGTAAGCAACCTGTCCAATTCGTCGAAGAATTTTGTACGGCCCAATATACCGCGGACTCAACTTACCCTTCTTCCCAAAATGCATAACACCCTTCATCGGCGAGATCTTCAGGAAAACCCAACCACCAACCTCAAATTCCAGATCACGACGTCGGACATCGGAATATGATTTGTGCCTGATTTGTGCCGTCCTCAGCCGCTCTTGTATCACTTTCACCTTCTCAATGGCTTGGTGAATCAAATCTGGCCCATATAATTCTGTCTCACCGACTTCGAACCATCCAACTGGTGCCTTATACGGGGCCATTTTAATACTGGAATGGTAGCTATTATTGTAGGAAAATTCTATAAGTGCCAGATGGTCATCCCAATTCCCCTTGAAATCTAGAACACATGCTCGTAGCATATCTTCCAGCGTCTGGATGGTACGTTCAGCCTGTCCATCAGTCTGCGGATGGAATGTAGTGCTGAGATTTACTTGTGTGCCTAAACCCTTATGAAAAGACCTCCAAAAGTTAGCCATAAATTGAGCTCCTCGGTCTGATATAATAGATACCGGCACACCATGAAGCCTAACAATCTACTTGATATACAACTTCGCATAATCTTCAGCCGTGTAAGTTGTCTTAACTGGTAGAAAATGGGCAGATTTTGTAAGTCGATCAACTATCACCCAAATGGAGTCAAACTTATGATAAGAGCGAGGTAATCCAATAATGAAGTCCATATTAATCACCTCCCATTTCCAGGTCGGAATCTCTATATTCTGAATCAATCCACTGGGTTTCTGATGCTCGATCTTTACTTGTTGACAATTAGGACACTGGGCTACAAATTCTGCAATAGACTTCTTCATGTTATCCCACCAATACTGCTCCTTAACGTCATGATACATCTTTGTCGAGCCAGGATGGATAGAATATCGGGACTGATGAATCTCAATCATAATCTTCTCTCGCAACCCTGCCACACTAGGCACACATAATCGGCCCTGGTATCTCAGTGTCCCATCTCCTCCGATCTTGAAAGCTGTAATCTTACACTGCTGAATTCCCTCTCTCAATCTTACTAAGGTAGGATCTTCATATTGCCGTGCTTTTACCTCGGCTACCAAAGATGATTCTGCTGTATTCTGTACAGTAACACCTCCGTCATCAGAGTCCAACAATCTGATTCTCATATTGGCCAGCTGGTGAAGCTCTTTGGTCAACCCTTGTCTACTTGCCTCAATATGTATTAAGCTTCCCATTGACTTACGGTTGAGAGCGTCTGCCACAACATTGGCTTTACCGGGATGGTACAATATCTCGACGTCATAGTCTTTCAGTAATTCAAGCCACCTACGCTGCCTCAAATTCAACTCCGTCTGCTTGAAGATGTATTGTAAACTCTTGTGATCTGTGTAGATGTCAACATGGATGCCGTATAAGTAGTGCCGCCATATCTTCAAAGCATATATTACTGCAGCCAATTCCAAATCATGAGTCGGGTAATTCTTTTCATGCTTCTTCAATTGTCTTGATGCATAAGCAATCACCTTCCCACGTTGCATCAATACGCACCCCAAACCTATACCTGAGGCATCACAATATACCACATAACCTTCTGTTCCTTCTGGGAGAGTGAGCACTGGCGCAGATGTCAATCGATTCTTTAGCTCCTGAAAACTATGTTCACAAGCATCAGACCACTGGAACTTGGTAGCTTTCTGTGTTAACTTAGTCAATGGTGCTGATATAGAGGAAAACCCTTCTACAAACCGCCTATAATATCCTGCTAGCCCCAGGAAGCTGCGGACTTCTGATGGTGTTGTAGGTCTCGGCCAATTCTTCACTGCATCGATCTTCTGAGTGTCGACACTAATACCCTCATCAGATATCACATGGCCAAGGAATGCTACTGAGTTCAGCCAGAATTCACATTTAGAGAGCTTAGCATATAACTTATGATCCTGAAGGGTCTGTAATACTATCCGCAAGTGGCCCGCATGTTCCGCCTCCGAACGAGAATACACCAAAATGTCATCAATGAATACGATCACGAACACATCAAGATAGGGCCTGAATACACTATTCATGAGATCCATAAAAGCTGCTGGGGCATTTGTTAGCCCGAACGACATCACCAAGAACTCAAAGTGCCCATATCTTGTCCGGAAGGCCGTCTTTGGAATATCCTTATCCTTAACCCTTACCTGATGATACCCTGAACGCAAGTCAATCTTGGAGAAATACTTGGCACCCTGGAGTTGGTCAAACAGGTCATCAATCCTTGGAAGTGGATATTTGTTCTTTATTGTGAACTTATTCAACTGTCGATAATCGATACACATCCTTAACGACCCATCTTTCTTCCGCACGAACAAGACTGGTGCACCCCAAGGTGAAGTACTAGGCCTAATGAAACCCTTATCCAGCAAGTCCTTCAACTGCGCCTTCAACTCTCGCAACTCTTCCGGGGCCATCCTGTATGGAGGGATAGAGATCGGTTGAGTGTCAGGCAATGCATCAATGCTAAACTCAATCTCCCTTTCAGGAGGAAGGCCTGGGAGTTCATCTGGGAAAACATCTAGAAATTCATTGACCACGGGGATTGATTGTAGAGTAGGCGGCTTCGCCTCCGCATCCCTAACGCGAACATGATGATAAATGTAACCTATTGAGATCATCTTCCTTGCCTTAAGATAGGAAATAAACCTACCTTTCGGCATAGCAATGTTCCCCTTCCATTCAATGGTGGGTTCACCTGGAAACTGAAACCTAACCATCTTCGTACGACAGTCAACATTTGCATAGCATGAGGCCAACCATTCCATTCCCATTATCGCATCGAAATCAACCATTTCTAACTCAAATAAATTTGCCGAGGTTTGACGACTACAAATCATCACAGTGCAACCTTTATATACCCTTCTAGCAATCACAGAATCTCCTAACGGAGTGGATACCTGCAAGTGGTTTACTTATCAATTCAGGTTCAATGCCAAACTTATTAGCCACAAAGGGTGTAACATATGATAAGGTAGATCCTGGATCAATTAGTGCATATACATCATAAGAAAACACAGACAATATACCTGTAACAACATCCGGAGACGATTCAAGATCTTGTCGACCTACTAGAGCATATGTTCGATTTTGAGCACCACTCGAACTCGGCACTGAACCTCTACCTCTACCACGACCTGTCGACTGTTGAAAACCTTGTGCTGGAGGTCGAACTGATGAGGAAGAACCAGACACAGATCCAGTCGGTCGAGCCATACCACCACCTCCTATGTTAGGACAATCCCGCATCATATGGCCTGGCTGTCCGCATGAATAGCACGCATCGAAACCTCGACGGCACAGTCCAAAGTGGGCCTTGCCGCACTGATCACAATGAGGTGTTGGGAGTCTCGTCTGACTAGTATCTCTATGAAATTGTAAACCTGATGCCCTCGAACTCTGACCTGAACTAGAATAGGTAAATCGATCATACCGAGGCCTCTGAAACTGTGGAGGAGCACTAGCTACAGGTGGCGCCGAACTCCTCGAAGATTGGGGCCTGATACTGCCTCTGAACTCATCAGAATACCCTGTAAATCTCGCCCTCTTATGCTGGCCCCTATCCTGCTCCCTGTCTGCCCTTTGCTGGCGCTTACGATCCTCTAGGGTCTAGGCATAAGCCTGAATACGAGAAATATCCATGCCCTCTACCAAGGAGGCTGTTGTGCACTCATTTATCAGATGTGGTCCCAACTCGTTCACGAACAGATGCACCCTATCATTCATTTCGGCCACCATATGGGGAGCATACCTTGCTAAAGAATCAAATTGTATATTGTACTCTCGTACACTCATATTACCCTGTTAAAGGTTCAAGAACTTATCAGCTCTTGCTCGTCGTATCTCAACTGGCAAGTAGTGACGAAGAAAGGCCTCAGAAAATTCCTTCCACATGGCTGGAGGAGCGTTCGGACCCCTAGATCTCTCCCAACTATCATACCATAAAACCGCTAAATCTCATAACCGATAAGAAGCCAACTCTACTGCCTCCGTATCACTAGCATGCATAACCCGCAATGTACGATGAACCTGATCAATAAATGTTTGTGGGTCCTCCTTGGGATCTGATCCGGTAAATACTGGAAGGTCTATATTAATAAAATCACGAACTCTCGCACTAACCGGTTTATCAGCAACACCGATATTCTACCTCTGAGCCTGAGCAGCTACCAAGCTAGTCAACAACTGCACTGCACTGCGCATATCGTGGTCTGTAGTGCCAGATGGGGGAACTGGATGTACTGGGTGCCTCCTAATATCCTCTGGAGGAGACGGAGAGGTATGAGACGGCATCTCACTCTGAGCCTCACTTTGGCCTACTCTGGCTGGAGGCACCTGAATGTTACCCTCTCCCACAGCTGTATCAAGCCGTTTACTAATCGCTTGCTTCCTAGTCGAAGGCATAGCTGAAAGAAAACAATGTGAATATTAGATATGAACACTTACGACTCAACTCTACGCACGATCTAGATTTAGGAAGAAGGTAACAACCCTCGATGTCATGTAGCCTCCTGATTATAAATGTGGTGCGCTACACATCCATAATCAAAACTCTACTAGACACGTCTCATAGACAACCCCTAGGACAGACTTGTTCTGATAACAAGTTTGTCACGACCCAACTGGAGGGTCATGACTAGCACCCGGGCCATACTTGCCGAGCACCAACGTACATTTTATCTAACCTTCCTTATTATCTTTAAGGGCCGACAAGACCAATATAAATGGTAGACATGGATCATGAACATCCAACAATGAAAGATAATGTAATGAACATACGTAACATGGGACGACAAGACTGTCAAGAAACTATATATAAGGTACGAGCTACCATGGTGCCATGAAAGACTATACAACAAAAATCAGCCGACAAGGCATTCCAAACCATACATGAGTCGACACCTGTCTATGAGCCTCTAAAAGAACATAAGTGCTACAACATTGCCGGAACAGGGCCCCGACATACCCATAATGTCTATAACAAAAATGCATACCAAGACCACGGCAAGTCCGGAGAAAGGATCTTGCCAATAACGCTGAACCGGATAGCCTACTGTGATGGGGGAGCTGCGTCTACCCGTCTATCAGGACCTGCAGCACGACATGCAGCGTCCACAAATAAAAAGGACGTCAGTACGAATAAAGTACTGAGTATGTAAGGCAGAATAGCATAAGTAAGAACAATAATGTAAACAGTGATAGGGAATATACAACCTGTGACATCTGGGTACCTCTGAGGGCTACTGACATGAAATACATGATACATACATATATATATATACATAAACGTTTAAAACATATGCCTTTGTGGGCATCATCATCATCATATCGTACCCGGCCATAATAGGCTCGGTAAAACGTACCCGGCCATCATAGGGCTCGGTAGAATCGTACCCGGCCACGTGGAGCTCGGTAAAACCCAACTGATCAGTGGTTGCACAATAGGTGCCATACCCGGCCGACTATAGCGCGGCTCGGTAGAGTAAAATAGATACATATATATGATGCATGCTGGACTCATTGGAATCACATTTTGAACCTTTCGGAGTGACGTAAGGTCGGTATCCTTGGTACACGTTATTAGGATTAACTCTTCATCAAGAATCTTATAAGAATCAGGAACTACCAACAACATTGATAATATAAGAATAAGAGAAGTAACATCAATATCAATCGTTTCATAAGAAGGGCAGCAATGTAAGTACTGCTAGCTTCTAAGAGTAGAGTATCTTTGGGAGTTCGTTCATTACATTATGTACAATCGGAGTCGTGCAAAAGAATGAAGGGGATAGCCTCACATACCTTGTATATACTGCCCAACCTCAAGCTATGCAAATGTCACGACTCCTTAGTCTACAATAAGAGAAATGACACTATCATTATCGTTTAAGCGTCGTAACTATTATGTATCGACCGCAACCTATTTTACGATGAAACGGACAGCACCTCCCCTATTTATATGACTTCCCACAAGTCAATACAATCACCAAACAGCCCAAACAACATCATTAATAATCATATTGAGCCTCCAAAACAGTCCACCAACTAACAACATTACTACCAAGCCTTTCGATATATATTTCACAAGTTCTAGCATCAACGACTTAGCCACAACTTGGATAATCTTAAATATATATAGAGTAATAGGTTTCTTAACTTTAAACAGAAAGAACAACTCCAATTTGACCTTAATTTTCCACGAAATATCCCTTCAATTCTGCCACAAGAACAAGGAAGCGAAACTAGCAATTAATTCGGGTTTTTCGGCACTAGAATTACTTTAGAAGACTTGAAATCACCTAGGGTTGATATTAAAAACTTGAAGGTGTATTTACAGAACATAAAGCACTTAAAACAACCTCCCACACGAGCTGGAACAACACAAAAATCAGCAACAACAAGAGGAACAAGAAACTTACTAGCGCCACGGGATTCCCGACATTTGATTTGTGTTGTTTGCCCTTTGTTTGGGTCTTGGATCATGAGAGAACCTTGAGAGACTGTTTTTAGGGTTATAAGGTCTGAATATACTGAAACATAATGACTTAAAACGGGGTTGAGGTATCTTATATATGTCCATATGTGTTAAACCGCCTTTGTGGGCCCCATAGAGAGCAGCTTGGCGCACTCTCACGAAAAGGCGAATATCTCTCTATTCCGAGATCGTATCGATGAACGGTTTAATGCGTTGGAAACTAAACTCATAGATATTCAATGTGATAGGTAGATCACCCCATAATTCCAAGCACATTGGGAGAAAAATGCAGTAACATTTGACATAATGTTTAAGTAAAATTATAAACCTAGGTTGCGACAACTTTTATCGATACGGATATTATATGATTCAAATACATTAAAACAAGACCTCTTGGGACAGTTAATCACCTCTAGTGTTACCCGAAAATATGGGTTACAACAACCTTGATTCGTTTAACTTCTAATACTTGTTAACCACTCTTATACACCCTTGTATCATTTAAAACCAATAGGATTAATTTCTTATCATCTCCAAGATAATATTTTCATTGATTTACGTCGACTAACTTACGGCGTGATCTATGGTATGCAAATTTGGGTTGTAACAGAAACCTAAGTGGCATGAACCACCATCATCAACACAATATTGCCTTGAAAGTTCTACAACAGTTGTGGAAGCCAGGCCCGCATGTTCTGTAAACTCAACCACTGCTTGAGCAGCAGAGGTAGCATCCTTTAATTTCATGTTCCAATTCTGCCTGCCAACTGAAAAATTACCATTGCCATCTCCAGTAAATGATTGCCCATGTTCCAACCTTTCATCCTTGAAACCTAAGTGGCATGAACAACCATCATCAACACAATATTGCTTTGAAAGTTCTTTAATAGCTCTGGCAGCTAGGCTTGCATGTTCTACCAACTCAGCCGATGATTGAGCAGCAGAGGTAGCATCCTTAAATTTCATGTTCCAATTATGCCTGCTAACAGAAAAATTACCATTACCATCTCCAGGAAATGATTGCCCGTGTTCCAACTTTTCATCCTTGAAACCTAAGTGGCATGAACCACCATCATCAACACACTATTGCCTTTAAATTTCTACAACAACTCTGGCAGCTAGGCTTGCATGTGCTGCAAACTTAGCCGCTGCTTGAGCAGTAGAGGTAGCATCCTTAAATTTCATGTTCCAATTTTGCCTGCCAACAGAAAAATTACCATATCCATGATATGATTGCCCATGTTCCAACCTTTCATTCTTGAAACCTAAGTGGCATGAACCACCATCATCAACACAATATTGCCTTGAAAGTTCTACAACAGCTGTGGCAGCTAGGCCTGCATGTTCTGTAAACTCAGCCACTGCTTGAGCAGCTGAGGTAGCATCCTTTAATTTCATGTTCCAATTCTGCCCGCCAACTGAAAAATTACCATTACCATCTCGAGGAAATGATTGCCCAGGTTCCACCCTTTCATCATTAAAACCTAAGTGGCATGAACCACCATCATCAACACAATATTGCCTTGAAAGTTCTATAACAACACTGACAGCTAGCCTTGCATGTTCTGCAAACTCAGCCGCTGCTTGAGCAACAGAGGTAGCATCCTTAAACTTCATGTTTCAATTCTGCCTGGCAACAGAAAAATTACCATTACCATCTCCAGGAAATGATTGCCCATGTTCTAGCTTTTAATCTTTGAAACCTAAGTGGCATGAACCACCATCATCAACACAATATTGCCTTGAAAGATCTACAACAGCTCTGGCAGCTAGGCTTGCATGTTCTACAAACTCAGCCGCTGCTTGAGCAGCAGAGGTAGCATCCTTAAATTTCATGTTTCAATTCTGCCTGCCAACAGAAAAATTACCATTACCATCTCCAGGAAATGATTGCCCATGTTCCAACCTTTCATCCTTGAAACCTAAGTGGCATGAACCACCATCATCAACACACTATTGCCTTTAAATTTCTACAACAGCTCTGGCAGCTAGGCTTGCATGTTCTGCAAACTCAGCCGCTTCTTGAGCAGCAGAGGTAGCAACCTTAAATTTCATGTTCCAATTCTGCATGTCAACAGAAAAATTACCATATCCAGGAAATGATTGCCCATGTTCCAACCTTTCATCCTTGAAACCTAAGTGGCATGAACCACCATCATCAACATAATATTGCCTTGAAAGTTCTACGACAGTTGTGGAAGCTAGGCCTGCATGCTCTGTAAACTCAGCCGCTGCTTGAGCAGCAGACGTAGCATCCTTTAATTTCATGTTCCAATTCTTCTTGCCAACAGAAAAATTACCATATCCAGGAAATGATTGCCCAACCTTTCATCCTTGAAACTTATGTGGCATGAACCTCCATCATCAACACAATATTGCCTTTAAAGTTCTACAACAGATCTGGCAGCTAAGCCTGCATGTTCTGTAAAGTCAGCCTCTACTTGAGCAGCAGAGGTACCATCCTTAAATTTCATGTTCCAATTCTGCCTTCCAACTGAAAAATTACCATTACCATCTCCAGGAAATGATCGCCCATGTTCCAACCTTTCATCATTGAAATCTAAGTGGCATGAACCACCATAATCTACACAATATTACCTTGAAAGTTCTACAACAGCTCTGGCAGTTAGGCTTGCATGTTCTGCAATCTCAGCCGCTGCTTGAGCAGCAGAGGTAGCATCCTTAAATTTCATGTTCCAATTCTGCCTGTCAACAGAAAAATTACCATATCCATGAAATGATTGCACATGTTCCAACCTTTCATCCTTGAAATCTAAGTGGCATGAACCACCATCATCAACACAATATTGCCTTTAAAGTTCTACAACAGATCTGGCAGCTAAGCTAGAATTTTATGCAAAGTCAGCCTCTACTTGAGCAGCAGAGGTACCATCCTTAAATTTCATGTTCCAATTCCGCCTGCCAACAGAAAAATTACCATTACCATCTCCAGGAAATGATTGCCCATGTTCCAACCTTTCATCCTTGAAACCTAAGTGGCATGAACCACCATCATCAACACACTATTCCCTATAAATTTCTACAACAGCTCTGGCAGCTAGGCTTGCATGTTCTGCAAACTCAACCGCTTCTTGAGCAGCAGAGGTAGCATCATTAAATTTCATGTTCCAATTCTGCCTGTCAACAGAAAAATTACCATATCCATGAAATGATTGCCGATGTTCCAACCTTTCATCCTTGAAATCTAAGTGGCATGAACCACCATCATCAACACAATATTGTCTTGAAAGTTCTACAACAGCTCTGGCAGCTAGGCCTGCACGTTCTGTAAACTCAGCCGCTGCTTGAGCAGCAGAGGTAGCATACTTTAATTTCATGTTCCAATTCTGCCTTCCAACTGAAAAATTACCATTACCATCTCCAGGAAATGATTGCCCATGTTCCAACCTTTCATCATTGAAATCTAAGTGGCATGACCCACCATCATCAACACAATATTACCTTGAAAGTTCTACAACAGCTCTGGCAGTTAGGCTTGCATGTTCTGCAATCTCAGCCGCTGCTTGAGCAGCAAAGGTAGCATCCTTAAATTTCATGTTCCAATTCTGCCTGTCAACAGAAAAATTACCATATCCATGAAATGATTGCACATGTTCCAACCTTTCATCCTTGCAATCTAAGTGGCATGAACCACCATCATCAACACAATATTACCTTTAAAGTTCTACAACAAATCTGGCAGCTAAGCTAGAATGTTATGCAAAGTCAGCCTCTACTTGAGCAGCAGAGGTACCATCCTTAAATTTCATGTTCCAATTATGCCTGCCAAAAGAAACAATTACCATTACCATCTCCAGAAAATGATTGCCCATGTTCCAACCTTTCATCCTTGAAACCTAAGTGGCATGAACCACCATCATCAACACAATATTGCTTTGAAAGTTCTACAACAATTCTGGCAGCTAGGCCTGCATGTTCTGGAAACTCAGCCGCTGCTTGAGAAGCAGAGGTAGCATCCTTTAATTTCATGTTCCATTTTTGCCTGCTAAGTGAAATATTACCATTACCATCTCCAGGAAATGATTGCCCGTGTTCCAACCTTTCATCCTTGAAACCTAAGTGGCATGAACCACCATCATCAACACAATATTGCCTTGAAAGTTCTATAATAGCTCTGGTAGCTAGGCTTGCATGTTCTGCAAACTCAGGCGCTGCTTGAGCAACAGAGGTAGCATCCTTAAATTTCATGTTCCAATTCTACCTTCCAACTGAAAAATTACCATTACCATCTCCAGGAAATGATTGCCCATGTTCCAACCTTTCATCATTGAAATCTAAGTGGCATGAACCACCATCATCAACACAATATTACCTTGAAAGTTCTACAACAGCTCTCGCAGTTAGGCTTGCATGTTCTGCAATCTCAGCCGCTGCTTGAGCAGCAGAGGTAGCATCCTTAAATTTCATGTTCCAATTCTGCCTGTCAACAGAAAAATTACCATATCCATGAAATGATTACACATGTTCCAACCTTTCATCCTTGAAATCTAAGTGGCATGAACCACCATCATCAACACAATATTGCCTTTAAAGTTCTACAACAGATCTGGCAGCTAAGCTAGAATGTTATGCAAAGTCAGCCTCTACTTGAGCAGCAGAGGTACCATCCTTAAATTTCATGTTCCAATTATGCCTGCCAAAAGAAACAATTACCATTACCATCTCCAGAAAATGATTGCCCATGTTCCAACCTTTCATCCTTGAAACCTAAGTGGCATGAACCACCATCATCAACACAATATTGCTTTGAAAGTTCTACAACAGTTCTGGCAGCTAGGCCTGCATGTTCTGGAAACTCAGCCGCTGCTTGAGAAGCAGAGGTAGTATCCTTTAATTTCATGTTCCATTTTTGCCTGCTAAGTCAAAAATTACCATTACCATCTCCAGGAAATGATTGCCCATGTTCCAACCTTTCATCCTTGAAACCTAAGTGGCATGAACCACCATCATCAACACAATATTGCCTTGAAAGTTCTATACTAGCTTTGGCAGCTAGGCTTGCATGTTCTGCAAACTCATGCGCTGCTTGAGCAGTAGAGGTAGCATCCTTAAATTTCATGTTCCAATTCTGCCTGCCAACAAAAAAATTACCATTACCATCTCCAGGAAATGATTGCCCATGTTCCAACCTTTCATCCTTGAAACCTAAGTGGCATGAACCACCATCATCAACACACTATTGCCTTTAAATTTCTACAACAGCTCTGGCAGGTAGGATTGCATGTTCTGCAAACTCAGCCGCTTCTTGAGCAGCAGAGGTAACATCCTTAAATTTCATGTTCCAATTCTGCATGTCAACAGAAAAATTACCATATCCATGAAACGATTGCCCATGTTCCAACCTTTCATCCTTGAAATCTAAGTGGCATGAACCACCATCATCAACACAATATTGTCTTGAAAGTTCTACAATAGCTCTGGCAGCTAGGCCTGCATGTTCTGTAAACTCAGCCGCTGCTTGAGCAGCAGAGGTAGCATACTTTAATTTCATGTTCCAATTCTGCATGTCAATAGAAAAATTACCATATCCAGGAAATGATTGCCCATGTTCCAACCTTTCATCCTTGAAACCTAAGTGGCATGAACCACCATCATCAACACAATATTGCCTTGAAAGTTCTATAATAGCTCTGGTGGCTAGGCTTGCATGTTCTGTAAACTCAGCCGCTGCTTGAGCAGCAGAGGTAGCATACTTTAATTTCATGTTCCAATTCTGCCTTCCAACTGAAAAATTACCATTACCATCTCCAGGAAATGATTGCCCATGTTCCAACCTTTCATCATTGAAATCTAAGTGGAATGAACCACCATCATCAACACAATATTACCTTGAAAGTTCTACAACAGCTCTGGCAGTTAGGCTTGCATGTTCTGCAATGTCAGCCGCTGCTTGAGCAGCAGAGGTAGCATCCTTAAATTTCATGTTCCAATTCTGCCTGTCAACAGAAAATTTACCATATCCATGAAATGATTGCACATGTTCCAACCTTTCATCCTTGAAATCTAAGTGGCATGAACCACCATCATCAACACAATATTGCCTTTAAAGTTCTACAACAGATCTGGCAGCTAAGCTATAATGTTATGCAAAGTCAGCCTCTACTTGAGCAGCAGAGGTACCATCCTTAAATTTCATGTTCCAATTCTGCCTGCCAACAGAAAAATTACCATTACCATCTCCAGGAAATGATTTCCCATGTTCCAACCTTTCATCCTTGAAACCTAAGTGGCATGAACCACCATCATCAACACACTATTGCCTTTAAATTTCTACAACAGCTCTGGCAGCTAGGCTTGCATGTTCTGCAAACTCAGCCGCTTCTTGAGCAGCAGAGGTAGCATCATTAAATTTCATGTTCCAATTCTGCCTGTCAACAGAAAAATTACCATATCCATGAAATGATTGCCGATGTTCCAACCTTTCATCCTTGAAATCTAAGTGGCATGAACCACCATCATCAACACAATATTGTCTTGAAAGTTCTACAACAGCTCTGGCAGCTAGGCCTGCACGTTCTGTAAACTCAGCCGCTGCTTGAGCAGCAGAGGTAGCATACTTTAATTTCATGTTCCAATTCTGCCTTCCAACTGAAAAATTACCATTACCATCTCCAGGAAATGATTGACCATGTTCCAACCTTTCATCATTGAAATCTAAGTGGCATGACCCACCATCATCAACACAATATTACCTTGAAAGTTCTACAACAGCTCTGGCAGTTAGGCTTGCATGTTCTGCAATCTCAGCCGCTGCTTGAGCAGCAGAGGTAGCATCCTTAAATTTCATGTTCCAATTCTGCCTGTCAACAGAAAAATTACCATATCCATGAAATGATTGCACATGTTCCAACCTTTCATCCTTGAAATCTAAGTGGCATGAACCACCATCATCAACACAATATTGCCTTTAAAGTTCTACAACAGATCTGGCAGCTAAGCTAGAATGTTATGCAAAGTCAGCCTCTACTTGAGCAGCAGAGGTACCATCCTTAAATTTCATGTTCCAATTCTGCCTGCCAACAGAAAAATTACCATTACCATCTCCAGGAAATGATTGCCCATGTTCCAACCTTTCATCCTTGAAACCTAAGTGGCATGAACCACCATCATCAACACACTATTGCCTTTAAATTTCTACAACAGCTCTGGCAGCTAGGCTTGCATGTTCTGCAAACTCAGCCGCTTCTTGAGCAGCAGAGGTAGCATCATTAAATTTCATGTTCCAATTCTGCCTGTCAACAGAAAAATTACCATATCCATGAAATGATTGCCGATGTTCCAACCTTTCATCCTTGAAATCTAAGTGGCATGAACCACCATCATCAACACAATATTGTCTTGAAAGTTCTACAACAGCTCTGGCAGCTAGGCCTGCACGTTCTGTAAACTCAGCCGCTGCTTGAGCAGCAGAGGTAGCATACTTTAATTTCATATTCCAATTCTGCCTTCCAACTGAAAAATTACCATTACCATCTCCAGGAAATGATTGACCATGTTCCAACCTTTCATCATTGAAATCTAAGTGGCATGACCCACCATCATCAACACAATATTACCTTGAAAGTTCTACAACAGCTCTGGCAGTTAGGCTTGCATGTTCTGCAATCTCAGCCGCTGCTTGAGCAGCAGAGGTAGCATCCTTAAATTTCATGTTCCAATTCTGCCTGTCAACAGAAAAATTACCATATCCATGAAATGATTGCACATGTTCCAACCTTTCATCCTTGAAATCTAAGTGGCATGAACCACCATCATCAACACAATATTGCCTTTAAAGTTCTACAACAGATCTGGCAGCTAAGCTAGAATGTTATGCAAAGTCAGCCTCTACTTGAGCAGCAGAGGTACCATCCTTAAATTTCATGTTCCAATTCTGCCTGCCAACAGAAAAATTACCATTACCATCTCCAGGAAATGATTGCCCATGTTCCAACCTTTCATCCTTGAAACCTAAGTGGCATGAACCACCATCATCAACACACTATTGCCTTTAAATTTCTACAACAGCTCTGGCAGCTAGGCTTGCATGTTCTGCAAACTCAGCCGCTTCTTGAGCAGCAGAGGTAGCATCATTAAATTTCATGTTCCAATTCTGCCTGTCAACAGAAAAATTACCATATCCATGAAATGATTGCCGATGTTCCAACCTTTCATCCTTGAAATCTAAGTGGCATGAACCACCATCATCAACACAATATTGTCTTGAAAGTTCTACAACAGCTCTGGCAGCTAGGCCTGCACGTTCTGTAAACTCAGCCGCTGCTTGAGCAGCAGAGGTAGCATACTTTAATTTCATGTTCCAATTCTGCCTTCCAACTGAAAAATTACCATTACCATCTCCAGGAAATGATTGACCATGTTCCAACCTTTCATCATTGAAATCTAAGTGGCATGACCCACCATCATCAACACAATATTACCTTGAAAGTTCTACAACAGCTCTGGCAGTTAGGCTTGCATGTTCTGCAATCTCAGCCGCTGCTTGAGCAGCAGAGGTAGCATCCTTAAATTTCATGTTCCAATTCTGCCTGTCAACAGAAAAATTACCATATCCATGAAATGATTGCACATGTTCCAACCTTTCATCCTTGAAATCTAAGTGGCATGAACCACCATCATCAACACAATATTGCCTTTAAAGTTCTACAACAGATCTGGCAGCTAAGCTAGAATGTTATGCAAAGTCAGCCTCTACTTGAGCAGGCAGAGGTACCATCCTTAAATTTCATGTTCCAATTCTGCCTGCCAACAGAAAAATTACCATTACCATCTCCAGGAAATGATTGCCCATGTTCCAACCTTTCATCCTTGAAACCTAAGTGGCATGAACCACCATCATCAACACACTATTGCCTTTAAAGTTCTACAACAGCTCTGGCAGCTAGGCTTGCATGTTCTGCAAACTCAGCCGCTTCTTGAGCAGCAGAGGTAGCATCATTAAATTTCATGTTCCAATTCTGCCTGTCAACAGAAAAATTACCATATCCATGAAATGATTGCCGATGTTCCAACCTTTCATCCTTGAAATCTAAGTGGCATGAACCACCATCATCAACACAATATTGTCTTGAAAGTTCTACAACAGCTCTGGCAGCTAGGCCTGCACGTTCTGTAAACTCAGCCGCTGCTTGAGCAGCAGAGGTAGCATACTTTAATTTCATGTTCCAATTCTGCCTTCCAACTGAAAAATTACCATTACCATCTCCAGGAAATGATTGACCATGTTCCAACCTTTCATCATTGAAATCTAAGTGGCATGACCCACCATCATCAACACAATATTACCTTGAAAGTTCTACAACAGCTCTGGCAGTTAGGCTTGCATGTTCTGCAATCTCAGCCGCTGCTTGAGCAGCAGAGGTAGCATCCTTAAATTTCATGTTCCAATTCTGCCTGTCAACAGAAAAATTACCATATCCATGAAATGATTGCACATGTTCCAACCTTTCATCCTTGCAATCTAAGTGGCATGAACCACCATCATCAACACAATATTACCTTGAAAGTTCTACAACAGCTCTGGCAGTTAGGCTTGCATGTTCTGCAATCTCAGCCGATGCTTGAGCAGCAGAGGTAGCATCCTTAAATTTCATGTTCTAATTCTGCCTGTCAACAGAAAAATTACCATATCCATGAAATGATTGCACATGTTCCAACATTTCATCCTTGAAATCTAAGTGGCATGAACCACCATCATCAACACAATATTGCCTTTAAAGTTCTACAACAGATCTGGCAGCTAAGCTAGAATGTTATGCAAAGTCAGCCTCTACTTGAGCAGCAGAGGTACCATCCTTAAATTTCATGTTCCAATTCTGCCTGCCAACAGAAAAATTACCATTACCATCTCCAGGAAATGATTGCCCATGTTCCAACCTTTCATCCTTGAAACCTAAGTGGCATGAACCACCATCATCAACACACTATTGCCTTTAAATTTCTACAACAGCTCTGGCAGCTAGGCTTGCATGTTCTGCAAACTCAGCCGCTTCTTGAGCAGCAGAGGTAGCATCATTAAATTTCATGTTCCAATTCTGCCTGTCAACAGAAAAATTACCATATCCATGAAATGATTGCCGATGTTCCAACCTTTCATCCTTGAAATCTAAGTGGCATGAACCACCATCATCAACACAATATTGTCTTGAAAGTTCTACAACAGCTCTGGCAGCTAGGCCTGCACGTTCTGTAAACTCAGCCGCTGCTTGAGCAGCAGAGGTAGCATACTTTAATTTCATGTTCAAATTCTGCCTTCCAACTGAAAAATTACCATTACCATCTCCAGGAAATGATTGCCCATGTTCCAACCTTTCATCATTGAAATCTAACTGGCATGACCCACCATCATCAACACAATATTACCTTGAAAGCTCTACAACAGCTCTGGCAGTTAGGCTTGCATGTTCTGCAATCTCAGCCGCTGCTTGAGCAGCAGAGGTAGCATCCTTAAATTTCATGTTCCAATTCTGCCTGTCAACAGAAAAATTACCATATCCATGAAATGATTGCACATGTTCCAACCTTTCATCCTTGCAATCTAAGTGGCATGAACCACCATCATCAACACAATATTACCTTTAAAGTTCTACAACAGATCTGGCAGCTAAGCTAGAATGTTATGCAAAGTCAGCCTCTACTTGAGCAGCAGAGGTACCATCCTTAAATTTCATGTTCCAATTATGCCTGCCAAAAGAAACAATTACCATTACCATCTCCAGAAAATGATTGCCCATGTTCCAACCTTTCATCCTTGAAACCTAAGTGGCATGAACCACCATCATCAACACAATATTGCTTTGAAAGTTCTACAATAATTCTGGCAGCTAGGCCTGCATGTTCTGGAAACTTAGCCGCTGCTTGAGAAGCAGAGGTAGCATCCTTTAATTTCATGTTCCATTTTTGCCTGCTAAGTGAAAAATTACCATTACCATCTCCAGGAAATGATTGCCCGTGTTCAAACTTTTCATCCTTGAAACCTAAGTGGCATGAACCACCATCATCAACACAATATTGCCTTGAAAGTTCTATAATAGCTCTGGTAGCTAGGCTTGCATGTTCTGCAAACTCAGGCGCTGCTTGAGCAACAGAGGTAGCATCCTTAAATTTCATGTTCCAATTCTACCTTCCAACTGAAAAATTACCATTACCATCTCCATGAAATGATTGCCCATGTTCCAACCTTTCATCATTGAAATCTAAGTGGCATGAACCACCATCATCAACACAATATTACCTTGAAAGTTCTACAACAGCTCTGGCAGTTAGGCTTGCATGTTCTGCAATCTCAGCCGCTGCTTGAGCAGCAGAGGTAGCATCCTTAAATTTCATGTTCCAATTCTGCCTGTCAACAGAAAAATTACCATATCCATGAAATGATTACACATGTTCCAACCTTTCATCCTTGAAATCTAAGTGGCATGAACCACCATCATCAACACAATATTACCTTTAAAGTTCTACAACAGATCTGGCAGCTAAGCTAGAATGTTATGCAAAGTCAGCCTCTACTTGAGCAGCAGAGGTACCATCCTTAAATTTCATGTTCCAATTATGCCTGCCAAAAGAAACATTTACCATTACCATCTCCAGAAAATGATTGCCCATGTTCCAACCTTTCATCCTTGAAACCTAAGTGGCATGAACCACCATCATCAACACAATATTGCTTTGAAAGTTCTACAACAGTTCTGGCAGCTAGGCCTGCATGTTCTGGAAACTCAGCCGCTGCTTGAGAAGCAGAGGTAGCATCCTTTAATTTCATGTTCCATTTTTCCCTGCTAAGTCAAAAATTACCATTACCATCTCCAGGAAATGATTGCCCATGTTCCAACCTTTCATCCTTGAAACCTAAGTGGCATGAACCACCATCATCAACACAATATTGCCTTGAAAGTTCTATACTAGCTTTGGCAGCTAGGCTTGCATGTTCTGCAAACTCATGCGCTGCTTGAGCAGTAGAGGTAGCATCCTTAAATTTCATGTTCCAATTCTGCCTGCCAACAAAAAAATTACCATTACCATCTCCAGGAAATGATTGCCCATGTTCCAACCTTTCATCCTTGAAACCTAAGTGGCATGAACCACCATCATCAACACACTATTGTCTTGAAGTTCTACAATAGCTCTGGCAGCTAGGCCTGCATGTTCTGTAAACTCAGCCGCTGCTTGAGCAGCAGAGGTAGCATACTTTAATTTCATGTTCCAATTCTGCATGTCAACAGAAAAATTACCATATCCAGGAAATGATTGCCCATGTTCCAACCTTTCATCCTTGAAACCTAAGTGGCATGAACCACCATCATCAACACAATATTGCCTTGAAAGTTCTATAATAGCTCTGGTGGCTAGGCTTGCATGTTCTGTAAACTCAGCCGCTGCTTGAGCAGCAGAGGTAGCATACTTTAATTTCATGTTCCAATTCTGCCTTCCAACTGAAAAATTACCATTACCATCTCCAGGAAATGATTGCCCATGTTCCAACCTTTCATCCTTGAAACCTAAGTGGCATGAACCACCATCATCAATACAATATTGCCTTGAAAGTTCTATAATAGCTCTGGTGGCTAGGCTTGCATGTTCTGTAAACTCAGCCGCTGCTTGAGCAGCAGAGGTAGCATACTTTAATTTCATGTTCCAATTCTGCCTTCCAACTGAAAAATTACCATTACCATCTCCAGGAAATGATTGCCCATGTTCCAACCTTTCATCATTGAAATTTAAGTGGCATGAACCACCATCATCAACACAATATTACCTTGAAAGTTCTACAACAGCTCTGGCAGCTAGGCTTGCATGTTCTGCAAACTCAGCCGCTTCTTGAGCAGCAGAGGTAGCATCCTTAAATTTCATGTTCCAATTCTGCATGTCAACAGAAAAATTACCATATCCATGAAACGATTGCCCATGTTCCAACATTTCATCCTTGAAATCTAAGTGGCATGAACCACCATCATCAACACAATATTGTCTTGAAAGTTCTACAATAGCTCTGGCAGCTAGGCCTGCATGTTCTGTAAACTCAGCCGCTGCTTGAGCAGCAGAGGTAGCATACTTTAATTTCATGTTCCAATTCTGCATGTCAACAGAAAAATTACCATATCCAGGAAATGATTGCCCATGTTCCAACCTTTCATCCTTGAAACCTAAGTGGCATGAACCACCATCATCAACACAATATTGCCTTGAAAGTTCTATAATAGCTCTGGCAGCTAGGCTTGCATGTTCTGCAAACTCAGCCGCTGCTTGAGCAGCAGAGGTAGCATCCTTAAATTTCATGTTCCAATTCTACCTTCCAACTGAAAAATTACCATTACCATCTCCAGGAAATGATTGCCCATGTTCCAACCTTTCATCATTGAAATCTAAGTGGCATGAACCACCATCATCAACACAATATTACCTTGAAAGTTCTACAACAGCTCTGGCAGTTAGGCTTGCATGTTCTGCAATCTCAGCCGCTGCTTGAGCAGCAGAGGTAGCATCCTTAAATTTCATGTTCCAATTCTGCCTGTCAATAGAAAAATTACCATATCCATGAAATGATTGCACATGTTCCAACCTTTCATCCTTGAAATCTAAATGGCATGAACCACCATCATCAACACAATATTGCCTTTAAAGTTCTACAACAGATCTGGCAGTTAAGCTAGAATGTTATGCAAAGTCAGCCTCTACTTGAGCAGCAGAGGTACCATCCTTAAATTTCATGTTCCAATTATGCCTGCCAAAAGAAACAATTACCATTACCATCTCCAGAAAATGATTGCACATGTTCCAACCTTTCATCCTTGAAATCTAAGTGGCATGAACAACCATCATCAACACAATATTGCCTTTAAAGTTCTACAACAGATCTGGCAGTTAAGCTAGAATGTTATGCAAAGTCAGCCTCTACTTGAGTAGCAGAGGTACCATCCTTAAATTTCATGTTCCAATTATGCCTGCCAAAAGAAACAATTACCATTACCATCTCCAGAAAATGATTGCCCATGTTCCAACCTTTCATCCTTGAAACCTAAGTGGCATGAACCACCATCATCAACACAATATTGCTTTGAAAGTACTACAACAGTTCTGGCAGCTAGGCCTGCATGTTCTGGAAACTCAGCCGCTGCTTGAGAAGCAGAGGTAGCATCCTTTAATTTCATGTTCCATTTTTGCCTGCTAAGTGAAAAATTACCATTACCATCTCCAGGAAATGATTGCCCATGTTCCAACCTTTCATCCTTGAAACCTAAGTGGCATGAACCACCATCATCAACACAATATTGCCTTGAAAGTTCTATAATAGCTCTGGTAGCTAGGCTTGCATGTTCTGCAAACTCAGGCGCTGCTTGAGCAGCAGAGGTAGCATCCTTAAATTTCATGTTCCAATTCTACCTTCCAACTGAAAAATTACCATTACCATCTCCAGGAAATGATTGCCCATGTTCCAACCTTTCATCATTGAAATCTAAGTGGCATGAACCACCATCATCAACACAATATTACCTTGAAAGTTCTACAACAGCTCTGGCAGTTAGGCTTGCATGTTCTGCAATCTCAGCCGCTGCTTGAGCAGCAGAGGTAGCATCCTTAAATTTCATGTTCCAATTCTGCCTGTCAACAGAAAAATTACCATATCCATGAAATGTTTGCACATGTTCCAACCTTTCATCCTTGAAATCTAAATGGCATGAACCACCATCATCAACACAATATTGCCTTTAAAGTTATACAACAGATCTGGCAGTTAAGCTAGAATGTTATGCAAAGTCAGCCTCTACTTGAGCAGCAGAGGTACCATCCTTAAATTTCATGTTCCAATTATGCCTGCCAAAAGAAACAATTACCATTACCATCTCCAGAAAATGATTGCCCATGTTCCAACCTTTCATCCTTGAAACCTAAGTGGCATGAACCACCATCATCAACACAATATTGCTTTGAAAGTTCTACAACAGTTCTGGCAGCTAGGCCTGCATGTTCTGGAAACTCAGCCGCTGCTTGAGAAGCAGAGGTAGCATCCTTTAATTTCATGTTCCATTTTTGCCTGCTAAGTGAAAAATTACCATTACCATCTCCAGGAAATGATTGCCCATGTTCCAACCTTTCATCCTTGAAACATAAGTGGCATGAACCACCATCATCAACACAATATTGCCTTGAAAGTTCTATAATAGCTCTGGTAGCTAGGCTTGCATGTTCTGCAAACTCAGGCGCTGCTTGAGCAGCAGAGGTAGCATCCTTAAATTTCATGTTCCAATTCTACCTTCCAACTGAAAAATTACCATTACCATCTCCAGGAAATGATTGCCCATGTTCCAACCTTTCATCATTGAAATCTAAGTGGCATGAACCACCATCATCAACACAATATTACCTTGAAAGTTCTACAACAGCTCTGGCAGTTAGGCTTGCATGTTCTGCAATCTCAGCCGCTGCTTGAGCAGCAGAGGTAGCATCCTTAAATTTCATGTTCCAATTCTGCCTGTCAACAGAAAAATTACCATATCCATGAAATGATTGCACATGTTCCAACCTTTCATCCTTGAAATCTAAATGGCATGAACCACCATCATCAACACAATATTGCCTTTAAAGTTCTACAACAGATCTGGCAGTTAAGCTAGAATGTTATGCAAAGTCAGCCTCTACTTGAGCAGTAGAGGTACCATCCTTAAATTTCATGTTCCAATTATGCCTGCCAAAAGAAACAATTACCATTACCATCTCCAGAAAATGATTGCACATGTTCCAACATTTCATCCTTGAAATCTAAGTGGCATGAACAACCATCATCAACACAATATTGCCTTTAAAGTTCTACAACAGATCTGGCAGTTAAGCTAGAATGTTATGCAAAGTCAGCCTCTACTTGAGCAGCAGAGGTACCATCCTTAAATTTCATGTTCCAATTATGCCTGCCAAAAGAAACAATTACCATTACCATCTCCAGAAAATGATTGCCCATGTTCCAACCTTTCATCCTTGAAACCTAAGTGGCATGAACCACCATCATCAACACAATATTGCTTTGAAAGTACTACAACAGTTCTGGCAGCTAGGCCTGCATGTTCTGGAAACTCAGCCGCTGCTTGAGAAGCAGAGGTAGCATCCTTTAATTTCATGTTCCATTTTTGCCTGCTAAGTGAAAAATTACCATTACCATCTCCAGGAAATGATTGCCCATGTTCCAACCTTTCATCCTTGAAACCTAAGTGGCATGAACCACCATAATCAACACAATATTGCCTTGAAAGTTCTATAATAGCTCTGGTAGCTAGGCTTGCATGTTCTGCAAACTCAGGCGCTGCTTGAGCAGCAGAGGTAGCATCCTTAAATTTCATGTTCCAATTCTACCTTCCAACTGAAAAATTACCATTACCATCTCCAGGAAATGATTGCCCATGTTCCAACCTTTCATCATTGAAATCTAAGTGGCATGAACCACCATCATCAACACAATATTACCTTGAAAGTTCTACAACAGCTCTGGCAGTTAGGCTTGCATGTTCTGCAATCTCAGCCGCTGCTTGAGCAACAGAGGTAGCATCCTTAAATTTCATGTTCCAATTCTGCCTGTCAACAGAAAAATTACCATATCCATGAAATGATTGCACATGTTCCAACCTTTCATCCTTGAAATCTAAATGGCATGAACCACCATCATCAACATAATATTGCCTTTAAAGTTATACAACAGATCTGGCAGTTAAGCTAGAATGTTATGCAAAGTCAGCCTCTACTTGAGCAGCAGAGGTACCATCCTTAAATTTCATGTTCCAATTATGCCTGCCAAAAGAAACAATTACCATTACCATCTCCAGAAAATGATTGCCCATGTTCCAACCTTTCATCCTTGAAACCTAAGTGGCATGAACCACCATCATCAACACAATATTGCTTTGAAAGTTCTACAACAGTTCTGGCAGCTAGGCCTGCATGTTCTGGAAACTCAGCCGCTGCTTGAGAAGCAGAGGTAGCATCCTTTAATTTCATGTTCCATTTTTGCCTGCTAAGTGAAAAATTACCATTACCATCTCCAGGAAATGATTGCCCATGTTCCAACCTTTCATCCTTGAAACCTAAGTGGCATGAACCACCATCATCAACACAATATTGCCTTGAAAGTTCTATAATAGCTCTGGTAGCTAGGCTTGCATGTTCTGCAAACTCAGGCGCTGCTTGAGCAGCAGAGGTAGCATCCTTAAATTTCATGTTCGAATTCTACCTTCCAACTGAAAAATTACCATTACCATCTCCAGGAAATGATTGCCCATGTTCCAACCTTTCATCATTGAAATCTAAGTGGCATGAACCACCATCATCAACACAATATTACCTTGAAAGTTATACAACAGCTATGGTAGTTAGGCTTGCATGTTCTGCAATCTCAGCCGCTGCTTGAGCAGCAGAGGTAGCATCCTTAAATTTCATGTTCCAATTCTGCCTGTCAACAGAAAAATTACCATATCCATGAAATGATTGCACATGTTCCAACCTTTCATCCTTGAAATCTAAATGGCATGAACCACCATCATCAACACAATATTGCCTTTAAAGTTCTACAACAGATCTGGCAGTTAAGCTAGAATGTTATGCAAAGTCAGCCTCTACTTGAGCAGCAGAGGTACCATCCTTAAATTTCATGTTCCAATTATGCCTGCCAAAAGAAACAATTACCATTACCATCTCCAGAAAATGATTGCACATGTTCCAACCTTTCATCCTTGAAATCTAAGTGGCATGAACAACCATCATCAACACAATATTGCCTTTAAAGTTCTACAACAGATCTGGCAGTTAAGCTAGAATGTTATGCAAAGTCAGCCTCTACTTGAGCAGCAGAGGTACCATCCTTAAATTTCATGTTCCAATTATGCCTGCCAAAAGAAACAATTACCATTACCATCTCCAGAAAATGATTGCCCATGTTCCAACCTTTCATCCTTGAAACCTAAGTGGCATGAACCACCATCATCAACACAATATTGCTTTGAAAGTACTACAACAGTTCTGGCAGCTAAGCCTGCATGTTCTGGAAACTCAGCCGCTGCTTGAGAAGCAGAGGTAGCATTCTTTAATTTCATGTTCCATTTTTGCCTGCTAAGTGAAAAATTACCATTACCATCTCTAGGAAATGATTGCCCATGTTCCAACCTTTCATCCTTGAAACCTAAGTGGCATGAACCACCATCATCAACACAATATTGCCTTGAAAGTTCTATAATAGCTCTGGTAGCTAGGCTTGCATGTTCGGCAAACTCAGGCGCTGCTTGAGCAGCAGAGGTAGCATCCTTAAATTTCATGTTCCAATTCTACCTTCCAACTGAAAAATTACCATTACCATCTCCAGGAAATGATTGCCCATGTTCCAACCTTTCATCATTGAAATCTAAGTGGCATGAACCACCATCATCAACACAATATTACCTTGAAAGTTCTACAACAGCTCTGGCAGTTAGGCTTGCATGTTCTGCAATCTCAGCCGCTGCTTGAGCAGCAGAGGTAGCATCCTTAAATTTCATGTTCCAATTCTGCCTGTCAACAGAAAAATTACCATATCCATGAAATGATTGCACATGTTCCAACCTTTCATCCTTGAAATCTAAATGGCATGAACCACCATCATCAACACAATATTGCCTTTAAAGTTCTACAACAGATCTGGCAGTTAAGCTAGAATGTTATGCAAAGTCAGCCTCTACTAGAGCAGCAGAGGTACCATCCTTAAATTTCATGTTCCAATTATGCCTGCCAAAAGAAACAATTACCATTACCATCTCCAGAAAATGATTGCCCATGTTCCAACCTTTCATCCTTGAAACCTAAGTGGCATGAACCACCATCATCAACACAATATTGCTTTGAAAGTTCTACAACAGTTCTGGCAGCTAGGCCTGCATGTTCTGGAAACTCAGCCGCTGCTTGAGAAGCAGAGGTAGCATCCTTTAATTTCATGTTCCATTTTTGCCTGCTAAGTGAAAAATTACCATTACCATCTCCAGGAAATGATTGCCCATGTTCCAACCTTTCATCCTTGAAACCTAAGTGGCATGAACCAGCATCATCAACACAATATTGCCTTGAAAGTTCTATAATAGCTCTGGTGGCTAGGCTTGCATGTTCTGTAAACTCAGCCGCTGCTTGAGCAGCAGAGGTAGCATACTTTAATTTCATGTTCCAATTCTGCCTTCCAACTGAAAAATTACCATTACCATCTCCAGGAAATGATTGCCCATGTTCCAACCTTTCATCATTGAAATCTAAGTGGCATGAACCACCATCATCAACACAATATTACCTTGAAAGTTCTACAACGGTTCTGGCAGTTAGGCTTGCATGTTCTGCCATCTCAGCCGCTGCTTGAGCAGCAGAGGTAGCATCTTTAAATTTCATGTTCCAATTCTGCCTGTCAACAGAAAATTTACCATATCCATGAAATGATTGCACATGTTCCAACCTTTCATCCTTGAAATCTAAGTGGCATGAACCACCATCATCAACACAATATTGCCTTTAAAGTTCTACAACAGATCTGGCAGCTAAGCTAGAATGTTATGCAAAGTCAGCCTCTACTTGAGCAGCAGAGGTACCATCCTTAAATTTCATGTTCCAATTATGCCTGCCAAAAGAAACAATTACCATTACCATCTCCAGAAAATGATTGCCCATGTTCCAACCTTTCATCCTTGAAACCTAAGTGGCATGAACCACCATCATCAACACAATATTGCTTTGAAAGTTCTACAACAGTTCTGGCAGCTAGGCCTGCATGTTCTGGAAACTCAGCCGCTGCTTGAGAAGCAGAGGTAGCATCCTTAAATTTCATGTTCCATTTTTGCCTGCTAAGTGAAAAATTACCATTACCATCTCCAGGAAATGATTGCCCATGTTCCAACCTTTCATCCTTGAAACCTAAGTGGCATGAACCACCATAATCAACACAATATTGCCTTGAAAGTTCTATAATAGCTCTGGTAGCTAGGCTTGCATGTTCTGCAAACTCAGGCGCTGCTTGAGCAGCAGAGGTAGCATCCTTAAATTTCATGTTCCAATTCTACCTTCCAACTGAAAAATTACCATTACCATCTCCAGGAAATGATTGCCCATGTTCCAACCTTTCATCATTGAAATCTAAGTGGCATGAACCACCATCATCAACACAATATTACCTTGAAAGTTCTACAACAGCTCTGGCAGTTAGGCTTGCATGTTCTGCAATCTCAGCCGCTGCTTGAGCAGCAGAGGTAGCATCCTTAAATTTCATGTTCCAATTCTGCCTGTCAACAGAAAAATTACCATATCCATGAAATGATTGCACATGTTCCAACCTTTCATCCTTGAAATCTAAATGGCATGAACCACCATCATCAACACAATATTGCCTTTAAAGTTCTACAACAGATCTGGCAGTTAAGCTAGAATGTTATGCAAAGTCAGCCTCTACTTGAGCAGCAGAGGTACCATCCTTAAATTTCATGTTCCAATTATGCCTGCCAAAAGAAACAATTACCATTACCATCTCCAGAAAATGATTGCCCATGTTCCAACCTTTCATCCTTGAAACCTAAGTGGCATGAACCACCATCATCAACACAATATTGCTTTGAAAGTTCTACAACAGTTCTGGCAGCTAGGCCTGCATGTTCTGGAAACTCAGCCGCTGCTTGAGAAGCAGAGGTAGCATCCTTTAATTTCATGTTCCATTTTTGCCTGCTAAGTGAAAAATTACCATTACCATCTCCAGGAAATGATTGCCCATGTTCCAACCTTTCATCCTTGAAACCTAAGTGGCATGAACCACCATCATCAACACAATATTGCCTTGAAAGTTCTATAATAGCTCTGGTAGCTAGGCTTGCATGTTCTGCAAACTCAGGCGCTGCTTGAGCAGCAGAGGTAGCATCCTTAAATTTCATGTTCCAATTCTACCTTCCAACTGAAAAATTACCATTACCATCTCCAGGAAATGATTGCCCATGTTCCAACCTTTCATCATTGAAATCTAAGTGGCATGAACCACCATCATCAACACAATATTACCTTGAAAGTTCTACAACAGCTCTGGCAGTTAGGCTTGCATGTTCTGCAATCTCAGCCGCTGCTTGAGCAGCAGAGGTAGCATCCTTAAATTTCATGTTCCAATTCTGCCTGTCAACAGAAAAATTACCATATCCATGAAATGATTGCACATGTTCCAACCTTTCATCCTTGAAATCTAAATGGCATGAACCACCATCATCAACACAATATTGCCTTTAAAGTTCTACAACAGATCTGGCAGTTAAGCTAGAATGTTATGCAAAGTCAGCCTCTACTTGAGCAGCAGAGGTACCATCCTTAAATTTCATGTTCCAATTATGCCTGCCAAAAGAAACAATTACCATTACCATCTCCAGAAAATGATTGCACATGTTCCAACCTTTCATCCTTGAAATCTAAGTGGCATGAACAACCATCATCAATACAATATTGCCTTTAAAGTTCTACAACAGATCTGGCAGTTAAGCTAGAATGTTATGCAAAGTCAGCCGCTGCTTGAGCAGCAGAGGTAGCATCCTTAAATTTCATGTTCCAATTCTGCCTGTCAACAGAAAAATTACCATATCAATGAAATGATTGCACATGTTCCAACCTTTCATCCTTGAAATCTAAATGGCATGAACCACCATCATCAACACAATATTGCCTTTAAAGTTCTACAACAGATCTGGCAGTTAAGCTAGAATGTTATGCAAAGTCAGCCTCTACTTGAGCAGCAGAGGTACCATCCTTAAATTTCATGTTCCAATTATGCCTGCCAAAAGAAACAATTACCATTACCATCTCCAGAAAATGATTGCACATGTTCCAACCTTTCATCCTTGAAATCTAAGTGGCATGAACAACCATCATCAACACAATATTGCCTTTAAAGTTCTACAACAGATCTGGCAGTTAAGCTAGAATGTTATGCAAAGTCAGCCTCTACTTGAGCAGCAGAGGTACCATCCTTAAATTTCATGTTCCAATTATGCCTGCCAAAAGAAACAATTACCATTACCATCTCCAGAAAATGATTGCCCATGTTCCAACCTTTCATCCTTGAAACCTAAGTGGCATGAACCACCATCATCAACACAATATTGCTTTGAAAGTACTACAACAGTTCTGGCAGCTAGGCCTGCATGTTCTGGAAACTCAGCCGCTGCTTGAGAAGCAGAGGTAGCATCCTTTAATTTCATGTTCCATTTTTGCCTGCTAAGTGAAAAATTACCATTACCATCTCCAGGAAATGATTGCCCATGTTCCAACCTTTCATCCTTGAAACCTAAGTGGCATGAACCACCATAATCAACACAATATTGCCTTGAAAGTTCTATAATAGCTCTGGTAGCTAGGCTTGCATGTTCTGCAAACTCAGGCGCTGCTTGAGCAGCAGAGGTAGCATCCTTAAATTTCATGTTCCAATTCTACCTTCCAACTGAAAAATTACCATTACCATCTCCAGGAAATGATTGCCCATGTTCCAACCTTTCATCATTGAAATCTAAGTGGCATGAACCACCATCATCAACATAATATTACCTTGAAAGTTCTACAACAGCTCTGGCAGTTAGGCTTGCATGTTCTGCAATCTCAGCCGCTGCTTGAGCAGCAGAGGTAGCATCCTTAAATTTCATGTTCCAATTCTGCCTGTCAACAGAAAAATTACCATATCCATGAAATGATTGCACATGTTCCAACCTTTCATCCTTGAAATCTAAATGGCATGAACCACCATCATCAACACAATATTGCCTTTAAAGTTCTACAACAGATCTGGCAGTTAAGCTAGAATGTTATGCAAAGTCAGCCTCTACTTGAGCAGCAGAGGTACCATCCTTAAATTTCATGTTCCAATTATGCCTGCCAAAAGAAACAATTACCATTACCATCTCCAGAAAATGATTGCACATGTTCCAACCTTTCATCCTTGAAATCTAAGTGGCATGAACAACTATCATCAACACAATATTGCCTTTAAAGTTCTACAACAGATCTGGCAGTTAAGCTAGAATGTTATGCAAAGTCAGCCTCTACTTGAGCAGCAGAGGTACCATCCTTAAATTTCATGTTCCAATTATGCCTGCCAAAAGAAACAATTACCATTACCATCTCCAGAAAATGATTGCCCATGTTCCAACCTTTCATCCTTGAAACCTAAGTGGCATGAACCACCATCATCAACACAATATTGCTTTGAAAGTACTACAACAGTTCTGGCAGCTAGGCCTGCATGTTCTGGAAACTCAGCCGCTGCTTGAGAAGCAGAGGTAGCATCCTTTAATTTCATGTTCCATTTTTGCCTGCTAAGTGAAAAATTACCATTACCATCTCCAGGAAATTATTGCCCATGTTCCAACCTTTCATCCTTGAAACCTAAGTGGCATGAACCACCATCATAAACACAATATTGCTTTGAAAGTTCTATAATAGCTCTGGTAGCTAGGCTTGCATGTTCTGCAAACTCAGGCGCTGCTTGAGCAGCAGAGGTAGCATCCTTAAATTTCATGTTCCAATTCTACCTTCCAACTGAAAAATTACCACTACCATCTCCAGGAAATGATTGCCCATGTTCCAACCTTTCATCATTGAAATCTAAGTGGCATGAACCACCATCATCAACACAATATTACCTTGAAAGTTCTACAACAGCTCTGGCAGTTAGGCTTGTATGTTCTGCAATCTCAGCCGCTGCTTGAGCAGTAGAAGGTAGCATCTTTAAATTTTATGTTCCAATTCTGCCTGTCAACATAAAAATTACCATATCCATGAAATGATTGCACATGTTCCAACCTTTCATCCTTGAAATCTAAGTGGCATGAACCACCATCATCAATACAATATTGCCTTTAAAGTTCTACAACAGATCTGGCAGCTAAGCTAGAATGTTATGCAAAGTCAGCCTCTACTTGAGCAGCAGAGGTACCATCCTTAAATTTCATGTTCCAATTATGCCTGCCAAAAGAAACAATTACCATTACCATCTCCAGAAAATGATTGCCCATGCTCCAACCTTTCATCCTTGAAACCTAAGTGGCATGAACCACCATCATCAACACAATATTGCTTTGAAAGTTCTACAACAGTTCTGGCAGCTAGGCCTGCATGTTCTGGAAACTCAGCCGCTGCTTGAGAAGCAGAGGTAGCATCCTTAAATTTCATGTTCCATTTTTGCCTGCTAAGTGAAAAATTACCATTACCATCTCCAGGAAATGATTGCCCATGTTCCAACCTTTCATCCTTGAAACCTAAGTGGCATGAACCACCATCATAAACACAATATTGCTTTGAAAGTTCTATAATAACTCTGGTAGCTAGGCTTGCATGTTCTGCAAACTCAGGCGCTGCTTGAGCAGCAGAGGTAGCATCCTTAAATTTCATGTTCCAATTCTACCTTCCAACTGAAAAATTACCACTACCATCTCCAGGAAATGATTGCCCATGCTCCAACCTTTCATCATTGAAATCTAAGTGGCATGAACCACCATCATCAACACAATATTACCTTGAAAGTTCTACAACAGCTCTGGCAGTTAGGCTTGCATGTTCTGCAATCTCAGCCGCTGCTTGAGCAGCAGAGGTATCATCCTTAAATTTCATGTTCCAATTCTGCCTGTCAACAGAAAAATTACCATATCCATGAAATGATTGTACATGTTCCAACCTTTCATCCTTGAAATCTAAGCGGCATGAACCACCATCATCAACACAATATTGCCTTTAAAGTTCTACAACAGATCTGGCAGATAAGCTAGAATGTTATGCAAAGTCAGCCTCTACTTGAGCAGCAGAGGTACCATCCTTAAATTTCATGTTCCAATTATGCCTGCCAAAAGAAACAATAACCATTACCATCTCCAGAAAATGATTGCCCATGTTCCAACCTTTCATCCTTGAAACCTAAGTGGCATGAACCACCATCATCAACACAATATTGCTTTGAAAGTTCTACAACAGTTCTGGCAGCTAGGCCTGCATGTTCTGCAAACTCAGCCGCTGCTTGAGAAGTAGAGGTAGCATCCTTAAATTTCATGTTCCATTTTTGCCTGCTAAGTGAAAAATTACCATTACCATCTCCAGGAAATGATTGCCCATGTTCCAACCTTTCATCCTTGAAACCTAAGTGGCATGAACCACCATCATAAACACAATATTGCTTTGAAAGTTCTATAATAACTCTGGTAGCTAGGCTTGCATGTTCTGCAAACTCAGGCGCTGCTTGAGCAGCAGAGGTAGCATCCTTAAATTTCATGTTCCAATTCTACCTTCCAACTGAAAAATTACCACTACCATCTCCAGGAAATGATTGCCCATGCTCCAACCTTTCATCATTGAAATCTAAGTGGCATGAACCACCATCATCAACACAATATTACCTTGAAAGTTCTACAACAGCTCTGGCAGTTAGGCTTGCATGTTCTGCAATCTCAGCCGCTGCTTGAGCAGCAGAGGTATCATCCTTAAATTTCATGTTCCAATTCTGCCTGTCAACAGAAAAATTACCATATCCATGAAATGATTGTACATGTTCCAACCTTTCATCCTTGAAATCTAAGCGGCATGAACCACCATCATCAACACAATATTGCCTTTAAAGTTCTACAACAGATCTGGCAGATAAGCTAGAATGTTATGCAAAGTCAGCCTCTACTTGAGCAGCAGAGGTACCATCCTTAAATTTCATGTTCCAATTATGCCTGCCAAAAGAAACAATAACCATTACCATCTCCAGAAAATGATTGCCCATGTTCCAACCTTTCATCCTTGAAACCTAAGTGGCATGAACCACCATCATAAACACAATATTGCTTTGAAAGTTCTATAATAACTCTGGTAGCTAGGCTTGCATGTTCTGCAAACTCAGGCGCTGCTTGAGCAGCAGAGGTAGCATCCTTAAATTTCATGTTCCAATTCTACCTTCCAACTGAAAAATTACCACTACCATCTCCAGGAAATGATTGCCCATGCTCCAACCTTTCATCATTGAAATCTAAGTGGCATGAACCACCATCATCAACACAATATTACCTTGAAAGTTCTACAACAGCTCTGGCAGTTAGGCTTGCATGTTCTGCAATCTCAGCCGCTGCTTGAGCAGCAGAGGTATCATCCTTAAATTTCATGTTCCAATTCTGCCTGTCAACAGAAAAATTACCATATCCATGAAATGATTGTACATGTTCCAACCTTTCATCCTTGAAATCTAAGCGGCATGAACCACCATCATCAACACAATATTGCCTTTAAAGTTCTACAACAGATCTGGCAGTTAAGCTAGAATGTTATGCAAAGTCAGCCTCTACTTGAGCAGCAGAGGTACCATCCTTAAATTTCATGTTCCAATTATGCCTGCCAAAAGAAACAATTACCATTACCATCTCCAGAAAATGATTGCCCATGCTCCAACCTTTCATCCTTGAAACCTAAGTGGCATGAACCACCATCATCAACACAATATTGCTTTGAAAGTTCTACAACAGTTCTGGCAGCTAGGCCTGCATGTTCTGGAAACTCAGCCGCTGCTTGAGAAGCAGAGGTAGCATCCTTAAATTTCATGTTCCATTTTTGCCTGCTAAGTGAAAAATTACCATTACCATCTCCAGGAAATGATTGCCCATGTTCTAACCTTTCATCCTTGAAACCTAAGTGGCATGAACCACCATCATAAACACAATATTGCTTTGAAAGTTCTATAATAACTCTGGTAGCTAGGCTTGCATGTTCTGCAAACTCAGGCGCTGCTTGAGCAGCAGAGGTAGCATCCTTAAATTTCATGTTCCAATTCTACCTTCCAACTGAAAAATTACCACTACCATCTCCAGGAAATGATTGCCCATGCTCCAACCTTTCATCATTGAAATCTAAGTGGCATGAACCACCATCATCAACACAATATTACCTTGAAAGTTCTACAACAGCTCTGGCAGTTAGGCTTGCATGTTCTGCAATCTCAGCCGCTGCTTGAGCAGCAGAGGTATCATCCTTAAATTTCATGTTCCAATTCTGCCTGTCAACAGAAAAATTACCATATCCATGAAATGATTGTACATGTTCCAACCTTTCATCCTTGAAATCTAAGCGGCATGAACCACCATCATCAACACAATATTGCCTTTAAAGTTCTACAACAGATCTGGCAGATAAGCTAGAATGTTATGCAAAGTCAGCCTCTACTTGAGCAGCAGAGGTACCATCCTTAAATTTCATGTTCCAATTATGCCTGCCAAAAGAAACAATAACCATTACCATCTCCAGAAAATGATTGCCCATGTTCCAACCTTTCATCCTTGAAACCTAAGTGGCATGAACCACCATCATCAACACAATATTGCTTTGAAAGTTCTACAACAGTTCTGGCAGCTAGGCCTGCATGTTCTGGAAACTCAGCCGCTGCTTGAGAAGCAGAGGTAGCATCCTTTAATTTCATGTTCCATTTTTGCCTGCTAAGTGAAAAATTACCATTACCATCTCCAGGAAATTATTGCCCATGTTCCAACCTTTCATCCTTGAAACCTAAGTGGCATAAACCACCATCATCAACACAATATTGCCTTGAAAGTTCTATAATAGCTCTGGCAGCTAGGCTTGCATGTTCTGCAAACTCAGGCGCTGCTTGAGCAGCAGAGGTAGCATCCTTAAATTTCATGTTCCAATTCTGCCTGCCAACAGAAAAATTACCATTACCATCTCCAGGAAATAATTGCCCATGTTCCAACCTTTCATCCTTGAAACCTAAGTGGCATGAACCACCATCATCAACACACTATTGCCTTTATATTTCTACAACAGCTCTGGCAGCTAGGCTTGCATGTTCTGCAAACTCAGCCGCTTCTTGAGCAGCAGAGGTAGCATCCTTAAATTTCATGTTCCAATTCTGCCTGTCAACAAAAAAATTACCATATACATGAAATGATTGCCCATGTTCCAACCTTTCATCCTTGAAATCTAAGTGGCATGAACCACCATCATCAACACAATATTGTCTTGAAAGTTCTACAACAGCTCTGGCATCTAGGCCTGCAAGTTCTGTAAACTCAGCCGCTGCTTGAGCAGCAGAGGTAGCATACTTTAATTTCATGTTCCAATTCTGCCTTCCAAATGAAAAATTACCATTACCATCTCCAGGAAATAATTGCCCATGTTCCAACCTTTCATCATTGAAATCTAAGTGGCATGAACCACCATCATCAACACAATATTACCTTGAAAGTTCTACAACAGCTCTGGCAGTTAGGCTTGCATGTTCTGCAATCTCAGCCGCTGCTTGAGCAGCAGAGGTAGCATCCTTAAATTTCATGTTCCAATTCTGCCTGTCAACAGAAAAATTACCATATCCATGAAATGATTGCACATGTTCCAACCTTTCATCCTTGAAATCTAAGTGGCATGAACCACCATCATCAACACAATATTGCCTTTAAAGTTCTACAACAGATCTGGCAGCTAAGCTAGAATGTTATGCAAAGTCAGCCTCTACTTGAGCAGCAGAGGTACCATCCTTAAATTTCATGTTCCAATTATGCCTGCCAAAAGAAACAATTACCATTACCATCTCCAGAAAATGATTGCCTATGTTCCAACCTTTCATCCTTGAAACCTAAGTGGCATGAACCACCATCATCAACATAATATTGCTTTGAAAGTTCTACAATAGTTCTGGCAGCTAGGCCTGCATGTTCTGGAAACTCAGCCACTGCTTGAGAAGCAGAGGTAGCATCCTTTAATTTCATGTTCCATTTTTGCCTGCTAAGTGAAAAATTACCATTAACATCTCCAGGAAATGATTGCCCATGTTCCAACCTTTCATCCTTGAAACCTAAGTGGCATGAACCACCATTATCAACACAATATTGCCTTGAAAGTTCTATAATAGCTCTGGAAGCTAGGCTTGCATGTTTTGTAAACTCAGCCGCTGCTTGAGCAGCAGAGGTAGCATACTTTAATTTCATGTTCCAATTCTGCTTTCCAATTGAAAAATTACCATTACCATCTCCAGGAAATAATTGCCCATGTTCCAACCTTTCATCATTGAAATCTAAGTGGCATGAACCACCATCATCAACACAATATTACCTTGAAAGTTCTACAACAGCTCTGGCAGTTAGGCTTGCATGTTCTGCAATCTCAGCCGCTGCTTGAGCAGCAGAGGTAGCATCCTTAAATTTCATGTTCCAATTCTGCCTGTCAACAGAAAAATTACCATATCCATGAAATGATTGCACATGTTCCAACCTTTCATCCTTGAAATCTAAGTGGCATGAACCACCATCATCAACACAATATTGCCTTTAAAGTTCTACAACAGATCTGGCAGCTAAGCTAGAATGTTATGCAAAGTCAGCCTCTACTTGAGCAGCAGAGGTACCATCCTTAAATTTCATGTTCCAATTATGCCTGCCAAGAGAAACAATTACCATTACCATCTCCAGAAAATGATTACCCATGTTCCAACCTTTCATCCTTGAAACCTAAGTGGCATGAACCACCATCATCAACACAATATTGCTTTGAAAGTTCTACAACAGTTCTGGCAGCTAGGCCTGCATGTTCTGGAAACTCAGCCGTTGCTTGAGAAGCAGAGGTAGCATCCTTTAATTTCATGTTCCATTTTTGCCTGCTAAGTGAAAAATTACCATTACCATCTCCAGGAAATGATTGCCCATGTTCCAACCTTTCATCCTTGAAACATAAGTGGCATGAACCACCATCATCAACATAATATTGCCTTGAAAGTTCTATAATAGCTCTGGTAGCTAGGCTTGCATGTTCTGCAAACTAAGGCGCTACTTGAGCAGTAGAGGTAGCATCCTTAAATTTCATGTTCCAATTCTACCTTCCAACTGAAAAATTACCATTACCATCTCCAGGAAATGATTGCCCATGTTCCAACCTTTCATCATTGAAATCTAAGTGGCATGAACCACCATCATCAACACAATATTACCTTGAAAGTTCTACAACAGCTCTGGCAGTTAGGCTTGCATGTTCTGCAATCTCAGCCGCTGCTTGAGCAGCAGAGGTAGCATCCTTAAATTTCATGTTCCAATTCTGCCTGTCAACAGAAAAATTACCATATCCATGAAATGATTGCACATGTTCCAACCTTTCATCCTTGAAATCTAAGTGGCATGAACCACCATCATCAACACAATATTGCCTTTAAAGTTCTACAACAGATTCTGGCAGCTAAGCTAGAATGTTATGCAAAGTCAGCCTCTACTTGAGCAGCAGAGGTACCATCCTTAAATTTCATGTTCCAATTATGCCTGCCAAAAGAAACAATTACCATTACCATCTCCAGAAAATGATTGCCCATGTTCCAACCTTTCATCCTTGAAATCTAAGTGGCATGAACCACCATCATCAATACAATATTGCCTTTAAAGTTCTACAACAGATCTGGCAGCTAAGCTAGAATGTCATGCAAAGTCAGCCTCTACTTCAGCAGCAGAGGTACCATCCTTAAATTTCATGTTCCAATTATGCCTGCCAAGAGAAACAATTACCATTACCATCTCCAGAAAATGATTACCCATGTTCCAACCTTTCATCCTTGAAACCTAAGTGGCATGAACCACCATCATAAACACAATATTGCTTTGAAAGTTCTACAATAGTTCTGGCAGCTAGGCCTGCATGTTCTGGAAACTCAGCCGTTGCTTGAGAAGCAGAGGTAGCATCCTTTAATTTCATGTTCCATTTTTGCCTGCTAAGTGAAAAATTACCATTAACATCTCCAGGAAATGATTGCCCATGTTCCAACCTTTCATCCTTGAAACATAAGTGGCATGAACCACCATCATCAACACAATATTGCCTTGAAAGTTCTATAATAGCTCTGGTAGCTAGGCTTGCATGTTCTGCAAACTAAGGCGCTACTTGAGCAGTAGAGGTAGCATCCTTAAATTTCATGTTCCAATTCTACCTTCCAACTGAAAAATTACCATTACCATCTCCAGGAAATGATTGCCCATGTTCCAACCTTTCATCATTGAAATCTAAGTGGCATGAACCACCATCATCAACACAATATTACCTTGAAAGTTCTACAACAGCTCTGGCAGTTAGGCTTGCATGTTCCGCAATCTCAGCCGCTGCTTGAGCAGCAGAGGTAGCATCCTTAAATTTCATGTTCCAATTCTGCCTGTCAACAGAAAAATTACCATATCCATGAAATGATTGCACATGTTCCAACCTTTCATCCTTGAAATCTAAGTGGCATGAACCACCATCATCAACACAATATTGCCTTTAAAGTTCTACAACAGATTTGGCAGCTAAGCTAGAATGTTATGCAAAGTCAGCCTTTACTTGAGCAGCAGAGGTACCATCCTTAAATTTCATGTTCCAATTATGCCTGCCAAAAGAAACAATTACCATTACCATCTCCAGAAAATGATTGCCCATGTTCCAACCTTTCATCCTTGAAATCTAAGTGGCATGAACCACCATCATCAATACAATATTGCCTTTAAAGTTCTACAACAGATCTGGCAGTTAAGCTAGAATGTCATGCAAAGTCAGCCTCTACTTGAGCAGCAGAGGTACCATCCTTAAATTTCATGTTCCAATTATGCCTGCCAAAAGAAACAATTACCATTACCATCTCCAGAAAATGATTGCCTATGTTCCAACCTTTCATCCTTGAAACCTAAGTGGCATGAACCACCATCATAAACATAATATTGCTTTGAAAGTTCTACAACAGTTCTGGCAGCTAGGCCTGCATGTTCTGGAAACTCAGCCACTGCTTGAGAAGCAGAGGTAGCATCCTTTAATTTCATATTCCATTTTTGCCTGCTAAGTGAAAAATTACCATTAACATCTCCAGGAAATGATTGCCCATGTTCCAACCTTTCATCCTTGAAACCTAAGTGGCATGAACCACCATCATCAACACAATATTGCCTTGAAAGTTCTATAATAGCTCTGGAAGCTAGGCTTGCATGTTCTGTAAACTCAGCCGCTGCTTGAGCAGCAGAGGTAGCATACTTTAATTTCATGTTCCAATTCTGCTTTCCAATTGAAAAATTACCATTACCATCTCCAGGAAATGATTGCCCATGTTCCAACCTTTCATCATTGAAATCTAAGTGGCATGAACCACCATCATCAACACAATATTACCTTGAAAGTTCTACAACAGCTCTGGCAGTTAGGCTTGCATGTTCTGCAATCTCAGCCGCTGCTTGAGCAGTAGAGGTAGCATCCTTAAATTTCATGTTCCAATTCTGCCTGTCAACAGAAAAATTACCATATCCATGAAATGATTGCACATGTTCCAACCTTTCATCCTTGAAATCTAAGTGGCATGAACCACCATCATCAACACAATATTGCCTTTAAAGTTCTACAACAGATCTGGCAGCTAAGCTAGAATGTTATGCAAAGTCAGCCTCTACTTGAGCAGCAGAGGTACCATCCTTAAATTTCATGTTCCAATTATGCCTGCCAAGAGAAACAATTACCATTACCATCTCCAGAAAATGATTGCCCATGTTCCAACCTTTCATCCTTGAAACCTAAGTGGCATGAACCACCATCATCAACACAATATTGCTTTGAAAGTTCTACAACAGTTCTGGCAGCTAGGCCTGCATGTTCTGGAAACTCAGCCGTTGCTTGAGAAGCAGAGGTAGCATCCTTTAATTTCATGTTCCATTTTTGCCTGCTAAGTGAAAAATTACCATTACCATCTCCAGAAATGATTGCCCATGTTCCAACCTTTCATCCTTGAAACATAAGTGGCATGAACCACCATCATCAACACAATATTGCCTTGAAAGTTCTATAATAGCTCTGGTAGCTAGGCTTGCATGTTCTGTAAACTCAGCCGATGCTTGAGCAGCAGAGGTAGCATACTTTAATTTCATGTTCCAATTCTGCTTTCCAATTGAAACATTACCATTACCATCTCCAGGAAATGATTGCCCATGTTCCAACCTTTTATCATTGAAATCTAAGTGGCATGAACCACCATCATCAACACAATATTACCTTGAAAGTTCTACAACAGCTCTGGCAGTTAGGCTTGCATGTTCTGCAATCTCAGCCGCTGCTTGAGCAGCAGAGGTAGCATCCTTAAATTTCATGTTCCAATTCTGCCTGTCAACAGAAAAATTACCATATCCATGAAATGATTGCACATGTTCCAACCTTTCATCCTTGAAATCTAAGTGGCATGAACCACCATCATCAACACAATATTGCCTTTAAAGTTCTACAACAGATCTGGCAGCTAAGCTAGAATGTTATGCAAAGTCAGCCTCTACTTGAGCAGCAGAGGTACCATCCTTAAATTTCATGTTCCAATTATGCCTGCCAAAAGAAACAATTACCATTACCATCTCCAGAAAATGATTGCCCATGTTCCAACCTTTCATCCTTGAAATCTAAGTGGCATGAACCACCATCATCAATACAATATTGCCTTTAAAGTTCTACAACAGATCTGGCAGCTAAGCTAGAATGTTATGCCAAGTCAGCCTCTACTTGAGCAGCAGAGGTACCATCCTTAAATTTCATGTTCCAATTATGCCTGCCAGAAGAAACAATTACCATTACCATCTCCAGAAAATGATTGCCCATGTTCCAACCTTTCATCCTTGAAACCTAAGTGGCATGAACCACCATCATCAACACAATATTGCTTTGAAAGTTCTACAACAGTTCTGGCAGCTAGGCCTGCATGTTCTGGAAACTCAGCCGCTGCTTGAGAAGCAGTGGTAGCATCCTTTAATTTCATGTTCCATTTTTGCCTGCTAAGTGAAAAATTACCATTACCATCTCCAGGAAATGATTGCCCATGTTCCAACCTTTCATCCTTGAAACCTAAGTGGCATGAACCACCATCATCAACACAATATTGCCTTGAAAGTTCTATAATAGCTCTGGCAGCTAGGCTTGCATGTTTTGCAAACTCATGCGCTGCTTGAGCAGCAGAGGTAGCATCCTTAAATTTCATGTTCCAATTCTGCCTGCCAACAGAAAAATTACCATTACCATCTCCAGGAAATGATTGCCCATGTTCCAACCTTTCATCCTTGAAACCTATGTGGCATGAACCACCATCATCAACACACTATTGCCTTTAAATTTCTACAACAGCTCTGGCAGCTAGGCATGCATGTTCTGCAAACTCAGCTGCTTCTTGAGCAGCAGAGGTAGCATCCTTAAATTTCATGTTCCAATTCTGCATGTCAACAGAAAAATTACCATATCCATGAAATGATTGCCCATGTTCCAACCTTTCAACCTTGAAATATAAGTGGCATGAACCACCATCATCAACACAATATTGTCTTGAAAGTTCTACAACAGCTCTGGCAGCTAGGCCTGCATGTTCTGTAAACTCAACCGCTGCTTTAGCAGCAGAGGTAGCATCATAAATTTCATGTTCCAATTCTGCCTGCCAACAGAAAAATTACCATTACTATCTCCAAGAAATGATTGCCCATGTTCCAACCTTTCATCCTTGAAACTTAAGTGGCATGAACCACCATCATCAACACAATATTGCCTTGAAAGTTCTACGACAGTTGTGGAAGCTAGGCCTGCATGCTCTGTAAACTCAGCCGCTGCTTGAGCAGCAGACGTAGCATCCTTTAATTTCATGTTCCAATTCTTCTTGCCAACAGAAAAATTACCATATCCAGGAAATGATTGCCCAACCTTTCATCCTTGAAACTTATGTGGCATGAACCACCATCAGCAACACAATATTGCCTTTAAAGTTCTACAACAGATCTGGCAGCTAAGCCTACATGTTCTGTAAAGTCAGCCTCTACTTGAGCAGCAGAGGTACCATCCTTAAATTTCATGTTCCAATTCTTCCTTCCAACTGAAAAATTACCATTACCATCTCCAGGAAATGATCGCCCATGTTCCAACCTTTCATCATGGAAATCTAAGTGGCATGAACCACCATAATCAACACAATATTACCTTGAAAGTTCTACAACAGCTCTGGCAGTTAGGCTTGCATGTTCTGCAATCTCAGCCGCTGCTTGAGCAGTAGAGGTAGCATCCTTAAATTTCATGTTCCAATTCTGCCTGTCATCCTTGAAATCTAAGTGGCATGAAATGATTGCACATGTTCCAACCTTTCATCCTTGAAATCTAAGTGGCATGAACCACCATCATCAACACAATATTGCCTTTAAAGTTCTACAACAGATCTGGCAGCTAAGCTAGAATGTTATGCAAAGTCAGCCTCTACTTGAGCAGTAGAGGTACCATCCTTAAATTTCATGTTCCAATTATGCCTGCCAAAAGAAACAATTACCATTACCATCTCAGAAAATGATTGCCCATGTTCCAACCTTTCATCCTTGAAATCTAAGTGGCATGAACCACCATCATCAATACAATATTGCCTTTAAAGTTCTACAACAGATCTGGCAGCTAAGCTAGAATGTTATGCCAAGTCAGCCTCTACTTGAGCAGCAGAGGTACCATCCTTAAATTTCATGTTCCAATTATGCCTGCCAGAAGAAACAATTACCATTACCATCTCCAGAAAATGATTGCCCATGTTCCAACCTTTCATCCTTGAAACCTAAGTGGCATGAACCACCATCATCAACACAATATTGCTTTGAAAGTTCTACAACAGTTCTGGCAGCTAGGCCTGCATGTTCTGGAAACTCAGCCGCTGCTTGAGAAGCAGTGGTAGCATCCTTTAATTTCATGTTCCATTTTTGCCTGCTAAGTGAAAAATTACCATTACCATCTCCAGGAAATGATTGCCCATGTTCCAACCTTTCATCCTTGAAACCTAAGTGGCATGAACCACCATCATCAACACAATATTGCCTTGAAAGTTCTATAATAGCTCTGGCAGCTAGGCTTGCATGTTTTGCAAACTCATGCGCTGCTTGAGCAGCAGAGGTAGCATCCTTAAATTTCATGTTCCAATTCTGCCTGCCAACAGAAAAATTACCATTACCATCTCCAGGAAATGATTGCCCATGTTCCAACCTTTCATCCTTGAAACCTATGTGGCATGAACCACCATCATCAACACACTATTGCCTTTAAATTTCTACAACAGCTCTGGCAGCTAGGCATGCATGTTCTGCAAACTCAGCTGCTTCTTGAGCAGCAGAGGTAGCATCCTTAAATTTCATGTTCCAATTCTGCATGTCAACAGAAAAATTACCATATCCATGAAATGATTGCCCATGTTCCAACCTTTCAACCTTGAAATCTAAGTGGCATGAACCACCATCATCAACACAATATTGTCTTGAAAGTTCTACAACAGCTCTGGCAGCTAGGCCTGCATGTTCTGTAAACTCAGCCGCTGCTTTAGCAGCAGAGGTAGCATCATAAATTTCATGTTCCAATTCTGCCTGCCAACAGAAAAATTACCATTACTATCTCCAAGAAATGATTGCCCATGTTCCAACCTTTCATCCTTGAAACTTAAGTGGCATGAACCACCATCATCAACACAATATTGCCTTGAAAGTTCTATGACAGTTGTGGAAGCTAGGCCTGCATGCTCTGTAAACTCAGTCGCTGCTTGAGCAGCAGACGTAGCATCCTTTAATTTCATGTTCCAATTCTTCTTGCCAACAGAAAAATTACCATATCCAGGAAATGATTGCCCAACCTTTCATCCTTGAAACTTATGTGGCATGAACCACCATCAGCAACACAATATTGCCTTTAAAGTTCTACAACAGATCTGGCAGCTAAGCCTACATGTTCTGTAAAGTCAGCCTCTACTTGAGCAGCAGAGGTACCATCCTTAAATTTCATGTTCCAATTCTTCCTTCCAACTGAAAAATTACCATTACCATCTCCAGGAAATGATCGCCCATGTTCCAACCTTTCATCATGGAAATCTAAGTGGCATGAACCACCATAATCAACACAATATTACCTTGAAAGTTCTACAACAGCTCTGGCAGTTAGGCTTGCATGTTCTGCAATCTCAGCCGCTGCTTGAGCAGTAGAGGTAGCATCCTTAAATTTCATGTTCCAATTCTACCTGTCATCCTTGAAATCTAAGTGGCATGAAATGATTGCACATGTTCCAACCTTTCATCCTTGAAATCTAAGTGGCATGAACCACCATCATCAACACAATATTGCCTTTAAAGTTCTACAACAGATCTGGCAGCTAAGCTAGAATGTTATGCAAAGTCAGCCTCTACTTGAGCAGTAGAGGTACCATCCTTAAATTTCATGTTCCAATTAAGCCTGCCAAAAGAAACAATTACCATTACCATCTCCAGAAAATGATTGCCCATGTTCCAACCTTTCATCCTTGAAACCTAAGTGGCATTACCACCATCATCAACACAATATTGCTTTGAAAGTTCTACAACAGTTCTGGCAGCTAGGCCTGCATGTTCTGGAAACTCAGCCACTGCTTGAGAAGCAGAGGTAGCATCCTTTAATTTCATGTTCCATTTTTGCCTGCTAAGTGAAAAATTACCATTACCATCTCCAGGAAATGATTGCCCACGTTCCAACCTTTCATCCTTGTAACCTAAGTGGCATGAACCACCATCATCAACACAATATTGCCTTGAAAGTTCTATAATAGCTCTGGTAGCTAGGCTTGCATGTTCTGCAAACTAAGGCGCTACTTGAGCAGTAGAGGTAGCATCCTTAAATTTCATGTTCCAATTCTACCTTCCAACTGAAAAATTACCATTACCATCTCCAGGAAATGATTGCCCATGTTCCAACCTTTCATCATTGAAATCTAAGTGGCATGAACCACCATCATCAACACAATATTACCTTGAAAGTTCTACAACAGCTCTGGCAGTTAGGCTTGCATGTTCTGCAATCTCAGCCGCTGCTTGAGCAGCAGAGGTAGCATCCTTAAATTTCATGTTCCAATTCTGCCTGTCAACAGAAAAATTACCATATCCATGAAATGATTGCACATGTTCCAACCTTTCATCCTTGAAATCTAAGTGGCATGAACCACCATCATCAACACAATATTGCCTTTAAAGTTCTACAACAGATTCTGGCAGCTAAGCTAGAATGTTATGCAAAGTCAGCCTCTACTTGAGCAGCAGAGGTACCATCCTTAAATTTCATGTTCCAATTATGCCTGCCAAAAGAAACAATTACCATTACCATCTCCAGAAAATGATTGCCCATGTTCCAACCTTTCATCCTTGAAATCTAAGTGGCATGAACCACCATCATCAATACAATATTGCCTTTAAAGTTCTACAACAGATCTGGCAGTTAAGCTAGAATGTCATGCAAAGTCAGCCTCTACTTGAGCAGCAGAGGTACCATCCTTAAATTTCATGTTCCAATTATGCCTGCCAAAAGAAACAATTACCATTACCATCTCCAGAAAATGATTGCCTATGTTCCAACCTTTCATCCTTGAAACCTAAGTGGCATGAACCACCATCATAAACATAATATTGCTTTGAAAGTTCTACAACAGTTCTGGCAGCTAGGCCTGCATGTTCTGGAAACTCAGCCACTGCTTGAGAAGCAGAGGTAGCATCCTTTAATTTCATATTCCATTTTTGCCTGCTAAGTGAAAAATTACCATTAACATCTCCAGGAAATGATTGCCCATGTTCCAACCTTTCAGCCTTGAAACCTAAGTGGCATGAACCACCATCATCAACACAATATTGCCTTGAAAGTTCTATAATAGCTCTGGAAGCTAGGCTTGCATGTTCTTTAAACTCAGCCGCTGCTTGAGCAGCAGAGGTAGCATACTTTAATTTCATGTTCCAATTCTGCTTTCCAATTGAAAAATTACCATTACCATCTCCAGGAAATGATTGCCCATGTTCCAACCTTTCATCATTGAAATCTAAGTGGCATGAACCACCATAATCAACACAATATTACCTTGAAAGTTCTACAACAGCTCTGGCAGTTAGGCTTGCATGTTCTGCAATCTCAGCCGCTGCTTGAGCAGTAGAGGTAGCATCCTTAAATTTCATGTTCCAATTCTGCCTGTCATCCTTGAAATCTAAGTGGCATGAAATGATTGCACATGTTCCAACCTTTCATCCTTGAAATCTAAGTGGCATGAACCACCATCATCAACACAATATTGCCTTTAAAGTTCTACAACAGATCTGGCAGCTAAGCTAGAATGTTATGCAAAGTCAGCCTCTACTTGAGCAGTAGAGGTACCATCCTTAAATTTCATGTTCCAATTATGCCTGCCAAAAGAAACAATTACCATTACCATCTCCAGAAAATGATTGCCCATGTTCCAACCTTTCATCCTTGAAACCTAAGTGGCATGAACCACCATCATCAACACAATATTGCTTTGAAAGTTCTACAACAGTTCTGGCAGCTAGGCCTGCATGTTCTGGAAACTCAGCCGCTGCTTGAGAAGCAGTGGTAGCATCCTTTAATTTCATGTTCCATTTTTGCCTGCTAAGTGAAAAATTACCATTACCATCTCCAGGAAATGATTGCCCATGTTCCAACCTTTCATCCTTGAAACCTAAGTGGCATGAACCACCATCATCAACACAATATTGCCTTGAAAGTTCTATAATAGCTCTGGCAGCTAGGCTTGCATGTTTTGCAAACTCATGCGCTGCTTGAGCAGCAGAGGTAGCATCCTTAAATTTCATGTTCCAATTCTGCCTGCCAACAGAAAAATTACCATTACCATCTCCAGGAAATGATTGCCCATGTTCCAACCTTTCATCCTTGAAACCTATGTGGCATGAACCACCATCATCAACACACTATTGCCTTTAAATTTCTACAACAGCTCTGGCAGCTAGGCATGCATGTTCTGCAAACTCAGCTGCTTCTTGAGCAGCAGAGGTAGCATCCTTAAATTTCATGTTCCAATTCTGCATGTCAACAGAAAAATTACCATATCCATGAAATGATTGCCCATGTTCCAACCTTTAAACCTTGAAATCTAAGTGGCATGAACCACCATCATCAACACAATATTGTCTTGAAAGTTCTACAACAGCTCTGGCAGCTAGGCCTGCATGTTCTGTAAACTCAGCCGCTGCTTTAGCAGCAGAGGTAGCATCATAAATTTCATGTTCCAATTCTGCCTGCCAACAGAAAAATTACCATTACTATCTCCAAGAAATGATTGCCCATGTTCCAACCTTTCATCCTTGAAACTTAAGTGGCATGAACCACCATCATCAACACAATATTGCCTTGAAAGTTCTACGACAGTTGTGGAAGCTAGGCCTGCATGCTCTGTAAACTCAGCCGCTGCTTGAGCAGCAAACGTAGCATCCTTTAATTTCATGTTCCTATTCTTCTTGCCAACAGAAAAATTACCATATCCAGGAAATGATTGCCCAACCTTTCATCCTTGAAACTTATGTGGCATGAACCACCATCAGCAACACAATATTGCCTTTAAAGTTCTACAACAGATCTGGCAGCTAAGCCTACATGTTCTGTAAAGTCAGCCTCTACTTGAGCAGCAGAGGTACCATCCTTAAATTTCATGTTCCAATTCTTCCTTCCAACTGAAAAATTACCATTACCATCTCCAGGAAATGATCGCCCATGTTCCAACCTTTCATCATGGAAATCTAAGTGGCATGAACCACCATAATCAACACAATATTACCTTGAAAGTTCTACAACAGCTCTGGCAGTTAGGCTTGCATGTTCTGCAATCTCAGCCGCTGCTTGAGCAGTAGAGGTAGCATCCTTAAATTTCATGTTCCAATTCTGCCTGTCATCCTTGAAATCTAAGTGGCATGAAATGATTGCACATGTTCCAACCTTTCATCCTTGAAATCTAAGTGGCATGAACCACCATCATCAACACAATATTGCCTTTAAAGTTCTACAACAGATCTGGCAGCTAAGCTAGAATGTTATGCAAAGTCAGCCTCTACTTGAGCAGTAGAGGTACCATCCTTAAATTTCATGTTCCAATTAAGCCTGCCAAAAGAAACAATTACCATTACCATCTCCAGAAAATGATTGCCCATGTTCCAACCTTTCATCCTTGAAACCTAAGTGGCATTACCACCATCATCAACACAATATTGCTTTGAAAGTTCTACAACAGTTCTGGCAGCTAGGCCTGCATGTTCTGGAAACTCAGCCACTGCTTGAGAAGCAGAGGTAGCATCCTTTAATTTCATGTTCCATTTTTGCCTGCTAAGTGAAAAATTACCATTACCATCTCCAGGAAATGATTGCCCACGTTCCAACCTTTCATCCTTGTAACCTAAGTGGCATGAACCACCATCATCAACACAATATTGCCTTGAAAGTTCTATAATAGCTCTGGCAGCTAGGCTTGCATGTTCTGCAAACTCAGGCGCTGCTTGAGCAGCAGAGGTAGCATCCTTAAATTTCATGTTCCAATTCTGCCTGCCAACAGAAAAATTACCATTACCATCTCCAGGATATGATTGCCCATGTTCCAACCTTTCATCCTTGAAACCTAAGTGGCATGAACCACCATCATCAACACAATATTGCCTTGAAAGTTCTACGACAGTTGTGGAAGCTAGGCCTGCATGCTCTGTAAACTCAGCCGCTGCTTGAGCAGCAGAGGTAGCATCCTTCAATTTCATGTTCCAATTCTTCTTGCCAACAGAAAAATTACCATATCCAGGAAATGATTGCCCAACCTTTCATCCTTGAAACTTATGTGGCATGAACCACCATCATCAACACAATATTGACTTTAAAGTTCTACAACAGATCTGGCAGCTAAGCCTGCATGTTCTGTAAAGTCAGCCTCTACTTGAGCAGCAGAGGTACCATCCTTAAATTTCATGTTCCAATTCTGCCTTCCAACTGAAAAATTACCATTACCATCTCCAGGAAATGATCGCCCATGTTCCAACCTTTCATCATTGAAATATAAGTGGCATGAACCACCATCATCAATACAATATTGCCTTTAAAGTTCTACAACAGATCTGGCAGCTAAGCTAGAATGTTATGCCAAGTCAGCCTCTACTTGAGCAGCAGAGGTACCATCCTTAAATTTCATGTTCCAATTATGCCTGCCAGAAGAAACAATTACCATTACCATCTCCAGAAAATGATTGCCCATGTTCCAACCTTTCATCCTTGAAACCTAAGTGGCATGAACCACCATCATCAACACAATATTGCTTTGAAAGTTCTACAACAGTTCTGGCAGCTAGGCCTGCATGTTCTGGAAACTCAGCCGCTGCTTGAGAAGCAGTGGTAGCATCCTTTAATTTCATGTTCCATTTTTGCCTGCTAAGTGAAAAATTACCATTACCATCTCCAGGAAATGATTGCCCATGTTCCAACCTTTCATCCTTGAAACCTAAGTGGCATGAACCACCATCATCAACACAATATTGCCTTGAAAGTTCTATAATAGCTCTGGCAGCTAGGCTTGCATGTTTTGCAAACTCATGCGCTGCTTGAGCAGCAGAGGTAGCATCCTTAAATTTCATGTTCCAATTCTGCCTGCCAACAGAAAAATTACCATTACCATCTCCAGGAAATGATTGCCCATGTTCCAACCTTTCATCCTTGAAACCTATGTGGCATGAACCACCATCATCAACACACTATTGCCTTTAAATTTCTACAACAGCTCTGGCAGCTAGGCATGCATGTTCTGCAAACTCAGCTGCTTCTTGAGCAGCAGAGGTAGCATCCTTAAATTTCATGTTCCAATTCTGCATGTCAACAGAAAAATTACCATATCCATGAAATGATTGCCCATGTTCCAACCTTTAAACCTTGAAATCTAAGTGGCATGAACCACCATCATCAACACAATATTGTCTTGAAAGTTCTACAACAGCTTTGGCAGCTAGGCCTACATGTTCTGTAAACTCAGCCGCTGCTTGAGCAGCAGAGGTAGCATCATAAATTTCATGTTCCAATTCTGCCTGCCAACAGAAAAATTACCATTACTATCTCCAGGAAATGATTGCCCATGTTCCAACCTTTCATCCTTGAAACCTAAGTGGCATGAACCACCATCATCAATACAATATTGCCTTGAAAGTTCTACGACAGTTGTGGAAGCTAGGCCTGCATGCTCTCTAAACTCAGCCGCTGCTTGAGCAGCAGAGGTAGCATCCTTTAATTTCATGTTCCAATTCTTCTTGCCAACAGAAAAATTACCATATCCAGGAAATGATTGCCCAACCTTTCATCCTTGAAACTTATGTGGCATGAACCACCATCAGCAACACAATATTGCCTTTAAAGTTCTACAACAGATCTGGCAGCTAAGCCTACATGTTCTGTAAAGTCAGCCTCTACTTGAGCAGCAGAGGTACCATCCTTAAATTTCATGTTCCAATTCTTCCTTCCAACTGAAAAATTACCATTACCATCTCCAGGAAATGATCGCCCATGTTCCAACCTTTCATCATGGAAATCTAAGTGGCATGAACCACCATAATCAACACAATATTACCTTGAAAGTTCTACAACAGCTCTGGCAGTTAGGCTTGCATGTTCTGCAATCTCAGCCGCTGCTTGAGCAGTAGAGGTAGCATCCTTAAATTTCATGTTCCAATTCTGCCTGTCATCCTTGAAATCTAAGTGGCATGAAATGATTGCACATGTTCCAACCTTTCATCCTTGAAATCTAAGTGGCATGAACCACCATCATCAACACAATATTGCCTTTAAAGTTCTACAACAGATCTGGCAGCTAAGCTAGAATGTTATGCAAAGTCAGCCTCTACTTGAGCAGTAGAGGTACCATCCTTAAATTTCATGTTCCAATTAAGCCTGCCAAAAGAAACAATTACCATTACCATCTCCAGAAAATGATTGCCCATGTTCCAACCTTTCATCCTTGAAACCTAAGTGGCATTACCACCATCATCAACACAATATTGCTTTGAAAGTTCTACAACAGTTCTGGCAGCTAGGCCTGCATGTTCTGGAAACTCAGCCACTGCTTGAGAAGCAGAGGTAGCATCCTTTAATTTCATGTTCCATTTTTGCCTGCTAAGTGAAAAATTACCATTACCATCTCCAGGAAATGATTGCCCATGTTCCAACCTTTCATCCTTGAAACCTAAGTGGCATGAACCACCATCATCAACACAATATTGCCTTGAAAGTTCTATAATAGCTCTGGCAGCTAGGCTTGCATGTTCTGCAAACTCAGGCGCTGCTTGAGCAGCAGAGGTAGCATCCTTAAATTTCATGTTCCAATTCTGCCTGCCAACAGAAAAATTACCATTACCATCTCCAGGATATGATTGCCCATGTTCCAACCTTTCATCCTTGAAACCTAAGTGGCATGAACCACCATCATCAACACAATATTGCCTTGAAAGTTCTACGACAGTTGTGGAAGCTAGGCCTGCATGCTCTGTAAACTCAGCCGCTGCTTGAGCAGCAGAGGTAGCATCCTTCAATTTCATGTTCCAATTCTTCTTGCCAACAGAAAAATTACCATATCCAGGAAATGATTGCCCAACCTTTCATCCTTGAAACTTATGTGGCATGAACCACCATCATCAACACAATATTGCCTTTAAAGTTCTACAACAGATCTGGCAGCTAAGCCTGCATGTTCTGTAAAGTCAGCCTCTACTTGAGCAGCAGAGGTACCATCCTTAAATTTCATGTTCCAATTCTGCCTTCCAACTGAAAAATTACCATTACCATCTCCAGGAAATGATCGCCCATGTTCCAACCTTTCATCATTGAAATATAAGTGGCATGAACCACCATCATCAACACAATATTGTCTTGAAAGATCTACAACAGCTTTGGCAGCTAGGCCAGCATGTTCTGTAAACTCAGCCGCTGCTTGAGCAGCAGAGGTAGCATCATAAATTTCATGTTCCAATTCTGCCTGCCAACAGAAAAATTACCATTACTATCTCCAGGAAATGATTGCCCATGTTCCAACCTTTCATCCTTGAAACCTAAGTGGCATGAACCACCATCATCAATACAATATTGCCTTGAAAGTTCTACGACAGTTGTGGAAGCTAGGCCTGCATGCTCTCTAAACTCAGCCGCTGCTTGAGCAGCAGAGGTAGCATCCTTTAATTTCATGTTCCAATTCTTCTTGCCAACAGAAAAATTACCATATCCAGGAAATGATTGCCCAACCTTTCATCCTTGAAACTTAAGTGGCATGAACCACCATCATCAACACAATATTGCCTTTAAAGTTCTATAGCAGATCTGGCAGCTACGCTTGAATATTATGCAAAGTCAGCCTCTACTTGAGCAGTAGAGGTAGCATCCTTAAGTTTCATGTTCCAATTATGCCTGCTAAAAGAAACAATTACCATTACCATCTCCAGGAAATGATTTCCCATGTTCCAACCTTTCATCCATGAATCCTAAGTGGCATGAACCACCATCATCAACACATTATTGCCTTGAAAGTTCTACAACAACTCTGGCAGCTAGGACTCCATGTTCTGTAAACTCAGCCGCTGCTTGAGAGCAGAGGTAACATCGTTTAAATTCATGTTCCAATTGCCCATGTTCCAACATTTCATCATTGAAACCTAAGTGGCATGAACCACCATCATCAACACAATAATGCCTTTAAAGTTCTACAACAGATCTGGTAGCTAAGCTTGAATATTCTGCAAACTCAGCCGCTCCTCGAGCAGCAGAGGTAGTATCCTTAAATTTCATGTTTCAATTCTGCCTGGCAACAGAAAAATTACCATTACCATCTCCAGGAAATGATTGCCCATGTTCTAGCCTTTTATCTTTGTAACCTAAGTGGCATGAACCATCATCATCAACACAATATTGCCTTGAAAGATCTACAACTGCTCTGGCAGCTAGGCTTGCATGTTCTACAAACTCAGCCGCTGCTTGAGCAGCAGTGGTACCATCCTTAAATTTCATGTTCCAATTCTTCTTGCCAACAGAAAAATTACCATCTCCAGGAAATGATTGCCCAACCTTTCATCCTTGAAACTTAAGTGGCATGAACCACCATCATCAACACAATATTGCCTTTAAACTTCTACAACAGATCTGGCAGCTAAGCTTGAATGTTATGCAAAGTCAGCCTCTACTTGAGCAGCAGAGGTAGCATCCTTAAATTTCATGTTCCAATTATACCTCCCAAAAGAAACGATTACAATTACCATCTCCAGGAAATGATTTCCCATGTTGTAGCGTTTCATATTTGAAACCTAAGTGGCATGGACCACCATCATCAACATAATATTGCCTTGAAAGATCTACAACAACTCTGGCATCTAGGCTTGCATGTTCTGCAAACTCAGCCGCTGCTTGAGCAGCAGTGGTACCATCCTTAAATTTCATGTTCTAATTCTTCTTGCCAACAGAAAAATTACCATCTCCAGGAAATGATTGCCCAACCTTTCATCCTTGAAACTTAAGTGGAATGAACCACCTTCATCAACACAATATTGCCTTTAAAGTTCTACAAAGATCTGGCAGCTAAGCTTGAATGTTATGCAAAGTCAGCCTTTACTTGAGCAGCAGAGGTAGCATCCTTAAATTTCATGTTCCAATTATGCCTGCCAAAAGAAACGATTACCATTACAATCTCCAGGAAATGATTGCCCATGTTGTAGCCTTTTATCTTTGAAACCTAAGTGGCATGAACCACCATCATCAATACAATATTGCCTTGAAAGATCTACAACAGCTCTGGCATCTAGGCTTGCATGTTCTGCAAACTCAGCTGCTGCTTGAGCAGCAGTGGTACCATCCTTAAATTTCATGTTCTAATTCTTCCTGCCAACAGAAAAATTACCATCTCCAGGAAATGATTGCCCAACCTTTCATCCTTGAAACTTAAGTGGCATGAACCACCTTAATCAACACAATATTGCCTTTAAAGTTTTACAAAGATCTGGCAGCTAAGCTTGAATGTTATGCAAAGTCAGCCTCTACTTGAGCAGCAGAGGTAGCATCCTTAAATTTCATGTTCCAATTATGCCTGCCAAAAGAAACAGTTACCATTACCATCTCCAGGAAATGATTGCCCATGTTGTAGCCTTTCATCTTTGAAACCTAAGTGGCATGAACCACCATCATCAACACAATATTGCCTTGAAAGATCTACAACAACTCTGGCATCTAGGCTTGCATGATCCGCAAACTCAACCGCTGCTTGAGCAGCAGAGGTACCATCCTTAAATTTCATCTTCCAATTGTTCTTGCCAACAGAAAAATTACCATCTCCAGGAAATGATTGCCCAACCTTTCATCCTTGAAACTTAAGTGGCATGAACCACCATCATCAACATAATATTGCCTTTAAAGTTCTACAACAGATCTAGCAGCTAAGCTTGAATGTTATGCAAAGTCAGCCTCTACTTGAGCAGCAGAGGTACCATTCTTAAATTTCATGTTCCAATTATGCCTGCCAAAAGAAACAATTACCATTACTATCTCCAGGAAATGATTGTCCATGTTCCAACCTTTCATCCTTGAAACCTAAGTGGCACGAACCACCATCATCAACACAATATTGCCTTGAAAGTTCTATAACAGTTCTGGCAGCTAGGCCTGCATGTTCTGTAAACTCAGCCGCTGCTTGAGAAACAGAGGTAGCATCCTTTTATTTCATGTTCCAATTCTGCCTGCTAAGTGAAAAATTACCATTACCATCTCCAGGAAATGATTGCCCATGTTCCAACCTTTCATCCTTGAAACCTAAGTGGCATGAACCACTATCATCAACACAATATTGCCTTGAAAGTTCTATAATAGCTCTGGCAGCTAGGCTTGCATGTTCTGCAAACTCATGCACTGCTTGAGCAGCAGAGGTAGCATCCTTAAATTTCATGTTCCAATTCTGCCTGTCAACAGAAAAATTACCATTTCCATGAAATGATTGCCCATGTTCCAACCTTTCATCCTTGAAACCTAAGTGGCATGAACCACCATCATCAACACAATATTGCCTTGAAAGTTCTACAACAGCTCTGGCAGCTAGGCCTTCATATTTTGTAAACTCAGTTGTTGCTTGAGCAGCAGAGGTAGCATCCTTTCATTTCATGTTCCAATTCTGCCAGCCAACTGAAAAATTACCATTACCATCTCCAGGAAATGATTGCCCATGTTCCAACCTTTCATCCTTGAAATCTAAGTGGCATGAACCACCATCATCAACACAATAGTGTCTTGAAAGTTCAACAACAGCTCTGGCAGCTAGGCCTGCATGTTCTGTAAACTCAGCCGCTGCTTGAGCAGCAGAGGTAGCATTCTTAAATTTCATGTTCCAATTCTACCTGTCAACAGAAAAATTACAATTACCACCTCCAGGAAATGATTGCCCTAGTTCCAACCTTTCATCTTTGAAACCTAAGTGGCATGAAGCACCATCATCAACATAATATTGCCTTGAAAGTTCTACTGCAGCTCTGGCAGCTAGGCTTGCATGTTCTACCAAATCAGCCGCTGCTTGAGCAGCAGAGGTAGCATCCTTAAATTTCATGTTCCAATTCTACCTACCAATAGAAAAATTACCATTACCATCTCCAGGAAATGATTTCCCGTGTTCCAATCTTTCATCCTTGAAACCTAAGTGGCATGAACCACCATCATCAACACAATATTTCCTTGAATGTTCTACAACAGCTCTGGGAGTTAGGCAACCATGTTCTGCAAACTCAGCCGTTGCTTGAGCAGCAGAGGTAGCATCCTTAAATTTCATGTTCTAATTCTGCCTGCCAATAGAAAATTTACCATCTCCAGGAAATGATTGCCCATGTTCCAACCTTTCATCCTTGAAACCTAAGTGGCATGAACCACCATCATCAACACAATATTGCATTGAAAGTTCTACAACAGCTCTGGCAACAAGGTTTGCATGTTCTGCAAACTCAGTCGTTGCTTGAGCAGCAGATGTAGCATCATAAATTTCATGTTCCAATTCTGGCTGCCAACAGAAAAATTACCAATACCATCTCCAGGAAATGATTGCCCATGTTCCAACCTTTCAACCTTGAAACCTAAGTGGCATGAACCACCATCATCAATACAATATTGCCTTTAAAGTTCTACAACAGCTCTGGCAGCTAGGCCTGCATGTTCTGTAAACTCAGCCGCTGCTTGAGCAGCTGAGGTAGCATCCTTTAATTTCATGTTCCAATTCTGCCTGCCAACTGAAAAATTACCATTACCATCTCGAGGAAATAATTGGCCATGTTCCAACCTTTCATCATTGAAACCTAAGTGGCATGAACCACCATCATCAACACAATATTGCCTTAAAGTTCTACAACAGCTCTGGCAGCTAGGCTTGCATGTTTTGCAAAATCAGCCGCTGCTTGAGCAGCATAGGTAGAATCCTTAAATTTCATGTTTCAATTCTGCCTGGAAATAGAAAAATTACCATTACCATCTCCACGAAATGATTGCCCATGTTCTAGGCTTTCATCTTTGAAACCTTAGTGGCATGAACCACCATCATCAACACAATATTGCCTTGAAAGATCTACAACAACTCTGGCAGCTAGGCATGCATGTTCTGAAAACTCAGCCGCTGCTTGAGCAGCAGAGGTACCATCCTTAAATTTCATGTTCCAATTCTTCTTGCCAACAGAAAAATTACCATCTCCAGGAAATGATTGCCCAACCTTTCATCCTTCAAACTTAAGTGGCATGAACCACCATCATCAACACAATATTGCCTTTAAAGTTCTACAACAGATCTGGCAGCTAAGCTGGAATGTTATGCAAAGTCAGCCTCTACTTGAGCAGCAGAGGTAGCATCCTTAAATTTCATGTTCCAATTATGCCTGCCAAAAGAAACAATTACCATTACCATCTCCAGGAAATGATTGCCCATGTTCCAACCTTTCATCCTTGAAACCTAAGTGGCATGAACCACCATCATCAACACAATATTGCCTTGAAAGTTCTACAACAGTTCTGGCAGCTAGGCCTGCATGTTCTGCAAAATCAGCCGCTGCTTGAGCAGCAGAAGTAGCATCCTTAAATTTTATGTTCCAATTCTACCTGCCAACAGAAAAATTACTGTTACCATCTCCAGGAAATGATTGCCCATGTTCCAACCTTTCATCCTTGAAACCTAAGTGGCATGAACCACCATCATCAACACAATATTGCCTTGAAAGTTCAACAACAGCTCTGGCAGCTAGGCATGCATGTTCTGTAAACTCAGCCGCTGTTTGAGCAGCTGAGGTAGCATCCTTTAATTTCATGTTTCAATTCTACCTGCCAACTGAAAAATTACCATTACCATCTCGAGGAAATGACTGCCCATGTTCCAATTTTTCATCATCGAAACCTAAGAGGCATGAACCACCATCATCAACACTATAATGCCTTGAAAGTTCTACAACAGCTATGGCAGCTAGGCTTGCATGTTCTGCAAACTCAGCCGCTGCTTGAGCAGCAGAGGTAGCATCCTTAAATTTGATGTTTCAATTCTGCCTGGAAATAGAAAAATTACCATTACCATCTACAGGAAATGATTGCCCATGTTCTAGCCTTCCATCTTTGAAACCTAAGTGGCATGAACCACTATCATCAACACAATATTGCCTTGAAAGATTTACAACAGCTCTGGAAGCTAGGCTTGCATGTTCTCCAAACACAGCCGTTGCTTGAGCAGCAGAGGAACCATCCTTAAATTTCATGTTCCAATTCTTCTTGCCAACAGAAAAATTACCATATCTAGGAAATGATTGCCCAACCTTTCATCCTTGAAACTTAAGTGGCATGAACCACCATCATCAACACAATATTGCCTTTAAAGTTCTACAACAGATCTGGCAGCTAAGCTTGAATGTTATGCAAAGTCAGCATCTACTTGAGCAGCAGAGGTAGCATCCTTAAATTTCATGTTCCAATTATGCCTGCCAAAAGAAACAATTACCATTACCATCTCCAGGAAATGATTGCTCATGTTCCAACCTTTCATCCTTGAAACCAAAGTGGCATGAACCACCATCATCAACACAATATTGCCTTGAAAGGTCTACAACAGTTCTGGCAGCTAGGCCTTCATGTTCTGCAAAATCAGCCGCTGCATGAGAAGTAGAAGTAGCATCCTTAAATTTCATGTTCCAATTCTACCTACCAACAGAAAAATTACTATTACCATCTCCAGGAAATGATTGCCTATGTTCCAACCTTTTATCCTTGAAACCTAAGTGGCATGAACTACCATCATCAACATAATATTGCCTCGAAAGTTCTACAACAGCTCTGGCAGCTAGGCTTGCATGTTCTGCAGACTCAGCTGCTGCTTGAGCAGCAGAGGTAGGCATCCTTAAATTTCATGTTCCAATTCTACCTGCCAACAGAAAAATTACCATTACCATCTCCAGGAAATGATTGCCCATGTTCCAATCTTTCATCCTTGAAACCTAAGTGGTATGAACCACCATCATCAACACAATATTTCCTTGAAAGTTCTACAACAGCTCTGGCATCTAGGCCACCATGTTTTGCAAACTCAGCCGCTGCTTGAGCAGCAAAGGTAGCATCCTTAAATTTCATGTTCTAATTCTGCCTGCCAATAGATAATTTACCATCTCCAGGAAATGATTGTCCATGTTCCAACCTTTCATCCTTGAAACCTAAGTGGCATGAACGACCATCATCAACACAATATTGCATTAAAAGTTCTACAACAGCTCTGGCAGCTAGGCTTGCATGTTATGCAAACTCAGTCGTTGCTTGAGCAGCAGAGGTAGCATCATAAATTTCATGTTCCAATTTTTCTGCCAACAGAAAAATTAACATTACCATCTCGAGGAAATGATTGCCCATGTTCCAACCTTTCATCATTGAAACCAAAGTGGCATGAACCATCATCATCAACACAATATTGCCTTGACAGTTCTACAACAGCTCTGGTAGCTAGGCTTGCATGTTCTACAAACTTAGTCGTTGCTTGAGCAGCAGAGGTAGCATCCTTAAATTTCATGTTTCAATTCTGCCTGGCAACAGAAAAATTACCATTACCATCTCCAGGAAATGATTGCCCATGTTCTAGCATTTCATCTTTGAAACCTATGTGGCATGAACAACCATCATCAACACAATATTGCCTTGAAAGATCTACAACAGCTCTGGCAGCTAGGCTTGCATGTTCTGCAAACTCAGCCGCTTCTTGAGCAGCAGAGGTACCATCCTTAAATTTCATGTTCCAATTCTTCTTGCCAACAGAAAAATTACCATCTCCAGGAAATGATTGCCCAACCTTCTATCCTTCAAACTTAAGTGGCATGAACCGCCATCATCAACACAATAATGCCTTTAAAGTTCTACAACAGATCTAGCAGCTAAGCTTGAATGTTATGCAAAGTCAGCCTCTACTTCAGCAGTAGAGGTAGCATCCTTAAATTTCATATTCCAATTACGCCTGCCAAAAGAAACAATTACCATTACCATCTCCAGGAAATGATTGCCCATGTTCAAACCTTTCATCCTTGAAACCTAAGTGGCATGAACCACCATCATCAACACAATATTGCCATGAAAGTTCTACAACAATTCTGGCAGCTAGGCTTGCATGTTTTGCAAACTGAGGGGCTGCTTGAGAAGCAGAGGTAGCATCCTTAAATTTCATGTTCCAATTCTGCCAGCCAACAGAAAAATTACCATTACCATCTCCAGGAATTGATTGCCCATGTTCCAACCTTTAATCCTTGAAACCTAAGTGGCATGAACCACCATCATCAACACACTATTGCCTTTAAATTTCTACAACAGATCTGGTAGCTAGGCTTGCATGTTCTGCAAACTCAGCCGCTGCTTGAGCAGCAGAGGTACCATCCTTAAATTTCATGTTCCAGTTCTTCTTTCCAAAAGAAAAATTACCATTACCATCTCCAGGAAATGATGGCCCATGTTCAAACCTTACATCCTTGAAACCTAAGTGGCATGAATCACCATCATCAACACAATATTGCCTTGAAAGTTCTACAACAGTTTTGGCAGCTAGGCCTGCATGTTCTGTAAACTCAGTCGCTGCTTGAGCAGCAGAGGTAGCATCCTTTTATTTCATGTTCCAATTCTGCCTGCCAACTGAAAAATTACCATTACCATCTCCAGGAAATGATTGCCCATGTTCCAACCTTTCATCCTTGAAATCTAAGTGGCATGAACCACCATCATCAACACAATATTGCCTCGAAACTTCTATAATAGCTCTGGCAACTAGGCTTGCATGTTTTGCAAACTCAGGGGCTGCTTGAGCAGCAGAGGTAGCATCCTTAAATTTCAAGTTCCAATTCTGCCTGCCAATAAAAAAATTACCATTACCATCTCCAGGAATTGATTGCCCATGTTCCAACCTTTAATCCTTGAAACCTAAGTGGCATGAACCACCATCATCAACACACTATTGCCTTTAAATTTCTACAACAGCTCTGGTAGCTAGGCTTGCATGTTCTGCAAACTCAGCCGCTTCTTGAGCAGTAGAGGTAGCATCCTTAAATTTCATGTTCCAATTCTTCTTGCCAATAGAAAAATTACCATCTCCAGGAAATGATTGCCCAACCTTTCATCCTTCAAACTTAAGTGGCATGAACCACCATCATCAACACAATATTGCCTTTAAAGTTCTACAACAGATCTAGCAGCTAAGCTTGAATGTTATGCAGAGTCAGCCTCTACTTCAGCAGCAGAGGTAGCATCCTTAAATTTCATATTCCAATTATGCCTGCCAAAAGAAACAATTACCATTACCATCTCCAGGAAATGATTGCCCATGTTCAAACCTTTCATCCTTGAAACCTAAGTGGCATGAACCACCATCATCAACATAATATTGCCTTGAAAGTTCTACAACAGTTCTGGCAGCTAGGCCTGCATATTCTATAAACTCAGTCGCTTCTTGAGCAGCAGAGGTAGCATCCTTAAATTTCATGTTTCAATTCTGCCTGGCAACAGAAAAATTACCATTACCATCTCCAGGAATTGATTGCCCATATTCCAGCCTTTAATCCTTGAAACCTAAGTGGCATGAACCACCATCATCAACACACTATTGCCTTTAAATTTCTACAACAGCTCTAGCAGTTAGGCTTGCATGTTCTGCAAACTCAGCCGCTGCTTGAGCAGTAGAGGTACCATCCTTAAATTTCATGTTCCAATTCTTCTTGCCAATAGAAAAATTACCATCTCCAGGAAATGATTGCCCAACCTTTCATCCTTCAAACTTAAGTGGCATGAACCACCATCATCAACACAATATTGCCTTTAAAGTTCTACAACAGATCTAGCAGCTAAGCTTGAATGTTATGCAGAGTCAGCCTCTATTTCAGCAGCAGAGGTAGCATCCTTCAATTTCATATTCCAATTATGCCTGCCAAAAGAAACAATAACCATTACCATCTCCAGGAAATGATTGCCCATGTTCAAACCTTTCATCCTTGAAACTTAAGTGGCATGAATCACCATCATCAACACAATATTGCCTTGAAAGTTCTACAATAGTTTTGGTAGCTAGGCCTGCATGTTCTGTAAACTCAGACACTGCTTGAGCAGCAAAGGTAGCATCCTTTCATTTCATGTTTCAATTCTGCCTGCCAACTGAACAATTACCATTACCATCTCCAGGAAATGATTGCCCATGTTCCAACCTTTCATCCTTGAAATCTAAGTGGCATGAACCACCATCATCAACACAATATTGCCTTGAAACTTCTATAATAGCTATGGCAGCTAGGCTTGCAAGTTTTGCAAACTCAGGGGCTGCTTGAGCAGCAGAGGTAGCATCCTTAAATTTCATGTTCCAATTCTGCCTGCCAACAGAAAAATTACCATTACCATCTCCAGGAATTGATTGCCCATGTTCCAACCTTTAATCCTTGAGACCTAAGTGGCATGAACCACCATCATCAACACACTATTGCCTTTAAATTTCTACAACAGCTCTGGCAGCTAGGCTTGCATGTTCTGCAAACTCAGCCGCTTATTGAGCAGCAGAGGTAGCATCCTTAAATTTCATGTTCCAATTTTGCCTGCCAACTGAAAAATTACAATTACCATCTCGAGGAAATAATTGCCCATGTTCCAACCTTTCATCATTGAAACCTAAGTGGCATGAACCACCATCATCAACACAATATTGCCTTGAAAGTTCTACAACAGCTCTGGCAGCTAGGCTTGCATGTTCTATAAACTCAGCCGCTGCTTCAGCAGCAGAGGTAGCATCCTTAAATTACATATTCCAATTATGCCTGCCAAAAGAAACAATTACCATTACCATCTCCAGGAAATGATTGCCCATGTTCAAACCTTTCATCCTTGAAACCTAAGTTGCATGAACCACCATCATCAACACAATATTGCCTTGAAAGTTCTACAACAGTTCTGGCAGCTACGCCTGCATGTTCTATAAACTCAGTCGCTGCTTGAGCAGCAGAGGTAGCATCCTTAAATTTCATGTTCCAATTCTGCCTGGCAACAGAAAAATTACCATTACCATCTCCAGGAATTGATTGCCCATGTTCCAACCTTTAATCCTTGAAACCTAAGTGGCATGAACCACCATTATCAACACACTATTGCCTTTAAATTTCTACAACAGCTCTGGCAGCTAGGCTTACATGTTCTGCAAACTCAACCGCTTCATGAGCAGCAGAGGTAGCATCCTTAAATTTCATGTTCCAATTCTGCCTGCCAACTGAAAAATTACCATTACCATATCGAGGAAATAATTGCCCATGTTCCAACCTTTCATCATTGAAACCTAAGTGGCATAAACCACCATCATCAACACAATATTGCCTTTAAAGTTCTACAACAACTCTGGTAGCTAGGCTTGCATGTTCTGCAAACTCAGCCGCTGGTTGAGCAGCAGAGGTAGCATCCTTAAATTTCATGTTTCAATTCTGCCTGGCAATAGAAAAATTACCATTACCAACTCCAGGAAATGATTGCCCATGTTCTAGCCTTTCATCTTTGAAACCTAAGTGGCATGAACCACCATCATCAACACAATATTGCCTTGAAACTTCTATAATACCTCTGGCAGCTAGGCTTGCATATTTTGCAAACTCAGGGGCTGCTTGAGCAGTAGAGGTAGCATCCTTAAATTTCATGTTCCAATTCTGCCTGCCAACAGAAAAATTACCATTACCATCTCCAGGAATTGATTGCCCATGTTCCAACCTTTAATCCTTGAAACCTAAGTGGCATGAAACACCATCATCAACATACTATTGCCTTTAAATTTCAACAACAGCTCTGGCAGCTAGGCTTGCATGTTCTGCAAACTCAACCGCTTCATGAGCAGCAGAGGTAGCATCCTTAAATTTCATGTTCCAATTCTGCCTGCCAACTCAAAAATTACCATTACCATATCGAGGAAATAATTGCCCATGTTCCAACCTTTCATAATTGAAACCTAAGTGGCATGAACCACCATCATCAACACATTATTGCCTTTAAAGTTCTACAACAACTCTGGTAGCTAGGCTTGCATGTTCTGCAAACTCAGCCGCTGGTTGAGCAGCAGAGGTAGCATCATTAAATTTCATGTTTCAATTCTGCCTGGCATTAGAAAAATTACCATTACCAACTCCAGGAAATGATTGCCAATGTTCTAGCCTTTCATCTTTGAAACCTAAGTGGCATGAACCACCATCATCAACACAATATTGCCTTGAAAGATCTACAACAGCTCTGGCAGCTAGGCTTGCATGTTCTGCAAACTCAGCCGCTGCTTGAGCAGCAGAGGTACCATCCTTAAATTTCATGTTCCAATTCTGCCTGCCAACAAAAGAATTACCATTACCATCTCCAGGAAATGATTGCCCAACCTTCCATCCTTGAAACCTAAGTGGAATGAACCACCATCATCAACACAATATTGCCTTGAAAGTTCTATAATAGCTCTGGCAGCTAGGCTTGCATATTTTGCAAACTCAGGGGCTGCTTGAGCAGCAGAGGTATCATCCTTAAATTTCATGTTCCAATTCTGCCTGCCAACAACAAAATTACCATTACCATCTCCAGGAATTGATTGCCCATGATCCAACCTTTCATCCTTGAAACCTAAGTTGCATGAACCACCATCATCAACACACTATTGCCTTTAAATTTCTACAACAGCTCTGGCAGCTAGGCTTGCATGTTCTGCAAACTCAGCCGCTTCTTGAGCAGCAGAGGTAGCATCCTTAAATTTCATGTTCTAATTCTGCTTGCCAACTGAAAAATTACCATTACCATCTCGAGGAAATAATTGCCCATGTTCCAACCTTTCATCATTGAAACCTAAGTGGCATGAACCACCATCATCAACACAATCTTGCCTTGAAAGCTCTACAACAGCTCTGGCAGCTAGGCTTGCATGTTCTGCAAACTCAGCCGCTGCTTGAGCAGGAGAGGTAGCATCCTTAAATTTCATGTTCTAATTCTGCCTGCCAATAGAAAATTTACCATGTCCAGGAAATGATTGCCCATGTTCCAACCTTTCATCCTTGAAACCTAAGTGGCATTAACCACCATCATCAACACAATATTGCATTGAAAGTTCTACAACAGCTCTGGAAGCTAGGCTTGCATGTTCTGCAAACTCAGTCGTTGCTTGAGCAGCAGAGGTAGCATCATAAATTTCATGTTCTGATTCTGCCTGCCAACAAAAGAATTACCATTACCATCTACAGGAAATGATTGCCCATGTTCCAACCTTTCATCCTTGAAACCTAAGTGGCATGAACCACCATCATCAACACAATATTGCCTTGAAAGTTCTACAACAGCTCTGGCAGCTAGGCCTGCATGTTTTGTAAACTCAGCCGCTGCTTGAGCAGCTGAGGTAGCATCCTTTAATTTCATGTTCCAATTCTGCCTGCCAACTGAAAAATTACCATTACCATCTCGAGGAAATGATTGCCCATGTTCCTAACTTTCATCATTGAAACCTAAGAGGCATGAACCACCATCATCAACACAATATTGCCTTGAAAGTTCTACAACAGTTTTGGCAGCTAGGCCTGCAAGTTCTGTAAACTCAGCTGCTGCTTGAGCAGCAGAGGTAGCATCCTTTCATTTCATGATCCAATTCTGCCTGCCAACTGAAAAATTACCATTACCATCTCCAGGAAAAGATTGCCCATGTTCCAACCTTTCATCCTTGAAATCTAAGTGGCATGAACCACCATCATCAACACAATATTGCCTTGAAACTTCTATAATAGCTCTGGCAGCTAGGCTTGCATGTTTTGCAAACTCAGGGGCTGCTTGAGCAGCAGAGGTAGCATCCTTAAATTTCATGTTCCAATTGTGCCTGCCAACAGAAAAATTACCATTACCATCTCCAGGAATTGATTGCCCATGTTCCAACCTTTAATCCTTGAAACCTAAGTGGCATGAACCACCATCATCAACACACTATTGCCTTTAAATTTCTACAACAGATCTGGTAGCTAGGCTTGCATGTTCTGCAAACTCAGCCGCTGCTTGAGCAGCAGAGGTACCATCCTTAAATTTCATGTTCCAATTCTTCTTGCCAACAGAAAAATTACCATCTCCAGGAAATGATTGCCCAACCTTTCATCCTTCAAACTTAAGTGGCATGAACCACCATCATCAACACAATATTGCGTTTAAAGTTCTACAACAGATCTGGCAGCTAAGCTTGAATGTTATGCAAAGTCAGCCTCCACTTGAGCAGCAGAGGTAGCATCTTTAAATTTCATATTCCTATTATGCCTGCCAAAAGAAACAATTACCATTACCATCGCCAGGAAATGATGGCCCATGTTCAAACCTTACATCCTTGAAACCTAAGTGGCATGAATCACCATCATCAACACAATATTGCCTTGAAAGTTCTACAACAGGTTTGGCAGCTAGGCCTGCATGTTCTGTAAACTCAGCCGCTGCTTGAGAAGCAGAGGTAGCATCCTTTCATTTCATGTTCCAATTCTGCCTGCCAATTGAAAAATTACCATTACCATCTCCAGGAAATAATTGCCCATGTTCCAACCTTTCATCCTTGAAGTCTAAGTGGCATGAACCACCATCATCAACACAATATTGCCTTGAAACTTCTATAATAGCTCTGGCAACTAGGCTTGCATGTTTTGCAAACTCAGGGGCTGCTTGAGCTGCAGAGGTAGCATCCTTAAATTTCATGTTCCAATTCTGCCTGCCAAAAGAAAAATTACCATTACCATCTCCAGGAATTGATTGCCCATGTTCCAACCTTTAATCCTTGAAACCTAAGTGGCATGAACCACCATCATCAACACACTATTGCCTTTAAATTTCTACCACAGCTCTGGTAGCTAGGCTTGCATGTTCTGCAAACTCAGCCGCTGCTTGAGCAGCAGAGGTACGATCCTTAAATTTCATGTTCCAATTCTTCTTGCCAATAGAAAAATTACCATCTCCAGGAAATGATTGCCCAACCTTTCATCCTTCAAACTTAAGTGGCATGAACCACCATCATCAACACAATATTGCCTTTAAAGTTCTACAACAGATCTAGCAGCTAAGCTTGAATGTTATGCAGAGTCAGCCTCTACTTCAGCAGTAGAGGTAGCATCCTTAAATTACATATTCCAATTATGCCTGCCAAAAGAAACAATTACCATTACCATCTCCAGGAAATGATTGCCCATGTTCAAACCTTTCATCCTTGAAACCTAAGTGGCATGAACCACCATCATCAACACAATATTGCCTTGAAAGTTCTACAACAGTTCTGGCAGCTACGCCTGCATGTTCTATAAACTCAGTCGCTGCTTGAGCAGCAGAGGTAGCATCCTTAAATTTCATGTTTCAATTCTGCCTGGCAACAGAAAAATTACCATTACCATCTCCAGGAATTGATTGCCCATGTTCCAACCTTTAATCCTTGAAACCTAAGTGGCATGAACCACCATCATCAACACACTATTGCCTTTAAATTTCTACCACAGCTTTGGTAGCTAGGCTTCCATGTTCTGCAAACTCAGCCGCTGCTTGAGCAGCAGAGGTACCATCCTTAAATTTTATGTTCCAATTCTTCTTGCCAATAGAAAAATTACCATCTCCAGGAAATGATTGCCCAACCTTTCATTTTTCAAACTTAAGTGGCATGAACCACCATCATCAACACAATATTGCCTTTAAAGTTCTACAACAGATCTAGCAGCTAAGCTTGAATGTTAGCAGAGTCAGCGTCTACTTCAGCAGCAGAGGTAGCATCCTTAAATTTCATATTCCAATTATGCCTGCCAAAAGAAACAATTACCATTACCATCTCCAGGAAATGATTGCCCATGTTCAAACCTTTCATCCTTGAAACCCAAGTGGCATGAACCACCATCATCAACACAATATTGCCTTGAAAGTTCTACAACAATTATGGCAGCTAGGCCTGCATGTTCTATAAACTCAGTCGCTGCTTGAGCAGCAGAGGTAGCATCCTTAAATTTCATGTTTCAATTCTGCCTGGCAACAGAAAAATTACCATTACCATCTCTAGGAATTGATTGCCCATGTTCCAACCTTTAATCCTTGAAACCTAATTGGCATGAACCACCATCATCAACACACTATTGCCTTTAAATTTCTACAACAGCTCTGGCCGCTAGGCTTGCATGTTCTGCAAACTCAGCCGCTGCTTGAGCAGCAGAGGTACCATCCTTAAATTTCATGTTCCAATTCTTCTTGCCAATAGAAAAATTACCATCTCCAGGAAATGATTGCCCAACCTTTCATCCTTCAAACTTAAGTGGCATGAACCACCATCATCAACACAATATTGCCTTTAAAGTTCTACAACAGATCTAGCAGCTAAGCTTGAATGTTAGCAGAGTCAGCGTCTACTTCAGCAGCAGAGGTAGCATCCTTAAATTTCATATTCCAATTATGCCTGCCAAAAGAAACAATTACCATTACCATCTCCAGGAAATGATTGCCCATGTTCAAACCTTTCATCCTTGAAACCCAAGTGGCATGAACCACATCATCAACACAATATTGCCTTGAAAGTTCTACAACAATTATGGCAGCTAGGCCTGCATGTTCTATAAACTCAGTCGCTGCTTGAGCAGCAGAGGTAGCATCCTTAAATTTCATGTTTCAATTCTGCCTGGCAACAGAAAAATTACCATTACCATCTCTAGGAATTGATTGCCCATGTTCCAACCTTTAATCCTTGAAACCTAATTGGCATGAACCACCATCATCAACACACTATTGCCTTTAAATTTCTACAACAGCTCTGGCCGCTAGGCTTGCATGTTCTGCAAACTCAGCCGCTGCTTGAGCAGCAGAGGTACCATCCTTAAATTTCATGTTCCAATTCTTCTTGCCAATAGAAAAATTACCATCTCCAGGAAATGATTGCCCAACCTTTCATCCTTCAAACTTAAGTGGCATGAACCACCATCATCAACACAATATTGCCTTTAAAGTTCTACAACAGATCTAGCAGCTAAGCTTGAATGTTAGCAGAGTCAGCGTCTACTACAGCAGCAGAGGTAGCATCCTTAAATTTCATATTCCAATTATGCCTGCCAAAAGAAACAATTACCAATACCATCTCCAGGAAATGATTGCCCATGTTCAAACCTTTCATCCTTGAAACCTAAGTGGCATGAACCACCATCATCAACACAATATTGCCTTGAAAGTTCTACAACAATTCTGGCAGCTAGGCCTGCATGTTCTATAAACTCAGTCGCTGCTTGAGCAGCAGAGGTAGCATCCTTAAATTTCATGTTTTAATTTTGCCTAGCAAAAGAAAAATTACCATTACCATCTCTAGGAATTGATTGCCCATGTTCCAACCTTTAATCCTTGAAACCTAATTGGCATGAACCACCATCATCAACACACTATTGCCTTTAAATTTCTACAACAGCTCTGGTAGCTAGGCTTGCATGTTCTGCAAACTCAGCCGCTGCTTGAGCAGCAGAGGTACCATCCTTAAATTTCATGTTCCAATTCTTCTTGCCAATAGAAAAATTACCATCTCCAGGAAATGATTGCCCAACCTTTCATCCTTCAAACTTAAGTGGCATGAACCACCATCATCAACACAATATTGCCTTTAAAGTTCTACAACAGATCTAGCAGCTAAGCTTGAATGTTATGCAGAGTCAGCCTCTACTTCAGCAGCAGAGGTAGCATCCTTAAATTTCATATTCCAATTATGCCTGCCAAAAGAAACAATTACCATTACCATCTCCAGGAAATGATTGCCCATGTTCAAACCTTTCATCCTTGAAACCTAAGTGGCATGAACCACCATCATCAACACAATATTGCCTTGAAAGTTCTACAACAGTTCTGGCAGCTAGGCCTGCATGTTCTATAAACTCAGTCGCTGCTTGAGCAGCAGATGTAGCATCCTTAAATTTCATGTTTCAATTCTGCCTGGCAACAGAAAAATTACCATTACCATCTCCAGGAATTGATTGCCCATGTTCCAACCTTTAATCCTTGAAACCTAATTGGCATGAACCACCATCATCAACACACTATTGCCTTTAAATTTCTACCACAGCTCTGGTAGCTAGGCTTGCATGTTCTGCAAACTCAGCCGCTGCTTGAGCAACAGAGGTACCATCCTTAAATTTCATGTTCCAATTCTTCTTGCCAATAGAAAAATTACCATCTCCAGGAAATGATTGCCCAACCTTTCATCCTTCAAACTTAAGTGGCATGAACCACCATCATCAACACAATATTGCCTTTAAAGTTCTACAACAGATCTAGCAGCTAAGCTTGAATGTTAGCAGAGTCAGCGTCTACTTCAGCAGCAGAGGTAGCATCCTTAAATTTCATATTCCAATTATGCCTGCCAAAAGAAACAATTACCATTACCATCTCCAGGAAATGATTGCCCATGTTCAAACCTTTCATCCTTGAAACCTAAGTGGCATGAACCACCATCATCAACACAATATTGCCTTGAAAGTTCTACAACAATTCTGGCAGCTAGGCCTGCATGTTCTATAAACTCAGTCGCTGCTTGAGCAGCAGAGGTAGCATCCTTAAATTTCATGTTTCAATTCTGCATGGCAACAGAAAAATTACCATTACCATCTCCAGGAATTGATTGCCCATGTTCCAACCTTTAATCCTTGAAACCTAATTGGCATGAACCACCATCATCAACACACTATTGCCTTTAAATTTCTACAACAGCTCTGGCAGCTAGGCTTGCATGTTCTGCAAACTCAGCCGCTGCTTGAGCAGCAGAGGTACCATCCTTAAATTTCATGTTCCAATTCTTCTTGCCAATAGAAAAATTACCATCTCCAGGAAATGATTGCCCAACCTTTCATCCTTCAAACTTAAGTGGCATGAACCACAATCATCAACACAATATTGCCTTTAAAGTTCTACAACAGATCTAGCAGCTAAGCTTGAATGTTAGCAGAGTCAGCGTCTACTTCAGCAGCAGAGGTAGCATCCTTAAATTTCATATTCCAAGTATGCCTGCCAAAAGAAACAATTACCATTACCATCTCCAGGAAATGATTGCCCATGTTCAAACCTTTCATCCTTGAAACCTAAGTGGCATGAACCACCATCATCAACACAATATTGCCTTGAAAGTTCTACAACAATTCTGGCATCTAGGCCTGCATTTTCTATAAACTCAGTCGCTGCTTGAGCAGCAGAGGTAGCATCCTTAAATTTCATGTTTCAATTCTTCCTGGCAACAGAAAAATTACCATTACCATCTCCAGGAATTGATTGCCCATGTTCCAACCTTTAATCCTTGAAACCTAATTGGCATGAACCACCATTATCAACACACTATTGCCTTTAAATTTCTACAGCAGCTCTGGCAGCTAGGCTTGCATGTTCTGCAAACTCAGCCGCTGCTTGAGCAGCAGAGGTACCATCCTTAAATTTCATGTTCCAATTCTTCTTGCCAATAGAAAAATTACCATCTCCAGGAAATGATTGCCCAACCTTTCATCCTTCAAACTTAAGTGGCATGAACCACCATCATCAACACAATATTGCCTTTAAAGTTCTACAACAGATCTAGCAGCTAAGCTCGAATGTTATGCACAGTCAGCCTCTTCTTCAGCAGCAGAGGTAGCATCCTTAAATTTCATATTCCAATTATGCCTGCCAAAAGAAACAATTACCATTACCATCTCCAGGAAATGATTGCCCATGTTCAAACCTTTCATCCTTGAAACTTAAGTGGCAAGAATCACCATCATCAACACAATATTGCCTTGAAAGTTCTACAACAGTTTTGGCAGCTAGGCCTGCATGTTCTGTAAACTCAGTCATTGCTTGAGCAGCAGAGGTAGCATCCTTAAATTTCATGTTTCAATTCTGCCTAGCAACAGAAAAATTACCATTACCATCTCTAGGAATTGATTGCCCATGTTCCAACCTTTAATCCTTAAAACCTAATTGGCATGAACCACCATCATCAACACACTATTGCCTTTAAATTTCTACAACAGCTCTGGCAGCTAGGCTTGCATGTTCTGCAAACTCAGCCGCTGCTTGAGCAGCAGAGGTACCATCCTTAAATTTCATGTTCCAATTCTTCTTGCCAATAGAAAAATTACCATCTCCAGGAAATGATTGCCCAACCTTTCATCCTTCAAACTTAAGTGGCATGAACCACCATCATCAACACAATATTGCCTTTAAAGTTCTACAACAGATCTAGCAGCTAAGCTTGAATGTTATGCAGAGTCAGCCTCTACTTCAGCAGCAGAGGTAGCATCCTTAAATTTCATATTCCAATTATGCCTGCCAAAAGAAACAATTACCATTACCATCTCCAGGAAATGATTGCCCATGTTCAAACCTTTCATCCTTGAAACCTAAGTGGCATGAACCACCATCATCAACACAATATTGCCTTGAAAGTTCTACAACAGTTCTGGCAGCTAGGCCTGCATGTTCTATAAACTCAGTCGCTGCTTGAGCAGCAGAGGTAGCATCCTTAAATTTCATGTTTCAATTCTGCCTGGCAACAGAAAAATTACCATTACCATCTCCAGGAATTGATTGCCCATGTTCCAACCTTTAATCCTTGAAACCTAATTGGCATGAACCACCATCATCAACACACTATTGCCTTTAAATTTCTACCACAGCTCTGGTAGCTAGGCTTGCATGTTCTGCAAACTCAGCCGCTGCTTGAGCAACAGAGGTACCATCCTTAAATTTCATGTTCCAATTCTTCTTGCCAATAGAAAAATTACCATCTCCAGGAAATGATTGCCCAACCTTTCATCCTTCAAACTTAAGTGGCATGAACCACCATCATCAACACAATATTGCCTTTAAAGTTCTACAACAGATCTAGCAGCTAAGCTTGAATGTTAGCAGAGTCAGCGTCTACTTCAGCAGCAGAGGTAGCATCCTTAAATTTCATATTCCAATTATGCCTGCCAAAAGAAACAATTACCATTACCATCTCCAGGAAATGATTGCCCATGTTCAAACCTTTCATCCTTGAAACCTAAGTGGCATGAACCACCATCATCAACACAATATTGCCTTGAAAGTTCTACAACAATTCTGGCAGCTAGGCCTGCATGTTCTATAAACTCAGTCGCTGCTTGAGCAGCAGAGGTAGCATCCTTAAATTTCATGTTTCAATTCTGCATGGCAACAGAAAAATTACCATTACCATCTCCAGGAATTGATTGCCCATGTTCCAACCTTTAATCCTTGAAACCTAATTGGCATGAACCACCATCATCAACACACTATTGCCTTTAAATTTCTACAACAGCTCTGGCAGCTAGGCTTGCATGTTCTGCAAACTCAGCCGCTGCTTGAGCAGCAGAGGTACCATCCTTAAATTTCATGTTCCAATTCTTCTTGCCAATAGAAAAATTACCATCTCCAGGAAATGATTGCCCAACCTTTCATCCTTCAAACTTAAGTGGCATGAACCACAATCATCAACACAATATTGCCTTTAAAGTTCTACAACAGATCTAGCAGCTAAGCTTGAATGTTAGCAGAGTCAGCGTCTACTTCAGCAGCAGAGGTAGCATCCTTAAATTTCATATTCCAAGTATGCCTGCCAAAAGAAACAATTACCATTACCATCTCCAGGAAATGATTGCCCATGTTCAAACCTTTCATCCTTGAAACCTAAGTGGCATGAACCACCATCATCAACACAATATTGCCTTGAAAGTTCTACAACAATTCTGGCATCTAGGCCTGCATTTTCTATAAACTCAGTCGCTGCTTGAGCAGCACAGGTAGCATCCTTAAATTTCATGTTTCAATTCTTCCTGGCAACAGAAAAATTACCATTACCATCTCCAGGAATTGATTGCCCATGTTCCAACCTTTAATCCTTGAAACCTAATTGGCATGAACCACCATTATCAACACACTATTGCCTTTAAATTTCTACAGCAGCTCTGGCAGCTAGGCTTGCATGTTCTGCAAACTCAGCCGCTGCTTGAGCAGCAGAGGTACCATCCTTAAATTTCATGTTCCAATTCTTCTTGCCAATAGAAAAATTACCATCTCCAGGAAATGATTGCCCAACCTTTCATCCTTCAAACTTAAGTGGCATGAACCACCATCATCAACACAATATTGCCTTTAAAGTTCTACAACAGATCTAGCAGCTAAGCTCGAATGTTATGCACAGTCAGCCTCTTCTTCAGCAGCAGAGGTAGCATCCTTAAATTTCATATTCCAATTATGCCTGCCAAAAGAAACAATTACCATTACCATCTCCAGGAAATGATTGCCCATGTTCAAACCTTTCATCCTTGAAACTTAAGTGGCAAGAATCACCATCATCAACACAATATTGCCTTGAAAGTTCTACAACAGTTTTGGCAGCTAGGCCTGCATGTTCTGTAAACTCAGTCATTGCTTGAGCAGCAGAGGTAGCATCCTTAAATTTCATGTTTCAATTCTGCCTAGCAACAGAAAAATTACCATTACCATCTCTAGGAATTGATTGCCCATGTTCCAACCTTTAATCCTTAAAACCTAATTGGCATGAACCACCATCATCAACACACTATTGCCTTTAAATTTCTACAACAGCTCTGGCAGCTAGGCTTGCATGTTCTGCAAACTCAGCCGCTGCTTGAGCAGCAGAGGTACCATCCTTAAATTTCATGTTCCAATTCTTCTTGCCAATAGAAAAATTACCATCTCCAGGAAATGATTGCCCAACCTTTCATCCTTCAAACTTAAGTGGCATGAACCACCATCATCAACACAATATTGCCTTTAAAGTTCTACAACATATCTAGCAGCTAAGCTTGAATGTTAGCAGAGTCAGCGTCTACTTCAGCAGCAGAGGTAGCATCCTTAAATTTCATATTCCAATTATGCCTGCCAAAAGAAACAATTACCATTACCATCTCCAGGAAATGATTGCCCATGTTCAAACCTTTCATCCTTGAAACCTAAGTGGCATGAACCACCATCATCAACACAATATTGCCTTGAAAGTTCTACAACAATTCTGGCATCTAGGCCTGCATTTTCTATAAACTCAGTCGCTGCTTGAGCAGCAGAGGTAGCATCCTTAAATTTCATGTTTCAATTCTTCCTGGCAACAGAACAATTACCATTACCATCTCCAGGAATTGATTGCCCATGTTCCAACCTTTAATCCTTGAAACCTAATTGGCATGAACCACCATCATCAACACACTATTGCCTTTAAATTTCTACAGCAGCTCTGGCAGCTAGGCTTGCATGTTCTGCAAACTCAGCCGCTGCTTGAGCAGCAGAGGTACCATCCTTAAATTTCATGTTCCAATTCTTCTTGCCAATAGAAAAATTACCATCTCCAGGAAATGATTGCCCAACCTTTCATCCTTCAAACTTAAGTGGCATGAACCACCATCATCAACACAATATTGCCTTTAAAGTTCTACAACAGATCTAGCAGCTAAGCTCGAATGTTATGCAGAGTCAGCCTCTACTTCAGCAGCAGAGGTAGCATCCTTAAATTTCATATTCCAATTATGCCTGCCAAAAGAAACAATTACCATTACAATCTCCAGGAAATGATTGCCCATGTTCAAACCTTTCATCCTTGAAACTTAAGTGGCAAGAATCACCATCATCAACACAATATTGCCTTGAAAGTTCTACAACAGTTTTGGCAGCTAGGCCTGCATGTTCTGTAAACTCAGTCGTTGCTTGAGCAGCAGAGGTAGCATCCTTAAATTTCATGTTTCAATTCTGCCTAGCAACAGAAAAATTACCATTACCATCTCTAGGAATTGATTGCCCATGTTCCAACCTTTAATCCTTAAAACCTAATTGGCATGAACCACCATCATCAACACACTATTGCCTTTAAATTTCTACAACAGCTCTGGCAGCTAGGCTTGCATGTTCTGCAAACTCAGCCGCTGCTTGAGCAGCAGAGGTACCATCCTTAAATTTCATGTTCCAAATCTTCTTGCCAATAGAAAAATTACCATCTCCAGGAAATGATTGCCCAACCTTTCATCCTTCAAACTTAAGTGGCATGAACTACCATCATCAACACAATATTGCCTTTAAAGTTCTACAACAGATCTAGCAGCTAAGCTTGAATGTTATGCAGAGTCAGCCTCTACTTCAGCAGCAGAGGTAGCATCCTTTCATTTCATGTTCCAATTTTGCCTGCCAACTGAAAAATTACCATTACCATCTCCAGGAAATAATTGCCCATGTTCCAACCTTTTATCCTTGAAATCTAAGTGGCATGAACCACCATCATCAACACAATACTACCTTGAAACTTCTATAATAGCTATGGCAGCTAGGCTTGCAAGTTTTGCAAACTCAAGGGCTGCTTGAGCAGCAGAGGTAGCATCCTTAAATTTCATGTTCCAATTCTGCCTGCCAACAGAAAAATTACCATTACCATCTCCAGGAATTGATTGCCCATGTTCCAACCTTTAATCCTTGAAACCTAAGTGGCATGAACCACCATCATCAACACACTATTGCCTTTAAATTTCTACAATAGCTCTGGCAGCTAGGCTTGCATGTTCTGCAAACTCAGCCGCTTCTTGAGCAGCAGAGGTAGCATCCTTAAATTTCATGTTCCAATTCTGCCTGCCAACTGAAAAATTACAATTACCATCTCGAGGAAATAATTGCCCATGTTCCAACCTTTCATCATTGAAACCTAAGTGGCATGAACAACCATCATCAACACAATATTGCCTTAAAAGTTCTACAACAGCTCTGGCAGCTAGGCTTGCATGTTCTATAAACTCAGCCGCTGCTTGAGCAGCAGAGGTAGCATCCTTTCATTTCATGTTCCAATTCTTCCAGCCAACTGAAAAATTACCATTACCATCTCCAGGAAATGATCGTCCATGTTCCAACCTTTCATCCTTGAAATATAAGTGGCATGAACCACCATCATCAACACAATATTGCCATGAAACTTCTATAATACCTCTGGCAGCTAGGCTTGCATATTTTGCAAACTCAGGGGCTGCTTGAGCAGCAGAGGTAGCATCCTTAAATTTCATGTTCCAATTCTGCCTGCCAACAGAAAAATTACCATTACCATCACCAGGAATTGATTGCCCATGTTCCAACCTTTAATCCTTGAAACCTAAGTGGCATGAACCACCATCATCAACACACTATTGCCTTTAAATTTCAACAACAGCTCTGGCAGCTAGGCTTGCATGTTCTGCAAACTCAACCGCTTCATTAGCAGCAGAGGTAGCATCCTTAAATTTCATGTTCCAATTCTGCCTGCCAACTGAAAAATTACCATTACCATATCGAGGAAATAATTGCCCATGTTCCAACCTTTCATCATTGAAACCTAAGTGGCATGAACCACCATTATCAACACAATATTGCCTTTAAAGTTCTACAACAACTCTAGTAGCTAGGCTTGCATATTCTGCAAACTCAGCCACTGGTTGAGCAGCAGAGGTAGCATCCTTAAATTTCATGTTTCAATTCTGCCTGGCAATAGAAAAATTACCATTACCAACTCCAGGAAATGATTGCCCATGTTCAAACCTTTCATCCTTGAAACCTAAGTGGCATGAACCACCATCATCAACACACTATTGCCTTTAAATTTCTACAACAGCTCTGGCAGCTAGGCTTGCATGTTCTGCAAACTCAGCCGCTTCTTGAGCAGCAGAGGTAGCATCCTTAAATTTCATGTTCCAATTCTGCTTGCCAACTAAAAAATTACCATTACCATCTCGAGGAAATAATTGCCCATGTTCCAATCTTTCATCATTGAAACCTAAGTGGCATGAACCTCCATCATCAACACAATCTTGCCTTGAAAGTTCTACAACAGCTCTGGCAGCTAGGTTTGCATGCTCTGCAAACTCAGCCGCTGCTTGAGCAGGAGAGGTAGCATCCTTAAATTTCACGTTCTAATTCTGCCTGCCAATAGAAAATTTACCATGTCCAGGAAATGATTGCCCATGTTCCAACCTTTCATCCTTGAAACCTAAGTGGCATTAACCACCATCATCAACACAATATTGCATTTAAAGTTCTACAACAGCTCTGGAAGCTAGGCTAGCATGTTCTGCAAATTCAGTCGTTGCTTGAGCAGCAGAGGTAGCATCATAAATTTCATGTTCCGATTCTGCCTGCCAACAAAAGAATTACCATTACCATCTCCAGGAAATGATTGCCCATGTTCCAACCTTTCATCCTTGAAACCTAAGTGGCATGAACCACCATCATCAACACAATATTGCCTTAAAAGTTCTACAACAGCTCTGGCAGCTAGGCCTGCATGTTTTGTAAACTCAGCCGCTGCTTGAGCAGCAGAGGTAGCATCCTTTCATTTCATGTTCCAATTCTGCCTGCCAACTGAAAAATTACCATTACTATCTGCAGTAAATGATAGCCCATGTTCCAACCTTTCATCCTTGAAACCTAAGTGGAATGAACCACCATCATCAACACAATATTGCCTTGAAAGTTCTATAATAGCTCTGGCAGCTAGGCTTGCATATTTTGCAAACTCAGGGGCTGCTTGAGGAGCAGAGGTAGCATCCTTAAATTTCATGTTCCAATTCTGCCTGCCAACAGCAAAATTACCATTACCATCTCCAGGAATTGATTGCCCATGTTCCAACCTTTCATCCTTGAAACCTAAGTGGCATTAACCACCATCATCAACACACTATTGCCTTTAAATTTCTACAACAGCTCTGGCAGCTAGGCTTGCATGTTCTGCAAACTCAGCCGCTTCTTGAGCAGCAGAGGTAGCATCCTTAAATTTCATGTTCCAATTCTGCTTGCCAACTGAGAAATTACCATTACCATCTCGAGGAAATAATTGCCCATGTTCCAACCTTTAATCATTGAAACCTAAGTGGCATGAACCACCATCATCAACACAATCTTGCCTTCAAAGTTCTACAACAGCTCTGGCAGCTAGGCTTGCATGTTCTGCAAACTCAGCCGCTGCTTGAGCAGGAGAGGTAGCATCCTTAAATTTCATGTTTCAATTCTGCCTGGCAATAGAAAAATTACCATTACCATCTCCAGGAAATGATGGCCCACGTTCTAGCCTTTCATATTTGAAACCTAAGTGGCATGAACCACCATCATCAACACAATATTTCCTTGAAAGATCTACAATAGCTCTCACTGCTAGGCTTGCATGTTCTGCAAACTCAGCCGCTGCTTGAGCAGCAGAGGTACCATCTTTAAATTTCATGTTCTAGTTCTTCTTACCAACATAAAAATTACCATCTCCAGGAAATGATTGCCCAAACTTCCATCCTTGAAACTTAAGTGGCATGAACAACCAGCATCAACACAATATTGCCTTTAAAGTTCTACAACAGATCTGGCAGCTAGGCCACCATGTTCTGCAAACTCAGGCGCTGCTTGAGCAGCAGAGATAGCATCCTTAAATTTCATGTTCTAATTCTGCCTGCCAATAGAAAATTTACCATGTCCCGGAAATGATTGCCCATGTTCCAACCTTTCATCCTTGAAACCTAAGTGGCATTAACCACCATCATCAACACAATATTGCATTGAAAGTTCTATAATAGCTTTGGCAGCTAGGCTTGCATATTTTCCAAACTCAGGGGCTGCTTGAGCAACAGAGGTAGCATCATAAATTTCATGTTCCAATTCTGCCTGCCAACAAAAGAATTACCATTACCATCTCAAGGAATTGATTGCCCATGTTCCAACCTTTCATCCTTGAAACCTAAGTGGCATGAACCACCATCATCAACACACTATTGCCTTTAAATTTCTACAACAGCTCTGGCAGCTAGGCTTGCATGTTCTGCAAACTCAGCCGCTTCTTGAGCAGCAGAGGTAGCATCCTTAAATTTCATGTTCCAATTCTGCTTGCCATTGAAAAATTACCATTACCATCTCGAGGAAATAATTGCCCATGTTCCAACCTTTCATCATTGAAACCTAAGTGGCATGAACCACCATCATCAACATAATATTGCCTTGAAAGTTCTACAACAGCTCTGGCAGCTAGGCTTGCATGTTCTGCAAACTCAGCCGCTGCTTGAGCAGGAGAGGTAGCATCCTTAAATTTCATGTTTCAATTCTGCCTGGCAATAGAAAAATTACCATTACCATCTCCAGGAAATGATGGCCCACGTTCTAGCCTTTCATCTTTGAAACCTAAGTGGCATGAACCACCATCATCAACACAATATTGCCTTGAAAGATCTACAACAGCTCTGGCAGCTAGGCTTGCATGTTCTGCAAACTCAGCCACTGCTTGAGCAGCAGAGGTACCATCTTTCAATTTCATTTTCCAGTTCTTCTTGCCAATAGAAAAATTACCATCTCTAGGAAATGATTGCCCAACCTTCCATCTTTGAAACTTAAATGGCATGAACCACCATCATTAACACAATATTGCCCTTAAAGTTCTACAACAGATCTGGCAGCTAGGCCACCATGTTCTGCAAACTCAGCTGCTGCTTGAGCAGCAGAGATAGCATCCTTAAATTTCATGTTCTAATTCTGCCTGCCAATAGAAAATTTACCATGTCAAGGAAATGATTGCCCATGTTCCAACCTTTCATCCTTGAAACCTAAGTGGCATGAACCACCATCATCAACACAATATTGCATTGAAAGTTCTACAACAGCTCTGGAAGCTAGGCTAGCATGTTCTGCAAATTCAGTCGTTGCTTGAGCAGCAAAGGTAGCATCTTAAATTTCATGTTCCAATTCTGCCTGCCAACAGAAAAATTACGATTACCATCTCCAAGAAATGATTGCCCATGTTCCAACCTTTCATCCTTGAAACCTAAGTGGCATGAACCACCATCATCAACACAATATTGCCTTGAAAGTTCTACAACAGCTCTGGCAGCTAGGCCTGCATGTTTTGTAAACTGAGTCGCTGCTTGAGCAGCTGAGGTAGCATCCTTTAATTTCATGTTCCAATTCTGCTTGCCAACTGAAAAATTACCATTACCATCTCGAGGAAATGATTGCCCATGTTCCAACCTTTCATCATTGAAACCTAAGAGGCATGAACCACCATCATCAACACAATATTGCCTTGAATGTTCTACAACAGCTCTGGCAGCTAGGATTGCATGTTCTGCAGACTCAGTCGCTGCTTGAGCAGCAGAGGTAGCATCCTTAAATTTGATGTTTCAATTCTGCCTGACAACAGAAGAATTACCATTACCATCTCTAGGAAATGATTGTCCATGTTCTAGCCTTTCATCTTTGAAACCTAAGTGTCATGAACCACCATCATCAACACAATATTGCCTTGAAAGATCTACTACACCTCTGGAAGCTTGGCTTCCATGTTCTGCAAACTCAGCCGCTGCTTGAGCAGCAGAGGTACCATCCTTAAATTTCATGTTCCAATTCTTCTTGCCAACAGAAAAATTACCATCTCCAGGAAATGATTGCCCAACTTTTCATTGCTCAAAAAGTGGCATGAACCACCATCATCAATACAATATTGCCTTTAAAGTTCTACAACAGATCTGGTAGCTAAGCTTGAATGTTATGCAAAGTCAGCCTCTACTTGAGCAGCAGAGGTAGCATCCTTAAATTTCATGTTCCAATTATGCCTGCCAAAAGAAACAATAACATAACCATCTCCTGAAAATGATTGCCCATGTTCCAACCTTTCATCCTTGAAACCTAAGTGGAATGAACCACCATCATCAACACAATATTGCCTTGAAAGTTCTATAATAGCTCTGGCAGCTAGGCTTGCATATTTTGCAAACTCAGGGGCTGCTTGAGCAGCAGAGGTAGCATCCTTAAATTTCATGTTCCAATTCTGCCTGCCAACAGCAAAATTACCATTACCATCTCCAGGAATTGATTGCCCATGTTCCAACCTTTCATCCTTGAAACCTAAGTGGCATGAACCACCATCATCAACACACTATTGCCTTTAAATTTCTACAACAGCTCTGGCAGCTAGGCTTGCATGTTCTGCAAACTCAGCCGCTTCTTGAGCAGCAGAGGTAGCAACCTTAAATTTCATGTTCCAATTCTGCTTTCCAACTGAAAAATTACCATTACCATCTCGAGGAAATAATTGCCCATGTTCCAACCTTTCATCATTGAAACCTAAGTGGCATGAACCACCATCATCAACACAATCTTTCCTTGAAAGTTCTGCAACAGCTCTGGTAGCTAGGCTTGCATGTTCTGCAAACTCAGCCGCTGCTTGAGCAGGAGAGGTAGCATCCTTAAATTTCATGTTTCAATTCTGCCTGGCAATAGAAAAATTACCATTACCATCTCCAGGAAATGATGGCCCACGTTCTAGCCTTTCATATTTGAAACCTAAGTGGCATGAACCACCATCATCAACACAATATTGCCTTGAAAGATCTACAATAGCTCTGGCAGCTAGGCTTGCAAGTTCTGCAAACTCAGCCGCTGCTTGAGCAGCAGAGGTACCATCTTTAAATTTCATGTTCCAGTTCTTCTTGCCAACATAAAAATTACCATCTCCAGGAAATGCTTGCCCAACCTTCCATCCTTGAAACTTAAGTGGCATGAACCACCAGCATCAACACAATATTGCCTTTAAAGTTCTACAACAGATCTGGCAGCTAGGCCACCATGTTCTGCAAACTCAGGCGCTGCTTGAGCAGCAGAGGTAGCATCCTTAAATTTCATGTTTTAATTCTGCCTGCCAATAGAAAATTTACCATGTCCAGGAAATGATTGTCCATGTTCCAACCTTTCATCCTTGAAACCTAAGTGGCATGAACCACCATCATCAACACAATATTTCCTTGAAAGTTCTACAACAGCTCTGGCAGCTAGGCCTGCATGTTTTGTAAACTCAGCCGCTGCTTGAGCAGCTGAGGTAGCATCCTTTAATTTCATGTTCCAATTCTGCTTGCCAACTGAAAAATTACCGTTACCATCTCGAGGAAATGATTGCCCATGTTCCAACCTTTCATCATTGAAACCTAAGAGGCATGAACCACCATCATCAACACAATATTGCCTTGAATGTTCTACAACAGCTCTGGCAGCTAGGATTGCATGTTCTGCAAACTCAGTCGCTGCTTGAGCAGCCTGAGGTAGCATCCTTAAATTTGATGTTTCAATTCTGCCTGGCAACAGAAAAATTACCATTACCATCTCTAGGAAATGATTGTCCATGTTCTAGCCTTTCATCTTTGAAACCTAAGTGTCATGAACCACCATCATCAACACAATATTGCCTTGAAAGATCTACTACACCTCTGGAAGCTTGGCTTCCATGTTCTGCAAACTCAGCCACTGCTTGAGCAGCAGAGGTACCATCCTTAAATTTAATGTTCCAATTCTTCTTGCCAACAGAAAAATTACCATCTCCAGGAAATGATTGCCCAACTTTTCATTGTTCAAAAAGTGGCATGAACCACCATCATCAATACAATATTGCCTTTAAAGTTCTACAACAGATCTGGTAGCTAAGCTTGAATGTTATGCAAAGTCAGCCTCTACTTGAGCAGCAGAGGTAGCATCCTTAAATTTCATGTTCCAATTATGCCTGCCAAAAGAAACAATTACCATAACCATCTCCTGAAAATGATTGCCCATGTTCCAACCTTTCATCCTTGAAACCTAAGTGGAATGAACCACCATCATCAACACAATATTGCCTTGAAAGTTCTATAATAGCTCTGGCAGCTAGGCTTGCATATTTTGCAAACTCAGGGGCTGCTTGAGCAGCAGAGGTAGCATCCTTAAATTTCATGTTCCAATTCTGCCTGCCAACAGCAAAATTACCATTACCATCTCCAGGAATTGATTGCCCATGTTCCAACCTTTCATCCTTGAAACCTAAGTGGCATGAACCACCATCATCAACACACTATTGCCTTTAAATTTCTACAACAGCTCTGGCAGCTAGGCTTGCATGTTCTGCAAACTCAGCCGCTTCTTGAGCAGCAGAGGTAGCATCCTTAAATTTCATGTTCCAATTCTGCTTTCCAACTGAAAAATTACCATTACCATCTCGAGGAAATAATTGCCCATGTTCCAACCTTTCATCATTGAAACCTAAGTGGCATGAACCACCATCATCAACACAATCTTTCCTTGAAAGTTCTGCAACAGCTCTGGTAGCTAGGCTTGCATGTTCTGCAAACTCAGCCGCTGCTTGAGCAGGAGAGGTAGAATCCTTAAATTTCATGTTTCAATTCTGCCTGGCAATAGAAAAATTACCATTACCATCTCCAGGAAATGATGGCCCACGTTCTAGCCTTTCATATTTGAAACCTAAGTGGCATGAACCACCATCATCAACACAATATTGCCTTGAAAGATCTACAATAGCTCTGGCAGCTAGGCTTGCAAGTTCTGCAAACTCAGCCGCGGCTTGAGCAGCAGAGGTACCATCTTTAAATTTCATGTTCCAGTTCTTCTTGCCAACATAAAAATTACCATCTCCAGGAAATGCTTGCCCAACCTTCCATCCTTGAAACTTAAGTGGCATGAACCACCAGCATCAACACAATATTGCCTTTAAAGTTCTACAACAGATCTGGCAGCTAGGCCACCATGTTCTGCAAACTCAGGCGCTGCTTGAGCAGCAGAGGTAGCATCCTTAAATTTCATGTTTTAATTCTGCCTGCCAATAGAAAATTTACCATGTCCAGGAAATGATTGCCCATGTTCCAACCTTTCATCCTTGAAACCTAAGTGGCATGAACCACCATCATCAACACAATATTTCCTTGAAAGTTCTACAACAGCTCTGGCAGCTAGGCCTGCATGTTTTGTAAACTCAGCCGCTGCTTGAGCAGCTGAGGTAGCATCCTTTAATTTCATGTTCCAATTCTGCTTGCCAACTGAAAAATTACCGTTACCATCTCGAGGAAATGATTGCCCATGTTCCAACCTTTCATCATTGAAACCTAAGAGGCATGAACCACCATCATCAACACAATATTGCCTTGAATGTTCTACAACAGCTCTGGCAGCTAGGATTGCATGTTCTGCAAACTCAGTCGCTGCTTGAGCAGCTGAGGTAGCATCCTTAAATTTGATGTTTCAATTCTGCCTGGCAACAGAAAAATTACCATTACCATCTCTAGGAAATGATTGTCCATGTTCTAGCCTTTCATCTTTGAAACCTAAGTGTCATGAACCACCATCATCAACACAATATTGCCTTGAAAGATCTACTACACCTCTGGAAGCTTGGCTTCCATGTTCTGCAAACTCAGCCGCTGCTTGAGCAGCAGAGGTACCATCCTTAAATTTCATGTTCCAATTCTTCTTGCCAACAGAAAAATTACCATCTCCAGGAAATGATTGCCCAACTTTTCATTGTTCAAAAAGTGGCATGAACCACCATCATCAATACAATATTGCCTTTAAAGTTCTACAACAGATCAGGTAGCTAAGCTTGAATGTTATGCAAAGTCAGCCTCTACTTGAGCAGCAGAGGTAGCATCCTTAAATTTCATGTTCCAATTATGCCTGCCAAAAGAAACAATTACCATAACCATCTCCTGAAAATGATTGCCCATGTTCCAACCTTTCATCCTTGAAACCTAAGTGGAATGAACCACCATCATCAACACAATATTGCCTTGAAAGTTCTATAATAGCTCTGGCAGCTAGGCTTGCATATTTTGCAAACTCAGGGGCTGCTTGAGCAGCAGAGGTAGCATCCTTAAATTTCATGTTCCAATTCTGCCTGCCAACAGCAAAATTACCATTACCATCTCCAGGAATTGATTGCCCATGTTCCAACCTTTCATCCTTGAAACCTAAGTGGCATGAACCACCATCATCAACACACTATTGCCTTTAAATTTCTACAACAGCTCTGGCAGCTAGGCTTGCATGTTCTGCAAACTCAGCCGCTTCTTGAGCAGCAGAGGTAGCATCCTTAAATTTCATGTTCCAATTCTGCTTTCCAACTGAAAAATTACCATTACCATCTCGAGGAAATAATTGCCCATGTTCCAACCTTTCATCATTGAAACCTAAGTGGCATGAACCACCATCATCAACACAATCTTTCCTTGAAAGTTCTGCAACAGCTCTGGTAGCTAGGCTTGCATGTTCTGCAAACTCAGCCGCTGCTTGAGCAGGAGAGGTAGCATCCTTAAATTTCATGTTTCAATTCTGCCTGGCAATAGAAAAATTACCATTACCATCTCCAGGAAATGATGGCCCACGTTCTAGCCTTTCATATTTGAAACCTAAGTGGCATGAACCACCATCATCAACACAATATTGCCTTGAAAGATCTACAATAGCTCTGGCAGCTAGGCTTGCAAGTTCTGCAAACTCAGCCGCGGCTTGAGCAGCAGAGGTACCATCTTTAAATTTCATGTTCCAGTTCTTCTTGCCAACATAAAAATTACCATCTCCAGGAAATGCTTGCCCAACCTTCCATCCTTGAAACTTAAGTGGCATGAACCACCAGCATCAACACAATATTGCCTTTAAAGTTCTACAACAGATCTGGCAGCTAGGCCACCATGTTCTGCAAACTCAGTCGCTGCTTGAGCAGCTGAGGTAGCATCCTTAAATTTGATGTTTCAATTCTGCCTGGCAACAGAAAAATTACCATTACCATCTCTAGGAAATGATTGTCCATGTTCTAGCCTTTCATCTTTGAAACCTAAGTGTCATGAACCACCATCATCAACACAATATTGCCTTGAAAGATCTACTACACCTCTGGAAGCTTGGCTTCCATGTTCTGCAAACTCAGCCGCTGCTTGAGCAGCAGAGGTACCATCCTTAAATTTCATGTTCCAATTCTTCTTGCCAACAGAAAAATTACCATCTCCAGGAAATGATTGCCCAACTTTTCATTGTTCAAAAAGTGGCATGAACCACCATCATCAATACAATATTGCCTTTAAAGTTCTACAACAGATCTGGTAGCTAAGCTTGAATGTTATGCAAAGTCAGCCTCTACTTGAGCAGCAGAGGTAGCATCCTTAAATTTCATGTTCCAATTATGCCTGCCAAAAGAAACAATTACCATAACCATCTCCTGAAAATGATTGCCCATGTTCCAACCTTTCATCCTTGAAACCTAAGTGGAATGAACCACCATCATCAACACAATATTGCCTTGAAAGTTCTATAATAGCTCTGGCAGCTAGGCTTGCATATTTTGCAAACTCAGGGGCTGCTTGAGCAGCAGAGGTAGCATCCTTAAATTTCATGTTCCAATTCTGCCTGCCAACAGCAAAATTACCATTACCATCTCCAGGAATTGATTGCCCATGTTCCAACCTTTCATCCTTGAAACCTAAGTGGCATGAACCACCATCATCAACACACTATTGCCTTTAAATTTCTACAACAGCTCTGGCAGCTAGGCTTGCATGTTCTGCAAACTCAGCCGCTTCTTGAGCAGCAGAGGTAGCATCCTTAAATTTCATGTTCCAATTCTGCTTTCCAACTGAAAAATTACCATTACCATCTCGAGGAAATAATTGCCCATGTTCCAACCTTTCATCATTGAAACCTAAGTGGCATGAACCACCATCATCAACACAATCTTTCCTTGAAAGTTCTGCAACAGCTCTGGTAGCTAGGCTTGCATGTTCTGCAAACTCAGCCGCTGCTTGAGCAGGAGAGGTAGAATCCTTAAATTTCATGTTTCAATTCTGCCTGGCAATAGAAAAATTACCATTACCATCTCCAGGAAATGATGGCCCACGTTCTAGCCTTTCATATTTGAAACCTAAGTGGCATGAACCACCATCATCAACACAATATTGCCTTGAAAGATCTACAATAGCTCTGGCAGCTAGGCTTGCAAGTTCTGCAAACTCAGCCGCGGCTTGAGCAGCAGAGGTACCATCTTTAAATTTCATGTTCCAGTTCTTCTTGCCAACATAAAAATTACCATCTCCAGGAAATGCTTGCCCAACCTTCCATCCTTGAAACTTAAGTGGCATGAACCACCAGCATCAACACAATATTGCCTTTAAAGTTCTACAACAGATCTGGCAGCTAGGCCACCATGTTCTGCAAACTCAGGCGCTGCTTGAGCAGCAGAGGTAGCATCCTTAAATTTCATGTTTTAATTCTGCCTGCCAATAGAAAATTTACCATGTCCAGGAAATGATTGCCCATGTTCCAACCTTTCATCCTTGAAACCTAAGTGGCATGAACCACCATCATCAACACAATATTTCCTTGAAAGTTCTACAACAGCTCTGGCAGCTAGGCCTGCATGTTTTGTAAACTCAGCCGCTGCTTGAGCAGCTGAGGTAGCATCCTTTAATTTCATGTTCCAATTCTGCTTGCCAACTGAAAAATTACCGTTACCATCTCGAGGAAATGATTGCCCATGTTCCAACCTTTCATCATTGAAACCTAAGAGGCATGAACCACCATCATCAACACAATATTGCCTTGAATGTTCTACAACAGCTCTGGCAGCTAGGATTGCATGTTCTGCAAACTCAGTCGCTGCTTGAGCAGCTGAGGTAGCATCCTTAAATTTGATGTTTCAATTCTGCCTGGCAACAGAAAAATTACCATTACCATCTCTAGGAAATGATTGTCCATGTTCTAGCCTTTCATCTTTGAAACCTAAGTGTCATGAACCACCATCATCAACACAATATTGCCTTGAAAGATCTACTACACCTCTGGAAGCTTGGCTTCCATGTTCTGCAAACTCAGCCGCTGCTTGAGCAGCAGAGGTACCATCCTTAAATTTCATGTTCCAATTCTTCTTGCCAACAGAAAAATTACCATCTCCAGGAAATGATTGCCCAACTTTTCATTGTTCAAAAAGTGGCATGAACCACCATCATCAATACAATATTGCCTTTAAAGTTCTACAACAGATCTGGTAGCTAAGCTTGAATGTTATGCAAAGTCAGCCTCTACTTGAGCAGCAGAGGTAGCATCCTTAAATTTCATGTTCCAATTATGCCTGCCAAAAGAAACAATTACCATTACCATCTCCTGAAAATGATTGCCCATGTTCCAACCTTTCATCCTTGAAACCTAAGTGGAACGAACCACCATCATCAACACAATATTGCCTTGAAAGTTCTATAATAGCTCTGGCAGCTAGGCTTGCATATTTTGCAAACTCAGGGGCTGCTTGAGCAGCAGAGGTAGCATCCTTAAATTTCATGTTCCAATTCTGCCTGCCAACAGCAAAATTACCATTACCATCTCCAGGAATTGATTGCCCATGTTCCAACCTTTCATCCTTGAAACCTAAGTGGCATGAACCACCATCATCAACACACTATTGCCTTTAAATTTCTACAACAGCTCTGGCAGCTAGGCTTGCATGTTCTGCAAACTCAGCCGCTTCTTGAGCAGCAGAGGTAGCATCCTTAAATTTCATGTTCTAATTCTGCTTTCCAACTGAAAAATTACCATTACCATCTCGAGGAAATAATTGCCTATGTTCCAACCTTTCATCATTGAAACCTAAGTGGCATGAACCACCATCATCAACACAATCTTTCCTTGAAAGTTCTACAACAGCTCTGGCAGCTAGGCTTGCATGTTCTGCAAACTCAGCCGCTGCTTGAGCAGGAGAGGTAGCATCCTTAAATTTCATGTTTCAATTCTGCCTGGCAATAGAAAAATTACCATTACCATCTCCAGGAAATGATGGCCCACGTTCTAGCCTTTCATATTTGAAACCTAAGTGGCATGAACCACCATCATCAACACAATATTGCCTTGAAAGATCTACAATAGCTCTGGCAGCTAGGCTTGCATGTTCTGCAAACTCAGCCGCTGCTTGAGCAGCAGAGGTACCATCTTTAAATTTCATGTTCCAGTTCTTCTTGCCAATAGAAAAATTACCATCTCCAGGAAATGATTGCCCAACCTTCCATCCTTGAAACTTAAGTGGCATGAACCACCATCATCAACACAATATTGCCTTTAAAGTTCTACAACAGATCTGGCAGCTAGGCCACCATGTTCTGCAAACTCAGCTGCTGCTTGAGCAGCAGAGGTAGCATCCTTAAATTTCATGTTCTAATTCTGCCTGCCAATAGAAAATTTACCATGTCAAGGAAATGATTGCCCATGTTCCAACCTTTCATCCTTGAAACCTAAGTGGCATGAACCACCATCATTAACACAATATTGCATTGAAAGTTCTACAACAGCTCTGGAAGCTAGGCTAGCATGTTCTGCAAATTCAGTCCTTGCTTGAGCAGCAAAGGTAGCATCTTAAATTTCATGTTCCAATTCTGCCTGCCAACAGAAAAATTACCATTACCATATCCAAAAAATTATTGCCCATGTTCCAACCTTTCATCCTTAAAACCTAAGTGGCATGAACCACCATCATCAACAAAATATTGCCTTGAAAGTTCTACAACAACTCTGGCAGCTAGGCCTGCATGTTCTGTAAACTCAGCCGCTGCTTGAGCAGCTGAGGTAGCATCCTTTAATTTCATGTTCCAATTCTGCTTGCCAACTGAAAAATTACCATTACCATCTCGAGGAAATGATTTCCCATGTTCCAACCTTTCATCATTGAAACCTAAGAGGCATGAACCACCATCATCAACACAATATTGCCTCGAAAGTTCTACAACATCTCTGGCAGATAGGATTGCATGTTCTGCAAACTCAATCGCTGCTTGAGCAGCAGAGGTAGCATCCTTAAATTTGATGTTTTAATTCTGCCTGGCAACAGAAAAATTACCATTACCATCTCTAGGAAATGATTGTCCATGTTCTAGCCTTTCATCTTTGAAACCTAAGTGTCATGAACCACCATCATCAACACAATATTGCCTTGAAAGATCTACAACACCTCTGGAAGCTTGGCTTCCATGTTCTGCAAACTCAGCCGCTGCTTGAGCAGCAGAGGTACCATCCTTAAATTTCATGTTCCAATTCTTCTTGCCAACAGAAAAATTACCATCTCCGGGAAATGATTGCCCAACTTTTCATTCTTCAAAAAGTGGCATGAACCACCATCATCAACACAATATTGCCTTTAAAGTTCTACAACAGATCTGGCAGCTAAGCTTGAATGTTATGCAAAGTCAGCCTCTACTTGAGCAGCAGAGGTAGCATCCTTAAATTTCATGTTCCAATTATGCCTGCCAAAAGAAACAATTACCATTACCATCTCCAGGAAATGATTGCCCATGTTCCAACCTTTCATCCTTGAAACCTAAGTGGCATGAAATACCATCATCAACACAATATTGCCTTGAAAGTTATAAAACAGTTCTGGTAGCTAGGCCTGCATGTTCTGCAAAATCTGCCGCTGCTTGAGCAGCAGAGGTAGCATCCTTAAATTTCATGTTCCAATTCTACCTGCCAACAGAAAATTTACTATTACCATCTCCAGGAAATGATTGCCCATGTTCCAACCTTTCATCCTTGAAACCTAAGTGGCATGAACTACCATCATCAACACAATATTGCCTTTAAAGTTCTACAACAGATCTGGCAGCTAGGCCACCATGTTCTGCAAACTCAGGCGCTGCTTGAGCAGCAGAGGTAGCATCCTTAAATTTCATGTTCTAATTCTGCTTGCCAATAGAAAATTTACCATGTCCAGGAAATGATTGCCCATGTTCCAACCTTTCATCCTTGAAACCTAAGTGGCATTAACCACCATCATCAACATAATATTGCATTGAAATTTCTACAGAAGCTCTAGAAGCTAGGCTTGCATGTTCTGCAAACTCAGTCGTTGCTTGAGCAGCTGAGGTAGCATCATAAATTTCATGTTCCAATTCTGCCTGCGAACAAAAAATTACCATTACCATCTCCAGGAAATGATTTCCCATGTTCAAACCTTTCATCCTTGAAACCTAAGTGGCATGAACCACCATCATCAACACAATATTACCTTGAAGGTTCTACAACAGTTCTGGCAGCTAGGCCTACATGTTCTGGAAACTCAGCCGCTGCTTGAGCAGCAGAGGTAGCATCCTTAAATTTCATGTTTCAATTCTTCCTGGCAACAGAAAAATTACAATTACCATCTCCAGGAAATAATTGCCCATGTTCTAGCCTTTCATCTTTGAAACCTAAGTGGCATGAACCACCATCATCAACACAGTATTGCCTTGAAAGATATACAACAGCTCTGGCAGCTAGGCTTGCATGTTCTGCAAACGCAGCCGCTGCTTGAGCAGCAGAGGTACCATCCTTAAATTTCATGTTCCAATTCTTCTTGCCAACAAAATAATTACCATCTCCAGGAAATGATTGCCCAACCTTTCATCCTTCAAACTTAAGTGGCATGAACCACCATCATCAACACAATATTGCCTTTAAAGTTCTACAACAGATCTGGCAGCTAAGCTTGAATGTTATGCAAAGTCAGCCTCTACTTGAGCAGCAGAGGTAGCATCCTTAAATTTCATATTCCAATTATGCCTGCCAAAAGAAACAATTACCATTACCTTCTCCAGGAAATGATTGCCCATGTTCAAACCTTTCATCCTTGAAACCTAAGTGGCATGAACCACCATCATAACCACAATATTGCCTTGAAAGTTCTACAACAGTTCTGGCAGCTAGGCCTGCATGTTCTGTAAACTCAGCCGCTGCTTGAGCAGCAGAGGTAGCATCCTTTCATTTCATGTTCCAATTCACCCTACCAACTGAAAAATTACCATTACCATCTCCAGGAAATGATTGCCCATGTTCCAACCTTTCATCCTTGAAACCTAAGTGGCATGAACCACCATCATCAACACACTATTGCCTTGAAAGTTCTATAATAGCTCTAGCAACTAGGCTTGCATGTTTTGCAAACTCAGGGGCTGCTTGAGCAGCAGAGGTAGCATCCTTAAATTTAATGTTCCAATTCTGCCTGCCAATAGAAAAATTACCATTACCATCTCCAGGAATTTATTGCCCATCTTCCAACATTTCATCCTTGAAACCTAAGTGGCATAAACCACCATCATCAACACAATATTGCCTTGAAAGTTCTAAAACAGTTCTGGCAGCTAGGCTTGCATGTTCTGCAAACTCAACCGCTGCTTGAGCAGCAGAGGTAGCATCCTTAAATTTTATGTTCCAATTCTACCTGCCAACAGAAAAATTACCATTACCATCTCCAGGAAATGATTGCCCATGTTCCCATGTTTTATCCTTGAAACATAAGTGGCATGAACCACCATTATCAACACAATATTTCCTTGAAAGTTCTACAACAGCTCTGGCATCTAGGCCACCATGTTTTGCAAACTCAGCCGTTGCTTGAGCAGCAGAGGTAGCATCATAAATTTCATGTTCCAATTCTCCCTGCCAACAGAAACATTACCATTTCCATCTCTAGGAAATAATTGACTATGTTCCAACCTTTCATCCTTGAAACCTAAGTGGCATGAACCACCATCATCAGCACAATATTGTCTTGAAAGTTCTACAAGAGCTCTGGCAGCTAGGCCTGCATGTTCTGTAAACTCAGCCATTGCTTGAGCAGCAGAGGTAGCATCCTTTAATTTCATGTTTCAATTCTGCCTTCCAACTAAAAAATTACCATTACCATCTCCAGGAAATGATTGCCCATGTTCCAACCTTTCATCATTGAAACCTAAGTGGCATGAACCACCATCATCAACACAATATTGCCTTGAAAGTTCTACAACAGCCCTGACAGCTAGGCTTGCATATTCTACAAACTCAACCTCTGCTTGAGCAGCACAGGTACCATCCTTAAATTTCATGTTCCAATTCTTCTTGCCAACAGAAAAATTACCATCTCCAGGAAATGATTGCCCAACCTTTCATCCTTGAAACCTAAGTGGCATGAACCACCATCATCAACACAATATTGCCTTTAAAGTTCTACAACAGATCTGGCAGCTAAGCTTGAATGTTATGCAAAGTCAGCCTCTGCTTGAGCAACAGAGGTAGCATCCTTAAATTTCATGTTCCAAGTCTGCCTGGCAACAGAAAAATTACCATTACCATCTCCAGGAAATGATTGCCCATGTTCTAGCCTTTCATGTTTGAAACCTAAGTGGCATGAACCACCATCATCAACACAATATTGCCTTGAAAGATCTACAACAGCTCTGGCAGCTAGGCTTGCATGTTCTGCAAACTCAATCGCTGCTTGAGCAGCAGAGGTACCATCCTTAAATTTCATGTTCCAATTCTTCTTGCCAACAGAAAAATTACCATCTCCAGGAAATGATTGCCCAACCTTTCATCCTTGAAACATAAGTTGCATGAACCACCATCATCAACACAATATTGCCTTTAAAGTTCTACAACAGATCTGGCAGCTAAGCTTGAATGTTATGCAAAGTCAGCCTCTACTTAAGCAGCAGAGGTAGCATCCTTAAATTTCATATTCCAATTATGCCTGCCAAAAGAAACAATTACCATTACCTTCTCCAGGAAATGATTGCCCATGTTCAAACCTTTCATCCTTGAAACCTAACTGGCATGAACCACCGTCATAACCACAATATTGCCTTGAAAGTTCTACAACAGTTCTGGCAGCTAGGCCTACATGTTATGTAAACTCAGCCGCTGCTTGAGCAGCATAGGTTGCATCCTTAAATTTCATGTTCCAATTCTGCCTGCCAACAGAAAAATTACCATTACCATCTCCAGGAATTGATTGCCCATCTTCCAACCTTTCATCCTTGAAACCTAAGCGGTATGAACCAACATCATCAACACAATATTGCCTTGAAAGTTCTAGAATAGCTCTGGCAGCTAGGCTTGCATGTTCTGCAAACTCAGCCGTTGCTTGAGCAGCCGTGGTAGCTTCCTTAAATTTCATGTTCCAATTCTGCCTGCCAACAGAAAAATTACCATTACCATCTCCAGGAATTGATTGCCCATCTTCCAACCTTTCATCCTTGAAACCTAAGTGGCATGAACCACCATCATCAACACAATATTGCCTTGAAAGTTCTACAACAGTTCTGGCAGCTAGGCCTACATGTTCTGGAAACTCAGCCGCTGCTTGAGCAGCAGAGGTAGCATCCTTAAATTTCATGTTTCAATTCTTCTTGGCAACAGAAAAATTACCATTACCATCTCCAGGAAATAATTGCCCATGTTCTAGCCTTTCATCTTTGAAACCTAAGTAGCATGAACCACCATCATCAACACAATATTGCCTTGAAAGATATACAACAGCTCTGGCAGCTAGGCTTGCATGTTCTGCAAACGCAGCCGCTGCTTGAGCAGTAGAGGTACCATCCTTAAATTTCATGTTCCAATTCTTTTTGCCAACAAAATAATTACCATCTCCAGGAAATGATTGCCCAACCTTTCATCATTCAAACTTAGGTGGCATGAACCACCATCATCAACACAATATTGCCTTTAAAGTTCTACAACAGATCTGGCAGCTAAGCTTGAATGTTATGCAAAGTCAGCCTCTACTTGAGCAGCAGAGGTAGCATCCTTAAATTTCATATTCCAATTATGCCTGCCAAAAGAAACAATTACCATTACCTTCTCCAGGAAATGATTGCCCATGTTCAAACCTTTCATCCTTGAATCCTAAGTGGCATGAACCACCATCATAACCACAATATTGCCTTGAAAGTTCTACAACAGTTCTGGCAGCTAGGCCTGCATGTTCTGTAAACTCAGCCACTGCTTGAGCAGCAGAGGTAGCATCCTTTCATTTCATGTTCCAATTCACCCTGCCAACTGAAAAATTACCATTACCATCTCCAGGAAATGATTGCCCATGTTCCAACCTTTCATCCTTGAAACCTAAGTGGCATGAACCACCATCATCAACATAATATTGCCTTGAAAGTTCTATAATAGCTCTAGCAACTAGGCTTGCATGTTTTGCAAACTCAGGGGCTGCTTGAGCAGCAGAGGTAGCATCCTTAAATTTCATGTTCCAATTCTGCCTGCCAACAGAAAAATTACCATTACCATCTCCAGGAATTTATTGCCCATCTTCCAACCTTTCATCCTTGAAACCTAAGTGGCATAAACCACCATCATCAACACAATATTGCCTTGAAAGTTCTACAACAGTTCTGGCAGCTAGGCTTGCATGTTCTGCAAACTCAACCGCTGCTTGAGCAGCAGAGGTAGCATCCTTAAATTTTATGTTCCAATTCTACCTGCCAACAGAAAAATTACCATTACCATCTCCAGGAAATGATTGCCCATGTTCCCATCTTTTATCCTTGAAACATAAGTGGCATGAACCACCATTATCAACCCAATATTTCCTTGAAAGTTCTACAACAGCTCTGGCATCTAGGCCACCATGTTTTGCAAACTCAGCCGTTGCTTGAGCAGCAAAGGTAGCATCATAAATTTCATGTTCCAATTCTCCCTGCCAACAGAAACATTACCATTTCCATCTCTAGGAAATGATTGACTATGTTCCAACCTTTCATCCTTGAAACCTAAGTGGCATGAACCACCATCATCAGCACAATATTGTCTTGAAAGTTCTACAAGAGCTCTGGCAGCTAGGCCTGCATGTTCTGTAAACTCAGCCGTTGCTTGAGCAGCAGAGGTAGCATCCTTTAATTTCATGTTTCAATTCTGCCTTCCAACTAAAAAATTACCATTACCATCTCCAGGAAATGATTGCCCATGTTCCAACCTTTCATCATTGAAACCTAAGTGGCATGAACCACCATCATCAACACAATATTCCCTTGAAAGTTCTACAACAGCCCTGGCAGCTAGGCTTGCATATTCTACAAACTCAACCTCTGCTTGAGCAGCAGAGGTACCATCCTTAAATTTCATGTTCTAATTCTTCTTGCCAACAGAAAAATTACCATCTCCAGGAAATGATTGCCCAACCTTTCATCCTTGAAACCTAAGTGGCATGAACCACCATCATCAACACAATATTGCCTTTAAAGTTCTACAACAGATCTGGCAGCTAAGCTTGAATGTTATGCAAAGTCAGCCTCTGCTTGAGCAACAGAGGTAGCATCCTTAAATTTCATGTTCCAAGTCTGCCTGGCAACAGAAAAATTACCATTACCATCTCCAGGAAATGATTGCCTATGTTCTAGCCTTTCATGTTTGAAACCTAAGTGGCATGAACCACCATCATCAACACAATATTGCCTTGAAAGATCTACAACAGCTGTGGCAGCTAGGCTTGCATGTTCTACAAACTCAACCGCTGCTTGAGCAGCAGAGGTACCATCCTTAAATTTCAGGTTCCAATTCTTCTTGCCAACAGAAAAATTACCATCTCCAGGAAATGATTGCCCAACCTTTCATCCTTGAAACATAAGTTGCATGAACCACCATCATCAACACAATATTGCCTTTAAAGTTCTACAACAGATCTGGCAGCTAAGCTTGAATGTTATGCAAAGTCAGCCTCTACTTGAGCAGTAGAGGTAGCATCCTTAAATTTCATATTCCAATTATGCCTGCCAAAAGAAACAATTACCATTACCTTCTCCAGGAAATGATTGCCCATGTTCAAACCTTTCATCCTTGAAACCTAACTGGCATGAACCACCGTCATAACCACAATATTGCCTTGAAAGTTCTACAACAGTTCTGGCAGCTAGGCCTACATGTTCTGTAAACTCAGCCGCTGCATGAGCAGCAGAGGTTTTATCCTTAAATTTCATGTTCCAATTCTGCCTGCAAACAGAAAAATTACCATTACCATCTCCAGGAATTGATTGCCCATCTTCCAACCTTTCATCCTTGAAACCTAAGCGGTATGAACCACCATCATCAACACAATATTGCCTTGAAAGTTCTATAATAGCTCTGGCAGCTAGGCTTGCATGTTCTGCAAACTCAGCCGTTGCTTGAGCAGCAGAGGTAGCTTCCTTAAATTTCATGTTCCAATTCTGCCTGCCAACAGAAAAATTACCATTACCATCTCCAGGAATTTATTGCCCATCTTCCAACCTTTCATCCTTGAAACCTAAGTGGCATAAACCACCATCATCAACACAATATTGCCTTGAAAGTTCTACAACAGTTCTGGCAGCTAGGCTTGCATGTTCTGCAAACTCAACCGCTGCTTGAGCAGCAGAGGTAGCATCCTTAAATTTTATGTTCCAATTCTACCTGCCAACAGAAAAATTACCATTACCATCTCCAGGAAATGATTGCCCATGTTCCCATCTTTTATCCTTGAAACATAAGTGGCATGAACCACCATTATCAACCCAATATTTCCTTGAAAGTTCTACAACAGCTCTGGCATCTAGGCCACCATGTTTTGCAAACTCAGCCGTTGCTAGAGCAGCAAAGGTAGCATCATAAATTTCATGTTCCAATTCTCCCTGCCAACAGAAACATTACCATTTCCATCTATAGGAAATGATTGACTATGTTCCAACCTTTCATCCTTGAAACCTAAGTGGCATGAACCACCATCATCAGCACAATATTGTCTTGAAAGTTCTACAAGAGCTCTGGCAGCTAGGCCTGCATGTTCTGTAAACTCAGCCGTTGCTTGAGTAGCAGAGGTAGCATCCTTTAATTTCATGTTTCAATTCTGCCTTCCAACTAAAAAATTACCATTACCATCTCCAGGAAATGATTGCCCATGTTCCAACCTTTCATCATTGAAACCTAAGTGGCATGAACCACCATCATCAACACAATATTCCCTTGAAAGTTCTACAACAGCCCTGGCAGCTAGGCTTGCATGTTCTACAAACTCAACCGCTGCTTGAGCAGCAGAGGTACCATCCTTAAATTTCAGGTTCCAATTCTTCTTGCCAACAGAAAAATTACCATCTCCAGGAAATGATTGCCCAACCTTTCATCCTTGAAACATAAGTTGCATGAACCACCATCATCAACACAATATTGCCTTTAAAGTTCTACAACAGATCTGGCAGCTAAGCTTGAATGTTATGCAAAGTCAGCCTCTACTTGAGCAGTAGAGGTAGCATCCTTAAATTTCATATTCCAATTATGCCTGCCAAAAGAAACAATTACCATTACCTTCTCCAGGAAATGATTGCCCATGTTCAAACCTTTCATCCTTGAAACCTAACTGGCATGAACCACCGTCATAACCACAATATTGCCTTGAAAGTTCTACAACAGTTCTGGCAGCTAGGCCTACATGTTCTGTAAACTCAGCCGCTGCATGAGCAGCAGAGGTTTTATCCTTAAATTTCATGTTCCAATTCTGCCTGCAAACAGAAAAATTACCATTACCATCTCCAGGAATTGATTGCCCATCTTCCAACCTTTCATCCTTGAAACCTAAGCGGTATGAACCACCATCATCAACACAATATTGCCTTGAAAGTTCTATAATAGCTCTGGCAGCTAGGCTTGCATGTTCTGCAAACTCAGCCGTTGCTTGAGCAGCAGAGGTAGCTTCCTTAAATTTCATGTTCCAATTCTGCCTGCCAACAGAAAAATTACCATTACCATCTCCAGGAATTGGTTGCCCATCTTCCAACCTTTCATCCTTGAAACCTAAGTGGCATGAACCACCATCATCAACACAATATTGACTTGAAAGTTCTACAACAGCTCTGGCAGCTAGGCTTGCATGTTCTGCAAACTCAACCGCTGCTTGAGCAGCAGAGGTAGCATCCTTAAATTTTATGTTCCAATTCTACTTGCCAACAGAAAAATTACCATTACCATCTCCAGGAATTGATTGCCCATCTTCCAACCTTTCATCCTTGAAACCTAAGTGGCATGAACCACCATCATCAACACAATATTGCCTTGAAAGTTCTATAATAGCTCTGGCAGCTAGGCTTGCATGTTCTGCAAACTCAGCCGTTGCTTGAGCAGCAGAGGTAGCTTCCTTAAATTTCATGTTCCAATTCTGCCTGCCAACAGAAAAATTACCATTACCATCTCCAGGAATTGATTGCCCATCTTCCAACCTTTCATCCTTGAAACCTAAGTGGCATGAACCACCATCATCAACACAATATTGTCTTGAAAGTTCTACAACAGTTCTGGCAGCTAGGCTTGCATGTTCAGCAAACTCAACCGCTGCTTGAGCAGCAGAGGTAGCATCCTTAAATTTTATGTTCCAATTCTACCTGCCAACAGAAAAATTACCATTACCATCTCCAGGAATTGATTGCCCATCTTCCAACCTTTCATCCTTGAAACCTAAGTGGCATGAACCACCATCATCAACACAATATTGCCTTGAAAGTTCTACAACAGTTCTGGCAGCTAGGCTTGCATGTTCTGCAAACTCAACCGCTGCTTGAGCAGCAGAGGTAGCATCCTTAAATTTTATGTTCCAATTCTACCTGCCAACAGAAAAATTACCTTTACCTTCTCCAGGAAATGATTGCCCATGTTCCAATCTTTTATCCTTGAAACATAAGTGGCATGAACCACCATCATCAATACAATATTTCCTTGAAAGTTCTCCAACAGCTGTGACATCTAGGCCACCATGTTCTGCAAACTCAGCCGTTGCATGAGCAACAGAGGTAGCATCATAAATTTCATGTTCCAATTCTCCCTGCCAACAGAAAAATTACCATTACCATCTCCAGGAAATGATTGCCCATGTTCCAACCTTTCATCATTGAAACCTAAGTGGCATGAACCACCATAATCAACACAATATTGCCTTGAAAGTTCTTCAACAGCTTTGGCAGCTAGGCTTGCATAATCTACAAACTCAACCGCTGCTTGAGCAGCAGAGGTACCATCCTTAAATTTCATGTTCCAATTCTTCTTGCCAACAGAAAAATTACCATCTCCAGGAAATGATTGCCAAACCTTTCATCCTTGAAACCTAAGTGGCATGAACCACCATCATCAACACAATATTGCCTTTAAAGTTCTACAACAGATCTGGCAGCTAAGCTTGAATGTTATGCAAATTCAGCCTCTGCTTGAGCAGCAGAGGTAGCATCCTTAAATTTCATGTTGCAAGTCTGCCAGGCAACAGAACAATTACCATTACCATCTCCAGGAAATGATTGCCCATGTCCTAGCCTTTCAGCTTTGAAACCTAAGTGGCATGAACCACCATCATCAACACAATATTGCCTTGAAAGATCTACAACAGCTCTGGCAGCTAGGCTTGCATGTTCTGCAAACTCAACCGCTGCTTGAGCAACAGAGGTACCATCCTTAAATTTCATGTTCCAATTCTTCTTGCCAACAGAAAAATTACCATCTCCAGGAAATGATTGCCCAACCTTTCATCCTTGAAACATAAGTGGCATGAACCACCATCATCAACACAATATTGCCTTTAAAGTTCTACAACAGATCTGGCAGCTAAGCTAGAATGTTATGCAAAGTCAGCCTCTACTTGAGCAGCAGAGGTAGCATCCTTAAATTTCATATTCCAATTATGCCTGCCAAAAGAAACAATTACCATTACCTTCTCCAGGAAATGATTGCCCATGTTCAAACCTTTCATCCTTGAAACCTAAGTGGCATGAACCACCATCATAACCACAATATTGCTTTGAAAGTTCTACAACAGTTCTGGCAGCTAGGCCTGCATGTTCTGTAAACTCAGCCGCTGCTTGAGCAGCAGAGGTAGCATCCTTTCATTTCATGTTCCAATTCTCCCTGCCAACTTAAAAATTACCATTACCATCTCCAGGAAATCATTGCCCATGTTCCAACCTTTCATCCTTGAAACCTAAGTGGCATGAACCACCATCATCAACACAATATTGCCTTGAAAGTTCTATAATAGCTCTGGCAACTAGGCTTGCATGTTTTGCTAACTCAGGGGCTGCTTGAGCAGCAGAGGTAGCATCCTTAAATTTCATGTTCCAATTCTGTCTACCAACAGAAAAATTACCATTACCATCTCCAGGAATTGATTGCCCATATTCGAACCTTTCATCCTTGAAACCTAAGTGGCATGAACCACCATCATCAACACAATATTGCCTTGAAAGTTCTACAACAGTTCTGGTAGCTAGGCTTGCATGTTCTGCAAACTCAACCGCTGCTTGAGCAGCAGAGGTAGCATCCTTAAATTTTATGTTCCAATTCTACCTGCCAACAGAAAAATTACCATTACTATCTCCAGGAAATGATTGCCCATCTTCCAATCTTTTATCCTTGAAACATAAGTGGCATGAACCACTATTATCAACACAATATTTCCTTGAAAGTTCTACAACAGCTCTGGCATCTAGGCTACCATGTTCTGCAAACTCAGCCGTTGCTTGAGCAGCAGAGGTAGCATCATAAATTTCATGTTCCAATTCTCCCTGCCAACAGAAAAATTACCATTTCCATCTCTAGGAAATGATTGCCCATGTTCCAACCTTTCATCCTTGAAACCTAAGTGGCATGAACCACCATCATCAGCACAATATTGTCTTGAAAGTTCTACAACAGCTCTGGCAGCTAGGCCTGCATGTTCTGTAAACTCAGCCGCTGCTTCAGCAGCAGAGGTAGCATCCTTTAATTTCATGTTCCAATTCTGCCTTCCAACTGAAAAATTACCTTTACCATCTCCATGAAATGATTTCCCATGTTCCAACCTTTCATCATTGAAACCTAAGTGGCATGAACCACCATCATCAACACAATATTGCCTTGAAAGTTCTACAACAGCTCAGGCAGCTAGGCTTGCATGTTCTACAAACTCAACCGCTGCTTGAGCAGCAGAGGTACCATCCTTAAATTTCATGTTTCAATTCTTCTTGCCAACAGAAAAATTACCATCTCCAGGAAATGATTGCCCAACCTTTCATCCTTGAAACTTAAGTGGCATGAACCACCATCATCAACACAATATTGCCTTGAAAGTTCTACAACAGCTCTGGCAGCTAGGCTTGCATGTTCTGCAAACTCAGCCGCTGCTTGAGCAGCAGAGGTAGCATCCTTAAATTTCATGTTCCAAGTCTGCCTAGCAACAGAAAAATTACCATTACCATATCCAGGAAATGATTGCCCATGTTCTAGCCTTTCATCTTTGAAACCTAAGTGGCATGAACCACCATCATCAACACAATATTGCCTTGAAAGATCTACAACAGCTCTGGCAGCTAGGCTTGCATGTTCTGCAAACTCAACCGCTGCTTGAGCAGCAGAGGTACCATCCTTAAATTTCATGTACCAATTCTTCTTGCCAACATAAAAATTACCATCTCCAGGAAATGATTGCCCAACCTTTCAACCTTGAAACATAAGTGGCATGAACCACCATCATCAACACAATATTTTCTTTAAAGTTCTACAACAGATCTGGCAGCTAAGCTTGAATGTTATGCAATGTCAGCCTCTACTTGAGCAGCAGAGGTAGCATCCTTAAATTTCATGTTCGAATTATTCCTGCCAAAAGAAATAATTACCATTACCATCTCCATGAAATGATTGCCCATGTTCAAACCTTTCATCCTTGAAACCTAAGTGGCATGAACCACCATCATCAACACAATATTTCCTTGAAAGTTCAACAACAGCTCTGGCAGCTAGGCCTGCATGTTTTGTAAACTCAGCCATTGCTTGAGCAGCAGAGGTAGCATCTTTTAATTTCATGTTCCAATTATGCCTGCCAACTGAAAAATTACCATTGCCATCTCCAGGAAATGATTGTCCATGTTCCAACCTTTCATCCTTGAAACCTAAGTGGCATGAACCACCATCATCAACACAATTTTGCCTTGAAAGTTCTACAACAGTTCTGGCAGCTAGGCCTGCATGTTCTGCAAACTCAGCCGCTGCTTGAGCAGCAGAGGTAGCATCCTTAAATTTCATGTTCCAATTCTGCCTGCTAACAGAAAAATTACCATTACCATCTCAAGGAAATGATTGCCCATGTTCCAACTTTTCATCCTTGAAACCTAAGTGGCATGAACCACCATCATCAACACACTATTGCCTTTAAATTTCTACAATAGCTCTGGCAGCTAGGCCTGCATGTTCTGTAAACTCAGCCGCTGCTAGAGCAACAGAGGTAGCATCCTTTAATTTCATGTTCCAATTCTGCCTGCCCATTGAAAAATTACCATTGCCATCTCCAGGAAATGATTGACCATGTTCCAACCTTTCATCCTTGAAACCTAAGTGGCATGAACCTCCATTATCAACACAATATTGCCTTGAGAGATCTATAATAGCTCTGGCAGCTAGGCTTGCATGTTCTACAAACTCAGCCGATGCTTGAGCAGCATAGGTAGCATCCTTAAATTTCATGTTCCAATTCTGCCTGCTAATAGAAAAATTACTATTACCATCTCCAGGAAATGATTTCCCATGTTCCAACTTTTCATCCTTGAAACCTAAGTGGCATGAACCACCATCATCAACACAATATTGCCTTGAAAGTTCTACAACTACTCTGGCAGCTAGGCCTGTATGTTCTGTAAACTCAGCCGCTACTTGAGCAACAGAGGTAGCATCCTTTAATTTCATGGTCCAATTCTACCCGCCAACAGAAAAATTACAATTACCATCTCCAGGAAATGATTGCCCATGTTCCAACCTTTCATCCTTGAAACCTAAGTGGTATGAACTACCATCATCAACATAATATTGCCTTGAAAGTTCTACAACAGCTCTGGCAGCTAGGCTTTCATGTTCTGCAAACTCAGCTGCTGCTTGAGCAGCAAAGGTAGCATCCTTAAATTTCATGTTCCAATTCTGCGTGCCAACAGAATAATTACCATTATCATCTCCAGGAAATGATTGCCCATGTAATAACCTTTCATCTTTGAAACCTAAGTGGCATGAACCACCATCATCAACACAATATTGCCTTGAAAGATCTACAACAGCTCTGGCAGCTAGGCTTGCATGTTCTGCAAACTCAACCGCTGCTTTAGCAGCAGAGGTACCATCCTTAAATTTCATGTTTTAATTGTTCTTGCCAACAGAAAAATTACCATCTCCAGAAAATGATTGCCCAACCTTTCATCCTTGAAACTTAAGTGGCATGAACCACCATCATCAACACAATATTGCCTTGAAAGTTCTACAACAGCTCTGGCAGCTAGGCCTGCATGTTCTGTAAACTCAGCCGCTGCTAGAGCAACAGAGGTAGCATCCTTTAATTTCATGTTCCAATTCTGCCTGCCCATTGAAAAATTACCATTGCCATCTCCAGGAAATGATTGACCATGTTCCAACCTTTCATCCTTGAAACCTAAGTGGCATGAACCTCCATTATCAACACAATATTGCCTTGAGAGATCTATAATAGCTCTGGCAGCTAGGCTTGCATGTTCTACAAACTCAGCCGATGCTTGAGCAGCATAGGTAGCATCCTTAAATTTCATGTTCCAATTCTGCCTGCTAATAGAAAAATTACTATTACCATCTCCAGGAAATGATTTCCCATGTTCCAACTTTTCATCCTTGAAACCTAAGTGGCATGAACCACCATCATCAACACATTATTGCCTTTATATTTCTACAACAGTTCTGGCAGCTAGGCTTGCATGTTCTGCAAACTTAGTCGCTGCTTGAGCAGCAGAGGTAGCATCCTTAAATTTCATGTGCCAATTTTGCCTGCCTACAGAAAAATTACCATATCCATGATATGATTGCCCATGTTCCAGCCTTTAATCCTTGAAACCTAATTGGCATGAACCACTATCATCAACACAATATTGCCTTGAAAGTTCTACAACTGCTCTGGCAGCTAGGCCTGCATGTTCTGTAAACTCAGCCGCTGCTTGAGCAATAGAGGTAGCATCCTTTAATTTCATGTTCGAATTCATCCTGCCAACTGAAAAATTACCATTACCATCTCAAGGAAATGATTTCCCATGTTCCAACCTTTCATCCTTGAAACCTAAGTGGCATGAACCACCATCGTCAACAGAGTATTTCCTTGAAAGTACTCCAACAGCTCTGGCAGCTAGGCTTGCATGATCTCCAAACTCATCCGCTGCTTGAGCAACAGAGGTAGCATCCTTAAATTTCATGTTCCAATAGTGCCTACCAACAGAAAAATTACCATTACCATCTCAAGGAAATGATTGCCCATGTTCCAACCTTTCATCCTTGAAACCTAAGTGGCATGAACCACCATCATCAACAGAGTATTTCCTAGAAAGTACTCCAACAGCTCTGGCAGATAGGCTTGCATGATCTCCAAACTCATCCGCTGCTTGAGCAACAGAGGTATCATCCTTAAATTTCATGTTCCAATAGTGCCTACCAACAGAAAAATTACCATTACCATCTCAAGGAAATGATTGCCCATGTTCCAACCTTTCATCCTTGAAACCTAAGTGGCATGAACCACCATCATCGACACAATATTGCCTTTAATCATCTCCAACAGCTCTGGCAGCTAGGCTTGCATGTTCTGAAAACACAATCGCTGCTTGAGCAGCAGAGGTAGCATCGTTAAATTTCATGTTCCAATACTGCCTGCCAACTAAAATATTACCATTACCATCTCAAGGAAATGATTGCCCATGTTCCAACCTTTCATCCTTGAAACCTAAGTGGCATGAACCACCATCATCAATACAGTATTTCCTTGAAAGTACTCCAACAGCTCTTGCAGCTAGGCTTGCATGATCTCCAAACTCATCCGGTGCTTGAGCAACAGAGGTAGCATCCTTAAATTTCATGTTCCAATAGTGCCTACCAATAGAAAAATTACCATTACCATCTCATGGAAATGATTGCCCATGTTCCAACCTTTCATCCTTGAAACCTAAGTGGCATGAATCACCATCATCAACACAATATTGCCTTAAATAATCTCCAACAGCTCTAGCAGCTAGGCTTGCATGTTCTAAAAACACAATCGCTGCTTGAGCAGCAGAGGTAGCATCGTTAAATTTCATGTTCTAATACTGCCTGCCAACTAAAAAATTACTATTACCATCTCAAGGAAATGATTGCCCATGTTCCAACCTTTTAACCTTGAAAACTAAGTGGCATGAACCACCATCATCAACACAATATTGCCTTGAAAGTTCTACAACAGTTCTGGCCGCTAGGCTTGCATGTTCTGCAAACTCAGTCGCTGCTTGAGCAATAGAGGTAGCATCCTTTAATTTCATGTTCCAATTCTGCCGTCCAACTAAAAAATTACAATTACCATCTCCAGGAAATGATTGCCCATGTTCCAACCTTTTATCCTTGAAACCTAAGTGGCATGAACCACCATCATCAACACAATATTGCCTTGAAAGTTCTACAAAAGCTCTAGCAGCTAGGCTTGCTTGTTCTGCAAACTCAGTCGTAGCTCGAGTAGCAGAGGTAGCATCCTTAAATAGCATGTTCCAATTCTACCTGCCAACAGAAAAATTACCATTACCATCTCCAGGAAATGATTGCCCAAGTTCCAACCTTTCATCCTTGAAACTTAAGTGGCATGAACCACCATCATCAACAGAATATTGCCTTGAAAGTTCTCTAACAGCTCTGGCAGCTAGGCTTGCATGTTCTCCAAACTCAGCCGCTGCTTGAGCAGCAGAGGTAGTATCCTTAAATTTTATGTTCCAATTCTACTTGCCAACAGAAAAATTACCATTACCATCTCCAGGAAATGCTTGCCCATGGTTCAACCTTTCATCCTTGAAACCTAAGTGGCATGAACCACCATCATCAACACAATATTGCCTAGAAAGTTCTCTAACAGCTCTGGCAGCTAGGCTTGCATGTTCTCCAAACTCAGCCGCTGCTTGAGCAGCAGAGGTAGAATCCTTAAATTTCATATTCTAATTCTGCTTGCCAATAGAAAAATTACCATTACCATGTCCAGGAAATGCTTGCCCATGTTCAAACCTTTCATCCTTGAAACCTAAGTGGCATGAACCACCATCATCAACACAATATTGCCTTGAAAGGTCTCCAACAGCTCTAGAAGCTAGGCCTGCATGTTCTGCAAACTCAGTCGCTGCTTGAGCAGCAGAGGTAGCATCCACAAATTTCATGTTCCAATTCTGCCTACCAATAGAAAAATTACCATTACCATCTCAAGGAAATGATTGCCCATGTTCCAACCTTTCATCCTTGAAACCTAAGTGGCATGAACCACCATCATCAACACAATATTGCCTTGAAAGTTCTACAACAGCTCTGGCAGCTAGGCTTGCATGTTCTGCAAACTCAGCCGCTGCTTGAGCAGCAGAGGTAGCATCCTTAAATTTCATGTTCCAATTCTGCCTGCCAACAGAAAAATTACCATTACCATCTCCAGGAAATGATTGCCCATGTTCCAACCTTTCATCCTTGAAACCTAAGTGGCATGAACCACCATCATCAACACAATATTGCCTTGAAAGTTCTACAACAGCTCTGGCAGCTAGGCTTGCATGTTCTGCAAACTCAGCCGCTGCTTGAGCAGCAGAGGTAGCATCCTTAAATTTCATGTTCCAATTCTGCCTGCCAACAGAAAAATTACCATTACCATCTCCAGGAAATGATTGCCCATGTTCCAACCTTTCATCCTTGAAACCTAAGTGGCATGAACCACCATCATCAACACAATATTGCCTTGAAAGTTCTACAACAGCTCTGGCAGCTAGGCTTGCATGTTCTGCAAACTCAGCCGCTGCTTGAGCAGCAGAGGTAGCATCCTTAAATTTCATGTTCCAATTCTGCTTGCCAACAGAAAAATTACCATTACCATCTCAAGGAAATGCTTGCCCATGTTCCAACCTTTCATCCTTGAAAACTAAGTGGCATGAACCACCATCATCAACACACTATTGCCTTGAAAGTTATCCAACAGCTCTGGCAGCTAGGCTTGCATGTTCTGCAAACTCAGCCACTACTTGAGCAGCAGAGGTAGCATCCTTAAATAGCATGTTCCAATTCTACCTGCCAACAGAAAAATTACCATTACCATCTCCAGGAAATGATTTCCCATTTTACAACCTTTCATCCTTAAAACCTAAGTGGCATGAACCACCATCATCAACACAATATAGCCTTGAAAGTTCTACAACAACTCTGGCAGCTAGTCTTGCATGTACTGCAAACTCAGCCGCTGCTTGAGCAGCAAAGGTAGCATCCTTAAATATCATGTTCCAATTCTACTTGCCAACAGAAAAATTACCATTACCATCTCCAGGAAATGATTGCCCATGTTCCAACCTTTCATCCATGAAACCTAAGTGGCATAAACCACCATCATCAACACAATATTGCCTTGAAAGTTCTCCAACAGCTCTGGCATCTAGGCTTGCATGTTCTCCAAACTCAGCCGCTGCTTGAGCAGTAGAGGTAGCATCCTTAAATTTCATGTTCCAATTCTGCTTGCCAACAGAAAACTTACCATAACCATCTCCAGGAAATGCTTGACCATGTTCCAACCTTTCATCCTTGAAACGTAAGTGGCATGAACCTCCCTCATCAACATAATATTGCCTTGAAAGTTCTCCAACAGCTCTGGCAGCTAGGCTTGCATGTTCTGCAAACTCAGTCGGTTCTTGAGCAGCAGAGGTAGCATCCTTAAATTTCATGTTCCAATACTGCCTGCCAACTGAAAAATTACCATTACCATCTCAAGGAAATGATTGCCCATGTTCCAACCTTTCATCCTTGAAAACTAAGTGGCATAAACCCCCATCATCAACACAATATTACCTTGAAAGTTCTCCAACAGCTCTGGCAGCTAGGCTTGCATGTTCTGCAAACTCAGCCACTACTTGAGCAGCAGAGGTAGCATCCTTAAATAGCATGTTCCAATTCTACCTGCCAACAGAAAAATTACCATTACCATATCCAGGAAATGATTTCCCATGTTACAACCTTTCATCCTTGAAACCTAAGTGGCATGAACCACCATCATCAACACAATATAGCCTTGAAAGTTCTACAACAACTCTGGCAGCTAGTCTTGCATGTACTGCAAACTCAGCCGCTGCTTGAGCAGCAGAGGTAGCATCCTTAAATATCATGTTCCAATTCTACTTGCCAACAGAAAAATTACCATTACCATCTCCAGTAAATAATTGCCCATGTTCCAACCTTTCATCCATGAAACCTAAGTGGCATGAACCACCATCATCAACACAATATTGCCTTGAAAGTTCTCCAACAGCTCTGGCAGCTAGGCTTGCATGTTTTCCAAACTCAACCGCTGCTTGAGCAGCAGAGGTAGCAACCTTAAATTTCATGTTCCAATTCTGCTTGCCAACAGAAAAATTACCATAACCATCTCCAGGAAATGATTGCCCATGTTCCAACATTTCATCCATGAAACCTAAGTGGCATAAACCACCATTATCAACACAATATTGCCTTGAAAGTTCTCCAACAGCTCTGGCATCTAGGCTTGCATGTTCTCCAAACTCAGCCGCTGCTTGAGCAGCAGAGGTAGCATCCTTAAATTTCATGTTCCAATTCTGCTTGCCAACAGAAAAATTACCATAACCATCTCCAGGAAATGCTTGACCATGTTCCAACCTTTCATCCTTGAAACGTAAGTGGCATGAACCACCATCATCAACACCATATTTCCTTGAAAGTTGTCCAACAGCTCTGGCAGCTAGGCTTGCATGTTCTGCAAACTCAGCCGCTGCTTGAGCAGCAGAGGTAGCATCCTTAAATATCATGTTCCAATTCTACTTGCCAACAGAAAAATTACCATTACCATCTCCAGTAAATGATTGCCCATGTTCCAACCTTTCATCCATGAAACCTAAGTGGCATGAACCACCATCATCAACACAATATTGCCTTGAAAGTTCTCCAACAGCTCTGGCAGCTAGGATTGCATGTTCTCCAAAGTCAACCGTTGCTTGTGCAGCAGATGTAGCATCCTTAAATTTCATGTTCCAATACTGCCTACCAACCGAAAAATTACCATTACCATCTCAAGGAAATGATTGCCCATGTTCCAATCTTTCGTCCTTGAAACCTAAGTGGCATGAACCACCCTCATCAACACAATATTTCCTTGAAAGTTCTCCAACAGCTCTGGCAGCTAGGCTTGCATGATCTCCAAACTCATCCGTAGCTTGAGCAACAGAGGTAGCAACCTTAAATTTCATGTTCCAATACTGCCTCCCAACAGAAAAATCACCATTACCATCTCAAAGAAATGATTGCCCATGTTCCAACCTTTCATCCTTGAAACCTAAGTGGCATAAACCACCATCATCAACACAATATTGCCTTAAAAGTTCTCCAACAGCTCTGGCAGCTAGGCTTCCATGTTCTCAAAACACAATCGATGCTTGTGCAGCAGAGGTAGCATCGTTAAATTTCATGTTCTAATACTTCCTGCCAACAGAAAAATTACCATTACCATCTCCAGGAAATGATTGCCCACGTTCCAAACTTTCGTCCTTGAAACCTAAGTGGCATGAACCACCATCATCAACACAATATTTCCTTGAAAGTTCTCCAACAGCTCTGGCAGCTAGGCTAGCATGATCTCCAATCTCATCCGCTGCTTGAGCAACAGAGGTAGCATCCTTAAATTTCATGTTCCAATACTGCCTACCAACAGAAAAATTACCATTACCATCTCAATGAAATGATTGCCCATGTTCCAACCTTTCATCCTTGAAACCTAAGTGGCATGAACCACCATCATCAACAAAATATTGCCTTGAATGTTCCCCAACAGCTAGGCTTGCGTGTTCTCAAAACACATTCGCTGCTTGAGTAGCAGAGGTATCATCATTAAATTTCATGTTCCAATACTCCCTGCCAACTGAAAAATTACCAATACCATCTCAAGGAAATGATTTCCCGTGTTCCAACCTTTCATCCTTGAAAACTAAGTGGCATGAACCACCATCATCAACACAATATTGCCTTGAAAGTTCTACAACAGTTCTGGCCGCAAGGCTTGCGTGTTCTCAAAACACAATCGCTACATGAGCAGCAGAGGTAGCATAGATAAATTTCATGTTCCAATATTGCCTGCCAACAGAAAAATTACCATTACCATCTCCAGGAAATGATTGCCCATGTTCCAAACTTTCGTCCTTGAAACCTAAGTGGCATGAACCACAATCATCAACACAATATTTCCTTGAAAGTTCTCCAATAGCTCTGGCAGCTAGGCTTGCATGATCTCCAAACTCATCCACTGCTTGAGCAACAGAGGTAGCATCCTTAAATTTCATATTCCAATACTGCCTACCAACAGAAACATTACCATTACGATCTCAATGAAATGATTGCCCATGTTCCAACCTTTCATCCTTGAAACCTAAGTGGCATGAACCACCATCATCAACACAATATTGCCTTGAATGTTCTCCAACAGCTCTGGCAGCTAGGCTTGCGTGTTCTCAAAACACATTCGCTGCTTGAGTAGTAGAGGTAGCATCGTTAAATTTCATGTTCCAATACTCCCTGCCAACTGAAAAATTACCATTACCATCTCAAGGAAATGATTGCCCATGTTCCAACCTTTCATCCTTGAAAACTAAGTGGCATGAACAACCATCATCAACACAATATTGCCTTGCCAACTCAGTCGCTGCTTGAGCAGCAGAGGTAGCATCCACAAATTTCATGTTCCAATTCTGCTTGCCAACAGAAAAATTACCATCTCAAGGAAATGATTGCCCATGTTCCAACCTTTCATCCTTGAAACCTAAGTGGCATGAACCATCATCATCAACACATATTTTTCTTTGAAAGTTCTACAACAGCTCTGGCAGCCAGGCTTGCATATTCTGCTAACCCAGCCGTTGTTTGAGCAGCAAAGGTAGCATCCTTAAATTTCATGTTCCAATTCTTCTTGCCAACAGAAAAATTACCAATACCATATCAAGGAAATGCTTGCCCATGTTCCAACCTTTCATGCTTTAAACCTAAGTGGCATGAACCACCATCATCAAAACAATATTGCCTTGAAAGTTCTCCAACAGCTCTGGCAGCTTGGTTTGCATGTTCTGCAAACTCAGCCACTGCTTTAGCAGCAGAGGTAGTATCCTTAAATTTCATGTTCCAATTCTGCCTGCCAAGAGAAAAATTACCATTACCATCTCCAGGAAATGATTGCCCATGTTCCAACCTTTCATCCTTGAAACCTAAGTGGCATGAACCACCATCATCAACAATATATTGCCTTGAAAGTTCTCCATCAGCTCTAGCAGCTAGGCTTGCATGTTCTCCAAACTCAACCGCTGCTTGAGAAGCATAGGTAGCATCCTTAAATTTCATGTTCCAATACTGCCTACCAATAAGAAAATTTACTATTACCATCTCAAGGAAATGATTGCCCATGTTCCAACCTTTTATCCTTGAAACCTAAGTGGCATGAACCACCATCAACAACACAATATTGCCTTGAAAGTTCTACAACAGCTCTGGCAGCTAGGCTTGCATGTTCTCAAAAATCATTCGTTGCTTGAGCAGCAGAGGTAGCATCGTTAAATTTCATGTTCCAATACTGCCTGCCAACTGAAAAATTACCATTACCATCTCAAGGAAATGATTGCCCATGTTCCAACCTTTCATCCTTCAAAACTAAGTGGCATGAACCATTAACATCAACACAATATTTCCTTGAAAGTTCTACAACAGGTCTGGTAGCTAGGCTTGCATGTTCTGCAAACCCAGCCGTTGTTTGAGCAGCAAAGGTAGCATCCTTAAATTTCATGTTCCAATTCTTCTTGCCAACAGAAAAATTACCAATACCATATCAAGGAAATGTTTGCCCATGTTCCAACCTTTGATCCTTTAAACCTAAGTGGCATGAACCACCATCATCAAAACAATATTGCCTTGAAATTTCTCCAACAGCTCTGGCAGCTAGGCTTGCGTGTTCTCAAAACACATTCGCTGCTTGAGTAGCAGAGGTAGCATCGTTAAATTTCATGTTCCAATACTCCCTGCCAACTGAAAAATTACCATTACCATCTCAAGGAAATGATTTCCCATGTTCCAACCTTTCATCCTTGAAAACTAAGTGGCATGAACCACCATCATCAATACATATTTTTCTTTGAAAGTTCTACAACAGCTCTGGCAGCTAGGCTTGCATGTTCTGCAAACCCAGCCGTTGTTTGAGCAGCAAAGGTAGCATCCTTAAATTTCATGTTCCAATTCTTCTTGCCAATAGAAAAATTACCAATACCATATCAAGGAAATGCTTGCCCATGTTCCAACCTTTCATCCTTTAAACCTAAGTGGCATGAACCACCATCATCAAAACAATATTGCCTTGAAAGTTCTCCAACAACTCTGGCAGCTAGGTTTGCATGTTCTGCAAACTCAGCTACTGCTTTAGCAGCAGAGGTAGCATCCTTAAATTTCATGTTCCAATTCTGCCTGCCAACAGAAAAATTACCATTACCATCTCCAGGAAATGATTGCCCATGTTCCAACCTTTCATCCTTGAAACCTAAGTGGCATGAACCACCATCATCAACAATATATTGCCTTGAAAATTCTCCATCAGCTCTAGAAACTAGGCTTGCATGTTCTCCAAACTCAACCGCTGCTTGAGAAGCATAGGTAGCATCCTTAAATTTCATGTTCCAATACTGCCTACCAACAAGAAGATTTACCATTACCATCTCATGGAAATGATTGCCCATGTTCCAACCTTTTATCCTTGAAACCTAAGTGGCATGAACCACCATCAACAACACAATATTGCCTTGAAAGTTCTACAACAGCTCTGGCAGATAGGCTTGCATGTTCTCAAAAATCATTCGTGTTCCAATACTGCCTACCAACTGAAAAATTACCATTACCATCTCAAGGAAATGATTGCCCATGTTCCAACCTTTCATCCTTCAAAACTAAATGGCATGAACCATCAACATCAACACAATATTGCCTTGAAAGTTCTACAACAGCTCTGGTAGCTAGGCTTGCATGTTCTGCAAACCAAGCCGTAGTTTGAGCAGCAAAGGTAGCATCCTTAAATTTCATGTTCCAATTCTTCTTGCCAATAGAAAAATTACCAATACCATATCAAGGAAATGCTTGCCCATGTTCCAACCTTTCATCCTTTAAACCTAAGTGGCATGAACCACCATCATCAAAACAATATTGCCTTGAAAGTTCTCCAACAGCTCTGGCAGCTAGTTTTGCATGTTCTACAAACTCAGCCACTACTTTAGCAGCAGAGCTAGCATCCTTAAATTTCATGTTCCAATTCTGCCTGCCAACAGAAAAATTACCATTACCATCTCCAGGAAATGATTGCCCATGTTCCAACCTTTCATCCTTGAAACCTAAGTGGCATGAACCACCATCATGAACACAATATTGCCTTGAAAGTTCTACAACAGATCTGGCATCTAGGCCTGCGTGTTCTGCAAACTCAGCCGCTGCTTGAGCAGCAGAGGTAGCATCCTTAAATTTCATGTTCCAATTCTACCTGCCAACTGATAAATTACAAATACCACCTCTAGGAAATAAATGCCCAAGTTCCAACCTTTCATCTTTGAAACCTAAGTGGCATGAACCACCATCATCAACATAATATTGTCTTGAAAGTTGTACAACAGCTCTGGCAGCTAGGCTTGCATGTTCTGCAAACTCAGTCGCTGCTTGAGCAGCAGAGGTAGCATCTTTAAATTTCATGTTCCAATACTGCCTGCCAACTGAAAAATTACCATTACCATCTCAAGGAAATGATTGCCCATGTTCCAACCTTTCATCCTTCAAAACTAAATGGCATGAACCATCAACATCAACACAATATTGCCTTGAAAGTTCTACAACAGCTCTGGTAGCTAGGCTTGCATGTTCTGCAAACCAAGCCGTAGTTTGAGCAGCAAAGGTAGCATCCTTAAATTTCATGTTCCAATTCTTCTTGCCAATAGAAAAATTACCAATACCATATCAAGGAAATGCTTGCCCATGTTCCAACCTTTCATTCTTTAAACCTAAGTGGCATGAACCACCATCATCAAAACAATATTGCCTTGAAAGTTCTCCAACAGCTCTGGCAGCTAGTTTTGCATGTTCTACAAACTCAGCCACTACTTTAGCAGCAGAGCTAGCATCCTTAAATTTCATGTTCCAATTCTGCCTGCCAACAGAAAAATTACCATTACCATCTCCAGGAAATGATTGCCCATGTTCCAACCTTTCATCCTTGAAACCTAAGTGGCATGAACCACCATCATGAACACAATATTGCCTTGAAAGTTCTACAACAGATCTGGCATCTAGGCCTGCGTGTTCTGCAAACTCAGCCGCTGCTTGAGCAGCAGAGGTAGCATCCTTAAATTTCATGTTCCAATTCTACCTGCCAACTGCTAAATTACAAATACCACCTCTAGGAAATAAATGCCCAAGTTCCAACCTTTCATCTTTGAAACCTAAGTGGCATGAACCACCATCATCAACATAATATTGTCTTGAAAGTTGTACAACAGCTCTGGCAGCTAGGCTTGCATGTTCTGCAAACTCAGTCGCTGCTTGAGCAGCAGAGGTAGCATCTTTAAATTTCATGTTCCAATATTGCCTGCCAACAGAAAAATTACCATTACCATCTCAAGGAAATTCTTGAACATGTTCCAACCTTTCATCCTTGAAACCTAAGTGGAATGAATTACCCTTATCAACACAATACTGCCTTGAAAGTTCTACAACAGCTCTGGCAGCTAGGCTTGCATGTTCTGCAAACTCAGCCGCTGCTTGAGCTGCAGAGGTTGTATCCTTCAATTTCATGTTCCAATTCTGCTTGCCAACAGAATAATTACCATTACCATCTCCAGGAAATCCTTGCCCATGTTCAAACCTTTCATCCTTGAAACCTAAGTGGCATGAACCACCATCATCAAAATAATATTGCCTTGAAACTTCTCCAACAGCTCTGGCAGCTAGGCTTGCAGGTTCTCCAAACTCAACCACTGCTTGAGCAGCATAGGTAGCATCCTTAAATTTCATGTTCCAATACTGCCTACCAACAAGAAGATTTACCATTACCATCTCAAGGAAAGGATTGCCCATGTTCCAACCTTTCATCCTTGAAACCTAAGTGGCATGAACCACCATCATCAATACAATATTGCCTTGAAAGTTCTACAACAGCTCTGGCAGCAAGGCTTGCATGTTCTGCAAACTCAGCCGTTGTTTGAGCAGCAGAGGTAGCATCCTCAAATTTCATGTTCCAATTCTTCTTGCCAACTGAAAAAATTACCAATACCATATCCAGGAAATGCTTGCCCAAGTTCCAACCTTTCATCCTTTAAATCTAAGTGGCATGAACCACCATCATCAAAACAATATTGCCTTGAAAGTTCTGCAACAGCTCTGGCAGCTAGGCTTGCATGTTCTCCAAACTCAGCCGCTACTTGAGCAGTAGAGGTAGGATCCTTCAATTTCATATTCCAATACTGCCTGCCAATAGAAAAATTACCATTACCATCTGCAGGAAATGATTGCCAATGTTCCAACCTTTCGTCCTTGAAACCTAAGTGGCATGAACCACTATCATCAACACAATATTTCCTTGAAAGTTCTCCTACAGCTCTGGCAGCTAGGCTTGCATGATCTCCAAACTCATCTGTTGCTTGAGCAAAAGAGGTAGCATCCTTAAATTTCATGTTCCAATACTGCCTACCAACAGAAAAATTACCATTACCATCTCAAGGAAATGAAATCCCATGCTCCAACCTTTCATCCTTGAAACCTAAGTGGCATGAACCACCATCATCAACACAATATTGCCTTGAAAGTTCTTTAACAGCTCTGGCAGCTAGTCTTGCATGTTCTCAAAAATCATTCGTTGCTTGAGAAGCAGAGGTAGCATCCTCAAATTTCATGTTCTAATTCTGCCTACCAATAGAAAAATTACCATTGCCATCTCCAGGAAATAATTGCCCAAGTTCCAACCTTTCATCCTTGAAACCTAAGTGGCATGAACCACCATCATCAACACAATATTGCCATGAAAGTTCTACAACAGCTCTGGTAGCTAGGCTTGCATGTACTGCAAACTCAGCCGCTGCTTGAGCAGCAGAGGTAGTATCCTTAAACTTCATGTTCCAGTTATGCTTGCCAACAGAAAAATTACCATTACCAATTCCAGGAAATGCTTGCCCATGTTCCACCAATTCATCCTTGAAACCTAAGTGGCATGAACCACCATCATCATAAAAAATATTGCCTTGAAAGTTCTCCAACAACTCTGGCAGCTAGGCTTCCATGTTCTCCAAACTCAGTCGCTGCTTGAGCAGCAGAGGTAGTATCCTTAAATTTCATGTTCCAATTCTGCTTGCCAACAGAAAAAATACCATTACCATCTCCAGGAAATGCTTGCCCATGTTCAAACCTTTCATCCTTGAAACCTAAGTGGCATGAACCACCATCAGCAACACAATATTGCCTTGAAAGTTATCCAACAGCTCGAGCAGCTAGGCTTGCATGTTCTCAAAACTCAACCGCTGCTTGAGCAGCATCGGTAGCATCCTTAAATTTCATGTTCCAATACTGCGTACCAACAAGAAAATTTACCATTACCATCTCCAGGAAATGATTGCCCATGTTCCAACCCTTCATCCTTGAAACCTAAGTGGCATGAACCATCATCATCAACACAATAGTGCCTTGAAAGTTCTACAACAGCTCTGGCAGCTAGGCTTGCATGTTTTGCAAACTCAGCCATTGTTTGAGCAGCACAGGTAGCATCCTTAAATTTCATGTTCCAATACTGCCTACCAACAAGAAGATTTACCATTACCATCTCAAGGAAATGATTGCCCATGTTCCAACCTTTCATCCTTGAAACCTAAGTGGCATGAACCACCATCATCAACTCAATATTGCCTTGAAAATTCTACAACAGCTCTGGCAGCTAGGCTTGCATGTTCTGCAAACTCAGCCGTTGTTTGAGCAGCAGAGGTAGCATCCTTAAATTTCATGTTCCAATTCTTCTTGCCAACAGAAAAATTACCAATACCATATCCAGGAAATGCTTGCCCATGTTCCAACCTTTCATCCTTTAAACCTAAGTGGCATGAACCACCATCATCAAAACAATATTGCCTTGAAAGTTCTCCAACAGCTCTGGCAGCTAGGCTTGCATGTTCTCCAAACTCAACCGCTGCTTGAGCAGCATAGGTAGCATCCTTAAATTTCATGTTCCAATACTGCCTACCAACAAGAAGATTTACCATTACCATCTCAAGGAAATGATTGCCCATGTTCCAACCTTTCATCCTTGAAACCTAAGTGGCATGAACCACCATCATCAACACAATATTGCCTTGAAAGTTCTACAACAACTCTAGCCGCTAGGTCTTGCTTGTTCTGCAAAATCAGTCGCTACTTGAGCAGCAGAGGCAGCATCCTTAAATTTCAAGTTCCAATTCTGCCTGCCAACAGAAAAATTACCATTACCATCTCCAGGAAATGATTGCCCATGTTCCAACCTTTCATCTTTGAAACCGAAGTGGCATGAACCACCATCATCAACAAAATATTGCCTTGAAAGTTTTACAACAGCTCTGGCAGCTAGGCTTGCATATTCTACAAACTCAGTCGCTACTTGAGCAGCAGAGGTAGCATTCTTAAATTTTATGTTCCAATTCTGCCTGCCAATAGAAAATTTACCATCTCCAGGAAATGATTGCCCATGTTCCAACCTTTTATCCTTGAAACCTAAGTGGCATGAACCACCATCATCAACACAATATTGCCTTGAAAGTTCTACAACAGCTCTGGCAGCTAGGCTTGCATGTTATGCAAACTCAGCCGCTGCTTGAATAGCAGAGGTAGCATCCTTAAATAGCATGTTCCAATTCTACCTGCCAACAGAAAAATTACCATTACCATCTCCAGGAAATGATTGCCCAAGTTCCAACCTTTTATCCTTGAAACTTAAGGGGCATGAACTACCATCATCAGCACAATATTGCCATGAAAGTTCTATAACAGCTCTGGCAGCTAGGCTTGCATGTTCTGCAAACACAGCCACTGCTTGAGCAGCAGAGTTAGTATCCTTAAATTTCATGTTCCAATTCTGCTTTCCAATAGAAAAATTACCATTACCATCTCAAGGAAATGCTTGCCCATGTTCCAACCTTACATCCTTGAAACCTAAGTGGCATGAACCACCATCATCAACACAATATTGCCTTGAAAGTTCTACAACAGCTTTGGCAGCTAGGCTTGCATGTTTTGCAAATTCAGCCGCTGCTTGAGCAGTAGAGGTAGCATCCTTAAATTTAATGTTCCAATTCTGCCTGCCAACAGAAAAAAATTACCATTACCATCTCCAGGAAATGATTGCCCATGTTCCAACCTTTCATCCTTGAAACCTAAGTGGCATGAACAACCATCATCAACATAATATTGCCTTGAAAGTTCTACAACAGCTCTGGCAGCTAGGCTTGCATGTTCTACAAACTCAGTCGCCACTTGAGCAGCAGAGGTAGAAAATTTACCCAGTAGAAAATTTACCCAGTACAAACTCAGTCGCCACTTGCATGTTCCAATTTTGCCTGCCAATAGAAAATTTACCATCTCCAGGAAATGATTGCCCAGGGTTCCAACCTTTTATCCTTGAAACCTAAGTGGCATGAAGCACCATCATCAACATAATATTGCCTTGAAAGTTCTACAAAATCTTTGGCAGCTAGGCTTGCATGTTCTGCAAACTCATCCGTAGCTTGAGTAGCAGAGGTAGCATCCTTAAATAGCATGTTCCAATTCTACCTGCCAACAGAAAAATTACCATTACCATCTCCAAGAACTGATTGCCCAAGATCCAACCTTTCATCCTTGAAACTTAAGTAGCATGAACCACCATCATCAACACAATATTGCCTTGAAAGTTCTCCAACAGCTCTGGCAGCTAGGCTTACATGTTCTGCAAACTAAGCCGCTACTTGAGCAGCAGAGGTAGTATCCATAAATTTCATGTTCCAATTCTGCTTGCCAACAGAAAAATTACCATTACTAACTAAAGGAAATGATTGCCCATGTTCCAACCTTTCATCCTTGAAACCTAAGTGGCATGAACTACCATCATCAACACAATATTTCCTTGAAAGTTCTCCAACAGCTCTAGCAGCTAGGCTTGCATGTTCTCCAAACTCAGCCGCTGCTTGAGCAGCAGAGGTAGCATCCTTAAATTTAATGTTCCAATTCTGCCTACCAACAGAAAAAATTACCATTACCATCTCCAGGAAATGATTGCCCATGTTCCAACCTTTCATCCTTGGAACCTAAGTGGCATGAACTACCATCATCAACACAATATTGCCATGAAAGTTCTATAACAGCTCTGGCAGCTAGGCTTGCATGTTCTGCAAACACAGCCGCTGCTTGAGCAGCAGACTTAATATCCTTAAATTTCATATTCCAATTCTGCTTGCCAACAGAAAAATTACCATTACCATCTCCAGGAAATGCTTGCCCATGTTCCAACCTTTCATCCTTGAAACCTAAGTGGCATGAACCACCATCATCAACACAATATTGCCTTGAAAGTTCTATAACAACTCTGGCAGATAGGCTTGCATGTTCTCCAAACTCAGCCGCTGCTTGAGCAGCAGAGGTTGTATCCTTAAATTTCATGTTCCAATTCTGCTTGCCAACAGAAAAATTACCATTACCATCTCCAGGAAATGCTTGCCCATGTTCAAACCTTTCATCCTTGAAACCTAAGTGGCACGAACCACCATCATCAACACAATATTGCCTTGAAAGTTCTCCAACAGCTAGGCTTGCATGTTCTCAAAACTCAACCGCTGCTTGAGCAGCATAGGTAGTATCCTTAAATTTCATGTTCCAATACTGCCTACCAACAAGAAGATTTACCATTACCATCTCAAGGAAATGATTGCCCATGTTCCAACCTTTCATCCTTGAAACCTAAGTGGCATGAACCACCATCATCAACACAATATTGCCTTCAAAGTTCTACAACAGCTCTGGCAGCTAGGCTTGCATGTTCTGCAAACTCAGCCGTTGGTTGAGCAGCAGAGGTAGCATCCTTAAATTTAATGTTCCAGTTATGCTTGCCAACAGAAAAATTACCATTACCATCTCCAGGAAATGATTGCCTATGTTCCAACCTTTCATCCTTGAAACCTAAGTGGCATGAACCACCATCATCAACACAATATTGCCTTGAAAGTTCTACAACAGCTCTTGCAGCTAGGCTTGCATGTTCTGCAAACTCAGCCGCTGCTTGAGTAGCAGAGGTAGCATCCTTAAATTGCATCTTTTAATTCTACCTGCCAACAGAAAAATTACCATTACCATCTCTAGGAAAGGATTGCATATGTTGCAACCTTTCATCCTTGAAACCTAAGTGGCATGAACCACCATCATCAACACAATATTGCCTTGAAAGTTCTACAACAACTGTGGCAGCTAGGCTTTCTTGTTCAGCAAACTCAGTCGCTGCTTGAGCAGCAGAGGTTGCATCCTTAAATTTATTGTTCCAATTCTACCTGCCAATAGAAAAATTACCATTACCATCTTCAGGAAATGATTTTCCATGTTCCAACCTTTCTTCCTTGAAATCTAAGTGGCATGAACCACCATCATCAGCACAATATTGCCTTGAAAGTTCCGCAACAGCTTTGGCAGCTAGGCTTGCATGTTATGCAAAACTAGCCGCTGCTTGGGTAGTAGAGGTAGCATCCTTAAATTTCATGTTCCAATTCTGCTTGCCAACAGAAAAATTACCATTACCATCTCCACGAAATGCTTGCCCATGTTCCAACCTTTCATCCTTGAAACCTAAGTGGCATGAACCGCCATCATCAACACAATATTGCCTTGAAATTTCTCCAACAGCTCTGGCAGATAGGCTTGCATATTCTCCAAACTCAGCCGCTGCTTGAACAGCAGAGGTAGTATCCTTAAATTTCATGTACCAATTTTGGTTGCCAACAGAAACATTACTGTTACCATCTCCAGGAAATGCTTGCCCATGTTTAAACCTTTCATCCTTGAAACCTAAGTGGCACGAACCACCATCATCAACACAATATTGCCTTGAAAGTTCTCCAACAGCTCTAGCAGCTAGGCTTGCATGTTCTCCAAACTCAACCGCTGCTTGAGAAGCATAGGTAGTATCCTTAAATTTCATGTTCCAATACTGCCTACCAACAAGAAGATTTACCATTACTAACTAAAGGAAATGATTGCCCATGTTCCAACCTTTCATCCTTGAAACCTAAGTGGCATGAACCACCATCATCAACACAATATTGCCTTGAAAGTTCTCTAACAGCTCTGGCAGCTAGGCTTGCATATTCTCCAAACTTAGCCGCTGGTTGAGCAGCAAAGGTGTATCCTTAAATTTCATGTTCCAATTATTCTTGCCAACAGAAAAATTACCATTACCATCTCCAGGAAATGCTTGCCCATATTCAAACCTTTCATCCTTGAAACCTAAGTGGCATGAACTACCATCATCAACACAATATTTCCTTGAAAGTTCTCCAACAGCTCTAGCAGCTAGGCTTGCATGTTCTCCAAACTCAACCGCTGCTTGAGCAGCATAGGTAGTATCCTTAAATTTCATGTTCCAATACTGCCTACCAACAAGAAGATTTACCATTACCATCTCAAGGAAATGCTTGCCCATGTTCCAACCTTTCATCCTTGAAACCTAAGTGGCATGAACCACCATCATCAGCACAATATTGCCTTGAAAGTTCTCTAACAGCTCTGGCAGCTAGGCTTGCATATTCTCCAAACTTAGCCGCTGCTTGAGCAGCAAAGGTAGTATCCTTAAATTTCATGTTCCAATTCATCTTGCCAACAGAAAAATTACCATTACCATCTCCAGGAAATGATTGCCCATGTTCCAACCTTTCATCCTTGAAACCTAAGTGGCATGAACCACCATCATCAACAAAATATTGCCTTGAGAGTTCTACAACAGCTCTGGCAGCTAGACTTGGATGTTTTCCAAACTCAGCCGCTGCTTGAGCAGCAGAGGTAGTATCCTTCAATTTCATGTTCCAATTCTGCTTTCCAATAGAAAAATTACCTTTACCATCTACAGGAAATGCTTGCCCATGTTCAAACCTTTCATCCTTGAAACCTAAGTGGCCCGAACCACCATCATCAACACAATATTGCCTTGAAAGTTCTCCAACAGCTCTAGCAGCTAGGCTTGCATGTTCTCCAAACTCAACCGCTGCTTGAGCAGCATAGGTAATATCCTTAAATTTCATGTTCCAATACCGCCTACCAACAAGAAGATTTACCATTACCATCTCAAGGAAATGATTGCCCATGTTCCAACCTTTCATCCTTGAAACCTAAGTGGCATGAACCACTATCATCAACACAATATTGCCTTCAAAGTTCTCCAACAGCTCTGGCAGCTAGGCTTGCATGTTCTGCAAACTCAGCCGCTGCTTGAGCAGCAGAGGTAGCATCCTTAAAATTAATGTTCCAGTTATGCTTGCCAACAGAAAAATTACCATTACCATCTCCAGGAAATGATTGCCTATGTTCCAACCTTTCATCCTTGAAACCTAAGTGGCATGAACTACCATCATCAACACAATATTGCCATGAAAGTTCTATAACAGCTATGGCAGCGAGGCTTGCATGTTCTGCAAACACAGCCACTGCTTGAGCAGCAGAGGTAGTATCCTTAAATTTCATGTTCCAATTCTGCTTGCCAACAGAAAATTTACCATTACCATCTCCAGGAAGTGCTTGCCCAGGTTCCAACCTTTCATCCTTGAAACCTAAGAGGCATGAACCACCATCATCAACACAATATTGCCTTGAAAGTTCTCTAACAGCTATGGCATCTAGGCTTGCGTGTTCTCCAAATTCAGCCGCTGCTTGAGCAGCAGAGGAAGTATCCTTAAATTTCATGTTCCAATTCTGCTTGCCAACAAAAAAATTACCATTACCATCTCCAGGAAATGCTTGCCCATGTTCCAACCTTCCATCCTTGAAACCTAAGTGGCATGAACTACCATCATCAACACAATATTTCCATGAAAGTTCTATAACAGCTCTGGCAGCTAGGCTTGCATGTTCTGCAAACACAGCCGCTGTTTGAGCAACAGAGGTAGTATCCTTAAATTTCATGTTCCAATTCTGCTTGCCAACAAAAAAATTACCATTACCATCTCCAAGAAATGCTTGCCCATGTTCCAACCTTTCATCCTTGAAACCTAAGGGGCATGAACTACCATCATCAACACAATATTTCCATGAAAGTTCTATAACAGCTCTGGCAGCTAGGCTTGCATGTTCTGCAAACACAGCCGCTGCTTGAGCAGCAGAGGTAGTATCCTTAAATTTCATGTTCCAATTCTGCTTGCCAACAGAAAAATTACCATTACCATCTCCAGGAAATGCTTGCCCATGTTCCAACCTTTCATCCTTGAAACCTAAGTGGCATGAACCACCATCATCAGCACAATATTGCCTTGAAAGTTCTCCAACAGCTCTAGCAGCTAGGCTTGCATGTTCTCCAAACTCAACCACTACTTGAGCAGCATAGGTAGTATCCTTAAATTTCATGTTCCAATTCTTTTTGCCAACAGAAAAATTACCATTACCATATCCAGGAAATGCTTGCCCATATTCAAACCTTTCATCCTTGAAACCTAAGTGGCATGAACTGCCATCATCAAAACAATATTTCCTTGAAAGTTCTCCAACAGCTCTGGCAGCTAAGCTTGCATGTTCTCCAAACTCAGCCGCTTCTTGAGCAGCAGAGGTAGCATCCTTAAATTTAATGTTCCAATTCTTCTTGCCAACAAAAAAATTACCATCTCCAGGAAATGATTGCCCATGTTCCAACCTTTTATCCTTGAAACCTAAGTGGGATGAACCACCATCATCAACACAATATTGCCTTGAAAGTTCTACAAAAGCTCTGGCAGCTAGGCTTGCATGTTCTACAAACTCAGCTGCTGCTTGAGTAGCAGAGGTAGCATCCTTAAATTGCATGTTCCAATTTTACCTGCCAACAGAAAAATTAACATTACCATCTCCAGGTAATGATTGCCCAAGTTCCAATCTTTCATCCTTGAAACCTAAGTGGCATGAACCACCATCATCAACACAATATTTCCTTGAAAGTTCTACAATAGCTCTGGCAGTTAGGCTTGCATATTCTGCAAACTCAGCTGCTGCTTGAGTAGCAGAGGTAGCATCCTTAAATTTCATATTCTTATTCTACCTGCCAACAGAAAAATTACCATTACCATCTCCAGGAAATGATTGCCCACGTTCCAACCTTTCATCCTTGAAACCTAAGTGGCATGAACCACCATCATCAACAAAATATTGCATTGAGAGTTCTACAACAGCTCTGGCAGCTAGACTTGGATGTTTTCCAAACTCAGCCGCTGGTTGAGCAGCAGAGGTAGCATCCTTAAATTTCATATTTTAATTCTGCCTGCCGATTGAAAATTTACCATCTCCAAGAAATGATGGCCCATGTTCCAACCTTTTATCCTTGAAACCTAAGTGGCATGAACCACCATCATCAACACAATATTGCCTTGAAAGTTCTACAACAGCTCTTGCAGCTAGGCTTGCATGTTCTGCAAACTCAGCCGCTGCTTGAGTAGCAGAGGTAGCATCCTTAAATTGCATGTTTTAATTCTACCTGCTAACAGAAAAATTACCATTACCATCTCTAGGAAATGATTGCATATGTTGCAACCTTTCATCCTTGAAACCTAACTGGCATGAACCACCATCATCAACACAATATTGATTTGAAAGTTCTACAACAGCTCTGGCAGCTAGGCTTACATGTTCAGCAAACTCAGCCGCTGCTTGAGCAGCAGAGGTAGCATCCTTAAATTTAATGTTCCAATTCTACCTGCCAATAGAAAAATTACCATTATCATCTTCAAGAAATGATTTCCTATGTTCCAACCTTTCTTCCTTGAAATCTAAGTGGCATGAACCACCATCATCAGCACAATATTGCCTTGAAAGTTCCACAACAGCTTTGGCATCTAGGTTTGCATGTTATACAAAACTAGCCACTGCTTGGGCAGTAGAGGTAGCATCCTTAAATTTCATGTTCCAATTCTGCTTGCCAACAAAAAAATTACCATTACCATCTCCACGAAATGCTTGCCCATGTTCCAACCTTTCATCCTTGAAACCTAAGTGGCATGAACCACCATCATCCACACAATATTGCCTTAAAAGTTCTCTAACAGCTCTGGCAGATAGGCTTGCATGTTCTCCAAACTCAGCCGCTGCTTGAGCAGCAGAGGTAGTATCCTTAAATTTCATGTTCCAATTCTGCTTGCCAACAGAAAAATTACCATTACCATCTCCAGGAAATGCTTGCCCATGTTCCAACCTTTCATCCTTGAAACCTAAGTGGCATGAACTACCATCATCAACACAATATTTCCATGAAAGTTCTATAACAGCTCTGGCAGCTAGGCTTGCATGTTCTGCAAACACAGCCGCTGCTTGAGTAGCAGAGGTAGTATCCTTAAATTTCATGTTCCAATTCTACTTGCCAACAGAAAAATTACCATTACCATCTCCAGGAAATGCTTGCCCATGTTCCAACCTTTCATCCTTGAAACCTAAGTGGCATGAACCACCATCATCAGCACAATATTGCCTTGAAAGTTCTACAACAGTTCTAGCAGCTAGGCTTGCATGTTCTCCAAACTCAACCGCTGCTTGAGCAGTATAGGTAGTATCCTTAAATTTCATGTTCCAATACTGTCTACCAACAAGAAGATTTACCATTACCATCTCAAGGAAATGATTGCCCATGTTCCAACCTTTCATCCCTGAAACCTAAGTGGCATGAACCACCATCATCAACACAATATTGCCTTCAAAGTTCTACAACAGCTCTGGCAGCTAGGCTTGCATGTTCTGCAAACTCAGCCGCTGCTTGAGCAGCAGAGGTAGCATCCTTAAATTTAATGTTCCAGTTATGCTTGCCAACCGAAAAATTACCATTACCATCTCCAGGAAATGATTGCCTATCTTCCAACCTTTCATCCTTGAAACCTAAGTGGCATGAACTACCATCATCAACACAATATTGCCATGAAAGTTCTATAACAGCTATGGCAGCTAGGCTTGCATGTTCTGCAAACACAGCCGCTGCTTGAGCAGCAGAGGTAGTATCCTTAAATTTCATGTTCCAATTCTGCTTGCCAACAGAAAATTTACCATTACCATCTCCAGGAAGTGCTTGCCCATGTTCCAACCTTTCATCCTTGAAACCTAAGAGGCATGAACCACCATCATCAACACAATATTGCCTTGAAAGTTCTCTAATAGCTCTGGCAGCTAGGCATGCGTGTTCTCCAAACTCAGCCGCTGCTTGATCAGTAGAGGTAGTATCCTTAAATTTCATGTTCCAATTCTGCTTGCCAACAGAAAAATTACCATTACCATCTCTAGGAAATGCTTGCCCATGTTCCAACCTTTCATCCTTGAAACCTAAGTGGCATGAACTACCATCATCAACACAATATTTCCATGAAAGTTCTATAACAGTTCTAGCAGCTAGGCTTGCATGTTCTGCAAACACAGCCGCTGCTTGAGTAGCAGAGGTAGTATCCTTAAATTTCATGTTCCAATTCTGCTTGCCAACAGAAAAATTACCATTACCATCTCCAAGAAATGCTTGCCCATGTTCCAACCTTTCATCCTTGAAACCTAAGTGGCATGAACTACAATCATCAACACAATATTTCCATGAAAGTTCTATAACAGCTCTGGCAGCTAGGCTTGCATGTTCTGCAAACACAGCCGCTGCTTGAGCAGCAAAGGTAGTATCCTTAAATTTCATGTTCCAATTCTGCTTGCCAACAGAAAAATTACCATTACCATCTCCAGGAAATGCTTGCCCATGTTCCCACCTTTCATCCTTGAAACCTAAGTGGCATGAACCACCATCATCAGCACAATATTGCCTTGAAAGTTCTCTAACATCTCTGGCAGCTAGGCTTGCATATTCTCCAAACTCAGCCGCTGCTTGAGCAGCAAAGGTAGTATCCTTAAATTTCATGTTCCAATTCTTCTTGCCAATAGAAAAATTACCATTACCATCTCCAGGAAATGCTTGCCCATATTCAAACCTTTCATCCTTGAAACCTAAGTGGCATGAACTACCATCATCAACACAATATTTCCTTGAAAGTTCTCCAACAGCTCTGGCTGCTAAGCTTGCATGTTCTCCAAACTCAGCCGCTTCTCGAGCAGCAGAGGTAGCATCCTTAAATTTCATGTTCCAATTTTTCTTGCCAACAGAAAAATTACCATCGCCAGGAAATGATTGCCCATGTTCCAACCTTTTATCCTTGAAACCTAAGTGGCATGAACCACCATCATCAACACAATATTGCCTTGAAAGTTCTACAAAAGCTCTGGCAGCTAGGCTTGCATGTTCTACAAACTCAGCTGCTGCTTGAGTAGCAGAGGTGGCATCCTTAAATTGCATGTTCCAATTCTACCTGCCAACAGAAAAATTACCATTACCATCTCTAGGTAATGATTTCCCAAGTTCCAATCTTTCATCCTTGAAACCTAAGTGGCATGAACCACCATCATCAACACAATATTTCCTTGAAAGTTCTACAACAGCTCTGGCACCTAAGCTTACATGTTCAGCAAACTCAGCCGCTGCTTGAGCAGCAGAGGTAGCATCCTTAAATTTAATGTTCCAATTCTACCTGCCAATAGAAAAATTACCATTACCATATTGTGTAAATGATTTCCCATGTTCCAATCTTTCTTCCTTGTAATCGTTTTCCAAACTCAGTCGCTGCTTGAGCAGCATAGGTAGCATCCTTAAAATTCATGTTCCAATACTACCTGCCAACAGAAAAATTAACAATACCATCTCAAGGAACTGATTTCTCATGTTCCAACCTTTCATCCTTGAAAACTAAGTGGCATGAACCACCATCGTCAACACAATATTGCCTTGAAAGTTCTACAACAGCTTTGGCAGCTAGGCTTGCATGTTCTACAAACTCAGTCGCTACTTGAGCAGCAGAGGTAACATCCTTAAATTTTGTGTTCTAATTCTGCCTGCCAACAGAAAAATTACCATTACCATCTCAAGGAAATGATTGCCTATGTTCCAACCTTTCTTCCTTGAAATCTAAGTGGCATGAACCACCATCATCAGCACAATATTGCCTTGAAAGTTCCACAACAGCTTTGGTAGCTAGGCTTGCTTGTTCTACAAAACTAGCCGCTACCTGGGCAGTAGAGGTAGCATCCTTAAATTTCATGTTCCAATTCTGCCTGCTAATAGAAAATTTACCATCTCCAGGAAATGATTGCCCATGTTCCAACCATTTATCCTTGAAACCTAAGTGGCATGAACCACCATCACCAACACAATATTGCCTTGAAAGTCCTACAACAATTCTGGCAGTTAGGCTTGCATGTTCTGCAAACTCAGTAGCTACTTGAGCAGAAGAGGTAGCATCCTTAAATTTAATGTTCCAATTCTGCGTGCCAACAGAAAAATTACCATTACCATCTCCAGGAAATGATCACCCATGTTCCAACCTTTCATCCTCGAAACCTTAGTGGCATCAACCACCATTATCAATAAAATATTGCCTTGAAAGTTCTACAACAGCTCTGGCAGCTAGGCTTGGATATTTTGAAAACTCAGCCGCTGCTTGAGCAGCAGAGGTAGCATCCTTAAATTTCATGCTCCAATTCTGCTTGCCAATAGAAAATTTACCATCTCCAAGAAATGATTGCCCATGTTCCAACCTTTTATCCTTGAAACCTAAGTGGCATGAACCACCATCATCAACACAATATTGCCTTGAAATTTCAACAATAGCTCTGGCAGCTAGGCTTACATGTTCTTCAAACTCAGCCGCTGCTTGAGTAGCAGAGGTAGCATTCTTAAATTTCATGTTCTAATTCTACTTGCCAACAGAAAAATTACCATTACCATCTCTAGAAAATGATTGCCCATGTTCCAACCTTTCATCCTTGAAACCTAAGTGGCATGACCCACCATCATTAACAAAATATTGCCTTGAAAGTTCTACAACAGCTCTGGCAGCTAGGCTTCGATGTTTTGCAAACTCTGCCGTTGCTTGAGCAGCAGAGGTAGCATCCTTAAATTTCATGTTCCAATTCTGCCTGCTAATAGAAAATTTACCATCTCCAGGAAATGATTGCCCATGTTCCAACATTTCATCCTTGAAACCTAAGTGGCATGAACCACCATCACCAACACAATATTGCCTTGAAAGTCCTACAACAATTCTGGCAGTTAGGCTTGCATGTTCTGCAAACTGAGCCGCTGCTTGAGTAGCAGAGGTAGCATCCTTAAATTTAATGTTCCAATTCTGCGTGCCAACAGAAAAATTACCATTACCATCTCCAGGAAATGATTTCCCATGTTCCAACCTTTCATCCTTAAAAACTAAGTGGCATGAACCACCATCATCAACAAAATATTGCCTTGAAAGTTCTACAACAGCTCTGGCAGCTAGGCTTGGATGTTTTGAAAACTCAGCCGCTGCTTGAGCAGCAGAGGTAGCATCCTTAAATTTCATGTTCCAATTCTGCCTGCCAATAGATAATTTACCATCTCCAGGAAATGATTGTCCATGTACCAACCTTTTATCCTTGAAACCTAAGTGGCATGAACATCCATCATCAACAAAATATTGCCTTGAAATTTCTACAATAGCTCTAGCAGCTAGGCTTACATGTTCTTCAAACTCAACCGCTGCTTGAGTAGCAGAGGTAGCATTCTTAAATTTCATGTTCTAATTCTACTTGCCAACAGAAAAATTACCATTACCATCTCCAGGAAATGATTGCCCATGTTCCAATATTTCATCCTCGAAACCTAAGTATCATGAACCACCATCATCAACAAAATATTGCCTTGACAGTTCTACAACAGCTCTGGCAGCTAGGCTTGGATGTTTTGCAAACTCAGCCGCTGCTTGAGCAGCGGAGGTAGCATCCTTAAATTTTGTGTGTCCAATTCTGCTTGCTAATAGAAAATTTACCATCTCCAGGAAATGATTGCCCATGTTCCAACCTTTTATCCTTGAATCCTAAGTGGCATGAACCACCATCACCAACACAATATTGCCTTGAAAGTCCAACAACAGTTCTGCAGTAAGGCTTGCATGTTCTGCAAACTCAGTTGCTACTTGAGCAGCAGAGGTAGCATCCTTAAATTTCATGTTCCAATTCTGCCTGCCAACAGAAAAATTATCATTACCGTCTCCAGGAAATGATTACCCATGTTCCAACCTTTCATCCTTGAAACCTAAGTGGCATGAACCCCCATCATCAACACAATATTGCCTTAAAAATTCTACAACAGCTCTTGCAGCTAGGCTTACATGTTCTGCAAACTGAGTCGCTGCTTGAGTAGCAGAGGTAGCATCCTTAAATTTAATGTTCCAATTCTGCGTGCCAACAGAAAAATTACCATTACCATCATTGCCCATGTTCCAACCATTTATGGTTGAAACCTAAGTGGCATGAACCACCATCATCAATACAATATTGCCTAGAAAGTTCTACAACAGCTCTGGCAGCTAGGCTTGGATGTTTTGCAAACTCAGCCGCTGCTTGAGAAGTAGAGGTAGCATCCTTAAATTTCATGTTCCAATTCTACCTGCCAATAGAAATTTATCATCTCCAGTAAATGATTGCCCATGTTCCAACCTTTTATCCTTGAAACCTAAGTGGCATGAACCACCATCATCAACACAATATTGCCTTGAAATTTCTACAATATCTCTGGCAGCTTGGCTTATATGTTCTTCAAACTCAGCCGCTGCTTGAGTAGCAGAGGTAGCAATCTTAAATTTCATGTTCTAATTCTACCTGCCAACAGAAAAATTACCATTACCATCTCCAGGAAATGATTGCCCATGTTCCAACCTTTCATCCTTGAAACCTAAGTGGCATGAACCACCATCATTAACACAATATTGCCTTGAAAGTTCTACAACAGCTCTGGCAGCTAGGATTGGATGTTTTGCAAACTCAGCTGTTGCTTGAGCAGCAGAGGTAGCATCCTTAAATTTCATGTTCCAATTCTGCCTACCATTAGAAAATTTACCATCTCCAGGAAATGATTGCCCATGTTCCAACCTTTTATCCTTGAAAGCTAAGTGGCATGAACCACAATCATCAACATAACATTGCCTGGAAAGTTCCACAACAGCTCTGGCAGCTAGTCTTGCATGTTCTACAAGCTTAGCCGCTGCTGGAGTAGCAGAGGTAGCATCTTTAAATTTCATGTTCTAATTCTACCTGCCAACAGAAAAATTACCATTACCATTTCCAGGAAATGATTGACCATGTTCCATCCTTGAAACCTAAGTGGCATGAACCACCATCATAAGATTGCCTTAAAAGTTCTACAACAGCTTTGGCAGCTATGCTTGGTTATTTTGCAAACTCAGCCGCTGCTTGAGCAGCAGAGGTGCATCCTCAAATTTTATGTTCCAATTCAGCTTACCAATAGAAAATGTACCATCTCCATGAAATGATTGCCCATGTTCCAACCTTTTATCCTTGAAACCTAAGTGGGATGAACCATCATTATCAACACAATATTGCCTTGAAAGTTTTACAACAGTTCTGGTAGTTAGGCTTGCATGTTCTGCAAACTTTGTCGCTACTTGAGCAGCAGAGGTAACATCCTTAAATTTCATGTTCTAATTCTGCGTGCCAACAGAAAAATTACCATTACCATCTCCAGGAAATGATTGCCCATGTTCCAACCTTTCATCCTTGAAACCTAAGTGGAATGAACCACTATCATCAATACAATATTGCCTTGAAAGTTCCACAACAGCTCTGGCAGCTAGGCTTGCATGTTCTGCAAACTCAGTCGCTGCTTGAGCAGCAGAGGTAGCATCTTTAAATTTCATGTTCCAATTCAGACTTCCAATAGAAAAATTACCATTACCATCTCCAGGAAATGATTGCCCATTTTCCAACCTTTCATCCTTGAAACCTAAGTGGCATGAACCACCATCATCAACACAATATTGCCTTGAAAGTTCTATAATAGCTCTGGCAGCTAGGCATCCATGTTCTACAAACTCAGCCGCTGCTTGAGCAGCTGAGGTAGCATCCTTAAATTTCATGTTCCAATTCTGCTTGCCAACAGAAAAATTACCATTACCATCTCCAGGAAATGCTTGCCCATGTTCCTACCTTTCATCCTTAAAACCTAATTGGCATAAACCACCATCATCAACACAATATTGCCTTGAAAGTTCTCCAACAGCTCTGGCAGCTAGGCTTGCATGTTCTCCAAAATCAGCCGCTGCTTGAACAGCATATGTAGCATCCTTAAATTCCTTGTTCCAATACTGCCTGCCAGCCGAAAAATTAACATTACCATCTCAAGGAAATTATTGCCCATGTTCCACCCTTGCATTCTTGAAAACTAATTGGCATGAACCGCTATCATCAACACAATATTGCCTTGAAAGTTCTACAACAGCTCTAGCAGCTTGGCTTGCATGTTCTGCAACCTCAGTCGCTACTTGAGCAGTAGAGGTAGCATCCATAAATTTCATGTTCCAATTCTGCCTGCCAACAGAAAAATTACAATTACCATCTCAAGGAAATGATTGTCCATGTTCCAACCTTTCATCCTTGAAAAAAAAGTGGCATGAACCATCATCATCAATACAATATTGCCTTAAAAGTTGTACAACAATTCTGGCAGCTAGGCTTGCCTGTTCTGCAAAATCAGTCGCTACTTGAGCAGCAGAGGTAGCATCCTTAAATTTCATGGTCCAATTCTGCCTGCCAATAGAAAAATTACCATTACCATCTCCAGGAAATGATTGCCCATCTTCCAACCTTTCATCCTTGAAACCTAAGTGGCATGAACCACCATTATCAACACAATATTGCGTTGAAAGTTCTACAACAGCTCTGGCAGCTAGGCTTGGATGTTCTGCAAACTGAGCCATTGCTTGAGAAGTAGAGGTAGCATCCTTAAATTTCATGTTCCAATTCTGCATGCCAATAGAAAAATTACCTTTACCCTATCCAGGAAATGATTGCCCATATTCCAATCTTTCATCCTTGAAATATAAGGGGCATGAACCACCATCATCAACACAATATTGCCTTGAAAGTTCTACAACAGTTCTGACAGTTAGGCTTGCATGTTCTGCAAACTCACTCGCTACTTGAGCAGCAGAAGTAGCATCCTTAAATTTCATGTTCCAATTCTACCTGCCAACAGAAAAATTACCATTACCATCTCCAGGAAATGATTGCCCATGTTCCAACCTTTCATCCTTGAAACCTAAGTGGCATGAACCACCATCATCAACACAATATTGCCTTGAAAGTTCTACAACAGCTGTGGCAGCTAGGCTTGCATGTTCTACAAACTCAGTCGCTACTTGACCAGCAGAGGTACCATCCTTAAATTTCATGTTCCAATTCTACCTACCAATAGAAAAATTACGATTACCATCTCCAGGAAATGATTGCCCATGTTCCAACCTTTCATCCTTGAAACCTAAGTGGCATGAACCACTATCATAAACACAATATTGCCTTGAAAGTTCCACAATAGCTCTGGCAGCTAGGCTTGCATGTTCTTCAAAATTAGCCACTGCTTGAGCAGTAGAGGTAGCATCCTTAAATTTCATGTTCCAATTCTGCCTGCCAAAAAAAAAATTACCATTACCATCTCTAGTAAATGAGTGCCCATGTTCCAACCTTTCATCCTTGAAACCCAAGTGGCATGAACCACCATTATCAACACAATATTTCTTTGAACGTTCTACAACAGCTCTAGCAGCTAGGCTTGCATGTTCTGCAAACTCAGTCGCTACTTGAGCAGTAGAGGTAGAATCCTTAAATTTCACGTTCCTATTCTGGCTGCCAATAGAAAAATTACCATTACCATCTCCGGGAAACGATTGCCCTTGTTCCAACCTTTCATCCTTGAAACCCAAGTGGCATGAACCACCATCATCAACACAATATTGCCTTGAAAGTTCTACAACAGCTCTGGCAGCTAGGCTTGCATGTTCTGCAAACTCAGTCGCTGCTTGAGCAATAGAGGTAGCATCCTTAAATTTCATGTTCCAATTCTGCCTGCCAAAAAAAAAATTACCATTACCATCTCTAGTAAATGAGTGCCCATGTTCCAACCTTTCATCCTTGAAACCCAAGTGGCATGAACCACCATTATCAACACAATATTTCTTTGAACGTTCTACAACAGCTCTGGCAGCTAGGCTTGCATGTTCTGCAAACTCAGCCCCTGCTTGAGCAGCAGAGGTAGCATGCTTAAATTTGATGTTCCAATACTGCCAGCCAACAGAACAATTACCATTACCATCTCCAGGAAATGATTGCCCATGTTCCAACCTTTCATCCTTGAAAACTAAGTGGCATGAACCACCATCATCAACACAATATTGCCTTGAAAGTTCTACAACAGCTCTGGCAGCTAGCCTTGCATGCTCTGCAAACTTAGTCGCTACTTGAGCAGCAGAGGTATCATCCTTAAATTTCATGTTCCAATTCTGCCTGCCAATAAAAAAACTACCATTACCATCTCCAGGATATGATTGCCCTTGCTCCAACCTTTCATCCTTGAAACCCAAGTGGCATGAACCACCATCATCAACACAATATTTCTTTGAAAGTTCTACAACAGCTCTAGCAGCTAGGCTTGCATGTTCTGCAAACTCAACCGCTACTTGAGCAGCAGAGGTAGGATCCTTAAATTTCATATTCCAATTTTGCCTGCCAATAGAAAAATTACCATTACCATCTCCAGGATACGATTGCCCTTGTTCTAACCTTTCATCCTTGAAACCCAAGTGGCATGAACCACCATCATCAACACAATATTTCTTTGAAAGTTCTACAACAGCTCTGGCAGCTAGGCTTGCATGTTCTGTAAACTCAGCCGCTTCTTGAGCAGCAGAGGTAGCCTGCTTAAATTTGATGTTCCAATACTGCCAGCCAAAAGAACAATTACCATTACCATCTATAGGAAATTCTTGCCCATGTTCCAACCTTTCATCCTTGAAACCCAAGTGGCATGAACCACCATCATCAACACAATATTGCCTTGAAAGTTCTACAACAGCTCTGGCAGCTAGGCTTCCATGTTCTGCAAACTCAGTCGCTACTTGAGCAATAGAGGTAGCATCCTTAAATTTCATGTTCCAATTCTGCCTGCCAATAAAACAATTACCATTACCATCTCTAGTAAATGATTGCCCATGTTCCAACCTTTCATCCTTGAAACCCAAGTGGCATGAACCACCATTATCAACACAATATTTCTTTGAACGTTCTACAACAGCTCTGGCAGCTAGGCTTGCATGTTCTGCAAACTCAGTCGCTGCTTGAGCAGCAGAGGTAGCATGCTTAAATTTGATGTTCCAATATTGCCAGCCAACAGAACAATTGCCATTACCATCTCCAGGAAATGATTGCCCATGTTCCAAGCTTTCATCCTTGAAAACTAAGTGGCATGAACCACCATCATCAACACAATATTGCCGTGAAAGTTGTAGAACATCTCTGGCAGCTAGGCTTGCATGTTCTGCAAACTCAGTCGCTACTTGAGCAGTAGAGGTAGAATCCTTAAATTTCATGTTCCTATTCTGGCTGCCAATAGAAAAATTACCATTACCTTCTCCGGGAAACGATTTCCCTTGTTCCAACCTTTCATCCTTGAAACCCAAGTGGCATGAACCACCATCATCAACACAATATTTCTTTGAAAGTTCTACAACAGCTCTAGCAGCTAGGCTTGCATGTTCTGCAAACTCCGTCGCTACTTGAGTAGTAAAGGTAGAATCCTTAAATTTCACGTTCCTATTCTGGCTGCCAATAGAAAAATTACCATTACCATCTCCGGGAAACGATTGCCCTTGTTCCAACCTTTCATCCTTGAAACCCAAGTGGCATGAACCACCATCATCAACACAATATTGCCTTCAAAGTTCTACAACAGCTCTGGCACCTAGGCTTGCATGTTCTGCAAACTCAGTCGCTGCTTGAGCAATAGAGGTATCATCCTTAAATTTCATGTTCCAATTCTGCCTGCCAATAAAAAAACTACCATTACCATCTCCAGGATATGATTGCCCTTGCTCCAACCTTTCATCCTTGAAACCCAAGTGGCATGAACCACCATCATCAACACAATATTTCTTTGAAAGTTCTACAACAGCTCTAGCAGCTAGGCTTGCATGGTCTGCAAACTCAACCGCTACTTGAGCAGCAGAGGTAGGATCCTTAAATTTCATATTCCAATTTTGCCTGCCAATAGAAAAATTACCATTACCATCTCCAGGATACGATTGCCCATGTTCCAACCTTTCATCCTTGAAAACTAAGTGGCATGAACCACCATCAGCAACACAATATTGCCTTGAAAGTTCTACAATAGCTCTGGCTGGTAGGCTTGCATGTTCTGCAAACTCAACCGCTGCTTGAGCAGCAGAGGTAGCATGCTTAAATTTGATGTTCCAATACTGCCAGCCAACAGAACAATTACCATTACCATCTCCAGGAAATGATTGCCCATGTTCCAACCTTTCATCCTTGAAAACTAAGTGGCATGAACCACCATCATCAACACAATATTGCCTTGAAAGTTCTACAACAGCTCTGGCAGCGAGGCTTGCATGTTCTGCAAACTCAGTCGCTACTGGAGCAGTAGAGGTAGAATCCTTAAATTTCATGTTCCTATTCTGGCTGCCAATAGAAAAATTACCATTACCATCTCCGAGAAACGATTGCCCTTGTTCTAACCTTTCATCCTTGAAACCCAAGTGGCATGAACCACCATCATCAACACAATATTTCTTTGAAAGTTCTACAACAGCTCTGGCAGCTAGGCTTGCATGTTCTGTAAACTCAGCCGCTTCTTGAGCAGCAGAGGTAGCCTGCTTAAATTTGATGTTCCAATACTGCCAGCCAAAAGAACAATTACCATTACCATCTATAGGAAATTCTTGCCCATGTTCCAACCTTTCATCCTTGAAACCCAAGTGGCATGAACCACCATCATCAACACAATATTGCCTTGAAAGTTCTACAACAGCTCTGGCAGCTAGGCTTCCATGTTCTGCAAACTCAGTCGCTACTTGAGCAATAGAGGTAGCATCCTTAAATTTCATGTTCCAATTCTGCCTGCCAATAAAACAATTACCATTACCATCTCTAGTAAATGATTGCCCATGTTCCAACCTTTCATCCTTGAAACCCAAGTGGCATGAACCACCATTATCAACACAATATTTCTTTGAACGTTCTACAACAGCTCTGGCAGCTAGGCTTGCATGTTCTGTAAACTCAGCCGCTTCTTGAGCAGCAGAGGTAGCCTGCTTAAATTTGATGTTCCAATACTGCCAGCCAAAAGAACAATTACCATTACCATCTATAGGAAATTCTTGCCCATGTTCCAACCTTTCATCCTTGAAACCCAAGTGGCATGAACCACCATCATCAACACAATATTGCCTTGAAAGTTCTACAACAGCTCTGGCAGCTAGGCTTCCATGTTCTGCAAACTCAGTCGCTACTTGAGCAATAGAGGTAGCATCCTTAAATTTCATGTTCCAATTCTGCCTGCCAATAAAACAATTACCATTACCATCTCTAGTAAATGATTGCCCATGTTCCAACCTTTCATCCTTGAAACCCAAGTGGCATGAACCACCATTATCAACACAATATTTCTTTGAACGTTCTACAACAGCTCTGGCAGCTAGGCTTGCATGTTCTGCAAACTCAGTCGCTGCTTTAGCAGCAGAGGTAGCATGCTTAAATTTGATGTTCCAATACTACCAGCCAACAGAACAATTGCCATTACCATCTCCAGGAAATGATTGCCCATGTTCCAAGCTTTCATCCTTGAAAACTAAGTGGCATGAACCACCATCATCAACACAATATTGCCGTGAAAGTTGTAGAACATCTCTGGCAGCTAGGCTTGCATGTTCTGCAAACTCAGTCGCTACTTGAGCAGTAGAGGTAGAATCCTTAAATTTCATGTTCCTATTCTGGCTGCCAATAGAAAAATTACCATTACCTTCTCCGGGAAACGATTTCCCTTGTTCCAACCTTTCATCCTTGAAACCCAAGTGGCATGAACCACCATCATCAACACAATATTTCTTTGAAAGTTCTACAACAGCTCTAGCAGCTAGGCTTGCATGTTCTGCAAACTCCGTCGCTACTTGAGCAGTAAAGGTAGAATCCTTAAATTTCACGTTCCTATTCTGGCTGCCAATAGAAAAATTACCATTACCATCTCCGGGAAACGATTGCCCTTGTTCCAACCTTTCATCCTTGAAACCCAAGTGGCATGAACCACCATCATCAACACAATATTGCCTTCAAAGTTCTACAACAGCTCTGGCAGCTAGGCTTGCATGTTCTGCAAACTCAGTCGCTGCTTGAGCAATAGAGGTAGCATCCTTAAATTTCATGTTCCAATTCTGCCTGCCAAAAAAAAAATTACCATTACCATCTCTAGTAAATGAGTGCCCATGTTCCAACCTTTCATCCTTGAAACCCAAGTGGCATGAACCACCATTATCAACACAATATTTCTTTGAACGTTCTACAACAGCTCTGGCAGCTAGGCTTGCATGTTCTGCAAACTCAGCCGCTGCTTGAGCAGCAGAGGTAGCATGCTTAAATTTGATGTTCCAATACTGCCAGCCAACAGAACAATTACCATTACCATCTCCAGGAAATGATTGCCCATGTTCCAACCTTTCATCCTTGAAAACTAAGTGGCATGAACCACCATCATCAACACAATATTGCCTTGAAAGTTCTACAACAGCTCTGGCAGCTAGCCTTGCATGCTCTGCAAACTTAGTCGCTACTTGAGCAGCAGAGGTATCATCCTTAAATTTCATGTTCCAATTCTGCCTGCCAATAAAAAAACTACAATTACCATCTCCAGGATATGATTGCCCTTGCTCCAACCTTTCATCCTTGAAACCCAAGTGGCATGAACCACCATCATCAACACAATATTTCTTTGAAAGTTCTACAACAGCTCTAGCAGCTAGGCTTGCATGGTCTGCAAACTCAACCGCTACTTGAGCAGCAGAGGTAGGATCCTTAAATTTCATATTCCAATTTTGCCTGCCAATAGAAAAATTACCATTACCATCTCCAGGAAACGATTGCCCATGTTCCAACCTTTCATCCTTGAAAACTAAGTGGCATGAACCACCATCAGCAACACAATATTGCCTTGAAAGTTCTACAATAGCTCTGGCTGGTAGGCTTGCATGTTCTGCAAACTCAACCGCTGCTTGAGCAGCAGAGGTAGCATCCTTAAATTTCATATTCCAATTATGCCTGCCAATAGAAAAATTACCATTACCATCTCCAGGAAATGATTGCCCATGTTCCAACCTTTCATCCTTGAAAACTAAGTGGCATGAACCACCACCATCAACACAATATTGCCTTGAAAGTTCTACAACAGCTCTAGCAGCTAGCCTTGCATGCTCTGCAAACTTAGTCGCTACTTGAGCAACAGAGGTATCATCCTTAAATTTCATGTTCCAATTCTGCCTGCCAATAAAAAAACTACAATTACCATCTCCAGGATATGATTGCCCTTGCTCCAACCTTTCATCCTTGAAACCCAAGTGGTATGAACCACCATCATCAACACAATATTTCTTTGAAAGTTCTACAACAGCTCTAGCAGCAAGGCTTGCATGTTCTGCAAACTCAGCCGCCGCTTGAGCAACAAAGATAGCATGCATAAATTTCATGTTCCAATACTGCCTGCCAATAGAACAATTACCATTACCATCTTAAGGAAATGACTGCCCATGTTCCAACCTTTCATCCTTGAAAACTAAGTGGAATAAACCACCATCATCAACACAATATTGCCTTGAAAGTTCTACAACAGCTCTGGCAGCTAGGCTTGCATGTTCTGCAAACTCAGTCGCTACTTGAGCAATAGAGGTAGCATCCCTAAATTTCATGTTCCAATTCTGCCTGCCAATAAAACAATTACCATTACCATCTCTAGTAAATGATTGCCCATGTTCCAACCTTTCATCCTTGAAACCCAAGTGGCATGAACCACCATTATCAACACAATATTTCTTTGAACGTTCTACAACAGCTCTGGCTAGGCTTGCATGTTCTGCAAACTCAACCACTACTTGAGCAGCAGATGTAGCATGCGTAAATTTGATGTTCCAATACTGCCATCCAACAGAACAATTACCATTACCATCTCCAGGAAATGATTGCCCATGTTCCAACCTTTCATCCTTGAAAACAAAGTGGCATGAACCACCATCATCAACATAATATTGCCGTGAAAGTTCTAGAACATCTTTGGCAGCTAGGCTTGCATGTTGTGCAAACTAAGTCGCTACTTGAGCAGTAGAGGTAGAATCCTTAAATTTCATGTTCCTATTCTGGCTGCCAATAGAAAAAATACCATTACCATCTCCGGGAAACGATTGCCCTTGTTCCAACCTTTCATCCTTGAAACCCAAGTGGCATGAACCACCATCATCAACACAATATTTCTTTGAAAGTTCTACAACATGTTACACCCTATATTTTGGTACATAAAAATGCTTCGTAAGCAAACTAATGTAGGACCAAAAATGAGATAATATTTAAAAGTATATAAAGTAAGTTAATAATGTTACCTCTAAGGTTACAAATATTGAAGATCATGAACAACAAGTACAAAGAGGGTTGGACAGTTCAGAAGCTAAAGCAATTGAATAAAACAATGTTTCGTCGAAAGTCGACAAGTTGGGAATGTTATAACATGTACCTTTAGGGTGAGACTAGGGTGATTAACATGATAAGGAGATTATGTTATGATTTATATTAGTCGTATGACATCCGTTTGTTATGTTTTGAAGTCAAGAGAGTTGTGGAACAAAAGTCGATGAAAGTCATCACAAGTTACATTCATAAGTTTTACTGAAACTTTGGGTCAAATGTAACTGCGATTTTCTCCCAATATACTTAAGGTTATGGGGTGTTCTACCCATCAATTTAAAGATCTATGAGTCTATTTTCCAACGCATTAAACCGTTTGTCAATACGACATCGGAGTAGAGAGATATGGGCATTTTTGCAACACTGCGCAAGCTGCTAGGTGACAAGTAGGTGTGTCACCTACTTGCTTAAATGAAAGCCCAAAAATGGGCCATTTCGGGTCGTCCAAAGAGGCCTTTTAAGGGCCTATTTTCTTCATATATTAGACTTAAAATATAGCATAATAACCAGACATAAGCTCTGCAAAGAATCCTCCCAAAAATTTCCCACAAACCCTAATTGATTTTCTCTCCCTTTCAAGTTCCAATTGGAGGTAAAACTTAGAGTTTGAAGAACCAAGATAGGAGCTGAGTTATCCAACAAATAAGGTGAGTTTACTGCTCTCTTTCATCCATTTTTTCTGCTGTAAATTCATGGTAAGTCGTTCTATACTTGTAAGAACTCACGGGACGGTGATCGGAAGCCGTGAGTTCGAGTTATTCACTTGTAGCGGACTGTTTTGTGGACTGTTTTGTGTTGCTGTTGGGCTGCGTGTTTTACTACTATTTTGTGGAGTTTTGGAGGAGTAAGGGGGTTTATAAACACCATATAAATGTAGGGTGGTTGGCTGGTCGTTCATCATAACATTTTCGGGTCGTTTGACACTACTACGGTGGTCGTTTTGTGTACGAAGAGATTGGGGTGTGTTGGGCTGTTTTGTAGTATTTGATGGTGTATATAGGGCTGGAAAATGATGTATATATGTTGTTATTGTTCTGTTCTTGTATTGTTGGTGTTATCTTGAATTTGGAGAAAGGGCATATTATAGGGGAGATGCTGCCCGTTTTAATACAAAATAGGTTTGTCGTTCGTTGTGCGATAGTTGTACCTTTCGTAACTTAACGATAGTATTATTATCATTCTTGTAGATTAAGGTGTGAAGAGGTGAGTTCAACTTGGTGATTGGAAAGATTATGATAAGGTATGTTAAGGCTAAGCCTTCCTTCATTTTGGCATGATCTCGTAGCTACATGTGTTAGTAATGAGACAAAAGAGAAGTTCATATTCATGAATTTATTTACACTATTCTAGTCTCATAAGTTACAATATTATTCCTTATTGAGACTCTATATTCAATTTTAGTATTGTCTTCTTCCAGTCAAGAGAGCAGCAAGCGTATATATATATAGTATTACAGTATTTTCATTACCATCGAGTTATAATCGATGGGCAGGCCCCTATTGGGCAACCTCTGATCAGATGGAAAGTTATATACCGAGCCTACTGTGGCCGAGCGCCTATGAGCGAGCCCAGCATGGTCGAGATACATAGCCTAGTATGGCCGAGCGCCTATGAGCGAGCCTACTATGGCAGAGCAGTTATATATACCGAGCCTTATAAGGCCGTACAATTATTTTACTTACTATATTGAAGGAGTTGAGTCAGTATCAGCATGTAAGTATATCTCCAGATCATCTTTGACTCCCAGTTAATTTCAGTTATCATATTATCAGTTCAGTTTCAGATTTCAGTTATTATATTGCCTTACATACTCGGTACATTATTTTGTATTGACGTCCCTTTTTTGGGGGCGCTGCATTTCATGCGTGCAGGTTCAGACAGACAGACGGGTAGACCTCCTCAGTAGGTGTTTCCCGAGTTCAGCCTAATCGGTAAGCTCCATGTCTTTCGGAGTTGCCAGGTCTAGAGTTTTGTGTACATCTTATGTATATCTGTATATATGTTATGGGTAGGTCGGGGCCCTGTTCCGATCACAGTACATCTATCAGTAGAGGCTTGTAGGCATATCCTGTTGGTTAGTGCAGTATGTTGGGTTTGTATAAATTGGTGGTTTGTCAGCTGTAGTAGCTATGACGGCCTTGTCGGCCTAGCTTTATATTGATATTTAGTTAGCGCTAGTTTCCATTCAGTTTTATATTTTGCTTCGCAAATTGTCTTGCAAGGTGGCCCCATGGCCAAAGTATGACATTATGTGTTCAGAGTCCCTTAGTCGCAATTTGGTATGCCAGGTTAGGTGAGGCACAGGGTGCTTGTCTCGCTCCTAGGTTCGGGGCGTGACAAACTTGGTATCAGAGCAGTTATGTCCTAGGGAGTCTACAAGCCGTGTCTAGTAGGGTCTTGTTTATAGATGTGTTGTGCACCACATTATATAAGCAAGGAACTACAGGGCATTTAGGAGTTGGTTACACTTCTTTGAAATCTAAATCGTGCTATAGAACTGAGTTATAGGAAATTTGAATTAAACTTATGTGTTGGTGTTTGCATGCACAGATGACGGTGACTAGGAAGACTACGGCTAGCCAGAGGAGAGATACAGTAGTAGGTGAGGGGACCAGCAGGGTACCCCCTGTAGATGGGGCCCAGTCTGAGGCTCAAGGGGAGACCCCTACTCAGCCATTACCGGCTCCTCCACCAACTACGGAGATTCCTAGGGAAACCGCACATCCAGTTCCCCCTCCACTTCCATCAGATCAGGACTTAAGGAGTGCGGTGCATTTGTTGACACAGTTGGTAGCTACCCAGCAACATGCTAGGGCATCAGCTAGTGCAGGAACTTCTGAGGGGTCTGGGAGTTCAAGGGTCCGAGAGTTTATTGCTTTGAGTCCCCCAGAGTTCACGGGGACAGATCAGAGGGAGGACCCGCAAGATTTCATAGATCAGCTTCACAGGATCTTTCGTGTTATGCATGCCACGGAGAAAGAGGCAGTTGAGCTAGCAGCTTTTCGACTCCGAGATATAGCCATCCTTTGGTATGAGGGATGGGAGAGGTCCAGGGGACGTGATACACCTCCAGCTATTTGGGAGAATTTTTCAGATGCTTTCCTTGACCAGTACTTACCGCGGGAGATCCGACAGGCTCGAGTCGATCAGTTTCTAGCCCTCAAGCAGGGTAATATGAGTGTTCGAGAGTATAGTCTCCGTTTTGACTCATTGGCCAGATATGCACCATCCATAGTTTCTACTATGCGGGACAGGATTCACAGGTTTATAGCAGGGTTAGCCCCAGAGTTAACCGAGGCATGTGCCACCGCTGCATTGCAGGATAGTATGGATATCTCCCGGATTCAGGCATTCACCCAGAATATAGAAAGGGGTAGGCATCGGCAGCAGGGTACAGAGAGGGCTGAGCAAGGGCAACGTAAGAGGATGAGATTTCCCAGGTCTCGGGAGCAATCTCAGGGTAGTTATAGGACCCAGTACTTCGGACAGCCACCTAGGCCTCCGCCACCTCGGTTACAGGGTTACAGGTATGACCGCTATACTCAGTCAGGACCAGGTGAGATCTCACGGGTATCGGGTTTGCAGCGACAGCGAGGATCTGCGCAGACATGGTCATTTCCTCCACGGTGTGACATCTGTGGTAGAGGACACTTGGGCCAATGCCGAGCAGGTTCTGATGCTTGTTATATATGTGGGCGTCCGGGGAATATGATGCGAGATTGCCCAAATAGAGATTCGGGGGGAATGGCACAACTAGCGAGTTCAGCAACAGGATCATCTATGTCCGTGCATCCTTCAAGGCGCGAGTCTCAGTCTTCAGCTGGTAGAGGTCGAGGTAGAGGTAGAGGTTCCAGTTCAGGTGGTAATCAGAACCGTATCTATGCTTTAGCGGGTCGACAGGACCAGGAGTCTTCACCAGACGTTGTGACAGGTATATTAACCATTTGCTCTCACGATGCTTATGCTTTGATAGACCCAGGATCTACTTTATCGTATATTACCCCATTTGTCGCGAGGAAGTTTGGTATAGTGCCTGAAATACTAAGTGATCCTTTTGCGGTATCTACACCGGTCGGAGAATCGATTATTGCTAGACGGGTTTACCGAGGTTGTACGGTGACAATTTGTAGTCGTCAGACCTCAGCTGACCTAGTTGAGCTAGAGATGATGGATTTTGATGCTATCATGGGCATGGACTGGTTGGCAGCTTGCTATGCCACAGTTGATTGCCGAGCAAAGGCAGCCAAATTTCATTTTCCAGGTGAGCCAGTCCTTGAATGGGTAGGTAATACACCAACACCCAGAGGTAGGTTTATTTCCTATCTGAAGGCGAGGAAAATGATCGCAAAAGGGTGCATTTATCATATTGTGCGAGTTAGAGATGCAGATGTTGAGATACCTACACTTCAGTCTATTCCCATAGTCAAAGAGTATGCAGATGTGTTTCCAGATGAGCTTCCAGGTATTCCTCCAGAGCGAGAGATTGATTTTAGCATCGATTTGATTCCAGGAACTCAACCAATATCCGTCCCTCCGTATAGAATGGCACCTGCCGAATTGAAGGAGTTGAAGGAGTAGTTAAAATATTTGCTGGAGAAAGGTTACATTAGGCCCAGTACCTCACCTTGGGGTGCACCAGTACTATTTGTGCGGAAGAAAGACGGCTCGCTGAGGATGTGTATCGATTATAGGCAGCTGAACAAGGTAACTATTAAGAATAAGTATCCACTTCCAAGGATCGATGACTTGTTTGATCAGTTGCAGGGGGCTAGATGCTTTTCAAAGATAGATTTGAGGTCGGGGTACCACCAAGTCAGAGTTCGGGAAAAAGATATTCCGAAGACAGCCTTCAGGACCCGATATGGCCACTTCGAGTTCCTTGTCATGTCCTTCGGGTTGACTAATGCACCCGCTGTATTTATGGACTTGAAGAAAGTGGCATGAACCACCATCATCAACACAATATTGCCTTGAAAGTTCTACAATAGCTCTGGCAGCTAGGCTTGCATGTTCTGCAAACTCAACCGCTGCTTGAGCAGCAAAGGTAGCATCCTTAAATTTCATGTTCCAATACTGCCTTCCAATATAAAAATTACCATTACCATCTCAAGGAAATGATTGCCCATGTTCCAACCTTTCATCCTTGAAAACCAAGCGGCATGGACCACCATCATCAACACAATATTGCCTTGAAAGTTCTACAACAGCTCTGGCAGCTAGGCTTGCATGTTCTGCAAACTCAACCGCTGCTTGAGCTGCAGAGGTAGCATGCTTAAATTTCATATTCCAATTATGCCTGCCAATAGAAAAATTGCCATTACCATCTCCAGGAAATGATTGCCCATGTTCCAACCTTTCATCCTTGAAAACTAAGTGGCATGAACCACCATCATCAACACAATATTGCCTTGAAAGTTCTAGAACAGCTATGGCAGCTAGGCTTGCATGTACTGTAAACTCAGTTGCTACTTGAGCAGCAGAGGTAGAATCCTTAAATTTCATGTTCTAATTCTGTCTGCCAATAGAAAAATTACCATTACCATCTCCAGGAACGATTGCCCTTGTTCCAACCTTTCATCCTTGAATCCCAAGTGGCATGAACCACCATCATCAACACAATATTGGCTTGAAAGTTCTACAACAGCTTTGGCAGTTAGGCTTGCATGTTCTGCAAACTTAGCCGCTACTTGAGCAGTAGAGATAGCATGCTTAAATTTCATGTTCCAATACTGCCTGCCAATAGATAAATTTCCAGTACCATCTCAAGGATATGATTGCCCATGTTCCAACCTTTCATCCTTGAAAACCAAGTGGCATGAACCACCATCATCAACACAATATTTCTTTGAAAGTTCTACAACAGCTCTGGTAGTTAGGCTTGCATGTTCTGCAAACTCAGCCGCTGCTTGAGCAGCAGAGGTAGCATGCTTAAATTTGATGTTCCAATACTGCCTGCCAACAGAATAATTACCATTACCATCTCCAGGAAATGATTGCCCATGTTCCAACCTTTCATCCTTGAAAACTAAGTGGCATGAACCACCATCATCAACACAATATTGCCTTGAAAGTTCTACAATAGCTCTGGCAGCTAGGCTTGCATGTTCTGCAAACTCAATCGCTGCTTGAGCAGCAGAGGTAGCATCCTTAAATTTCATGTTCCAATACTGCCTTCCAATATAAAAATTACCATTACCATCTCAAGGAAATGATTGCCCATGTTCCAACCTTTCATCCTTGAAAACCAAGTGGCATGGACCACCATCATCAACACAATATTGCCTTGAAAGTTCTACAACAGCTCTGGCAGCTAGGCTTGCATGTTCTGCAAACTCAACCGCTGCTTGAGCAACAGAGGTAGCATCCTTAAATTTCATGTTCCAATACAGCCTTCCAATAGAAAAATTACCATTACCATCTCAAGGAAATTATTGCCCATGTTCCAACCTTTCATCCTTGAAAACCAAGTGGCATGAACCACCATCATCAACACAATATTGCCTTGAAAGTTCTACAACAGCTCTGGCAGCTAGGCTTGCATGTTCTGCAAACTCAGCCGCTGCTTGAGCAGCAGAGGAAGCATGCTTAAATTTCATATTCCAATTCTGCCTGCCAATAGAAAAATTACCATTACCATCTCCAGGAAATGATTGCCCTTGTTCCAACCTTTCATCCTTGAAAACCAAGTGGCATGAACCACCATCATCAACACAATATTGCCTTGAAAGTTCTATAACAGCTCTGGCAGCTAGGCTTGTATGTTCTGCAAACTCAGCCGCCGCTTGAGCAACAAAGATCGCATGCTGAAATTTCATGTTCCAATACTGCCTTCCAATAGAAAAATTACCATTACCATCTCAAGGAAATGATTTCCCATGTTCCAACTTTTCATCCTTGAAAACCAAGTGGCATGAACCACCATCATCAACACAATATTGCCTTGAAAGTTCTACAACAGCTTTGGCAGCTAGGCTTGCATGTTCTGCAAACTTAACCACTGCTTGAGCTGCAGAGGTAGCATCCTTAAATTTCATATTCCAATTATGCCTGCCAATAGAAAAATTGCCATTACCATCTCCAGGAAATGATTGCCCATGTTCCAACCTTTCATCCTTGAAAACTAAGTGGCATGAACCACCATCATCAACACAATATTGCCTTGAAAGTTCTAGAACAGCTATGGCAGCTAGGCTTGCATGTACTGTAAACTCAGTTGCTACTTGAGCAGCAGAGGTAGAATCCTTAAATTTCATGTTCTAATTCTGTCTGCCAATAGAAAAATTACCATTACCATCTCCAGGAACGATTGCCCTTGTTCCAACCTTTCATCCTTGAATCCCAAGTGGCATGAACCACCATCATCAACACAATATTGGCTTGAAAGTTCTACAACAGCTTTGGCAGCTAGGCTTGCATGTTCTGCAAACTTAGCCGCTACTTGAGCAGTAGAGATAGCATGCTTAAATTTCATGTTCCAATACTGCCTGCCAATAGATAAATTTCCAGTACCATCTCAAGGATATGATTGCCCATGTTCCAACCTTTCATCCTTGAAAACCAAGTGGCATGAACCACCATCATCAACACAATATTACCTTGAAAATACTACAACAGCTCTGGCAGCTAGGCTTGCATGTTCTGTAAACTGAACCGCTGCTTGAGCAGCAGAGGTAGCATCCTTAAATTTCATATTCCAATTATGCCTGCCATTAGAAAAATTACCATTACCATCTCTAGGAAATGATTGCCCATGTTCCAACCTTTCATCCTTGAAAACTAAGTGGCATGAACCACCATCATCAACACAATATTGACTTGAAAGTTCTAGAACAGCTCTGCTAGCTAGGCTTCCATGTTCTGCAAACTCAGTCGCTACTTGAGCAGTAGAGGTAGAATCCTTAAATTTCATGTTCCAATTCTGGCTACCAATAGAAAAATTACCATTACCATCTCTGGCAAACGATTGCCCTTGTTCCAACCTTTCATCATTGAAACCCAAGTGGCATGAACCACCATCATCAACACAATATTGCCTTGAAAGTTCTACAACAGCTCTGGCAGCTAGGCTTGCATGTTCTGCAAACTCAGTCGCTACTTGAGCACCAGAAGTAGCATCCATAAATTTCATATTCCAATTTTGCCTGCCAATAGAAAAATTACCATTACCATCTCCAGGAAATGATTGCCCTTGTTCCAACCTTTCATCCTTGAAAACCAAGTGGCATGAACCACCATCATCAACACAATATTGCCTTGAAAGTTCTATAACAGCTCTGGCAGCTATGCATGCATGTTCTGCAAACTCAGCCGCCGCTTGAGCAACAAAGATCGCATGCTGAAATTTCATTTTCCAATACTGCCTTCCAATAGAAAAATTACCATTACCATCTCAAGGAAATGATTGCCCATGTTCCAACCTTTCATCCTTGAAAACCAAGTGGCATGAACCACCATCATCAACACAATATTGCCTTGAAAGTTCTACAACAGCTCTGGCAGCTAGGCTTGCATGTTCTGCAACTTAACCACTGCTTGAGCTGCAGAGGTAGCATCCTTAAATTTCATATTCCAATTATGCCTGCCAATAGAAAAATTGCCATTACCATCTCCAGGAAATGATTGTCCATGTTCCAACCTTTCATCCTTAAAAACTAAGTGGCATGAACCACCATCATCAACACAATATTGCCTTGAAAGTTCTAGAACAGCTATGGCAGCTAGGCTTGCATGTACTGCAAACTCAGTTGCTACTTGAGCAGCAGAGGTAGAATCCTTAAATTTCATGTTCTAATTCTGTCTGCCAATAGAAAAATTACCATTACCATCTCCAGGAACGATTGCCCTTGTTCCAACCTTTCATCCTTGAATCCCAAGTGGCATGAACCACCATCATCAACACAATATTGGCTTGAAAGTTCTACAACAGCTTTGGCAGCTAGGCTTGCATGTTCTGCAAACTTAGCCGCTGCTTGAGCAGTAAAGATAGCATGCTTAAATTTCATGTTCCAATACTGCCTACCAATAGATAAATTTCCAGTACCATCTTAAGGATATGATTGCCCATGTTCCAACCTTTCATCCTTGAAAACCAAGTGGCATGAACCACCATCATCAACACAATATTACCTTGAAAATACTACAACAGCTCTGGCAGCTAGGCTTGCATGTTCTGTAAACTGAACCGTTGCTTGAGCAGCAGAGGTAGCATCCTTAAATTTCATATTCCAATTATGCCTGCCAATAGAAAAATTACCATTACCATCTCTAGGAAATGATTGCCCATGTTCCAACCTTTCATCCTTGAAAACTAAGTGGCATGAACCACCATCATCAACACAATATTGACTTGAAAGTTCTAGAACAGCTCTGCTAGCTAGGCTTGCATGTTCTGCAAACTCAGTCGCTACTTAGAGGTAGAATCCTTAAATTTCATGTTCCAATTCTGGCTACCAATAGAAAAATTACCATTACCATCTCTGGCAAACGATTGCCCTTGTTCCAACCTTTCATCATTGAAACCCAAGTGGCATGAAGCACCATCATCAACACAATATTGCCTTGAAAGTTCTACAACAGCTCTGGCAGCTAGGCTTGCATGCTCTACAAACTTAGTCGCTACTTGAGCAGCAGAGGTATCATCCTTAAATTTCATGTTCCAATTCTGCCTGCCAATAAAAAAATTACCATTAACATCTCTAGTAAATGATTGCCCATGTTCCAACCTTTCATCCTTTAAACCCAAGTGGCATGAACCACCATCATCAACACAATATTTCTTTGAAAGTTCTACAACAGCTCTGGTAGCTAGGCTTGTATGTTCTGCAAACTCAGCCACTGCTTGAGCAGCAGAGGTAGCATCCTTAAATTTCATATTCCAATTATGCCTGCCAATAGAAAAATTACCATTACCATCTCCAGGAAATGATTGCCCATGTTCCAACCTTTCATCCTTGAAAACTAAGTGGCATGAACAACCATCATCAACACAATACTGACTTGAAAGTTCTACAACAGCTCTGGCAGCTAGGCTTGCATGTTCTGCAAACTCAGTCGCTACTTGAGCAGCAGAGGTAGCATCCTTAAATTTAATGTTCCAACTCTGCCTGCCAATAGAAAAATTGCCATTACCCTCTCCAGGAAATGATTGCCCATGTTCCAACCTTTCATCCTTTAAAACTAAGTGGCATGAACCACCATCATCAACACAATATTGCCTTGAAAGTTCTAGAACAGCTCTGGCAGCTAGGCTGGCATGTACTGCAAATTCAGTCGCTACTTGAGCAACAGAGGTAGAATCCTTAAATTTCATGTTCTAATTCTGTCTACCAATAGAAAAATTACCATTACCATCTCCAGGAAATGATTGTCCTTGTTCCAACCTTTCATACTTGAATCCTAAGTGGCATGAACCACCATCATCAACATAATATTGCCTTGAAAGTTCTATAATAGCTATGGCAGCTAGGCTTGCATGTTCTGCAAACACAGCCGCCGCTTGAGCAACAAAGATAGCATGCTTAAATTTTATGTTCCAATACTGCCTGCCAATAGAAAAATTACCATTACCATCTCAAGGAAATGATTGCCCATGTTCCAACCTTTCATCCTTGAAAACTAAGTGGCATGAACCACCATCATCAACACATATTACCTTGAAAGTTCTACAACAGCTATGGCAGCTAGGCTTGCATGTTCTGCAAACTTAACTGCTGCTTGAGTAGCAGAGGTAGCATCCTTAAATTTCATATTCCAATTATGCCTGCCAATAGAAATATTGCCATTACCATCTCCAGGAAATGATTGCCCATGTTCCAACCTTTCATCCTTGAAAACTAAGTGGCATGAACCACCATCATCAACACAATATTGCCTTGAAAGTTCTACAATAGCTCTGGCAGCTAGGCTTGCATGTTCTGCAAACTCAACCGCTGCTTGAGCAGCAGAGGTAGCATCCTTAAATTTCATGTTCCAATACTGCCTTCCAATATAAAAATTACCATTACCAACTCAAGGAAATGATTGCCCATGTTCCAACCTTTCATCCTTGAAAACCAAGTGGCATGGACCACCATCATCAACACAATATTGCCTTGAAAGTTCTACAACAGCTCTGGCTGCTAGGCTTGCATGTTCTGCAAACTCAACCGCTGCTTGAGCAACAGAGGTAGCATCCTTAAATTTCATGTTCCAATACAGCCTTCCAATAGAAAAATTACCATTACCATCTCAAGGAAATTATTGCCCATGTTCCAACCTTTCATCCTTGAAAACTAAGTGGCATGAACCACCATCATCAACACAATATTGCCTTGAAAGTTCTACAACAGCTCTGGCAGCTAGGCTTGCATGTTCTGCAAACTCAGCCGCTGCTTGAGCAGCAGAGGAAGCATGCTTAAATTTGATGTTCCAATTCTACCTGCCAATAGAAAAATTACCATTACCATCTCCAGGAAATGATTGCCCTTGTTCCAACCTTTCATCCTTGAAAACCAAGTGGCATGAACCACCATTATCAACACAATATTGCCTTGAAAGTTCTATAACAGCTCTGGCAGCTAGGCTTGTATGTTCTGCAAACTCAGCCGCCGCTTGAGCAACAAAGATCGCATGCTGAAATTTCATGTTCCAATACTACCTTCCAATAGAAAAATTACCATTACCATCTCAAAGAAATGATTGCCCATGTTCCAACCTTTCATCCTTGAAAACCAAGTGGCATGAACCACCATCATCAACACAATATTGCCTTGAAAGTTCTACAACAGCTTTGGCAGCTAGGCTTGCATGTTCTGCAAACTTAACCACTGCTTGAGCTGCAGAGGTAGCATCCTTAAATTTCATATTCCAATTATGCCTGCCAATAGAAAAATTGCCATTACCATCTCCAGGAAATGATTGCCCATGTTCCAACCTTTCATCCTTGAAAACTAAGTGGCATGAACCACCATCATCAACACAATATTGCCTTGAAAGTTCTAGAACAGCTATGGCAGCTAGGCTTGCATGTACTGTAAACTCAGTTGCTACTTGAGCAGCAGAGGTAGAATCCTTAAATTTCATGTTCTAATTCTGTCTGCCAATAGAAAAATTACCATTACCATCTCCAGGAACGATTGCCCTTGTTCCAACCTTTCATCCTTGAATCCCAAGTGGCATGAACCACCATCATCAACACAATATTGGCTTGAAAGTTCTACAACAGCTTTGGCAGCTAGGCTTGCATGTTCTGCAAACTTAGCCGCTACTTGAGCAGTAGAGATAGCATGCTTAAATTTCATGTTCCAATACTGCCTGCCAATAGATAAATTTCCAGTACCATCTCAAGGATATGATTGCCCATGTTCCAACCTTTCATCCTTGAAAACCAAGTGTCATGAACCACCATCATCAACACAATATTACCTTGAAAATACTACAACAGCTCTGGCAGCTAGGCTTGCATGTTCTGTAAACTGAACCGCTGCTTGAGCAGCAGAGGTAGCATCCTTAAATTTCATATTCCAATTATGCCTGCCAATAGAAAAATTACCATTACCATCTCTAGGAAATGATTGCCCATGTTCCAACCTTTCATCCTTGAAAACTAAGTGGCATGAACCACCATCATCAACACAATATTGACTTGAAAGTTCTAGAACAGCTCTGCTAGCTAGGCTTGCATGTTCTGCAAACTCAGTCGCTACTTGAGCAGTAGAGGTAGAATCCTTAAATTTCATGTTCCAATTCTGGCTACCAATAGAAATATTATCATTACCATCTCTGGCAAACGATTGCCCTTGTTCCAACCTTTTATCATTGAAACCCAAGTGGCATGAACCACCATCATCAACACAATATTGCCTTGAAAGTTCTACAACAGCTCTAGCAGCTAGGCTTGCATGTTCTGCAAACTCAGTCGCTACTTGAGTAGCAGAGGTAGCATCCTTAAATTTCATATTCCAATTCTGCCTGCCAATAGAAAAATTACCATTACCATCTCCAGGAAATGATTGCCCTTGTTCCAACCTTTCATCCTTGAAAACCAAGTGGCATGAACCACCATCATCAACACAATATTGCCTTGAAAGTTCTATAACAGCTCTGGCAGCTAGGCTTGCATGTTCTGCAAACTCAGCCGCCGCTTGAGCAACAGAGATAGCATGCTTAAATTTCATGTTCCAATACTGCCTGCCAATAGAAAAATTACCATTACCATCTCAAGGAAATGATTGCCCATGTTCCAACCTTTCATCCTTGAAAACCAAGTGGCATGAACCACCATCATCAACACAATATTGCCTTGAAAGTTCTACAACAGCTCTGGCAGCTAGGCTTGCATGTTCTGCAAACTTAACCACTACTTGAGCTGCAGAGGTAGCATCCTTAAATTTCATATTCCAATTATGCCTGCCAATAGAAAAATTGCCATTACCATCTCCAGGAAATGATTGCCCATGTTCCAACCTTTCATCCTTGAAAACTAAGTGGCATGAACCACCATCATCAACCCAATATTGCCTTGAAAGTTCTAGAACAGCTATGGCAACTAGGCTTGCATGTACTGCAAACTCAGTTGCTACTTGAGCAGCAGAGGTAGAATCCTTAAATTTCATGTTCTAATCCTGTCTGCCAATAGAAAAATTACCATTACCATCTCCAGGAACGATTGCCCTTGTTCCAACCTTTCATCCTTGAATCCCAAGTGGCATGAACCACCATCATCAACACAATATTGGCTTGAAAGTTCTACAACAGCTTTGGCAGCTAGGCTTGCATGTTCTGCAAACTTAGCCGCTGCTTGAGCAGTAGAGATAGCATGCTTAAATTTCATGTTCCAATACTGCCTGCCAATAGATAAATTTCCAGTACCATCTTAAGGATATGATTGCCCATGTTCCAACCTTTCATCCTTGAAAACCAAGTGGCATGAACCACCATCATCAACACAATATTACCTTGTAAATACTACAACAGCTCTGGCAGCTAGGCTTGCATGTTCTGTAAACTGAACCGCTGCTTGAGCAGCAGAGGTAGCATCCTTAAATTTCATATTCCAATTATGCCTGCCAATAGAAAAATTACCATTACCATTTCTAGGAAATGATTGCCCATGTTCCAACCTTTCATCCTTGAAAACTAAGTGGCATGAACCACCATCATCAACACAATATTGACTTGAAAGTTCTAGAACAGCTCTGCTAGCTAGGCTTGCATGTTCTGCAAACTCAGTCGCTACTTGAGCAGTAGAGGTAGAATCCTTAAATTTCATGTTCCAATTCTGGCTACCAATAGAAAAATTACCATTACCATCTCTGGCAAACGATTGCCCTTGTTCCAACCTTTCATCATTGAAACCCAAGTGGCATGAAGCACCATCATCAACACAATATTGCCTTGAAAGTTCTACAACAGCTATGGCAGCTAGGCTTGCATGCTCTACAAACTTAGTCGCTACTTGAGCAGCAGAGGTATCATCCTTAAATTTCATGTTCCAATTCTGCCTGCCAATAAAAAAATTACCATTACCATCGCTAGTAAATGATTGCCCATGTTCCAACCTTTCATCCTTGAAACCCAAGTGGCATGAACCACCATCATCAAAACAATATTTCTTTGAAAGTTCTACAACAGCTCTGGCAGCTAGGCTTGTATGTTCTGCAAACTCAGCCACTGCTTGAGCAGCAGAGGTAACATCCTTAAATTTCATATTCCAATTATGCCTGCCAATAGAAAAATTACCATTACCATCTCCAGGAAATGATTGCCCATGTTCCAACCTTTCATCCTTGAAAACTAAGTGGCATGAACCACCATCATCAACACAATACTGACTTGAAAGTTCTACAACAGCTCTGGCAGCTAGGCTTGCATGTTCTGCAAACTCAGTCGCTACTTGAGCAGCAGAGGTAGCATCCTTAAATTTAATGTTCCAACTCTGCCTGCCAATAGAAAAATTGCCATTACCCTCTCCAGGAAATGATTGCCCATGTTCCAACCTTTCATCCTTTAAAACTAAGTGGCATGAACCACCATCATCAACACAATATTGCCTTGAAAGTTCTAGAACAGCTCTGGCAGCTAGGCTGGCATGTACTGCGAATTCAGTCGCTACTTGAGCAACAGAGGTAGAATCCTTAAATTTCATGTTCTAATTCTGTCTACCAATAAAAAAATTACCATTACCATCTCTAGTAAATGATTGCCCATGTTCCAACCTTTCATCCTTGAAACCCAAGTGGCATGAACCACCATCATCAACACAACATTTCTTTGAAAGTTCTACAACAGCTCTGGCAGCTAGGCTTGTATGTTCTGCAAACTCAGCCACTGCTTGAGCTGCAGAGGTAGCATCCTTAAATTTCATATTCCAATTATGCCTGCCAATAGAACAATTGCCATTACCATCTCCAGGAAATGATTGCCCATGTTCCAACCTTTCATCCTTGAAAACTAAGTGGCATGAACCACCATCATCAACCCAATATTGCCTTGAAAGTTCTAGAACAGCTATGGCAACTAGGCTTGCATGTACTGCAAACTCAGTTGCTACTTGAGCAGCAGAGGTAGAATCCTTAAATTTCATGTTCTAATCCTGTCTGCCAATAGAAAAATTACCATTACCATCTCCAGGAACGATTGCCCTTGTTCCAACCTTTCATCCTTGAATCCCAAGTGGCATGAACCACCATCATCAACACAATATTGGCTTGAAAGTTCTACAACAGCTTTGGCAGCTAGGCTTGCATGTTCTGCAAACTTAGCCGCTGCGTGAGCAGTAGAGATAGCATGCTTAAATTTCATGTTCCAATACTGCCTGCCAATAGATAAATTTCCAGTACCATCTTAAGGATATGATTGCCCATGTTCCAACCTTTCATCCTTGAAAACCAAGTGGCATGAACCACCATCATCAACACAATATTACCTTGAAAATACTACAACAGCTCTGGCAGCTAGGCTTGCATGTTCTGTAAACTGAACCGCTGCTTGAGCAGCAGAGGTAGCATCCTTAAATTTCATATTCCAATTATGCCTGCCAATAGAAAAATTACCATTACCATCTCTAGGAAATGATTGCCCATGTTCCAACCTTTCATCCTTGAAAACTAAGTGGCATGAACCACCATCATCAACACAATATTGACTTGAAAGTTCTAGAACAGCTCTGCTAGCTAGGCTTGCATGTTCTGCAAACTCAGTCGCTACTTGAGCAGTAGAGGTAGAATCCTTAAATTTCATGTTCCAATTCTGGCTACCAATAGAAAAATTACCATTACCATCTCTGGCAAACGATTGCCCTTGTTCCAACCTTTCATCATTGAAACCCAAGTGGCATGAAGCACCATCATCAACACAATATTGCCTTGAAAGTTCTACAACAGCTATGGCAGCTAGGCTTGCATGCTCTACAAACTTAGTCGCTACTTGAGCAGCAGAGGTATCATCCTTAAATTTCATGTTCCAATTCTGCCTGCCAATAAAAAAATTACCATTACCATCTCTAGTAAATGATTGCCCATGTTCCAACCTTTCATCCTTGAAACCCAAGTGGCATGAACCACCATCATCAACACAATATTTCTTTGAAAGTTCTACAACAGCTCTGGCAGCTAGGCTTGTATGTTCTGCAAACTCAGCCACTGCTTGAGCAGCAGAGGTAACATCCTTAAATTTCATATTCCAATTATGCCTGCCAATAGAAAAATTACCATTACCATCTCCAGGAAATGATTGCCCATGTTCCAACCTTTCATCCTTGAAAACTAAGTGGCATGAACCACCATCATCAACACAATACTGACTTGAAAGTTCTACAACAGCTCTGGCAGCTAGGCTTGCATGTTCTGCAAACTCAGTCGCTACTTGAGCAGCAGAGGTAGCATCCTTAAATTTAATGTTCCAACTCTGCCTGCCAATAGAAAAATTGCCATTACCCTATCCAGGAAATGATTGCCCATGTTCCAACCTTTCATCCTTTAAAACTAAGTGGCATGAACCACCATCATCAACACAATATTGCCTTGAAAGTTCTAGAACAGCTCTGGCAGCTAGGCTGGCATGTACTGCGAATTCAGTCGCTACTTGAGCAACAGAGGTAGAATCCTTAAATTTCATGTTCTAATTCTGTCTACCAATAAAAAAATTACCATTACCATCTCTAGTAAATGATTGCCCATGTTCCAACCTTTCATCCTTGAAACCCAAGTGGCATGAACCACCATCATCAACACAACATTTCTTTGAAAGTTCTACAACAGCTCTGGCAGCTAGGCTTGTATGTTCTGCAAACTCAGCCACTGCTTGTGCAGCAGAGGTAGCATCCTTAAATTTCATATTCCAATTATGCCTGCCAATAGAAAAATTACCATTACCATCTCCAGGAAATGATTGCCCATGTTCCAACCTTTCATCCTTGAAAACTAAGTGGCATGAACCACCATCATCAACACAATACTGACTTGAAAGTTCTACAACAGCTCTGGCAGCTAGGCTTGCATGTTCTGCAAACTCAGTCGCTACTTGAGCAACAGAGGTAGCATCCTTAAATTTAATGTTCCAACTCTGCCTGCCAATAGAAAAATTGCCATTACCCTCTCCAGGAAATGATTGCCCATGTTCCAACCTTTCATCCTTTAAAACTAAGTGGCATGAACCACCATCATCAACACAATATTGCCTTGAAAGTTCTAGAACAGCTCTGGCAGCTAGGCTGGCATGTACTGCGAATTCAGTCGCTACTTGAGCAACAGAGGTAGAATCCTTAAATTTCATGTTCTAATTCTGTCTACCAATAGAAAAATTACCATTACCATCTCCAGGAAAGATTGCCCTTGTTCCAACTTTCATCCTTGAATCCCAAGTGGCATGAACCACCATCATCAACACAATATTGGCTTGACAGTTCTACAACAGCTTTGGCAGCTAGGCTTGCATGTTCTGCAAACTTAGCCGCTACTTGAGCAGTAGAGATAGCATGCTTAAATTTCATGTTCCAATACTGCCTGCCAATAGATAAATTTCCAGTACCATCTCAAGGATATGATTGCCCATGTTCCAACCTTTCATCCTTGAAAACCAAGTGGCATGAACTACCATCATCAACACAATATTACCTTGAAAATACTACAACAGCTCTGGCAGCTAGGCTTGCATGTTCTGTAAACTGAACCGCTGCTTGAGCAGCAGAGGTAGCATCCTTAAATTTCATATTCCAATTATGCCTGCCAATAGAAAAATTACCATTACCATCTCTAGGAAATGATTGCCCATGTTCCAACCTTTCATCCTTGAAAACTAAGTGGCATGAACCACCATCATCAACACAATATTGACTTGAAAGTTCTAGAACAGCTCTGCTAGCTAGGCTTGCATGTTCTGCAAACTCAGTCGCTACTTGAGCAGTAGAGGTAGAATCCTTAAATTTCATGTTCCAATTCTGGCTACCAATAGAAATATTACCATTACCATCTCTGGCAAACGATTGCCCTTGATCCAACCTTTTATCATTGAAACCCAAGTGGCATGAACCACCATCATCAACACAATATTGCCTTGAAAGTTCTACAACAGCTCTGGCAGCTAGGCTTGCATGTTCTGCAAACTCAGTCGCTACTTGAGCAGCAGAGGTAGCATCCTTAAATTTCATATTCCAATTCTGCCTGCCAATAGAAAAATTACCATTACCATCTCTAGGAAATGATTGCCCTTGTTCCAACCTTTCATCCTTGAAAACCAAGTGGCATGAACCACCATCATCAACACAATATTGCCTTGAAAGTTCTATAACAGCTCTGGCAGCTAGGCTTGCATGTTCTGCAAACTCAGCCGCCGCTTGAGCAACAAAGATCGCATGCTGAAATTTCATGTTCCAATACTGCCTTCCAATAGAAAAATTACCATTACCATCTCAAGGAAATGATTGCCCATGTTCCAACCTTTCATCCTTGAAAACCAAGTGGCATGAACCACCATCATCAACACAATATTGCCTTGAAAGTTCTACAACAGCTCTGGCAGCTAGGCTTGCATGTTCTGCAAACTTAACCACTACTTGAGCTGCAGAGGTAGCATCCTTAAATTTCATATTCCAATTATGCCTGCCAATAGAAAAATTGCCATTACCATCTCCAGGAAATGATTTGCCCATGTTCCAACCTTTCATCCTTGAAAACTAAGTGGCATGAACCACCATCATCAACACAATATTGCCTTGAAAGTTCTAGAACAGCTATGGCAGCTAGGCTTGCATGTACTGCAAACTCAGTTGCTACTTGAGCAGCAGAGGTAGAATCCTTAAATTTCATGTTCTAATCCTGTCTGCCAATAGAAAAATTACCATTACCATCTCCAGGAACGATTGCCCTTGTTCCAACCTTTCATCCTTGAATCCCAAGTGGCATGAACCACCATCATCAACACAATATTGGCTTGAAAGTTCTACAACAGCTTTGGCAGCTAGGCTTGCATGTTCTGCAAACTTTAGCCGCTGCTTGAGCAGTAGAGATAGCATGCTTAAATTTCATGTTCCAATACTGCCTGCCAATAGATAAATTTCCAGTACCATCTTAAGGATATGATTGCCCATGTTCCAACCTTTCTTCCTTGAAAACCAAGTGGCATGAACCACCATCATCAACACAATATTACCTTGAAAATACTACAACAGCTCTGGCAGCTAGGCTTGCATGTTCTGTAAACTGAACCGCTGCTTGAGCAGCAGAGGTAGCATCCTTAAATTTCATATTCCAATTATGCCTGCCAATAGAAAAATTACCATTACCATCTCTAGGAAATGATTGCCCATGTTCCAACCTTTCATCCTTGAAAACTAAGTGGCATGAACCACCATCATCAACACAATATTGACTTGAAAGTTCTAGAACAGCTCTGCTAGCTAGGCTTGCATGTTCTGCAAACTCAGTCGCTACTTGAGCAGTAGAGGTAGAATCCTTAAATTTCATGTTCCAATTCTGGCTACCAATAGAAAAATTACCATTACCATCTCTGGCAAACGATTGCCCTTGTTCCAACCTTTCATCATTGAAACCCAAGTGGCATGAAGCACCATCATCAACACAATATTGCCTTGAAAGTTCTACAACAGCTCTGGCAGCTAGGCTTGCATGCTCTACAAACTTAGTCGCTACTTGAGCAGCAGAGGTATCATCCTTAAATTTCATGTTCCAATTCTGCCTGCCAATAAAAAAATTACCATTACCATCTCTAGTAAATGATTGCCCATGTTCCAACCTTTCATCCTTGAAACCCAAGTGGCATGAACCACCATCATCAACACAATATTTCTTTGAAAGTTCTACAACAGCTCTGGCAGCTAGGCTTGTATGTTCTGCAAACTCAGCCACTGCTTGAGCAGCAGAGGTAGCATCCTTAAATTTCATATTCCAATTATGTCTGCCAATAGAAAAATTACCATTACCATCTCCAGGAAATGATTGCCCATGTTCCAACCTTTCATCCTTGAAAACTAAGTGGCATGAACCACCATCATCAACACAATACTGACTTGAAAGTTCTACAACAGCTCTGGCAGCTAGGCTTGCATGTTCTGCAAACTCAGTCGCTACTTGAGCAACAGAGGTAGCATCCTTAAATTTAATGTTCCAACTCTGCCTGCCAATAGAAAAATTGCCATTACCCTCTCCAGGAAATGATTGCCCATGTTCCAACCTTTCATCCTTTAAAACTAAGTGGCATGAACCACCATCATCAACACAATATTGCCTTGAAAGTTCTAGAACAGCTCTGGCAGCTAGGCTGGCATGTACTGCGAATTCAGTCGCTACTTGAGCAACAGAGGTAGAATCCTTAAATTTCATGTTCTAATTCTGTCTACCAATAGAAAAATTACCATTACCATCTCCAGGAACGATTGCCCTTGTTCCAACCTTTCATCCTTGAATCCCAAGTGGCATGAACCACCATCATCAACACAATATTGGCTTGAAAGTTCTACAACAGCTTTGGCAGCTAGGCTTGCATGTTCTGCAAACTTAGCCGCTACTTGAGCAGTAGAGATAGCATGCTTAAATTTCATGTTCCAATACTGCCTGCCAATAGATAAATTTCCAATACCATCTCAAGGATATGATTGCCCATGTTCCAACCTTTCATCCTTGAAAACCAAGTGGCATGAACCACCATCATCAACACAATATTACCTTGAAAATACTACAACAGCTCTGGCAGCTAGGCTTGCATGTTCTGTAAACTGAACCGCTGCTTGAGCAGCAGAGGTAGCATCCTTAAATTTCATATTCCAATTATGCCTGCCAATAGAAAAATTACCATTACCATCTCTAGGAAATGATTGCCCATGTTCCAACCTTTCATCCTTGAAAACAAAGTGGCATGAACCACCATCATCAACACAATATTGACTTGAAAGTTCTAGAACAGCTCTGCTAGCTAGGCTTGCATGTTCTGCAAACTCAGTCGCTACTTGAGCAGTAGAGGTAGAATCCTTAAATTTCATGTTCCAATTCTGGCTACCAATAGAAATATTACCATTACCATCTCTGGCAAACGATTGCCCTTGTTCCAACCTTTTATCATTGAAACCCAAGTGGCATGAACCACCATCATCAACACAATATTGCCTTGAAAGTTCTACAACAGCTCTAGCAGCTAGGCTTGCATGTTCTGCAAACTCAGTCGCTACTTGAGCAGCAGAGGTAGCATCCTTAAATTTCATATTCCAATTCTGCCTGCCAATAGAAAAATTACCATTACCATCTCCAGGAAATGATTGCCCTTGTTCCAACCTTTCATCCTTGAAAACCAAGTGGCATGAACCACCATCATCAACACAATATTGCCTTGAAAGTTCTATAACAGCTCTGGCAGCTAGGCTTGCATGTTCTGCAAACTCAGCCGCCGCTTGAGCAACAAAGATCGCATGCTGAAATTTCATGTTCCAATACTGCCTTCCAATAGAAAAATTACCATTACCATCTCAAGGAAATGATTGCCCATGTTCCAACCTTTCATCCTTGAAAACCAAGTGGCATGAACCACCATCATCAACACAATATTGCCTTGAAAGTTCTACAACAGCTCTGGCAGCTAGGCTTGCATGTTCTGCAAACTTAACCACTACTTGAGCTGCAGAGGTAGCATCCTTAAATTTCATATTCCAATTATGCCTGCCAATAGAAAAATTGCCATTACCATCTCCAGAAAATGATTGCCCATGTTCCAACCTTTCATCCTTGAAAACTAAGTGGCATGAACCACCATCATCAACACAATATTGCCTTGAAAGTTCTAGAACAGCTATGGCAGCTAGGCTTGCATGTTCTGCAAACTCAGCCGCCGCTTGAGCAACAAAGATCGCATGCTGAAATTTCATGTTCCAATACTGCCTTCCAATAGAAAAATTACCATTACCATCTCAAGGAAATGATTGCCCATGTTCCAACCTTTCATCCTTGAAAACCAAGTGGCATGAACCACCATCATCAACACAATATTGCCTTGAAAGTTCTACAACAGCTCTGGCAGCTAGGCTTGCATGTTCTGCAAACTTAACCACTACTTGAGCTGCAGAGGTAGCATCCTTAAATTTCATATTCCAATTATGCCTGCCAATAGAAAAATTGCCATTACCATCTCCAGGAAATGATTGCCCATGTTCCAACCTTTCATCCTTGAAAACTAAGTGGCATGAACCACCATCATCAACACAATATTGCCTTGAAAGTTCTAGAACAGCTATGGCAGCTAGGCTTGCATGTACTGCAAACTCAGTTGCTACTTGAGCAGCAGAGGTAGAATCCTTAAATTTCATGTTCTAATCCTGTCTGCCAATAGAAAAATTACCATTACCATCTCCAGGAACGATTGCCCTTGTTCCAACCTTTCATCCTTGAATCCCAAGTGGCATGAACCACCATCATCAACACAATATTGGCTTGAAAGTTCTACAACAGCTTTGGCAGCTAGGCTTGCATGTTCTGCAAACTTAGCCGCTGCTTGAGCAGTAGAGATAGCATGCTTAAATTTCATGTTCCAATACTGCCTGCCAATAGATAAATTTCCAGTACCATCTTAAGGATATGATTGCCCATGTTCCAACCTTTCTTCCTTGAAAACCAAGTGGCATGAACCACCATCATCAACACAATATTACCTTGAAAATACTACAACAGCTCTGGCAGCTAGGCTTGCATGTTCTGTAAACTGAACCGCTGCTTGAGCAGCAGAGGTAGCATCCTTAAATTTCATATTCCAATTATGCCTGCCAATAGAAAAATTACCATTACCATCTCTAGGAAATGATTGCCCATGTTCCAACCTTTCATCCTTGAAAACTAAGTGGCATGAACCACCATCATCAACACAATATTGACTTGAAAGTTCTAGAACAGCTCTGCTAGCTAGGCTTGCATGTTCTGCAAACTCAGTCGCTACTTGAGCAGTAGAGGTAGAATCCTTAAATTTCATGTTCCAATTCTGGCTACCAATAGAAAAATTACCATTACCATCTCTGGCAAACGATTGCCCTTGTTCCAACCTTTCATCATTGAAACCCAAGTGGCATGAAGCACCATCATCAACACAATATTGCCTTGAAAGTTCTACAACAGCTCTGGCAGCTAGGCTTGCATGCTCTACAAACTTAGTCGCTACTTGAGCAGCAGAGGTATCATCCTTAAATTTCATGTTCCAATTCTGCCTGCCAATAAAAAAATTACCATTACCATCTCTAGTAAATGATTGCCCATGTTCCAACCTTTCATCCTTGAAACCCAAGTGGCATGAACCACCATCATCAACACAATATTTCTTTGAAAGTTCTACAACAGCTCTGGCAGCTAGGCTTGTATGTTCTGCAAACTCAGCCACTGCTTGAGCAGCAGAGGTAGCATCCTTAAATTTCATATTCCAATTATGCCTGCCAATAGAAAAATTGCCATTACCATCTCCAGGAAATGATTGCCCATGTTCCAACCTTTCATCCTTGAAAACTAAGTGGCATGAACCACCATCATCAACACAATATTGCCTTGAAAGTTCTAGAACAGCTATGGCAGCTAGGCTTGCATGTACTGCAAACTCAGTTGCTACTTGAGCAGCAGAGGTAGAATCCTTAAATTTCATGTTCTAATCCTGTCTGCCAATAGAAAAATTACCATTACCATCTCCAGGAACGATTGCCCTTGTTCCAACCTTTCATCCTTGAATCCCAAGTGGCATGAACCACCATCATCAACACAATATTGGCTTGAAAGTTCTACAACAGCTTTGGCAGCTAGGCTTGCATGTTCTGCAAACTTAGCCGCTGCTTGAGCAGTAGAGATAGCATGCTTAAATTTCATGTTCCAATACTGCCTGCCAATAGATAAATTTCCAGTACCATCTTAAGGATATGATTGCCCATGTTCCAACCTTTCTTCCTTGAAAACCAAGTGGCATGAACCACCATCATCAACACAATATTACCTTGAAAATACTACAACAGCTCTGGCAGCTAGGCTTGCATGTTCTGTAAACTGAACCGCTGCTTGAGCAGCAGAGGTAGCATCCTTAAATTTCATATTCCAATTATGCCTGCCAATAGAAAAATTACCATTACCATCTCTAGGAAATGATTGCCCATGTTCCAACCTTTCATCCTTGAAAACGAAGTGGCATGAACCACCATCATCAACACAATATTGACTTGAAAGTTCTAGAATAGCTCTGCTAGCTAGGCTTGCATGTTCTGCAAACTCAGTCGCTACTTGAGCAATAGAAGTAGAATCCTTAAATTTCATGTTCCAATTCTGGCTACCAATAGAAAAATTACCATTACCATCTCTGGCAAACGATTGCCCTTGTTCCAACCTTTCATCATTGAAACCCAAGTGGCATGAAGCACCATCATCAACACAATATTGCCTTGAAAGTTCTACAACAGCTCTGGCAGCTAGGCTTGCATGCTCTACAAACTTAGTCGCTACTTGAGCAGCAGAGGTATCATCCTTAAATTTCATGTTCCAATTCTGCCTGCCAATAAAAAAATTACCATTACCATCTCTAGTAAATGATTGCCCATGTTCCAACCTTTCATCCTTGAAACCCAAGTGGCATGAACCACCATCATCAACACAATATTTCTTTGAAAGTTCTACAACAGCTCTGGCAGCTAGGCTTGTATGTTCTGCAAACTCAGCCACTGCTTGAGCAGCAGAGGTAGCATCCTTAAATTTCATATTCCAATTATGCCTGCCAATAGAAAAATTGCCATTACCATCTCCAGGAAATGATTGCCCATGTTCCAACCTTTCATCCTTGAAAACTAAGTGGCATGAACCACCATCATCAACACAATATTGCCTTGAAAGTTCTAGAACAGCTATGGCAGCTAGGCTTGCATGTACTGCAAACTCAGTTGCTACTTGAGCAGCAGAGGTAGAATCCTTAAATTTCATGTTCTAATCCTGTCTGCCAATAGAAAAATTACCATTACCATCTCCAGGAACGATTGCCCTTGTTCCAACCTTTCATCCTTGAATCCCAAGTGGCATGAACCACCATCATCAACACAATATTGGCTTGAAAGTTCTACAACAGCTTTGGCAGCTAGGCTTGCATGTTCTGCAAACTTAGCCGCTGCTTGAGCAGTAGAGATAGCATGCTTAAATTTCATGTTCCAATACTGCCTGCCAATAGATAAATTTCCAGTACCATCTTAAGGATATGATTGCCCATGTTCCAACCTTTCTTCCTTGAAAACCAAGTGGCATGAACCACCATCATCAACACAATATTACCTTGAAAATACTACAACAGCTCTGGCAGCTAGGCTTGCATGTTCTGTAAACTGAACCGCTGCTTGAGCAGCAGAGGTAGCATCCTTAAATTTCATATTCCAATTATGCCTGCCAATAGAAAAATTACCATTACCATCTCTAGGAAATGATTGCCCATGTTCCAACCTTTCATCCTTGAAAACTAAGTGGCATGAACCACCATCATCAACACAATATTGACTTGAAAGTTCTAGAACAGCTCTGCTAGCTAGGCTTGCATGTTCTGCAAACTCAGTCGCTACTTGAGCAGTAGAGGTAGAATCCTTAAATTTCATGTTCCAATTCTGGCTACCAATAGAAAAATTACCATTACCATCTCTGGCAAACGATTGCCCTTGTTCCAACCTTTCATCATTGAAACCCAAGTGGCATGAAGCACCATCATCAACACAATATTGCCTTGAAAGTTCTACAACAGCTCTGGCAGCTAGGCTTGCATGCTCTACAAACTTAGTCGCTACTTGAGCAGCAGAGGTATCATCCTTAAATTTCATGTTCCAATTCTGCCTGCCAATAAAAAAATTACCATTACCATCTCTAGTAAATGATTGCCCATGTTCCAACCTTTCATCCTTGAAACCCAAGTGGCATGAACCACCATCATCAACACAATATTTCTTTGAAAGTTCTACAACAGCTCTGGCAGCTAGGCTTGTATGTTCTGCAAACTCAGCCACTGCTTGAGCAGCAGAGGTAGCATCCTTAAATTTCATATTCCAATTATGCCTCCCAATGGAAAAATTGCCATTACCATCTCCAGGAAATGATTGCCCATGTTCCAACCTTTCATCCTTGAAAACTAAGTGGCATGAACCACCATCATCAACACAATATTGCCTTGAAAGTTCTAGAACAGCTATGGCAGCTAGGCTTGCATGTACTGCAAACTCAGTTGCTACTTGAGCAGCAGAGGTAGAATCCTTAAATTTCATGTTCTAATCCTGTCTGCCAATAGAAAAATTACCATTACCATCTCCAGGAACGATTGCCCTTGTTCCAACCTTTCATCCTTGAATCCCAAGTGGCATGAACCACCATCATCAACACAATATTGGCTTGAAAGTTCTACAACAGCTTTGGCAGCTAGGCTTGCATGTTCTGCAAACTTAGCCGCTGCTTGAGCAGTAGAGATAGCATGCTTAAATTTCATGTTCCAATACTGCCTGCCAATAGATAAATTTCCAGTACCATCTTAAGGATATGATTGCCCATGTTCCAACCTTTCATCCTTGAAAACCAAGTGGCATGAACCACCATCATCAACACAATATTACCTTGAAAATACTACAACAGCTCTGGCAGCTAGGCTTGCATGTTCTGTAAACTGAACCGCTGCTTGAGCAGCAGAGGTAGCATCCTTAAATTTCATAATCCAATTATGCCTGCCAATAGAAAAATTACCATTACGATCTCTAGGAAATGATTGCCCATGTTCCAACCTTTCATCCTTGAAAACTAAGTGGCATGAACCACCATCATCAACACAATATTGACTTGAAAGTTCTAGAACAGCTCTGCTAGCTAGGCTTGCATGTTCTGCAAACTCAGTCGCTACTTGAGCAGTAGAGGTAGAATCCTTAAATTTCATGTTCCAATTCTGGCTACCAATAGAAAAATTACCATTACCATCTCTGGCAAACGATTGCCCTTGTTCCAACCTTTCATCATTGAAACCCAAGTGGCATGAAGCACCATCATCAACACAATATTGCCTTGAAAGTTCTACAACAGCTCTGGCAGCTAGGCTTGCATGCTCTACAAACTTAGTCGCTACTTGAGCAGCAGAGGTATCATCCTTAAATTTCATGTTCCAATTCTGCCTGCCAATAAAAAAATTACCATTACCATCTCTAGTAAATGATTGCCCATGTTCCAACCTTTCATCCTTGAAACCCAAGTGGCATGAACCACCATCATCAACACAATATTTCTTTGAAAGTTCTACAACAGCTCTGGCAGCTAGGCTTGTATGTTCTGCAAACTCAGCCACTGCTTGAGCAGCAGAGGTAACATCCTTAAATTTCATATTCCAATTATGCCTGCCAATAGAAAAATTACCATTACCATCTCCAGGAAATGATTGCCCATGTTCCAACCTTTCATCCTTGAAAACTAAGTGGCATGAACCACCATCATCAACACAATACTGACTTGAAAGTTCTACAACAGCTCTGGCAGCTAGGCTTGCATGTTCTGCAAACTCAGTCGCTACTTGAGCAGCAGAGGTAGCATCCTTAAATTTAATGTTCCAACTCTGCCTGCCAATAGAAAAATTGCCATTACCCTCTCCAGGAAATGATTGCCCATGTTCCAACCTTTCATCCTTTAAAACTAAGTGGCATGAACCACCATCATCAACACAATATTGCCTTGAAAGTTCTAGAACAGCTCTGGCAGCTAGGCTGGCATGTACTGCAGAATTCAGTCGCTACTTGAGCAGCAGAGGTATCATCCTTAAATTTCATGTTCCAATTCTGCCTGCCAATAAAAAAATTACCATTACCATCTCTAGTAAATGATTGCCCATGTTCCAACCTTTCATCCTTGAAACCCAAGTGGCATGAACCACCATCATCAACACAATATTTCTTTGAAAGTTCTACAACAGCTCTGGCAGCTAGGCTTGTATGTTCTGCAAACTCAGCCACTGCTTGAGCAGCAGAGGTAGCATCCTTAAATTTCATATTCCAATTATGCCTGCCAATAGAAAAATTACCATTACCATCTCCAGGAAATGATTGCCCATGTTCCAACCTTTCATCCTTGAAAACTAAGTGGCATGAACCACCATCATCAACACAATACTGACTTGAAAGTTCTACAACAGCTCTGGCAGCTAGGCTTGCATGTTCTGCAAACTCAGTCGCTACTTGAGCAACAGAGGTAGCATCCTTAAATTTAATGTTCCAACTCTTCCTGCCAATAGAAAAATTGCCACTACCCTCTCCAGGAAATGATTGCCCATGTTCCAACCTTTCATCCTTGAAAACTAAGTGGCATGAACCACCATCATCAACACAATATTGCCTTGAAAGTTCTAGAACAGCTATGGCAGCTAGGCTTGCATGTACTGCAAACTCAGTTGCTACTTGAGCAGCAGAGGTAGAATCCTTAAATTTCATGTTCTAATCCTGTCTGCCAATAGAAAAATTACCATTACCATCTCCAGGAACGATTGCCCTTGTTCCAACCTTTCATCCTTGAATCCCAAGTGGCATGAACCACCATCATCAACACAATATTGGCTTGAAAGTTCTACAACAGCTTTGGCAGCTAGGCTTGCATGTTCTGCAAACTTAGCCGCTGCTTGAGCAGTAGAGATAGCATGCTTAAATTTCATGTTCCAATACTGCCTGCCAATAGATAAATTTCCAGTACCATCTTAAGGATATGATTGCCCATGTTCCAACCTTTCATCCTTGAAAACCAAGTGGCATGAACCACCATCATCAACACAATATTACCTTGAAAATACTACAACAGCTCTGGCAGCTAGGCTTGCATGTTCTGTAAACTGAACCGCTGCTTGAGCAGCAGAGGTAGCATCCTTAAATTTCATAATCCAATTATGCCTGCCAATAGAAAAATTACCATTACGATCTCTAGGAAATGATTGCCCATGTTCCAACCTTTCATCCTTGAAAACTAAGTGGCATGAACCACCATCATCAACACAATATTGACTTGAAAGTTCTAGAACAGCTCTGCTAGCTAGGCTTGCATGTTCTGCAAACTCAGTCGCTACTTGAGCAGTAGAGGTAGAATCCTTAAATTTCATGTTCCAATTCTGGCTACCAATAGAAAAATTACCATTACCATCTCTGGCAAACGATTGCCCTTGTTCCAACCTTTCATCATTGAAACCCAAGTGGCATGAAGCACCATCATCAACACAATATTGCCTTGAAAGTTCTACAACAGCTCTGGCAGCTAGGCTTGCATGCTCTACAAACTTAGTCGCTACTTGAGCAGCAGAGGTATCATCCTTAAATTTCATGTTCCAATTCTGCCTGCCAATAAAAAAATTACCATTACCATCTCTAGTAAATGATTGCCCATGTTCCAACCTTTCATCCTTGAAACCCAAGTGGCATGAACCACCATCATCAACACAATATTTCTTTGAAAGTTCTACAACAGCTCTGGCAGCTAGGCTTGTATGTTCTGCAAACTCAGCCACTGCTTGAGCAGCAGAGGTAGCATCCTTAAATTTCATATTCCAATTATGTCTGCCAATAGAAAAATTACCATTACCATCTCCAGGAAATGATTGCCCATTTTCCAACCTTTCATCCTTGAAAACTAAGTGGCATGAACCACCATCATCAACACAATACTGACTTGAAAGTTCTACAACAGCTCTGGCAGCTAGGCTTGCATGTTCTGCAAACTCAGTCGCTACTTGAGCAGCAGAGGTAGAATCCTTAAATTTCATGTTCTAATCCTGTCTGCCAATAGAAAAATTACCATTACCATCTCCAGGAACGATTGCCCTTGTTCCAACCTTTCATCCTTGAATCCCAAGTGGCATGAACCACCATCATCAACACAATATTGGCTTGAAAGTTCTACAACAGCTTTGGCAGCTAGGCTTGCATGTTCTGCAAACTTAGCCGCTGCTTGAGCAGTAGAGATAGCATGCTTAAATTTCATGTTCCAATACTGCCTGCCAATAGATAAATTTCCAGTACCATCTTAAGGATATGATTGCCCATGTTCCAACCTTTCATCCTTGAAAACCAAGTGGCATGAACCACCATCATCAACACAATATTACCTTGAAAATACTACAACAGCTCTGGCAGCTAGGCTTGCATGTTCTGTAAACTGAACCGCTGCTTGAGCAGCAGAGGTAGCATCCTTAAATTTCATAATCCAATTATGCCTGCCAATAGAAAAATTACCATTACGATCTCTAGGAAATGATTGCCCATGTTCCAACCTTTCATCCTTGAAAACTAAGTGGCATGAACCACCATCATCAACACAATATTGACTTGAAAGTTCTAGAACAGCTCTGCTAGCTAGGCTTGCATGTTCTGCAAACTCAGTCGCTACTTGAGCAGTAGAGGTAGAATCCTTAAATTTCATGTTCCAATTCTGGCTACCAATAGAAAAATTACCATTACCATCTCTGGCAAACGATTGCCCTTGTTCCAACCTTTCATCATTGAAACCCAAGTGGCATGAAGCACCATCATCAACACAATATTGCCTTGAAAGTTCTACAACAGCTCTGGCAGCTAGGCTTGCATGCTCTACAAACTTAGTCGCTACTTGAGCAGCAGAGGTATCATCCTTAAATTTCATGTTCCAATTCTGCCTGCCAATAAAAAAATTACCATTACCATCTCTAGTAAATGATTGCCCATGTTCCAACCTTTCATCCTTGAAACCCAAGTGGCATGAACCACCATCATCAACACAATATTTCTTTGAAAGTTCTACAACAGCTCTGGCAGCTAGGCTTGTATGTTCTGCAAACTCAGCCACTGCTTGAGCAGCAGAGGTAGCATCCTTAAATTTCATATTCCAATTATGTCTGCCAATAGAAAAATTACCATTACCATCTCCAGGAAATGATTGCCCATTTTCCAACCTTTCATCCTTGAAAACTAAGTGGCATGAACCACCATCATCAACACAATACTGACTTGAAAGTTCTACAACAGCTCTGGCAGCTAGGCTTGCATGTTCTGCAAACTCAGTCGCTACTTGAGCAGCAGAGGTAGCATCCTTAAATTTAATGTTCCAACTCTGCCTGCCAATAGAAAAATTGCCATTACCCTCTCCAGGAAATGATTGCCCATGTTCCAACCTTTCATCCTTTAAAACTAAGTGGCATGAACCACCATCATCAACACAATATTGCCTTGAAAGTTCTAGAACAGCTCTGGCAGCTAGGCTGGCATGTACTGCGAATTCAGTCGCTACTTGAGCAACAGAGGTAGAATCCTTAAATTTCATGTTCTAATTCTGTCTACCAATAGAAAAATTACCATTACCATCTCCAGGAACGATTGCCCTTGTTCCAACCTTTCATCCTTGAATCCCAAGTGGCATGAACCACCATCATCAACACAATATTGGCTTGAAAGTTCTACAACAGCTTTGGCAGCTAGGCTTGTATGTTCTGCAAACTTAGCCGCTACTTGAGCAGTAGAGATAGCATGCTTAAATTTCATGTTCCAATACTGCCTGCCAATAGATAAATTTCCAGTACCATCTCAAGGATATGATTGCCCATGTTCCAACCTTTCATCCTTGAAAACCAAGTGGCATGAACCACCATCATCAACACAATATTACCTTGAAAATACTACAACAGCTCTGGCAGCTAGGCTTGCATGTTCTGTAAACTGAACCGCTGCTTGAGCAGCAGAGGTAGCATCCTTAAATTTCATATTCCAATTATGCCTGCCAATAGAAAAATTACCATTACCATCTCTAGGAAATGATTGCCCATGTTCCAACCTTTCATCCTTGAAAACAAAGTGGCATGAACCACCATCATCAACACAATATTGACTTGAAAGTTCTAGAACAGCTCTGCTAGCTAGGCTTGCATGTTCTGCAAACTCAGTCGCTACTTGAGCAGTAGAGGTAGAATCCTTAAATTTCATGTTCCAATTCTGGCTACCAATAGAAATATTACCATTACCATCTCTGGCAAACGATTGCCCTTGTTCCAACCTTTTATCATTGAAACCCAAGTGGCATGAACCACCATCATCAACACAATATTGCCTTGAAAGTTCTACAACAGCTCTAGCAGCTAGGCTTGCATGTTCTGCAAACTCAGTCGCTACTTGAGCAGCAGAGGTAGCATCCTTAAATTTCATATTCCAATTCTGCCTGCCAATAGAAAAATTACCATTACCATCTCCAGGAAATGATTGCCCTTGTTCCAACCTTTCATCCTTGAAAACCAAGTGGCATGAACCACCATCATCAACACAATATTGCCTTGAAAGTTCTATAACAGCTCTGGCAGCTAGGCTTGCATGTTCTGCAAACTCAGCCGCCGTTTGAGCAACAAAGATCGCATGCTGAAATTTCATGTTCCAATACTGCCTTCCAATAGAAAAATTACCATTACCATCTCAAGGAAATGATTGCCCATGTTCCAACCTTTCATCCTTGAAAACCAAGTGGCATGAACCACCATCATCAACACAATATTGCCTTGAAAGTTCTACAACAGCTCTGGCAGCTAGGCTTGCATGTTCTGCAAACTTAACCACTACTTGAGCTGCAGAGGTAGCATCCTTAAATTTCATATTCCAATTATGCCTGCCAATAGAAAAATTGCCATTACCATCTCCAGGAAATGATTGCCCATGTTCCAACCTTTCATCCTTGAAAACTAAGTGGCATGAACCACCATCATCAACACAATATTGCCTTGAAAGTTCTAGAACAGCTATGGCAGCTAGGCTTGCATGTACTGCAAACTCAGTTGCTACTTGAGCAGCAGAGGTAGAATCCTTAAATTTCATGTTCTAATCCTGTCTGCCAATAGAAAAATTACCATTACCATCTCCAGGAACGATTGCCCTTGTTCCAACCTTTCATCCTTGAATCCCAAGTGGCATGAACCACCATCATCAACACAATATTGGCTTGAAAGTTCTACAACAGCTTTGGCAGCTAGGCTTGCATGTTCTGCAAACTTAGCCGCTGCTTGAGCAGTAGAGATAGCATGCTTAAATTTCATGTTCCAATACTGCCTGCCAATAGATAAATTTCCAGTACCATCTTAAGGATATGATTGCCCATGTTCCAACCTTTCTTCCTTGAAAACCAAGTGGCATGAACCACCATCATCAACACAATATTACCTTGAAAATACTACAACAGCTCTGGCAGCTAGGCTTGCATGTTCTGTAAACTGAACCGCTGCTTGAGCAGCAGAGGTAGCATCCTTAAATTTCATATTCCAATTATGCCTGCCAATAGAAAAATTACCATTACCATCTCTAGGAAATGATTGCCCATGTTCCAACCTTTCATCCTTGAAAACTAAGTGGCATGAACCACCATCATCAACACAATATTGACTTGAAAGTTCTAGAACAGCTCTGCTAGCTAGGCTTGCATGTTCTGCAAACTCAGTCGCTACTTGAGCAGTAGAGGTAGAATCCTTAAATTTCATGTTCCAATTCTGGCTACCAATAGAAAAATTACCATTACCATCTCTGGCAAACGATTGCCCTTGTTCCAACCTTTCATCATTGAAACCCAAGTGGCATGAAGCACCATCATCAACACAATATTGCCTTGAAAGTTCTACAACAGCTCTGGCAGCTAGGCTTGCATGCTCTACAAACTTAGTCGCTACTTGAGCAGCAGAGGTATCATCCTTAAATTTCATGTTCCAATTCTGCCTGCCAATAAAAAAATTACCATTACCATCTCTAGTAAATGATTGCCCATGTTCCAACCTTTCATCCTTGAAACCCAAGTGGCATGAACCACCATCATCAACACAATATTTCTTTGAAAGTTCTACAACAGCTCTGGCAGCTAGGCTTGTATGTTCTGCAAACTCAGCCACTGCTTGAGCAGCAGAGGTAGCATCCTTAAATTTCATATTCCAATTATGCCTGCCAATAGAAAAATTGCCATTACCATCTCCAGGAAATGATTGCCCATGTTCCAACCTTTCATCCTTGAAAACTAAGTGGCATGAACCACCATCATCAACACAATATTGCCTTGAAAGTTCTAGAACAGCTATGGCAGCTAGGCTTGCATGTACTGCAAACTCAGTTGCTACTTGAGCAGCAGAGGTAGAATCCTTAAATTTCATGTTCTAATCCTGTCTGCCAATAGAAAAATTACCATTACCATCTCCAGGAACGATTGCCCTTGTTCCAACCTTTCATCCTTGAATCCCAAGTGGCATGAACCACCATCATCAACACAATATTGGCTTGAAAGTTCTACAACAGCTTTGGCAGCTAGGCTTGCATGTTCTGCAAACTTAGCCGCTGCTTGAGCAGTAGAGATAGCATGCTTAAATTTCATGTTCCAATACTGCCTGCCAATAGATAAATTTCCAGTACCATCTTAAGGATATGATTGCCCATGTTCCAACCTTTCTTCCTTGAAAACCAAGTGGCATGAACCACCATCATCAACACAATATTACCTTGAAAATACTACAACAGCTCTGGCAGCTAGGCTTGCATGTTCTGTAAACTGAACCGCTGCTTGAGCAGCAGAGGTAGCATCCTTAAATTTCATATTCCAATTATGCCTGCCAATAGAAAAATTACCATTACCATCTCTAGGAAATGATTGCCCATGTTCCAACCTTTCATCCTTGAAAACGAAGTGGCATGAACCACCATCATCAACACAATATTGACTTGAAAGTTCTAGAATAGCTCTGCTAGCTAGGCTTGCATGTTCTGCAAACTCAGTCGCTACTTGAGCAGTAGAGGTAGAATCCTTAAATTTCATGTTCCAATTCTGGCTACCAATAGAAAAATTACCATTACCATCTCTGGCAAACGATTGCCCTTGTTCCAACCTTTCATCATTGAAACCCAAGTGGCATGAAGCACCATCATCAACACAATATTGCCTTGAAAGTTCTACAACAGCTCTGGCAGCTAGGCTTGCATGCTCTACAAACTTAGTCGCTACTTGAGCAGCAGAGGTATCATCCTTAAATTTCATGTTCCAATTCTGCCTGCCAATAAAAAAATTACCATTACCATCTCTAGTAAATGATTGCCCATGTTCCAACCTTTCATCCTTGAAACCCAAGTGGCATGAACCACCATCATCAACACAATATTTCTTTGAAAGTTCTACAACAGCTCTGGCAGCTAGGCTTGTATGTTCTGCAAACTCAGCCACTGCTTGAGCAGCAGAGGTAGCATCCTTAAATTTCATATTCCAATTATGCCTGCCAATAGAAAAATTGCCATTACCATCTCCAGGAAATGATTGCCCATGTTCCAACCTTTCATCCTTGAAAACTAAGTGGCATGAACCACCATCATCAACACAATATTGCCTTGAAAGTTCTAGAACAGCTATGGCAGCTAGGCTTGCATGTACTGCAAACTCAGTTGCTACTTGAGCAGCAGAGGTAGAATCCTTAAATTTCATGTTCTAATCCTGTCTGCCAATAGAAAAATTACCATTACCATCTCCAGGAACGATTGCCCTTGTTCCAACCTTTCATCCTTGAATCCCAAGTGGCATGAACCACCATCATCAACACAATATTGGCTTGAAAGTTCTACAACAGCTTTGGCAGCTAGGCTTGCATGTTCTGCAAACTTAGCCGCTGCTTGAGCAGTAGAGATAGCATGCTTAAATTTCATGTTCCAATACTGCCTGCCAATAGATAAATTTCCAGTACCATCTTAAGGATATGATTGCCCATGTTCCAACCTTTCTTCCTTGAAAACCAAGTGGCATGAACCACCATCATCAACACAATATTACCTTGAAAATACTACAACAGCTCTGGCAGCTAGGCTTGCATGTTCTGTAAACTGAACCGCTGCTTGAGCAGCAGAGGTAGCATCCTTAAATTTCATATTCCAATTATGCCTGCCAATAGAAAAATTACCATTACCATCTCTAGGAAATGATTGCCCATGTTCCAACCTTTCATCCTTGAAAACTAAGTGGCATGAACCACCATCATCAACACAATATTGACTTGAAAGTTCTAGAACAGCTCTGCTAGCTAGGCTTGCATGTTCTGCAAACTCAGTCGCTACTTGAGCAGTAGAGGTAGAATCCTTAAATTTCATGTTCCAATTCTGGCTACCAATAGAAAAATTACCATTACCATCTCTGGCAAACGATTGCCCTTGTTCCAACCTTTCATCATTGAAACCCAAGTGGCATGAAGCACCATCATCAACACAATATTGCCTTGAAAGTTCTACAACAGCTCTGGCAGCTAGGCTTGCATGCTCTACAAACTTAGTCGCTACTTGAGCAGCAGAGGTATCATCCTTAAATTTCATGTTCCAATTCTGCCTGCCAATAAAAAAATTACCATTACCATCTCTAGTAAATGATTGCCCATGTTCCAACCTTTCATCCTTGAAACCCAAGTGGCATGAACCACCATCATCAACACAATATTTCTTTGAAAGTTCTACAACAGCTCTGGCAGCTAGGCTTGTATGTTCTGCAAACTCAGCCACTGCTTGAGCAGCAGAGGTAGCATCCTTAAATTTCATATTCCAATTATGCCTGCCAATAGAAAAATTGCCATTACCATCTCCAGGAAATGATTGCCCATGTTCCAACCTTTCATCCTTGAAAACTAAGTGGCATGAACCACCATCATCAACACAATATTGCCTTGAAAGTTCTAGAACAGCTATGGCAGCTAGGCTTGCATGTACTGCAAACTCAGTTGCTACTTGAGCAGCAGAGGTAGAATCCTTAAATTTCATGTTCTAATCCTGTCTGCCAATAGAAAAATTACCATTACCATCTCCAGGAACGATTGCCCTTGTTCCAACCTTTCATCCTTGAATCCCAAGTGGCATGAACCACCATCATCAACACAATATTGGCTTGAAAGTTCTACAACAGCTTTGGCAGCTAGGCTTGCATGTTCTGCAAACTTAGCCGCTGCTTGAGCAGTAGAGATAGCATGCTTAAATTTCATGTTCCAATACTGCCTGCCAATAGATAAATTTCCAGTACCATCTTAAGGATATGATTGCCCATGTTCCAACCTTTCTTCCTTGAAAACCAAGTGGCATGAACCACCATCATCAACACAATATTACCTTGAAAATACTACAACAGCTCTGGCAGCTAGGCTTGCATGTTCTGTAAACTGAACCGCTGCTTGAGCAGCAGAGGTAGCATCCTTAAATTTCATATTCCAATTATGCCTGCCAATAGAAAAATTACCATTACCATCTCTAGGAAATGATTGCCCATGTTCCAACCTTTCATCCTTGAAAACTAAGTGGCATGAACCACCATCATCAACACAATATTGACTTGAAAGTTCTAGAACAGCTCTGCTAGCTAGGCTTGCATGTTCTGCAAACTCAGTCGCTACTTGAGCAGTAGAGGTAGAATCCTTAAATTTCATGTTCCAATTCTGGCTACCAATAGAAAAATTACCATTACCATCTCTGGCAAACGATTGCCCTTGTTCCAACCTTTCATCATTGAAACCCAAGTGGCATGAAGCACCATCATCAACACAATATTGCCTTGAAAGTTCTACAACAGCTCTGGCAGCTAGGCTTGCATGCTCTACAAACTTAGTCGCTACTTGAGCAGCAGAGGTATCATCCTTAAATTTCATGTTCCAATTCTGCCTGCCAATAAAAAAATTACCATTACCATCTCTAGTAAATGATTGCCCATGTTCCAACCTTTCATCCTTGAAACCCAAGTGGCATGAACCACCATCATCAACACAATATTTCTTTGAAAGTTCTACAACAGCTCTGGCAGCTAGGCTTGTATGTTCTGCAAACTCAGCCACTGCTTGAGCAGCAGAGGTAGCATCCTTAAATTTCATATTCCAATTATGCCTGCCAATAGAAAAATTGCCATTACCATCTCCAGGAAATGATTGCCCATGTTCCAACCTTTCATCCTTGAAAACTAAGTGGCATGAACCACCATCATCAACACAATATTGCCTTGAAAGTTCTAGAACAGCTATGGCAGCTAGGCTTGCATGTACTGCAAACTCAGTTGCTACTTGAGCAGCAGAGGTAGAATCCTTAAATTTCATGTTCTAATCCTGTCTGCCAATAGAAAAATTACCATTACCATCTCCAGGAACGATTGCCCTTGTTCCAACCTTTCATCCTTGAATCCCAAGTGGCATGAACCACCATCATCAACACAATATTGGCTTGAAAGTTCTACAACAGCTTTGGCAGCTAGGCTTGCATGTTCTGCAAACTTAGCCGCTGCTTGAGCAGTAGAGATAGCATGCTTAAATTTCATGTTCCAATACTGCCTGCCAATAGATAAATTTCCAGTACCATCTTAAGGATATGATTGCCCATGTTCCAACCTTTCTTCCTTGAAAACCAAGTGGCATGAACCACCATCATCAACACAATATTACCTTGAAAATACTACAACAGCTCTGGCAGCTAGGCTTGCATGTTCTGTAAACTGAACCGCTGCTTGAGCAGCAGAGGTAGCATCCTTAAATTTCATATTCCAATTATGCCTGCCAATAGAAAAATTACCATTACCATCTCTAGGAAATGATTGCCCATGTTCCAACCTTTCATCCTTGAAAACTAAGTGGCATGAACCACCATCATCAACACAATATTGACTTGAAAGTTCTAGAACAGCTCTGCTAGCTAGGCTTGCATGTTCTGCAAACTCAGTCGCTACTTGAGCAGTAGAGGTAGAATCCTTAAATTTCATGTTCCAATTCTGGCTACCAATAGAAAAATTACCATTACCATCTCTGGCAAACGATTGCCCTTGTTCCAACCTTTCATCATTGAAACCCAAGTGGCATGAAGCACCATCATCAACACAATATTGCCTTGAAAGTTCTACAACAGCTCTGGCAGCTAGGCTTGCATGCTCTACAAACTTAGTCGCTACTTGAGCAGCAGAGGTATCATCCTTAAATTTCATGTTCCAATTCTGCCTGCCAATAAAAAAATTACCATTACCATCTCTAGTAAATGATTGCCCATGTTCCAACCTTTCATCCTTGAAACCCAAGTGGCATGAACCACCATCATCAACACAATATTTCTTTGAAAGTTCTACAACAGCTCTGGCAGCTAGGCTTGTATGTTCTGCAAACTCAGCCACTGCTTGAGCAGCAGAGGTAGCATCCTTAAATTTCATGTTCTAATCCTGTCTGCCAATAGAAAAATTACCATTACCATCTCCAGGAACGATTGCCCTTGTTCCAACCTTTCATCCTTGAATCCCAAGTGGCATGAACCACCATCATCAACACAATATTGGCTTGAAAGTTCTACAACAGCTTTGGCAGCTAGGCTTGCATGTTCTGCAAACTTAGCCGCTGCTTGAGCAGTAGAGATAGCATGCTTAAATTTCATGTTCCAATACTGCCTGCCAATAGATAAATTTCCAGTACCATCTTAAGGATATGATTGCCCATGTTCCAACCTTTCTTCCTTGAAAACCAAGTGGCATGAACCACCATCATCAACACAATATTACCTTGAAAATACTACAACAGCTCTGGCAGCTAGGCTTGCATGTTCTGTAAACTGAACCGCTGCTTGAGCAGCAGAGGTAGCATCCTTAAATTTCATATTCCAATTATGCCTGCCAATAGAAAAATTACCATTACCATCTCTAGGAAATGATTGCCCATGTTCCAACCTTTCATCCTTGAAAACTAAGTGGCATGAACCACCATCATCAACACAATATTGACTTGAAAGTTCTAGAATAGCTCTGCTAGCTAGGCTTGCATGTTCTGCAAACTCAGTCGCTACTTGAGCAGTAGAGGTAGAATCCTTAAATTTCATGTTCCAATTCTGGCTACCAATAGAAAAATTACCATTACCATCTCTGGCAAACGATTGCCCTTGTTCCAACCTTTCATCATTGAAACCCAAGTGGCATGAAGCACCATCATCAACACAATATTGCCTTGAAAGTTCTACAACAGCTCTGGCAGCTAGGCTTGCATGCTCTACAAACTTAGTCGCTACTTGAGCAGCAGGAGGTATCATCCTTAAATTTCATGTTCCAATTCTGCCTGCCAATAAAAAAATTACCATTACCATCTCTAGTAAATGATTGCCCATGTTCCAACCTTTCATCCTTGAAACCCAAGTGGCATGAACCACCATCATCAACACAATATTTCTTTGAAAGTTCTACAACAGCTCTGGCAGCTAGGCTTGTATGTTCTGCAAACTCAGCCACTGCTTGAGCAGCAGAGGTAGCATCCTTAAATTTCATATTCCAATTATGCCTGCCAATAGAAAAATTGCCATTACCATCTCCAGGAAATGATTGCCCATGTTCCAACCTTTCATCCTTGAAAACTAAGTGGCATGAACCACCATCATCAACACAATATTGCCTTGAAAGTTCTAGAACAGCTATGGCAGCTAGGCTTGCATGTACTGCAAACTCAGTTGCTACTTGAGCAGCAGAGGTAGAATCCTTAAATTTCATGTTCTAATCCTGTCTGCCAATAGAAAAATTACCATTACCATCTCCAGGAACGATTGCCCTTGTTCCAACCTTTCATCCTTGAATCCCAAGTGGCATGAACCACCATCATCAACACAATATTGGCTTGAAAGTTCTACAACAGCTTTGGCAGCTAGGCTTGCATGTTCTGCAAACTTAGCCGCTGCTTGAGCAGTAGAGATAGCATGCTTAAATTTCATGTTCCAATACTGCCTGCCAATAGATAAATTTCCAGTACCATCTTAAGGATATGATTGCCCATGTTCCAACCTTTCTTCCTTGAAAACCAAGTGGCATGAACCACCATCATCAACACAATATTACCTTGAAAATACTACAACAGCTCTGGCAGCTAGGCTTGCATGTTCTGTAAACTGAACCGCTGCTTGAGCAGCAGAGGTAGCATCCTTAAATTTCATATTCCAATTATGCCTGCCAATAGAAAAATTACCATTACCATCTCTAGGAAACGATTGCCCATGTTCCAACCTTTCATCCTTGAAAACTAAGTGGCATGAACCACCATCATCAACACAATATTGACTTGAAAGTTCTAGAACAGCTCTGCTAGCTAGGCTTGCATGTTCTGCAAACTCAGTCGCTACTTGAGCAGTAGAGGTAGAATCCTTAAATTTCATGTTCCAATTCTGGCTACCAATAGAAAAATTACCATTACCATCTCTGGCAAACGATTGCCCTTGTTCCAACCTTTCATCATTGAAACCCAAGTGGCATGAAGCACCATCATCAACACAATATTGCCTTGAAAGTTCTACAACAGCTCTGGCAGCTAGGCTTGCATGCTCTACAAACTTAGTCGCTACTTGAGCAGCAGAGGTATCATCCTTAAATTTCATGTTCCAATTCTGCCTGCCAATAAAAAAATTACCATTACCATCTCTAGTAAATGATTGCCCATGTTCCAACCTTTCATCCTTGAAACCCAAGTGGCATGAACCACCATCATCAACACAATATTTCTTTGAAAGTTCTACAACAGCTCTGGCAGCTAGGCTTGTATGTTCTGCAAACTCAGCCACTGCTTGAGCAGCAGAGGTAGCATCCTTAAATTTCATATTCCAATTATGCCTGCCAATAGAAAAATTACCATTACCATCTCCAGGAAATGATTGCCCATGTTCCAACCTTTCATCCTTGAAAACTAAGTGGCATGAACCACCATCATCAACACAATACTGACTTGAAAGTTCTACAACAGCTCTGGCAGCTAGGCTTGCATGTTCTGCAAACTCAGTCGCTACTTGAGCAACAGAGGTAGCATCCTTAAATTTAATGTTCCAACTCTGCCTGCCAATAGAAAAATTGCCATTACCCTCTCCAGGAAATGATTGCCCATGTTCCAACCTTTCATCCTTTAAAACTAAGTGGCATGAACCACCATCATCAACACAATATTGCCTTGAAAGTTCTAGAACAGCTTTGGCAGCTAGGCTTGCATGTTCTGCAAACTTAGCCGCTGCTTGAGCAGTAGAGATAGCATGCTTAAATTTCATGTTCCAATACTGCCTGCCAATAGATAAATTTCCAGTACCATCTTAAGGATATGATTGCCCATGTTCCAACCTTTCTTCCTTGAAAACCAAGTGGCATGAACCACCATCATCAACACAATATTACCTTGAAAATACTACAACAGCTCTGGCAGCTAGGCTTGCATGTTCTGTAAACTGAACCGCTGCTTGAGCAGCAGAGGTAGCATCCTTAAATTTCATATTCCAATTATGCCTGCCAATAGAAAAATTACCATTACCATCTCTAGGAAATGATTGCCCATGTTCCAACCTTTCATCCTTGAAAACTAAGTGGCATGAACCACCATCATCAACACAATATTGACTTGAAAGTTCTAGAACAGCTCTGCTAGCTAGGCTTGCATGTTCTGCAAACTCAGTCGCTACTTGAGCAGTAGAGGTAGAATCCTTAAATTTCATGTTCCAATTCTGGCTACCAATAGAAAAATTACCATTACCATCTCTGGCAAACGATTGCCCTTGTTCCAACCTTTCATCATTGAAACCCAAGTGGCATGAAGCACCATCATCAACACAATATTGCCTTGAAAGTTCTACAACAGCTCTGGCAGCTAGGCTTGCATGCTCTACAAACTTAGTCGCTACTTGAGCAGCAGAGGTATCATCCTTAAATTTCATGTTCCAATTCTGCCTGCCAATAAAAAAATTACCATTACCATCTCTAGTAAATGATTGCCCATGTTCCAACCTTTCATCCTTGAAACCCAAGTGGCATGAACCACCATCATCAACACAATATTTCTTTGAAAGTTCTACAACAGCTCTGGCAGCTAGGCTTGTATGTTCTGCAAACTCAGCCACTGCTTGAGCAGCAGAGGTAGCATCCTTAAATTTCATATTCCAATTATGCCTGCCAATAGAAAAATTACCATTACCATCTCCAGGAAATGATTGCCCATGTTCCAACCTTTCATCCTTGAAAACTAAGTGGCATGAACCACCATCATCAACACAATACTGACTTGAAAGTTCTACAACAGCTCTGGCAGCTAGGCTTGCATGTTCTGCAAACTCAGTCGCTACTTGAGCAACAGAGGTAGCATCCTTAAATTTAATGTTCCAACTCTGCCTGCCAATAGAAAAATTGCCATTACCCTCTCCAGGAAATGATTGCCCATGTTCCAACCTTTCATCCTTTAAAACTAAGTGGCATGAACCACCATCATCAACACAATATTGCCTTGAAAGTTCTAGAACAGCTCTGGCAGCTAGGCTGGCATATACTGCGAATTCAGTCGCTACTTGAGCAACAATGGTAGAATCCTTAAATTTCATGTTCTAATTCTGTCTACCAATAGAAAAATTACCATTACCATCTCCAGGAACGATTGCCCTTGTTCCAACCTTTCATCCTTGAATCCCAAGTGGCATGAACCACCATCATCAACACAATATTGGCTTGAAAGTTCTACAACAGCTTTGGCAGCTAGGCTTGCATGTTCTGCAAACTTAGCCGCTACTTGAGCAGTAGAGATAGCATGCTTAAATTTCATGTTCCAATACTGCCTGCCAATAGATAAATTTCCAGTAACATCTCAAGGATATGATTGCCCATGTTCCAACCTTTCATCCTTGAAAACCAAGTGGCATGAACCACCATCATCAACACAATATTACCTTGAAAATACTACAACATCTCTGGCAGCTAGGCTTGCATGTTCTGTAAACTGAACCGCTGCTTGAGCAGCAGAGGTAGCATCCTTAAATTTCATATTCCAATTATGCCTGCCAATAGAAAAATTACCATTACCATCTCTAGGAAATGATTGCCCATGTTCCAACCTTTCATCCTTGAAAACAAAGTGGCATGAACCACCATCATCAACACAATATTGACTTGAAAGTTCTATAACAGCTCTGCTAGCTAGGCTTGCATGTTCTGCAAACTCAGTCGCTACTTGAGCAGTAGAGGTAGAATCCTTAAATTTCATGTTCCAATTCTGGCTACCAATAGAAATATTACCATTACCATCTCCAGGAAATGATTGCCCATGTTCCAACCTTTCATCCTTGAAACCTAAGTGGCATGAACCACCATCATCAACACAATATTGCCTTGAAAGTTCTACAACAGCTCTAGCAGCTAGGCTTGCATGTTCTGCAAACTCAGTCGCTACTTGAGCAGCAGAGGTAGCATCCTTAAATTTCATGTTCCAATTCTGCCTGCCAATAGAAAAATTACCATTACCATCTCCAGGAAATGATTGCCCTTGTTCCAACCTTTCATCCTTGAAAACCAAGTGGCATGAACCACCATCATCAACACAATATTGCCTTGAAAGTTCTACAACAGCTCTGGCAGCTAGGCTTGCATGTTTGCAAACTCAGCCGCCGCTTGAGCAACAAAGATCGCATGCTGAAATTTCATGTTCCAATACTGCCTTCCAATAGAAAAATTACCATTACCATCTCAAGGAAATGATTGCCCATGTTCCAACCTTTCATCCTTGAAAACCAAGTGGCATGAACCACCATCATCAACACAATATTGCCTTGAAAGTTCTACAACAGCTCTGGCAGCTAGGCTTGCATGTTCTGCAAACTTAACCACTACTTGAGCTGCAGAGGTAGCATCCTTAAATTTCATATTCCAATTATGCCTGCCAATAGAAAAATTGCCATTACCATCTCCAGGAAATGATTGCCCATGTTCCAACCTTTCATCCTTGAAAACTAAGTGGCATGAACCACCATCATCAACACAATATTGCCTTGAAAGTTCTAGAACAGCTATGGCAGCTAGGCTTGCATGTACTGCAAACTCAGTTGCTACTTGAGCAGCAGAGGTAGAATCCTTAAATTTCATGTTCTAATCCTGTCTGCCAATAGAAAAATTACCATTACCATCTCCAGGAACGATTGCCCTTGTTCCAACCTTTCATCCTTGAATCCCAAGTGGCATGAACCACCATCATCAACACAATATTGGCTTGAAAGTTCTACAACAGCTTTGGCAGCTAGGCTTGCATGTTCTGCAAACTTAGCCGCTGCTTGAGCAGTAGAGATAGCATGCTTAAATTTCATGTTCCAATACTGCCTGCCAATAGATAAATTTCCAGTACCATCTTAAGGATATGATTGCCCATGTTCCAACCTTTCTTCCTTGAAAACCAAGTGGCATGAACCACCATCATCAACACAACATTACCTTGAAAATACTACAACAGCTCTGGCAGCTAGGCTTGCATGTTCTGTAAACTGAACCGCTGCTTGAGCAGCAGAGGTAGCATCCTTAAATTTCATATTCCAATTATGCCTGCCAATAGAAAAATTACCATTACCATCTCTAGGAAATGATTGCCCATGTTCCAACCTTTCATCCTTGAAAACTAAGTGGCATGAACCACCATCATCAACACAATATTGACTTGAAAGTTCTAGAACAGCTCTGCTAGCTAGGCTTGCATGTTCTGCAAACTCAGTCGCTACTTGAGCAGTAGAGGTAGAATCCTTAAATTTCATGTTCCAATTCTGGCTACCAATAGAAAAATTACCATTACCATCTCTGGCAAACGATTGCCCTTGTTCCAACCTTTCATCATTGAAACCCAAGTGGCATGAAGCACCATCATCAACACAATATTGCCTTGAAAGTTCTACAACAGCTCTGGCAGCTAGGCTTGCATGCTCTACAAACTTAGTCGCTACTTGAGCAGCAGAGGTATCATCCTTAAATTTCATGTTCCAATTCTGCCTGCCAATAAAAAAATTACCATTACCATCTCTAGTAAATGATTGCCCATGTTCCAACCTTTCATCCTTGAAACCCAAGTGGCATGAACCACCATCATCAACACAATATTTCTTTGAAAGTTCTACAACAGCTCTGGCAGCTAGGCTTGCATGTTCTGCAAACTCAACCGCTGCTTGAGCAGCAGAGGTAGCATCCTTAAATTTCATATTCCAATTATGCCTGCCAATAGAAAAATTACCATTACCATCTCCAGGAAATGATTGCCCATGTTCCAACCTTTCATCCTTGAAAACTAAGTGGCATGAACCACCATCATCAACACAATACTGACTTGAAAGTTCTACAACAGCTCTGGCAGCTAGGCTTGCATGTTCTGCAAACTCAGTCGCTACTTGAGCAGCAGAGGTAGCATCCTTAAATTTAATGTTCCAACTCTGCCTGCCAATAGAAAAATTGCCATTACCCTCTCCAGGAAATGATTGCCCATGTTCCAACCTTTCATCCTTTAAAACTAAGTGGCATGAACCACCATCATCAACACAATATTGCCTTGAAAGTTCTAGAACAGCTCTGGCAGCTAGGCTGGCATGTACTGCGAATTCAGTCGCTACTTGAGCAACAGAGGTAGAATCCTTAAATTTCATGTTCTAATTCTGTCTACCAATAGAAAAATTACCATTACCATCTCCAGGAAATGATTGCCCTTGTTCCAACCTTTTATACTTGAATCCTAAGTGGCATGAACCACCATCATTAACACAATATTGCCTTGAAAGTTCTACAACAGCTTTGGCAGCTAGGCATGTATGTTCTGCAAACTTAGCTGCTGCTTAAGCAGTAGAGATAGCATGCTTAAATTTCATGTTCCAATACTACCTGCCAATAGATACATTTCCAATACCATCTCAAGGATATGATTGCCCATGTTCCAACCTTTCATCCTTGAAAACCAAGTTGCATGAACCACCATCATCAACACAATATTACCTTGAAAATACTACAACAGCTCTGGCAGCTAGGCTTGCATGTTCTGCAAACTGAACCGCTGCTTGAGCAGCAGAGGTAGCATCCTTAAATTTCATATTCCAATTATGCCTGCCAATAGAAAAATTACCATTACCATCTCCAGGAAATGATTGCCCATGTTCCAACCTTTCATCCTTGAAAACTAAGTGGCATGAACCACCATCATCAACACAATATTGACTTGAAAGTTCTACAACAGCTCTGGCAGCTAGGCTTGCATGTTCTGCAAACTCAGTCGCTACTTGAGAAGCAGAGGTAGCATCCTTAAATTTCATGTTCCAACTCTGCCTGCCAATAGAAATATTACCATTACCATCTCCAGGAAATTATTGCCCGCCTTCCAACCTTTCATCCTTGAAAACCAAGGGGCATGAACCACCATCATCAACACAATATTGCCTTGAAAATTCTACAACATCTCTGGCAGCTAGGCTTGCATGTTCTGCAAACTCAACCGCTGCTTGAGCAACAGAGGTAGCATCCTTAAATTTCATATTCCAATTATGCCTGCCAATAGAAATATTACCATTACCATCTCTATGAAACGATTGCCCATGTTCCAACCTTTCATCCTTGAAAACCAAGTGGCATGAACCAACATCATCAACACAATATTGCCTTGAAAGTTCTACAACTGCTCTGGCAGCTAGGCTTGCATGTTCTGCAAACTCAACCGCTGCTTGAGCAGCAGAGGTAGCATCCTTAAATTTCATATTCCAATTATGCCTGCCAATAGAAAAATTACCATTACCATCTCCAGGAAATGATTGCCCATGTTCCAACCTTTCATCCTTGAAAACTAAGTGGCATGAACCACCATCATCAACACAATATTGACTTGAAAGTTCTACAACAGCTCTGGCAGCTAGGCTTGCATGTTCTTTAAACTCAGTCGCTACTTGAGCAGCAGAGGTAGCATCCTTAAATTTCATGTTCCAACTCTGCCTGCCAATAGAAAAATTGCCATTACCATCTCCAGGAAATTATTGCCCATGTTCCAACCTTTCATCCTTTAAAACTAAGTGGCATGAACCACCATCATCAACACAATATTGCCTTGAAAGTTCTAGAACAGCTCTGGCAGCTAGGCTTGCATGTACTGCAAATTCAGTCACTACTTGAGCAACAGAGGTAGAATCCTTAAATTTCATATTCTAATTCTGTCTACCAATAGAAAAATTACCATTACCATCTCCAGGAAACGATTGCCCTTGTTCCAACCTTTCATCCTTGAATCCCAAATGGGATGAACCAGCATCATTAACACAATATTGCCTTGAAAGTTCTACAACAGCTTTGGCAGCTAGGCTTGCATATTCTGCAAACTTAGCTGCTGCTTAAGCAGTAGAGATAGCATGCTTAAATTTCATGTTCAATACCGCCTGCCAATAGATACATTTCCAGTACCATCTCAAGGATATGATTGCCCATGTTCCAACCTTTCATCCTTGAAAACCAAGTGGCATGAACCACCATCATCAACACAATATTACCTTGAAAATACTACAACAGCTCTGGCAGCTAGGCTTGCATGTTCTGCAAACTGAACCGCTGCTTGAGCAGCAGAGGTAGCATCCTTAAATTTCATATTCCAATTATGCCTGGCAATAGAAAAATTACCATTACCATCTCCAGGAAATGATTGCCCATGTTCCAACCTTTCATCCTTGAAAACTAAGTGGCATGAACCACCATCATCAACACAATATTGACTTGAAAGTTCTACAACAGCTCTGGCAGCTAGGCTTGCATGTTCTGCAAACTCAGTCGCTACTTGAGCAGCAGAGGTAGCATCCTTAAATTTCATGTTCCAACTCTGCCTGCCAATAGAAATATTACCATTACCATCTCCAGGAAATTATTGCCCACCTTCCAACCTTTCATCCTTGAAAACCAAGGGGCATGAACCACCATCATCAACACAATATTGCCTTGAAAATTCTACAACATCTCTGGCAGCTAGGCTTGCATGTTCTACAAACTCAACTACTGCTTGAGCAACAGAGGTAGCATCCTTAAATTTCATATTCCAATTATGCCTGCCAATAGAAATATTACCATTACCATCTCTAGGAAACGATTGCCCATGTTCCAACCTGTCATCCTTGAAAACCAAGTGGCATGAACCAACATCATCAACACAATATTGCCTTGAAAGTTCTACAACAGCTCTGGCAGCTAGGCTTGCATGTTCTGCAAACTCAACCGCTGCTTGAGCAGCAGAGGTACCATCCTTAAATTTCATATTCCAATTATGCCTGCCAATAGAAAAATTACCATTACCATATCCAGGAAATAATTGCCCATGTTCCAACCTTTCATCCTTGAAAACTAAGTGGCATGAACTACCATCATCAACACAATATTGCCTTGAAAGTTCTACAATAGCTCTTGCAGCTAGGCTTGCATGTTCTGCAAACTCAACCGCTGCTTGAGTAGCAGAGGTAGCATCCTTAAATTTCATATTCCAATTATGCCTGCCAATAGAAAAATTACCATTACCATCTCAAGGAAATGATTGCCCATGTTCCAACCTTTCATCCTTTAAAACCAAGTGGCTTGAACCACCATCATCAACACAATATTGCCTTTAAAGTTCTACAACAGCTCTGACAGCTAGGCTTGCATGTTCTGCAAACTCAGTCGCTACTTGAGCAGCAGAGGTAGAATCCTTAAATTTCATGTTCCAATTCTGGCTGCCAATAGAAAAATTACCATTACCATCTCCAGGAAACGATTGCCCTTGTTCCAACCTTTCATCCTTGAAACCCAAGTGGCATGGACCACCATCATCAATACAATATTGCCCTGAAAGTTCTACAACAGCTCTGGCAGCTAGGCTTGCATGCTCTGCAAACTTAGTCGCTACTTGAGCAGCAGAGGATGATAATCCTTAAATTTCTTGTTCCAATTCTGCCTGCCAATAAAACAATTACCATTACTATCTCCAGGAAATGATTGCCCTTGCTCCAACCTTTCATGCTTGAAACCCAAGTGGCATGAACCACCATCATCAACACAATATTGCAGTGAACGTTCTATAGCAACTCTGGCAGCTAGGCTTGCATGTTCTGTAAAATCATTCGCTACTTGAGCAGCAGATGTAGCACCCTTAAATTTCATGTTCCAATACTGCCTGGCAACACAAAACTTACCATTACCATCTCAAGGAAATGATTGCCCATGTTCCAACCTTTCATCCTTGAAAACCAAGTAGCTTGAACCCCCATCATCAACGCAATATTTATTTGAAAGTTCTACAACAGCTCTGGCACCTAGGCTTGCATGTTCTGCAAACTCAGCCGCTGCTTGAGCAGCAGAGGTAGCATGCTTAAATTTGATGTTCCAATACTGCCTGCCAACAGAACAATTACCATTACCATCTCCAGGAAATAATTGCCCATGTTCCAACCTTTCATCCTTGAAAACTAAGTGGCATGAACTACCATCATCAACACAATATTGCCTTGAAAGTTCTACAATAGCTCTTGCAGCTAGGCTTGCATGTTCTGCAAACTCAACCGCTGCTTGAGTAGCAGAGGTAGCATCCTTAAATTTCATATTCCAATTATGCCTGCCAATAGAAAAATTGCCATTACCATCTCCAGGAAATGATTGCCCATGTTCCAACCTTTCATCCTTGAAACCCAAGTGGCATGAACCACCATCAGCAACACAATATTGCCTTGAAAGTTCTATAACAACTCTGGCAGCTAGGCTTGCATGTTCTGCAAACTCAGCCGCCGCTTGAGCAACAAAGATAACATGCTTAAATTTCATGTTCCAATACTGCCTGCCAATAGAAAAATTACCATTACCATCTCAAGGAAATGATTGCCCATGTTCCAACCTTTCATCCTTGAAAACCAAGTGGCATGAACCACCATCATCAACACAATATTGCCTTGAAAGTTCTACAACAGCTCTGGCAGCTAGGCTTGCATGTTCTGCAAACTCAACCGCTACTTGAGCAGCAGAGGTAGCATCCTTAAATTTCATATTCCAATTATGCCTTCCAATAGAAAAATTACCATTATCATCTCCAGGAAATGATTGCCAATGTTCCAACATTTCATCCTTGAATCCCAAGTGGCATGAACCACCATCATCAACACAATATTGCCTTGAAAGTTCTACAACAGCTCTGGCAGCTAGGCTTGCATGTTCTGCAAACTCAGTCGCTACTTGAGCAGCAGAGGTAGCATCCTTAAATTTCATGTTCCAATTCTGCCTGCCCATAGAAATATTACCATTACCATCTCAAGGAAATTATTGCCCATGTTCCATCCTTTCATCCTTGAAAACCAAGGGGCATGAACCACCATCATCAACACAATGTTGCCTTAAAAATTCTACAACATCTCTGGCATCTAGGCTTGCATGTTCTGCAAACTCAACCGCTGCTTGAGCAACAGAGGTAGCATCCTTAAATTTCATATTCCAATTATGCCTGCCAATAGAAAAATTTCCAGTACCATCTCAAAGAAATGATTGCCCATGTTCCAACCTTTCATCCTCGAAAACCAAGTGGCATGAACCACCATCATCAACACAATATTGCCTTGAAAATCCTACAACCGCTCTGGCAGATAGGCTTGCATGTTTTGCAAACTCAACCGCTGCTTGAGCAGCAGAGGTAGCATCCTCAAATTTCATATTCCAATTATGCGTGCCAATAGAAAAATTACCATTACTATCTCCAGGAAATGATTGCCCATGTTCCAACCTTTCATCCTTGAAAACTAAGTGGCATGAACCACCATCATCAACACAATGTTGCCTTAAAAATTCTACAACATCTCTGGCATCTAGGCTTGCATGTTCTGCAAACTCAACCACTGCTTGAGCAGCAGAGGCAGCATCCTTAAATTTCATTTTCCAATTATGCCTTCCAATAGAAAAATTACCATTATCATCTCCAAGAAATGATTGCCAATGTTCCAACATTTCATCCTTGAATCCCAAGTGGCATGAACCACCATCATCAACACAATATTGCCTTGAAAGTTCTACAATAGCTCTGGCAGCTAGGCTTGCATGTTCTGCAAACTCAGTCGCTACTTGAGCAGCAGAGGTAGCATCCTTAAATTTCATGTTCCAATTCTGCCTGCCAATAGAAATATTACCATTACCATCTCTACGAAACGATTGCCCATGTTCCAAACTTTCATCCTTGAAAACCAAGTGGCATGAACCAACATCATCAACACAATATTGCCTTGAAAGTTCTACAACAGCTCTGGCAGCTAGGCTTGCATGTTCTGCAAACTCAACCGCTGCTTGAGCAGCAGAGGTAGCATCCTTAAATTTCATATTCCAATTATGCCTGCCAATAGAAAAATTACCATTACCATCTCCAGGAAATGATTGCCCATGTTCCAACCTTTCATCCTTGAAAACTAAGTGGTATGAACCACCATCATCAACACAATATTGACTTGAAAGTTCTACAACAGCTCTGGCAGCTAGGCTTGCATGTTCTGCAAACTCAGTCGCTACTTGAGCAGCAGAGGTAGCATGCTTAAATTTCATATTCCAATTATGCCTGCCAATAGAAAAATTACCATTACCATCTCCAGGAAATGATTGCCCATGTTCCAACCTTTCATCCTTGAAAACTAAGTGGCATGAACCACCATCATCAACACTATATTGACTTGAAAGTTCTACAACAGCTCTGGCAGCTAGGCTTGCATGTTCTGCAAACTCAGTCGCTACTTGAGCAGCAGAGGTAGCATCCTTAAATTTCATGTTCCAACTCTGCCTGCCAATAGAAAAATTGCCATTACCATCTCAAGGAAATGATTGCCCATGTTCCAGCCTTTCATCCTTTAAAACCAAGTGGCATGAACCACCATCATCAACACAATATTGCCTTGAAAGTTTTAGAACAGCTCTGGCAGCTAGGCTTGCATGAACTGCAAATTCAGTCGCTACTAGAGCAACAGAGGTAGAATACTTAAATTTCATGTTCTAATTCTGTCTAGCAATAGAAAAATTACCATTACCATCTCCAGGAAACGATTTCCCTTGTTCCGACCTTTCATCCTTGAATCCCAAGTGGCATGAACCACCATCATTAACACAATATTGCCTTGAAAGTTCTACAACAGCTTTGGCAGCAAGGCTTGCATGTTCTGCAAACTTAGCCGCTGCTTAAGCAGTAGAGATAGCATGCTTAAATTTCATGTTCCAATACTGCCTGCCAATAGATACATTTCCAGTACCATCTCAAGGATATGATTGCCCATGTTCCAACCTTTCATCCTTGAAAACCAAGTGGCATGAACCACCATCATCAACACAATATTACCTTGAAAATACTACAACAGCTCTGGCAGCTAGGCATGCATGTTCTGCAAACTGAACCGCTGTTTGAGCAGCAGAGGTAGCATCCTTAAATTTAATATTCCAATTATGCCTGCCAATAGAAAAATTACCATTACCATCTCCAGGAAATGATTGCCCATGTTCCAACCTTTCATCCTTGAAAACTAAGTGGCATGAAGCACCATCATCAACACAATATTGACTTGAAAGTTCTACAACAGCTCTGGCAGCTAGGCTTGCATGTTCTGCAAACTCAGTCGCTACTTGAGCAGCAGAGGTAGCATACTTGAATTTCATGTTCCAACTCTGCCTGCCAATAGAAATATTACCATTACCATCTCCAGAAAATTATTGCCCACCTTCCAACCTTTCATCCTTGAAAACCAAGGGGCATGAACCACCATCATCAACACAATATTGCCTTGAAAATTCTACAACATCTCTGGCAGCTAGGCTTGCATGTTCTGCAAACTCAACTGCTGCTTGAGCAACAGAGGTAGCATCCTTAAATTTCATATTCCAATTATGCCTGCCAATAGAAATATTACCATTACCTTCTCTAGGAAACGATTGCCCATGTTCCAACCTTTCATCCTTGAAAACCAAGTGGCATAAACCAACATCATCAACACAATATTGCCTTGAAAGTTCTACAACAGCTCTGGCAGCTAGGCTTGCATGTTCTGCAAACTCAACCGCTGCTTGAGCAGCAGAGGTAGCATCCTTAAATTTCATATTGCAATTATGCCTGCCAATAGAAAAATTACCATTACCATCTCCAGGAAATGATTGCCCATGTTCCAACCTTTCATCCTTGAAAACTAAGTGGCATGAACCACCATCATCAACACAATATTGACTTGAAAGTTCTACAACAGCTCTGGCAGCTAGGCTTGCATGTTCTGCAAACTCAGTCGCTACTTGAGCAGCAGAGGTAGCATGCTTAAATTTCATATTCCAATTATGCCTGCCAATAGAAAAATTACCATTACCATCTCCAGGAAATGATTGCCCATGTTCCAATCTTTCATCCTTGAAAACTGAGTGGCATGAACCACCATCATCAACACAATATTGACTTGAAAGTTCTACAACAGCTCTGGCAGCTAGGCTTGCATGTTCTGCAAACTCAGTCGCTACTTGAGCAGCAGAGGTAGCATCCTTAAATTTCATGTTCCAACTCTGCCTGCCAAAAGAAAAATTGCCATTACCATCTCAAGGAAATGATTGCCCATGTTCCAACCTTTCATCCTTTAAAACCAAGTGGCATGAACCACCATCATCAACACAATATTGCCTTGAAAGTTCTAGAACAGCTCTGGCAGCTAGGCTTGCATGTACTGCAAATTCAGTCGCTACTTGAGCAACAGAGGTAGAATCCTTAAATTTCATGTTCTAATTCTGTCTACCAATAGAAAAATTACCATTACCATCTCCAGGAAACGATTGCCCTTGTTCCGACCTTTCATCCTTGAATCCCAAGTGGCATGAACCACCATCATTAACACAATATTGCCTTGAAAGTTCTACAACAGCTTTGGCAGCTAGGCTTGTATGTTCTGCAAACTTAGCCGCTGCTTAAGCAGTAGAGATAGCATGCTTAAATTTCATGTTCCAATACTGCCTGCCAATAGATACATTTCCAGTACCATCTCAAGGATATGATTGCCCATGTTCCAACCTTTCATCCTTGAAAACCAAGTGGCATGAACCACCATCATCAACACAATATTACCTTGAAAATACTACAACAGCTCTGGCAGCTAGGCATGCATGTTCTGCAAACTGAACCGCTGCTTGAGCAGCAGAGGTAGCATCCTTAAATTTAATATTCCAATTATGCCTGCCAATAGAAAAATTACCATTACCATCTCCAGGAAATGATTGCCCATGTTCCAACCTTTCATCCTTGAAAACTAAGTGGCATGAAGCACCATCATCAACACAATATTGACTTGAAAGTTCTACAACAGCTCTGGCAGCTAGGCTTGCATGTTCTGCAAACTCAGTCGCTACTTGAGCAGCAGAGGTAGCATACTTGAATTTCATGTTCCAACTCTGCCTGCCAATAGAAATATTACCATTACCATCTCCAAGAAATTATTGCCCACCTTCCAACCTTTCATCCTTGAAAACCAAGGGGCATGAACCACCATCATCAACACAATATTGCCTTGAAAATTCTACAACATCTCTGGCAGCTAGGCTTGCATGTTCTGCAAACTCAACTGCTGCTTGAGCAACAGAGGTAGCATCCTTAAATTTCATATTCCAATTATGCCTGCCAATAGAAATATTACCATTACCATCTCTAGGAAACGATTGCCCATGTTCCAACCTTTCATCCTTGAAAACCAAGTGGCATAAACCAACATCATCAACACAATATTGCCTTGAAAGTTCTACAACAGCTCTGGCAGCTAGGCTTGCATATTCTGCAAACTCAACCGCTGCTTGAGCAGCAGAGGTACCATCCTTAAATTTCATATTCCAATTATGCCTGCCAATAGAAAAATTACCATTACCATATCCAGGAAATAATTGCCCATGTTCCAACCTTTCATCCTTGAAAACTAAGTGGCAGGAACTACCATCATCAACACAATATTGCCTTGAAAGTTCAACAATAGCTCTTGCAGCTAGGCTTGCATGTTCTGTAAACTCAGCCGCTGCTTGAGTAGCAGAGATAGCATCCTTAAATTTCATATTCCAATTATGCCTGCCAATAGAAAAATTACCATTACCATCTCAAGGAAATGATTGCCCATGTTCCAACCTTTCATCCTTTAAAACCAAGTGGCATGAACCACCATCATCAACACAATATTGCCTTTAAATTCTACAACAGCTCTGGCAGCTAGGCTTGCATGTTCTGCAAACTCAGTCCCTACTTGAGCAGCAGAGGTAGAATCCTTAAATTTCATGTTCCAATTCTGGCTGCCAATAGAAAAATTACCATTATCATCTCCAAGAAATGATTGCCAATGTTCCAACATTTCATCCTTGAATCCCAAGTGGCATGAACCACCATCATCAACACAATATTGCCTTGAAAATTCTACAACATCTCTGGCAGCTAGGCTTGCATGTTCTGCAAACTCAACTGCTGCTTGAGCAACAGAGGTAGCATCCTTAAATTTCATATTCCAATTATGCCTGCCAATAGAAATATTACCATTACCTTCTCTAGGAAACGATTGCCCATGTTCCAACCTTTCATCCTTGAAAACCAAGTGGCATAAACCAACATCATCAACACAATATTGCCTTGAAAGTTCTACAACAGCTCTGGCAGCTAGGCTTGCATGTTCTGCAAACTCAACCGCTGCTTGAGCAGCAGAGGTAGCATCCTTAAATTTCATATTGCAATTATGCCTGCCAATAGAAAAATTACCATTACCATCTCCAGGAAATGATTGCCCATGTTCCAACCTTTCATCCTTGAAAACTAAGTGGCATGAACCACCATCATCAACACAATATTGACTTGAAAGTTCTACAACAGCTCTGGCAGCTAGGCTTGCATGTTCTGCAAACTCAGTCGCTACTTGAGCAGCAGAGGTAGCATGCTTAAATTTCATATTCCAATTATGCCTGCCAATAGAAAAATTACCATTACCATCTCCAGGAAATGATTGCCCATGTTCCAATCTTTCATCCTTGAAAACTAAGTGGCATGAACCACCATCATCAACACAATATTGACTTGAAAGTTCTACAACAGCTCTGGCAGCTAGGCTTGCATGTTCTGCAAACTCAGTCGCTACTTGAGCAGCAGAGGTAGCATCCTTAAATTTCATGTTCCAACTCTGCCTGCCAAAAGAAAAATTGCCATTACCATCTCAAGGAAATGATTGCCCATGTTCCAACCTTTCATCCTTTAAAACCAAGTGGCATGAACCACCATCATCAACACAATATTGCCTTGAAAGTTCTAGAACAGCTCTGGCAGCTAGGCTTGCATGTACTGCAAATTCAGTCGCTACTTGAGCAACAGAGGTAGAATCCTTAAATTTCATGTTCTAATTCTGTCTACCAATAGAAAAATTACCATTACCATCTCCAGGAAACGATTGCCCTTGTTCCGACCTTTCATCCTTGAATCCCAAGTGGCATGAACCACCATCATTAACACAATATTGCCTTGAAAGTTCTACAACAGCTTTGGCAGCTAGGCTTGTATGTTCTGCAAACTTAGCCGCTGCTTAAGCAGTAGAGATAGCATGCTTAAATTTCATGTTCCAATACTGCCTGCCAATAGATACATTTCCAGTACCATCTCAAGGATATGATTGCCCATGTTCCAAGCTTTCATCCTTGAAAACCAAGTGGCATGAACCACCATCATCAACACAATATTACCTTGAAAATACTACAACAGCTCTGGCAGCTAGGCATGCATGTTCTGCAAACTGAACCGCTGCTTGAGCAGCAGAGGTAGCATCCTTAAATTTAATATTCCAATTATGCCTGCCAATAGAAAAATTACCATTACCATCTCCAGGAAATGATTGCCCATGTTCCAACCTTTCATCCTTGAAAACTAAGTGGCATGAAGCACCATCATCAACACAATATTGACTTGAAAGTTCTACAACAGCTCTGGCAGCTAGGCTTGCATGTTCTGCAAACTCAGTCGCTACTTGAGCAGCAGAGGTAGCATACTTGAATTTCATGTTCCAACTCTGCCTGCCAATAGAAATATTACCATTACCATCTCCAGGAAATTATTGCCCACCTTCCAACCTTTCATCCTTGAAAACCAAGGGGCATGAACCACCATCATCAACACAATATTGCCTTGAAAATTCTACAACATCTCTGGCAGCTAGGCTTGCATGTTCTGCAAACTCAACTGCTGCTTGAGCAACAGAGGTAGCATCCTTAAATTTCATATTCCAATTATGCCTGCCAATAGAAATATTACCATTACCATCTCTAGGAAACGATTGCCCATGTTCCAACCTTTCATCCTTGAAAACCAAGTGGCATAAACCAACATCATCAACACAATATTGCCTTGAAAGTTCTACAACAGCTCTGGCAGCTAGGCTTGCATATTCTGCAAACTCAACCGCTGCTTGAGCAGCAGAGGTACCATCCTTAAATTTCATATTCCAATTATGCCTGCCAATAGAAAAATTACCATTACCATATCCAGGAAATAATTGCCCATGTTCCAACCTTTCATCCTTGAAAACTAAGTGGCATGAACTACCATCATCAACACAATATTGCCTTGAAAGTTCAACAATAGCTCTTGCAGCTAGGCTTGCATGTTCTGTAAACTCAGCCGTTGCTTGAGTAGCAGAGATAGCATCCTTAAATTTCATATTCCAATTATGCCTGCCAATAGAAAAATTACCATTACCATCTCAAGGAAATGATTGCCCATGTTCCAACCTTTCATCCTTTAAAACCAAGTGGCATGAACCACCATCATCAACACAATATTGCCTTTAAATTCTACAACAGCTCTGGCAGCTAGGCTTGCATGTTCTGCAAACTCAGTCCCTACTTGAGCAGCAGAGGTAGAATCCTTAAATTTCATGTTCCAATTCTGGCTGCCAATAGAAAAATTACCATTACCATCTCCAGGAAACGATTGCCCTTGTTCCAACCTTTCATCCTTGAAACCCAAGTGGCATGGACCACCATCATCAATACAATATTGCCCTGAAAGTTCTACAACAGCTCTGGCAGCTAGGCTTGCATGCTCTGCAAACTTAGTCGCTACTTGAGCAGCAGAGGATGATAATCCTTAAATTTCTTGTTCCAATTCTGCGTGCCAATAAAACAATTACCATTACCATCTCCAGGAAATGATTGCCCTTGCTCCAACCTTTCATGCTTGAAACCCAAGTGGCATGAACCACCATCATCAACACAATATTGCAGTGAAAGTTCTATAACAGCTTTGGCAGCTAGGCTTGCATGTTCTGTAAAATCATTCGCTTCTTGAGCAGCAGATGTAGCACGCTTAAATTTCATGTTCCAATACTGCCTGGCAACACAAAACTTACCATTACAATCTCAAGGAAATGATTGCCCATGTTCCAACCTTTCATCCTTGAAAACCAAGTGGCTTGAACCCCCATCATCAACACAATATTTCTTTGAAAGTTCTACAACAGCTCTGGCAGCTAGGCTTGCATGTTCTGCAAACTCAGCCGCTGCTTGAGCAGCAGAGGTAGCATGCTTAAATTTGATGTTCCAATACTGCCTGCCAACAGAACAATTACCATTACCATCTCCAGGAAATGATTGCCCATGTTCCAACCTTTCATCCTTGAAAACTAAGTGGCATGAACCACCATCATCAACACAATATTGCCTTGAAAGTTCTACAACAGCTCTGGCAGCTAGGCTTGCATGTTCTGCAAACTCAGTCGCTACTTGAGCAGCAGAGGTAGCATCCTTAAATTTCATATTCCAATTCTGATTGCCAATAGAAAAATTACTATTACCATCTCCAGGAAACGATTGCCCTTGTTCCAACCTTTCATCCTTGAAACCCAAGTGGCATGAACCACCATCAGCAACACAATATTGCCTTGAAAGTTCTATAACAGCTCTGGCAGCTAGGCTTGCATGTTCTGCAAACTCAGCCGCCGCTTGAGCAACAAAGATAGCATGCCTAAATTTCATGCTCCAATACTGCCTGCCACTAGAAAAATTACCATTACCATCTCAAGGAAATGATTGCCCATGTTCCAACCTTTCATCCTTGAAAACCAAGTGGCATAGTCACCATCATCAACACAATATTGCCTTGAAAGTTCAACAACAGCTCTGGCAGCTAGGCTTGCATGTTCTGCAAACTCAACCACAGCTTGAGCAGCGGAGGTAGCATCCTTAAATTTCATATTCCAATTATGCCTTCCAATAGAAAAATTACCATTATCATCTCCAGGAAATGATTGCCAATGTTGCAACATTTCATCCTTGAATCCCAAGTGGCATGAACCACCATCATCAACACAATATTGCCTTGAAAGTTCTACAACAGCTCTGGCAGCTAGGCTTGCATGTTCTGCAAACTCAGTCGCTACTTGAGCAGCAGAGGTAGCATCCTTAAATTTCATGTTCCAATTCTGCCTGCCAATAGAAAAATTTCCATTACCATCTCCAGGAAATTATTGCCCATGTTCCAACCTTTCATCCTTGAAAACCAAGGGGCATGAACCACCATCATCAAAACAATGTTGCCTTAAAAATTCTACAACATCTCTGGCATCTAGGCTTGCATGTTCTGCAAACTCAACCGCTGCTTGAGCAACAGAGGTAGCATCGTTAAATTTCATATTCCAATTATGCCTGCCAATAGAAATATTTCCAGTACAATCTCAAGGAAATGATTGCCCATGTTCCAACCTTTCATCCTCGAAAACCAAGTGGCATGAACCACCATCATCAACACAATATTACCTTGAAAATACTACAACAGCTCTGGCAGCTAGGCTTGCATGTTCTGCAAACTGAACCGCTGCTTGAGCAGCAGAGGTAGCATCCTTAAATTTCATATTCCAATTATGCCTGCCAATAGAAAAATTACCATTACCATCTCCAGGAAATGATTGCCCATGTTCCAACCTTTCATCCTTGAAAACTAAGTGGCATGAACCACCATCATCAACACAATATTAACTTGAAAGTTCTACAACAGCTCTGGCAGCTAGGCTTGCATGTTCTGCAAACTCAGTCGCTACTTGAGAAGCAGAGGTAGCATCCTTAAATTTCATGTTCCTACTCTGCCTGCCAATAGAAATATTACCATTACCATCTCCAGGAAATTATTGCCCACCTTCCAACCTTTCATACTTGAAAACCAAGGGGCATGAACCACCATCATCAACACAATATTGCCTTGAAAGTTCTACAACAGCTCTGGCAGCTAGGCTTGCATGTTCTGCAAACTCAACCCCTGCTTGAGCAGAAGAGGTTGTATCCTTAATTTTGTATTCCAATTATGCCTGCCAATAGAAAAATTACCATTATCATCTCCAGGAAATGATTGCCCATGTTCCAACCTTTCATCCTTGAAAACTAAGTGGCATGAACCACCATCATCAACACAATATTTCCTTGAAAGTTCTACAACAGCTCTGGCATCTAGGCTTGCATGTTCTGCAAACTCAGTCGCTACTTGAGCAGCAGAGGTAGCATCCTTAAATTTCATATTCCAATTATTCCTTCCAATAGAAAAATTACCATTATCATCTCCAGGAAATGATTGCCAATGTTCCAACATTTCATCCTTGAATCCCAAGTGGTATGAACCACCATCATCAACACAATATTGCCTTGAAAATCCTACAACAACTCTGGCAGCTAGGCTTGCATGTTCTGCAAACTCAACCGCTGCTTGAGCAACAGAGGTAGCATCCTTAAATTTCATATTCCAATTATGCCCGCCAATAGAAATATTATCATTACCATCTCCAGGAAATGATTGCCCATGTACCAACCTTTCATCCTTGAAAACCAAGTGGCATGAACCACCATCATCAACACAATATTGCCTTGAAAGTTCTACAACAGCTCTGGCAGCTAGGCTTGCATGTTCTGCAAACTCAACCGCTGGTTGAGCAGCAGAGGTTGCATCCTTAAATTTCATATTCCAATTCTGCCTGCCAATAGAAATATTACCATTACCATCTCCAGGAAATTATTGCCCATGTTCCACCCTTTCATCCTTGAAAACCAAGGGGCATGAACCACCATCATCAACACAATATTTCCTTGAAACTTCTACGACATCTCTGGCAGCTAGGCTTACATGTTCTGCAAACTCAACCGTTGATTGAGCAACAAAGGTAGCATCCTTAAATTTCTTATTCCAATTATGCCTGCCAATACAAAAATTTCCAGTACCATCTCAAGGAAATGATTGCCCATGTTCCAACCTTTCATCCTTGAAAACCAAATGGCATGAACCACCATCATCAACACAATATTGCCTTGAAAATCCTACAACAACTCTGGCAGCTAGGCTTGCATGTTCTGCAAACTCAACCGCTGCTTGAGCAACAGAGGTAGCATCCTTAAATTTCATATTCCAATTATGCCCGCCAATAGAAAAATTACCATTACCATCTCCATGAAATGATTGCCCATGTTCCAACCTTTCATCCTTGAAAACTAAGTGGCATGAACCACCATCATCAACACAATATTTCCTTGAAAGTTCTACAACAGCTCTGGTAGCTAGGCTTGCATGTTCTGCAAACTTAACCGCTGCTTGAGCAGCAGAGGTAGCATCCTTAAATTTCATGTTCCAATTCTGCCTGCCAATAGAAATATTACCATTACCATCTCCAGGAAATTATTGCCCACGTTCCAACCTTTCATCCTTGAAAACCAAGGGGCATGAACCACAATCATCAACACAATATTGCCTCAAATATTCTACAACATCTTTGGCAGCTAGGCTTGCATTTTCTGCAAACTCAACCGCTGCTTGAGCAATAGAGGTAGCATCCTTAAATTTCATATTCCAATTATACCTGCCAATAGAAATATTATCATTACCATCTCCAGGAAATTATTGCCCATGTTCCACCCTTTCATCCTTGAAAACCAAGGGGCATGAACCACCATCATCAACACAATATTGCCTTGAAAGTTCTACAACAGCTCTGGCAGCTAGGCTTGCATGTTCTACAAACTCAGTCGCTACTTGAGCAGCAGAGGTAGCATCCTTAAATTTCATATTCCAATTCTGATTGCCAATAGAAAAATAACTATTACCATCTCCAGGAAACGATTGCCCTTGTTCCAACCTTTCATCCTTGAAACCCAAGTGGCATGAACAAACCATCAGCAACACAATATTGCCTTGAAAGTTCAATAACAGCTCTGGCAGCTAGGCTTGCATGTTCTGCAAACTCAGCCGCCGCTTGAGCAACAAAGATAGCATGCTTAAATTTCATGTTCCAATACTGCTTGCCACTAGAAAAATTACCATTACCATCTCAAGGAAATGATTGCCCATGTTCCAACCTTTCATCCTTGAAAACCAAGTGGCATAGTCACCATCATCAACACAATATTGCCTTGAAAGTTCTACAACAGCTCTGGCAGCTAGGCTTGCATGTTATGCAAACTCAACCACAGCTTGAGCAGCGGAGGTAGCATCCTTAAATTTCATATTCCAATTATGCCTTCCAATAGAAAAATTACCATTATCATCTCCAGGAAATGATTGCCAATGTTGCAACATTTCATCCTTGAATCCCAAGTGGCATGAACCACCATCATCAACACAATATTGCCTTCAAAGTTCTACAACAGCTCTGGCAGCTAGGCTTGCATGTTCTGCAAACTCAGTCGCTACTTGAGCAGCAGAGGTAGCATCCTTAAATTTCATGTTCCAATTCTGCCTGCCAATAGAAATATTACCATTACCATCTCCAGGAAATTATTGCCCATGTTCCAACCTTTCATCCTTGAAAACCAAGGGGCATGAACCACCATCATCAAAACAATGTTGCCTTAAAAATTCTACAACATCTCTGGCATCTAGGCTTGCATGTTCTGCAAACTCAACCGCTGCTTGAGCAACAGAGGTAGCATCGTTAAATTTCATATTCCAATTATGCCTGCCAATAGAAATATTTCCAGTACAATCTAAAGGAAATGATTGCCCATGTTACAACCTTTCATCCTCGAAAACCAAGTGGCATGAACCACCATCATCAACACAATATTACCTTGAAAATACTACAACAGCTCTGGCAGCTAGGCTTGCATGTTCTGCAAACTGAACCGCTGCTTGAGCAGCAGAGGTAGCATCCTTAAATTTCATATTCCAATTATGCCTGCCAATAGAAAAATTACCATTACCATCTCCAGGAAATGATTGCCCATGTTCCAACCTTTCATCCTTGAAAACTAAGTGGCATGAACCACCATCATCAACACAATATTGACTTGAAAGTTCTACAACAGCTCTGGCAGCTAGGCTTGCATGTTCTGCAAACTCAGTCGCTACTTGAGAAGCAGAGGTAGCATCCTTAAATTTCATGTTCCTACTCTGCCTGCCAATAGAAATATTACCATTACCATCTCCAGGAAATTATTGCCCACCTTCCAACCATTCATACTTGAAAACCAAGGGGCATGAACCACCATCATCAACACAATATTGCCTTGAAAGTTCTACAACAGCTCTGGCAGCTACGCTTGCATGTTCTGCAAACTCAACCCCTGCTTGAGCAGAAGAGGTTGTATCCTTAATTTTGTATTCCAATTATGCCTGCCAATAGAAAAATTACCATTATCATCTCCAGGAAATGATTGCCCATGTTCCAACCTTTCATCCTTGAAAACTAAGTGGCATGAACCACCATCATCAACACAATATTGCCTTGAAAGTTCTACAACAGCTCTGGCATCTAGGCTTGCATGTTCTGCAAACTCAGTCGCTACTTGAGCAGCAGAGGTAGCATCCTTAAATTTCATATTCCAATTATGCCTTCCAATAGAAAAATTACCATTATCATCTCCAGGAAATGATTGCCAATGTTCCAACATTTCATCCTTGAATCCCAAGTGGCATGAACCACCATCATCAACACAATATTGCCTTGAAAATCCTACAACAACTCTGGCAGCTAGGCTTGCATGTTCTCCAAACTAAACCGCTGCTTGAGCAACAGAGGTAGCATCCTTAAATTTCATATTCCAATTATGCCCGCCAATAGAAATATTATCATTACCATCTCCAGGAAATGATTGCCCTTTCATCCTTGAAAACCAAATGGCATGAACCACCATCATCAACACAATATTGCCTTGAAAATCCTACAACAACTCTGGCAGATAGGCTTGCATGTTCTGCAAACTCAACCGCTGCTTGAGCAGCAGAGGTAGCATCCTTAAATTTCATGTTCCAATTCTGCCTGCCAATAGAAATATTACCATTACCATCTCCAGGAAATTATTGCCCACGTTCCAACCTTTCATCCTTGAAAACCAAGGGGCATGAACCACAATCATCAACACAATATTGCCTCAAATATTCTACAACATCTTTGGCAGCTAGGCTTGCATTTTCTGCAAACTCAACCGCTGCTTGAGCAATAGAGGTAGCATCCTTAAATTTCATATTCCAATTATACCTGCCAATAGAAATATTATCATTACCATCTCCAGGAAATTATTGCCCATGTTCCACCCTTTCATCCTTGAAAACCAAGGGGCATGAACCACCATCATCAACACAATATTTCCTTGAAAATTGTATGACATCTCTGGCAGCTAGGCTTGCATGTTCTGCAAACTCAACCGCTGATTGAGCAACAGAGGTAGCATCCTTAAATTTCTTATTCCAATAATGCCTGCCAATAGAAAAATTTCCAGTACCATCTCAAGGAAATGATTGCCCATGTTCCAACCTTTCATCCTTGAAAACCGAATGGCATGAACCACCATCATCAACACAATATTGCCTTGAAAATCCTACAACAACTCTGGCAGCTAGGCTTGCATGTTCTGCAAACTCAACCGCTGCTTGAGCAACAGAGGTAGCATCCTTAAATTTCATATTCCAATTATGCCCGCCAATAGAAAAATTACCATTACCATCTCCAGGAAATGATTGCCCATGTTCCAACCTTTCAACCTTGAAAACTAAGTGGCATGAACCACCATCATCAACACAATATTGCCTTGAAAGTTCTACAACAGCTCCGGTAGCTAGGCTTGCATGTTCTGCAAACTTAACCGCTGCTTGAGCAGCAGAGGTAGCATCCTTAAATTTCATGTTCCAATTCTGCCTGCCAATAGAAATATTACCATTACTATCTCCAGGAAATTATTGCCCACGTTCTAACCTTTCATCCTTGAAAACCAAGGAGCATGAACCACAATCATCAACACAATATTGCCTCAAAAATTCTACAACATCTTTCGCAGCTAGGCTTGCATGTTCTGCAAACTCAACCGCTGCTTGAGCAACAGAGGTAGCATCCTTAAATTTCATATTCCAATTATACCTGCCAATAGAAATATTATCATTACCATCTCCAGGAAATGATTGCCCATGTACCAACCTTTCATCCTTGAAAACCAAGTGGCATGAACAACCATCATCAACACAATATTGCCTTGAAAGTTCTACAACAGCTCTGGCAGCTAGGCTTGCATGTTCTGCAAACTCAACCGCTGCTTGAGCAGCAGAGGTTGCATCCTTAAATTTCATATTCCTACTCTGCCTGCCAATAGAAATATTACCATTACCATCTCCAGGAAATTATTGCCCACCTTCCAACCATTCATACTTGAAAACCAAGGGGCATGAACCACCATCATCAACACAATATTGCCTTGAAAGTTCTACAACAGCTCTGGCAGCTACGCTTGCATGTTCTGCAAACTCAACCCCTGCTTGAGCAGAAGAGGTTGTATCCTTAATTTTGTATTCCAATTATGCCTGCCAATAGAAAAATTACCATTATCATCTCCAGGAAATGATTGCCCATGTTCCAACCTTTCATCCTTGAAAACTAAGTGGCATGAACCACCATCATCAACACAATATTGCCTTGAAAGTTCTACAACAGCTCTGGCATCTAGGCTTGCATGTTCTGCAAACTCAGTCGCTACTTGAGCAGCAGAGGTAGCATCCTTAAATTTCATATTCCAATTATGCCTTCCAATAGAAAAATTACCATTATCATCTCCAGGAAATGATTGCCAATGTTCCAACATTTCATCCTTGAATCCCAAGTGGCATGAACCACCATCATCAACACAATATTGCCTTGAAAATCCTACAACAACTCTGGCAGCTAGGCTTGCATGTTCTCCAAACTAAACCGCTGCTTGAGCAACAGAGGTAGCATCCTTAAATTTCATATTCCAATTATGCCCGCCAATAGAAATATTATCATTACCATCTCCAGGAAATGATTGCCCTTTCATCCTTGAAAACCAAATGGCATGAACCACCATCATCAACACAATATTGCCTTGAAAATCCTACAACAACTCTGGCAGATAGGCTTGCATGTTCTGCAAACTCAACCGCTGCTTGAGCAGCAGAGGTAGCATCCTTAAATTTCATGTTCCAATTCTGCCTGCCAATAGAAATATTACCATTACCATCTCCAGGAAATTATTGCCCACGTTCCAACCTTTCATCCTTGAAAACCAAGGGGCATGAACCACAATCATCAACACAATATTGCCTCAAATATTCTACAACATCTTTGGCAGCTAGGCTTGCATTTTCTGCAAACTCAACCGCTGCTTGAGCAATAGAGGTAGCATCCTTAAATTTCATATTCCAATTATACCTGCCAATAGAAATATTATCATTACCATCTCCAGGAAATTATTGCCCATGTTCCACCCTTTCATCCTTGAAAACCAAGGGGCATGAACCACCATCATCAACACAATATTTCCTTGAAAATTGTATGACATCTCTGGCAGCTAGGCTTGCATGTTCTGCAAACTCAACCGCTGATTGAGCAACAGAGGTAGCATCCTTAAATTTCTTATTCCAATAATGCCTGCCAATAGAAAAATTTCCAGTACCATCTCAAGGAAATGATTGCCCATGTTCCAACCTTTCATCCTTGAAAACCGAATGGCATGAACCACCATCATCAACACAATATTGCCTTGAAAATCCTACAACAACTCTGGCAGCTAGGCTTGCATGTTCTGCAAACTCAACCGCTGCTTGAGCAACAGAGGTAGCATCCTTAAATTTCATATTCCAATTATGCCCGCCAATAGAAAAATTACCATTACCATCTCCAGGAAATGATTGCCCATGTTCCAACCTTTCAACCTTGAAAACTAAGTGGCATGAACCACCATCATCAACACAATATTGCCTTGAAAGTTCTACAACAGCTCCGGTAGCTAGGCTTGCATGTTCTGCAAACTTAACCGCTGCTTGAGCAGCAGAGGTAGCATCCTTAAATTTCATGTTCCAATTCTGCCTGCCAATAGAAATATTACCATTACTATCTCCAGGAAATTATTGCCCACGTTCTAACCTTTCATCCTTGAAAACCAAGGAGCATGAACCACAATCATCAACACAATATTGCCTCAAAAATTCTACAACATCTTTCGCAGCTAGGCTTGCCTGTTCTGCAAACTCAACCGCTGCTTGAGCAACAGAGGTAGCATCCTTAAATTTCATATTCCAATTATACCTGCCAATAGAAATATTATCATTACCATCTCCAGGAAATGATTGCCCATGTACCAACCTTTTGCCTTTAAAGTTCTACAATAGCTATGGTAGCTAGGCTTGCATGTTCTGCAAACTCAGCCGCTGCTTGAGCAGCAGAGGTAGCATCCTTAAATTTCATGTTCCAATTCTACCTGCCAACAGAAAAATTACCATTACCATCTCCAGGAAATGATTGCCAATGTTCCAACCTTTCATACTTGAAACCTAAGTGGCATGAACCACCATCATCCACACAATATTGCGCTTGAATGTTCTGCAAACTCAGCCGCTGCTTGAGCAGCAGAGGTAGCATCCTTAAATTTCATGTTCTAATTCTGCTTGCCAACCGAAAAATTACCATTACCATCTCGAGGAAATGATTGCCCATGTTCCAACCTTTCATCGTTGAAACCTAAGTGGCATGAACCACCATCATCAACACACTATTGCCTTGAAAGTTCTGCAAAAGCTCTGGCAGCTAGGCTTGCATGTTCTGCAAATTCAGCCGCTGCTTGAGCAGCAGAGGTAGCATCCTTAAATTTCATGTTCCAATTCTGCATGCCAACCAAAAAATTACCATTACCATCTCCAGGAAATGATTACCCATGTTCTAACCTTTCATCCTTGAAATCTAAGTAGCATGAACCACCATTATCAATACAATATTGCCTTTAAAGTTCTACAATAGCTATGGTAGCTAGGCTTGCATGTTTTGCAAACTCAACCGCTGCTTGAGCAGTAGAGGTAGCATCCTTAAATTTCATGTTCCAATTCTGCATGCCTACCGAAAAATTACCATTACCATCTCCAGGAAATGATTACCCATGTTCCAACCTTTCATCCTTGAAATCTAAGTGGCATGAACCACCATCATCAATACAATATTGCCTTTAAAGTTCTACAATAGCTATGGTAGCTAGGCTTGCATGTTCTGCAAACTCAGCCGCTGCTTGAGCAGCAGAGGTAGCATCCTTAAATTTCATGTTCCAATTCTACCTGCCAACAGAAAAATTACCATTACCATCTCCAGGAAATGATTGCCAATGTTCCAACCTTTCATACTTGAAACCTAAGTGGAATGAACCACCATCATCCACACAATATTGCGCTTGAATGTTCTGCAAACTCAGCCGCTGCTGGAGCAGTAGAGGTTGCATCCTTAAATTTCATATTCCAATTCTGCATGCCAACCAAACAATTACCATTACCATCTCCAGGAAATTATTGCCCATGTTCCAACCTTTCAGACTTGAAACCTAAGTGGCATGAAACACCATCATCAACACAATATTGCATTAAAAGTTCTAAAACCGCTCTGGCACCTAGGTTTGCATGCTCTGCAAACTCAGCCGCTGCTTGAGCAGCAGAGGTTGCATCCTTAAATTTCATGTACCAATTCTGCCTGCCAACCGAAATTTTACCATTACCATCTCTAGGAAATGATTGCCCATGTTCCAACCTTTCATACTTGAAACATAAGTGGCATGAAACACCATCATCAACACAATATTGCATTAAAAGTTCTACAACCGCTCTGGCACCTAGGTTTGCATGCTCTGCAAAGTCAGTCGTTGTTTGAGCAACAGAGGTAGCATCCTTAAATTTCATGTTCCAATTATGCCTGCCAACAGAAAAATTACCATTACCATCTCACGAAAATGATTGCCCATGTTCCAAAATTTCATCCTTGAAACCTAAGTGGCATGAACCACCATTATCAACACAATATTGCCTTGAAAGTTCTACAACAGCTATGGCTGCTAGGCTTGAATGTTCTTCAAACTCAGCCGCTGCTTGAGCAGCAGAGGTAGCATCCTTAAATTTCATGTTCCAATTATGCTTGCCAACCGAAAAATTACCATTACCATCTCGAGGAATTGATTGCCCATGTTCCAACCTTTCATCGTTGAAACCTAAGTGGCATGAACCACCATCATCAACACACTATTGCCTTGAAAGTTCTCCAAAAGCTCTGGCGGCTAGGCTTGCATGTTCTGCAAACTCAGCCGCTGCTAGAGCAGCAGAGGTAAGATCCTTAAATTTCATGTTCCAATTCTGCATGCCAACCGAAAAATTACCATTACCATCTCCAGGAAATGATTACCCAAGTTCCAACCTTTCATCCTTGAAATCTAAGTGGCATGAACCACCATCATCAATACAATATTGCCTTTAAAGTTCTACAATAGCTATGGTAGCTAGGCTTGCATGTTCTGCAAACTCAGCCGCTGCTTGAGCAGCAGAGGTAGCATCCTTAAATTTCATGTTCCAATTCTACCTGCCAACAGAAAAATTACCATTACCATCTCCAGGAAATGATTGCCAATGTTCCAACCTTTCATACATGAAACCTAAGTGGCATGAACCACCATCATCCACACAATATTGCGCTTGAATGTTCTGCAAACTCAGCCGCTGCTTGTGCAGCAGAGGTTGCATCCTTAAATTTCATGTTCCAATTCTGCATGCCAACCAAACAATTACCATTACCATCACCAGGAAATTATTGCCCATGTTCCAACCGTTCATACTTGAAACCTAAGTGGCATGAAACACCATCATCAACACAATATTGCATTAAAAGTTCTACAACCGCTCTGGCACCTAGGTTTGCATGCTCTGCAAACTCAGCCGCTGCTTGAGCAGCAGAGGTTGCATCCTTAAATTTCATGTTCCAATTCTGCATGCCAACCAAACAATTACCATTACCATCTCTAGGAAATGATTGCCCATGTTCCAACCTTTCATACTTGAAACCTAAGTGGCATGAAACACCATCATCAACACAATATTGCATTAAAAGTTCTACAACCGCTCTGGCACCTAGGTTTACATGCTCTGCAAAGTCAGTCGTTGTTTGAGCAGCAGAGGTAGCATCCTTAAATTTCATGTTCTAATTATGCCTGCCAACAGAAAAATTACCATTACCATCTCACGGAAATGATTGCCCATGTTCCAACATTTCATCCTTGAAACCTAAGTGCCATGAACCACAATCATCAACATAATATTGCCTTGAAAGTTCTATAACAGCTATGGCAGCTAGGCTTGAATGTTCTTCAAACTCAGCCGCTGCTTGAGCAGCAGAGGTAGCATCCTTAAATTTCATGTTCTAATTCTGCTTGCCAACCGAAAAATTACCATTACCATCTCGAGGAAATGATTGCCCATGTTCCAACCTTTCATCGTTGAAACCTAAGTGGCATGAACCACCATCATCAACACACTATTGCCTTGAAAGTTCTGCAAAAGCTCTGGCAGCTAGGCTTGCATGTTCTGCAAATTCAGCCGCTGCTTGAGCAGCAGAGGTAGCATCCTTAAATTTCATGTTCCAATTCTGCATGCCAACCAAAAAATTACCATTACCATCTCCAGGAAATGATTACCCATGTTCCAACCTTTCATCCTTGAAATCTAAGTGGCATGAACCACCATTATCAATACAATATTGCCTTTAAAGTTCTACAATAGCTATGGTAGCTAGGCTTGCATGTTTTGCAAACTCAGCCGCTGCTTGAGCAGTAGAGGTAGCATCCTTAAATTTCATGTTCCAATTCTGCATGCCAACTGAAAAATTACCATTACCATCTCCAGGAAATGATTACCCATGTTCCAACCTTTCATCCTTGAAATCTAAGTGGCATGAACCACCATCATCAATACAATATTGCCTTTAAAGTTCTACAATAGCTATGGTAGCTAGGCTTGCATGTTCTACAAACTCAGCCGCTGCTTGAGCAGCAGAGGTAGCATCCTTAAATTTCATGTTCCAATTCTACCTGCCAACAGAAAAATTACCATTACCATCTCCAGGAAATGATTGCCAATGTTCCAACCTTTCATACTTGAAACCTAAGTGGAATGAACCACCATCATCCACACAATATTGCGCTTGAATGTTCTGCAAACTCAGCCGCTGCTGGAGCAGCAGAGGTTGCATCCTTAAATTTCATATTCCAATTCTGCATGCCAACCAAACAATTACCATTACCATCTCCAGGAAATTATTGCCCATGTTCCAACCTTTCATACTTGAAACCTAAGTGGCATGAAACACCATCATCAACACAATATTGCATTAAAAGTTCTAAAACCGCTCTGGCACCTAGGTTTGCATGCTCTGTAAACTCAGCCGCTGCTTGAGCAGCAGAGGTTGCATCCTTAAATTTCATCTTCCAATTCTGCCTGCCAACCGAAATTTTACCATTACCATCTCTAGGAAATGATTGCCCATGTTCAAACCTTTCATACTTGAAACCTAAGTGGCATGAAACACCATCATCAACACAATATTGCATTAAAAGTTCTACAACCGCTCTGGCACCTAGGTTTGCATGCTCTGCAAAGTCAGTCGCTGTTTGAGCAGCAGAGGTAGAATCCTTAAATTTCATGTTCCAATTCTGCCTGCCAACAGAAAAATTACCATTACCATCTCAAAGAAATGATTGCCCATGTTCCAACCTTTCATCCTTGAAAACTAAGTTGCATGAACCACCATCATCAACACAATATTGCCTTGAAAGTTCTACTATATCTCTGGCAGCTAGGCTTGCATGTTCTGCAAACTCAGCCGCTGCTTGAGAAGCAGAGGTAGCATCCTTAAATTTCATGTTCCAATTCTGTCTGCCAACCGAAAAATTACCATTTCCATCTCGAGGAAATGATTGCCCATGTTCCAACCTTTCATCATTAAAACCTAAGTGGCATGAACCACCATCATCAGCACACTATTACCTTGAAAGTTCTACAAAAGCTCTGGCGGCTAGGCTTGCATGTTCTGCAAACTCAGCCGTTGCTTAAGCAGCATAGGTAGCATCCTTAAATTTCATGTTCCAATTCAGCCTGCCAACCGAAAAATTACCATTACCATCTCCAGGAAATGATTACCCATGTTCCAACCTTTCATCCTTGAAATCTAAGTGGCATGAACCACCATTATCAATATAATATTGCCTTTAAAGCTCTACAATAGCTATGGTAGCTAGGCTTGCATGTTCTGCAAACTCAGCCGCTGCTTGAGCAGCAGAGGTAGCATCCTTAAATTTCATGTTCCAATTCTACCTGCCAACAGAAAAATTACCATTACCATCTCCAGGAAATGATTGCCAATGTTCCAACCTTTCATACTTGAAACCTAAGTGGCATGAACCACCATCATCCACACAATATTGTGCTTGAATGTTCTGCAAACTCAGCCGCTGCTTGAGCAGCAGAGGTTGCATCCTTAAATTTCATGTTCCAATTCTGCATGCCAACCAAATAATTACCATTACCATCTCTAGGAAATTATTGCCCATGTTCTAACCTTTCATCCTTGAAACCTAAGTGGCATGAACCACCATCATCAACCTAATATTGCCTTGAAAGTTCAACAACAGGTCTGGTAGCTAGGCTTCCATATTCTACAAACTCATCCCCTTCTTGAGCAACAGAGGTAGAATCCTTAAATTTCATGTTCCAATTCTGCCTGCCAACAGAAAAATTACCATTACCATCTCAAAGAAATGATTGCCCATGTTCCAACCTTTCATCCTTGAAAACTAAGTTGCATGAACCACCATCATCAACACAATATTGCCTTGAAAGTTCTACTATATCTCTGGCAGCTAGGCTTGCATGTTCTGCAAACTCAGCCGCTGCTTGAGCAGCAGAGGTAGCATCCTTAAATTTCATGTTCCAATTCTGTCTGCCAACCGAAAAATTACCATTTCCATCTCGAGGAAATGATTGCCCATGTTCCAACCTTTCATCATTAAAACCTAAGTGGCATGAACCACCATCATCAGCACACTATTACCTTGAAAGTTCTACAAAAGCTCTGGCGGCTAGGCTTGCATGTTCTGCAAACTCAGCTGTTGCTTAAGCAGCATAGGTAGCATCCTTAAATTTCATGTTCCAATTCAGCCTGCCAACCGAAAAATTACCATTACCATCTCCAGGAAATGATTGCCCATGTTCCAACATTTCATCCCTTAAATCTAAGTGGCATGAACCACCATCATCAACACAATATTGCCTTTAAAGTTCTACAATAGCTATGGCAGCTAGGTTTGCATGTTCTGCAAACTCAGCCGCTGCTTGAGCAGCAGAGGAAGCATCCTTAAATTTCATGTTCCAATTCTGCCTGCCAACAGAAAAATTACCATTACCATCTCCAGGAACTGATTGCCCATGTTCCAAGCTTTCATGCTTGAAACCTAAGTGGGATGAACCACCATCATCCACACAATATTACGCTTGAATGTTCTGCAAACTCAGCCGCTGCTTGAGCAGCAGAGGTAGCATCCTTAAATTTCATGTTCCAATTGTGCATGCCAACCAAAACATTACCATTACCATCTCCAGGAAATGAATGCCCATATTCCAACCTTTTATACTTGAAACCTAAGTGGCATGAACCACCATCATCCACACAATATTGCGCTTGAATGTTCTGCAAACTCAACCGCTGCTTGAGCAGCAGAGGTAGCATCCTTAAATTTCATGTTCCAATTCTCCATGCCAACCAAAAAATTACCATTACTATCTCAAGAAAATGATTGCCCATGTTCCAACCTTTCATACTTGAAACCTAAGTGGCATGAACCACCATCATCAACACAATTTTGCATTAAAAGTTCTACAATAGCTCTGGTACCTAGGTTTGCATGCTCTGCAAAGTCAGTCACTGCTTGAGCAGCAGAGGTAGCATCCTTAAATTTCATGTTCCAATTTTGCCTGCCAATAAAAAAATTACCATTACCATCTCCAGGAAATTATTACCAATGTTCCAACCTTTCATACTTGAAACCTAAGTGGCATGAACCACCATCATCCACACAATATTGCGCTTGTATGTTCTGCAAACTCAGCCGCTGCTTGAGCTGCTGAGGTAGCATCCTTATATTTCATGTTCCAATTCTGCATGCCAACCAAAGAATTATCATTACCATCTCGAGCAAATGATTGCCCATATTCCAACCTTTCATACTTGAAACCTCAGTGGCTTGAACCACCATCATCAACACAATATTTCCTTGAAAGTTCTACAACAGCTATGGTAGCTAGGCTTGAATGTTCTGCAAACTCGGCCACTGCATGAGCATCAGAGGTTGCATCCTTAAATTTCATGTTCCAATTTTGCCTACCAACAGAAAAATTACCATAACGATCTAAAGGAAATGATTGCCCATGTTCCAACCTTTCATTCTTGAAACCTAAGTGGCATGAACCACAATCATCAACACAATATTGCCTTTAAAGTTCTACAACAGCTCTGGCAGCTAGACTTGAATGTTCTGCAAACTCAGTCGCTGCTTGAGCAACAGAGGTAGCATCCTTAAATTTCATGTTCCAATTCTACCTGCCAAAAGAAAAATTACCATTACCATCTCCAGGATATGTTTGCCCATGTTCCAACCTTTCATCCTTGAAATCTAAGTGGCGTGAACCACCATCATCAACACAATATTGCCTTGAAAGTTATACAACAGCTATGGCAGCTAGGCTTGAACGTTCTTCAAACTCAGCCGCTGCTTGAGTAGCAGAGGTAGCATCCTTAAATTTCATGTTCCAATTTTGCCTGCCAATCGAAAAATTACCATTACCATCTCGAGGAAATGATTGCCCATGTTCCAACATTTCATCATTAAAACCTAAGTGGCATGAACCACCATCATCAACACACTATTGCCTTGAAAGTTCTACAGAAGCTCTGGCGGCTAGGCTTGCATGTTCTGCAAACTCAGCCGTTGCTTTAGTAGCAGAGGTAGCATCCTTAAATTTCATGTTCCAATTCTGCCTGCCAACAGAAAAATTACCATTACCATCTCTAGGAAATGATTGCCCATGCTCCAACCTTTCATCCTTGAAACCTAAGTGGCATGAACCACCATCATCAACACAATATTGCCTTTAAAGTTCTACAACAGCTCTGGCAGCTAGGCTTGAATGTTCTGCAAACTCAGCCGCTGCTTGAGCAGCAGAGGTAGTATCCTTAAATTTCATGTTCCAATTCTGCCTGCCAACCGAACAATTACCATTACCATCTCCTGGAAATGATTGCCCATGTTCCAACCTTTCATCCTTGAAACCTAAGTGGCATGAACCGCCATCATCCACACAATATTGCGCTTGAATGTTCTGCAAACTCAGCCGCTGCTTGAGAAGCTGAGGTAGCATCCTTAAATTTCATTTTCCAATTCTGCAGGCCAACCAAAAAATTACCATTACCCTTGCAGGAAATGATTGCCCATGTTCCAACCTTTCATACTTGAAACCTAAGTGGCTTGAACCACCATCATCAACACATTATTTCCTTGAATGTTCTACAACAGCTATGGCAGCTAGGCTTGAATGTTCTGCAAACTAAGCCACTGCTTGAGCATCAGAGGTAGCATCCTTAAATTTCATGTTCCAATTTTGCTTACCAACAGAAAAATTACAATAACCATCTCTAGGAAATGATTGCCCATGTTCCAACCTTTGATTCTTGAAACCTAAGTGGCATGAACAACCATCATCAACACAATATTGCCTTTAAAGTTCTACAACAGCTCTGGCAGCTAGGCTTGAATGTTCTGCAAACTCAGCCGCTACTTGAGCAGCAGAGGTAGCATCCTTAAATTTCATGTTCCAATTCTGCCTGCCAACAGAAAAATTACCATTACCATCTCCAGGAAATGATTTCCCATGTTCCAACCTTTCATACTTGAAACCTAAGTGGCATGAACCACCATCATCCACACAATATTGCGCTTGAATGTTCTGCAAACTCAGCCGCTACTTGAGCAGCAGAGCTAGCATGCTTAAATTTCATGTTCCAAATCTGCATGCCAACCAAACAATTACCATTACCATCTACAGGAAATGATTTCCCATGTTCCAACCTTTCATAATTGAAACTTAAGTGGCATGAACCACCATCATCAACACAATATTGCATTAAAAGTTCTACAATAGCTTTGGCACCTAGGTTTGCATGCTCTACAAAGTCAGTCGTTGCTTGAGCAACAGAGGTAGCATCCTTACATTTCATGTCCCAATTATGCCTGCCAACAGAAAAATTACCATTACCATCCCCAGAAAATGATTGCCCATGTTCCAACATTTCATCCTTGAAACCTAAGTGGCATGAACCACCATCATCAACACAATATTGCCTTGAAAGTTCTACAATTGCTTTGGCAGCTAGGCTTGAACGTTCTTCAAACTCAGCCGTTGCTGAAGCAGCAGAGGTAGCATCCTTAAATTTCATGTTCCAATTCTGCCTGCCAACAGAAAAATTACCTTTACCATCTCCAGGAAATGATTGCCCATGCTCCAACCGTTCATCCTTGAAACCTAAGTGGCATGAACCACCATCATCCACACAATATTGCGCTTGAATGTTCTACAAACTCAGCCGCTGCTTGAGCTGCTGAGGTAGCATCCTTAAATTTCATGTTCCAATTCTGCATGCCAACCAAAAAATTATCATTACCATCTCCAGCAAATGATTGCCCATGTTTCAACCTTTCATACTTGAAACCTAAGTGGCATGAACCACCATCATCAACACAATATTGCCTTTAAAGTTCTACAATAGCTATGGCAGCTAGGCTTGCATGTTCTGCAAACTCAGCCGCTGCTTGAGCAGCAGAGGAAGCATCCTTATATTTCATGTTCTAATTCTGCCTGCCAATAGAAAAATTACCATTACCATCTCCAGGAAATGATTGCCCATGTTCCAACCATTCATACTTGAAACCTAAGTGGCATGAACCACCATCATCCACACAATATTGCGCTTGAATGTTCTGCAAACTCAGCCGCTGCTTGAGCTGCTGAGGTAGCATCCTTAAATTTCATGTTCCAATTCTGCATGCCAACCAAAAAATTATCATTACCATCTCCAGCAAATGATTGCCCATGTTTCAACCTTTCATACTTGAAACCTAAGTGGCTTGAACCACCATCATCAACACAATATTTCCTTGAAAGTTCTACAACAGCTATGGCAGCTAGGCTTGAATGTTCTGCAAACTCAGCCACTGCATGAGCATCAGATGTTGCATCCTTAAATTTCATGTTCCAATTTTGCCTACCAACAGAAAAATTACCATAACCATCTCTAGGAAATGATTGCCCATGTTCCAACCTTTCATTCTTGAAACCTAAGTGGCATGAACCACCATCTTCAACGCAATATTGCCTTTAAAGTTCTACAACAGCTCTGGCAGCTAGGCTTGAATGTTCTGCAAACTCAGTCGCTGCTTGAGCAACAGAGGTAGCATCCTTAAATTTCATGTTCCAATTATGCCTCCCAACCAAAAAATTACCATTACCATCTCCAGGAAATGATTGCCCATGTTTCAACCTTTCATACTTGAAACCTAAGTGGCATGAACCACCATCATCAACACAATATTGCCTTTAAAGTTCTACAATAGCTATGGCAGCTAGGCTTGCATGTTCTGCAAACTCAGCCGCTGCTTGAGCAGCAGAGGAAGCATCCTTATATTTCATGTTCTAATTCTGCCTGCCAACAGAAAAATTACCATTACCATCTCCAGGAAATGATTGCCCATGTTCCAACCATTCATACTTGAAACATAAGTGGCATGAACCACCATCATCCACACAATATTGCGCTTGAATGTTCTGCAAACTCAGCCGCTGCTTGAGCTGCTGAGGTAGCATCCTTAAATTTCATGTTCCAATTCTGCATGCCAACCAAAAAATTATCATTACCATCTCCAGCAAATGATTGCCCATGTTTCAACCTTTCATACTTGAAACCTAAGTGGCTTGAACCACCATCATCAACACAATATTTCCTTGAAAGTTCTACAACAACTATGGCAGCTAGGCTTGAATGTTCTGCAAACTCAGCCACTGCATGAGCATCAGATGTTGCATCCTTAAATTTCATGTTCCAATTTTGCCTACCAACAGAAAAATTACCATAACCATCTCTAGGAAATGATTGCCCATGTTCCAACCTTTCATTCTTGAAACCTAAGTGGCATGAATCACCATCTTCAATGCAATATTGCCTTTAAAGTTCTACAACAGCTCTGGCAGCTAGGCTTGAATGTTCTGCAAACTCAGTCGCTGCTTGAGCAACAGAGGTAGCATCCTTAAATTTCATGTTCCAATTATGCCTCCCAACCAAAAAATTACCATTACCATCTCCAGGAAATGTTTGCCCATGTTCCAACCTTTCATCCTTGAAATCTAAGTGGCATGAACCACCATCATCAACACAATATTGCCTTCAAATTTCTACAATAGCTATGGCAGCTAGGCTTGCATGTTCTGCAAACTCAGTCGTTGCTTGAGCAGCAGAGGAAGCATCCTTAAATTTCATGTTCCAATTCTGCCTGCCAACAGAAAAATTACCATTACCATCTCCAGGAAATGATTGCCCATGTTCCAACCTTTCATACTTGAAACCTAAGTGGCATGAACCACCATCATCCACACAATATTGCGCTTGAATGGTCTGCAAACTCAGTCGCTGCTTGAGCAGCAGAGGTAGCATCCTTAAATTTCATGTTCCAATTCTGCATGCCAACCAAACAATTACCATTACCATCGCCAGGAAATGATTGCCCATGTTGCAACCTTTCATACTTGAAACCTAAGTGGCATGAACCACCATCATCAACACAATATTGCATTAAAAGTTCTACAACAGCTTTGGCACCTAGGTTTGCATGCTCTGCAAAGTCAGTCGCTTCTTGAGCAACAGAGGTAGCATCCTTAAATTTCAATTTCCAATTATGCCTGCCAACAGAAAAATTACCATTACTATCTACAGGAAATGATTGCCCTTGTTTTAACATTTCAACCTGGAAACCTAAGTGGCGTGAACCACCATCATCAACACAATATGGCCTTGAAAGTTCTACAACAGCTATGGCAGCTAGGCTTGAATGTTCTTCAAACTCAGCCGCTGCTTGAGTAGCAGAGGTAGCATCCTTAAATTTCATGTTCCAATTTTGCCTGCCAACCGAAAAATTACCATTACCATCTCGAGGAAATGATTGCCCATGTTCCAACCTTTCATCATTGAAACCTAAGTGGCATTAACCACCATCATCAACACTATATTGCCTTGAAAGTTCTACAAAAGCTCTGGTGGCTAGGCTTGCATGTTCTGCAAACTCAGCCGTTGCTTAAGTAGCAGAGGTAGCATCCTTAAATTTCATGTTCCAATTCTGCCTGCCAACAGAAAAATTACCATTACCATCTTTAGGAAATGATTGCCCATGCTCCAACCTTTCATCCTTGAAACCTAAGTGGCATGAACCACCATCATCAACACAATATTGCTTTTAAAGTTCTACAACAGCTCTTGCAGCTAGGCTTGAATGTTTTGCAAACTCAGCCGCTGCTTGAGCAGCAGAGGTAGCATCCTTAAATTTCATGTTCCAATTCTGCAAGCCAACCGAACAATTACCATTACCATCTCCTGGAAATGATTGCCCATGTTCCAACCTTTCATCCTTGAAACCTAAGTGGCATGAACCACTATCATCCACACAATATTGCGCTTGAATGTTCTGCAAACTCAGCCGCTGCTTGAGAAGCTGAGGTAGCATCCTTAAATTTCATGTTCCAATTCTGCAGGCCAACCAAAAAATTACCATTACCCTCTCCAGGAAATGATTGCCCATGTTCCAACCTTTCATACTTGAAACCTAAGTGGCTTGAACCACCATCATCAAAACAATATTTCCTTGAAAGTTCTACAACAGCCATGGCAGCTAGGCTTGAATGTTCTGCAAACTCAGCCACTGCTTGAACATCAGAGGTAGCATCCTTAAATTTCATGTTCCAACCTTTGATTGTTGAAACCTAAGTGGCATGAACCACCATCATTAACACAATATTTCCTTTAAAGTTCTACAACAGCTCTTGCAGCTAGGCTTGAATATTCTGCAAACTCAGCCGCTGCTTGAGCAGCAGAGGTAGCATCCTTAAATTTCATATTCCAATTCTGCCTGCCAACAGAAAAATTACCATTACCATCTCCAGGAAATGATTTCCCATGTTCCAACCTTTCATACTTGAAACCTAAGTGGCATGAACCACCATCATCCACACAATATTGCGCTTGAATGTTCTGCAAACTCAGCCGCTACTTGAGCAGCAGAGGTAGCATGCTTAAATTTCATGTTCCAATTCTGCATGCCAACCAAACAATTACCATTACCATCTCCAGGAAATGATTTTCCATGTTCCAACCTTTCATACTTGAAACTTAAGTGGCATAAACCACCATCATCAACACAATATTGCATTAAAAGTTCTACAACAGCTTTGGCACCTAGGTTTGCATGCTCTGCAAAGTCAGTCGCTTCTAAAGCAACAGAGGTAGCATCCTTAAATTTCAAGTTCCAATTATGCCTGCCAACAGAAAAATTACCATTACTATCTCCAGGAAATGATTGTCCTTGTTCTAACATTTCATCCTTGAAACCTAAGTGGCGTGAACCACCATCATCAACACAATATTGCCTTAAAAGTTCTACAACAGCTATGGCAGCTAGGCTTGAATGTTCTTCAAACTCAGCCGCTGCTTGAGTAGCAGAGGTAGCATCCTTAAATTTCATGTTCCAATTTTGCCTGCCAACCGAAAAATTACCATTACCATCTCGAGAAAATGATTGCCCATGTTCCAACCTTTCATCATTGAAACCTAAGTGGCATGAACCACCATCATCAACACACTATTGCCTTGAAAGTTCTACAAAAGCTCTGGCGGCTAGGCTTGCATGTTCTGCAAACTCAGCCGTTGCTTAAGTAGTAGAGGTAGCATCCTTAAATTTCATGTTCCAATTCTGCCTGCCAACAGAAAAATTACCATTACCATCTCTAGGAAATGATTGCCCATGCTCCAACCTTTCATCCTTGAAACCTAAGTGGCATGAAACACCATCATCAACACAATATTGCCTTTAAAGTTCTACAACAGCTCTGGCAGCTAGGCTTGAATGTTCTGCAAACTCAGCCGCTGCTTGAGCAGCAGAGGTAGCATCCTTAAATTTCATGTTCCAATTCTGCAAGCCAACCGAACAATTACCATTACCATCTCCTGGAAATGATTGCCCATGTTCCAACCTTTCATCCTTGAAACCTAAGTGGCATGAACCACCATCATCCACACAATATTGCGCTTGAATATTCTACAAACTCAGCCGCTACTTGAGAAGCTGAGGTAGCATCCTTAAATTTCATGTTCCAATTCTGCAGGATAACCAAAAAATTACCATTACCCTCTCCAGGAAATGATTGCCCATGTTCCAACCTTTCATACTTGAAACCTAAGTGGCTTGAACCACCATCATCAACACAATATTTCCTTGAAAGTTCTACAACAGCTATGGCAGCTAGGCTTGAATTTTCTGCAAACTCAGCCACTGCTTGAGCATCAGAGGTAGCATCCTTAAATTTCATGTTCCAATTTTGCCTACCAACAGAAAAATTACCATAACCATCTCTAGGAAATGATAGCCCATGTTCCAACCTTTGATTCTTGAAACCTAAGTGGCATGAACCACCATCATCAACACAATATTTCCTTGAAAGTTCTACAACAGCTATGGCAGCTAGGCTTGAATGTTCTACAAACTCAGCCGCTGCTTGAGCAGCAGAGGTAGCATCCTTAAATTTCATGTTCCAATTCTGCCTGCCAACAGAAAAATTACCATTACCATCTCCAGGAAATGATTTCCCATGTTCCAACCTTTCATACTTGAAACCTAAGTGGCATGAACCACCATCATCCACACAATATTGCGCTTGAATGTTCTCCAAACTCAGCCGCTACTTGAGCAGCAGAGGTAGCATGCTTAAATTTCATGTTCCAATTCTGCATGCCAACCAAACAATTACCATTACCATCTCCAGGAAATGATTTTCCATGTTCCAACCTTTCATAATTGAAACTTAAGTGGCATGAACCACCATCATCAACACAATATTGCATTAAAAGTTCTACAACAGCTTTGGCACCTAGGTTTGCATGCTCTACAAAGTCAGTCACTGCTTGAGCAACAGAGGTAGCATCCTTACATTTCATGTTCCAATTATGATTGCCAACAGAACAATTACCATTACCATCTCCAGAAAATGATTGCCCATGTTCCAACATTTCATCCTTGAAACCTAAGTGGCATGAACCACCATCATCAACACAATATTGTCTTAAAAGTTCTACAACAGCTATGGCAGCTAGGCTTGAATGTTCTTCAAACTCAGCCGCTGCTTGAGCAGCAGAGGTAGGATCCTTAAATTTCATGTTCCAATTCCGCCTGCCAATCGAAAAATTACCATTACCATCTCGAGGAATTGATTTCCCATGTTCCAACCTTTCATCATTGAAACCTAAGTGGCATGAACCACCATCATCTACACACTATTTCCTTGAAAGTTCTACAAAAGCTCTGGCGGCTAGGCTTGCATGTTCTGCAAACTCAGCCGTTGCTTAAGCAGCAGAGGTAGCATCCTTCAATTTCATGTTCCAATTCTGCCTGCCAACAGAAAAATTACCATTACCATCTCTAGGAAATGATTGCCCATGCTCCAACCTTTCATCCTTGAAACTTAAGTGGCATGAACCACCATCATCAACACAATATTGCCTTTAAAGTTCTACAACAGCTCTGACAGCTAGGCTTGAATGTTCTGCAAACTCAGCCGCTACTTGAGCAGCAGAGGTAGCATCCTTAAATTTCATGTTCCAATTCTGCCTGCCAACCGAAAAATTACCATTACCATCTCCAGGAAATGATTGCCCATGTTCCAACCTTTCATCCTTGAAATCTAAGTGGCATGAACCACCATCATCAACACAATATTGCCTTTAAAGTTCTACAATAGCTATGGCAGCTTGGCTTGCATATTCTGTAAACTCAGCCACTGCTTGAGCAGCAGAGGAAGCATCCTAAAATTTCATGTTCCAATTCTGCATGCCAAAAGAAAAATTACCATTACCATCTCCAGGAAATGATTGCCCATGTTCCAACCTTTCATACTTGAAACCTAAGTGGCATGAACCACCATCATCCACACAATATTGCGCTTGAATGTACTGCAAACTCAGCCGCTGCTTGAGCAGCAGAGGTAGCATCCTTAAATTTCATGTTCCAATTCTGCATGCCAAACAAACAATTACCATTACAATCTCCAGGAAATGATTGCCGATGTTCCAACCTTTCATACTTGAAACCTAAGTGCCTTGAACCACCATCATCAACACAATATTCCCTTGTAATTTCTACAACATCTATGGCAGATAGGCTTGAATGTTCTGCAAACTTAGCCGCTGCTTGAGCATCAGAGGTAGCATCCTTAAATTTCATGTTCCAATTTTGCCTACCAATAGAAAAATTACCATAACAATATCTAGGAAATGATTGCCCATGTTCCAACCTTTGATTCTTGAAACCTAAGTGGCATGAACCACCATCATCAACACAATATTGCATTTAAAGTTCTACAACAGCTCTGGCAGCTAGGCTTGAATGGTCTGCAAACTCAGCCGCTGCTTGAGTAGCAGAGGTAGCATCCTTAAATTTCATGTTCCAATTATGCCTGCCAACCGAAAAATTACCATTACCATCTCCCGGAAATGATTGCCCATGTTCCAACCTTTCATCCTTGAAATCTAAGTGGCATGAACCACCACCATCAACACAATATTACCTTTAAAGTTCTTCAATAGCTATGGCAGCTAGGCTTGCACGTTCTGCAAACTCAGTCGTTGCTTGAGCAACAGAGGAAGCATCATTAAATTTCATGTTCCAATTCTGCCTGCCAACAGAAAAATTACCATTACCATCTCCAGGAAATGATTGCCCATGTTCCAACCTTTCATACTTGAAACCTAAGTGGCATGAACCACCATCATCCACACAATATTGCGGTTGAATGTTCTGCAAACTCAGCCGCTACTTGAGCAGCAGAGGTAGCAAGCTTAAATTTCATGTTCCAATTCTGCATGCCAACCAAACAATTACCATTACCATCTCCAGGAAATGATTTTCCATGTTCCAACCTTTCATACTTGAAACTTAAGTGGCATAAACCACCATCATCAACACAATATTGCATTAAAAGTTCTACAACAGCTTTGGCACCTAGGTTTGCATGCTCTGCAAAGTCAGTCGCTTCTAAAGCAACAGAGGTAGCATCCTTAAATTTCAAGTTCCAATTATGCCTGCCAACAGAAAAATTACCATTACTATCTCCAGGAAATGATTGTCCTTGTTCTAACATTTCATCCTTGAAACCTAAGTGGCGTGAACCACCATCATCAACACAATATTGCCTTAAAAGTTCTACAACAGCTATGGCAGCTAGGCTTGAATGTTCTTCAAACTCAGCCGCTGCTTGAGTAGCAGAGGTAGCATCCTTAAATTTCATGTTCCAATTTTGCCTGCCAACCGAAAAATTACCATTACCATCTCGAGGAAATGATTGCCCATGTTCCAACCTTTCATCATTGAAACCTACGTGGCATGAACCACCATCATCAACACACTATTGCCTTGAAAGTTCTACAAAAGCTCTGGCGGCTAGGCTTGCATGTTCTGCAAACTCAGCCGTTGCTTAAGTAGCAGAGGTAGCATCCTTAAATTTCATGTTCCAATTCTGCCTGCCAATAGAAAAATTACCATTACCATCTCTAGGAAATGATTGCCCATGCTCCAACCTTTCATCCTTGAAACCTAAGTGGCATGAACCACCATCATCAACACAATATTGCCTTTAAAGTTCTATAACAGCTCTGGCATCTAGGCTTGAATGTTCTGCAAACTCAGCCGCTGCTTGAGCAGCAGAGGTAGCATCCTTAAATTTCATGTTCCAATTCTGCAAGCCAACCGAACAATTACCATTACCATCTCCTGGAAATGATTGCCCTTGTTCCAACCTTTCATCCTTGAAACCTAAGTGGCATGAACCACCATCATCCACACAATATTGCGCTTGAATATTCTGCAAACTCAGCCGCTGCTTGAGAAGCTGAGGTAGCATCCTTAAATTTCATGTTCCAATTCTGCAAGATAACCAAAAAATTACCATTACCCTCTCCAGGAAATGATTGCCCATGTTCCAACCTTTCATACTTGAAACCTAAGTGGCTTGAACCACCATCATCAACACAATATTTCCTTGAAAGTTCTACAACAACTATGGCAGCTAGGCTTGAATTTTCTGTAAACTCAGCCTCTGCTTGAGCATCAGAGGTAGCATCCTTAAATTTCATGTTCCAATTTTGCCTACCAACAGAAAAATTACCATAACCATCTCTAGGAAATGATTGCCCATGTTCCAACCTTTGATTCTTGAAACCTAAGTGGCATGAACCACCATCATCAACACAATATTGCCTTTAAAGTTCTACAACAGCTCTGGCAGCTAGGCTTGAATGTTCTACAAACTTAGCCGCTGCTTGAGCAGCAGAGGTAGCATCCTTAAATTTCATGTTCCAATTCTGCCTGCCAACAGAAAAATTACCATTACCATCTCCAGGAAATGATTTCCCATGTTCCAACCTTTCATACTTGAAACCTAAGTGGCATGAACCACCATCATCCACACAATATTGCGCTTGAATGTTCTGCAAACTCATCCGCTACTTGAGCAGCAGAGGTAGCATGCTTAAATTTCATGTTCCAATTCTGCATGCCAGCCAAACAATTACCATTACCATCTCCAGGAAATGATTTTCCATGTTCCAACCTTTCATACTTGAAACTTAAGTGGCATAAACCACCATCATCAACACAATATTGCATTAAAAGTTCTACAACAGCTTTGGCACCTAGGTTTGCATGCTCTGCAAAGTCAGTCGCTTCTAAAGCAATAGAGGTAGCATCCTTAAATTTCAAGTTCCAATTATGCCTTCCAACAGAAAAATTACCATTACTATCTCCAGGAAATGATTGTCCTTGTTCTAACATTTCATCCTTGAAACCTAAGTGGCGTGAACCACCATCATCAACACAATATTGCCTTAAAAGTTCTACAACAGCTATGGCAGCTAGGCTTGAATGTTCTTCAAACTCAGCCGCTGCTTGAGTAGCAGAGGTAGCATCCTTAAATTTCATGTTCCAATTTTGCCTGCCAACCGAAAAATTACCATTACCATCTCGAGGAAATGATTGCCCATGTTCCAACCTTTCATCATTGAAACCTAAGTGGCATGAACCACCATAATCAACACACTATTGCCTTGAAAGTTCTACAAAAGCTCTGGCGGCTAGGCTTGCATGTTCTGCAAACTCAGCCGTTGCTTAAGTAGCAGAGGTAGCATCCTTAAATTTCATGTTCCAATTCTGCCTGCCAACAGAAAAATTACCATTACCATCTCTAGAAAATGATTGTCCATGCTCCAACCTTTCATCCTTGAAACCTAAGTGGCATGAACCACCATCATCAACACAATATTGCCTTTAAAGTTCTACAACAGCTCTGGCAGCTAGGCTTGAATGTTCTGCAAACTCAGCCGCTGCTTGAGCAGCAGAGGTAGCATCCTTAAATTTCATGTTCCAATTCTGCAAGCCAACCGAACAATTACCATTACCATCTCCTGGAAATGATTACCCATGTTCCAACCTTTCATCCTTGAAACCTAAGTGGCATGAACCACCATCATCCACACAATATTGCGCTTGAATATTCTGCAAACTCAGCCGCTGCTTGAGAAGCTGAGGTAGCATCCTTAAATTTCATGTTCCAATTCTGCAGGATAACCAAAAAATTACCATTACCCTCTCCAGGAAATGATTGCCCATGTTCCAACCTTTCATACTTGAAACCTAAGTGGCTTGAACCACCATCATCAACACAATATTTCCTTGAAAGTTCTACAACAGCTATGGCAGCTAGGCTTGAATTTTCTGCAAACTCAGCCACTGCTTGAGCATCAGAGGTAGCATCCTTAAATTTCATGTTCCAATTTTGCCTACCAACAGAAAAATTACCATAACCATCTCTAGGAAATGATTGCCCATGTTCCAACCTTTGATTCTTGAAACCTAAGTGGCATGAACCACCATCATCAACACAATATTGCCTTTAAAGTTCTACAACAGCTCTGGCAGCTAGGCTTGAATGTTCTACAAACTTAGCCGCTGCTTGAGCAGCAGAGGTAGCATCCTTAAATTTCATGTTCCAATTCTGCCTGCCAACAGAAAAATTACCATTACCATCTCCAGGAAATGATTTCCCATGTTCCAACCTTTCATACTTGAAACCTAAGTGGCATGAACCACCATCATCCACACAATATTGCGCTTGAATGTTCTGCAAATTCAGCCGCTACTTGAGCAGCAGAGGTAGCTTGCTTAAATTTCATGTTCCAATTCTGCATGCCAACCAAACAATTACCATTACCATCTCCAGGAAATGATTTTCCATGTTCCAACCTTTCATACTTGAAACTTAAGTGGCATGAACCACCATCATCAACACAATATTGCATTAAAAGTTCTACAACAGCTTTGGCACCTAGGTTTGCATGCTCTACAAAGTCAGTCGCTGCTTGAGCAACAGAGGTAGCATCCTTACATTTCATGTTCCAATTATGCCTGCCAACAGAAAAATTACCATTACCATCTCTAAAAAATGATTGCCCATGTTCCAACATTTCATCCTTGAAACCTAAGTGGCATGAACCACCATCATCAACACAATATTGCCTTGAAAGTTCTACAACAGCTATGGCAGCTAGGCTTGAATGTTCTTCAAACTCAGCCGCTGCTTGAGCAGCAGAGGTAGGATCCTTAAATTTCATGTTCCAATTCCGCCTGCCAATCGAAAAATTACCATTACCATCTCGAGGAATTGATTTCCCATGTTCCAACCTTTCATCATTGAAACCTAAGTGGCATGAACCACCATCATCTACACACTATTTCCTTGAAAGTTCTACAAAAGCTCTGGCGGCTAGGCTTGCATGTTCTGCAAACTCAGCCGTTGCTTAAGCAGCAGAGGTAGCATCCTTAAATTTCATGTTCCAATTCTGCCTGCCAACAGAAAAATTACCATTACCATCTATAGGAAATGATTGCCCATGCTCCAACCTTTCATCCTTGAAACTTAAGTGGCATGAACCACCATCATCAACACAATATTGCCTTTAAAGTTCTACAACAGCTTTGACAGCTAGGCTTGAATGTTCTGCAAACTCAGCCGCTACTTGAGCAGCAGAGGTAGCATCCTTAAATTTCATGTTCCAATTCTGCCTGCCAACCGAAAAATTACCATTACCATCTCCAGGAAATGATTGCCCATGTTCCAACCTTTCATCCTTGAAATCTAAGTGGCATGAACCACCATCATCAACACAATATTGCCTTTAAAGTTCTACAATAGCTATGGCAGCTTGGCTTGCATGTTCTGTAAACTCAGCCACTGCTTGAGCAGCAGAGGAAGCATCCTTAAATTTCATGTGTCCAATTCTGCATGCCAAAAGAAAAATTACCTTTACCATCTCCAGGAAATGATTGCCCATGTTCCAACCTTTCATACTTGAAACCTAAGTGGCATGAACCACCATCATCCACACAATATTGCGCTTGAATGTTCTGCAAACTCAGCCGTTGCTTGAGCAGCAGAGGTAGCATCCTTAAATTTCATGTCCCAATTCTGCATGCCAAACAAACAATTACCATTACAATCTCCAGGAAATGATTGCCCATGTTCCTACCTTTCATACTTGAAACCTAAGTGCCTTGAACCACCATCATCAACACAATATTTCCTTGTAATTTCTACAACATCTATGGCAGCTAGGCTTGAATGTTCTGCAAACTCAGCCACTGCTTGAGCATCAGAGGTAGCATCCTTAAATTTCATGTTCCAATTTTGCCTACCAATAGAAAAATTACCATAACCATCTCCAGGAAATGATTGCCCATGTTCCAACCTTTCATACTTGAAACCTAAGTGGCTTGAACCACCATCATAAACACAATATTTCCTTGAAAGTTCTACAATAGCTATGGTAGCTAGGCTTGAATGTTCTGCAAACTCAGCCGCTGCTTGAGCAACAGAGGTAGAATCCTTAAATTTCATGTTCCAATTTTGCCTACCAATAGAAAAATTACCATAACAATATCTAGGAAATGATTGCCCATGTTCCAACCTTTGATTCTTGAAACCTAAGTGGCATGAACCACCATCATCAACACAATATTGCCTTTAAAGTTCTACAACAGCTCTGGCAGCTAGGCTTGAATGGTCTGCAAACTCAGCCGCTGCTTGAGTAGCAGAGGTAGCATCCTTAAATTTCATGTTCCAATTATGCCTCCCAACCGAAAAATTACCATTACCATCTCCAGGAAATGATTTCCCATGTTCCAACCTTTCATCCTTGAAATCTAAGTGGCATGAACCACCACCATCAACACAATATTGCCTTTAAAGTTCTTCAATAGCTATGGCAGCTAGGCTTGCATGTTCTGCAAACTCAGTCGTTGCTTGAGCAGCAGAGAAAGCATCATTAAATTTCATGTTCCAATTCTGCCTGCCAACAGAAAAATTACCATTACCATCTCCAGGAAATGATTGCCCATGTTCCAACCTTTCATACTTGAAACCTAAGTGGCATGAACCACCATCATCCACACAATATTGCGGTTGAATGTTCTGCAAACTCAGCCGCTGCTTGAGCAGCAGAGGTAGCATCCTTAAATTTCATGTTCCAATTCTGCATGCCAACCAAACAATTACCATTAGCATCTCCAGGAAATGATTGCCCATGTTCCAACCATTCATACTTGAAACCTAAGTGGTATGAACCATCTATTGCGTTTGAATATTCTGCAAACTCAGCCGCTGCTTGAGCAGCAGAGGTAGCATCCTTAAATTTCATGTTCCAATTCTGCATGCCAACCAAAAAATTACCATTACCATCTCCAGGAAATGATTGCCCATGTTCCAACTTTTCATACTTGAACCCTAAGTGGCATGAACCACCATCATCAACACAATATTGCGTTAAAAGTTCTACAACAGCTCTAGCACCAAGGTTTGCATGCTCTGCAAAGTCAGTCGCTGCTTGAGCAGCATAGGTAGCATCCTTAAATTTCATGTTCAAATTTTGCCTACCAACAGAAAAATTACCATAACCATCTCGAGGAAATGATTACCCATGTTCCAACCTTTCATACTTGAAACCTAAGTGGCTTGAACCACCATCATCAACACAATATTTCCTTAAAAGCTCTACAACAGCTATGGCAGCTAGGCTTGAATGTTCTGCAAACTCAGCCACTGCTTGAGCATCAGAGGTAGCATACTTAAATTTCATGTTCCAATTTTGCCTACCAATAGAAAAATTACCATAACTATTTCTTGGAAATGAATGCCCATGTTCCAACCTTTCATTCTTGAAACCTACTTGGAATGAACCACCATAATCAACACAATATTGCCTTTTAAATTCTACAACATCTCTGGCAGCTAGGCTTGAATGTTCTGCAACTCAGCCGCTGCTTGAGCAGCAGAGGTAGCATCCTTAAATTTCATGTTCCAATTCTGCCTGCCAACAGAAAAATTACAATTACCATCTCCAGGAAATGATTTCCCATGTTCCAACCTTTCATACTTGAAACCTAAGTGGCATGAACCACCATCATCCACACAATATTGCGCTTGAATGTTCTGCAACTCAGCCGCTGCTTGAGCAGCAGAGGTAGCATCCTTAAATTTCATGTTCCAATTCTGCCTGCCAATAGAAATATTACAATTACCATCTCCAGGAAATGATTGCCCATGTTCCAACCTTTCATACTTGAAACCTAAGTTGCATGAACCACCATCATCCACACAATATTGCGCTTGAATGTTCAGCAAACTCAGCCGCTCCTTGAGCAGCAGAGGTAGCATCCTTAAATTTCAAGTTCCATTTCTGCATGCCAAACAAACAATTACCATTACTATCTCCAGGAAATGATTGCCCATGTTCCAACCTTTCATCCTTGAAATCTAAGTGGCATGAACCACCATCATCAACACAATATTGCCTTTAAAGTTCTACAATAGCTATGGCAGCTAGGCTTGAATATTCTGCAAACTCAGCCGCTGCTTGAGCAGCAGAAGTAGCATCCTTAAATTTCATGTTCCAATTCTGCCTGCCAACAGAAAAATTACCATTACCATCTCCAGGAAATGATTGCCCATGTTCTAACCTTTGATTCTTGAAACCTAAGTGGCATGAACCACCATCATTAACAAAATATTGCCTTTAAAGTTCTACAACAGCTCTTGCAGCTAGGCTTGAATATTCTGCAAACTCAGCCGCTGCTTGAGCAGCAGAGGTAGCATCCTTAAATTTCATGTTCCAATTCTGCCTGCCAACAGAAAAATTACCATTACCATCTCCAGGAAATGATTTCCCATGTTCCAACCTTTCATACTTGAAACCTAAGTGGCATGAACCACCATCATCCACACAATATTGCGCTTGAATGTTCTGCAACTCAGCCGCTGCTTGAGCAGCAGAGGTAGCATCCTTAAATTTCATGTTCCAATTCTGCCTGCCAATAGAAAAATTACAATTACCATCTCCAGGAAATGATTGCCCATGTTCCAACCTTTCATACTTGAAACCTAAATTGCATGAACCACCATCATCCACACAATACTGCGCTTGAATGTTCAGCAAACTCAGCCGCTCCTTGAGCAGCAGAGGTAGCATCCTTAAATTTCAAATTCCAATTCTGCATGCCAAACAAACAATTACCATTACTATCTCCAGGAAATGATTGCCCATGTTCCAACCTTTCATACTTGAAACCTAAGTGGATTGAACCACCATCATCAACACAATATTTCCTTGAAATTTCTACAACAGCTATGACTGCTAGGCTTGAATGTTCTGCAAACTCAGCCACTGCTTGAGCAGCAGAGGTAGGATCCTTAAATTGCATGTTCCAAATCCGCCTACCAACCGAAAAATTACCATTACCAACTCGAGGTATTGATTTCCCATGTTCCATCCTTTCATCATTGAAACCGAAGTTGCATGAACCATCATCATCAACACACTATTTCCTTGAAAGTTCTACAAAAGCTCTGGCGGCTAGGCTTGCATGTTCTGCAAACTCAACCGTTGCTTAAGCAGCAGAGGTAGCATCCTTAAATTTCATGTTCCAATTCTGCCTGCCAACAGAAATATTACCATTACCATCTCTAGGAAATGATTGCCCATGCTCCAACCTTTCATCCTTGAAACCTAAGTGGCATGAACCACCATCATCAACACAATATTACCTTTAAAGATCTACAACAGCTCTGGCAGCTAGGCTTGAATGTTCTGCAAACTCAGCCGCAGATTGAGCATCAGAGGTAGCATCCTTAAATTTCATGTTCCAATTCTGCCTGCCAACCGAAAAATTACCATTACCATCTCCTGGAAATGATTGCCCATGTTCCAACCTTTCATCCTCGAAACCTAAGTGGCATGAACCACCATCATCCACACAATATAGCGCTTGAATGTTCTGCAAACTAAGCCGCTGCTTTAGAAGCTGAGGTAGCATCCTTAAATTTCATGTTCCAATTCTGCATGCTAGCCAAACAATTACCATTACCCTCTCCAGGAAATGATTGCCCATGATCCAACCTTTCATACTTGAAACCTAAGTGGCTTGAACCACCATCATCAACACAATATTTCCTTGAAAGTTCTACAACAGCTATGGCAGCTAGGCTTGAATGTTCTGCAAACTCAGCCACTGCTTGAGCATCAGAGGTAGCATCCTTAAATTTCATGATCCAATTTTGCCTACCAACAGAAAAATTACCATAACCATCTCTAGGAAATGATTGCCCATGTTCCAACCTTTGATTCTTGAAACCTAAGTGGCATGAACCACAATCATCAACACAATATCGCCTTTAAAGTTCTACAACAGCTCTGGCAGCTAGGCTTGAATGTTCTGCAAACTCAGCCGCTGCTTGAGCAGCAGAGGTAGCATCCTTAAATTTCATGTTCCAATTCTGCCTGCCAACCAAACAATTACCATTACCATCTCCAGGAAATGTTTGCCCATGTTCCAACCTTTCATCCTTGAAATCTAAGTGGCATGAACCACCATCATCAACACAATATTGTCTTTAAAGTACTACAATAGCTATGGCAGCTAGGCTTGCATGTTCTGCAAACTCAGCAGTTGCTTGAGCAGCAGAGGAAGAGTCCTTAAATTTCATGTTCCAATTCTGCCTGCCAACAGAAAAATTACCATTACCATCTCCAGGAAATGATTGCCCATGTTCTAACCTTTCATACTTGAAACCTAAGTGGCATGAACCACCATCATCCACACAATATTGCGCTTGAATGTTCTGCAAAGTCAGCCGCTACTTGAGCAGCAGAGGTAGCATCCTTAAATTTCATGTTCCAATTCTGCATGCCAACCAAACAATTACCATTACCATCTCCAGGAAATGATTTCCCATGTTCCAACCTTTCATACTTGAAACCTAAGTGGCATGAACCACCATCATCAACACAATATTGCATTAAAAGTTCTACAACAGCTGTGGCACCTAGGTTTGCATGCTCTGCAAAGTCAGTCGCTGCTTGAGTAACAGAGGTAGCATCCTTACATTTCATGTTCCTATTATGCCTGCCAACAGAAAAATTACCATTACCATCTCCAGAAAATGATTGCCCATGTTCCAATATTTCATCCTTGAAACCTAAGTGGCATGAACCACCATCATCAACACAATATTGCCTTCAAAGTTCTACAACAGCTATGGCAGCTAGGCTTGAATGTTCTTCAGACTCAGCCGCTGCTTGAGCAACAGAGGTAGGATCCTTAAATTTCATGTTCCAATTCCGCCTGCCAACCGAAAAATTACAATTACCATCTCGAGGAAATGATTGCCCATGTTCCAACCTTTCATCCTTGAAGTCTAAGTGGCATGAACCCCCATCAACAACACAATATTGCGGTTGAATGTTCTGCAAACTCAGCCGCTGCTTGAGCAACAGAGGTAGCATCCTTAAATTTCATGTTCCAATTCTGCATGCCAACCAAACAATTACCATTAGCATCTCCAGGAAATGATTGCCCATGTTCCAACCATTCATACTTGAAACCTAAGTGGCATGAACCACCTTCATCCACAAAATATTGCGTTTGAATATTCTGCAAACTCAGCTGCTGCTTGAGCAGCAGAGGTAGCATCCTTAAATTTCATGTTCCAATTCTGCATGCCAACCAAAAAATTACCATTACCATCTCCAGGAAATGATTGCCCATGTTACAACCTTTCATACTTGATCCCTAAGTGGCATGAAACACCATCATCAACACAATATGGCGTTAAAAGTTCTACAACAGCTCTGGTACCTAGGTTTGCATGCTCTGCAAAGTCAGTCGCAGCTTGAGCAGCAGAGGTAGCATCCTTAAATTTCATGTTCCAATTTTGCCTGCCAACAGAAAAATTACCATAAACATCTCTAGGAAATGATTGCCCATGTTCCAAACTTTCATCCTTGAAACCTAAGTGGCATGAACCACCATCATCAACACAATATTGCCTTTAAAGTTCTACAACAGCTCTGGCAGCTAGGCTTGAATGTTCTGCAAACTTAGCCGCTTCTTGAGCAGCAGAGGTAGCATCCTTAAATTTCATGTTCCAATTCTGCCTGCCAACCGAAAAATTTCCATTACCATCTCCAGGAAATGATTTCCCATGTTCCAACCTTTCATCCTTGAAATCTAAGTGGCATGACCCACCATCATCAACACAATATTGCCTTTAAAGTTCTACAACAGCTATGGCAGCTAGGCTTGCATGTTCTGCAAACTCAGCCACTGCTTGAGCATCAGAGGTAGCATCCTTAAATTTCATGATCCAAATTTTGCCTACCAACAGAAAAATTACCATAACTATCTCTAGGAAATGATTGCCCATGTTCCAACCTTTGATTCTTGAAACCTAAGTGGCATGAACCACCATCATCCACACAATATTGCGCTTGAATGTTCTGCAAACTCAGCCGCAGCTTGAGCAGCAGAGGTAGCATCCTTAAATTTCATGTTCCAATTCTGCATGCCAACCAAACAATTACCATTACCATCTCCAGGAAATGATTGCCCATGTTCCAACCTTTCATACTTGAAACCTAAGTGTCATGAACCACCATCATCAACACAATATTGCATTAAACGTTTTACAACAGCTCTCGCACCTAGGTTTGCATGCTCTGCAAAGTCAGTCGCTTCTTGAGCAACAGAGGTAGCATCCTTAAATTTCATGTTCCAATTTTGCCTGCCAACAGAAAAATTACCATAAACATCTCTAGGAAATGATGGCCCATGTTCCAAACTTTCATCCTTGAAACCTAAGTGGCATGAACCACCATCATCAACACAATATTGCCTTTAAAGTTCTACAACAGCTCTGGCAGATAGGCTTGAATGTTCTGCAAACTCAGCCGCTGCTTGAGCAGCAGAGGTAGCATCCTTAAATTTCATGTTCCAATTTTGCCTGCCAACCGAAAAATTACCATTACCATCTCCAGGAAATGATTGCCCATGTTCCAACCTTTCATCCTTGAAATCTAAGTGGCATGAACCACCATCATCAACACAATATTGCCTTTAAAGTTCTACAACAGCTATGGCAGCTAGGCTTGCATGTTCTGCAAACTCAGCCACTGCTTCAGCATCAGAGGTAGCATCCTTAAATTTCATGATCCAATTTTGCCTACCAACAGAAAAATTACCATAACTATCTCTAGGAAATGATTACCCATGTTCCAACCTTTGATTCTTGAAACCTAAGTGGCATGAACCACCATCATCCACACAATATTGCGCTTGAATGTTCTGCAAACTCAGCCGCAGCTTGAGCAGCAGAGGTAGCATCCTTAAATTACATGTTCCAATTCTGCATGCCAACCAAACAATTACCATTACCATCTCCAGGAAATGATTGCCCATGTTCCAACCTTTCATACTTGAAACCTAAGTGGCATGAACCACCATCATCAACACAATATTGCATTAAAAGTTTTACAACAGCTCTGGCACCTAGGTTTGCATGCTCTGCAAAGTCAGTCGCTTCTTGAGCAACAAAGGTAGCATCCTTAAATTTCATGTTCCAATTATGCCTGCCAACAGAAAAATTACCATTACCATCTCCAGGAAATGATTGCCCATGTTCTAACATTTCATCCTTGAAACCGAAGTGGCGTGAAACACCATCATCAACACAATATTGCCTTGAAAGTTCTACAATAGCTATGGCAGCTAGGCTTGAATGTTCTGCAAACTCAGCCGCTGCTTGAGCGGCAGAGGTAGCATCCTTAAATTTCATGTTCCAATTCTGCCTGCCAACCGAAAAATTACCATTACAATCTCCTGGAAATGATTGCCCATGTTCCAACCTTTCATCCTCGAAACCTAAGTGGCATGAACCACCATCATCCACACAATATAGCGCTTGAATGTTCTGCAAACTCAGCCGCTGCTTGAGAAGCTGAGGTAGCATCCTTAAATTTCATGTTCCAATTCTGCATGCCAACCAAAAAATTACCATTACCCTCTCCAGGAAATGATTGCCCATGATCCAACCTTTCATACTTGAAACCTAAGTGGCTTGAACCACCATCATCAACACAATATTTCCTTGAAAGTTCTACAACAGCTATGGCTGCTAGGCTTGAATGTTCTGCAAACTCAGCCACTGCTTGAGCATCAGAGGTAGCATCCTTAAATTTCATGATCCAATTTTGCCTACCAACAGAAAAATTACCATAACCATCTCTAGGAAATGATTGCCCATGTTCCAACCTTTGATTCTTGAAACCTAAGTGGCATGAACCACAATCATCAACACAATATTGCCTTTAAAGTTCTACAACAGCTCTGGCAGCTAGGCTTGAATGTTCTGCAAACTCAGCCGCTGCTTGAGCAGCAGAGGTAGCATCCTTAAATTTCATGTTCCAATTCTGCCTGCCAACCAAAAAATTGCCATTACCATCTCCAGGAAATGTTTGCCCATGTTCCAACCTTTCATCCTTGAAATCTAAGTGGCATGAACCACCATCATCAACACAATATTGCCTTTAAAGTACTACAATAGCTATGGCAGCTAGGCTTGCATGTTCTGCAAACTCAGCAGTTGCTTGAGCAGCAGAGGAAGCATAATTTAAATTTCATGTTCCAATTCAGCCTGCCAACAGAAAAATTACCATTACCATCTCCAGGAAATGATTGCCCATGTTCCAACCTTTCATACTTGAAACCTAAGTGGCATGAACCACCATCATCCACACAATATTGTGCTTGAATGTTCTGCAAAGTCAGCCGCTACTTGAGCAGCAGAGGTAGCATCCTTAAATTTCATGTTCCAATTCTGCATGCCAACCAAACAATTACCATTACCATCTCCAAGAAATGATTGCCCATGTTCCAACCTTTCATACTTGAAACCTAAGTGGCATGAACCACCATCATCAACACAATATTGCATTAAACGTTTTACAACAGCTGTGGCACCTAGGTTTGCATGCTCTGCAAAGTCAGTCGCTTCTTGAGCAACAGAGGTAGCATCCTTAAATTTCATGTTCCAATTTTGCCTGCCAACAGAAAAATTACCATAAACATCTCTAGGAAATGATTGCCCCTGTTCCAAACTTTCATCCTTGAAACCTAAGTGGCATGAACCACCATCATCAACACAATATTGCCTTTAAAGTTCTACAACAGCTCTGGCAGCTAGGCTTGAATGTTCTGCAAACTCAGCCGCTGCTTGAGCAGCAGAGGTAGCATCCTTAAATTTCATGTTCCAATTTTGCCTGCCAACCGAAAAATTACCATTACCATCTCCAGGAAATGATTGCCCATGTTCCAACCTTTCATCCTTGAAATCTAAGTGGCATGAACCACCATCATCAACACAATATTGCCTTTAAAGTTCTACAACAGCTATGGCAGCTAGGCTTGCATGTTCTGCAAACTCAGCCACTGCTTCAGCATCAGAGGTAGCATCCTTAAATTTCATGATCCAATTTTGCCTACCAACAGAAAAATTACCATAACTATCTCTAGGAAATGATTACCCATGTTCCAACCTTTGATTCTTGAAACCTAATTGGCATGAACCACCATCATCCACACAATATTGCGCTTGAATGTTCTGCAAACTCAGCCACAGCTTGAGCAGCAGAGGTAGCATCCTTAAATTACATGTTCCAATTCTGCATGCCAACCAAACAATTACCATTACCATCTCCAGGAAATGATTGCCCATGTTCCAACCTTTCATACTTGAAACCTAAGTGGCATGAACCACCATCATCAACACAATATTGCATTAAAAGTTTTACAACAGCTCTGGCACCTAGGTTTGCATGCTCTGCAAAGTCAGTCGCTTCTTGAGCAACAAAGGTAGCATCCATAAATTTCATGTTCCAATTATGCCTGCCAACAGAAAAATTACCATTACCATCTCCAGGAAATGATTGCCCATGTTCTAACATTTCATCCTTGAAACCGAAGTGGCGTGAAACACCATCATCAACACAATATTGCCTTGAAAGTCCTACAATAGCTATGGCAGCTAGGCTTGAATGTTCTGCAAACTCAGCCGCTGCTTGAGCGGTAGAGGTAGCATCCTTAAATTTCATGTTCCAATTCTGCCTGCCAACCGAAAAATTACCATTACAATCTCCTGGAAATGATTGCCCATGTTCCAACCTTTCATCCTCGAAACCTAAGTGGCATGAACCACCATCATCCACACAATATAGCGCTTGAATGTTCTGCAAACTCAGCCGCTGCTTGAGAAGCTGAGGTAGCATCCTTAAATTTCATGTTCCAATTCTGCATGCCAACCAAAAAATTACCATTACCCTCTCCAGGAAATGATTGCCCATGATCCAACCTTTCATACTTGAAACCTAAGTGGCTTGAACCACCATCATCAACACAATATTTCCTTGAAAGTTCTACAACAGCTATGGCTGCTAGGCTTGAATGTTCTGCAAACTCAGCCACTGCTTGAGCATCAGAGGTATCATCCTTAAATTTCATGATCCAATTTTGCCTACCAACAGAAAAATTACCATAACCATCTCTAGGAAATGATTGCCCATGTTCCAACCTTTGATTCTTGAAACCTAAGTGGCATGAACCACAATCATCAACACAATATTGCCTTTAAAGTTCTACAACAGCTCTGGCAGCTAGGCTTGAATGTTCTGCAAACTCAGCCGCTGCTTGAGCAGCAGAGGTAGCATCCTTAAATTTCATGTTCCAATTCTGCCTGCCAACCAAAAAATTACCATTACCATCTCCAGGAAATGTTTGCCCATGTTCCAACCTTTCATCCTTGAAATCTAAGTGGCATGAACCACCATCATCAACACAATATTGCCTTTAAAGTACTACAATAGCTATGGCAGCTAGGCTTGCATGTTCTGCAGACTCAGCAGTTGCTTGAGCAGCAGAGGAAGCATAATTTAAATTTCATGTTCCAATTCTGCCTGCCAACAGAAAAATTACCATTACCATCTCCAGGAAATGATTGCCCATGTTCCGACCTTTCATACTTGAAACCTAAGTGGCATGAACCACCATCATCCACACAATATTGTGCTTGAATGTTCTGCAAAGTCAGCCGCTACTTGAGCAGCAGAGGTAGCATCCTTAAATTTCATGTTCCAATTCTGCATGCCAACCAAACAATTACCATTACCATCTCCAAGAAATGATTTCCCATGTTCCAACCTTTCATACTTGAAACCTAAGTGGCATGAACCACCATCATCAACACAATATTGCATTAAAAGTTCTACAACAGCTGTGGCACCTAGGTTTGCATGCTCTGCAAAGTCAGTCGCTGCTTGAGTAACAGAGGTAGCATCCTTACATTTCATGTTCCAATTATGCTTGCCAACAGAAAAATTACCATTACCATCTCCAGAAAATGATTGCCCATGTTCCAACATTTCATCCTTTAAACCTAAGTGGCATGAACCACCATCATCAACACAATATTGCCTTGAAAGTTCTACAACAGCTATGGCAGCTAGGCTTGAATGTTCTTCAAACTCAGCCGCTGCTTGAGCAACAGAGGTAGGATCCTTAAATTTCATGTTCCAATTCCGCCTGCCAACCGAAAAATTACCATTACCATCTCGAGGAAATGATTGCCCATGTTCCAACCTTTCATCCTTGAAATCTAAGTGGCATGAACCCCCATCATCAACACAATATTGCTGTTGAATGTTCTGCAAACTCAGCCGCTGCTTGAGCAGCAGAGGTAGCATCCTTAAATTTCATGTTCCAATTCTGCATGCCAACCAAACAATTACCATTAGCATCTCCAGGAAATGATTGCCCATGTTCCAACCATTAATACTTGAAACCTAAGTGGCATGAACCACCTTCATCCACAAAATATTGCATTTGAATATTCTGCAAACTCAGCCGCTGCTTGAGCAGCAGAGGTAGCATCCTTAAATTACATGTTCCAATTCTGCATGCCAACCAAACAACTACCATTACCATCTCCAGGAAATGATTGCCCATGTTACAACCTTTCATACTTGATCCCTAAGTGGCATGAACCACCATCATCAACACAATATTGCATTAAAAGTTCTACAACAGCTCTGGCACCTAGGTTTGCATGCTCTGCAAAGTCAGTCGCAGCTTGAGCAGCAGAGGTAGCATCCTTAAATTTCATGTTCCAATTTTGCCTGCCAACAGAAAAATAACCATAACCAACTCTTGGAAATGATTGCCCATGTTCCAAACTTTCATCCTTGAAACCTAAGTGGCATGAACCACCATCATCAACACAGTATTGCCTTTTAAGTTCTACAACAGCTCTGGCAGCTAGGCTTGAATGTTCTGCAAACTCAGCCGCTGCTTGAGCAGCAGAGGTCGCATCCTTAAATTTCATGTTCCAATTTTGCCTGCCAACCGAAAAATTACCATTACCATCTCGAGGAAATGATTGCCCATGTTCCAACCTTTCATCCTTGAAATCTAAGTGGCATGAACCCCCATCATCAACACAATATTGCGGTTGAATGTTCTGCAAACTCAGCCGCTGCTTGAGCAGCAGAGGTAGCATCCTTAAATTTCATGTTCCAATTATGCATGCCAACCAAACAATTACCATTAGCATCTCCAGGAAATGATTGCCCATGTTCCAACCATTAATACTTGAAACCTAAGTGGCATGAACCACCTTCATCCACAAAATATTGCATTTGAATATTCTGCAAACTCAGCCGCTGCTTGAGCAGCAGAGGTAGCATCCTTAAATTTCATGTTCCAATTCTGCATGCCAACCAAACAACTACCATTACCATCTCCAGGAAATGATTGCCCATGTTACAACCTTTCATACTTGATCCCTAAGTGGCATGAACCACCATCATCAACACAATATTGCATTAAAAGTTCTACAACAGCTCTGGCACCTAGGTTTGCATGCTCTGCAAAGTCAGTCGCAGCTTGAGCAGCAGAGGTAGCATCCTTAAATTTCATGTTCCAATTTTGCCTGCCAACAGAAAAATAACCATAACCAACTCTTGGAAATGATTGCCCATGTTCCAAACTTTAATCCTTGAAACCTAAGTGGCATGAACCACCATCATCAACACAGTATTGCCTTTTAAGTTCTACAACAGCTCTGGCAGCTAGGCTTGAATGTTCTGCAAACTCAGCCGCTGCTTGAGCAGCAGAGGTCGCATCCTTAAATTTCATGTTCCAATTTTGCCTGCCAACCGAAAAATTACCATTACCATCTCCAGGAAATGATGGCCCATGTTCCAACCTTTCATCCTTGAAATCTAAGTGGCATGAACCACCATCATCAACACAATACTGCCTTTAAAGTTCTACAATAGTTATGGCAGTTAGGCTTGCATGTTCTGGAAACTCAGCCGCTGCTTGCGCAGCAGAGGTAGCATCCTTAAATTTCATGTTCCAATTCTCCCAACCAACAGAAAAATTACCATTACCATCTCCAGGAAATGATTGCCCATGTTCCAACCTTTCATACTTGAAACCTAAGTGGCATGAACCACCATCATCCACACAATATAGCGCTTGAATATTCTGCAAACTCAGCCACTGCTTGAGAAGCTGAGGTAGCATCCTTAAATTTCATGTTCCAATTCTGCATGCCAAACAAAAAATTACCATTACCCTCTCCAGGAAATGATTGCCCATGATTCAACCTTTCATACTTGAAACCTAAGTGGCTTGAACCACCATCATCAACACAATATTTCCTTGAAAGTTCTACAACATCTATGGCAGCTAGGCTTGCATGTTTTGCAAACTCAGCCGTTGCTTGAGCAGCAGAGGAAGCATCCTTAAATTTCATGTTCCAATTCTGCCTGCCAACAGAAAAATTACCATTACCATCTCCAGGAAATGATTTCCCATGTTCCAACCTTTCATACTTGAAACCTAAGTGGCATGAACCACCATCATCCACACAATATTGCACTTGAATGTTCTGCAAAGTCAGCCGCTACTTGAGCAGCAGAGGTAGCATCCTTAAATTTTATGTTCCAATTCTGCATGCCAACCAAACAATTACCATTACCATCTCCAGGAAATGATTTCCCATGTTCCAACCATTCATACTTGAAACCTAAGTGGCATGAACCACCATCATCAACACAATATTGCATTAAAAGTTCTACAACAGCTGTGGCACCTAGGTTTGCATGCTCTGCAAAGTCAGTCGCTGCTTGAGCAACAGAGGTAGCATCCTTACATTTGATGTTCTAATTATGCCTGCCAACAGAAAAATTACCATTACCATCTCCAGAAAATGATTGCCCATGTTCCAACATTTCATCCTTGAAACCTAAGTGGCATGAACCACCATCATCAACACAATATTGCCTTGAAAGTTCTACAACAGCTATGGCAGCTAGGCTTGAATGTTCTTCAAACTCAGCCGCTGCTTGAGCAACAGAGGTAGGATCCTTAAATTTCATGTTCCAATTCCGCCTGCCAACCGAAAAATTACCATTACCATCTCGAGGAAATGATTGCCCATGTTCCAACCTTTCATCCTTGAAATCTAAGTGGCATGAACCCCCATCATCAACACAATATTGTGGTTGAATATTCTGCAAACTCAGCCGCTGCTTGAGCAGCAGAGGTAGCATCCTTAAATTTCATGTTCCAATTCTGCATGCCAACCAAACAATTACCATTAGCATCTCCAGGAAATGATTGCCCATGTTCCAACCATTCATACTTGAAACCTAAGTGGCATGAACCACCTTCATCCACAAAATATTGCGTTTGAATATTCTGCAAACTCAGCCGCTGCTTGAGCAGCAGAGGTAGCATCCTTAAATTTCATGTTCCAATTCTGCATGCCAACCAAAAAATTACCATTACCATCTCCAGGAAATGATTGCCCATGTTCCAACCTTTCATACTTGATCCCTAAGTGGCATGAACCACCATCATCAACACAATATTGCGTTAAAAATTCTACAACAGCTCCGGCACCTAGGTTTGCATGCTCTGCAAAGTAAGTCGCAGCTTGAGCAGCAGAGGTAGCATCCTTAAATTTCATGTTCCAATTTTGCCTGCCAACAGAAAAATTACCATAACCATCTCTAGGAAATGATTGCCCATGTTCCAAACTTTCATCCTTGAAACCTAAGTGGCATGAACCACCATCATCAACACAATATTGCCTTTAAAGTTCTACCACAGCTCTGGCAGCTAGGCTTGAATGTTCTGCAAACTCAGCCGCTGCTTGAGCAGCAGAGGTAGCATCCTTAAATTTCATGTTCCAATTTTGCCTGCCAACCGAAAAATTACCATTACCATCTCCAGGAAATGATGGCCCATGTTCCAACCTTTCATCCTTGAAATCTAAGTGGCATGAACCACCATCATCAACACAATACTGCCTTTAAAGTTCTACAATAGTTATGGCAGCTAGGCTTGCATGTTCTGGAAACTCAGCCGCTGCTTGCGCAGCAGAGGTAGCATCCTTAAATTTCATGTTCCAATTCTCCCAGCCAACAGAAAAATTACCATTACCATCTCCAGGAAATGTTTGCCCATGTTCCAACCTTTCATCCTTGAAATCTAAGTGGCATGAACCACCATCATCAACACAATATTGCCTTTAAAGTTCTACAATAGTTATGGCAGCTAGGCTTGCATGTTCTGGAAACTCAACCGCTGCTTGTGCAGCAGAGGTAGCATCCTTAAATTTCATGTTCCAATTATCCCTGCCAACAGAACAATTACCATTACCATCTCCAGGAAATGATTGCCCATGTTCCAACCTTTCATACTTGAAACCTAAGTGGCATGAACCACCATCATCCACACAATATAGCGCTTGAATGTTCTGCAAACTCAGCCACTGCTTGAGAAGCTGAGGTAGCATCCTTAAATTTCATGTTCCAATTCTGCATGCCAAACAAAAAATTACCATTACCCTCTCCAGGAAATGATTGCCCAGGATCCAACCTTTCATTCTTGAAACCTTAGTGGCTTGAACCACCATCATCAACACAATATTTCCTTGAAAGTTCTACAACAGCTATGGCAACTAGGTTTGAATGTTCTGCAAACTCAGCCACTGCTTGAGCATCAGAGGTAGCATCCTTAAATTTCATGATCTAATTTTGCCTACCAACAGAAAAATTACCATAACCATCTCTAGGAAATGATTGCCCATGTTCCAACCTTTGATTCTTGAAACCTAAGTGGCATGAACCACAATCATAAACACAATATTGCCTTTAAAGTTCTACAACAGCTCTGGCAGCTAGGCTTGAATGTTCTGCAAACTCAGCCGCTGCTTGAGCAGCAGAGGTAGCATCCTTAAATTTCATGTTCCAATTCTGCATGCCAAACAAAAAATTACCATTACCCTCTCCAGGAAATGATTGCCCAGGATCCAACCTTTCATTCTTGAAACCTTAGTGGCTTGAACCACCATCATCAACACAATATTTCCTTGAAAGTTCTACAACAGCTATGGCAACTAGGTTTGAATGTTCTGCAAACTCAGCCACTGCTTGAGCATCAGAGGTAGCATCCTTAAATTTCATGATCTAATTTTGCCTACCAACAGAAAAATTACCATAACCATCTCTAGGAAATGATTGCCCATGTTCCAACCTTTGATTCTTGAAACCTAAGTGGCATGAACCACAATCATAAACACAATATTGCCTTTAAAGTTCGACAACAGCTCTGGCAGCTAGGCTTGAATGTTCTGCAAACTCAGCCGCTGCTTGAGCAGCAGAGGTAGCATCCTTAAATTTCATGTTCCAATTCTACCCGCCAACCAAAAAATTACCATTACCATCTCCAGGAAATGTTTGCCCATGTTACAACCTTTCATCCTTGAAATCTAAGTGGCATGAACCACCATCATCAACACAATATTGCCTTTAAAGTTCTACAATAGTTATGGCAGCTAGGCTTGCATGTTCTGGAAACTCAGCCGCTGCTTGCGCAGCAGAGGTAGCATCCTTAAATTTCATGTTCCAATTCTCCCAACCAACAGAAAAATTACCATTACCATCTCCAGGAAATGATTGCCCATGTTCCAACCTTTCATACTTGAAACCTAAGTGGCATGAACCACCATCATCCACACAATATAGCGCTTGAATGTTCTGCAAACTCAGCCACTGCTTGAGAAGCTGAGGTAGCATCCTTAAATTTCATGTTCCAATTCTGCATGCCAAACAAACAATTACCATTACCCTCTCCAGGAAATGATTGCCCATGATTCAACCTTTCATACTTGAAACCTAAGTGGCTTGAACCACCATCATCAACACAATATTTCCTTGAAAGTTCTACAACAGCTATGGCAGCTAGGCTTGCATGTTTTGCAAACTCAGCCGTTGCTTGAGCAGCAGAGGAAGCATCCTTAAATTTCATGTTCCAATTCTGCCTGCCAACAGAAAAATTACCATTACCATCTCCAGGAAATGATTGCCCATGTTCCAACCTTTCATACTTGAAACCTAAGTGGCATGAACCACCATCATCCACACAATATTGCACTTGAATGTTCTGCAAAGTCAGCCGCTACTTGAGCAGCAGAGGTAGCATCCTTAAATTTCATGTTCCAATTCTGCATGCCAACCAAACAATTACCATTACCATCTCCAGGAAATGATTTCCCATGTTCCAACCTTTCATACTTGAAACCTAAGTGGCATGAACCACCATCATCAACACAATATTGCATTAAAAGTTCTACAACAGCTGTGGCACCTAGGTTTGCATGCTCTGCAAAGTCAGTCGCTGCTTGAGCAACAGAGGTAGCATCCTTACATTTCATGTTCCAATTATGCCTGCCAACAGAAAAATTACCATTACCATCTCCAGAAAATGATTGCCCATGTTCCAACATTTCATCCTTGAAACCTAAGTGGCATGAACCACCATCATCAACACAATATTGCCTTGAAAGTTCTACAACAGCTATGGCAGCTAGGCTTGAATGTTCTTCAAACTCAGCCGCTGCTTGAGCAACAGAGGTAGGATCCTTAAATTTCATGTTCCAATTCCGCCTGCCAACCGAAAAATTACCATTACCATCTCGAGGAAATGATTGCCCATGTTCCAACCTTTCATCCTTGAAATCTAAGCGGCATGAACCCCCATCATCAACACAATATTGCGGTTGAATGTTCTGCAAACTCAGCCGCTGCTTGAGCAGCAGAGGTAGCATCCTTAAATTTCATGTTCCAATTCTGCATGCCAACCAAACAATTACCATTAGCATCTCCAGGAAATGATTGCCCATGTTCCAACCATTCATACTTGAAACCTAAGTGGCATGAACCACCTTCATCCACAAAATATTGCGTTTGAATATTCTGCAAACTCAGCCGCTGCTTGAGCAGCAGAGGTAGCATCCTCAAATTTCATGTTCCAATTCTGCATGCCAACCAAAAAATTACCATTACCATCTCCAGGAAATGATTGCCCATGTTACAACCTTTCATTCTTGATCCCTAAGTGGCATGAACCACCATCATCAACACAATATTGCGTTAAAAATTCTACAACAGCTCTGGCACCTAGGTTTGCATGCTCTACAAAGTAAGTCGCAGCTTGAGCAGCAGAGGTAGCATCCTTAAATTTCATGTTCCAATTTTGCCTGCCAACAGAAAAATTACCATAACCATCTCTAGGAAATGATTGCCCATGTTCCAAACTTTCATCCTTGAAACCTAAGTGGCATGAACCACCATCATCAACACAATATTGCCTTTAAAGTACTACAATAGTTATGGCAGCTAGGCTTGCATGTTCTGCAAACTCAGCCGTTGCTTGAGCAGCAGAGGAAGCATCCTTAAATTTCATGTTCCAATTCTGCCTGCCAAAAGAAAAATTACCATTACCATCTCCAGGAAATGATTGCCCATGTTCCAACCTTTCATACTTGAAACCTAAGTGGCATGAACCACCATCATCCACACAATATTGCGCTTGAATGTTCTGCAAACTCAGCCACTGCTTGAGAAGCTGAGGTAGCATCCTTAAATTTCATGTTCCAATTCTGCATTCCAAACAAAAAATTACCATTACCCTCTCCAGGAAATGATTGCCCATGATCCAACCTTTCATTCTTGAAACCTTTTTGGCTTGAACCACCATCATCAACACAATATTTCCTTGAAAGTTCTACAACAGCTATGGCAGCTAGGTTTGAATGTTCTGCAAACTCAGCCACTGCTTGAGCATCAGATGTAGCATCCTTAAATTTCATGATCTAATTTTGCCTACCAACAGAAAAATTACCATAACCATCTCTAGGAAATGATTGCCCATGTTCCAACCTTTGATTCTTGAAACCTAAGTGGCATGAACCACAATCATAAACACAATATTGCCTTTAAAGTTCTACAACAGCTCTGGCAGCTAGGCTTGAATGTTCTGCAAACTCAGCCGCTGCTTGAGCAGCAGAGGTAGAATCCTTAAATTTCATGATCCAATTCTACCCGCCAACCAAAAAATTACCATTACCATCTCCAAGAAATGTTTGCCCATGTTCCAACCTTTCATCCTTGAAATCTAAGTGGCATGAACCACCATCATCAACACAATATTGCCTTTAAAGTACTACAATAGCTATGGCAGCTAGGCTTGCATGTTTTGCAAACTCAGCCGTTGCTTGAGCAGCAGAGGAAGCATCCTTAAATTTCATGTTCCAATTCTGCCTACCAACAGAAAAATTACCATTACCATCTCCAGGAAATGATTGCCCATGTTCTAACATTTCATCCTTGAAACCTAAGTGGCGTGAAACACCATCATCCACACAATATTGCCTTGAAAGTTCTGCAAACTCAGCCGCTGCTTGTACAGCAGAGGTAGCATCCTTAAATTTCATGTTCCAATTCTGCCTGCCAACCAAAACATTACCATTACCATCTCCAGGAAATGTTTGCCCATGTTCTAACCTTTCATCCTTGAAATCTAAGTGGCATGAACCACCATCATCAACACAATATTGCCTTTAAAGTACTACAATAGCTATGGTAGCTAGGCTTGCATGTTCTGCAAACTCAGCCGTTGCTTGAGCAGCAGAGGAAGCATCCTTAAATTTCATGTTCCAATTCTGCTTGCCAAAAGAAAAATTACCATTACCATCTCCAGGAAATGATTGCCCATGTTCCAACCTTTCATACTTGAAACCTAAGTGGCATGAACCACCATCATCCACACAATATTGCGCTTGAATGTTCTGCAAAGTCAGCCGCTACTTGAGCAGCAGAGGTAGCATCCTTAAATTTCATGTTCCAATTCTGCATGCCAACCAAACAATTACCATTACCATCTCCAGGAAATGATTTCCCATGTTCCAACCTTTCATACTTGAAACCTAAGTGGCATGAACCACATCATCAACACAATATTGCATTAAAAGTTCTACAACAGCTGTGGCACCTAGGTTTGCATGCTCTGCAAAGTCAGTTGCTGCTTGAGCAACAGAGGTAGCATCCTCACATTTCATGTTCCAATTATGCCTGCCAACAGAAAAATTACCATTACCATCTCCAGAAAATGATTGCCCATGTTCCAACATTTCATCCTTGAAACCTAAGTGGCATGAACCACCATCATCAATACAATATTAGCTTGAAAGTTCTACAACAGCTATGGCAGCTAGGCTTGAATGTTCTTCAAACTCAGCCGCTGCTTGACCAGCAGAGGTCGGATCCTTAAATTTCATGTTCCAATTCCGCCTGCCAACCGAACAATTACCATTACCATCTCTAGGAAATGATTGCCCATGTTCCAACCTTTCATCCTTGAAATCTAAGTGGCATGAACCCCCATCATCAACACAATATTGCCTTTAAAATTCTACAATAGCTATGGCAGCTAGGCTTGCATGTTCTGCAAACTCAACCGTTGCTTGAGCAGCAGAGGAAGCATCCTTAAATTTCATGTTCCAATTCTACCTACCAACAGAAAAATTACCATTACCATCTCCAGGAAATGATTGCCCATGTTCCAACCTTTCATACTTGAAACCTAAGTGGCATGAACCACCATCATCCACACAATATTGCGCTTGAATGTTCTGCAAACTCAGCCGCTGCTTGAGCAGAAGCGGTAGCATCATTAAATTTCATGTTCCAATTCTGCATGCCAACCAAACAATTACCATTACCATCTCCAGGAAATGATTGCCCATGTTCCAACCTTTCATACTTGAAACCTAAGTGGCATGAACCACCATCGTCAAAACAATATTGCATTAAAAGTTCTACAACAGCTTTGGCACCTAGGTTTGCATGCTCTGCAAAGTCAGTCGCTGCTTGAGCAACAGAGGTAGCATCCTTAAATTTCATGTTCCAATTATGCCTGCCAACAGAAAAATTACCATTACCATCTCCAGGAAATGATTGCCGATGTTCCAATATTTCATCCTTGAAACCTAAGTGGCATTAACCACCATCATCAACACAATATTGCCTTGAAAGTTCTACAACAGCTATGGCAGCTAGGCTTGAATGTTCTTCAAACTCAGTCGCTGCTTTAGCAGCATAGGTAGTATCCTTAAATTTCATGTTCCAATTCTGCCTGCCAACCGAAAAATTACCATTACCATCTCGAGGAAATGATTGCCCATGTTCCAACCTTTCATCATTGAAACCTAAGTGGCATGAACCACCATCATCAACACACTACTGCCTTGAAAGTTCTACAAAAGCTCTGGCGGCTAGGCTCGCATATTCTGCAAACTCAGCCGTTGCTTAAGCAGCAAAGGTAGCATCCTTAAATTTAATGTTCCAATTCTGCCTGCCAAGAGAAAAATTACCATTACCATCTCTAGGAAATGATTGCCCATGCTCCAACCTTTCATCCTTGAAACCTAAGTGGCATGAACCACCATCATCAACACAATATTGCCTTTAAAGTTCTACAACTGCTCTGGCAGATAGGCTTGAATGTTCTGCAAACTCAGCCGCTTCTTGAGCAGCAGAGGTAGCATCCTTAAATTCATTTTCCAATTCTGCCTGCCAACCGACAAATTTCCATTACCATCTCCAGGAAATGATTGCCCATGTTCCAACCTTTCATCCCTGAAATCTAAGTGGCATGAACCACCATCATCAATACAATATTGCCTTTAAAGGTCTACAATAGCTATGGCAGCTAGGCTTGCATGTTCTGCAAACTCAGCCGCTGCTTGAGCAGCAGAGGTAGCATCCTTAAATTTCATGTTTCGATTCTGCCTGCCAACCGAAAAATTACCATTACCATCTCCAGGAAATGATTGCCCATGTTCCAACCTTTCATCCTTGGCATGAACCACCATAATCCACACAATATTGCACTTGAATGTTCTGCAAACTCAGCCGCTGCTTGAGCAGGTGAGGTAGCATCCTTAAATTTCATGTTCCAATTCTGCATACCAAATAAAATATTACCATTACCATCTCCAGGAAATGATTGCCCATGTCCAACCTTTCATACTTGAAACCTAAGTGGCTTGAACCACCATCATCAACACAATATTTCCTTGAACGTTCTACAACAACTATGGCAGCTAGGCTTGAATGTTCTGCAAACTCAGCCACTGCTTGAGCATCAGAGGTAGCATCCTTAAATTTCATGTTCCAATTTTGCCTACCAACAGAAAAATTACCATAACCATCTCTAGGAAATGATTGCCCATGTCCCAACTTTTGATTCTTGAAACCTAAGTGGCATGAACCACCATCATTAACACAATATTGCCTTTAAAGTTCTACAACAGCTCTGGCAGCTAGGCTTGAATGTTCTGCAAACTCAGCCGCTGCTTGAGCAGCAAAGGTAGCATCCTTAAATTTCATGTTCCAATTCTGCCTGCCAACCGAAAAATTACCATTACCATCTCCATGAAATGTTTGCCCATGTTCCAACATTTCATCCTTGAAATCTAAGTGGCATGAACCACCATCATCAACACAATATTGCCTTTAAAGTTCTACAATAGCTATGGCAGCTAGGCTTGCATGTTCTGCAAATTCAGCCGTTGCTTGAGCAGCAGAGGAAGCATCCTTAAATTTCATGTTCCAATTCTGCCTGCTAAAAGAAAAATTACCATTACCATCTCCAGGAAATGATTGCCCATGTTCCAATCTTTCATACTTGAAACCTAATTGGCATGAACCACCATCATCCACACAATATTGCGCTTGAATGTTCTGCAAACTCAGCCGCTGCTTGAGTAGCAGAGGTAGCATCCTTAAATTTCATGTTCCAATTCTGCATGCCAACCAAAAATTACCATTACCATCTCTAGGAAATGATTGCCCATATTCCAACCATTCATACTTGAAACCTAAGTGGCATGAACCACGTTCATCCACACAATACTACGCTTGAATATTCTACAAACTCAGCCGCTACTTGAGCACCAGAGGTAGCATCCTTAAATTTCGTGTTCCAATTCTGCATGCCAACCAAAATATTACCTTTACCATCTCCAGGAAATGATTGCCCATGTTCTAACCTTTCATACTTGAAACCTAAGTGGCATGAACCACCATCATCAACTCAATATTGCATTAAAAGTTCTACAACAGCTTTGGCAGCTAGGTTTGCATGTTCTGCAAACTCAGCCGCTGCTTGAGCATCAGAGGTAGCATCCTTAAATTTCATGTTCCAATTTTGCCTGCCAACAGAAAAATTATCATAACCATCTCTAGGAAATGATTGCCCATGTTCCAACCTTTCATCCATGAAACCGAAGTGGCATGAACCACCATCATCAACACAATATTGCCTTTAAAGTTCTACAACAGCTCTGGCAGATAGGCTTGAATGTTCTGCAAACTCAGCCGCTTCTTGAGCAGCAGAGGTAGCATCCTTAAATTTAATTTTCCAATTCTGCCTGCCAACCGACAAATTTCCATTACCATCTCCAGGAAATGATTTCCCATGTTCCAACCTTTCATCCTTGAAATCTAAGTGGCATGAACCACCATCATCAACACAATATTGCCTTTAAAGTTCTACAATAGCTATGGCAGCTAGGCTTGCATGTTCTGCAAACTCAGCCGCTGCATGAGCAACAGAGGTAGCATCCTTAAATTTCATGTTCCAATTCTACCTGCCAACAGGAAAGTTACCATTACCATCTCCAGAAAATGATTGACCATGTTCCAACCTTTCATACTTGAAACCTAAGTAGCATGAACCACCATCATCCACACAATATTGCGCTTGAATGTTCTGCAAACTCAGCCGCTGCTTGAGCATCAGAGGTAGCATCCTTAAATTTCATGTTCCAATTTTGCCTACCAACAGAAAAATTACCATAACCATCTCTAGGAAATGATTGCCCATGTTCCAACCTTTGATTCTTGAAACCTAAGTGGCATGAACCACCATCATTAACACAATATTGCCTTTAAAGTTCTACAACAGCTCTGGCAGCTAGGCTTGAATGTTCTGCAAACTCAGCCGCTGCTTGAGCAGCACAGGTAGCATCCTTAAATTTCATGTTCCAATTCTGCCTGCCAACCGAAAAATTACCATTACCATCTCCACGAAATGTTTGACCATGTTCCAACATTTCATCCTTGAAATCTAAGTGGCATGAACCACCATCATCAACACAATATTGCCTTTAAAGTTCTACAATAGCTATGGCAGCTAGGCTTGCATGTTCTGCAAACTCAGCCGTTGCTTGAGCAGCAGAGGAAGCATCCTTAAATTTCATGTTCCAATTCTGCCTGCCAAAAGAACAATTACCATTACCATCTCCAGGAACTGATTGCCCATGTTCCAACCTTTCATACTTGAAACCTAAGTGGCATGAACCACCATCATCCACACAATATTACTCTTGAATATTCTGCAAACTCAGCCGCTGCTTGTGCTGCAGAGGTAGCATCCTTAAATTTCATGTTCCAATTCTGCATGCCAACCAAATATTACCATTACCATCTCCAGGAAATGATTGCCCATATTCCAACCATTCATACTTGAAACCTAAGTGGCATGAACCACCTTCATCCACACAATATTGCGCTGGAATATTCTGCTAACTCAGCCACTACTTGAGCAGCAGAGGTAGCATCCTTAAATTTCATGTTCCAATTCTGCCTGCCAACAGAAAAATTACCATTACCATCTCCAGGAACTGATTGCCCATGTTCCAACCTTTCATATTTGAAACCTAAGTGGAATGAACCACCATCATCCACACAATATTACTCTTGAATATTCTGCAAACTCAGCCGCTGCTTGTGCAGCAGAGGTAGCATCCTTAAATTTCATGTTCCAATTCTGCATGCCAACCAAAAATTACCATTACCATCTCTAGGAAATGATTGCCCATATTCCAACCATTCATACTTGAAACCTAAGTGGCATGAACCACCTTCATCCACACAATATTGCGCTTGAATATTCTGCTAACTCAGCCACTGCTTGAGCAGCAGAGGTAGCATCCTTAAATTTCATGTTCCAATTCTGCCTGCCAACAGAAAAATTACCATTACCATCTCCAGGAAATGATTGCCCATGTTCTAACCTTTCATACTTGAAACCTAAGTGGCATGAACCACCATCATGAACTCAATATTGCATTAAAAGTTCTACAATAGTTTTGGCACCTAGGTTTGCATGCTCTGCAAAGTCAGTCGCTGCTTGAGCAGCAGAGGTAGCATCCTTAAATTTCATGTTCCAATTTTGCCTGCCAACAGAAAAATTACCATAACCATCTCTAGGAAATGATTGCCCATGTTCCAACCTTTCATCCATGAAACCTAAGTGGCATGAACCACCATCATCAACACAATATTGCCTTTAAAGTTCTACAACAGCTCTGGCAGATAGGCTTGAATGTTCTGCAAACTCAGCCGCTGCTTGAGCAGCAGAGGTAGCATCCTTAAATTTCATGTTCCAATTCTGCCTGCCAACCGAAAAATTTCCATTACCATCTCCAGGAAATGATTTCCCATGTTCCAACCTTTCATCTTTAAAATCTAAGTGGCATGAACCACCATCATCAACACAATATTGCCTTTAAAGTTCTACAATAGCTATGGTAGCTAGGCTTGCATGTTCTGCAAACTCAGCCGCTGCATGAGCAACAGAGGTAGCATCCTTAAATTTCATGTTCCAATTCTACCTGCCTACAAGAAAGTTACCATTACCATCTCCAGGAAATGATTGACCATGTTCCAACCTCTCATACTTGAAACCTAAGTAGCATGAACCACCATCATCCACACAATATTGCGCTTGAATGTTCTGCTAACTCAGCCGCTGCTTGAGCAGCAGAGGTAGCATCCTTAAATTTCATGTTCCAGTTCTGCATGTCAACCAAACAATTACCATTACCATCTCCAGGAAATGATTGCCCATGTTCCAACCTTTCATACTTGAAACCTAAGTGGCATGAACCACCATCATCAACACAATATTGCATTAAAAGTTCTACAACAGCTCTGGCACCTAGGTTTGCATGCTCTGGAAAGTCAGTCGTCGCTTGAGCAACAGAGGTAGCATCTTTAAATTTCATGTTCCAATTATGCCTGCCAACAGAAAAATTACCATTACCATCTCCAGGAAAAGATTGCCCATGTTACAAAATCTCATCCTTGAAACCTAAGTGGCATGAACCACCATCATCAACACAATATTGCCTTGAAAGTTCTACAACAGCTATGGCGGCTAGGCTTGAATGTTCTTCAAACACTGCCGCTGCTTGAGCAACCGAAAAATTACCATTACCATCTCTAGGAAATGATTGCCCATGTTCTAACCTTTCATCCTTGAAATCTAAGTGGCATGGACCACGATCATCAACACAATATTGCCTTTAAAGTTCTACAATAGCTATGACTGCTAGGCTTGCATGTTCTGGAAACTCAGCCGCTGCTTGAGCAGCAGAGGAAGCATCCTTAAATTTCATGTTCCAATTCTGCCTGCCAACAGAAAAATTACCATTACCATCTCTAGGAAATGATTGCCCACGTTCCAACCTTTCATCCTTGAAACCTAAGTGGCATGAACCACCATCATCAACACAATATAGCCTTTAAAGTTCTACAATAGCTCTGGCAGCTAGGCTTGAATTTTTTACAAACTCAGTCGTTGCTTGAGCAGTACAGGTAGCATCCTTAAATTTCATGTTCCAATTCTGCCTGCCAACCGAAAAATTACCATTACCATCTCTAGGAAATGATTGCCCATGTTCTAACCTTTCATCCTTGAAATCTAAGTGGCATGGACCACGATCATTAACACAATATTGCCTTTAAAGTTCTATAATAGCTATGATTGCTAGGCTTGCATGTTCTGGAAACTCAGCCGCTGCTTGAGCAGCAGAGGAAGCATCCTTAAATTTCATGTTCCAATTCTGCCTGCCAACAGAAAAATTACCATTACCATCTCCAGGAAATGATAGCCCATGTTCCAACCTTTCATCCTTGAAATCTAAGTGGCATGAACCACCATCATCAACACAATATTGCCTTTAAAGTTCTACAATAGCTATGGCAGCTAGGCTTGCATATTCTTCAAACTCAGCCGCTACTTGAGCAGCAGAGGAAGCATCCTTAAATTTCATGTTCTAATTCTGCCTGCCAACAGAAACATTACCATTACCATCTCCACGAAATGATTGCCCATGTTCCACCCTTTCATAATTGAAACCTAAGTGGCATGAACCACCATCATCAACACAATATTACCTTTAAAGTTCTACAATAGCTATGGCAGCTAGGCTTGCATGTTCTGCAAACTCAGCCGCTGCTTGAGCAGCAGAGGAAGCATCCTTAAATTTCATGTGCCAATTCTGCCTGCCAACAGAAAAATTACCATTACCATCTCTAGGAAATGATTTCCCATGTTCCATCCTTTCATCCTTGAAACCTAAGTGGCATGAACCACCTTCATCAACTCAATATTGCCTTTAAAGTTCTACAATAGCTATGGCAGCTAGGCTTGCATGTTCTGAAAACTCAGCCGCTGCTTGAGCAGCAGAGGAAGCATCATTAAATTTCATGTTCCAATTCTTCCTGCCAACAGAAAAATTACCATTACCATCTCCAGGAAATGATTGCCCATGTTCCAACCTTTCATACTTGAAACCTAAGTGGCATGAACCACCATCATCCACACAATATTGTGCTTGAATGTTCTACAAACTCAGCCGCTGCTTGAGCAGCAGAGGTAGCATCCTTAAATTTCATGTTCCAATTCTGCATGCCGACCAAAAAATTACCATTACCATCTCCAGGAAATGATTGCCCATGTTCCAACCTTTTATCCTTGAAATCTAAGTGGCATGAACCACCATCATCAACACAATATTTCCTTTAAAGGTCTACAATAGCTATGGCAGCTAGGCTTGCATGTTCTGCAAACTCACCCGCTGATTGAGCAGCAGAGGAAGCATCCTTAAATTTCATATTCCAATTATGCTTGCCAACAGAAAAATTACCATTACCATCTCCAGGAAATGATTGCCCATGTTCCAACCTTTCATTCATGAAACCTAAGTGGCTTGAACAACCATCATTAACACAATATTTCCTTGAAAGTTCTACAACAACTATCGCAGCTAGGCTTGAATGTTCTGCAAACTCAGCCGCTGCTTGAGCAGCAGAGGTTGCATCCTTAAATTTCATGTTCCAATTCTGCCTGCCAACCGAAAAATTACCATTACCATCTCCAGGAAATGATTGCCCATGTTCCAACCTTTCATCCTTGAAATCTAAGTGGCATGAACCACCATCATCAACACAATATTGCCTTTAAAGTTCTACAATAGCTATGGCAGCTAGGCTTGCAAGTTCTGCAAACTCAGCCGCTGCTTGAGCAGCAGAGGAAGCATCCTTAAATTTCATGTTCCAATTCTGCCTGCCAACAGAAAAATTACCATTACCATCTCCAGGAAATGATTGCCCATGCTCCAACCTTTCATACTTGAAACCTAAGTGGCATTAACCACCATCATCAACACAATATTGCCTTTAAAGTTCTACAATAGCTATGGCAGCTAGGCTTGCATGTTCTACAAACTCAGCCACTGCTTGAGCAGCAGAGGAAGCATCCTTAAATTTCATGTTCCAATTCTGCCTGCCAACAGAAAAATTACCATTACCATCTCTAGGAAATGATTTCCCATGTTCCAACCTTTCATCCTTGAAACCTAAGTGGCATGAACCACCATCATCAACTCAATATTGCCTTTAAAGTTCTACAATAGCTATGGCAGCTAGGCTTGCATGTTTTGAAAACTCAGCCGCTGCTTGAGCAGCAGAGGAAGCATCCTTAAATTTCATGTTCCAATTCTGCCTGCCAACAGAAAAATTACCATTACCATCTCCAGGAAATGATTGCCCATGTTCCAACCTTTCATACTTGAAACCTAAGTGGCATGAACCACCATCATCCACACAATATTGCTCTTGAATGTTCTGTAAACTCAGCCGCTGCTTGAGCAGCAGAGGTAGCATCCTTAAATTTCATGTTCCAATTCTGCATGCCAACCAAAAAATTACCTATACCATCTCCAGGAAATGATTGCCCATGTTCCAACCTTTCATCCTTGAAATCTAAGTGGCATGAACCACCATCATCAACACAATATTGCCTTTAATGGTCTACGATAGCTATGGCAGCTAGGCTTGCATGTTCTGCAAACTCAGCCGCTGCTTGAGCAGCAGAGGAAGCATCTTTAAATTTCATGTTCCAATTCTACCTGCCAACAAAAAAATTACCATTACCATCTCCAGGAAATGATTGCCCATTTTCCAACCTTTCATTCAGGAAACCTAAGTGGCTTGAACCACCATCATTAACAAAATATTTCCTTGAAAGTTCTACAACAACTATCGCAGCTAGGCTTGAATGTTCTACAAACTCAGCCGCTGCTTTAGAAGCAGAGGTTGCATCCTTAAATTTCATGTTCCAATTCTGCCTGCCAACCGAAAAATTACCATTACCATCTCCAGGAAATGATTGCCCATGTTCCAACCTTTCATCCTTGAAATCTAAGTGGCATGAACCACCATCATCAACACAATATTGCCTTTAAAGTTCTACAATAGCTATGGCAGCTAGGCTTGCATGTTCTGCAAACTCAGCCGCTGCATGAGCAGCAGAGGTAGCATCCATTAATTTCATGTTCCAATTCTACCTGCCAACAGGAAAGTTACCATTACCATCTCCAGGAAATGATTGACCATGTTCCAAACTTTCATACTTGAAACCTAAGTAGCATGAACCACCATCATCCACACAATATTGCGCTTGAATGTTCTGCTAACTCAGCCGCTGCTTGAGCAGCAGAGGTAGCATCCTTAAATTTCATGTTCCAATTCTGCATGCCAACCAAACAATTACCATTACCATCTCCAGGAAATGATTGCCCATGTTCCAACTTTTCATACTTGAAACCTAAGTGGCATGAACCACCATCATCAACTCAATATTGCCTTTAAAGTTCTACAATAGCTATGGCAGCTAGGCTTGCATGTTTTGAAAACTCAGCCGCTGCTTGAGCAGCAGAGGAAGCATCCTTAAATTTCATGTTCCAATTATGCCTGCCAACAGAAAAATTACCATTACCATCTCCAGGAAATGATTGCCCATGTTCCAACCTTTCATACTTGAAACCTAAGTGGCATGAACCACCATCAACAACACAATATTGCATTAAAAGTTCTACAACAGCTCTGGCACCTAGGTTTGCACGCTCTACAAAGTCAGTCGCTGCTTAAGCAACAGAGGTAGCAACCTTAAATTTCATGTTCCAATTCTGCCAGCCAACAGAAAAATTACCATTACCATCTCCAGGAAATGATTGCCCATGTTCCAACCTTTCATACTTGAAACCTAAGTGGCATGAACCCCTATCAACAACACAATATTGTGCTTGAATGTTCTGTAAACTCAGCCGCTGCTTGAGCAGCAGAGGAAGCATCCTTAAATTTCATGTTCCAATTCTGCCTGCCAACAGAAAAATTACCATTACCATCTCTAGGAAATGATTTCCCATGTTCCAACCTTTCATCCTTGAAACCTAAGTGGCATGAACCACCATCATCAACTCAATATTGCCTTTAAAGTTCTACAATAGCTATGGTAGCTAGGGTTGCATGTTCTGAAAACTCAGCCGCTGCTTGAGCAGCAGAGGAAGCATCATTAAATTTCATGTTCCAATTCTGCCTGCCAACAGAAAAATTACCATTACCATCTCCAGGAAATCATTGCCCATGTTCCAACCTTTCATACTTGAAACCTAAGTGGAATGAACCACCATCATCCACACAATATTGCGCTTGAATGTTCTACAAACTCAGCCGCTGCTTGAGCAGCAGAGGTAGCATCCTTAAATTTCATGTTCCAATTCTGCATGCCGACCAAAAAATTACCATTACCATCTCCAGGAAATGATTGCCCATGTTCCAACCTTTCATCCTTGAAATTTAAGTGGCATGAACCACCATCATCAACAAAATATTGCCTTTAAAGGTCTACAATAGCTGTGGAAGCTAGGCTTGCATGTTCTGCAAACTCAGCCGCTGCTTGAGCAGCAGAGGAAGCATCCTTAAATTTCATGTTCCAATTCTGCTTGCCAACAGAAAAATTACCATTACCATCTCCAGGAAATGATTGACCATGTTCCAACCTTTCATTCATGAAACCTAAGTGGCTTGAACCACCATCATTAACACAATATTTCCTTGAAAGTTCTACAACAACTATCGCAGCTAGGCTTGAATGTTCTGCAAACTCAGCCGCTGCTTGAGCAGCAGAGGTTGCATCCTTAAATTTCATGTTCCAATTCTGCCTGCCAACCGAAAAATTACCATTACCATCTCCAGGAAATGATTGCCCATGTTCCAACCTTTCATACTTAAAACCTAAGTGGAATGAACCACCATCATCCACACAATATTGCGCTTGAATGTACTGTAAACTCAGCCGCTGCTTGAGCAGCAGAGGTAGCATCCTTAAATTTCATGTTCCAATTCTGCATGCCAACCAAAAAATTACCATTACCATCTCCAGGAAATGATTGCCCATGTTCCAACCTTTCATCCTTGAAATCTAAGTGGCATGAACCACCATCATCAACACAATATTGCCTTTAATGGTCTACAATAGCTATGGCAGCTAGGCTAGCATATTCTGCAAACTCAGCCGCTGCTTGAGCAGCAGAGGAAGCATCTTTAAATTTCATGTTCCAATTCTGCCCGCCAACAGAAAAATTACCATTACCATCTCCAGGAAATGATTGCCCATGTTCCAACCTTTCATTCATGAAACCTAAGTGGCTTGAACCACCATCATTAACATAATATTTCCTTGAAAGTTCTACAACAACTATCGCAGCTAGGCTTGAATGTTCTGCAAACTCAGCCGCTGCTTGAGCAGCACAGGTTGCATCCTTAAATTTCATGTTCCAATTCTGCCTGCCAACCGAAAAATTACCATTACCATCTCCAGGAAATGATTGCCCATGTTCCAACCTTTCATCCTTGAAATCTAAGTGGCATGAACCACCATCATCAACACAATATTGCCTTTAAAGTTCTACAATAGCTATGGCAGCTAGGCTTGCATGTTCTGCAAACTCAGCCGCTGCATGAGCAGCAGAGGTAGCATCCATTAATTTCATGTTCCAATTCTACCTGCCAACAGGAAAGTTACCATTACCATCTCCAGGAAATGATTGACCATGTTCCAAACTTTCATACTTGAAACCTAAGTAGCATGAACCACCATCATCCACACAATATTGCGCTAGAATGTTCTGCTAACTCAGCCGCTGCTTGAGCAGCAGAGGTAGCATCCTTAAATTTCATGTTCCAATTCTGCATGCCAACCAAACAATTACCATTAACATCTCCAGGAAATGATTGCCCATGTTCCAACCTTTCATACTTGAAACATAAGTGGCATGAACCACCATCATCAACACAATATTGCATTAAAAGTTCTACAACAGCTCTGGCACCTAGGTTTGCATGCTCTGCAAAGTCAGTCGCTGCTTAAGCAACAGAGGTAGCATCCTTAAATTTCATGTTCCAATTATGCCTGCCAACAGAAAAATTACCATTACCATCTCCAGGAAAAGATTGCCCATGTTCCAACATTTCATCCTTGAAACCTAAGTGGCATGAACCACCATCATCAACACAATATTGCCTTGAAAGTTCTACAACAGCTATGGCGGCTAGGCTTGAATGTTCTTCAAACTCCGCCGCTGCTTGAGCAGCAGAGGTAGCATCCTTAAATTTCATGTTCCAATTCTGGCTGCCAACAGAATAATTACCATTACCATCTCTAGGAAATGATTGCCCATGTTCCAACCTTTCATTCTTAAAATCTAAGTGGCATGAACCACCATCATCAACACAATATTACCTTTAATGGTCTACAATAGCTATGGCAGCTAGGCTTGCATGTTCTGCAAACTCAGCCGCTGCTTGAGCAGCAGAGGAAGCATCTTTAAATTTCATGTTCCAATTCTGCCTGCCAACAGAAAAATTACCATTACCATCTCCAGAAAATGATTGCCCATGTTCCAACATTTCATCCTTGAAACCTAAGTGGCATGAACCACCATCATCAATACAATATTAGCTTGAAAGTTCTACAACAGCTATGGCAGCTAGGCTTGAATGTTCTTCAAACTCAGCCGCTGCTTGACCAGCAGAGGTCGGATCCTTAAATTTCATGTTCCAATTCCGCCTGCCAACCGAACAATTACCATTACCATCTCTAGGAAATGATTGCCCATGTTCCAACCTTTCATCCTTGAAATCTAAGTGGCATGAACCCCCATCATCAACACAATATTGCCTTTAAAGTTCTACAATAGCTATGGCAGCTAGGCTTGCATGTTCTGCAAACTCAACCGTTGCTTGAGCAGCAGAGGAAGCATCCTTAAATTTCATGTTCCAATTCTACCTACCAACAGAAAAATTACCATTACCATCTCCAGGAAATGATTGCCCATGTTCCAACCTTTCATACTTGAAACCTAAGTGGCATGAACCACCATCATCCACACAATATTGCGCTTGAATGTTCTGCAAACTCAGCCGCTGCTTGAGCAGAAGCGGTAGCATCATTAAATTTCATGTTCCAATTCTGCATGCCAACCAAACAATTACCATTACCATCTCCAGGAAATGATTGCCCATGTTCCAACCTTTCATACTTGAAACCTAAGTGGCATGAACCACCATCATCAACACAATATTGCATTAAAAGTTCTACAACAGCTTTGGCACCTAGGTTTGCATGCTCTGCAAAGTCAGTCGCTGCTTGAGCAACAGAGGTAGCATCCTTAAATTTCATGTTCCAATTATGCCTGCCAACAGAAAAATTACCATTACCATCTCCAGGAAAAGATTGCCCATGTTCCAACATTTCATCCTTGAAACCTAAGTGGCATGAACCACCATCATCAACACAATATTGCCTTGAAAGTTTTACTATATCTCTGGCAGCTAGGCTTGCATGTTTTGAAAACTTAGCCGCTGCTTGAGCAGCATAGGTAGCATCCTTAAATTTCATGTTCCAATTCTGCCTGCCAACCGAAAAATTACCATTACCATCTCCAGGAAATGATTGCCTATGTTCTAACTTTTCATCCTTGTAACCTAAGTGTTATGAACCACCATCATCAACACAATATTGCCTTGAAAGTTCTACAATAGCTCTGGCGGCTAGGCTTGCATGTTCTGCAAACTCAGCCGCTGCTTGAGCAGCAGAGGTAGCATCCTTAAATTTCATGTTCCAATTCTGCCTGCTAACAGAAAAATTACCATTACCATCTTTAGGAAATGATTGCCCATGTTCAAACCTTTCATCCCTGAAACCTAAGTGGCATGAACCACCATCATCAACTCAATATTGCCTTGAAAGTTCTACAACAGCTCTGGCAGATAGGCTTGCATGTTCTGCAAACTCAGCCGCTACTTGAGCAGCAGAGGTAGCATCAATAAATTTCATGTCCCAATTCTGCCTGCCAACAGAAAAATTTCCATTATCATCTCCAGGAAATGATTGCCCATGTTCCAACCTTTCATCCTTGAAACCTAAGTGGCATGAACCACTATCATCAACACAATATTGCCTTTAAAGGTCTACAATAGCTATGGCAGCTAGGCTTGCATGTTCTGCAAACTCAGCCGCTGCTTGAGCAGCAGAGGTAGCATCCTTAAATTTCATGTTCCAATTCTGCATGCCAACCAAACAATTACCATTACCATCTCCAGGAAATGATTGCCCATGTTCCAACCTTTCATACTTAAACCCTAAGTGGCATGAACCACCATCATCAACACAATATTGCGTTAAAAGTTCTACAACAGCTCTAGCACCTAGGTTTGCATGCTCTGCAAAGTCAGTCGCTGCTTGAGCAGCAGAGGTAGCATCCTTAAATTTCATGTTCCAATTTTGCCTGCCAACATAAAAATTACAATAACCATCTCAAGGAAATGATTGCCCATGTTCCAACCTTTCATCCTTGAAACCTAAGTGGCATGAACCACCATCATCAACACAATATTGCCTTTAAAGTTCTACAACAGCTCTGGCAGCTAGGCTTGAATATTCTGCAAACTCAGTCGCTGCTTGAGCAGCAGAGGTAGCATCCACAAATTTCATGTTCCAATTCTGCCTGCCAATAGAAAATTTACCATTACCATCTCCAGGAAATGATTGCCCATGTTCCAACCTTTCATCCTTGAAATCTAAGTGGCATGAACCACCATCATCAACACAATATTGCCTTTAAAGTTCTACAACAGCTCTGGCAGCTAGGCTTGAATGTTCTGCAAACTCAGCCGCTGCTTGAGCAGCAGAGGTAGCATCCATAAATTTTATGTTCCAATTCTGCCTGCCAACCGAAAAATTCCATTACCATCTCCAGGAAATGATTGCCCATGTTCCAACCTTTCATCCTTGAAATCTAAGTGGCATGAACCACCATCATCAACACAATATTTCCTTTAAAGTTCTTCAATAGCTATGGCAGCTAGGCTTGCATGTTCTGCAAACTCAGCCGCTGCTTGAGCAGCAGAGGTAGCATCCTTAAATTTCATGTTCCAATTCTGCCTGCCATCAGAAAAATTACCATTACCATCTCTAGGAAATAATTGCCCATGTTCCAACCTTTTATCCTTGAAACCTAAGTGGCATGAACCACCATCATCAACACAATATTGCCTTGAAAGTTCTACAATAGCTCTGCAAGCTAGGCTTGCATGATCTGCAAACTCAGCCACTGCTTGAGCAGCAGAAGTAGCATCCTTAAATTTCATGTTCCAATTCTTCCTGCCAACCGAAAAATTACCATTACCATCTCCAGGAAATGATTGCCCATGTTCCAACCTTTCATACTTGAAACCTAAGTGGCATGAACCACCATCATCCACACAATACTGCGCTTGAATATTCTACAAACTCAGCCGCTGCTTGAGCAGCAGAGGTAGCATCCTTAAATTTCATGTTCCAATTCTATATGCCAAACAAACAATTACCATTACCATCTCCAGGAAATGATTGCCCATGTTCCAAAATTTCATACTCGAAACCTAAGTGGCATGAACCACCATCATCAACACAATATTGCATTAAAAGTTCTACAACAGCTCTGGCACCTAGGTTTGCATGCTCTGCAGAGTTAGTCGCTGCTTGAGCAACAGAGGTAGCATCCTTAAATTTCATGTTCCAATTTTGCCTGCCAACAGAAAAATTACCATTACCATCTCCAGGAAATGATTGCCCATGTTCCAACATTTCATCCTTGAAACCTAAGTGGCAAGAACCACCATCATCAACAAAATATTTCCTTGAAAGTTCTACAACAGCTATGGCAGCTAGCCTTGAATGTTCTTCAAACTCAACCGCTGCTTGAGCAACAAAGGTAGCATCCTTAAATTTCATGTTCCAATTCAGCCTCCCAACCGAAAAATTACCATTACCATCTCGAGGAAATGATTGCCCATTTTCCAACCTTTCATCATTGAAAGCTAAGTAGCATGAACCACCATCAACAACACACTATTACCTTGAAAGTTCTACAAAAGCTCTGGCGGCTAGGCTTGCTTATTCTGCAAATACAGTCGTTGCTTAAGCAACAGAGGTAGCATCCTTAAATTTCATGTTCCAATTCTACCTACCAACAGAAAAATAACCATTACCATCTCTAGGAAATGATTGCCCATGTTCCAACCTTTCATCCTTGAAACCTAAGTGGCATGAACCACCATCATCAACCCAATATTGCCTTGAAAGTTATACAACAGCTGTGGCAGCTAGGCTTGCATGCTCTGCAAACTCAGCCACTGCTTGAGCAGCAGAGGTAGCATCCTCAAATTTCATGTTCCAATTCTGCCTGCCAACAGAAACATTACCATTACCATCTCCAGGAAATGATTGCCCATGTTCCAACCTTTCATCCTTGAAGCCTAAGTGGCACGAACCATCATCATCCACACAATATTGCCTTTAAAGTTCTACAACATCTCTGGCGGCTAGGCTTGAATGTTCTACAAACTTAGCCGCTGCTTGAGCAGCAGATGTAGCATCCTTAAATTTCATGTTCCAATTCTGCATGCCAAATGAAGAATTACCATTACCATCTCCAGGAAATGATTGCCCATGTTCCATCTTTCATCCTTGAAACCTAAGTGGCATGAATCACCATCATCAACATAATATTGCCTTGAAAGTTCTACAACAGCTCTGGCACCTAGGTTTGCATGCTCTGCAAAGTCAGTCGCTGCTTGAGCAGCAGAGGTAGCATCCTTAAATTTCATGTTCCAATTATGCCTTTCAACAAAAAAATTACCATTACCATCTCCAGGAAATGATTGCCCATGTTCAAACATTTCATCCTTGAAACCTAAGTGACATGAACCACCATCATCGACACAATATTGCCTTTAAAGTTCTACAACATCTCTGGCAGCTAGGCTTGCATGTTCAGCAAACGCAGCCGCTGCTTGAGCAGCAGAGGTAGCATCCTTAAATTTCATGTTCCAATTCTGCCTGCCAACCAAAAAATTACCATTACCATCTCCAGCAAATGATTGCCCATGTTCCAATCTTTCATCCTTGAAACCTAAGTGTAATGAACCAGCATCATCAATACAATATTGCCTTGAAAGTTCTACAAAAGCTCTGGCGGCTAGGCTTGCATGTTCTGCCAACTCAGCCGCTGCCTGAGCAGCAGAGGTAGCATCCATAAATTTCATGTTCCAATTCTGCCTGCCAACAGAATAATTACCATTACCATCTCCAGGAAATGATTGCCCATGTTCCAACCTTTCATACTTGAAACCTAAGTGCCATGAACCACCATCATCCACACAATATTGCCTTTAAAGTTCTACAACAGATCAGGCAGCTAGGCTTGAATGTTCAACAAACTCAGCCGCTACTTGAGCAGCAGAGGTAGCATCCTTAAATTTCATGTTCCAATTCTGCATGCCAACCGAAAAATTACCATTACCATCTCCAGGAAATGATTTCCCATGTTCCAACATTTCATAATTGAAACCTAAGTGGCATGAACCACCATCATCAACAAAATATTGCATTAAAAGTTCTACAACAGCTCTGGCAGCTAGGCTTGCATGTTCTGCAAACTCAGTCGCTGCTTGAGCAGTAGAGGTAGCATCCTTAAATTTCATGTTCTAATTCTTCCTGCCAAAAAAATATTTACCATTACCATCTCCAGGAAATGATTGCCCATGTTCTAGCCTTTCATACTTGAAACCTAAGTGGCATGAACCACCATCATCAACACAATATTGCCATGAATATTCTACACGAGCTCTGCCAGCTAGACTTGCATATTATACAAACTCAGCCGTTGCTTGAGCAGCAGAGGTAGCATCCTTAAATTTCATGTTCATATTATGTCTGCCAACAGAAATATTACCATTACTATCTCCAGGAAATGATTGCCCATGTTCCAACCTTTCATCCTTGAAAACTAAGTGGCAGGAACCACCATCATCAACACACTATTGCCTTGATAGTTCTACAAAAGCTCTGGCGGCTAGGCTTGCATATTCTGCAAACTCAGCCGCTGCTTGAGCAGCAGAGGTAGCATCCTTAAATTTCATGTTCATATTATGTCTGCCAACAGAAAAATTACCATTACCATCTCTAGGAAATGATTGCCCATGTTCCAACCTTTCATCCTTGAAAACTAAGTGGTATGAACCACCATCATCAACACACTATTGCCTTGAAAGTTCTACAAAAGCTCTGGCGGCTAGGCTTGCATGTTCTGCAAACTCAGCCGCTGCTTGAGCAGCAGAGGTAGCATCCTTAAATTTCATGTTCCAATTCTGCCTGCCAACAGAAAAATTACCATTACCATCTTTAGGAAATGATTGCCCATGTTCCAACCTTTCATACTTGAAACCTAAGTGGCATGAACCACCATCATCAACACAATATTGCATTAAAAGTTCTACAACAGCTCTGGCAGCTAGGCTTGCATGTTCTTCAAACTCAGTCGCTGCTTGAGCAGTAGAGGTAGCATCCTTAAATTTCATGATCTAATTCTTCCTGCCAAAAAAATACTTACCATTACCATCTCCAGGAAATGATTGCCCATGTTCTAGCCTTTCATCCTTGAAACCTAAGTGGCATGAACCACCATCATCAACACAATATTGCCTTGAATGTTCTACAAAAGCTCTGGCGGCTAGGCTTGCATGTTCTGCAAACTCAGCCGCTGCTTGAGCAGCAGAGATAGCATCATTAAATTTCATGTTCCAATTCTTCCTGCCAACAGAAACATTACCATTACCATTTCCAGGAAATGATTGCCCATGTTCCAACCTTTCATCCTTGAAGCCTAAGTGGCACGAACCATCATCATCCACACAATATTGCCTTTAAAGTTCTACAACAACTCTGGCGGCTAGGGTTGAATGTTCTACAAACTTAGCCGCTGCTTCAGCAGCAGATGTAGCATCCTTAAATTTCATGTTCCAATTCTGCATGCCAAATGAAGAATTACCATTACCATCTCCAGGAAATGATTGCCCATGTTCCAACCTTTCATCCTTGAAACCTAAGTGGCATGAATCACCATCATTAACATAATATTGCCTTGAAAGTTCTACAACAGCTCTGGCACCTAGGTTTGCATGCTCTGCAAAGTCAGTCGCTGCCTGCCAACAGAAAAATTACCATTACCATCTCCAGCAAATGATTGCCCATGTTCCAATCTTTCATCCTTGAAACCTAAGTGGCATGAACCACCATCATCAACACAATATTGCCTTGAAAGTTCTACAAAAGCTCTGGCGGCTAGGCTTGCATGTTCTGCAAACTCAGCCGCTGCTTGAGCAGCAGAGATAGCATCCTTAAATTTCATGTTCCAATTCTGCATGCCAACCGAAAAATTACCATTACCTTCTCCAGCAAATGATTGCCCATGTTCCAATCTTTCATCCTTGAAACCTAAGTGGCATGAACCACCATCATCAACACAATATTGCCTTGAAAGTTCTATGGCAGCTAGGCTTGCATGTTCTGCAAACTCAGTCGCTGCTTGAGCAGTAGAGGTAGCATCCTTAAATTTCATGTCCTAATTCTTCCTGCCAAAAAAATATTTACCATTACCATCTCCAGGAAATGATTGCCCATGTTCTAGCCTTTCATACTTGAAACCTAAGTGGTATGAACCACAATCATCAACACAATATTGCCTTGAAAGTTCTACAAGAGCTCTGGCAGCTAGACATGCATGTTATGCAAACTCAGCCGCTGCTTGAGCAGCAGAGGTAGCATCCTTAAATTTCATGTTCCAATTCTGCCTGCCAATAGAAAAATTACCATTACCATCTCCAGGAAATGATTGTCTATGTTCCAACATTTCATACTTGAAACCTAAGTGGCATGAACCACCATCATCAACACAATATTGCCTTGAAAGTTCTATAAAAGCTCTGGCGGCTAGGCTTGCATGTTCTGCAAACTCAGCCGCTGCTTGAGCAGCAGAGGTAGCATCCTTAAATTTCATGTTCCAATTCTGCCTGCCAACAGAAAAATTACCATTACCATCTTTAGGAAATGATTGCCTATGTTCCAACATTTCATACTTGAAACCTAAGTGGCATGAACCACCATCATTAACACAATATTGCCTTGAAAGTTCTACAAAAGCTTTGGCGGCTAGGCTTGCATGTTATGCAAACTCATCCGCTGCTTGAGCAGCAGAGGTGGCATCCTTAAATTTCATGTTCCAATTCTGCCTGCCAACAGAAAAATTACCATTACCATCTCCAGCAAATGATTGCCCATGTTCCAATCTTTCATCCTTGAAACCTAAGTGGCATGAACGACCATCATCAACACAATATTGCCTAGAAAGTTCTACAAAAGCTCTGGCGGCTAGGCTTGCATGTTCTGCAAACTCGCCGCTGCTTGAGAAGCAGAGATAGCATCCTTAAATTTCATGTTCCAATTCTGCATGCCAACCAAAAAATTACCATTACCATCTCCAGCAAATGATTGCCCATGTTCCAATCTTTCATCCTTGAAACCTAAGTGGCATGAACCACCATCATCAACACATTATTGCCTTGAAAGTTCTACAAAAGCTCTGGCGGCTAGGCTTGCATGTTCTGCAAACTCAGCCGCTGCTTGAGCAGCAGAGGTAGCATCCTTAAATTTCATGTTCCAATTCTGCCTGCCAACAGAAAAATTACCATTACCATCTTTAGGAAATGATTGCCCATGTTCCAACCTTTCATACTTTAAACCTAAGTGGCATGAACCACCATCATCAACAGAATATTGCAACAAAAGTTCTACAACAGCTCTGGCAGCTGGGCTTGCATGTTCTGCAAACTCAGTCGCTGCTTGAGCAGTAGAGGTAGCATCCTTAAATTTCATGATCTAATTCTTCCTGCCAAAAAAATATTTAGCATTACCATCTCCAGGAAATGATTGCCCATGTTCTAGCCTTTCATACTTGAAACCTAAGTGGCATGAACTACCATCATCAACACAATATTGCCATGAAAGTTCTACACGAGCTCTGGCAGCTAGACTTGCATGTTATGCAAACTCAGCCTCTGCTTGAGCAGGAGAGGTAGCATCCTTAAATTTCATGTTCATATTATGTCTGCCAACAGAAATATTACCATTACCATCTCCAGGAAATGATTGCCCATGTTCCAACCTTTCATCCTTGAAAACTAAGTGGCAGGAACCACCATCATCAACACACTATTGCCTTGAAAGTTCTACAAAAGCTCTGGCGGCTAGGCTTGCATGTTCTGCAAACTCAGCCGCTGCTTGAGCAGCAGAGGTAGCATCCTTAAATTTCATGTTCATATTATGTCTGCCAACAGAAAAATTACCATTACCATCTCTAGGAAATGATTGCCCATGTTCCAACCTTTCATCCTTGAAAACTAAGTGGTATGAACCACCATCATCAACACACTATTGCCTTGAAAGTTCTACAAAAGCTCTGGCGGCTAGGCTTGCATGTTCTGCAAACTCAGCCGCTGCTTGAGCAGCAGAGGTAGCATCCTTAAATTTCATGTTCCAATTCTGCCTGCCAACAGAAAAATTACCATTACCATCTTTAGGAAATGATTGCCCATGTTCCAACCTTTCATACTTGAAACCTAAGTGGCATGAACCACCATCATCAACACAATATTGCATTAAAAGTTCTACAACAGCTCTGGCAGCTAGGCTTGCATGTTCTTCAAACTCAGTCGCTGCTTGAGCAGTAGAGGTAGCATCCTTAAATTTCATGATCTAATTCTTCCTGCCAAAAAAATACTTACCATTACCATCTCCAGGAAATGATTGCCCATGTTCTAGCCTTTCATCCTTGAAACCTAAGTGGCATGAACCACCATCATCAACACAATATTGCCTTGAATGTTCTACAAAAGCTCTGGCGGCTAGGCTTGCATGTTCTGCAAACTCAGCCGCTGCTTGAGCAGCAGAGATAGCATCATTAAATTTCATGTTCCAATTCTTCCTGCCAACAGAAACATTACCATTACCATTTCCAGGAAATGATTGCCCATGTTCCAACCTTTCATCCTTGAAGCCTAAGTGGCACGAACCATCATCATCCACACAATATTGCCTTTAAAGTTCTACAACAACTCTGGCGGCTAGGGTTGAATGTTCTACAAACTTAGCCGCTGCTTCTGCAGCAGATGTAGCATCCTTAAATTTCATGTTCCAATTCTGCATGCCAAATGAAGAATTACCATTACCATCTCCAGGAAATGATTGCCCATGTTCCAACCTTTCATCCTTGAAACCTAAGTGGCATGAATCACCATCATTAACATAATATTGCCTTGAAAGTTCTACAACAGCTCTGGCACCTAGGTTTGCATGCTCTGCAAAGTCAGTCGCTGCCTGCCAACAGAAAAATTACCATTACCATCTCCAGCAAATGATTGCCCATGTTCCAATCTTTCATCCTTGAAACCTAAGTGGCATGAACCACCATCATCAACACAATATTGCCTTGAAAGTTCTACAAAAGCTCTGGCGGCTAGGCTTGCATGTTCTGCAAACTCAGCCGCTGCTTGAGCAGCAGAGATAGCATCCTTAAATTTCATGTTCCAATTCTGCATGCCAACCGAAAAATTACCATTACCTTCTCCAGCAAATGATTGCCCATGTTCCAATCTTTCATCCTTGAAACCTAAGTGGCATGAACCACCATCATCAACACAATATTGCCTTGAAAGTTCTATGGCAGCTAGGCTTGCATGTTCTGCAAACTCAGTCGCTGCTTGAGCAGTAGAGGTAGCATCCTTAAATTTCATGTCCTAATTCTTCCTGCCAAAAAAATATTTACCATTACCATCTCCAGGAAATGATTGCCCATGTTCTAGCCTTTCATACTTGAAACCTAAGTGGTATGAACCACAATCATCAACACAATATTGCCTTGAAAGTTCTACAAGAGCTCTGGCAGCTAGACATGCATGTTATGCAAACTCAGCCGCTGCTTGAGCAGCAGAGGTAGCATCCTTAAATTTCATGTTCCAATTCTGCCTGCCAATAGAAAAATTACCATTACCATCTCCAGGAAATGATTGTCTATGTTCCAACATTTCATACTTGAAACCTAAGTGGCATGAACCACCATCATCAACACAATATTGCCTTGAAAGTTCTATAAAAGCTCTGGCGGCTAGGCTTGCATGTTCTGCAAACTCAGCCGCTGCTTGAGCAGCAGAGGTAGCATCCTTAAATTTCATGTTCCAATTCTGCCTGCCAACAGAAAAATTACCATTACCATCTTTAGGAAATGATTGCCTATGTTCCAACATTTCATACTTGAAACCTAAGTGGCATGAACCACCATCATTAACACAATATTGCCTTGAAAGTTCTACAAAAGCTTTGGCGGCTAGGCTTGCATGTTATGCAAACTCATCCGCTGCTTGAGCAGCAGAGGTGGCATCCTTAAATTTCATGTTCCAATTCTGCCTGCCAACAGAAAATTACCATTACCATCTCCAGCAAATGATTGCCCATGTTCCAATCTTTCATCCTTGAAACCTAAGTGGCATGAACGACCATCATCAACACAATATTGCCTAGAAAGTTCTACAAAAGCTCTGGCGGCTAGGCTTGCATGTTCTGCAAACTCGCCGCTGCTTGAGAAGCAGAGATAGCATCCTTAAATTTCATGTTCCAATTCTGCATGCCAACCAAAAAATTACCATTACCATCTCCAGCAAATGATTGCCCATGTTCCAATCTTTCATCCTTGAAACCTAAGTGGCATGAACCACCATCATCAACACATTATTGCCTTGAAAGTTCTACAAAAGCTCTGGCGGCTAGGCTTGCATGTTCTGCAAACTCAGCCGCTGCTTGAGCAGCAGAGGTAGCATCCTTAAATTTCATGTTCCAATTCTGCCTGCCAACAGAAAAATTACCATTACCATCTTTAGGAAATGATTGCCCATGTTCCAACCTTTCATACTTTAAACCTAAGTGGCATGAACCACCATCATCAACAGAATATTGCAACAAAAGTTCTACAACAGCTCTGGCAGCTGGGCTTGCATGTTCTGCAAACTCAGTCGCTGCTTGAGCAGTAGAGGTAGCATCCTTAAATTTCATGATCTAATTCTTCCTGCCAAAAAAATATTTAGCATTACCATCTCCAGGAAATGATTGCCCATGTTCTAGCCTTTCATACTTGAAACCTAAGTGGCATGAACTACCATCATCAACACAATATTGCCATGAAAGTTCTACACGAGCTATGGCAGCTAGACTTGCATGTTATGCAAACTCAGCCTCTGCTTGAGCAGGAGAGGTAGCATCCTTAAATTTCATGTTCATATTATGTCTGCCAACAGAAATATTACCATTACCATCTCCAGGAAATGATTGCCCATGTTCCAACCTTTCATCCTTGAAAACTAAGTGGCAGGAACCACCATCATCAACACACTATTGCCTTGAAAGTTCTACAAAAGCTCTGGCGGCTAGGCTTGCATGTTCTGCAAACTCAGCCGCTGCTTGAGCAGCAGAGGTAGCATCCTTAAATTTCATGTTCATATTATGTCTGCCAACAGAAAAATTACCATTACCATCTCCAGGAAATTATTGCCCATGTTCCAACCATTCATCCTTGAAAACTAAGTGGCATGAACCACCATCATCAACACACTATTGCCTTGAAAGTTCTACAAAAGCTCTGGCGGCTAGGCTTGCATGTTCTACAAACTCAGCCGCTGCTTGAGCAGCAGAGGTAGCATCCTTAAATTTCATGTTCCAATTCTACCTGCCAACAAAAAAATTACCATTACCATCTTTAGGAAATGATTGCCCATATTCCAACCTTTCATACTTGAAACCTAAGTGGCATGAACCACCATCATCAACACAATATTGCATTAAAAGTTCTACAACAGCTCTGGCAGCGAGGCTTGCATGTTCTGCAAACTCAGTCGCTGCTTGAGCAGTAGAGGTAGCATCCTTAAATTTCATGATCTAATTCTTCCTGCCAAAAAAATATTTACCATTTCCATCTCCAGGAAATGATTGCCCATGTTCTAGCCTTTCATACTTGAAGCCTAAGTGGCATGAACCACCATCATCAACACAATATTGCCTTGAAAGTTCTACAAAAGCTCTGGCGGCTAGGCTTGCAAGTTCAGCAAACTCAGCCGCTGCTTGAGCAGTAGAGATTGCATCCTTAAATTTCATGTTTTAATTCTGCATGCCAACCGAAAAATTACCATTACCATCTCCAGCAAATGATTGCCCATGTTCCAATCTTTCATCCTTAAAACCTAAGTGGCATGAACCACAATCATCAACACATTATTGCCTTTAAAGTTCTACAAAAGCTCTGGCAGCTAGACTTGCATGTTCTGCAAACTCAGCCGCTGCTTGAGCAGCAGAGGTAGCATCCTTAAATTTCATGATCTAATTCTTCCTGCCAAAAAAATATTTAGCATTACCATCTCCAGGAAATGATTGCCCATGTTCTAGCCTTTCATACTTGAAACCTAAGTGGCATGAACTACCATCATCAACACAATATTGCCATGAAAGTTCTACACGAGCTCTGGCAGCTAGACTTGCATGTTATGCAAACTCAGCCTCTGCTTGAGCAGGAGAGGTAGCATCCTTAAATTTCATGTTCATATTATGTCTGCCAATAGAAATATTACCATTACCATCTCCAGGAAATGATTGCCCATGTTCCAACCTTTCATCCTTGAAAACTAAGTGGCAGGAACCACCATCATCAACACACTATTGCCTTGAAAGTTCTACAAAAGCTCTGGCGGCTAGGCTTGCATGTTCTGCAAACTCAGCCGCTGCTTGAGCAGCAGAGGTAGCATCCTTAAATTTCATGTTCCAATTCTGCCTGCCAATAGAAAAATTACCATTACCATCTTTAGGAAATGATTGCCTATGTTCCAACATTTTATACTTGAAACCTAAGTGGCATGAACCACCATCATCAACACAATATTGCCTTGAAAGTTCTACAAAAGCTTTGGCAGCTAGGCTTGCATGTTATGCAAACTCATCCGCTGCTTGAGCAGCAGAGGTGGCATCCTTAAATTTAATGTTCCAATTCTGCCTGCCAACTGTAAAATTACCATTACCATCTCCAGCAAATGATTGCCCATGTTCTAGCCTTTCATACTTGAAACCTAAGTGGCATGAACCACCATCATCCACACAATATTTCCTTGAAAGTTCTACAAAAGCTCTGGCGGCTAGGCTTGCATGTTCTGCAAACTCAGCCGCTGCTTGAGCAGGAGAGGTAGCATCCTTAAATTTCATGTTCATATTATGTCTGCCAATAGAAATATTACCATTACCATCTCCAGGAAATGATTGCCCATGTTCCAACCTTTCATCCTTGAAAACTAAGTGGCAGGAACCACCATCATCAACACACTATTGCCTTGAAAGTTCTACAAAAGCTCTGGCGGCTAGGCTTGCATGTTCTGCAAACTCAGCCGCTGCTTGAGCAGCAGAGGTAGCATCCTTAAATTTCATGTTCCAATTCTGCCTGCCAATAGAAAAATTACCATTACCATCTTTAGGAAATGATTGCCTATGTTCCAACATTTTATACTTGAAACCTAAGTGGCATGAACCACCATCATCAACACAATATTGCCTTGAAAGTTCTACAAAAGCTTTGGCAGCTAGGCTTGCATGTTATGCAAACTCATCCGCTGCTTGAGCAGCAGAGGTGGCATCCTTAAATTTCATGTTCCAATTCTGCCTGCCAACTGTAAAATTACCATTACCATCTCCAGCAAATGATTGCCCATGTTCTAGCCTTTCATACTTGAAACCTAAGTGGCATGAACCACCATCATCCACACAATATTTCCTTGAAAGTTCTACAAAAGCTCTGGCGGCTAGGCTTGCATGTTCTGCAAACTCAGCCGCTGCTTGAGCAGGAGAGGTAGCATCCTTAAATTTCATGTTCCTATTCTGCCTGCCAACAGAAGAATTACCATTACCATCTTTAGGAAATGATTGCCCATGTTCCAACCTTTCATACTTGAAACCTAAGTGGCATGAACCACCATCATCAACACAATATTGCATTAAAAGTTGTACAACAGCTCTGGCAGCTGGGCTTGCATGTTCTGCAAACTCAGTTGCTGCTTGAGCAGTAGAGGTAGCATCCTTAAATTTCATGATCTAATTCTTCCTTCCAAAAAAATATTTACCATTACCATCTTTAGGAAATGATTGCCTATGTTCCAACATTTCATACTTGAAACCTAAGTGGCATGAACCACCATCATCAACACAATATTGCCTTGAAAGTTCTACAAAAGCTCTGGCTGCTAGGCTTGCATGTTCTGCAAACTCAGCCGCTGCTTGAGCAGCAGAGGTAGCATCCTTAAATTTCATGTTCCAATTCTGCCTGCCAATAGAAAAATTACCATTACCATCTTTAGGAAATGATTGCCTATGTTCCAACATTTTATACTTGAAACCTAAGTGGCATGAACCACCATCATCAACACAATATTGCCTTGAAAGTTCTACAAAAGCTTTGGCAGCTAGGCTTGCATGTTATGCAAACTCATCCGCTGCTTGAGCAGCAGAGGTGGCATCCTTAAATTTCATGTTCCAATTCTGCCTGCCAACTGTAAAATTACCATTACCATCTCCAGCAAATGATTGCCCATGTTCTAGCCTTTCATACTTGAAACCTAAGTGGCATGAACCACCATCATCCACACAATATTTCCTTGAAAGTTCTACAAAAGCTCTGGCGGCTAGGCTTGCATGTTCTGCAAACTCAGCCGCTGCTTGAGCAGGAGAGGTAGCATCCTTAAATTTCATGTTCCTATTCTGCCTGCCAACAGAAAAATTACCATTACCATCTTTAGGAAATGATTGCCCATGTTCCAACATTTTATACTTGAAACCTAAGTGGCATGAACCACCATCATCAACACAATATTGCCTTGAAAGTTCTACAAAAGCTTTGGCAGCTAGGCTTGCATGTTATGCAAACTCAGCCGCTGCTTGAGCAGCAGAGGTAGCATCCTTAAATTTCATGTTCCAATTCTGCCTGCCAATAGAAATATTACCATTACCATCTTTAGGAAATGATTGCCTATGTTCCAACATTTCATACTTGAAACCTAAGTGGCATGAACCACCATCATCAACACAATATTGCCTTGAAAGTTCTACAAAAGCTCTGGCTGCTAGGCTTGCATGTTCTGCAAACTCAGCCGCTGCTTGAGCAGCAGAGGTAGCATCCTTAAATTTCATGTTCCAATTCTGCCTGCCAATAGAAAAATTACCATTACCATCTTTAGGAAATGATTGCCTATGTTCCAACATTTTATACTTGAAACCTAAGTGGCATGAACCACCATCATCAACACAATATTGCCTTGAAAGTTCTACAAAAGCTTTGGCAGCTAGGCTTGCATGTTATGCAAACTCATCCGCTGCTTGAGCAGCAGAGGTGGCATCCTTAAATTTCATGTTCCAATTCTGCCTGCCAACTGTAAAATTACCATTACCATCTCCAGCAAATGATTGCCCATGTTCTAGCCTTTCATACTTGAAACCTAAGTGGCATGAACCACCATCATCCACACAATATTTCCTTGAAAGTTCTACAAAAGCTCTGGCGGCTAGGCTTGCATGTTCTGCAAACTCAGCCGCTGCTTGAGCAGGAGAGGTAGCATCCTTAAATTTCATGTTCCTATTCTGCCTGCCAACAGAAAAATTACCATTACCATCTTTAGGAAATGATTGCCCATGTTCCAACCTTTCATACTTTAAACCTAAGTGGCATGAACCACCATCATCAACAGAATATTGCAACAAAAGTTCTACAACAGCTCTGGCAGCTGGGCTTGCATGTTCTGCAAACTCAGTCGCTGCTTGAGCAGTAGAGGTAGCATCCTTAAATTTCATGATCTAATTCTTCCTGCCAAAAAAATATTTAGCATTACCATCTCCAGGAAATGATTGCCCATGTTCTAGCCTTTCATACTTGAAACCTAAGTGGCATGAACTACCATCATCAACACAATATTGCCATGAAAGTTCTACACGAGCTCTGGCAGCTAGACTTGCATGTTATGCAAACTCAGCCTCTGCTTGAGCAGGAGAGGTAGCATCCTTAAATTTCATGTTCATATTATGTCTGCCAACAGAAATATTACCATTACCATCTCCAGGAAATGATTGCCCATGTTCCAACCTTTCATCCTTGAAAACTAAGTGGCAGGAACCACCATCATCAACACACTATTGCCTTGAAAGTTCTACAAAAGCTCTGGCGGCTAGGCTTGCATGTTCTGCAAACTCAGCCGCTGCTTGAGCAGCAGAGGTAGCATCCTTAAATTTCATGTTCATATTATGTCTGCCAACAGAAAAATTACCATTACCATCTCCAGGAAATTATTGCCCATGTTCCAACCTTTCATCCTTGAAAACTAAGTGGCATGAACCACCATCATCAACACACTATTGCCTTGAAAGTTCTACAAAAGCTCTGGCGGCTAGGCTTGCATGTTCTACAAACTCAGCCGCTGCTTGAGCAGCAGAGGTAGCATCCTTAAATTTCATGTTCCAATTCTACCTGCCAACAAAAAAATTACCATTACCATCTTTAGGAAATGATTGCCCATATTCCAACCTTTCATACTTGAAACCTAAGTGGCATGAACCACCATCATCAACACAATATTGCATTAAAAGTTCTACAACAGCTCTGGCAGCGAGGCTTGCATGTTCTGCAAACTCAGTCGCTGCTTGAGCAGTAGAGGTAGCATCCTTAAATTTCATGATCTAATTCTTCCTGCCAAAAAAATATTTACCATTTCCATCTCCAGGAAATGATTGCCCATGTTCTAGCCTTTCATACTTGAAGCCTAAGTGGCATGAACCACCATCATCAACACAATATTGCCTTGAAAGTTCTACAAAAGCTCTGGCGGCTAGGCTTGCAAGTTCAGCAAACTCAGCCGCTGCTTGAGCAGTAGAGATTGCATCCTTAAATTTCATGTTTTAATTCTGCATGCCAACCGAAAAATTACCATTACCATCTCCAGCAAATGATTGCCCATGTTCCAATCTTTCATCCTTAAAACCTAAGTGGCATGAACCACAATCATCAACACATTATTGCCTTTAAAGTTCTACAAAAGCTCTGGCAGCTAGACTTGCATGTTCTGCAAACTCAGCCGCTGCTTGAGCAGCAGAGGTAGCATCCTTAAATTTCATGTTCCAATTCTGCCTGCCAATAGAAATATTACCATTACCATCTTTAGGAAATGATTGCCTATGTTCCAACATTTCATACTTGAAACCTAAGTGGCATGAACCACCATCATCAACACAATATTGCCTTGAAAGTTCTACAAAAGCTCTGGCTGCTAGGCTTGCATGTTCTGCAAACTCAGCCGCTGCTTGAGCAGCAGAGGTAGCATCCTTAAATTTCATGTTCCAATTCTGCCTGCCAATAGAAAAATTACCATTACCATCTTTAGGAAATGATTGCCTATGTTCCAACATTTTATACTTGAAACCTAAGTGGCATGAACCACCATCATCAACACAATATTGCCTTGAAAGTTCTACAAAAGCTTTGGCAGCTAGGCTTGCATGTTATGCAAACTCATCCGCTGCTTGAGCAGCAGAGGTGGCATCCTTAAATTTCATGTTCCAATTCTGCCTGCCAACTGTAAAATTACCATTACCATCTCCAGCAAATGATTGCCCATGTTCTAGCCTTTCATACTTGAAACCTAAGTGGCATGAACCACCATCATCCACACAATATTTCCTTGAAAGTTCTACAAAAGCTCTGGCGGCTAGGCTTGCATGTTCTGCAAACTCAGCCGCTGCTTGAGCAGGAGAGGTAGCATCCTTAAATTTCATGTTCCTATTCTGCCTGCCAACAGAAAAATTACCATTACCATCTTTAGGAAATGATTGCCCATGTTCCAACCTTTCATACTTGAAACCTAAGTGGCATGAACCACCATCATCAACACAATATTGCATTAAAAGTTGTACAACAGCTCTGGCAGCTGGGCTTGCATGTTCTGCAAACTCAGTTGCTGCTTGAGCAGTAGAGGTAGCATCCTTAAATTTCATGATCTAATTCTTCCTTCCAAAAAAATATTTACCATTTCCATCTCCATGAAATGATTGCCCATGTTCTAGCCTTTCATACTTGAAACCTAAGTGGCATGAACCACTATCATCAACACAATATTGCCTTGAAAGTTCTACAAAAGCTCTGGCGGCTAGGCTTGCATGTTCTGCAAACTCAGCCGCTACTTGAGCAGCAGAGATAGCATCCTTAAATTTCATGTTCCAATTCTGCATGCCAACCGAAGAATTACCATTACCATCTCCAGCAAATGATTGCCCATGTTCCAATCTTTCATCCTTGAAACCTAAGTGGCATAACCACCATCATCAACACATTATTGCCTTTAAAGTTCTACAAAAGCTCAGGCGGCTAGGATTGCATGTTCTGCAAACTCAGCCGCTGCTTGAGCAGCAGAGGTAGAATCCTTAAATTTCATGTTCCAATTCTGCCTGCCAATAGAAAAATTACCATTACCATCTTTAGGAAATGATTGCCTATGTTCCAACATTTCATACTTGAAACCTAAGTGGCATGAACCACCATCATCAACACAATATTGCCTCGAAAGTTCGACAAAAGCTCTGGCTGCTAGGCTTGCATGTTCTGCAAACTCCGCCGCTGCTTGAGCAGCAGAGGTAGCATCCTTAAATTTCATGTTCCAATTCTGCCTGCCAACAGAAAAATTACCATTACCATCTTTAGGAAATGATTGCCTATGTTCCAACATTTTATACTTGAAACCTAAGTGGCATGAACCACCATCATCAACACAATATTGCCTTGAAAGTTCTACAAAAGCTTTGGCAGCTAGGCTTGCATGTTATGCAAACTCATCCGGTGCTTGAGCAGCAGAGGTGGCATCCTTAAATTTCATGTTCCAATTCTGCCTGCCAACTGTAAAATTACCATTACCATGTCCAGCAAATGATTGCCCATGTTCCAATCTTTCATCCTTGAAACCTAAGTGGCATGGACCACGATCATCAACACATTATTGCCTTTAAAGTTCTACAAAAGCTCTGGCAGCTAGACTTGCATGTTCTGCAAACTCAGCCGCTGCTTGAGCAGCAGAGGTAGCATCTTTAAATTTCATGTTCCAATTCTGCCTGCCAATAGAAATATTACCATTACCATCTTTAGGAAATGATTGCCTATGTTCCAACATTTCATACTTGAAACCTAAGTGGCATGAACCACCATCATCAACACAATATTGCCTTGAAAGTTCTACAAAAGCTCTGGCTGCTAGGCTTGCATGTTCTGCAAACTCAGCCGCTGCTTGAGCAGCAGAGGTAGCATCCTTAAATTTCATGTTCCAATTCTGCCTGCCAATAGAAAAATTACCATTACCATCTTTAGGAAATGATTGCCTATGTTCCAACATTTTATACTTGAAACCTAAGTGGCATGAACCACCATCATCAACACAATATTGCCTTGAAAGTTCTACAAAAGCTTTGGCAGCTAGGCTTGCATGTTATGCAAACTCATCCGGTGCTTGAGCAGCAGAGGTGGCATCCTTAAATTTCATGTTCCAATTCTGCATGCCAACCGAAAAATTACCATTACCATCTCCAGCAAATGATTGCCCATGTTCCAATCTTTCATCCTTAAAACCTAAGTGGCATGAACCACAATCATCAACACATTATTGCCTTTAAAGTTCTACAAAAGCTCTGGCAGCTAGACTTGCATGTTCTGCAAACTCAGCCGCTGCTTGAGCAGCAGAGGTAGCATCCTTAAATTTCATGTTCCAATTCTGCCTGCCAATAGAAATATTACCATTACCATCTTTAGGAAATGATTGCCTATGTTCCAACATTTCATACTTGAAACCTAAGTGGCATGAACCACCATCATCAACACAATATTGCCTTGAAAGTTCTACAAAAGCTCTGGCTGCTAGGCTTGCATGTTCTGCAAACTCAGCCGCTGCTTGAGCAGCAGAGGTAGCATCCTTAAATTTCATGTTCCAATTCTGCCTGCCAACTGTAAAATTACCATTACCATCTCCAGCAAATGATTGCCCATGTTCTAGCCTTTCATACTTGAAACCTAAGTGGCATGAACCACCATCATCCACACAATATTTCCTTGAAAGTTCTACAAAAGCTCTGGCGGCTAGGCTTGCATGTTCTGCAAACTCAGCCGCTGCTTGAGCAGGAGAGGTAGCATCCTTAAATTTCATGTTCCTATTCTGCTTGCCAACAGAAAAATTACCATTACCATCTTTAGGAAATGATTGCCCATGTTCCAACCTTTCATACTTGAAACCTAAGTGGCATGAACCACCATCATCAACACAATATTGCATTAAAAGTTGTACAACAGCTCTGGCAGCTGGGCTTGCATGTTCTGCAAACTCAGTTGTTGCTTGAGCAGTAGAGGTAGCATCCTTAAATTTCATGATCTAATTCTTCCTGCCAAAAAAATATTTACCATTTCCATCTCCATGAAATGATTGCCCATGTTCTAGCCTTTCATACTTGAAACCTAAGTGGCATGAACCACCATCATCAACACAATATTGCCTTGAAAGTTCTACAAAAGCTCTGGCGGCTAGGCTTGCATGTTCTGCAAACTCAGCCGCTACTTGAGCAGCAGAGATAGCATCCTTAAATTTCATGTTCCAATTCTGCATGCCAACCGAAGAATTACCATTACCATCTCCAGCAAATGATTGCCCATGTTCCAATCTTTCATCCTTGAAACCTAAGTGGCATAACCACCATCATCAACACATTATTGCCTTTAAAGTTCTACAAAAGCTCAGGCGGCTAGGATTGCATGTTCTGCAAACTCAGCCGCTGCTTGAGCAGCAGAGGTAGAATCCTTAAATTTCATGTTCCAATTCTGCCTGCCAACTGTAAAATTACCATTACCATCTCTGGCTGCTAGGCTTGCATGTTCTGCAAACTCAGCCGCTGCTTGAGCAGCAGAGGTAGCATCCTTAAATTTCATGTTCCAATTCTGCCTGCCAACAGAAAAATTACCATTACCATCTTTAGGAAATGATTGCCTATGTTCCAACATTTTATACTTGAAACCTAAGTGGCATGAACCACCATCATCAACACAATATTGCCTTGAAAGTTCTACAAAAGCTTTGGCAGCTAGGCTTGCATGTTATGCAAACTCATCCGGTGCTTGAGCAGCAGAGGTGGCATCCTTAAATTTCATGTTCCAATTCTGCCTGCCAACAGAAAAATTACCATTACCATCTCCAGCAAATGATTGCCCATGTTCCAATCTTTCATCCTTGAAACCTAAGTGGCATGAACCACCATCATCAACACAATATTGCCTTGAAAGTTCTACAAAAGCTCTGGCGGCTAGGCTTGCATGTTCTGCAAACTCAGCCGCTGCTTGAGCAGGAGAGGTAGCATCCTTAAATTTCATGTTCCAATTCTGCCTGCCAATAGAAAAATTACCATTACCATCTTTAGGAAATGATTGCCCATGTTCCAACCTTTCATACTTGAAACCTAAGTGGCATGAACCACCATTATCAACACAATATTGCATTAAAAGTTCTACAACAGCTCTGGCAGCTGGGCTTGCATGTTCTGCAAACTCAGTCGCTGCTTGAGCAGTAGAGGTAGCATCCTTAAATTTCTTGATCTAATTCTTCCTGCCAAAAAAATATTTACCATTTCCATCTCTAAGAAATGATTGCCCATGTTCTAGCCTATCATACTTGAAACCTAAGTGGCATGAACCACCATCATCAACACAATATTGCCTTGAAAGTTCTACAAAAGCTTTGGCGGCTAGGCTTGCATGTTCTGCAAACTCAGCCGCTGCTTGAGCAGGAGAGGTAGCATCCTTAAATTTCATGTTCCTATTCTGCCTGCCAACAGAACAATTACCATTACCATCTTTAGGAAATGATTGCCCATGTTCCAACCTTTCATACTTGAAACCTAAGTGGCATGAACCACCATTATCAACACAATATTGCATTAAAAGTTCTACAACAGCTCTGGCAGCTGGGCTTGCATGTTCTGCAAACTCAGTCGCTGCTTGAGCAGTAGAGGTAGCATCCTTAAATTTCATGATCTAATTCTTCCTGCCAAAAAAATATTTACCATTTCCATCTCCAAGAAATGATTGCCCATGTTCTAGCCTTTCATACTTGAAACCTAAGTGGCATGAACCACCATCATCAACACAATATTGCCTTGAAAGTTCTACAAAAGCTCTGGCGGCTAGGCTTGCATGTTCTGCAAACTCAGCCGCTACTTGAGCAGCAGAGATAGCATCCTTAAATTGCATGTTCCAATTCTGCATGCCAACCGAAGAATTACCATTACCATCTCCAGCAAATGATTGCCCATGTTCCAATCTTTCATCCTTGAAACCTAAGTGGCATGAACCACCATCATCAACACATTATTGCCTTTAAAGTTCTACAAAAGCTCTGGCGGCTAGGCTTGCATGTTCTGCAAACTCAACCGCTGCTTGAGCTGCAGAGGTAGCATCCTTAAATTTCATGTTCCAATTCAGCCTGCCAATAGAAAAATTACCATTACCATCTTTAGGAAATGATTGCCTATGTTCCAACATTTCATACTTGAAACCTAAGTGGCATGAACCACCATCATCAACACAATATTGCCTTGAAAGTTCTACAAAAGCTCTGGCTGCTAGGCTTGCATGTTCTGCAAACTCAGCCGCTGCTTGAGCAGCAGAGGTAGCATCCTTAAATTTCATGTTCCAATTCTGCCTGCCAACAGAAAAATTACCATTACCATCTTTAGGAAATGATTGCCTATGTTCCAACATTTTATACTTGAAACCTAAGTGGCATGAACCACCATCATCAACACAATATTGCCTTGAAAGTTCTACAAAAGCTTTGGCAGCTAGGCTTGCATGTTATGTAAACTCATCCGCTGCTTGAGCAGCAGAGGTGGCATCCTTAAATTTCATGTTCCAATTCTGCCTGCCAACAGAAAAATTACCATTACCATCTCCAGCAAATGATTGCCCATGTTCCAATCTTTCATCCTTGAAACCTAAGTGGCATGAACCACCATCATCAACACAATATTGCCTTGAAAGTTCTACAAAAGCTCTGGCGGCTAGGCTTGCATGTTCTGCAAACTCAGCCGCTGCTTGAGCAGGAGAGGTAGCATCCTTAAATTTCATGTTCCAATTCTGCCTGCCAATAGAAAAATTACCATTACCATCTTTAGGAAATGATTGCCCATGTTCCAACCTTTCATACTTGAAACCTAAGTGGCATGAACCACCATTATCAACACAATATTGCATTAAAAGTTCTACAACAGCTCTGGCAGCTGGGCTTGCATGTTCTGCAAACTGAGTCGCTGCTTGAGCAGTAGAGGTAGCATCCTTAAATTTCTTGATCTAATTCTTCCTGCCAAAAAAATATTTACCATTTCCATCTCCAAGAAATGATTGCCCATGTTCTAGCCTATCATACTTGAAACCTAAGTGGCATGAACCACCATCATCAACACAATATTGCCTTGATAGTTCTACAAAAGCTTTGGCGGCTAGGCTTGCATGTTCTGCAAACTCAGCCGCTGCTTGAGCAGGAGAGGTAGCATCCTTAAATTTCATGTTCCTATTCTGCCTGCCAACAGAACAATTACCATTACCATCTTTAGGAAATGATTGCCCATGTTCCAACCTTTCATACTTGAAACCTAAGTGGCATGAACCACCATTATCAACACAATATTGCATTAAAAGTTCTACAACAGCTCTGGCAGCTGGGCTTGCATGTTCTGCAAACTCAGTCGCTGCTTGAGCAGTAGAGGTAGCATCCTTAAATTTCATGATCTAATTCTTCCTGCCAAAAAAATATTTACTATTTCCATCTCCAAGAAATGATTGCCCATGTTCTAGCCTTTCATACTTGAAACCTAAGTGGCATGAACCACCATCATCAACACAATATTGCCTTGAAAGTTCTACAAAAGCTCTGGCGGCTAGGCTTGCATGTTCTGCAAACTCAGCCGCTACTTGAGCAGCAGAGATAGCATCCTTAAATTTCATGTTCCAATTCTGCATGCCAACCGAAGAATTACCATTACCATCTCCAGCAAATGATTGCCCATGTTCCAATCTTTCATCCTTGAAACCTAAGTGGCATGAACCACCATCATCAACACATTATTGCCTTGAAAGTTCTAAAAAAGCTCTGGCGGCTAGGCTTGCATGTTCTGCAAACTCAGCCGCTGCTTGAGCAGCAGAGGTAGCATCCTTAAATTTCATGTTCCAATTCTGCATGCCAACCAAAAAATTACCATTACCATCTCCAGCAATTGATTGCCCATGTTCCAATCTTTCATCCTTGAAACCTAAGTGGCATGAACCACCATCATCAACACAATATTGCCTTGAAAGTTCTACAAAAGCTCTGGCGGCTAGGCTTGCATGTTCTGCAAACTCAGCCGCTGCTTGAGCAGCAGAGGTAGCATCCTTAAATTTCATGTTCCAATTCTGCCTGCCAACAGAAAAATTACCATTACCATCTTTAGGAAATGATTGCCCATGTTCCAACCTTTCATACTTGAAACCTAAGTGGCATGAACCACCATCATCAACACAATATTGCATTAAAAGTTCTACAACAGCTCTGGCAGCTGGGCTTGCATGTTCTGCAAACTCAGTCAATGCTTGAGCAGTAGAGGTAGCATCCTTAAATTTCAAGATCTAATTCTTTCTGCCAAAAGAATATTTACCATTTCCATCTCCAGGAAATGATTGCCCATGTTCTAGCCTTTCATACTTGAAACCTAAGTGGCATGAACCACCATCATCAACACAATATTGCCCTGAAAGTTCTACAAAAGCTCTGGCGGCTAGGCTTGCATGTTCTGCAAACTCAGCCGCTACTTGAGCAGCAGAGATAACATCCTTAAATTTCATGTTCCAATTCTGCATGCCTACCGAAAAATTACCATTACCATCTCCAGCAAATGATTGCCCATGTTCCAATCTTTCATCCTTGAAACCTAAGTGGCATGAACCACCATCATCAACACATTATTGCCTTGAAAGTTCAACAAAAGCTCTGGCGGCTAGGCTTGCATGTTCTGCAAACTCAGCCGCTGCTTGAGCAGCAGAGGTAGCATCCTTAAATTTCATGTTCCAATTCGGCCTGCCAATAGAAAAATTACCATTACCATCTTTAGGAAATGATTGCCTATGTTCCAACATTTCATACTTGAAACCTAAGTGGCATGAACCACCATCATCAACACAATATTGCCTTGAAAGTTCTACAAAAGCTCTGGCTGCTAGGCTTGCATGTTCTGCAAACTCAGCCGCTGCTTGAGCAGCAGAGGTAGCATCCTTAAATTTCATGTTCCAATTCTGCCTGCCAATAGAAAAATTACCATTACCATCTTTAGGAAATAATTGCCTATGTTCAAAAATTTCTTACTTGAAACCTAAGTGGCATGAACCACCATCATCAACACAATATTGCCTTGAAAGTTCTACAAAAGCTTTGGCAGCTAGGCTTGCATGTTATGCAAACTCATCCGCTTCTTGAGCAGCAGAGGTGGCATCCTTAAATTTCATGTTCCAATTCTGCCTGCCAACAGAAAAATTACCATTACCATCTCCAGCAAATGATTGCCCATGTTCCAATCTTTCATCCTTGAAACCTAAGTGGCATGAACCACCATCATCAACACAATATTGCCTTGAAAATTCTACAAAAGCTCTGGCGGCTAGGCTTGCATGTTCTGCAAACTCGCCGCTGCTTGAGAAGCAGAGATAGCATCCTTAAATTTCATGTTCCAATTCTGCATGGCAACCAAAAAATTACCATTACCATCTCCAGCAAATGATTGCCCATGTTCCAATCTTTCATCCTTGAAACTTAAGTGGCATGAACCACCATCATCAACACATTATTGCCTTGAATGTTCTACAAAAGCTCTGGCGGCTAGGGTTGCATGTTCTGCAAACTCAGCCGCTGCTTGAGCAGCAGAGGTAGCATCCTTAAATTTCATGTTCCAATTCTGCCTGCCAACAGAAAAATTACCATTACCATCTTTAGGAAATGATTGCCTATGTTCCAAAATTTCATACTTGAAACCTAAGTGGCATGAACCACCATCATCAACACAATATTGCCTTTAAAGTTCTATAAAGGCTCTGGCGGCTAGGCTTGCATGTTCTGCAAACTCGCCGCTGCTTGAGAAGCAGAGATAGCATCCTTAAATTTCATGTTCCAATTCTGCATGCCAACCAAAAAATTACCATTACCATCTCCAGCAAATGATTCCCCATGTTCCAATCTTTCATCCTTGAAACCTAAGTGGCATGAACCACCATCATCAACACATTATTGCCTTGAAAGTTCTAAAAAAGCTCTGGCGGCTAGGCTTGCATGTTCTGCAAACTCAGCCGCTACTTGAGCAGCAGAGGTAGCATCCTTAAATTTCATGTTCCAATTCTGCCTGCCAACAGAAAAATTACCATTACCATCTTTAGGAAATGATTGCCTATGTTCCAATATTTCATACTTGAAACCTAAGTGGCATGAACCACCATCATCAACACAATATTTCTTTGAAAGTTCTACAAAGGCTCTGGCGGCTAGGCTTGCATGTTCTGCAAACTCAGCCGCTGCTTGAGCAGCAGAGGTAGCATCCTTAAATTTCATGTTCCAATTCTGCCTGCCGATAGAAAAATTACCATTACCATCTTTAGGAAATGATTGCCTATGTTCCAACATTTCATACTTGAAACCTAAGTGGCATGAACCACCATCATCAACACAATATTGCCTTGAAAGTTCTACAAAAGCTTTGGCGGCTAGGCTTGCATGTTATGCAAACTCATCCGCTGCTTGAGCAGCAGAGGTAGCATCCTTAAATTTCACGTTCCAATTCTGCCTGCCAACCAAAAAATTACCATTACCATCTCCAGCAAATGATTACCCATGTTCCAATCTTTCATCCTTGAAACCTAAGTGGCATGAACCACCATCATCAACACATTATTGCCTTGAAAGTTCTACAAAAGCTCTGGCGGCTAGGCTTGCATGTTCTGCTAACTCAGCCGTGGCTTGAGCAGCAGAGGTAGCATCCTTAAATTTCATGTTCAAATTCTGCCTGCCAACAGAAAAATTACCATTACCATCTTTAGGAAATGATTGCCTATGTTCCAACATTTCATACTTGAAACCTAAGTGGCATGAACCACCATCATCAACACAATATTGCCTTGAAAGTTCTACAAAGGCTCTGGCGGCTAGGCTTGCATGTTCTGCAAACTCAGCCGCTGCTTGAGCAGCAGAGGTAGCATCCTTAAATTTCATGTTCCAATTCTGCCTGCCGATAGAAAAATTACCATTACCATATTTAGGAAATGATTGCCTATGCTCCAACATTTCATACTTGAAACCTAAGTGGCATGAATCACCATCATCAACACAATATTGCCTTGAAAGTTCTACAAAATCTTTGGCGGCTAGGCTTGCATGTTATGCAAACTCATCCGCTGCTTGAGCAGCAGAGGTAGCATCCTTAAATTTCATGTTCCAATTCTGCCTGCCAACCGAAAAATTACCATTACCATCTCCAGCAAATGATTGCCCATGTTCCAATCTTTCATCCTTGAAACCTAAGTGGCATGAACCACCATCATCAACACATTATTGCCTTGAAAGTTCTACAAAAGCTCTGGCGGCTAGGCTTGCATGTTCTGCAAACTCAGCCGCTGCTTGAGCAGCAGAGGTAGCATCCTTAAATTTCGTGTTCCAATTCTGCCTGCCAATAGAAAAATTACCATTACCATCTTTAGGAAATGATTGCCTATGTTCCAACATTTCATACTTGAAACCTAAGTGGCATGAACCACCATCATCAACACAATATTGCCTTGAAAGTTCTATAAAAGCTCTGGCTGCTAGGCTTGCATGTTCTGCAAACTCAGCCGCTGCTTGAGCAGCAGAGGTAGCATCCTTAAATTTCATGTTCCAATTCTGCCTGCCAATAGAAAAATTACCATTACAATCTTTAGGAAATAATTGCCTATGCTACAAAATTTCATACTTGAAACCTAAGTGGCATGAACCACCATCATCAACACAATATTGCCTTGAAAGTTCTACAAAAGCTTTGGCAGCTAGGCTTGCATGTTATGCAAACTCATCCGCTGCTTGAGCAGCAGAGGTGGCATCCTTAAAATTCATGTTCCAATTCTGCCTGCCAACAGAAAAATTACCATTACCATCTCCAGCAAATGATTGCCCATGTTCCAATCTTTCATCCTTGAAACCTAAGTGGCATGAACCACCATCATCAACACAATATTGCCTTGAAAGTTCTACAAAAGCTCTGGCGGCTAGGCTTGCATGTTCTGCAAACTCGCCGCTGCTTGAGAAGCAGAGATAGCATCCTTAAATTTCATGTTCCAGTTCTGCATGCCAACCAAACAATTACCATTACCATCTCCAGCAAATGATTGCCCATGTTCAATTCTTTCATCCTTGAAACCTCAGTGGCATGAACCACCATCATGAACACATTATTTCCTTGAAAGTTCTAAAAAAGCTCTGGCGGCTAGGCTTGCATTTCTGCAAACTCAGCCGCTGCTTGAGCAGCAGAGGTAGCATCCTTAAATTTCATGTTCCAATTCTGCCTGCCAACAGAAAAATTACCATTACCATATTTCGGAAATGATTGCCTATGTTCCAATATTTCATACTTGAAACCTCAGTGGCATGAACCACCATCATCAACACAATATTGCCTTGAAAGTTCTACAAAGGCTCTGGCGGCTAGGCTTGCATGTTCTGCAAACTCAGCCGCTGCTTGAGCAGCAGAGGTAGCATCCTTAAATTTCATGTTCCAATTCTGCCTGCCGATAGAAAAATTACCATTACCATCTTTAGGAAATGATTGCCTATGTTCCAACATTTCATACTTGAAACCTAAGTGGCATGAACCACCATCATCAACACAATATTGTCTTGAAAGTTCTACAAAAGCTTTGGCGGCTAGGCTTGCATGTTATGCAAACTCATCCGCTGCTTGAGCAGCAGAGGTAGCATCCTTAAATTTCATGTTTCATGTTCCAATTCTGCCTGCCAACCGAAAAATTACCATTACCATCTCCAGCAAATGATTGCCCATGTTCCAATCTTTCATCCTTGAAACCTAAGTGGCATGAACCACCATTATAAACACAATATTGCCTTGAAAGTTCTACAAAAGCTCTGGTGGCTAGGCTTGCATGTTCTGCAAACTCAGCCGCTGCTTGAGCAGAAGAGGTTACATCCTTAAATTTCAGGTTCTAATTCTGCCTGCCAACAGAAAAATTACCATTACCATCTTTAGGAAATGATTGCCCATGTTCCAACCTTTCATACTTGAAACCTAAGTGGCATGAACCACCATCATCAACACAATATTGCATTAAAAGTTCTACAACAGCTCTGGCTGCTAGGCTTGCATATTCTGCAAACTCAGTCGCTTCTTGAGCAGCAGAGGTAGCATCCTTAAATTTCATGTTCCAATTCTACCTGCCAACAGAACAATTACCATTACCATCTTTAGGAAATGATTGCCCATGTTCCAACTTTTCATACTTGAAACCTAAGTGGCATGAACCACCATCATCAACACAATATTGCCTTGAAAGTTCTACAAAGGCTCTGGCAGGCTAGGCTTGCATGTTCTGCAAACTTAGCCGCTGCTTGAGCAGCAGAGGTAGCATCCTTAAATTTCATGTTCCAATTCTGCCTGCCGACAGACAAATTACCATTACCATCTTTAGGAAATGATTGCCTATGTTCCAACATTTCATACTTGAAACCTAAGTGGCATGAACCACCATCATCAACACAATATTGCCTTGAATGTACTACAATAGCTCTGGCAGCTAGGCTTGAATGTTCTGCAAACTCAGCCGTTGCTTGAGCAGCAGAGGTAGCATCCTTAAATTTCATGTTCGAATTCTGCCTGCCAACCGAAAAATTACCATTAACATCTCCAGCAAATGATTGCCCATGTTCCAATCTTTCATCCTTGTAACCTAAGTGGCATGAACCACCATTATAAACACAATATTGCCTTGAAAGTTCTACGAAAGCTCTGGCGGCTAGGCTTGCATGTTCTGCAAACTCAGCCGCTGCTTGAGCAGCAGATGTTACATCCTTAAATTTCATGTTCTAATTCTGTCTGCCAACAGAAAAATTACCATTACCATCTTTAGGAAATGATTGCCCATGTTCCAACCTTTCATACTTGAAACCTTACTGGCATGAAGCACCATCATCAACACAATATTGCATTAAAAGTTCTACAACAGCTCTGGCAGCTAGGCTTGCATATTCTACAAACTCAGTCGCTTCTTGAGCAGCAGAGGTAACATCCTTAAATTTCATGTTCCAATTCTGCCTGCCAACAGAACAATTACCATTACCATCTCTAGGAAATGATTGCCCATGTTCCAACCTTTGATTCTTGAAACCTAAGTGGCATGAACCACAATCATCAACACAATATCGCCTTTAAAGTTCTACAACAGCTCTGGCAGCTAGGCTTGGATGTTCTGCAAACTCTGTCGCTGCTTGAGCAGTAGAGGTAGCATCCTTAAATTTCATGTTCTAATTCTTCCTGCCAAAACAATATTTACCCTTACCATCTCCAGGAAATTATTGCCCATGTTCTAGGCTTTCATACTTGAAACATAAATGGCATGAACCACCATCATCAACACAATATTAACATGAAAGTTCTACAAGAGCTCTGGCAGCTAGACTTGCATGTTATGCAAACTCAGCCGCTGCTTGAGCAGCAGAGGTAGCATCCTTAAATTTCATGTTCATATTATGTCTGCCAACAGATAAATTACCATTACCATCTCCAGGAAATGATTGCCCATGTTCCAACCTTTCATCCTTGAAAACTAAGTGGCATGAACAACCATCATTAACACGCTATTGCCTTGAAAGTTCTATAAAAGCTCTGGCGGCTAGGCATGCATGTTCTGCAAACTCAGCCGCTGCTTGAGCAGCAGAGGTAGCATCCTTAAATTTCATGTTCCAATTCTGCCTGTCAACAGAAAAATTACCATTAACATCTCCAGCAAATGATTGCCCATGTTCCAACCTTTCATCCTTGAAAACTAAGTGGCATGAACCACCACCATCAACACAATATTGCCTTGAAAGTTCTACAAAAGCTCTGGCGGCTAAGCTTGCATGTTCTGCAAACTCAGCCACTACTTGAGCAGCAGAGTTAGCATCCTTAAATTTTATGTTCCAATTCTGCCTGCCAACAGAAAAATTATCATTACCATCTTTAGGAAATGATTGCCTATGTTCAAACATTTCATACTTGAAACCTAAGTGGCATGAACCACCATCATCAACACAATATTGCCTTGAAAGTTCTACAAAAGCTTTGGCAGCTAGGCTTGCATGTTATGCAAACTCATCCGCTGCTTGAGCAGCAGAGGTAGCATCCTTAAATTTCATGTTCCAATTCTGCCTGCCAACAGAAACATTACCATTACCATCTCCAGCAAATGATTGCCCATGTTCCAATCTTTCATCCTTGAAACCTAAGTGGCATGAACCACCATCATCAACACAATATTGCCTTGAAAGTTCTACAAAAGCTCTGGCGGCTAGGCTTGCATGTTTTGCAAACTCAGCGGCTGCTTGAGCAGAAGAGGTAGCATCCTTAAATTTCATGTTCATATTACGTCTGCCAATAGAAAAATTACCATTACCATCTCCAGGAAATGATTGTCCATGTTCCAACCTTTCATCCTTGAAACCTAAGTGGCATGAACCACCTTCATCAACACAATATTGCCTTGAAAGTTCTACAAAAGCTCTGGTGGCTAAGCTTGCATGTTCTGCAAACTCAGCCGCTGCTTGAGCAGCAGAGGTAGCATCCTTAAATTTTATGTTCCAATTCTGCTTGCTAACAGAAAAATTATCATTGCCATCTTTAGGAAATGATTGCCTATGTTCAAACATTTCATACTTGAAACCTAAGTGGCATGAACCACCATCATCAACACAATATTGCCTTGAAAGTTCTACAAAAGCTTTGGCAGCTAGGCTTGCGTGTTATGCAAACTCAGCCGCTGCTTGAGCAGCAGAGGTAGCATCCTTAAATTTCATGTTCCAATTCTACCTGCCAAAAGAAAAATTACCATTAACATCTCCAGCAAATGATTGCCCATGTTCCAATCTTTCATCCTTGAAATCTAAGTGGCATGAACCACCATCAACAACACAATATTGCCTTGAAAGTTCTACAAAAGCTCTGGCGGCTAGGCTTGCATGTTCTGCAAACTCAGCGGCTGCTTGAGCAGCAGAGGTAGCATCCTTAAATTTCATGTTCATATTACGTCTGCCAATAGAAAAATTACCATTACCATCTCCAGGAAATGATTGCCCATGTTCCAACCTTTCATCCTTGAAACCTAAGTGGCATGAACCACCTTCATCAACACAATATTGCCTTGAAAGTTCTACAACAGCTCTGGCAGCTAGGCTTGAATGTTCTGCAAACTTAGCAGCTGCTTGAGCAGCAGAGGTAGCATCCTTAAATTTCATGTTCCAATTCTGCCTGCCAACCGAAAAATTACCATTACCATCTTCAGCAAATGATTGCCCATGTTCCAATATTTCATCCTTGAAACCTAAGTGGCATGAACCACCATTATCAACACAATATTGCCTTGAAAGTTCTACAAAAGCTCTGGCGGCTAGGCTTGCATGTTTTGCAAACTCTGCCGCTGCTTGAGCAGCAGAGGTAGCATCCTTAAATTTCATGTTGCAATTCTGCCTGCCAACAGAAAAATTACCATTACTATCTTTAGGAAATGATTGCCCATGTTCCAACCTTTCATCCTTGAAAACTAAGTGGCATGAACCACCATTATCAACACAATATTGCCTTGAAAGTTCTACAAAAGCTCTGGCGGCTAGGCTTGCATGTTCTGCAAACTCAGTCGCTGCTTGAGCAGCAGAGGTAGCATCCTTAAATATCATGTTCATATTCTGCCTGCCAACAGAAAAATTACAATTACCATCTTTAGGAAATGATTGCCCATGTTCCAACCTTTCATACTTGAAACCTAAGTGGCATGAAACACCATCATCAACACAATATTGCATTAAAAGTTCTACAACAGCTCTTGCAGCTAGGCTTGCATGTTCTGCAAACTCAGTCGCTCCTTGAGCAGTAGAGGTAGCATCCTTAAATTTCAAGTTCTAATTCTTCCTGCCAAAAAAAATATTTACTATTACCATCTCCAGGAAATGATTGCCCATGTTCCAGCCTTTCATACTTGAAACCTAAGTGGCATGAACCACCATCATCAGCACAATATTGCCATGAAAGTTCTACAAGAGCTCTGGCAGCTAGACTTGCGTGTTATGCAAAATCAGCCGCTGCTTGAGCAGCAAAGGTAGCATCCTTAAATTTCATGTTCATATTATGTCTGCCAACAGAAAAATTACCATTACCATCTCCAGGAAATGATTTCCCATGTTCCAACCTTTCATCCTTGAAAACTAAGTGGCATGAACCACCATCATCAACACACTATTGCCTTGAGAGTTCTACAAAGCTCTGGCAGCTAGGCTTGCATGTTCTACAAACTCAGCCGCTGCTTGAGTAGCAGAGGTAGCATCCTTAAATTTCATGTTCCAATTCTGCCTCCCAACTGAAAAATTACCATTACCATCTCTAGGAAATGATTGCCCATGTTCTAACCTTTCATCCTTGAAACCTAAGTGGCATGAACCACCATCATCAACACAATATTGCCTAGAAAGTTCTACAACAGCTCTGGAAGCTAGGCTTTAATGTTCTGCAAACTCAGTTGCTGCTTGAGCAGCAGAGGTAGCATCCTTAAATTTCATGTTCCAATTCTGTCTGCCAACCGAAAAATTACCATTACCATCTCCAGCAAATGATTGCCCATGTTCCGATCTTCCTAAGTGGCATGAACCACCATCATCAACACTATATTGCCTTGAAAGTTCTACAAAAGCTCTGGCAGCTAAGCTTGCATGTTCTGCAAACTCAGCCGCTGCTTGAGCAGCAGAGGTAGCATCCTTAAATTTTATGTTCCAATTATGCCTGCCAACAAAAAAATTACCATTACCATCTTTAGGAAATGATTGCCTATGTTCCAACAATTCATACTTGAAACCTAAGTGGCATGAACCACCATCACCAATACAATATTGCCTTGAAAGTTCTACAAAAGCTTTGGCGGCTAGGCTTGCATGTTATGCAAACTCATGCACTGCTTGAGCAGCAGAGGTAGCATCCTTAAATTTCATGTTCCAATTCTGCCTACCAACAGAAAAATTACCATTACCATCTCCAGCAAATGATTGCCCATGTTCCAATCTTTCATCCTTGAAACCTAAGTGGCATGAACCACCATCATCAACACAATATTACCTTGAAAGTTCTACAAAAGCTCTGGCGGCTAGGCTTGCATGTTCTGCAAACTCCACCGCTGCTTGAGCAGCAGAGGTAGCATCCTTTAATTTCATGTTCATATTATGTCTGCCAACAGAAAAATTACCATTACCATCTCCAGGAAATGATTGCCCATGTTCCAACCTTTCATCCTTGAAACCTAAGTGGCATGAACCACCATCATCAACACAATATTGCCTTGAAAGTTCTACAAAAGCTTTGGCGGCTAGGCTTGCATGTTCTGCAAACTCAACCGCTACTTGAGCAGCAGAGGTAGCATCCTTAAATTTCATGTTCCAATTCTTCCTGCCAACAGAAAAATTACCATTACCATCTTTAGGAAATGATTGCCCACGTTCCAACCTTTCATACTTGAAACCTAAGTGGCATGAACCAACATCATCAACACAATATTGCATTAAAAGTTCTACAATAGCTCTGGCAGCTAGGCTTGCATGTTCTGCAAACTCAGTCGCTGCTTGAGCAGTAGAGGTAGCATCCTTAAATTTAATGTTCTAATTCTTCCTGCCAAAAAAATATTTACCATTACCATCTCCAGGAAATGATTGCCTATGTTCAAGCCTTTCATACTTGAAACCTAAGTGGCATGAACCACCATCATCAACACAATATTGCCTTGAAAGTTCTACAAGAGCTCTGGCAGCTAGACTTGCATGTGATGCAAACACTGCCGCTGCTTGAGCAGCAGAGGTAGCATCCTTAAATTTCATGTTCATATTATGTCTGCCAACAGAAAAATTACCAATTACCATCTCCAGGAAATGATTGCCCATGTTCCAACCTTTCATCCTTGAAAACTAAGTGGCATGAACCACCATCATCAACACACTATTGCCTTGAAAGTTTTACAAAAGCTCTGGCGGCTAGGCTTGCATGTTCTGCAAACTCAGCCGCTGCTTGAGCAGCATAGGTAGCATCCTTAAATTTCATGTTCCAATTCTGCCTGCCAACAGAAAAATTACCATTACCATCTCTAGGAAATGATTGCCCATGTTCCAACCTTTCATCCTTGAAACCGAAATGGCATGAACCACCATCATCAACACAATATTTCCTTGAAAGTTCTACAACAGCTCTGGCAGCTAGGCTTGAATGTTCTGCAAACTCAGCCGCTGCTTGAGCAGAGAGGTAGCATCCTTAAATTTCATGTTCCAATTCTGCCTGCCAACCGAAAAATTAGCATTACCATCTCTAGCAAATGATTGCCCATGTTCCAATATTTCATCCTTGAAACCTAAGTGGCATGAACCACCATCATCAACACAATATTGCCTTGAAAGTTCTACAAAAGCTCTGGCGGCTAAGCTTGCATGTTCTTCAAACTCAGCCGCTGCTTGAGCAGCAGAGGTAGCATCCTTAAATTTTATGTTCCAATTCTGCCTGCCAACAGAAAAATTACCATTACCATCTTTAGGAAATGATTGCCTATGTTCCAACAATTCATACTTGAAACGTAAGTGGCATGAACCACCATCATCAATAAAATATTGCCTTGAAAGTTCTACAAAAGCTTTGGCGGCTAGGCTTGCATGTTATGCAAACTCATCCGCTGCTTGAGCAGCAGAGGTAGCATCCTTAAATTTCACGTTCCAATTCTGCCTGCCAACCAAAAAATTACCATTACCATCTCCAGCAAATGATTACCCATGTTCCAATCTTTCATCCTTGAAACCTAAGTGGCATGAACCACCATCATCAACACAATATTGCATTAAAAGTTCTACAACAGCTCTTGCAGCTAGGCTTGCATGTTCTGCAAACTCAGTCGCTCCTTGAGCAGTAGAGGTAGCATCCTTAAATTTCAAGTTCTAATTCTTCCTGCCAAAAATAATATTTACTATTACCATCTCCAGGAAATGATTGCCAATGTTCTAGCCTTTCATACTTGAAACCTAACTGGCATGAACCACCATCATCAGCACAATATTGCCATGAAAGTTCTACGAGAGCTCTGGCAGCTAGACTTGCGTGTTATGCAAACTTAGCCGCTGCTTGAGTAGCAGAGGTAGCATCTATAAATTTCATGATCATATTATGTCTGCCAACAGAAAAATGACCATTACCATCTCCAGGAAATGATTGCCCATGTTCCAACCTTTCATCCTTGAAAACTAAGTGGCATGAACCACCATCATCAACACACTATTGCCTTGAAAGTTCTACAAAAGCTCTGGCAGCTAGGCTTGCATGTTCTGCAAACTCAGCCGCTGCTTGAGCAGCAGAGGTAGCATCCTTAAATTTCATGTTCCAATTCAGCCTGCCAACAGAAAAATTACCATTACCATCTCTAGGAAATGATTGCCCATGTTCCAAAATTTTATCCTAGAAACCTAAGTGGCATGAACCACCATCATCAACACAATATTGCCTTGAAAGTTCTACAACAGCTCTGGAAGCTAGGCTTTAATGTTCTGCAAACTCAGTTGCTGCTTGAGCAGCAGAGGTAGCATCCTTAAATTTCATGTTCCAATTCTGCCTGCCAACCGAAAAATTACCATTACCATCTCCAACAAATGATTGTCCATGTTCCGATCTTTCATCCTTGAAACTTAAGTGGCATGAACCACCATCATCAACACTATATTGCCTTGAAAGTTCTACAAAAGCTCTGGCGGCTAAGCTTGCATGTTCTGCAAACTCAGCCGCTGCTTGAGCAGCAGAGGTAGCATCCTTAAATTTTATGTTCCTATTCTGCCTGCCAACAGAAAAATTACCATTACCATCTTTAGGAAATAATTGCCTATGTTCCAACTATTCATACTTGAAACCTAAGTGGCATGAACCACCATCATCAATACAATATTGCCTTGAAAGTTCTACAAAAGCTTTGGCGGCTAGGCTTGCATGTTATGCAAACTCATCCGCTGCTTGAGCAGCAGAGGTAGCATCCTTAAATTTCATGTTCCAATTCTGCCTACCAATAGAAAAATTACCATTACCATCTCCAGCAAATGATTACCCATGTTCCAATCTTTCATCCTTGAAACCTAAGTGGCATGAACCACCATCATCAACACAATATTGCCTTGATAGTTCTACAAAAGCTCTGGTGGCTAGGCTTGCATGTTCTGCAAACTCCGCCGCTGCTTGAGCAGCAGAGGTAGCATCCTTTAATTTCATGTTCATATTATGTCTGCCAACAGAAAAATTACCATTACCATCTCCAGGAAATGATTGCCCATGTTCTAACCTTTCATCCTTGAAACCTAAGTGGCATGAACCACCTTCATCAACACAATATTGCCTTGAAAGTTCTACAACATCTGTGGCAGCTAGGCTTGAATGTTCTGCAAACTCAGCCGCTGCTTGAGCAGCAGAGGTAGCATCCTTAAATTTCATGTTCCAATTCTGCCTGCCAACCGAAAAATTACCATTTCCATCTCTAGCAAATGATTGCCCATGTTCCAATCTTTCATCCTTGAAAGCTAAGTGGCATGAACCACCATCATCAACACAATATTGCCTTGAAAGTTCTACAAAAGCTCTGGCGGCTAAGCTTGCATGTTCTGCAAACTCAGCCGCTGCTTGAGCAACAGAGGTAGCATCCTTAAATTTCATGTTCCATTTCTGCCTTCCAACAGAAAAATTACCATTACCATCTCCAGGAAATGAATACCAAAGTTCCAACATTTCATACTTGAAACCTAAGTGGCATGAACCACCATTATCAACACAATATTTCCTTGAAAGTTCTACAAAAGCTTTGGCAGCTAGGCTTGCATGTTATGCAAACTCATCCGCTGGTTGAGCAGCAGAGGTAGCATCCTTAAATTTCATGTTCCAATTCTGCCTGCCAACCGAAAAATTACCATTACCATCTCCAGCAAATGATTGCCCATGTTCCAATCTTTCATCCTTGAAACCTAAGTGGCATGAACCACCATCATCAACACAATATTGCCTTGAAAGTTCTACAAAAGCTCTGGCGGCTAGGCTTGCATGTTCTGCAAACTCAGGCGCTGCTTGAGCAGTAGAGGTAGCATCCTTAAATTTCATGTTCCAATTCTGCCTGCCAACAGAAAAATTACCATTACCATCTTTAGGAAATGATTGCCCATGTTCCAACCTTTCATACTTGAAACCTAAGTGGCATGAACCACCATCATCAACACAATATTGCATTAAAAGTTCTACAACAGCTCTGGCAGCTAGGCTTGCATGTTCTGCAAACTCAGTCGCTGCTTGAGCAGTAGAATGTAGCATCCTTAAATTTCATGTTCTAATTCTTCCTGCCAAAAAAATATTTACCATTACCATCTCCAGTAAATGATTGCCCATGTTCTAGCCTTTCATACTTGAAACCTAAGTGACATGAACCACCATCATCAACACAATATTGCCATGAAAGTTCTACAAGAGCTCTGGCAGCTAGACTTGCATGTTATGCAAACTCAGCCGCTGCTTGAGCAGCAGAGGTAGCATCCTTAAATTTCATGTTCATATTATGTCTGCCAACAAACAAATTACCATTACCATCTCCAGGAAATGATTGCCCATGTTCCAACCTTTCATCCTTGAAAACTAAGTGGCATGAACCTCCATCATCAACACACTATTGCCTTGAAAGTTCTACAAAAGTTTGGCGGCTAGGCTTGCATGTTATGCAAACTCAGCCGCTGCTTGAGCAGCAGAGGTAGCATCCTTAAATTTCATGTTCCAATTCTGCCTGCCAACCGAACAATTACCATTACCACCTCCAGCAAATGATTGCCCATGATCCAATCTTTCATCCTTGAAACCTAAGTGGCATGAACCACCATCATCAACAAAATATTGCCTTGAAAGTTCTACAAAAGCTCTGGCGGCTAAGCTTGCATGTTCTGCAAACTCAGCCGTTGCTTGAGCAGCAGAGGTAGCATCCTTAAATTTCATGTTCCAATTCTGCCTGCCAACAGAAAAATTACCATTACCATCTTTAGGAAATGATTGCCCGTGTTCCAACATTTCATACTTGAAACCTAAGTGGCATGAACCACCATCATCAACACAATATTGCATTAAAAGTTCTACAACAGCTCTGGCAGCTAGGCTTGCATGTTCTGCAAACTCAGTCGCTGCTTGAGCAGTAGAGGTAGCATCCTTAAATTTCATGTTCTAATTCTTCCTGCCAAAAAAATATTTACCATTACCATCTCCAGGAAATGATTGCCCATGTTCTAGCCTTTCATACTTGAAACCTAAGTGGCATGAACCACCATCATCAACACAATATTGCCATGAAAGTTCTACAAGAGCTCTGGCAGCTAGACTTGCATGTTATGCAAACTCAGCCGCTGCTTGAGCAGCAGAGGTAGCATCCTTAAATTTCATGTTCATATTATGTCTGCCAACAGAAAAATTACCATTACCATCTCCAGGAAATGATTGCCCATGTTCCAACCTTTCATCCTTGAAAACTAAGTGGCATGAACCTCCATCATCAACACACTATTGCCTTGAAAGTTCTACAAAAGTTTGGCGGCTAGGCTTGCATGTTATGCAAACTCAGCCGCTGCTTGAGCAGCAGAGGTAGCATCGTTAAATTTCATGTTCCAATTCTGCCTGCCAACCGAAAAATTACCATTACCACCTCCAGCAAATGATTGCCCATGATCCAATCTTTCATCCTTGAAACCTAAGTGTCATGAACCACCATCATCAACAAAATATTGCCTTGAAAGTTCTACAAAAGCTCTGGCGGCTAAGCTTGCATGTTCTGCAAACTCAGCCGTTGCTTGAGCAGCAGAGGTAGCATCCTTAAATTTCATGTTCCAATTCTGCCTGCCAACAGAAAAATTACCATTACCATCTTTAGGAAATGATTGCCCATGTTCCAACATTTCATACTTGAAACCTAAGTGGCATGAACCACCATCATCAACACAATATTGCATTAAAAGTTCTACAACAGCTCTGGCAGCTAGGCTTGCATGTTCTGCAAACTCAATCGCTGCTTGAGCAGTAGAGGTAGCATCCTTAAATTTCATGTTCTAATTCTTCCTGCCAAAAAAATATTTACCATTACCATCTCCAGGAAATGATTGCCCATGTTCTAGCCTTTCATACTTGAAACCTAAGTGGCATGAACCACCATCATCAACACAATATTGCCATGAAAGTTCTACAAGAGCTCTGGCAGCTAGGCTTGCATGTTCTGCAAATTCAGCCACTGCTTGAGCAGCAGAGGTAGCATCCTTAAATTTCATGTTCATATTATGTCTGCCAACAGAAAAATTACCATTACCATCTCCAGGAAATGATTGCCCATGTTCCAACCTTTTATCCTTGAAAACTAAGTGGCATGAACCTCTATCATCAACACACTATTGCCTTGAAAGTTCTACAAAAGCTCTGGCGGCTAGGCTTGCATGTTCTGCAAACTCAGCCGCTGCTTGAGCAGCAGAGGTAGCATCCTTAAATTTCATGTTCCAATTCTGCCTGCCAACAGAAAAATTACCATTACCATCTCTAGGAAATAATTGCCCATGTTCCAACCTTTCATCCTTGAAACCTAAGTGGCATGAACCACCATCATCAACACAATATTGCCTTGAAAATTCTACAACAGTTCTGGCAGCTAGGATTGAATGTTCTGCAAACTCAGCCGCTGCTTGAGCAGCAGAGGTAGCATCCTTAAATTTCATGTTCCAATTCTGCCTGCCAACCGAAAAATTACCATTACCATCTCCAGCAAATGATTGCCCATGTTCCAATCTTTCATCCTTGAAACCTAAGTGGCATGAACCACCATCATCAACACAATATTGCCTTGAAAGTTCTACAAAAGCTCTGGCGGCTAGGCTTGCATGTTCTACAAACCCAGCGGCTGCTTGAGCAGCAGAGGTAGCATCCTTAAATTTAATGTTCATATTACGTCTGCCAATAGTAAAATTACCATTACCATCTCCATGAAATGATTGCCCATGTTCCAACCTTTCATCCTTGAAACCTAAGTGACATGAACCACCATCATCAACACAATATTGCCTTGAAAGTTCTACAAAAGCTCTGGCGGCTAGGCTTGCATGTTCTGCAAACTCAGGCGCTGCTTGAGCAGTAGAGGTAGCATCCTTAAATTTCATGTTCCAATTCTGCCTGCCAACAGAAAAATTACCATTACCATCTTTAGGAAATGATTGCCCATGTTCCAACCTTTCATACTTGAAACCTAAGTGGCATGAACCACCATCATCAACACAATATTGCATTAAAAGTTCTACAACAGCTCTGGCAGCTAGGCTTGCATGTTCTGCAAACTCAGTCGCTGCTTGAGCAGTAGAGGGTAGCATCCTTAAATTTCATGTTCTAATTCTTCCTGCCAAAAAAATATTTACCATTACCATCTCCAGGAAATGATTGCCCATGTTCTAGCCTTTCATACTTGAAACCTAAGTGGCATGAACCACCATCATCAACACAATATTGCCATGAAAGTTCTACAAGAGCTCTGGCAGCTAGACTTGCATGTTAGGCAAACTCAGCCGCTGCTTGAGCAGCAGAGGTAGCATCCTTAAATTTCATTTTCATATTATGTCTGCCAACAGAAAAATTACCATTACCATCTCCAGGAAATGATTGCCCATGTTCCAACCTTTCATCCTTGAAAACTAAGTGGCATGAACCTCCATCATCAACACACTATTGCCTTGAAAGTTCTACAAAAGTTTGGCGGCTAGGCTTGCATGTTATGCAAACTCAGCCGCTGCTTGAGCAGCAGAGGTAGCATCCTTAAATTTCATGTTCCAATTCTGCCTGCCAACCGAAAAATTACCATTACCACCTCCAGCAAATGATTGCCCATGATCCAATCTTTCATCCTTGAAACCTAAGTGGCATGAACCACCATCATCAACAAAATATTGCCTTGAAAGTTCTACAAAAGCTCTGGCGGCTAAGCTTGCATGTTCTGCAAACTCAGCCGTTGCTTGAGCAGCAGAGGTAGCATCCTTAAATTTCATGTTCCAATTCTGCCTGCCAACAGAAAAATTACCATTACCATCTTTAGGAAATGATTGCCCATGTTCCAACATTTCATACTTGAAACCTAAGTGGCATGAACCACCATCATCAACACAATATTGCATTAAAAGTTCTACAACAGCTCTGGCAGCTAGGCTTGCATGTTCTGCAAACTCAGTCGCTGCTTGAGCAGTAGAGGTAGCATCCTTAAATTTCATGTTCTAATTCTTCCTGCCAAAAAACTATTTACCATTACCATCTCCAGGAAATGATTGCCCATGTTCTAGCCTTTCATACTTGAAACCTAAGTGGCATGAACCACCATCATCAACACAATATTGCCATGAAAGTTCTACAAGAGCTCTGGCAGCTAGACTTGCATGTTATGCAAACTCAGCCGCTGCTTGAGCAGCAGAGGTAGCATCCTTAAATTTCATGTTCATATTATGTCTGCCAACAGAAAAATTACCATTACCATCTCCAGGAAATGATTGCCCATGTTCCAACCTTTCATCCTTGAAAACTAAGTGGCATGAACCTCCATCATCAACACACTATTGCCTTGAAAGTTCTACAAAAGTTTGGCGGCTAGGCTTGCATGTTATGCAAACTCAGCCGCTGCTTGAGCAGCAGAGGTAGCATCGTTAAATTTCATGTTCCAATTCTGCCTGCCAACCGAAAAATTACCATTACCACCTCCAGCAAATGATTGCCCATGATCCAATCTTTCATCCTTGAAACCTAAGTGGCATGAACCACCATCATCAACAAAATATTGCCTTGAAAGTTCTACAAAAGCTCTGGCGGCTAAGCTTGCATGTTCTGCAAACTCAGCCGTTGCTTGAGCAGCAGAGGTAGCATCCTTAAATTTCATGTTCCAATTCTGCCTGCCAACAGAAAAATTACCATTACCATCTTTAGGAAATGATTGCCCATGTTCCAACATTTCATACTTGAAACCTAAGTGGCATGAACCACCATCATCAACACAATATTGCATTAAAAGTTCTACAACAGCTCTGGCAGCTAGGCTTGCATGTTCTGCAAACTCAATCGCTGCTTGAGCAGTAGAGGTAGCATCCTTAAATTTCATGTTCTAATTCTTCCTGCCAAAAAAATATTTACCATTACCATCTCCAGGAAATGATTGCCCATGTTCTAGCCTTTCATACTTGAAACCTAAGTGGCATGAACCACCATCATCAACACAATATTGCCATGAAAGTTCTACAAGAGCTCTGGCAGCTAGGCTTGCATGTTCTGCAAATTCAGCCACTGCTTGAGCAGCAGAGGTAGCATCCTTAAATTTCATGTTCATATTATGTCTGCCAACAGAAAAATTACCATTACCATCTCCAGGAAATGATTGTCCATGTTCCAACCTTTCATCCTTGAAAACTAAGTGGCATGAACCTCTATCATCAACACACTATTGCCTTGAAAGTTCTACAAAAGCTCTGGCGGCTAGGCTTGCATGTTCTGCAAACTCAGCCGCAGCTTGAGCAGCAGAGGTAGCATCCTTAAATTTCATGTTCCAATTCTGCCTGCCAACAGAAAAATTACCATTACCATCTCTAGGAAAAAATTGCCCATGTTCCAACCTTTCATCCTTGAAACCTAAGTGGCATGAACCACCATCATCAACATAATATTGTCTTGAAAATTCTACAACAGTTCTGGCAGCTAGGATTGAATGTTCTGCAAACTCAGCCGCTGCTTGAGCAGCAGAGGTAGCATCCTTAAATTTCATGTTCCAATTCTGCCTGCCAACCGAAAAATTACCATTACCATCTCCAGCAAATGATTGTCCATGTTCCAATCTTTCATCCTTGAAACTTAAGTGGCATGAACCACCATCATCAACACAATATTGCCTTGAAAGTTCTACAAAAGCTCTGGCGGCTAGGCTTGCATGTTCTGCAAACCCAGCGGCTGCTTGAGCAGCAGAGGTAGCATCCTTAAATTTAATGTTCATATTACGTCTGCCAATAGAAAAATTACCATTACCATCTCCAGGAAATGATTGCCCATGTTCCAATCTTTCATCCTTGAAACCTAAGTGGCATGAACCACCATCATCAACACAATATTGCCTTGAAAGTTCTACAAAAGCTCTGGCGGCTAGGCTTGCATGTTCTGCAAACTCAGGCGCTGCTTGAGCAGTAGAGGTAGCATCCTTAAATTTCATGTTCCAATTCTGCCTGCCAACAGAAAAATTACCATTACCATCTTTAGGAAATGATTGCCCATGTTCCAACCTTTCATACTTGAAACCTAAGTGGCATGAACCACCATCATCAACACAATATTGCATTAAAAGTTCTACAACAGCTCTGGCAGCTAGGCTTGCATGTTCTGCAAACTCAGTCGCTGCTTGAGCAGTAGAGGGTAGCATCCTTAAATTTCATGTTCTAATTCTTCCTGCCAAAAAAATATTTACCATTACCATCTCCAGGAAATGATTGCCCATGTTCTAGCCTTTCATACTTGAAACCTAAGTGGCATGAACCACCATCATCAACACAATATTGCCATGAAAGTTCTACAAGAGCTCTGGCAGCTAGACTTGCATGTTAGGCAAACTCAGCCGCTGCTTGAGCAGCAGAGGTAGCATCCTTAAATTTCATGTTCATATTATGTCTGCCAACAGAAAAATTACCATTACCATCTCCAGGAAATGATTGCCCATGTTCCAACCTTTCATCCTTGAAAACTAAGTGGCATGAACCTCCATCATCAACACACTATTGCCTTGAAAGTTCTACAAAAGTTTGGCGGCTAGGCTTGCATGTTATGCAAACTCAGCCGCTGCTTGAGCAGCAGAGGTAGCATCCTTAAATTTCATGTTCCAATTCTGCCTGCCAACCGAAAAATTACCATTACCACCTCCAGCAAATGATTGCCCATGATCCAATCTTTCATCCTTGAAACCTAAGTGGCATGAACCACCATCATCAACAATATATTGCCTTGAAAGTTCTACAAAAGCTCTGGCGGCTAAGCTTGCATGTTCTGCAAACTCAGCCGTTGCTTGAGCAGCAGAGGTAGCATCCTTAAATTTCATGTTCCAATTCTGCCTGCCAACAGAAAAATTACCATTACCATCTTTAGGAAATGATTGCCCATGTTCCAACATTTCATACTTGAAACCTAAGTGGCATGAACCACCATCATCAACACAATATTGCATTAAAAGTTCTACAACAGCTCTGGCAGCTAGGCTTGCATGTTCTGCAAACTCAGTCGCTGCTTGAGCAGTAGAGGTAGCATCCTTAAATTTCATGTTCTAATTCTTCCTGCCAAAAAAATATTTACCATTACCATCTCCAGGAAATGATTGCCCATGTTCTAGCCTTTCATACTTGAAACCTAAGTGGCATGAACCACCATCATCAACACAATATTGCCATGAAAGTTCTACAAGAGCTCTGGCCGCTAGACTTGCATGTTATGCAAACTCAGCCGCTGCTTGAGCAGCAGAGGTAGCATCCTTAAATTTCATGTTCATATTATGTCTGCCAACAGAAAAATTACCATTACCATCTCCAGGAAATGATTGCCCATGTTCCAACCTTTCATCCTTGAAAACTAAGTGGCATGAACCTCCATCATCAACACACTATTGCCTTGAAAGTTCTACAAAAGTTTGGCGGCTAGGCTTGCATGTTATGCAAACTCAGCCGCTGCTTGAGCAGCAGAGGTAGCATCGTTAAATTTCATGTTCCAATTCTGCCTGCCAACCGAAGAATTACCATTACCACCTCCAGCAAATGATTGCCCATGATCCAATCTTTCATCCTTGAAACCTAAGTGGCATGAACCACCATCATCAACAAAATATTGCCTTGAAAGTTCTACAAAAGCTCTGGCGGCTAAGCTTGCATGTTCTGCAAACTCAGTCGTTGCTTGAGCAGCAGAGGTAGCATCCTTAAATTTCATGTTCCAATTCTGCCTGCCAACAGAAAATTTACCATTACCATCTTTAGGAAATGATTGCCCATGTTCCAACATTTCATACTTGAAACCTAAGTGGCATGAACCACCATCATCAACATAATATTGCATTAAAAGTTCTACAACAGCTCTGGCAGCTAGGCTTGCATGTTCTGCAAACTCAATCGCTGCTTGAGCAGTAGAGGTAGCATCCTTAAATTTCATGTTCTAATTCTTCCTGCCAAAAAAATATTTACCATTACCATCTCCAGGAAATGATTGCCCATGTTCTAGCCTTTCATACTTGAAACCTAAGTGGCATGAACCACCATCATCAACACAATATTGCCATGAAAGTTCTACAAGAGCTCTGGCAGCTAGGCTTGCATGTTCTGCAAATTCAGCCACTGCTTGAGCAGCAGAGGTAGCATCCTTAAATTTCATGTTCATATTATGTCTGCCAACAGAAAAATTACCATTACCATCTCCAGGAAATGATTGTCCATGTTCCAACCTTTCATCCTTGAAAACTAAGTGGCATGAACCTCTATCATCAACACACTATTGCCTTGAAAGTTCTACAAAAGCTCTGGCGGCTAGGCTTGCATGTTCTGCAAACTCAGCCGCAGCTTGAGCAGCAGAGGTAGCATCCTTAAATTTCATGTTCCAATTCTGCCTGCCAACAGAAAAATTACCATTACCATCTCTAGGAAATAATTGCCCATGTTCCAACCTTTCATCCTTGAAACCTAAGTGGCATGAACCACCATCATCAACATAATATTGCCTTGAAAGTTCTACAACAGCTCTGGCAGCTAGGCTTGAATGTTTTGCAAACTCAGTTGCTGCTTGAGCAGCAGAGGTAGCATCCTTAAATTTCATGTTCCAATTCTGCCTGCCAACCGAAAAATTACCATTACCATCTCCAGCAAATGATTGCCCATGTTCCGATCTTTCATCCTTGAAACCTAAGTGGCATGAACCACCATCATCAACACTATATTGCCTAGAAAGTTCTACAAAAGCTCTGGCGGCTAAGCTTGCATGTTCTGCAAACTCAGCCGTTGCTTGAGCAGCAGAGGTAGTATCCTTAAATTTTATGTTCCAATTCTGCTTGCCAACAAAAAAATTGCCATTACCATCTTTAGGAAATGATTGCCCATGTTCCAACATTTCATACTTGAAACCTAAGTGGCATGAACCACCATCATCAACATAATATTGCATTAAAAGTTCTACAACAGCTCTGGCAGCTAGGCTTGCATGTTCTGCAAACTCAATCGCTGCTTGAGCAGTAGAGGTAGCATCCTTAAATTTCATGTTCTAATTCTTCCTGCCAAAAAAATATTTACCATTACCATCTCCAGGAAATGATTGCCCATGTTCTAGCCTTTCATACTTGAAACCTAAGTGGCATGAACCACCATTATCAACACAATATTGCCATGAAAGTTCTACAAGAGCTCTGGCAGCTAGGCTTGCATGTTCTGCAAATTCAGCCACTGCTTGAGCAGCAGAGGTAGCATCCTTAAATTTCATGTTCATATTATGTCTGCCAACAGAAAAATTACCATTACCATCTCCAGGAAATGATTGTCCATGTTCCAACCTTTCATCCTTGAAAACTAAGTGGCATGAACCTCTATCATCAACACACTATTGCCTTGAAAGTTCTACAAAAGCTCTGGCGGCTAGGCTTGCATGTTCTGCAAACTCAGCCGCAGCTTGAGCAGCAGAGGTAGCATCCTTAAATTTCATGTTCCAATTCTGCCTGCCAACAGAAAAATTACCATTACCATCTCTAGGAAATAATTGCCCATGTTCCAACCTTTCATCCTTGAAACCTAAGTGGCATGAACCACCATCATCAACATAATATTGCCTTGAAAGTTCTACAACAGCTCTGGCAGCTAGGCTTGAATGTTTTGCAAACTCAGTTGCTGCTTGAGCAGCAGAGGTAGCATGCTTAAATTTCATGTTCCAATTCTGCCTGCCAACCGAAAAATTACCATTACCATCTCCAGCAAATGATTGCCCATGTTCCGATCTTTCATCCTTGAAACCTAAGTGGCATGAACCACCATCATCAACACTATATTGCCTAGAAAGTTCTACAAGAGCTCTGGCGGCTAAGCTTGCATGTTCTGCAAACTCAGTCGTTGCTTGAGCAGCAGAGGTAGTATCCTTAAATTTTATGTTCCAATTCTGCTTGCCAACAAAAAAATTGCCATTACCATCTTTAGGAAATGATTACCTATGTTCCAACATTTCATACTTAAAACCTAAGTGGCATGAACCACCATCATCAATACAATATTGACTTGAAAGTTCTACAAAAGCTTTGGCGGCTAGGCTTGCATGTTATGCAAACTCATCCGCTGCTTGAGCAGCAGAGGTAGCATCCTTAAATTTCATGTTCCAATTCTGCCTGCCAACCGAAAAATTACCATTACCACCTCCAGCAAATGATTGCCCATGATCCAATCTTTCATCCTTGAAACCTAAGTGGCATGAACCACCATGATCAACAATATATTGCCTTGAAAGTTCTACAAAAGCTCTGGCGGCTAAGCTTGCATGTTCTGCAAACTCAGCCGTTGCTTGAGCAGCAGAGGTAGCATCCTTAAATTTCATGTTCCAATTCTGCCTGCCAACAGAAAAATTACCATTACCATCTTTAGGAAATGATTGCCCATGTTCCAACCTTTCATCCTTGAAACCTAAGTGGCATGAACCACCATCATCAACACAATATTGCATTAAAAGTTCTACAACAGCTCTGGCAGCTAGGCTTGCATGTTCTGCAAACTCAGTCGCTGCTTGAGCAGTAGAGGTAGCATCCTTAAATTTCATGTTCTAATTCTTCCTGCCAAAAAAATATTTACCATTACCATCTCCAGGAAATGATTGCCCATGTTCTAGCCTTTCATACTTGAAACCTAAGTGGCATGAACCACCATCATCAACACAATATTGCCATGAAAGTTCTACAAGAGCTCTGGCAGCTAGGCTTGCATGTTCTGCAAATTCAGCCACTGCTTGAGCAGCAGAGGTAGCATCCTTAAATTTCATGTTCATATTATGTCTGCCAAAAGAAAAATTACCATTACCATCTCCAGGAAATGATTGTCCATGTTCCAACCTTTCATCCTTGAAAACTAAGTGGCATGAACCTCCATCATCAACACACTATTGCCTTGAAAGTTCTACAAAAGTTTGGCGGCTAGGCTTGCATGTTATGCAAACTCAGCCGCTGCTTGAGCAGCAGAGGTAGCATCCTTAAATTTCATGTTCCAATTCTGCCTGCCAACCGAAGAATTACCATTACCACCTCCAGCAAATGATTGCCCATGATCCAATCTTTCATCCTTGAAACCTAAGTGGCATGAACCACCATCATCAACAAAATATTGCCTTGAAAGTTCTACAAAAGCTCTGGCGGCTAAGCTTGCATGTTCTGCAAACTCAGTCGTTGCTTGAGCAGCAGAGGTAGCATCCTTAAATTTCATGTTCCAATTCTGCCTGCCAACAGAAAATTTACCATTACCATCTTTAGGAAATGATTGCCCATGTTCCAACATTTCATACTTGAAACCTAAGTGGCATGAACCACCATCATCAACATAATATTGCATTAAAAGTTCTACAACAGCTCTGGCAGCTAGGCTTGCATGTTCTGCAAACTCAATCGCTGCTTGAGCAGTAGAGGTAGCATCCTTAAATTTCATGTTCTAATTCTTCCTGCCAAAAAAATATTTACCATTACCATCTCCAGGAAATGATTGCCCATGTTCTAGCCTTTCATACTTGAAACCTAAGTGGCATGAACCACCATCATCAACACAATATTGCCATGAAAGTTCTACAAGAGCTCTGGCAGCTAGGCTTGCATGTTCTGCAAATTCAGCCACTGCTTGAGCAGCAGAGGTAGCATCCTTAAATTTCATGTTCATATTATGTCTGCCAACAGAAAAATTACCATTACCATCTCCAGGAAATGATTGTCCATGTTCCAACCTTTCATCCTTGAAAACTAAGTGGCATGAACCTCTATCATCAACACACTATTGCCTTGAAAGTTCTACAAAAGCTCTGGCGGCTAGGCTTGCATGTTCTGCAAACTCAGCCGCAGCTTGAGCAGCAGAGGTAGCATCCTTAAATTTCATGTTCCAATTCTGCCTGCCAACAGAAAAATTACCATTACCATCTCTAGGAAATAATTGCCCATGTTCCAACCTTTCATCCTTGAAACCTAAGTGGCATGAACCACCATCATCAACATAATATTGCCTTGAAAGTTCTACAACAGCTCTGGCAGCTAGGCTTGAATGTTTTGCAAACTCAGTTGCTGCTTGAGCAGCAGAGGTAGCATCCTTAAATTTCATGTTCCAATTCTGCCTGCCAACCGAAAAATTACCATTACCATCTCCAGCAAATGATTGCCCATGTTCCGATCTTTCATCCTTGAAACCTAAGTGGCATGAACCACCATCATCAACACTATATTGCCTAGAAAGTTCTACAAAAGCTCTGGCGGCTAAGCTTGCATGTTCTGCAAACTCAGCCGTTGCTTGAGCAGCAGAGGTAGTATCCTTAAATTTTATGTTCCAATTCTGCTTGCCAACAAAAAAATTGCCATTACCATCTTTAGGAAATGATTGCCCATGTTCCAACATTTCATACTTGAAACCTAAGTGGCATGAACCACCATCATCAACATAATATTGCATTAAAAGTTCTACAACAGCTCTGGCAGCTAGGCTTGCATGTTCTGCAAACTCAATCGCTGCTTGAGCAGTAGAGGTAGCATCCTTAAATTTCATGTTCTAATTCTTCCTGCCAAAAAAATATTTACCATTACCATCTCCAGGAAATGATTGCCCATGTTCTAGCCTTTCATACTTGAAACCTAAGTGGCATGAACCACCATCATCAACACAATATTGCCATGAAAGTTCTACAAGAGCTCTGGCAGCTAGGCTTGCATGTTCTGCAAATTCAGCCACTGCTTGAGCAGCAGAGGTAGCATCCTTAAATTTCATGTTCATATTATGTCTGCCAACAGAAAAATTACCATTACCATTTCCAGGAAATGATTGTCCATGTTCCAACCTTTCATCCTTGAAAACTAAGTGGCATGAACCTCTATCATCAACACACTATTGCCTTGAAAGTTCTACAAAAGCTCTGGCGGCTAGGCTTGCATGTTCTGCAAACTCAGCCGCAGCTTGAGCAGCAGAGGTAGCATCCTTAAATTTCATGTTCCAATTCTGCCTGCCAACAGAAAAATTACCATTACCATCTCTAGGAAATAATTGCCCATGTTCCAACCTTTCATCCTTGAAACCTAAGTGGCATGAACCACCATCATCAACATAATATTGCCTTGAAAGTTCTACAACAGCTCTGGCAGCTAGGCTTGAATGTTTTGCAAACTCAGTTGCTGCTTGAGCAGCAGAGGTAGCATCCTTAAATTTCATGTTCCAATTCTGCCTGCCAACCGAAAAATTACCATTACCATCTCCAGCAAATGATTGCCCATGTTCCGATCTTTCATCCTTGAAACCTAAGTGGCATGAACCACCATCATCAACACTATATTGCCTAGAAAGTTCTACAAAAGCTCTGGCGGCTAAGCTTGCATGTTCTGCAAACTCAGCCGTTGCTTGAGCAGCAGAGGTAGTATCCTTAAATTTTATGTTCCAATTCTGCTTGCCAACAAAAAAATTGCCATTACCATCTTTAGGAAATGATTACCTATGTTCCAACATTTCATACTTAAAACCTAAGTGGCATGAACCACCATCATCAATACAATATTGACTTGAAAGTTCTACAAAAGCTTTGGCGGCTAGGCTTGCATGTTATGCAAACTCATCCGCTGCTTGAGCAGCAGAGGTAGCATCCTTAAATTTCATGTTCCAATTCTGCCTGCCAACAGAAAAATTACCATTACCATCTCCAGCAAATGATTGCCCATGTTCCAATCTTTCATCCTTCAAACCTAAGTGGCATGAACCACCATTATCAACACAATATTGCCTTGAAAGTTCTACAAAAGCTCTGGCGGCTAGGCTTGCATGTTCTGTAAACTCAGCCGCTGCTTGAGCAGCAGAGGTAGCATCCTTAAATTTCATGTTCCAATTCTGCCTGCCAACAGAAAAATCACGATTACCATCTTTAGGAAATGATTGCCCATGTTCCAACCTTTCATCCTTGAAAACTAAGTGGCATGAACCACCATTATCAACACAATATTGCCTTGAAAGTTCTACAAAAGCTCTGGCGGCTAGGCTTACATGTTCTGCAAACTCAGCCGCTGCTTGAGCAGCAGAGGTAGCATCCTTAAATATCATTTTCTAATTCTTCCTGCCAAAAAAATATTTACCATTACCATCTCCAGGAAATGATTGCCCATGTTCTAGCCTTTCATACTTGAAACCTAAGTGGCATGAACCACCATCATCAACACAATATTGCCATGAAAGTTCTACAAGAGCTCTGGCAGCTAGACTTGCATGTTATGCAAACTCAGCAACTGCTTGAGCAGCAGAGGTAGCAACCTTAAATTTCATGTTCATATTATGTCTGCCAACAAAAGAATTACCATTACCATCTCCAGGAAATGATTGCCCATGTTCCTACCTTTCATCCTTGAAAACTAAGTGGCATGAACCACCATCATCAACACACTATTGCCTTGAAAGTTCTACAAAAGCTCTGCCAGCTTGGCTTGCATGTTCTGTAAACTCAGCCATTGCTTGAGTAGCAGAGGTAGCATCCTTAAATTTCATGGTCCAATTATGCCTGCCAACAGAAAAATTACCATTACCATCTCTAGGAAATGATTGCCCATGTTCCAACCTTTCATCCTCGAAACCTAAGTGGCATAAACCACCATCATCAACATAATATTGCCTTGAAAGTTCTACAACAGCTCTGGCAGCTAGGCTTGAATGTTTTGCAAACTCAGTTGCTGCTTGAGCAGCAGAGGTAGCATCCTTAAATTTCATGTTCCAATTCTGCTTGCCAACCGAAAAATTACCATTACCATCTCCAGCAAATGATTGCCCATGTTCCGATCTTTCATCCTTGAAACCTAAGTGGCATGAACCACCATCATCAACACTATATTGCCTTGAAAGTTCTACAAAAGCTCTGGCGGCTAAGCTTGCATGTTCTGCAAACTCAGCCGTTGCTTGAGCAGCAGAGGTAGTATCCTTAAATTTTATGTTCCAATTCTGCTTGCCAACAAAAAAATTGCCATTACCATCTTTAGGAAATGATTACCTATGTTCCAACATTTCATACTTAAAACCTAAGTGGCATGAACCACCATCATCAATACAATATTGACTTGAAAGTTCTACAAAAGCTTTGGCGGCTAGGCTTGCATGTTATGCAAACTCATCCGCTGCTTGAGCAGCAGAGGTAGCATCCTTAAATTTCATGTTCCAATTCTGCCTGCCAACAGAAAAATTACCATTACCATCTCCAGCAAATGATTGCCCATGTTCCAATCTTTCATCCTTGAAACCTAAGTGGCATGAACCACCATCATCAACACAATATTGCCTTGAAAATTCTACAAAAGCTCTGGCGGCTAGGCTTGCATGTTCTGCAAACTCAGCCGCTGCTTGAGCAGCAGAGGTAGCATCCTTTAATTTCATGTTCATATTATGTCTGCCAACAGAAAAATGACCATTACCATCTCCAGGAAATGATTGCCCATGTTCCAACCTTTCATCCTTGAAAACTAAGTGGCATGAACCACCATCATCAACACAATATTGCCTTGAAAGTTCTACAAAAGCTCTGGCAGCTAGGCTTGCATGTTCTGCAAACTCAGCCGCTGCTTGAGAAGCAGAGGTAGCATCCTTAAATTTCATGTCCCATTTCTGCCTTCTAACAAAAAAATTACCATTACCATCTCTAGGAAATGATTTCCCATGTTCCAACCTTTCATCCTAGAAACCTAAGTGGCATGAACCACCATCATCAACACAATATTGCCTTGAAAGTTCTACAACAGCTCTGGAAGCTAGGCTTTAATGTTCTGCAAACTCAGTTGCTGCTTGAGCAGCAGAGGTAGCATCCTTAAATTTCATGTTCCAATTCTGCCTGCCAACTGAAAAATTACCATTACCATCTCCAACAAATGATTGTCCATGTTCCGATCTTTCATCCTTGAAACTAAAGTGGCATGAACCACCATCATCAACACTATATTGCCTTGAAAGTTCTACAAAAGCTCTAGCGGCTAAGCTTGCATGTTCTGCAAACTCAGCCGCTGCTTGAGCAGCAGAGGTAGCATCCTTAAATTTTATGTTCCAATTCTGCCTGCCAACAGAAAAATTACCATTACCATCTTTAGGAAATTATTGCCTATGTTCCAACAATTCATCCTTGAAACCTAAGTGGCATGAACCACCATCATCAACACTATATTGCCTTGAAAGTTCTACAATAGCTATGGCGGCTAGGCTTGCATGTTATGCAAACTCATCCGCTGCTTGAGCAGACAGAGGTAGCATCCTTAAATTTCATGTTCCATTTCTGCCTTCCAACAGAAAAATTACCATTACCATCTCCAGGAAATGAATACCAAAGTTCCAACATTTCATACTTGAAACCTAAGTGGCATGAACCACCATCATCAACACAATATTTCCTTGAAAGTTCTACAAAAGCTTTGACGGCTAGGCTTGCAGGTTATGCAAACACATCCACTGGTTGAGCAGCAGAGGTAGCATCCTTAAATTTCATGTTCCAATTCTGCCTGCCAACCGAAAAATTACCATTACCATCTCCAGCAAATGATTGCCCATGTTCCAATCTTTCATCCTTGAAACCTAAGTGGCATGAACCACCATAATCAACACAATATTGCCTTGAAAGTTCTACAAAAGCTCTGGCGGCTAGGCTTGCATGTTCTACAAACTCAGCCGCTGCTTGAGCAGCAGAGGTAGCATCCTTAAATTTCATGTTCCAATTCTGCCTGCCAACAGAAAAATTACCATTACCATCTTTAGGAAATGATTGCCCATGTTCCAACCTTTCATACTTGAAACCTAAGTGGCATGAACCACCATCATCAACACAATATTTCATTAAAAGTTCTACAACAGCTCTGGCAGCTAGGCTTGCATGTTCTGCAAACTCAGTCGCTGCTTGAGCAGTAGAGGTAGCATCCTTAAATTTCATTTTCTAATTCTTCCTGCCAAAAAAATATTTACCATTACCATCTCCAGGAAATGATTGCCCATGTTCTAGCCTTTCATACTTGAAACCTAAGTGGCATGAACCACCATCATCAACACAATATTGCCATGAAAGTTCTACAAGAGCTCTGGCAGCTAGACTTGCATGTTATGCAAACTCAGCAACTGCTTGAGCAGCAGAGGTAGCAACCTTAAATTTCATGTTCATATTATGTCTGCCAACAAAAGAATTACCATTACCATCTCCAAGAAATGATTGCCCATGTTCCTACCTTTCATCCTTGAAAACTAAGTGGCATGAACCACCATCATCAACACACTATTGCCTTGAAAGTTCTACAAAAGCTCTGGCAGCTTGGCTTGCATGTTCTGTAAACTCAGCCATTGCTTGAGTAGCAGAGGTAGCATCCTTAAATTTAATGGTCCAATTATGCCTGCCAACAGAAAAATTACCATTACCATCTCTAGGAAATGATTGCCCATGTTCCAACCTTTCATCCTCGAAACCTAAGTGGCATAAACCACCATCATCAACATAATATTGCCTTGAAAGTTCTACAACAGCTCTAGCAGCTAGGCTTGAATGTTTTGCAAACTCAGTTGCTGCTTGAGCAGCAGAGGTAGCATCCTTAAATTTCATGTTCCAATTCTGCCTGCCAACCGAAAAATTACCATTACCATCTCCAGCAAATGATTGCCCATGTTCCGATCTTTCATCCTTGAAACCTAAGTGGCATGAACCACCATCATCAACACTATATTGCCTTGAAAGTTCTACAAAAGCTCTGGCGGCTAAGCTTGCATGTTCTGCAAACTCAGCCGTTGCTTGAGCAGCAGAGGTAGTATCCTTAAATTTTATGTTCCAATTCTGCTTGCCAACAGAAAAATTGCCATTACCATCTTTAGGAAATGATTGCCTATGTTCCAACATTTCATACTTAAAACCTAAGTGGCATGAACCACCATCATCAATACAATATTGACTTGAAAGTTCTACAAAAGCTTTGGCGGCTAGGCTTGCATGTTATGCAAACTCATCCGCTGCTTGAGCAGCAGAGGTAGCATCCTTAAATTTCATGTTCCAATTCTGCCTGCCAACAGAAAAATTACCATTACCATCTCCAGCAAATGATTGCCCATGTTCCAATCTTTCATCCTTGAAACCTAAGTGGCATGAACCACCATCATCAACACAATATTGCCTTGAAAATTCTACAAAAGCTCTGGCGGCTAGGCTTGCATGTTCTGCAAACTCAGCCGCTGCTTGAGCAGCAGAGGTAGCATCCTTTAATTTCATGTTCATATTATGTCTGCCAACAGAAAAATGACCATTACCATCTCCAGGAAATGATTGCCCATGTTCCAACCTTTCATCCTTGAAAACTAAGTGGCATGAACCACCATCATCAACACAATATTGCCTTGAAAGTTCTACAAAAGCTCTGGCAGCTAGGCTTGCATGTTCTGCAAACTCAGCCGCTGCTTGAGAAGCAGAGGTAGCATCCTTAAATTTCATGTCCCATTTCTGCCTTCTAACAAAAAAATTACCATTACCATCTCTAGGAAATGATTGCCCATGTTCCAACCTTTCATCCTAGAAACCTAAGTGGCATGAACCACCATCATCAACACAATATTGCCTTGAAAGTTCTACAACAGCTCTGGAAGCTAGGCTTTAATGTTCTGCAAACTCAGTTGCTGCTTGAGCAGCAGAGGTAGCATCCTTAAATTTCATGTTCCAATTCTGCCTGCCAACCGAAAAATTACCATTACCATCTCCAACAAATGATTGTCCATGTTCCGATCTTTCATCCTTGAAACTTAAGTGGCATGAACCACCATCATCAACACTATATTGCCTTGAAAGTTCTACAAAAGCTCTGGCGGCTAAGCTTGCATGTTCTGCAAACTCAGCCGCTGCTTGAGCAGCAGAGGTAGCATCCTTAAATTTTATGTTCCAATTCTGCCTGCCAACAGAAAAATTACCATTACCATCTTTAGGAAATTATTGCCTATGTTCCAACAATTCATCCTTGAAACCTAAGTGGCATGAACCACCATCATCAACACTATATTGCCTTGAAAGTTCTACAATAGCTATGGCGGCTAGGCTTGCATGTTATGCAAACTCATCCGCTGCTTGAGCAGCAGAGGTAGCATCCTTAAATTTCATGTTCCATTTCTGCCTTCCAACAGAAAAATTACCATTACCATCTCCAGGAAATGAATACCAAAGTTCCAACATTTCATACTTGAAACCTAAGTGGCATGAACCACCATCATCAACACAATATTTCCTTGAAAGTTCTACAAAAGCTTTGACGGCTAGGCTTGCAGGTTATGCAAACACATCCACTGGTTGAGCAGCAGAGGTAGCATCCTTAAATTTCATGTTCCAATTCTGCCTGCCAACCGAAAAATTACCATTACCATCTCCAGCAAATGATTGCCCATGTTCCAATCTTTCATCCTTGAAACCTAAGTGGCATGAACCACCATAATCAACACAATATTGCCTTGAAAGTTCTACAAAAGCTCTGGCGGCTAGGCTTGCATGTTCTACAAACTCAGCCGCTGCTTGAGCAGCAGAGGTAGCATCCTTAAATTTCATGTTCCAATTCTGCCTGCCAACAGAAAAATTACCATTACCATCTTTAGGAAATGATTGCCCATGTTCCAACCTTTCATACTTGAAACCTAAGTGGCATGAACCACCATCATCAACACAATATTTCATTAAAAGTTCTACAACAGCTCTGGCAGCTAGGCTTGCATGTTCTGCAAACTCAGTCGCTGCTTGAGCAGTAGAGGTAGCATCCTTAAATTTCATTTTCTAATTCTTCCTGCCAAAAAAATATTTACCATTACCATCTCCAGGAAATGATTGCCCATGTTCTAGCCTTTCATACTTGAAACCTAAGTGGCATGAACCACCATCATCAACACAATATTGCCATGAAAGTTCTACAAGAGCTCTGGCAGCTAGACTTGCATGTTATGCAAACTCAGCAACTGCTTGAGCAGCAGAGGTAGCAACCTTAAATTTCATGTTCATATTATGTCTGCCAACAAAAGAATTACCATTACCATCTCCAGGAAATGATTGCCCATGTTCCTACCTTTCATCCTTGAAAACTAAGTGGCATGAACCACCATCATCAACACACTATTGCCTTGAAAGTTCTACAAGATCTCTGGCAGCTAGACTTGCATGTTATGCAAACTCAGCCGCTGCTTGAGCAGCAGAGGTAGCATCCTTAAATTTCATGTTCATATTATGTCTGCCAACAAAAAAATTACCATTACCATCTCCAGGAAATGATTGCCCATGTTCCAACCTTTCATCCTTGAAAACTAAGTGGCATGAACCTCCATCATCAACACACTATTGCCTTGAAAGTTCTACAAAAGCTCTGGCGGCTAGCCTTGCATGTTCTGCAAACTCAGCCGCTGCTTGAGCAGCAGAGGTAGCATCCTTCAATTTCATGTTCCAATTCTGCCTGCCAACAGAAAAATTACCATTACCATCTCCAGGAAATGAATACCAAAGTTCCAACATTTCATATTTGAAACCTAAGTGGCATGAACCACCATCATCAACACAATATTTCCTTCAAAGTTCTGCAAAAGCTCTGGCGGCTAGGCTTGCATGTTATGCAAACTCAGCCGCTGCTTGAGCAGCAGAGGTAACATCCTTAAATTTCATGTTCCAATTCTGCCTGCCAACCGAAAAATTACCATTACCATCTCCAGCAAATGATTGCCCATGTTCCAACATTTCATCCTTGAAACCTAAGTGGCATGAACCACCATCATCAACAAAATATTGTCTTGAAAGTTATACAAAAGCTCTGGCGGCTAATCTTGCATGTTCTGCAAACTCAGCCGATGCTTGTGCAGCAGAGGTAGCATCCTTAAATTTAATGTTCTAATTCTTCCTGCCAACAGAAAAATTACCATTACCATCTTTAGGAAATGATTGCCCATGTTCCAACATTTCATACTTGAAACCTAAGTGGCATGAACCACCATCATCAACACAATATTGCATTAAAAGTTCTACAACAGCTCTCACAGCTAGGCTTGCATGTTCTGCAAACTCAGTCGCTGCTTGAGCAGTAGAGGTAGCATCCTTAAATTTCATGTTCATATTATGTCTGCCAACAGAAAAATTACCATTAACATCTCCATGAAATGATTGCCCATGTTCTAACCTTTCATCTCTGAAAACTAAGTGGCATGAACCTCCATCATCAACACACTATTGCCTTGAAAGTTCTACAAAAGCTCTGGCGGCTAGGCTTGCATGTTCTGCAAACTCAGCCGCTGCTTGAGCAGCAGAGGTAGCATCCTTAAATTTCATGTTCCAATTCTGCCTGCCAACAGAAAAATTACCATTACCATCTCCAGGAAATGAATACCAAAGTTCCAACATTTTATACTTGAAACTTAAGTGGCATGAACCACCATCATCAACACAATATTTCCTTGAAAGTTCTACAAAAGCTTTGGTGGCTAGGCTCGCATGTTATGCAAACTCAGCTGTTGCTTGAGCAGCAGAGGTAGCATCCTTAAATTTCATGTTCCAATTCTGCCTGCCAACCGAAAAATTACCATTACCATCTCCAGCAAATGATTGCCCATGTTCCAATCTTTCATCCTTGAAACCTAAGTGGCATGAACCACCATCATCAACACAATATTGCCTTGAAAGTTCTACAACAGTTCTGGTAGCTAGGCTTGAATGTTCTGCAAACTCAGCCGCTGCTTGAGCAGCAGAGGTAGCATCCTTAAATTTCATGTTCCAATTCTGCCTGCCAACAGAAAAATTACCATTACCATCTCCAGGAAATGAATACCAAAGTTCCAACATTTCATACTTGAAACCTAAGTGGCATGAACCACCATCATCAACACAATATTTCCTTGAAAGTTCTACAAAAGCTCTGGCGGCTAGGCTTGCATGTTATGCAAACTCAGCCGCTGCTTGAGCAGCAGAGGTAGCATCCTTAAATTTCATGTTCCAATTCTGCCTGCCAACCGAAAAATTACCATTACCATCTCCAGCAAATGATTGCCCATGTTCCAATATTTCATCCTTGAAACCTAAGTGGCATGAACCACCATCATCAACAAAATATTGTCTTGAAAGTTATACAAAAGCTCTGGCGGCTAAGCTTGCATGTTCTGCAAACTCAGCCGCTACTTGCGCAGCAGAGGTAGCATCCTTAAATTTAATGTTCTAATTCTTCCTGCCAACAGAAAAATTACCATTACCATCTTTAGGAAATGATTGCCCATGTTCCAACATTTCATACTTGAAACCTAAGTGGCATGAACCACCATCATCAACACAATATTGCATTAAAAGTTCTACAACAGCTCTGGCAGCTAGGCTTGCATGTTCTGCAAACTCAGTCGCTGCTTGAGCAGTAGAGGTAGCATCCTTAAATTTCATGTTCATATTATGTCTGCCAACAGAAAAATTACCATTACCATCTCCATGAAATGATTGCCCATGTTCCAACCTTTCATCCTTGAAAACTAAGTGGCATGAACCTCCATCATCAACACACTATTGCCTTGAAAGTTCTACAAAAGCTCTGGCGGCTAGGCTTGCATGTTCTGCAAACTCAGCCGCTGCTTGAGCAGCAGAGGTAGCATCCTTAAATTTCATGTTCCAATTCTGCCTGCCAACAGAAAAATTACCATTACCATCTCCAGGAAATGAATACCAAAGTTCCAACATTTTATACTTGAAACTTAAGTGGCATGAACCACCTTCATCAACACAATATTTCCTTGAAAGTTCTACAAAAGCTTTGGCGGCTAGGCTCGCATGTTATGCAAACTCAACTGCTGCTTGAGCAGCAGAGGTAGCATCCTTAAATTTCATGTTCCAATTCTTCCTGCCAACCGAAAAATTACCATTACCATCTGCAGCAAATGATTGCCCATGTTCCAATCTTTCATCCTTGAAACCTAAGTGGCATGAACCACCATCATCAACACAATATTGCATTGAAAGTTCTACAACAGTTCTGGTAGCTAGGCTTGAATGTTCTGCAAACTCAGCCGCTGCTTGAGCAGCAGAGGTAGCATCCTTAAATTTCATGTTCCAATTCTGCCTGCCAACAGAAAAATTACCATTACCATCTCCAGGAAATGAATACCAAAGTTCCAACATTTCATACTTGAAACCTAAGTGGCATGAACCACCATCATCAACACAATATTTCCTTGAAAGTTCTACAAAAGCTCTGGCGGCTAGGCTTGCATGTTATGCAAACTCAGCCGCTGCTTGAGCAGCAGAGGTAGCATCCTTAAATTTTATGTTCCAATTCTGCCTGCCAACAGAAAAATTACCATTACCATCTTTAGGAAATGATTGCCTATGTTCCAACATTTCATACTTGAAACCTAAGTGGCATGAACCACCATCATCAACACAATATTACCATGAAAGTTCTACAAGAGCTCTGGCAGCTAGGTTTGCATGTTCTGCAAACTCAGTCGCTGCTTGAGCAGTAGAGGTAGCATCCTTTAATTTCATGTTCTAATTCTTCCTACCAAAAAAATATTTACCATTACCATCTCCAGGAAATGATTGCCCATGTTCTAGCCTTTCATACTTGAAACCTAAATGGCATGAACCACCATCATCAACACAATATTGCCATGAAAGTTCTACAAGAGCTCTGGCAGCTAGGCTTGCATGTTCTACAAACTCAGCCGCTGCTTGAGCAGCAGAGGTAGCATCCTTAAATTTCATGTTCATATTATGTCTGCCAACATAAAAATTACCTTTACCATCTCCAGGAAATGATTGCCCATGTTCCAACCTTTCATCCTTGAAAACTAAGTGGCATGAACCTCCATCATCAACACACTATTGCCTTGAAAGTTCTACAAAATCTCTGTGGCTAGGCTTGCATGTTCTGCAAACTCAGCCACTGCTTGAGCTGCAAAGGTAGCATCCTTAAATTTCATGTTCCAATTTTGCCTGCCAACAGAAAAATTACCATTACCATCTCTAGGAAATGATTGCCCATGTTCCAACCTTTCATCCTTGACGCCTAAGTGGCATGAACCACCATCATCAACACAATATTGCCTTGAAAGTTCTACAACAGTTCTGGCAGCTAGGCTTGAATGTTCTGCAAACTCAGCCGCTGCTTAAGCAGGAGAGGTAACATCCTTAAATTTCATGTTCCAATTCTGCCTGCCAACAAAACAATTTCCATTACCATCTCCAGGAAATGAATACCAAAGTTCCAATATTTCATACTTGAAACCTAAGTGGCATGAACCACCATCATCAACAAAATATTGCCTTAAAAGTTCTACAAAAGCTCTGGCGGCTAAGCTTGAATGTTCTGCAAACTCAGCCGCTGCTTATGCAGCAGAGGTAGCATCCTTAATTTTCATGTTCCAATTCTGCCGGCCAACAGAAAATTTACAATTACCATCTTCAGGAAATGATTGCCCATGTTCCAACCTTTCATCCTTGAAACCTAAGTGGCATGAACCTCTATCATCAAAATAATATTGCCTTGAAAGTTCTACAATAGCTCTGGCAGCTAGGCTTGCATGTTCTGCAAACTCAGCCGCTGCTTGAGCAGCAGGGGTAGTACCTTAAATTTCATGTTCCTATTTTGCCTGCCAAAAGAAAAATTACCATTACCATCTCCAGGAAATGATTGCCCATGTTCCAGCCTTTCATCCTTGAAACCTAAGTGGCATTAACCACCATCATCAACACAATATTGACTTGAAAGTTCTAGAATAGCTCTGGCATCTAGGCTTGAATATTCTACAAACTCAGCCGGTGCTTGAGCAGCAGAGGTAGCATACTTAAATTTTATGTTCCAATTCTGCCTGCCAACCGAAATATTACCATTACCATCTCCAGAAAATGATTGCCCATGTTCCAACCTTTCATCCTTGAAACCTAAGTGGCATGAACCACCATCATCAACACAATATTGCCTTGAAAGTTCTAAAACAGCTCTGGTAGCTAGGCCTGTAAGTTCTTCAAACTAAGCCGCTGCTTGAGCAACAGAGGTAGCATCCTTAAATTTCATGTTCCAATTCTGCTTGCCAACAGAAACATTACCATCACCATCTCCAGGAAATGATTGCCCAAGTTCCAACCTTTCATCCTTGAAACCTTAGTGGCATCAACCACCATCATCAACACAATATTGCCTTGAAAGTTATAAAACAGCTCTGGCAGCTAGGCCTGCAAGTTCTTCAAACTCAGCCGCTGCTTGACCAACAGAGGTAGCTTCCTTAAATTACATGTTCCAATTCTACCTGCCAACTGAAAAATTACCATCTCCAGGAAATGATTGCCTATGTTCCAACCTTTCATTTTAGAAAACTAAGTGGCATGAACCACCATCATCAACATAATATTGCCTTGAAAGTTCTACAGTAGTTATGGCAGCTAGGCCTATATGTTCTGCAAACTTAGCCGCTGCTTGAGCAGCAGAGGTAGCATCCTTAAATTTCATGTTCCAATTCTGCCTGCCAACAGAAAAATTACCATTACCATCTCTAAGAAATGATTGCCCATGTTCCAACCTTTCATCCATGAAACCTAAGTGGCATGAACCACCATCATCAATACAATATTGCCTTGAAATTTCTACAATAGCTCTGGCATCTAGGCTTGAATATTCTACAAACTAAGCCGGTGCTTGAGCAGCAGAGGTAGCATACTTAAATTTCATGTTCCAATTCAGCCTGCCAACCGAAATATTACCATTACCATCTCCAGGAAATGATTGCCCATGTTCCAACCTTTCATCCTTGAAACCTAAGTGGCATGAACCACTATCATCAACACAATATTGCCTTGAAAGTTCTAAAACAGCTCTGGCAGCTAGGCCTGCATGTTCTTCAAACTCAGCCGCTGCTTGAGCAACAGAGGTAGCATCCTTAAATTTCATGTTCCAATTCTGCTTGCCAACAGAAACATTACCATCACCATCTCCAGGAAATGATTGCCCAAGTTCCAACATTTCATCCTTGAAACCTTAGTGGCATCAACCACCATCATCAACAAAATATTGCCTTGAAAGTTATAAAACAGCTCTGGCAGCTAGGCCTGCATGTTCTTCAAACTCAGCCGCTGCTTGAGCAACAGAGGTAGCTTTCTTAAATTACATGTTTCAATTCTACCTGCCAACAAAAAAATTACCATCTCCAGGAAATGATTGCCTATGTTCCAACCTTTCATTTTAGAAAACTAAGTGGCATGAACTACCATCATCAACACAATAATGCCTTGAAAGTTCTACAGTAGTTATGGCAGCTAGGCCTGCATGTTCTGCAAACTTAGCCGCTGCTTGAGCAGCAGAGGTAGCATCCTTAAATTTCATGTTCCAATTCTGCCTGCCAACAGAAATATTACCATTACCATCTTTAGGAAATGATTGTCCATGTTCCAACCTTTCATCCTTGAAACCTAAGTAGCATGAACCACCACCATCAACATAATATTGCCTTTAAAGTTCTACAATAGCTCTGGCAGCTAGGCTTGCATGTTCTGCAAACTCATCCGCTACTTGAGCAGCACAGGTAGAATCCTTAAATTTCATGTTCCAATTCTGCCGGCCAATAGAAACTTTACCATTACCATCTTCAAGAAATGATTGTCCATGTTCCAACCTTTCAGCCTTGAAACCTAAGTGGCATGAACCTCCATCATCAACACAATATTGCCTTGAAAGTTGTACAACAGCTCTGGCAGCTAGGCTTGCATATTCTGCAAACTCAGCCGCTGCTTGAGCAGCAGAGGTAGCATCCTTAAATTTCATGTTCCAATTCTGCCTGCCAACAGAAAAATTACCATTACCATCTTCAGGAAATGATTGCCCATGTTCCAACCTTTCTTCCTTGAAACCTAAGTGGCATTAACCACCATCATCAACACAATATTGCCTTGAAAGTTCTACAATAGCTCTAACAGCTAGGCTTGTATGTTCTGCAAACTCAGTCGCTGCTTGAGCAGCAGAGGTAGCATCCTTAAATTTCATGTTCCAATTCTGCCTGCCAACAGAAAAATTACCATTACCTTCTCTAGGAAATGATTGCCCATGTTCTAACCTTTCATCCTTGAAACCTAAGTGGCATGATCCACCATCATCAACACAATATTTCCTTGAAAGTTCTACAACAGCTCTGGCAGCTAGGCCTGCATGTTCTGCAAACTCAGCCGCTGCTTGAGCAACAGAGGTAGCATCCTTAAATTTCATGTTCCAATTGTGCTGGCCAACAGAAAATTTACCATCACCATCTTCAGGAAATGATTGCCCACGTTCCAACCTTTCATCGTTGAAACCTAAGTGGTATGAACCTGCATCATCAACACAATATTGCCTTGAAAGTTCTGAAACAGCTCTGGCAGCTAGGCTTGCATGTTCTGCAAACTCAGTCGTTGCTTGAGGAGCAGAGGTAGCATCCTTAAATTTCATGTTCCTATTCTGCCTGCCTACAGAAAAATTACCATTACCATCTCCAGGAAATGATTGCTCATATTCCAGCCTTTCATCCTTGAAACCTAAGTGGCATGAACCGCCATCATCAACACAATATTGCCTTGAAAGTTTTAGAATAACTCTGGCAGCTAGGCTTGCATGTTCTACAAACTCAGTCGCTGCTTGAGCAGCAGAGGTAGCATCCTTAAATTTCATGTTCCAATTGTGTCTGCCAACAGAATAATTACCATTACCATCTCCAGGAAATGATTACCCATGTTCCAGCCTTTCATCCTTGAAACCTAAGTGGCATGAACCACCATAATCAACACAATATTGCCTTGAAAGTTCTACAAAAGCTCTAGCAGCTAGGCTTGCATGCTCTGCAAATTCAGCCGCTGCTTGAGAAGCAGAGGTTGCATCTTTAAATTTTATGTTCCAATTCTGCCTGCAAATAGTAAAATTCCCATTATCATCTCTAGGAAATAATTTCCCATGTTCCAACCTTTCATCCTTGAAACCTAAGTGGCATGAACCACCATCATCAACACAATATTGCCTTGAAAGTTCTACAATAGCTCTGGCAACTAGGTTTGATTGTTCTGCAAACTCAGCCGATGTTTGAGCAGCAGAGGTAGCATCCTTAAATTTCATGTTCCAATTCTGCCTGCCAACAGAAACATTACCATCACCATCTCTAGGAAATGATTGCCCATGTTCCAACCTTTCATCCTTGAAACCTAAGTGGCATGAACCACGATCATCAACACAATATTGCCTTGAAAGTTATAAAAAACTCTAGCAGCTAGGCCTCCATGTTCTGCAAACTCAGCCGCTGCTTGAGCAGCAGAGGTAGCATCCTTAAATTTCATGTTCCAATTCTACCTGCCAATAGAAAAATTACCATCTCCAGGAAATGATTGCCTATGTTCCAACCTTTCATCCTTGAAACCTAAGTGGCATGAACCACCATCATCAACACAATATTTCCTTAAAAGTTCTACAACAGCTCTGGCATATAGGCTTGCATGTTCTGCAAACTCAGCCGCTGCTTGAGCAGCAGAGGTAGCATCCTTAAATTTCATGTTCCAATTCTGCTTGTCAACAGAAAAATTACCATCTCCAGGAAATGATTGCCCATGTTCCATCCTTTCTTCCTTGAAACCTAAGTGGCATGCACCACCATCATCAACACAATATTGCCTTGAAAGTTCTACAACAGCTCTGTCATCTAGGCTTGTATGTTCTGCAAACTCAGTCGCTGCTTGAGCAGCAGAGGTAGCATCCTTAAATTTCATGTTCCAAATCTACCTGCCAAAAGAAAAAATTACCATTACCAATCCAGGAAATGAATGCCCATGTTCCAACCTTTCATCCTTGAAACCTAAGTGGCATGATCCTCCATCATCAACACAATATTGCCTTGAAAGTTCTACAACAACTCTGGCAGCTAGGCTTGCATTTTCTGCAAACTCAGCCGCTGCTTGAGCAGCAGAGGTAGCATCCTTAAATTTCATGTTCCAACTCTACCTGCCAACAGAAAAATTACAATTACCATCACCAGAAATGATTGCCCATGTTCCAACCTTTCTTCCTTGAAACCTAAGTGGCATGAACCACGATAATCAACAGAATATTGCATTGAAAGTTCTAAAACAGCTCTGGCAGCTAGGCCTGCATGTTCTGCAAACTCAGCCGCTGCTTGAGCAGCAGAGGTAGCATCCTTAAATTTCATGTTCCAATTCTACCTGCCAATAGAAAAATTACCATCTCCAGGAAATGATTGCCTATGTTCCAACCTTTCATCCTAGAAACCTAAGTGGCATGAACCACCATCATCAACACAATATTGCCTTGAAAGTTCTACAACAGCTATGGCAGCTAGGCTTGAATGTTCTTCAAACTCAGCCGCTGCTTGAGCAGCAGAGGTAGCATCCTTAAATTTCATGTTCCAATTCTGCCTGCCAACAGAAAAATTACAATTACCATCTCTAGAAAATGATAGCCCATGTTCCAGCCTTTTTTCCTTGAAACCTAAGTGGCATGAACCACCATCATCAACACAATATTGCCCTGAAATTTCTACAACAGCTCTGGCTGCTAGGCTTGCATGTTCTGCAAACTCAGCCGATGCTTGAGCAGCAGAGGTAGCATCCTTAAATTCATGTTCCATTTCTGCCTGCCAACCGAAAAATTACCATTACCGTCTCCAGGAAATGATTGCCCATGTTCCAGACTTTCATCCTTGAAACCAAAGTGCCATGAACCACCATCATCAGCAAAATATTGCCTTGAAAGTTCTACAACAGCTCTGGCCGCTATTCTTGTATGTTCTGCAAACTCAGCCGATGCTTGAGCAGCAGAGGTAGCATCCTTAAATTCATGTTCCAATTCTGCCTGCCAACCGAAAAATTACCATTACCATCACCAGAAAATGATTGCACATGTTCCAACCTTTCATTTTTGAAACCTAAGTGGCATGAACCACCATCATCAACACAATATTGCCTTGAAAGTTCTACAACAGCTCTGGCAGCTAGGCTTGCATGTTGTGCAAACTCAGCCGATGCTTGAGCAGCAGAAGTAGCATCCTTAAATTTCATGTTCCAATTCTGCCTGCCAACAGAATATTTACCATTACCATCTCCAGGAAATGATTGCCCATGTTCCAGCCTTTCATCCTTGAAACCTAAGTGCCATGAACCACCATAATCAGCACAATATTACCTTGAAAGTTCTACAACAGCTCTGGCAGCAAGTCTTGCATGTTCTGCAAATACAGCCGATGCTTGAGCAGCAGAGGTAGCATCCTTAAATTCATGTTCCAATTCTGCCTGCCAACCGAAAAATTACCATTACCATCACCAGAAAATGATTGCACATGTTCCAACCTTTCATTCTTGAAACCTAAATGACATGAACCACCATCATCAACACAATATTGCCTTGAAAGTTCTACAACAGCTCTGGCAGCTATGCTTGCATGATCTGCAAACTCAGCCGCTGCTTGAGCAACAGAGGTAGCATCCTTAAATTTCATGTTCCAATTCTGCCTGCCAACAGAAAAATTACCATTACCGTCTCTAGGAAATGATTGCCCATGTTCCAGCCTTTCATCCTTGCAACCTAAGTGCCATGAACCACCATCATCAACACAATATTGCCTGAAAGTTCTACAACAGCTTTGGCAGCTAGGCTTGCATGCTCTGCAAACTCCGCTGTTGCTTTAGCAGCAGAGGTAGCATCCTTAAATTTCATGTTCCAATTCTGCCTGCCAACAGAAAAATTACGATTACCATCTATGGGAATTGATTGCCCATGTTCCAACCTTTCATCCTTGAAACCTAAATGGCATGAACCACCATCATCAACACAATATTGCCTTGAAATTTCTACAACAGCTCTGGCAGCTAGGCTTGCATGTTCTGCAAACTCATCCGCTGCTTATGCAGCAGAGGTAGCATCCTTAATTTTCATGTTCCAATTCTGCCGGCCAACAGAAAATTTACAATTACCATCTTCAGGAAATGATTGCCCATGTTCCAACCTTTCATCCTTGAAACCTAAGTGGCATGAACCTCTATCATTAACACCATATTACCTTGAAAGTTCTACAACAGCTCTGGCAGCTAGGCTTGCATGTTCTGCAAACTCAGCCGCTGCTTGAGCAGCAGGGGTAGTACCTTAAATTTCATGTTCCTATTTTGCCTGCCAAAAGAAAAATTACCATTACCATCTCCAGGAAATGATTGCCCATGTTCCAGCCTTTCATCCTTGAAACCTAAGTGGAATTAACCACCATCATCAACACAATATTGACTTGAAAGTTCTATAATAGCTCTGGCATCTAGGCTTGAATATTCTACAAACTCAGCCGGTGATTGAGCAGCAGAGGTAGCATACTTAAATTTCATGTTCCAATTCTGCCTGCCAACCGAAATATTACCATTACCATCTCCAAGAAATGATTGCCCATGTTGCAACCTTTCATCCTTGAAACCTAAGTGGCATGAACCACCATCATCAACACAATATTGCCTTGAAAGTTCTAAAACAGCTCTGGCAACTAGGCCTGTAAGTTCTTCAAACTAAGCCGCTGCTTGAGCAACAGAGGTAGCATCCTTAAATTTCATGTTCCAATTCATCTTGCCAACAGAAACATTACCATCACCATCTCCAGGAAATGATTGCCTAAGTTCCAACCTTTCATCCTTGAAACCTTAGTGGCATCAACCACCATCATCAACACAATATTGCCTTGAAAGTTATAAAACAGCTCTGGCAGCTAGGCCTGCAAGTTCTTCAAACTCAGCCGCTGCTTGACCAACAGAGGTACCTTCCTTAAATTACATGTTCCAATTCTACCTGCCAACTGAAAAATTACCATCTCCAGGAAATGATTGCCTATGTTCCAACCTTTCATTTTAGAAAACTAAGTGGCATGAACCACCATCATCAACATAATATTGCCTTGAAAGTTCTACAGTAGTTATGGCAGCTAGGCCTATATGTTCTGCAAACTTAGCCGCTGCTTGAGCCGCAGAGGTAGCATCCTTAAATTTCATGTTCCAATTCTGCCTGCCAACAGAAAAATTACCATTACCATCTCTAAGAAATGATTGCCCATGTTCCAACCTTTCATCCATGAAACCTAAGTGGCATGAACCACCATCATCAATACAATATTGCCTTGAAATTTCTACAATAGCTCTGGCATCTAGGCTTGAATATTCTACAAACTAAGCCGGTGCTTGAGCAGCAGAGGTAGCATACTTAAATTTCATGTTCCAATTCAGCCTGCCAACCGAAATATTACCATTACCATCTCCAGGAAATGATTTTCCATGTTCCAACCTTTCATCCTTGAAACCTAAGTGGCATGAACCACTATCATCAACACAATATTGCCTTGAAAGTTCTAAAACAGCTCTGGCAGCTAGGCCTGCATGTTCTTCAAACTCAGCCGCTGCTTGAGCAACAGAGGTAGCATCCTTAAATTTCATGTTCCAATTCTGCTTGCCAACAGAAACATTACCATTACCATCTCCAGGAAATGATTGCCCAAGTTCCAACATTTCATCCTTGAAACCTTAGTGGCATCAACCACCATCATCAACAAAATATTGCCTTGAAAGTTATAAAACAGCTCTGGCAGCTAGGCCTGCATGTTCTTCAAACTCAGCCGCTGCTTGAGCAACAGAGGTAGCTTCCTTAAATTACATGTTTCAATTCTACCTGCCAACAGAAAAATTACCATCTCCAGGAAATGATTGCCTATGTTCCAACCTTTCATTTTAGAAAACTAAGTGGCATGAACTACCATCATCAACACAATAATGCCTTGAAAGTTCTACAGTAGTTATGGCAGCTAGGCCTGCATGTTCTGCAAACTTAGCCGCTGCTTGAGCAGCAGATGTAGCATCCTTAAATTTCATGTTCCAATTCTGCCTGCCAACAGAAATATTACCATTACCATCTTTAGGAAATGATTGTCCATGTTCCAACCTTTCATCATTGAAACCTAAGTAGCATGAACCACCATCATCAACATAATATTGCCTTTAAAGTTCTACAATAGCTCTGGCAGCTAGGCTTGCATGTTCTGCAAACTCATCCGCTACTTGAGCAGCACAGGTAGCATCCTTAAATTTCATGTTCCAATTCTGCCGGCCAATAGAAACTTTACCATTACCATCTTCAAGAAATGATTGCCCATGTTCCAACCTTTCAGCCTTGAAACCTAAGTAGCATGAACCTCCATCATCAGCACAATATTGCCTTGAAAGTTGTACAACAGCTCTGGCAGCTAGGCTTGCATGTCTGCAAACTCAGCCGCTGCTTGAGCAGCAGAGGTAGCATCCTTAAATTTCATGTTCCAATTCTGCCTGCCAACAGAAAAATTACCATTACCATCTTCAGGAAATGATTGCCCATGTTCCAACCTTTCTTCCTTGAAACCTAAGTGGCATTAACCACCATCATCAACACAATATTGCCTTGAAAGTTGTACAATAGCTCTGACAGCTAGGCTTGTATGTTCTGCAAACTCAGTCGCTGCTTGAGCAGCAAAGGTAGCATCCTTAAATTTCATGTTCCAATTCTGCCTGCCAACAGAAAAATTACCATTACCTTCTCTAGGAAATGATTGCCCATGTTCCAACCTTTCATCCTTGAAACCTAAGTGGCATGATCCACCATCATTAACACAATATTTCCTTGAAAGTTCTACAACAGCTCTGGCAGCTAGGCCTGCATGTTCTGCAAACTCAGCCGCTGCTTGAGCAACAGAGGTAGCATCCTTAAATTTCATGTTCCAATTGTGCTGGCCAACAGAAAATTTACCATCACCATCTTCAGGAAATGATTGCCCACGTTCCAACCTTTCATCGTTGAAACCTAAGTGGTATGAACCTGCATCATCAACACAATATTGCCTTGAAAGTTCTGCAACAACTCTGGCAGCTAGGCTTGCATGTTCTGCAAACTCAGTCGTTGCTTGAGGAGCAGAGGTAGCATCCTTAAATTTCATGTTCCTATTCTGCCTGCCTACAGAAAAATTACCATTACCATCTCCAGGAAATGATTGCTCATATTCCACCCTTTCATCCTTGAAACCTAAGTGGCATGAACCGCCATCATCAACACAATATTACCTTGAAAGTTATAGAATAACTCTGGCAGCTAGGCTTGCATGTTCTACAAACTCAGTCGCTGCTTGAGCAGCAGAGGTAGCATCCTTAAATTTCATGTTCCAATTGTGTCTGCCAACAGAAAAATTACCATTACCATCTCCAGGAAATGATTACCCATGTTCCAGCCTTTCATCCTTGAAACCTAAGTGGCATGGACCACCATAATCAACACAATATTGCCTTGAAAGTTCTACAAAAGCTCTAGCAGCTAGGCTTGCATGCTCTGCAAACTCAGCCGCTGCTTGAGAAGCAGAGGTTGCATCTTTAAATTTTATGTTCCAATTCTGCCTGCAAATAGAAAAATTACCATTACCATCTCTAGGAAATAATTTCCCATGTTCCAACCTTTCATCCTTGAAACCTAAGTGGCATGAACCACCATCATCAACACAATATTGCCTTGAAAGTTCAACAATAGCTCTGGCAACTAGGTTTGATTGTTGTGCAAACTCAGCCGATGTTTGAGCAGCAGAGGTAGCATCCTTAAATTTCATGTTCCAATTCTGCCTGCCAACAGAAACATTACCATCACCATCTCTAGGAAATGATTGCCCATGTTCCAACCTTTCATCCTTGAAACCTAAGTGGCAGGAACCACGATCATCAACACAATATTGCCTTGAAAGTTATAAACAACTCTAGCAGCTAGGCCTGCATGTTCTGCAAACTCAGCCGCTGCTTGAGCAGCAGAGGTAGCATCCTTAAATTTCATGTTCCAATTCTACCTGCCAATAGAAAAATTACCATCTCCAGGAAATGATTGCCTATGTTCCAACCTTTCATCCTTGAAACCTAAGTGGCATGAACCGCCACCATCAACACAATATTTCCTTAAAAGTTCTACAACAGCTCCGGCATATAGGCTTGCATGTTCTGCAAACTCAACCGCTGCTTGAGCAGCAGAGGTAGCATCATTAAATTTCATGTTCCAATTCTGCTTGTCAACAGAAAAATTACCATCTCCAGGAAATGATTGCCCATGTTCCAACCTTTCTTCCTTGAAACCTAAGTGGCATGAACCACCATCATCAACAGAATATTGCCTTGAAAGTTCAACAATAGCTCTGGCAACTAGGCCTGCATGTTCTGCAAACTCAGCCGCTGCTTGAGCAGCAGAGGTAGCATCCTTAAATTTCATGTTCCAATTCTACCTGCCAATAGAAAAATTACCATCTCCAGGAAATGATTGCCTATGTTCCAACCTTTCATCCTAGAAACCTAAGTGGCATGAACCCCCATCATCAACACAATATTTCCTTAAAAGTTCTACAACAGCTTTGGCATCTAGGTTTGCATGTTCTGCAAACTCAGCCGCTGCTTGAGCAGCAGAGGTACCGTCCTTAAATTTCATGTTCCAATTCTGCTTGCCAACAGAAAAATTACCATATCCAGGAAATAATTGCCCATGTTCCAACCTTTCTTCCTTGAAACCTAAGTGGCATGCACCACCATCATCAACACAATATTGCCTTGAAAGTTCTATAACAGCTCTGTCATCTAGGCTTGTATGTTCTGCAAACTCAGTCGCTGCTTGAGCAGCAGAGGTAGCATCCTTAAATTTCATGTTCCAAATCTACCTGCCAAAAGAAAAAATTACCATTACCAATCCAGGAAATGAATGCACATGTTCCAACCTTTCATTCTTGAAACCTTAGTGGCATGATCCACCATCATCAACACAATATTGCCTTGAAAGTTCTACAACAACTCTGGCAGCTAGGCTTGCATGTTCTGCAAACTCAGCCGTTGCTTGAGCAGCAGAGGTAGCATCCTTAAATTTCATGTTCCAATTCTACCTGCCAACAGAAAAATTACAATTACCATCACCAGAAATGATTGCCCATGTTCCAACCTTTCTTCCTTGAAACCTAAGTGGCATGAACCACGATAATCAACAGAATATTGCCTTGAAAGTTCTAAAACAGCTCTGGCAGGTAGGCCTGCATGTTCTGCAAACTCAGCCGCTGCTTGAGCAGCAGAGGTAGCATCCTTAAATTTCATGTTCCAATTCTACCTGCTAATAGAAAAATTACCATCTCCAGGAAATGATTGCCTATGTTCCAACCTTTCATCCTAGAAACCTAAGTGGCATGAACCACCATCATCAACACAATATTTCCTTAAAAGTTCTACAACAGCTTTGGCATCTAGGTTTGCATGTTCTGCAAACTCAGCCGCTGCTTGAGCAGCAGAGGTAGCGTCCTTAAATTTCATATTCCAATTCTGCTTGCCAACAGAAAAATTACAATATCCAGGAAATGATTGCCCATGTTCCAACCTTTCATCCTTGAAACCTAAGTGGCATGAACCACCATCATCAACACAATATTGCCTTTAAAGTTCTACAGCAGATCTGGATGCTAGGATTGAATGTTATGCAAACTCAACAGAGGTAGCATCCTTAAATTTCATGTTCCAATTCTACCTGCCAACAGAAAAATTACCATTACCGTCTCAAGGAAATGATTACCCTTGTTCCAGCCTTTCATCCTTGTAACCTAAGTGGCATGAACCACCATAATCAATTTAATAACCACCATAATCTGGCAGCTAGGCTTGCATGCTTTGCAAACTCATTCGCTGCTTGAGCAGCAGAGGTAGCATCCTTAAATTTCATGTTCCAATTCTCCCTGCCAACCGAAATATTGCCATTACCATCTCCAGGAAATGATTGCCGAGGTTCCAACCTTTCATCCTTGAAACCTAAGTGGCATGAACCACCATCATCAACACATTATTGCCTTGAAAGTTCTACAACAGCACTGGCACCTAGGCTTGCATGCTCTGCAAACTCAGCCGCTGCTTGAGCAGCAGAGGTAGCATCCTTAAATTTCATGTTCCAATAATGTCTGCCAACAGAAAAATTACCATTTTTATCTCTAGGAAATGATTTCCCATGTTCCAACCTTAAATCCTTGAAACCTAAGTGGCATGAACCACCATCAGCAACAAAATATTGCCTTGAAAGTTCTACAACAGCTCAGGTAGCTAGGCTTGCATGCTATGCAAACTCAGCCGCTGCTTGAGCAGCAGAGGTTGCATCCTTAAATTTCATGTTCCAATTCTGCCCGCAAATAGAAAAATCACCATTACCATCTCTAGGAAATGATTGCCTATGTTCAAACCTTTCATCCTTGAAACCTAAGTGGCATGAACCACCATCATCAACACAATATTGCCTTGAAAGTTCTACAACAACTATGGCAACTAGGTTTGAATGTTCTGCAAACTCAGCCGTTGCTTTAGCAGTAGAGGTAGCATCCTTAAATTTCATGTTCCAATTCTACGTACCAACAGAAAAATTACCTTTTCCAGGAAATGATTGCCTATGTTCCAACCTTTCATCCTTCAAACCTAAGTGGCATGAACCACCATCATCAACATAATATTTCCTTAAAAGTTCTACAACAGCACTGGTATCTAGGCTTGAATGTTCTGCAAACTCAGCCGCTGCTTGAGCAACAGAGGTAGCATCCTTAAATTTCATGTTCCAATTCTGCTTGCCACCAGAAAAATTACCATCTCCAAGAAATGACTGCCCATGTTCCAACCTTTCTGTTTTGAAACCTAAGTGGCTTGAACCACCATCATCAACACAATATTGCCTTGAAAGTTCTATATCAGCTCTGGCAGCTAGGCCTGCATGTTCTGCAAACTCAGCCGCTGCTTGAGCAGCAGAAGTAGCATCCTTAAATATCATGTTCCAATTCTACCTGCCAACAGAAAAATTACAATTACCATCTCCAGGAAATGATTGCCCATGTTCCAACCTTTCATCTATGAAATCTAAGTGGCATGAACCACCATCATCAATACAATATGGCCTTGAAAGTTCTACAACAATTCTGGCAGCTATACTTGCTTGTTCTGCCAAATCAGCCGCTGCTGGAGCAACAGAGGTAGCATCCTTAAATTTCATGTTCCAATTCTGCCTGCCAACAGAAAAATTACTACTACCACCTCCAGGAAATGATTGCCCATGTTCCAACCTTTCATCCTTGAAACCGAAGTGGCATGAACTACCATCATCAACATAATATTGCCTTGAAAGTTCTACAACAACTCTGGCAGCAAGGCTTGCATGTTCTGAAAACTCAGTTGCTACTTGAGCAGCAAAGGTAGCATCCTTAAATTTCATGTTCCAATTCTACCTGCCAACAGAACAATTACCATTACCTTTTCTAGGAAATGATTGCCCATGTTCCAACCTTTCATCCTTGAAACCTAAGTGGCATGATCCACCATCATCAACACAATATTGCCTTGAAAGTTCTACAACAGCTCTGGCAGCTAGGCCTGCATGTTCTGCAAACTCAGCCGCTGCTTGAGCAATAGAGGTAGTATCCTTAAATTTCATGTTCCAATTCTGCCGGCCAACAGAAAATTTACTATCACCATCTTCAGGAAATGATTGCCCATGTTCCAACCTTTCATCCATGAAACCTAAGTGGTATGAACCTCCATCATCAACACAATATTGCCTTGAAAGTTCTGCAACAGCTCTGGCATCTAGGCTTCCATGTTCTGCAAACTCAGTCGTTGCTTGAGGAGCAGAGGTAGCATCCTTAAATTTCATGTTCCTATTCTACCTGCCTATAGAAAAATTACCATTACCATCTCCAGGAAATGATTGCTCATATTCCAGCATTTCATCCTTGAAACCTAAGTGGCATGAACCACCATCATCAACACAATATTGCCTTGTATGTTTTAGAATAACTCTGGCAGCTAGGCTTGCATGTTCTGCAAACTCATCCGCTGCTTTAGCAGCAGAGGTAGCATCCTTAAATTTCATGTTCCAAATCTTCCGGCCAACTGAAAATTTACCATTACCATCTCTAGGAAATGATTGTCCATGTTCCAACCTTTCATCCTTGAAACCTAAGTGTCATGAACCACCATCATCAACACAATATTGCTATTAAAGTTCTATAATAGCTCTGGCAGCTAGGCTTGCATGTTCTGCAAACTCATCCGCTGCTTGAGCAGCAGAGGTAGCATCCTTAAGTTTCATGTTCCAATTCTGCCGTCCAACAGAAAATATACCATTACCATCTTAAGGAAATGATTGCCCATGTTCCAACCTTTCATCCTTGAAACCTAAGTGGCATGAACCTCCATCATCAACACAATATTAACTTGAAAGTTCTGCAACAGCTCTGGCAGCTAGGCTTGCATGTTCTGCAAACTCAGTCGTTGCTTGAGTAGCAGAGGTAGCATCCTTAAATTACATGTTCCTATTCTGCCTGCCAACAGAAAAATTACCATTACCATCTCCAGGAAATGATTTCTCATGTTCCAGCCTTTCATCCTTGAAACCTAAGTGGCATGCACCACAATCATCAACACAATATTTCCTTTAAAGTTCTAGAATAACTCTGGCAGCTAGGCTTGCATGTTCTGCAAACTCATCCGCTGCTTGAGCAATAGAGGTAGCATCCTTAAATTTCATGTTCCAATTCTACCGGCCAACTGAAAATTTACCATTACCATCTCTAGGAAATGATTGTCCATGTTCCAACATTTCATCCTTGAAACCTAAGTGTCATGAACCACCATCATCAACACAATATTGCCTTGAAAGTTCTACAACAGCTCTGGAAACTAGGTTTGAATGTTCTGCAAACTCAGCCGTTGCTTTAGCAGCAGAGGTAGCATCCTTAAATTTCATGTTCCAATTCTACATGCCAACAGAAACATTACCATCACCATCTGCAGGAAATGATTGCCCATGATCCAACCTTTCATCCTTGAAACCTAAGTGGCATGAACCACCATCATCAACACAGTATTGCCTTGAAAGTTCTAAAACAACTCTGGCAACTAGGCCTGCATGTTCTGCCAACTCAGCAGCTGCTTCAGCAGCAGAGGTAGCATCCTTAAATTTCATGTTCCAATTCTACGTACCAACAGAAAAATTACCATTTCCAGGAAATGATTGCCTATGTTCCAACCTTTCATCCTTCAAACCTAAGTGGCATGAACCACCATCATCAACATAATATTTACTTAAAAGTTCTACAACAGCTCTAGTATCTAGGCTTGCATGTTCTGCAAACTCAGCCGCTGCTTGAGCAGCAGAGGTAGCATCCTTAAATTTCATGTTCCAATTCTGCCTGCCAACAGAAACATTACCATCACCATCTCTAGGAAATGATTGCCCATGTTCCAACCTTTCATCCTTGAAGCCTAAGTGGCATGAACCACCATCATCAACACAATATTGCCTTGAAAGTTCTGCAACAGCTCTGGGAGCTAGGCTTGCATGTTCTGCAAACTCATCCGCTGCTTGAGCACCAGAGGTAGCATCCTTAAATTTCATGTTCCAATTCTGCCGGCCAACAGAAAATTTACCATTACCATCTTCAGGAAATGATTGCCCATGTTCCAACCTTTCATCCTTGAAACCTAAGTGGCATGAACCTCCATCATCAACACAATACTGCCTTGAAAGTTCTACAATAGCTCTGGCAGCTAGGCTTGCATGTTCTGCAAACTCATCCGCTGCTTTAGCAGCAGAGGTAGCATCCTTAAATTTCATGTTCCAATTCTACATGCCAACAGAAACATTACCATTACCATCTCTAGGAAATGATTGTCCATGTTCCAACCTTTCATCCTTGAAACCTAAGTGTCATGAACCACCATCATCAACACAATATTGCCTTGAAAGTTCTACAACAGCTCTGGCAACTAGGTTTGAATGTTCTGCAAACTCAGCCGTTCCTTTAGCAGCAGAGGTAGCATCCTTAAATTTCATGTTCCAATTCTACATGCCAACAGAAACATTACCATCACCATCTCCAGGAAATGATTGCCCATGATTTCATCCTTGAAACCTAAGTGGCATGAACCACCATCATCAACACAGTATTGCCTTGAAAGTTCTAAAACAGCTCTGGCAATTAGGCCTGCATGTTCTGCCAACTCAGCAGCTGCTTGAGCAGCAGAGGTAGCATCCTTAAATTTCATGTTCCAATTCTGCCCGCAAATAGAAAAATTACCATTACCATCTCTAGGAAATGATTGCCTATGTTCAAACCTTTCATCCTTGAAACCTAAGTGTCATGAACCACCATCATCAACACAATATTGCCTTGAAAGTTCTACAACAGCTCTGGCAACTAGGTTTGAATGTTCTGCAAACTCAGCCGTTGCTTTAGCAGCAGAGGTAGCATCCTTAAATTTCATGTTCCAATTCTACATGCCAACAGAAACATTACCATCACCATCTCCAGGAAATGATTGCCCATGATCCAACCTTTCATCCTTGTAACCTAAGTGGCATGACCCACCATCATCAACACAGTATTGCCATGAAAGTTCTAAAACAGCTCTGGCAATTAGGCCTGCATGTTCTGCCAATTCAGCAGCTGCTTGAGCAGCAGAGGTAGTATCCTTAAATTTCATGTTCCAATTCTACGTACCAACAGAAAAATTACCATTTCCAGGAAATGATTGCCTATGTTCCAACCTTTCGTCCTTCAAACCTAAGTGGCATGAACCACCATCATCAACATAATATTTCCTTAAAAGTTCTACAACAACTCTGGTATCTAGGCTTGCATTTTCTACAAACTCAGCCGCTGCTTGAGAAGTAGAGGTAGCATCCTTAAATTTCATGTTCCAATTCTGCCTGCCAACAGAAACATTACCATCACCATCTCTAGGAAATGATTGCCCATGTTCCAACCTTTCATCCTTGAAACCTAAGTGGCATGAACCACCATCATCAACACAATATTGCCTTTAAAGTTCTACAATAGCTCTGGCAGCTAGGCTTGCATGTTCTGCAAACTCATCCGCTGCTTGAGCAGCAGAGGTAGCATCCTTAAATTTCATGTTCCAATTCTGCCGGCCAACAGAAAATTTACCATTACCATCTTTAGGAAATGATTGCCCATGTTCCAACCTTTCATCCTTGAAACCTAAGTGGCATGAACCTCCATCATCAACACATTATTGCCTTGAAAGTTCTGCAACAGCTCTGGCAGCTAGGCTTGCATGTTCTGCAAACTCAGTCGTTGCTTGAGCAGCAGAGGTAGCATCCTTAAATTTCATGTTCCTATTCTACCTGCCAACAGAAAAATTACCATTACCATCTCCAGGAAACGATTTCTCATGTTCCAGCCTTTCATCCTTGAAACCTAAGTGGCATGAACCACAATCATCAACACAATATTTCCTTTAAAGTTCTAGAATAACTCTGGCAGCTAGGCTTGCATGTTCTACAAACTCAGTCGCTGCTTGAGCAGCAGAGGTAGCATCCTTAAATTTCATGTTCCAATTCTGCCTACCAACAGAAAAATTACCATTACCATCTCCAGGAAATAATTACCCATGTTCCAGCCTTTCATCCTTGAAACCTAAGTGGCATGAACCACCATAATCAACACAATATTGCCTTGAAAGTTCTACAAAAGCTCTAGCAGCTAGGCTTGCATGCTCTGCAAACTCAGCCGCTGCTTGAGCAGCAGAGGTTGCATCCTTAAATTTTATGTTCCAATTCTGCCTGCAAATAGAAAAATTACCATTACCCTCTCTAGGAAATAATTTCCCATGTTCCAACTTTTCATCCTTGAAACCTAAGTGGCATGAACCACCATAATCAACACAATATTGCCTTGAAAGTTCTGCAACAGCTCTGGCAACTAGGTTTGAATGTTCTGTAAACTCAGCCGATGTTTGAGCACCAGAGGTAGCATCCTTAAATTTCATGTTCCAATTCTTCCTGCCAACAGAAACATTACCATCACCATCTCTAGGAAATGATTGCCCATGTTCCAACCTTTCATCCTTGAAACCTAAGTGGCATGAACCTCCATCATCAACAGAATATTGCCTTGAAAGTTCTGCAACAGCTCTGGCAGCTAGGCTTGCATGTTCTGCAAACTCATCCGCTGCTTGAGCAGCAGAGGTAGCATCCTTAAATTTCATGTTCCAATTCTGCCTGCCAACAGAAAGATTACCATCACCATCTCTAGGAAATGATTGCCCATGTTCCAACCTTTCATCCTTGAAACATAAGTGGCATGAACCACCATCATCAACACAATATTGCCTTTAAAGTTTTACAATAGCTCTGGCAGTTAGGCTTGCATGTTCTGCAAACTCATCCGCTGCTTGAGCAGCAGAGGTAGCATCCTTAAATTTCATGTTCCAATTCTGCCGGCCAACAGAAAATTTACCATTACCATCTTCAGGAAATGATTGCCCATGTTCCAACCTTTCATCCTTGAAACCTAAGTGGCATGAACCTCCATCATCAACACAATATTGCCTTGAATGTTCTGCAACAGCTCTGGGAGCTAGGCTTGCATGTTCTGCAAACTCATCCGCTGCTTGAGCAGCAGAGGTAGCATCCTTAAATTTCATGTTCCAATTCTGCCGGCCAACTGAAAATTTACCATTACCATCTCTAGGAAATGATTGTCCATGTTCCAACCTTTCATCCTTGAAACCTAAATGTCATGAACCACCATCATCAACACAATATTGCCATGAAAGTTCTACAACAGCTCTGGCAACTAGGTTTGAATGTTCTGCAAACTCAGCCGTTCCTTTAGCAGCAGAGGTAGCATCCTTAAATTTCATGTTCCAATTCTACATGCCAACAGAAACATTACCATCACCATCTCCAGGAAATGATTGCCCATGATCCAACCTTTCATCCTTGAAACCTAAGTGGCATGAACCACCATCATCAACACAGTATTGCCTTGAAAGTTCTAAAACAGCTCTGGCAATTAGGCCTGCATGTTCTGCCAACTCAGCAGCTGCTTGAGCAGCAGAGGTAGCATCCTTAAATTTCATGTTCCAATTCTGCCCGCAAATAGAAAAATTACCATTACCATCTCTAGGAAATGATTGCCTATGTTCAAACCTTTCATCCTTGAAACCTAAGTGTCATGAACCACCATCATCAACACAATATTGCCTTGAAAGTTCTACAACAGCTCTGGCAACTAGGTTTGAATGTTCTGCAAACTCAGCCGTTGCTTTAGCAGCAGAGGTAGCATCCTTAAATTTCATGTTCCAATTCTACATGCCAACAGAAACATTACCATCACCATCTCTAGGAAATGATTGCCCATGATCCAACCTTTCATCCTTGAAACCTAAGTGGCATGAACCACCATCATCAACACAGTATTGCCATGAAAGTTCTAAAACAGCTCTGGCAATTAGGCCTGCATGTTCTGCCAACTCAGCAGCTGCTTGAGCAGCAGAGGTAGCATCCTTAAATTTCATGTTCCAATTCTACGTACCAACAGAAAATTTACTATTTCCAGGAAATGATTGCCTATGTTCCAACCTTTCGTCCTTCAAACCTAAGTGGCATGAACCACCATCATCAACATAATATTTCCTTAAAAGTTCTACAACAGCTCTGGTATCTAGGCTTGCATTTTCTGCAAACTCAGCCGCTGCTTGAGCAGTAGAGGTAGCATCCTTAAATTTCATGTTCCAATTCTGCCTGCCAACAGAAACATTACCATCACCATCTCTAGGAAATGAATGCCCATGTTCCAACCTTTCATCCTTGAAACCTAAGTGGCATGAACCACCATCATCAACACAATATTGCCTTTAAAGTTCTACAATAGCTCTGGCAGCTAGGCTTGCATGTTCTGCAAACTTATCCGCTGCTTGAGCAGCAGAGGTAGCATCCTTAAATTTCATGTTCCAATTCTGCCGGCCAACAGAATATTTACCATTACCATCTTCAGGAAATGATTGCCCATGTTCCAACCTTTCATCCTTGAAACCTAAGTGGCATGAACCTCCATCATCAACACAATATTACCTTGATAGTTCTGCAACAGCTCTGGCAGCTAGGCTTGTATGTTCTGCAAACTCAGTTGTTGCTTGAGCAGCAGAGGTAGCATCCTTAAATTTCATGTTCCTATTCTACCTGCCAACAGAAAAATTACCATTACCATCTCCAGGAAATGATTTCTCATGTTTCAGCCTTTCATCCTTGAAACCTAAGTGGCATGAACCACAATCATCAACACAATATTTCCTTTAAAGTTCTAGAATAACTCTGGCAGCTAGGCTTGCATGTTCTACAAACTCAGTCGCTGCTTGAGCAGCAGAGGTAGCATCCTTAAATTTCATGTTCCAACTCTGCCTGCCAACAGAAAAATTACCATTACCATCTCCAGGAAATGATTACCCATGTTCCAGCCTTTCATCCTTGAAACCTAAGTGGCATGAACCACCATAATCAACACAATATTGCCTTGAAAGTTCTACAAAAGCTCTAGCAGCTAGGCTTGCATGCTCTGCAAACTCAGCCGCTGCTTGAGCAGCAGAGGTAGCATCCTTAAATTTCATGTTCCAATTCTTCCTGCCAACAGAAACATTACCATCACCATCTCTAGGAAATGATTGCCCATGTTCCAACCTTTCATCCTTGAAACCTAAGTGGCATGAACCACGATCATCAACACAATATTGCCTTGAAAGTTATAAACAACTCTGGCAGCTAGGCCTGCATGTTCTGCAAACTCAGCCGCTGCTTGAGCAGCAGAGGTAGCATCCTTAAATTTTATGTTCCAATTCTACCTGCCAATAGAAAAATTACCATCTCCAGGAAATGATTGCCTATGTTCCTACCTTTCATCCTTGAAACCTAAGTGGCATGAACCGCCATCATCAGCACAATATTTCCTTAAAAGTTCTACAACAGCTCTGGCATCTAGGCTTACATGTTCTGCAAACTCAGCCGCTGCTTGAGCAGCAGAGGTAGCATCCTTAAATTTCATGTTCCATTTCTGCTTGTCAACAGAAAAATTACCATCTCCAGGAAATGATTTCCCATGTTCCAACCTTTCTTCCTTGAAACCTAAGTGGCATGAACCACCATCATCAACACAATATTGCCTTGAAAGTTCTACAACAGCTATGTCATCTAGGCTTGTATGTTCTGCAAACTCAGTCGCTGCTTGAGCAGCAGAGGTAGCATCCTTAAATTTCATGTTCCAAATCTACCTGCCAAAAGATAAAATTACCATTACCAATCCAGGAAATGAATGCCCATGTTCCAACCTTTCATCATTGAAACCTAAGTGGCATGATCCACCATCATCAACACAATATTACCTTGAAAGTTCTACAACAACTCTGGCAGCTAGGCTTGCATGTTCTACAAACTCAGCCGCTGCTTGAGCAGCAGAGGTAGCATCCTTAAATTTCATGTTCCAATTCTACCTTCCAACAGAAAAATTACAATTACCATCTCCAGAAATGATTGCCCATGTTCCAACCTTTCTTCCTTGAAACCTAAGTGTCATGAACCACGATCATCAACAGAATATTGCCTTGAAAGTTCTAAAACAGCTCTGGCAGCTAGGCCTGCATGTTCTGCAAACTCAGCCGCTGCTTGAGCAGTAGAGGTAGCATCCTTAAATTTCATGTTCCAATTCTACCTGCCAACAGAAAAATTACCATTACCATCTCCAGGAAATGATTACCCATGTTCCAGCCTTTCATCCTTGAAACCTAAGTGGCATGAACCACCATAATCAACTCAATATTGCCTTGAAAGTTCTACAAAAGCTCTGGCAGCTAGGGTTGCATCCTTTGCAAACTCAGTCGCTGCTTGAGCAGCAGAGGTAGCATCCTTAAATTTCATGTTCCAATTCTGCCTGCCAACCGAAATATTACCATTACCATCTCCAGGAAATGATTTCCGAGGTTCCAACCTTTCATCCTTGAAACCTAAGTGGCATGAACCACCATCATCAACACATTATTGCCTTGAAAGTTCTACAACAGCACTGGCACCTAGGCTTGCATGCTCTGCAAACTCAGCCGCTGCTTGAGCAGCAGAGGTAGCATCCTTAAATTTCATGTTCCAATTATGCCTGCCAACAGAAAAATTACATTACCATCTCCAGGAAATGATTGCCCATGTTCCAACCTTTAATCCTTGAAACCTAAGTGGCATGAACCATCATCATCAACAAAATATTGCCTTGAAAGTTCTACAACAGCTCTGGCAGCTAGGCTTGCAAGCTCTGCAAACTCAGCAGCTGCTTAAGCAGCAGAGGTTGCATCCTTAAATTTCATGTTCCAATTCTACCTGCAAATAGAAAAATTACCATTACCATCTCTAGGAAATGATTGCCCATGTTCCAACCTTTCATCCTTGAAACCTAAGTGGCATGAACCACCATCATCAACACAATATTGCCTCGAAAGTTCTACAATAGCTCTGGCAACTAGGTTTGAATGTTCTACAAACTCAGCCGTTGCTTTAGCAGCAGAGGTAGCATCCTTAAATTTCATGTTCCAATTCTACATGCCAACAGAAACATTACCATCACCATCTCCAGGAAAAGATTGCCCATGTTCCAACCTTTCATCCTTGAAACCTAAGTGGCATGAACCACCATCATCAACACAATATTGCCTTGAAAGTTCTAAAATAGATCTGGCAACTAGTCCTGCATGTTCTTCCAACTCAGCCGCTGCTTGAGCAGTAGAGGTAGCATCCTTAAATTTCATGGTCCAATTTTACCTGCCAACAGAAAAATTACCATATCCAGGAAATGATTGCCTATGTTCCAACCTTTCATCCTTGAAACCGAAGTGGCATGAACTACCATCATCAACATAATATTGCCTTGAAAGTTCTACAACAGCTCTGGCAGCTAGGCTTGCATGTTCTGCAAACACAGTTGCTACTTGAGCAGCAGAGGTAGCATCCTTAAATTTCATGTTCCAATTCTACATGCCAACAGAAAAATTACCATTACCATCTCCAGGAAATGATTGCCCCTGTTCCAACCTTTAATCCTTGAAACCTAAGTGGCATGAACAACCATCATTAACAAAATATTGCCTTGAAAGTTCTACAACAGCTCTCGCAGCTAGTCCTGCATGCTCTGCAAACTCAGCCGCTGCTTGAGCAGCAGAGGTTGCATCCTTAAATTTCATGTTCCAATTCTACCTGCAAATAGAAAAATTACCATTACCATCTCTAGGAAATGATTGCTCATGTTCCAACCTTTCATCCTTGAAACCTAAGTGGCATGAACCACCATCATCAACACAATATTGCCTTGAAAGTTCTACAACAGCTCTGGCAGCTAGGCCACAATGTTCTGCAAACTCAGCCGTTGCTTTAGCAGCAGAGGTAGCATCCTTAAATTTCATGTTCCAATTCTGCCTGCCAACAGAAAAATTACAATTACCATTCTCCAGGAAATGATTGCCCATGTTCCAACCTTTCATCTTTGAAACCTAAGTGGCATGAACCACTATTATCAACACAATATTGCCTTGAAAGTTCTACAATAGCTCTGACAGCTATGCTTGCTTGTTCTGCAAAATCAGCCGCTGCTTGAGCAACAGAGGTAGCATCCTTAAATTTCATGTTCCAGTTCTACCTACCAACAAAACAATTACCATTACCATCTCCAGGAAATGATTGCCCATGTTCCAACCTTTCAACCTTGAAACCTAAGTAGCATGAACCACCATCATCAACACAATATTGCCTTGAAAGTTCTACAACAGCTCTGGCAGCTATGCTTGCATGATCTGCAAACTCAGCCGCTGCTTGAGAAACAGAGGTAGCATCCTTAAATTTCATGTTCCAATTCTACCTGCCAACAGAAAAATTACAATTAACATCTCCAGGAAATGATTGCCCATGTTCCAACCTTTCATCTTTGAAACCTAAGAGGCATGAACCACCATCATCAACACAATATTGCCTTGAAAGTTCTACAACAGCTCTGGCAGCTATGCTTGCTTGCTCTGCAAAATTAGTCGCTGCTTGAGCAACAGAGGTAGCATCCTTAAATTTCATGTTCCAATTCTGCCTGCCAACAGAAACATTACTACAACCACCTCCAGGAAATGATTGCCCTTGTTCCAACCTTTCATCTTTGAAACCTAAGTGGCATGAACTACCATCATCAACATAATATTGCCTTGAAAGTTCTACAACAACTTTGGCAGCTAGACTTGCATGTTCTGCAAACTCAGTTGCTGCTTGAGCAGCAGAGGTAGCATCCTTAAATTTCATGTTCCAATTCTACCCGCCAACAGAAAAATTACCATTACCATCTCCAGGAAATGATTGCCCATGTTCCAACCTTTCAACCTTGAAACCTAAGTAGCATTAACCATCATCATCAACACAATATTGCCTTGAAAGTTCTACAACAGCTCTGGCAGCTATGCTTGCATGATCTGCAAACTCAGCCGTTGCTTGAGAAGCAGAGGTAGCATCTCAAATTTCATGTTCCAATTCTACCTGCCAACAGAAAAATTACCATTACTATCTCCAAGCAAATGATTGCCCATGTTCCAATCTTTCATCCTTCAAACCTAAGTTTCATGAACCACCATCATCAACACATTATTGCCTTGAAAGTTCTACAACAGCACTGACACATAGGCTTGCATGCTCTGCAAACTCAGCCGCTGCTTGAGCAGCAGAGGTAGCATCCTTAAATTTCATGTTCCAATTATGCCTGCCAACAAAATAATTACCATTACCATCTCCAGGAAATGATTGCCCATGTTCCATCCTTTAATCCTTGAAACCTAAGTGGCATGAACCATCATCATCAACAAAATATTGCCTTGAAAGTTCTACAACAGCTCTGGCAGCTAGGCTTGCATGCTCTGCAAACTCAGCAGCTGCTTGAGCAGCAGAGGTCGCATCCTTAAATTTCATGTTCCAATTATGCCTTCCAACAGAAAAATTACCATTGTCATCTCCAGGAAATAATTGCCCATGTTCCATCCTTTAATCCTTGAAACCTAAGTGGCATGAACCATCATCATCAACAAAATATTGCCTTGAAAGTTCTACAACAGCTCTGGCAGCTAGGCTTCCATGCTCTGCAAACTCAGCAGCTGCTTAAGCAGCAGAGGTTGCATCCTTAAATTTCATGTTCCAATTCTGCCTGCAAATAGAAAAATTACCATTACCATCTCTAGGAAATGATTGCCCATGTTCCAACCTTTCATCCTTGAAACCTAAGTGGAATGAACCACCATCATCAACACAATATTGCCTCGAAAGTTCTACAATAGCTCTGGCAACTAGGTTTGAATGTTCTTCAAACTCAGCCGTTGCTTTAGCAGCAGAGGTAGCATCCTTAAATTTCATGTTCCAATTCTACATGCCAACAGAAACATTACCATCACCATCTCCAGGAAAAGATTGCCCATGTTCCAACCTTTCATCCTTGAAACCTAAGTGACATCAACCACCATCATCAACACAATATTACCTTGAAAGTTCTAAAATAGATCTGGAAACTAGGCCTGCATGTTCTGCCAACTCAGCCGCTGCTTGAGCAGTAGAGGTAGCATCCTTAAATTTCATGGTCCAATTTTACCTGCCAACAGAAAAATTACCATATCCAGGAAATGATTGCCTATGTTCCAACCTTTCATCCTTGAAAGCTAAGTGGCATGAACCACCATCATCAACACAATATTTCCTTAAAAGTTCTACAACAGCTCTGGTATCTAGGCTTGCATGTTCTGCAAACTCAGCCGCTGCTTAAGCAGTAGAGGTAGCATCCTTAAATTTCATGTTCCAATTCTGCTTGCCACCAGAAAAATTACCATCTCCAGGAAATGATTGCCATGTTCCAACCTTTCTGTCTTGAAACCTAAGTGGCTTGAACCACCATCATCAACCCAATATTGCCTTGAATGTTCTACAACAGCTCTGGCAGCTAGACTTGTATGTTCTGCAAACTCAGTCGCTGCTTGAGCAGCAGAGGTAGCATCCTTAAATTTCATGTTCCAATTCTGCCTGCCAACAGAAAGATTACCATTACCATCTCCAGGAAATGATTACCCATGTTCCAACCTTTCATCCTTGAAACCTAAGTGGCATGAACCACCATAATCAACACAATATTGCCTAGAAAGTTCTACAAAAGCTCTGGCAGCTAGGCTTTCATGCTTTGCAAACTCAGCCGCTGCTTGAGTAACAGAGGTAGCATCCTTAAATTTCATGGTCTAATTCTGCCTGCCAACAGAAAAATTACTACTACCACCTCCAGGAAATGATTGCCCATGTTCCAACCTTTCATCCTTGAAACCGAAGTGGCATGAACTACCATCATCAACATAATATTGCCTTGAAAGTTCTACAACAGCTCTGGCAGCTAGGCTTGCATGTTCTGCAAACACAGTTGCTACTAGCAGAGGTAACATCCTTAAATTTCATGTTCCAATTCTACATGCCAACAGAAAAATTACCATTACCATCTCCAGGAAATGATTGCCCCTGTTCAAACCTTTAATCCTTGAAACCTAAGTGGCATGAACAACCATCATCAACAAAATATTGCCTTGAAAGTTCTACAACAGCTCTGGCAGCTAGGCTTGCATGTTTTGCAAACTCAGCCGCTGCTTGAGCAGCAGAGGTTACATCCTTAAATTTCATGTTCCAATTCTACCAGCAAATAGAAAACTTACCATTACCATCTCTAGGAAATGATTGCTCATGTTCCAACCTTTCATCCTTGAAACCTAAGTGGCATGAACCACCATCACCAACACAATATTGCCTTGAAAGTTCTACAACAGCTCTGGCAGCTAGGCCACAATGTTCTGCAAACTCAGCCGTTGCTTTAGCAGCAGAGGTAGCATCCTTAAATTTCATGTTCCAATTCTGCCTGCCAACAGAAAAATTACAATTACCATTCTCCAGGAAATGATTGCCCATGTTCCAACCTTTCATCTTTGAAACCTAAGTGGCATGAACCACCATTATCAACACAATATTGCCTTGAAAGTTCTACAACAGCTCTGGCAACTATGCTTGCTTGTTCTGCAAAATCAGCCGCTGCTTGAGCAACAGAGGTAGCATCCTTAAATTTCATGTTCCAGTTCTACCTACCAACAGAAAAATTACCATTACCATCTCCAGGAAATGATTGCCCATGTTCCAACCTTTCAACCTTGAAACCTAAGTAGCATGAACCACCATCATCAATACAATATTGCCTTGAAAGTTCTACAACAGCTCTGGCAGCTATGCTTGCATGATCTGCAAATTCAGCCGCTGCTTGAGCAACAGAGGTAGCATCCTTAAATTTCATGTTCCAATTCTACCTGCCAACAGAAAAATTACAATTACCATCTCCAGGAAATGATTGCCCATGTTCCAACCTTTCATCTTTGAAACCTAAGTGGCATGAACCACCATCATCAACACAATATTGCCTTGAAAGTTCTACAACAGCTCAGGCAGCTATGCTTGCTTGCACTGCAAAATTAGCCGCTGCTTGAGCAACAGAGGTAGCATCCTTAAATTTCATGTTCCAATTCTGCCTGCCAACAGAACAATTACTACAACCACCTCCAAGAAATGATTGCCCTTGTTCCAACCTTTCATCTTTGAAACCTAAGTGGCATGAACTACCATCATCAACATAATATTGCCTTGAAAGTTCTACAACAACTTTCGCAACTAGACTTGCATGTTCTGCAAACTCAGTTGCTGCTTGAGCAGCAGAGGTAGCATCCTTAAATTTCATGTTCAAATTCTACCCGCCAACAGAAAAATTACCATTACCATCTCCAGGAAATGATTGCCCATGTTTCAACCTTTCAACCTTGAAACCTAAGTAGCATTAACCAACATCATCAACACAATATTGCCTTGAAAGTTCTACAACAGCTCTGGCAGCTATGCTTGCATGATCTGCAAACTCAGTCGTTGCTTGAGAAGCAGAGGTAGCATTTTAAATTTCATGTTCCAATTCTGCCTGCCAACAGAAAACTTACCATTACTATCTCCAAGCAAATGATTGCCCATGTTCCAATCTTTCATCCTTGAAACCTAAGTTTCATGAACCACCATCATCAACACAATATTTCCTTGAAAGTTCTACAACAGCTCTGGCAGCTAGGCCACCATGTTCTGCAAACTCAGCCGCTGCTTGAGCAGCAGAGGTAGCATCCTTAAATTTCATGTTCTAATTCTGCCTGCCAATAGAAAATTTACCATCACCAGGAAATGATTGCCCATGTTCCAACCTTTCATCATTGAAACCTAAGTGGCATGAACCACCATCATCAACACAATATTGCATTGAAAGTTCTACTATATCTCGGGCAACTAGGCTTGCATGTTTTGCAAACTCAGTCGCTGCTTGAGCAGTAGAGGTAGCATCCTTAAATTTCATGTTCCAATTCTGCCTGCCAATAGAAAAATTACAATTACCATCTCCAGGAAATGATTGCCCATGTTCCAACCTTTCATCTTTGAAACCAAAGTAGCATGAACCACCATCATCAACACAATATTGCCTTGAAAGTTCTACAACAGCTCTGGCAGCTATGCTTGCATGATCTGCAAACTCAGCCATTGCTTGAGCAGTAGAGGTAGCATCTTAAATTTCATGTTCCAATTCTGTCTACCAACAGAAAAATTATCATTACTATCTCCAGGAAATGATTGCCCATGTTCCAACCTTTCAACCTTGAAACCTAAGTAGCATGAACCACCATCATTAACACAATATTGCCTTGAAAGTTCTACAACAGCTCTGGCAGCTATGCTTGCATGATCTGCAAACTCAGCCGTTGGTTGAGCAGCAGAGGTAGCATCTTAAATTTCATGTTCCAATTCTGCCTGCCAACAGAAAAATTACCATTACCATCTCCAGGAAATGATTGCCCATGTTCCAACCTTTCATCCTTGAAACCTAAGTGGCATGAACCACCATCATCAACACAATATTGCCTTGAAAGTTATACAACAGCTCAGGCAGCTAGGCTTGCATGTTCTGCAAACTCAGCTGCTGCTTGAGTAACAGAGGTAGAATCCTTAAATTTCATGTTCCAATTCTACCTGCTAACAGAAAAATTACCATTACCATCTCCAGGAAATGATTGCCCATGTTCCAACCTTTCATCCTTGAAACCTAAGTGGCATGAACCACCATCATCAACACAATATTGCCTTGAAAGTTCTACAATAACTCTGGCCGTTATGCTTGATTGTTCTGCAAAATCAGCCGCTGCATGAGCAACAGAGGTAGCATCCTTAAATTTCATGTTCCAATTCTACATGCCAATAGAAAAATTACAATTACCATCTCCAGGAAATGATTGCCCATGTTCCAACCTTTTATCTTTGAAACCTAAGTAGCATGAACCACCATCATAAACACAATATTGCCTTGAAAGTTCTACAACAGCTCTGGCAGCTATGCTTGCATGATCTCCAAACTTTAGCCGTTGCTTGAGCAACAGAGGTAGCATCTTAAATTTCATGTTCCAATTCTGTCTGCCAACAAAAAAATTACCATTACTATCTCCAGGAAATGATTGCCCATGTTCCAACCTTTCAACCTTGAAACCTAAGTAGCATGAACCACAATCATCAACACAATATTGCCTTAAAAGTTCTACAACAGCTCTGGCAGCTATGCTTGCATGATCTGCAAACTCAGTTGTTGGTTGAGCAGCAGAGGTAGCATCTTAAATTTCATGTTCCAATTCTGCCTGCCAACAGAAAAATTACCATTACCATCTCCAAGAAATGATTGCCCATGTTCCAACCTTTCATCATTGAAACCTAAGTGGCATGAACCACCATCATCAACACAATATTGCCTTGAAAGTTCTACAACAGCTCAGGCAGCTAGGCTTGCATGTTCTGCAAACTCAGCTGCTGCTTGAGTAACAGAGGTAGAATCCTTAAATTTCATGTTCCAATTCTACTTGCCAACAGAAAAATTACCATTACCATCTCCAGGAAATGATTGCCTATGTTCCAACCTTTCATCCTTGAAACCTAAGTGGCATGAACCACCATCATCAACACAATATTGCCTTGAAAGTTCTACAACAGCTCTGGCAGTTATGCTTGATTGTTCTGCAAAATCAGCCGCTGCTTGAGCAACAGAGGTAGCATCCTTAAATTTCATGTTCCAATTTTACATGCCAACAGAAAAATTACAATTACCATCTCCAGGAAATGATTGCCCATGTTCCAACCTTTCATCTTTGAAACCTAAGTGGCATGAACCACCATCATCAACACAATATTGCCTTGAAAGTTCTGTAACAGCTCTGGCAGCTATGCTTGCTTGCTCTGCAAAATTAGCCGCTGCTTGAGCAACAGAGGTAGCATCCTTAAATTTCATGCTCCAATTCAGCCTGCCAACAGAAAAATTACTACAACCACCTCCAGGAAATGATTGTCCTTGTTCCAACCTTTCATCTTTGAAACCTAAGTGGCATGAACTACCATCATCAACACAATATTTCCTTGAAAGTTCTACAACAGCTCTGGCAGCTAGGCCACCATGTTCTGCAAACTCAGCCGCTGCTTGAGCAGCAGAGGTAGCATCCTTAAATTTCATGTTCTAATTCTGCCTGCCAATAGAAAATTTACCATCTCCAGGAAATGATTGCCCATGTTCCAACCTTTCATCCTTGAAACCTAAGTGGCATGAACCACCATCATCAACACAATATTGCCTTGAAAGTTCTACAACAGCTCAGGCAGCTAGGCTTGCATGTTCTGCAAACTCAGCTGCTGCTTGAGCAGCAGAGGTAGCATCCTTAAATTTCATGTTCCAATTCTACCCGCCAACAGAAAAATTACCATTACCATCTCCAGGAAATGATTGCCCATGTTCCAACCTTTCAACCTTGAAACCTAAGTAGCATGAACCACCATCATCAACACAATATTGCCTTGAAAGTTCTACTAGAGCTCTGGCAGCTATGCTTGCATGATCTGCAAACTCAGCCGCTGCTTGAGCAACAGAGGTAGCATCCTTGAATTTCATGTTCCAATTCTACCTGCCAACAGAAAAATTACAATTACCATCTCCAGGAAATGATTGCCCATGTTCCAACCTTTCATCTTTGAAACCTAAGTGGCATGAACCACCATCAACAACACAATATTGCCTTGAAAGTTCTACAACAGCTCTGGTAGCTATGCTTGCTTGCTCTGAAAAATTAGCCGCTGCTTGAGCAACAGAGGTAGCATCCTTAAATTTCATGTTCCAATTCTGCCTGCCAACAGAAAAATTACTACAACCACCTCCAGGAAATGATTGCCCTTGTTCCAACCTTTCATCTTTGAAACCTAAGTGGCATGAACTACCATCATCAACACAATATTGCCTTGAAAGTTCTACAACAGCTCTGGCAGTTATGCTTGATTTTTCTGCAAAATCAGCCGCTGCTTGAGCAACAGAGGTAGCATCCTTAAATTTCATGTTCCAATTCTACATGCCAACAGAAAAATTACAATTACCATCTCCAGGAAATGATTGCCCATGTTTTAACCTTTCATCTTTGAAACCTAAGTGGCATGAACCACCATCATCAACACAATATTGCCTTGAAAGTTCTATAACAGCTCTGGCAGCTATGCTTGCTTGCTCTGCAAAATTAGCCGCTGCTTGAGCAACAGAGGTAGCATCCTTAAATTTCATGTTCCAATTCTGCCTGCCAACAGAAAAATTACTACAACCACCTCCAGGAAATGATTGTCCTTGTTCCAACCTTTCATCTTTCAAACCTAAGTGGCATGAACTACCATCATTAACACAATATTTCCTTGAAAGTTCTACAACAGCTCTGGTAGCTAGGCCACCATGTTCTGCAAACTCAGCCGCTGCTTGAGCAGCAGAGGTAGCATCCTTAAATTTCATGTTCTAATTCTGCCTGCCAATAGAAAATTTACCATCTCCAGGAAATGATTGCCCATGTTCCAACCTTTCATCCTTGAAACCTAAGTGGCATGAACCACCATCATCAACACAATATTGCATTGAAAGTTCTACAATAGCTCAGGCAGCTAGGCTTGCATATTCTGCAAACTCAGCTGCTGCTTGAGCAGCAGAGGTAGCATCCTTAAATTTCATGTTCCAATTCTACCCGCCAACAGAAAAATTACCATTACCATCTCCAGGAAATGATTGCCCATGTTCCAACCTTTCAACCTTGAAACCTAAGTAGCATGAACCACCATCATCAACACAATATTGCCTTGAAAGTTCTACTAGAGCTCTGGCAGCTATGCTTGCATGATCTGCAAACTCAGCCGCTGCTTGAGCAACAGAGGTAGCATCCTTGAATTTCATGTTCCAATTCTACCTGCCAACAGAAAAATTACAATTACCATCTCCAGGAAATGATTGCCCATGTTCCAACCTTTCATCTTTGAAACCTAAGTGGCATGAACCACCATCAACAACACAATATTGCCTTGAAAGTTCTACAACAGCTCTGGTAGCTATGCTTGCTTGCTCTGAAAAATTAGCCGCTGCTTGAGCAACAGAGGTAGCATCCTTAAATTTCATGTTCCAATTCTGCCTGCCAACAGAAAAATTACTACAACCACCTCCAGGAAATGATTGCCCTTGTTCCAACCTTTCATCTTTGAAACCTAAGTGGCATGAACTACCATCATCAACACAATATTGCCTTGAAAGTTCTACAACAGCTCTGGCAGTTATGCTTGATTGTTCTGCAAAATCAGCCGCTACATGAGCAAAAGAGGTAGCATCCTTAAATTTCATGTTCCAATTCTACCCGCCAACAGAAAAATTACCATTACCATCTTCAGGAAAGTATTGCCCATGTTCCAACCTTGAAACCTAAGTAGCATGAACCACCATCATCAACACAATATTGCCTTGAAAGTTCTACAACAGCTCTGGCAGCTATGCTTGCATGATCTGCAAACTCAGCCATTGGTTGAGCAGCAGAGGTAGCATCTTAAATTTCATGTTCCAATTCTGCCTGCCAATAGAAAATTAACCATCTCCAGGAAATGATTGCCCATGTTCCAACCTTTCATCCTTGAAACCTAAGTGGCATGAACCACCATCATCAACACAATATTGCCTTGAAAGTTCTACAACAGCTCTGGCAGTTATGCTTGATTTTTCTGCAAAATCAGCCGCTGCTTGAGCAACAGAGGTAGCATCCTTAAATTTCATGTTCCAATTCTACATGCCAACAGAAAAATTACAATTACCATCTCCAGGAAATGATTGCCCATGTTTTAACCTTTCATCTTTGAAACCTAAGTGGCATGAACCACCATCATCAACACAATATTGCCTTGAAAGTTCTACAACAGCTCAGGCAAATAGCTTGCATATTCTGCAAACTCAGCCACTACTTGAGCAACAAAGGTAGCATCCTTAAATTTCATGTTCCAATTCTACCTGCCAACAGAAAAATTACAATTACCATCTCTAGGAAATGATTGCCCATGTTCCAACCTTTCATCTTTAAAACCTAAGTAGCATGAACCACCATCATCAACACAATTTTGCCTTGAAAGTTCTACAACAGCTCTGGCAGCTATGCTTGCATGATCTGCAAACTCAGCCGTTGCTTGAGCAGCAGAGGTAGCATCTTAAATTTCATGTTCCAATTCTTCCTGCCAACAGAAAAATTACCATTACTATCTCCAGGAAATGATTGCCCATGTTCCAACCTTTCATCCTTGAAACCTAAGTGGAATGAACCACCATCATCAACACAATATTGCCTTGAAAGTTCTACAACAGCTCTGGCAGCTATGCTTGCTTGCTCTGCAAAATTAGCCGCTGCTTGAGCAACAGAGGTAGCATCCTTAAATTTCATGTTCCAATTCTGCCTGCCAACAGAAAAATTGCTACAACCACCTCCAGGAAATGATTGCCCTTGTTCCAACCTTTCATCTTTGAAACCTAAGTGGCATGAACTACCATCATCAACATAATATTGCCTTGAAAGTTCTACAACAACTTTGGCAGCTAGACTTGCATGTTCTGCAAACTCAGTTGCTGCTTGAGCAGCAGAGGTAGAATCCTTAAATTTCATGTTCCAATTCTACCCACCAACAGAAAAATTACCATTACCATCTTCAGGAAAGTATTGCCCATGTTCCAAACTTGAAACCTAAGTAGCATGAACCACCATCATCAACACAATATTGCCTTGAAAGTTCTACAACAGCTCTGGCAGCTATGCTTGCATGATCTGCAAACTCAGCCATTGGTTGAGCAGCAGAGGTAGCATCTTAAATTTCATGTTCCAATTCTGCCTGCCAACAGAAAAATTACCATTACCATCTCCAGGAAATGATTGCCCATATTCCAACCTTTTATCCTTGAAACCTAAGTGGCATAAACCACCATCATCAATACAATATTGCCTTGAAAGTTCTACAACAGCTCAGGCAGATAGGCTTGCATGTGCTGCAAACTCAGCCACTGCTTGAGCAACAGAGGTAGCATCCTTAAATTTCATGTTCCAATTCTACCTGCCAACAGAAAAATTACAATTAGCATCTCCAGGAAATGATTGCCCATGTTCTAACCTCTTATCTTTGAAACCTAAGTAGCATGAACCACCATCATCAACACAATATTGCCTTGAAAGTTCTACAACATCTCTGGCAGCTATGCTTGCATGATCTGCAAACTCAGCCGTTGCTTGAGCAGCAGAGGTAGCATCTTAAATTTCATGTTCCAATTCTGCCTGCCAACAGTAAAATTACCATTACTATCTCCAGGAAATGATTGCCCATGTTCCAATCTTTCATCCTTGAAACCTAAGTGTCATGAACCACCATCATCAACACAATATTTCCTTGAAAGTTCTACAACAGCTCTGGCAGCTAGGCCACCATGTTTTACAAACTCAGCCGCTGCTTGAGCAGCAGAGGTAGCATCCATAAATTTCATGTTCCAATTCTACCCGCCAACAGAAAAATTACCATTACCATCTCCAGGAAATGATTGCCCATGTTCCAACCTTTCAACCTTGAAACCTAAGTAGCATGAACCACCATCATCAACACAATATTGCCTTGAAAGTTCTACAACAGCTCTGGCAGCTATGCTTGCATGATCTGCAAACTCAGCCGCTGCTTGAGCAACAGAGGTAGCATCCTTAAATTTCATGTTCAAATTCTGCCTGCCAACAGAAAAATTACAATTACCATCTCCAGGAAATGATTGCCCATGTTCCAACCTTTCATCTTTAAAACCTAAGTAGCATGAACCACCATCATCAACACAATATTGCCTTGAAAGTTCTACAACAGCTCTGGCAGCTATGCTTGCTTGCTCTGCAAAATTAGTCGCTGCTTGAGCAACAGAGGTAGCATCCTTAAATTTCATGTTCCAATTCTGCCTGCCAACAGAAACATTACTACAACCACCTCCAGGAAATGATTGCCCATGTTCCAACCTTTCATCCTTGAAACCTAAGTGGCATGAACCACCATCATCAACACAATATTGCCTTGAAAGTTCTACAACAGCTCTGGCAGCTATGCTTGCTTGCTCTGCAAAATTAGCCGCTGCTTGAGCAACAGAGGTAGCATCCTTAAATTTCATGTTCCAATTCTGCCTGCCAACAGAAAAATTACTACAACCACCTCCAGGAAATGATTGCCCTTGTTCCAACCTTTCATCTTTGAAACCTAAGTGGCATGAACTACCATCATCAACATAATATTGCCTTGAAAGTTCTACAACAACTTTGGCAGCTAGACTTGCATGTTCTGCAAACTCAGTTGCTGCTTGAGCAGCAGAGGTAGAATCCTTAAATTTCATGTTCCAATTCTACCCACCAACAGAAAAATTACCATTACCATCTTCAGGAAAGTATTGCCCATGTTCCAAACTTGAAACCTAAGTAGCATGAACCACCATCATCAACACAATATTGCCTTGAAAGTTCTACAACAGCTCTGGCAGCTATGCTTGCATGATCTGCAAACTCAGCCATTGGTTGAGCAGCAGAGGTAGCATCTTAAATTTCATGTTCCAATTCTGCCTGCCAACAGAAAAATTACCATTACCATCTCCAGGAAATGATTGCCCATGTTCCAACCTTTTATCCTTGAAACCTAAGTGGCATAAACCACCATCATCAATACAATATTGCCTTGAAAGTTCTACAACAGCTCAGGCAGATAGGCTTGCATGTTCTGCAAACTCAGCCACTGCTTGAGCAACAGAGGTAGCATCCTTAAATTTCATGTTCCAATTCTACCTGCCAACAGAACAATTACAATTAGCATCTCCAGGAAATGATTGCCCATGTTCTAACCTTTCATCTTTGAAACCTAAGTAGCATGAACCACCATCATCAACACAATATTGCCTTGAAAGTTCTACAACAGCTCTGGCAGCTATGCTTGCATGATCTGCAAACTCAGCCGTTGCTTGAGCAGCAGAGGTAGCATCTTAAATTTCATGTTCCAATTCTGCCTGCCAAGAGTAAAATTACCATTACTATCTCCAGGAAATGATTGCCCATGTTCCAATCTTTCATCCTTGAAACCTAAGTGTCATGAACCACTATCATCAACACAATATTTCCTTGAAAGTTCTACAACAGCTCTGGCAGCTAGGCCACCATGTTTTGCAAACTCAGCCGCTGCTTGAGCAGCAGAGGTAGCATCCATAAATTTCATGTTCCAATTCTACCCGCCAACAGAAAAATTACCATTACCATCTCCAGGAAATGATTGCCCATGTTCCAACCTTTCAACCTTGAAACCTAAGTAGCATGAACCACCATCATCAACACAATAATGCCTTGAAAGTTCTACAACAGCTCTGGCAGCTATGCTTGCATGATCTGCAAACTCAGCCGCTGCTTGAGCAACAGAGGTAGCATCCTTAAATTTCATGTTCCAATTCTACCTGCCAACAGAAAAATTACAATTACCATCTCCAGGAAATGATTGCCCATGTTCCAACCTTTCATCTTTGAAACCTAAGTGGCATGAACCACCATCATCAACACAATATTGCCTTGAAAGTTCTACAACAGCTCTGGCAGCTATGCTTGCTTGCTCTGCAAAATTAGCCGCTGCTTGAGCAACAGAGGTAGCATCCTTAAATTTCATGTTCCAATTCTGCCTGCCAACAGAAAAATTACTACAACCACATCCAGGAAATGATTTCCCTTGTTCCAACCTTTCATCTTTGAAACCAAAGTGGCATGAACTACCATCATCAACATAATATTGCCTTGAAAGTTCTACAACAACTTTGGCAGCTAGACTTGCATGTTCTGCAAACTCAGTTACTGCTTGAGCAGCAGAGGTAGCATCCTTAAATTTCATGTTCCAATTCTACCCGCCAACAGAAAAATTACCATTACCATCTTCAAGAAAGTATTGCCCATGTTCCAACCTTGAAACCTAAGTAGCATGAACCACCATCATCAACATAATATTGCCTTGAAAGTTCTACAACAGCTCTGGCAGCTATGCTTGCATGATCTGCAAACTCAGCCATTGGTTGAGCTGCAGAGGTAGCATCTAAAATTTCATGTTCCAATTCTGCCTGCCAACAGAAAAATTACCATTTCCATCTCCAGGAAATGATTGCCCATGTTCCAACCTTTCATCCTTGAAACCTAAGTGGCTTGAACCACCATCGTCAATACAATATTGCCTTGAAAGTTCAACAAAAGCTCAGGCAGATAGGCTTGCATGTTCTGCAAACTCAGCCACTGCTTGAGCAACAGAGGTAGCATCCTTAAATTTCACTTTCCAATTCTACTTGCCAACAGAAAAATTACAATTACCATCTCCAGGAAATGATTGCCCATGTTCCAACCTTTCATCTTTGAAACCTAAGTAGCATGAACCACCATCATCAACACAATATTGCCTTGCAAGATCTACAACAGCTCTGGCAGCTATGCTTGCATGATCTGCAAACTCAGCCGTTGCTTGAGCAGCAGAGGTAGCATCTTAAATTTCATGTTAAAATTCTGCCTGCCAACAGAAAAATTACCATTACTATCTCCAGGAAATGATTGCCCATGTTCCAATCTTTCATCCTTGAAACCTAAGTGTCATGAACCACCATCATCAACACAATATTTCCTTGAAAATTGTACAACAGCTCTGGCAGCTAGGCCACCATGGCTTGCAAACTCAGCCGCTGCTTGAGCAGCAGAGATAGCATCCTTAAATTTCATGTTCCAATTCTACCCGCCAACAGAAAAATTACCATTACCATCTCCAGGAAATGATTGCCCATGTTCCAACCTTTCAACCTTGAAACCTAAGTAGCATGAACCACCATCATCAACACAATATAGCCTTGAAAGTTCTACAACAGCTCTGGCAGCTATGCTTGCATGATCTGCAAACTTAGCCGCTGCTTGAGCAACAGAGGTAGCATCCTTAAATTTCATGTTCCAATTCTACCTGCCAACAGAAAAATTACAATTACCATCTCCAGGAAAAGATTGCCCATGTTCCAACCTTTCATCTTTGAAACATAAGTGGCAAGAACCACCATCATCAACACAATATTGCCTTGAAAGTTCTACAACAGCTCTGGCAGTTATGCTTGCTTTCTCTGCAAAATCAGCCGCAGCTTGAGCAGCAGAGGTAGAATCCTTAAATTTCATGTTCCAATTCTGCCTGCCAACAGAAAAATTACTACTACCACCTCCAGGAAATGATTGCCCATGTTCCAACCTTTCATCTTTGAAACCTAAGTGGCATGAACTACCATCATTAATATAATATTGCCTTAAAAGTTCTACAACAGCTCTGGCAGCTAGACTTGCATGTTCTGCAAACTCAGTTGCTGCTTGACCAGAAGAGGTAGCATCCTTAAATTTCATGTTCCAATTCTACCCGCCAACAGAAAAATTACCATTACCATCTCCAGGAAATGATTGCCCATGTTCCAACCTTTAAACCTTGAAACCTAAGCAGCATGAACCACCATCATCAATACAATATTGCATTGAAAGTTCTACAACAGCTCTGGCAGATATGCTTGCATGATCTGCAAACTCAGCCATTGGTTGAGCAGCAGAGGTAGCATCTTAAATTTCATGTTCCAATTCTGCCTGCCAACAGAAAAATTACCATTACCATAGCCAGGAAATGATTGCCCATGTTCCAACCATTCATCCTTGAAACCTAAGTGGCATGAACCACCATCATCAACACAATATTGCCTTGAATGTTCTACAACAGCTCAAGCAGCTAGGCTTGCAAGTTCTGCAAACTCAGCCGCTGCTTGAGCAACAAAGTTAGCATCCTTAAATTTCATGTTCCAATTCTACCTGCCAACAGAAAAATTACAATTACCATCTCCAGGAAATGATTGCCCATGTTCCAACCTTTCATCTTTGAAACCTAAGTAGCATGAACCACCATCATCAACACAATATTGCCTTGAAAGTTCTACAACAGCTCTTGCACCTATGCTTGCATGATCTGCAAACTCAGCCGTTGATTGAGCAGCAGAGGTAGCATCTTAAATTTCATGTTCCAATTCTACTTGCCAACAGAAAAATTACAATTATCATCTCCAGGAAATGATTGCCCATGTTCCAACCTTTCATCTTTGAAACCTAAGTGGCATGAACCACCATCATCAACAAAATATTGCCTTGAAAGTTCTACAACAGCTCTGGCAGCTATGCTTGCTTGCTCTGCAAAATCAGTCGCTGCTTGAGCAACAGAGGTAGCATCCTTAAATTTCATGTTCCAATTCTGCCTGCCAACAGAAAAATTACTACTACCACCTCCAGGAAATGATTGCCCATGTTCCAACCTTTCATCTTTGAAACATAAGTAGCATGAACCACCATCATCAACACAATATTGCCTTGAAAGTTCTACAACAGCTCTGGCAGCTAGACTTACATGTTCTGCAAACTCAGTTGCTGCTTGAGCAGCAGAGGTAGCATCCTTAAATTTCATGTTCCAATTCTACCTGCCAACAAAAAAATTACAATTACCATCTCCACGAAATGATTGCCCATGTTCCAACCTTTCATCTTTGAAACCTAAGTAGCATGAACCACCATCATCAACACAATATTGCCTTGAAAGTTCTACAACAGCTCTGCAGCTATGCTTGCATGATCTGCAAACTCAGCCACTACTTGAGCAACAGAGATAGCATCCTTAAATTTCATGTTCCAATTCTACCTGCCAACAGAAAAATTACAATTACCATATCCAGGAAATGATTGCCCATGTTCCAACCTTTCATCTTTGAAACCTAAGTGGCATGAACCACCATCATCAACACAATATTGCCTTGAAAGTTCTACAACAGCTCTGGCAGCTATGCTTGCTTGCTCTACAAAATCAGCCGCTGCTTGAGAAACAGAGGTAGCATCCTTAAATTTCATGTTCCAATTCTGTATGCCAGCAGAAAAATTACTACTACCACCTCCAGGAAATGATTGCCCATGTTCCAACCTTTCATCTTTGAAACCTAAGTGGCATGAACTACCATCATCAACATAATATTGCCTTAAAAGTTCTACAACAGCTCTGGCAGCTAGACTTGCATGTTCTGCAAACTCAGTTGCTGCTTGAGCAGCAGAGGTAGCATCCTTAAATTTCATGTTCCAATTCTACCCGCCAACAGAAAAATTACCATTACCATCTCCAGGAAATGATTGCCCATGTTCCAACCTTTCAACCTTGAATCCTAAGTAGCATGAACCACCATCATCAACACAATATTGCCTTGAAAGTTCTAAAACAGCTCTGGCAGCTATGCTTGCATGATCTGCAAACTCAGCCGTTAGTTGAGCAGCAGAGGTAGCATCTAAAATTTCATGTTCCAATTCTGCCTGCCAACAGAAAAATTACCATTACCATCTCCAGGAAATGACTGCCCATGTTCCAACCTTTCATCCTTGAAACCTAAGTGGCATGAACCACCATCATCAACATAATATTGCCTTGAAAGTTCTACAACAGCTCAAGCAGCTAGGCTTGCATGTTCTGCAAACTCAGCCGCTGCTTGAGCAACAAAGGTAGCATCCTTAAATTTCATGTTCCAATTCTACCTGCCAACAGAAAAATTACAATTACCATCTCCAGGAAATGATTGCCCATGTTCCAACCTTTCATCTTTGAAACCTAAGTAGCATGAACCACCATCATCAACACAATATTGCCTTGCAAGATCTACAACAGCTCTGGCAGCTAGGCTTGCATGTTCTGCAAACTCAGCCGCTGCTTGAGCAGCAGAGGTAGCATCCTTAAATTTCATGTTCCAATTCTACCTGCCAACAGAAAAATTACAATTACCATCTCCAGGAAATGATTGCCCATGTTCCAACCTTTCATCTTTGAAACCTAAGTGGCATGAACCACCATCATCAACACAATATTGCCTTGAAAGTTCTACAACAGCTCTGGCAGCTATGCTTGCTTGCTCTGCAAAATCAGCCACTGCTTGAGCAACAAAGGTAGCATCCTTAAATTTCATGTTCCAATTCTGCCTGCCAACAGAAAAAATTACTACTACCACCTCCAGGAAATGATTGCCCATGTTCCAACCTTTCATCTTTGAAACCTAAGTGGCATGAACTACTATCATCAACATAATATTGCTTTGAAAGTTCTACAACAGCTCTGGCAGCTAGACTTACATGTTCTGCAAACTCAGTTGCTGCTTGAGCAGCAGAGGTAGCATCCTTAAATTTCATGTTCCAATTCTACCTGCCAACAGAAAAATTACAATTACCATCTCTAGGAAATGATTGCCCATGTTCCAACCTTTCATCTTTGAAACCTAAGTAGCATGAACCACCATCATCAACACAATATTGCCTTGAAAGTTCTACAACAGCTCTGGCATCTATGCTTGCATGATCTGCAAACTCAGCCGTTGATTGAGCAGCAGAGGTAGCATCCTTAAATTTCATGTTCAAATTCTACCTGCCAACAGAAAAATTACAATTACCATCTCCAGGAAATGATTGCCCATGTTCCAACCTTTCATCTTTGAAACCTAAGTGGCATGAACCACCATCATCAACACAATATTGCCTTGAAAGTTCTACAACAGCTCTGGCAGCTATGCTTGCATGATCTGCAAACTCAGCCGCTGCTTGAGCAGCAGAGGTAGCATCCTTAAATTTCATGTTCCAATTCTACCTGCCAACAGAAAAATTACAATTACCATCTCCAGGAAATGATTGCCCATGTTCCAACCTTTCATCTTTGAAACCTAAGTGGCATGAACCACCATCATCAACACAATATTGCCTTGAAAGTTCTACAACAGCTCTGGCAGCTATGCTTGCGTGCTCTGCAAAATCAGCCGCTGCATGAGCAACAGAGGTAGCATCCTTAAATTTCATGTTCCAATTCTGCCTGCCAACAGAAAAAGTACTACTACCACCTCCAGGAAATGATTGCCCATGTTCCAACCTTTCATCTTTGAAACCTAAGTGGCATGAACTACGATCATCAACATAATATTGCCTTGAAAGTTCTACAACCGCTCAAGCAGCTAGGCTTGCATGTTCTGCAAACTCAGCCGTTGCTTGAGCAACAAAGGTAGCATCCTTAAATTTCATGTTCCAATTCTACTTGCCAACAGAAAAAATTTCAATTACCATCTCCAGGAAATGATTGCCCATATTTTAACCTTTCATCTTTGAAACCTAAGTAGCATGAACCACCATCATCAACACAATATTTCCTTGCAAGTTCTACAACAGCTCTGGCAGCTATGCTTGCATGATCTGCAAACTCAGCCGTTGATTGAGCAGCAGAGGTAGCATCTTAAATTTCATGTTCCAATTCTACCTGCCAACAGAAAAATTACAATTACCATCTCCAGGAAATGATTGCCCATGTTCCAACCTTTCATCTTTGAAACCTAAGTGGCATGAACCACCATCATCAACACAATATTTCCTTGAAAGTTCTACAACAGCTCTGGCAGCTATGCTTGCTTGCTCTGCAAAATCAGCCGCTGTTTGAGCAACAGAGGTAGCATCCTTAAATTTCATGTTCCAATTCTGCCTGCCAATAGAAAAATTAATACTACCACCTCCAGGAAATGATTGCCCATGTTCCAACCTTTCATCTTTGAAACCTAAGTGGCATGAACTACTATCATCAACATAATATTACCTTGAAAGTTCTACAATAGCTCTGGCAGCTAGACTTGCATGTTCTGCAAACTCAGTTGCTGCTTGAGCAGCAGAGGTAGCATCCTTAAATTTCATGTTCCAATTCTACCCGCCAACAGAAAAATTACCATTACCATCTCCAGGAAATGATTGCCCATGTTCCAACCTTTCAACCTTGAAACCTAAGTAGCATGTACCACCATCATCAACACAATATTGCCTTGAAAGTTCTACAACAGCTCTGGCAGCTATGCTTGCATGATCTGCAAACTCAGCCGTTGATTGAGCAGCAGAGGTAGCATCTTAAATTTCATGTTCCAATTCTACCCGCCAACAGAAAAATTACAATTACCATCTCCAGGAAATGATTGCCCATGTTCCAACCTTTTATCTTTGAAACCTAAGTGGCATGAACCACCATCATCAACACAATATTGCCTTGAAAGTTCTACAGCAGCTCTGGCAGCTATGCTTGCGTGCTCTGCAAAATCAGCCGCTGCATGAGATACAGAGGTAGCATCCTTAAATTTCATGTTCCAATTCTGCCTGCCAACAGAAAAAGTACTACTACCACCTCCAGGAAATGATTGCCCATGTTCCAACCTTTCATCTTTGAAACCTAAGTGGCACGAACGACGATCATCAACATAATATTGGCTTGAAGGTTCTACAACAGCTCTGGCAGCTAGACTTGCTTGTTCTGCAAACTCAGTTGCTGCTTGAGCAGCAGAGGTAGCATCCTTAAATTTCATGTTCCAATTCTACCCGCCAACAGAAAAATTACAATTACCATCTCCTGGAAATGATTGCTCATATTCCAACCTTTCATCTTTGAAACCTAAGTAGCATGAACCACCATCATCAACACAATATTGCCTTGAAAGTTCTACAACAGCTCTGGCAGCTATGCTTGCGTGCTCTGCAAAATCAGCCTCTGCATGAGCAACAGAGGTAGCATCCTTAAATTTCATGTTCCAATACTGCCTGCCAACAGAAAAAGTACTACTACCACCTCCAGAAAATGATTGCCCATGTTCCAAACTTTCATCTTTGAAACCTAAGTGGCATGAACCACCATCATCAACACAATATTGCCTTGAAAGTTCTACAACAGCTCTGGCAGGTAGACTTGCATGTTCTGCAAACTCAGTTACTGCTTGAGCAGCAGAGGTAGCATCCTTAAATTTCATGTTCCAATTCTACCCGCCAACAGAAAAATTACAATTACCATCTCCTGGAAATGATTGCCCATATTCCAACCTTTCATCTTTGAAACCTAAGTACCATGAACCACCATCATCAACACAATATTGCCTTGAAAGTTCTACAACAGCTCTGGCAGCTATGCTTGCGTGCTCTGCAAAATCAGCCGCTGCAGGAGCAACAGAGGTAGCATCCTTAAATTTCATGTTCCAATTCTGCCTGCCAACAGAAAAAGTACTACTACCACCTCCAGGAAATGATTACCCATGTTCCAACCTTTCATCTTTGAAACCTAAGTAGCATAAACCACCATCATCAACACAATATTGCCTTGAAAGTTCTACAACAGCTCTGGCAGGTAGACTTGCATGTTCTACAAACTCAGTTGCTGCTTGAGCAGCAGAGGTAGCATCCTTAAATTTCATGTTCCAATTCTACCTGCCAACAGAAAAATAACAATTACCATCTCCTGGAAATGATTGCCCATATTCCAACATTTCATCTTTGAAACCTAAGTACCATGAACCACCATCATCAACACAATATTGCCTTGAAAGTTCTACAACAGCTCTGGCAGCTATGCTTGCGTGCTCTGCAAAATCAGCCGCTGCATGAGCAACAGAGGTAGCATCCTTAAATTTCATGTTCCAATTCTGCCTGCCAACAGAAAAAGTACTACTACCACCTTCAGGAAATGATTGCCCATGTTCCAACCTTTCATCTTTGAAACCTAAGTGGCATGAACTACGATCATCAACATAATATTTTCTTGAAGGTTCTCCAACAGCTCAGGCAGCTAGACTTGCTTGTTCTGCAAACTCAGTTGCTGCTTGAGCAGCAGAGGTAGCATCCTTAAATTTCATGTTCCAATTCTACCCGCCAACAGAAAAATTACAATTACCATCTCCTGGAAATGATTGCCCATATTCCAACCTTTCATCTTTGAAACCTAAGTAGCATGAACCACCATCATCAACACAATATTGCCTTGAAAGTTCTACAACAGCTCTGGCAGCTATGCTTGCGTGCTCTGCAAAATCAGCCGCTGTATGAGCAACAGAGGTAGCATCCTTAAATTTCATGTTCCAATTCTGCCTGCCAACAGAAAAAGTACTACTACCACCTCCAGGAAATGATTGCCCATGTTCCAACCTTTCATCTTTGAAACCTAAGTGGCATGAACCACCATCATCAACACAATATTGCCTTGAAAGTTCTACAACAGCTCTGGCAGCTATGCTTGCGTGCTCTGCAAAATCAGCCGCTGCATGAGCAACAGAGGTAGCATCCTTAAATTTCATGTTCCAATTCTGCCTGCCAACAGAAAAAGTACTACTACCACCTCCAGGAAATGATTGCCCATGTTCCAAGCTTTCATCTTTGAAACCTAAGTAGCATAAACCACTATCATCAACACAATATTGCCTTGAAAGTTCTACAACAGCTCTGGCAGGTAGACTTGCATGTTCTGCAAACTCAGTTACTGCTTGAGCAGCAGAGGTAGCATCCTTAAATTTCATGTTCCAATTCTACCCGCCAACAGAAAAATTACAATTACCATCTCCTGGAAATGATTGCCCATATTCCAACCTTTCATCTTTGAAACCTAAGTACCATGAACCACCATCATCAACACAATATTGCCTTGAAAGTTCTACAACAGCTCTGGCAGCTATGCTTGCGTGCTCTGCAAAATCAGCCGCTGCATGAGCAACAGAGGTAGCATCCTTAAATTTCATGTTCCAATTCTGCCTGCCAACAGAAAAAGTACTACTACCACCTCCAGGAAATGATTGCCCATGTTCCAACCTTTCATCTTTGAAACCTAAGTGGCATGAACTACGATCATCAACATAATATTGCCTTGAAAGTTCTATAACAGCTCAAGCAGCTAGGCTTGCATGTTCTGCAAACTAAGCCGTTGATTGAGCAGCAGAGGTAGCATCTTAAATTTCATGTTCCAATTCTACCTGCCAACAGAAAAATTACAATTACCATCTCCAGGAAATGATTGCCCATGTTCCAACCTTTCATCTTTGAAACCTAAGTGGCATGAACCACCATCATCAACACAATATTGCCTTTAAAGTTCTACAACAGCTCTGGCAGCTATGCTTGCGTGCTCTGCAAAATCAGCCGCTGCATGAGCAACAGAGGTAGCATCCTTAAATTTCATGTTCCAATTCTGCCTGCCAACAGAAAAAGTACTACTACCACCTCCAGGAAATGATTGCCCATGTTCCAACCTTTCATCTTTTAAACCTAAGTGGCATGAACTACGATCATCAACATAATATTGCCTTGAAAGTTCTATAACAACTCAAGCAGCTAGGCTTGCATGTTCTGCAAACTCAGCCGCTTCTTGAGCAACAAAGGTAGCATCCTTATATTTCATGTTCCAATTCTACCTGCCAACAGAAAAATTACAATTACCATCTCCAGGAAATGATTGCCCATGTTCCAACCTTTCATCTTTAAAACCTAAGTAGTATGAACCACCATCATCAACACAACATTGCATTGCAAGTTCTACAACAGCTCTGGCAGCTAAGCTTGCATGATCTGCAAACTCAGCCGTTGATTGAGCAGCAGAGGTAGCATCTTAAATTTCATGTTCCAATTCTACCTGCCAACAGAAAAATTACAATTACCATCTCCAGGAAATGATTGCCCATGTTCCAACCTTTCATCTTTGAAACCTAAGTGGCATGAACCACCATCATCTACACAATATTGCCTTGAAAGTTCTACAACAGCTCTGGCAGCTATGCTTGCTTGCTCTGCAAAATCAGCCGCTGCTTGAGCAACAGAGGTAGCATCCTTAAATTTCATGTTCCAATTCTGCCTGCCAACAGAAAAATTAATACTACCACCTCCAGGAAATGATTGCGCATGTTCCAACCTTTCATCTTTGAAACCTAAGTGGCATGAACTACTATCATCAACATAATATTGCCTTGAAAGTTCTACAACAGCTCTGGCAGCTAGACTTGCATGTTCTGCAAACTCAGTTGCTGCTTGAGCAGCAGATGTAGCATCCTTAAATTTCATATTCCAATTCTACCCGCCAACAGAAAAAGTACCATTACTATCTTTAGGAAATGATTGCCCATGTTCCAACCTTGAAACCTTGAAACCTAAGTAGCATAAACCACCATCATCAACACAATATTGGCTTGAAAGTTCTACAACAGCTCTGGCAGCTATGCTTGCATGATCTGCAAACTCAGCCGCTGCTTGAGCAACAGAGGTAGAATCCTTAAATTTCATGTTCCAATTCTACCTGCCAACAGAAAAATTACAATTACCATCTCCAGAAAATGATTGCCCATGTTCGAAACTTTCATCTTTGAAACCTAAGTGGCATGAACCACCATCATCAACACAATATTGCCTTGAAAGTTCTACAACAGCTCTGGCAGCTATGCTTGCTTGCTCTGTAAAATCAGCCGCTGCTTGAGCAACAGAGGTAGCATCCTTAAATTTCATGTTCCAATTCTGCCTGCCAACAGAAATATTACTACTACCACCTCCAGGAAATGATTGCCCATGTTCCAACCTTTCATCTTTGAAACCTATGTGGCATGAACTACCATCATCAACATAATATTGCCTTGAAAGTTCTACAACAGCTCTGGCGGCTAGACTTGCATGTTCTGCAAACTCAGTTGCTGCTTGAGCAGCAGAGGTAGCATCCTTAAATTTCATGTTTCAATTCTACCTGCCAACAGAAAATTTACCATTACCATCTCCAGGAAATGATTGCCCATGTTCCAACCTTTCAACCTTGAATCCTAAGTAGCATGAACCACCATCATCAACACAATATTGCCTTGAAAGTTCAACAACAGCTCTGGCAGCTATGCTTGCATGATCTGCAAACTCAGCCGTTAGTTGAGCAGCAGAGGTAGCATCTTAAATTTCATGTTCCAATTCTGCCTGCCAACAGAAAAATTACCATTACCATCTCTAGGAAATGATTGCCCATGTTCCAACCTTTCATCCTTTAAACCTAAGTGGCAGGAACCACCATCATCAACACAATATTGCCTTGAAAGTTCTACAACAGCTCAGGCCGCTAGGCTTGCATGTTCTGCAAACTCAGCCGCTGCTTGAGCAACAAAGGTAGCATCCTTAAATTTCATGTTCCAATTCTACCTGCCAACAGAAAAATTACAATTACCATCTCCTGGAAATGATTGCCCATATTCCAACCTTTCATCTTTGAAACCTAAGTAGCATGAACCAACATCATCAACACAATATTGGCTCGAAAATTCTACAACAGCTCTGGCAGCTATGCTTGCATGATCTGCAAACTCAGCCGTTGATTGAGCAGCAGAGGTAGCATCTTAAATTTCATGTTCCAATTCTACCTGCCAACAGAAAAATTACAATTACCATCTCCAGGAAATGATTGCCCATGTTCCAACCTTTCATCTTTGAAACCTAAGTGGCATGAACCACCATCATCAACACAATATTGCCTTGAAAGTTCTACAACAGCTCTGGCAGCTATGCTTGCGTGCTCTGCAAAATCAGCCGCTCCATGAGCAACAGAGGTAGCATCCTTAAATTTCATGTTCCAATTCTGCCTGCCAACAGAAAAAGTACTACTACCACCTCCAGGAAATGATTGCCCATGTTCCAACCTTTCATCATTGAAACCTAAGTAGCATAATAAACCATCATCAACACAATATTGCCTTGAAAGTTCTACAATAGCTCTGGCAGCTAGACTTGCATGTTCTGCAAACTCAGTTGCTGCTTGAGCAGCAGAGGTAGCATCCTTAAATTTCATGTTCCAATTCTACCCGCCAACAGAAAAATTACCTTTACCATCTACAGGAAATGATTGCCCATGTTCCAACCTTTCAACCTTGAAACCTAAGTAGCATGAACCACCATCATCAACACAATATTGCCTTGAAAGTTCTACAACAGCTCTGGCAGCTATGCTTGCATGATCTGCAAACTCAGCCGTTGATTGAGCAGCAGAGGTAGCATCTTAAATTTCATGTTCCAATTCTACCTGCCAACAGAAAAATTACAATTACCATCTCCAGGAAATGATTGCCCATGTTCCAACCTTTCATCTTTGAAACCTAAGTTGCATGATCCACCATCATCAACACAATATTGCCTTGAAAGTTCTACAACAGCTCTGGCAGCTATGCTTGCGTGCTCTGCAAAATCAGCCGCTGCATGAGCAACAGAGGTAGCATCCTTAAATTTCATGTTCCAATTCTGCCTGCCAACAGAAAAAGTACTACTACCACCTCCAGGAAATGATTGCCCATGTTCCAACCTTTCATCTTTGAAACCTAAGTGGCATGAACCACCATCATCAACACAATATTGCCTTGAAAGTTCTACAACAGCTCTGGCAGCTAGACTTGCATGTTCTGCAAACTCAGTTGCTGCTTGAGTAGTAGATGTAGCATCCTTAAATTTCATATTCCAATTCTACCCGCCAACAGAAAAAGTACTACTACCACCTCCAGGAAATAATTGCCCATGTTCCAACCTTTCATCTTTGAAACCTAAGTGGCATGAACCACCATCATCAACACAATATTGCCTTGAAAGTTCTACAACAGCTCTGGCAGCTATGCTTGCGTGCTCTGCAAAATCAGCCGCTGCATGAGCAACAGAGGTAGCATCCTTAAATTTCATGTTCCAATTCTGCCTGCCAACAGAAAAAGTACTACTACCACCTCCAGGAAATGATTGCCCATGTTCCAACCTTTCATCTTTGAAACCTAAGTAGCATAAACCACCATCATCAACACAATATTGCCTTGAAAGTTCTACAACAGCTCTGGCAGCTAGACTTGCATGTTCTGCAAACTCAGTTGCTGCTTGAGTAGCAGAGGTAGCATCCTTAAATTTCATGTTCCAATTCTACACGCCAACAGAAAAATTACAATTACCATCTCCTGGAAATGATTGCCCATATTCCAACCTTTCATCTTTGAAACCTAAGTAGCATGAACCACCATCATCAACACAATATTGCCTTGAAAGTTCTACAACAGCTCTGGCAGCTATGCTTGCGTGCTCTGCAAAATCAGCCGCTGCATGAGCAACAGAGGTAGCATCCTTAAATTTCATGTTCCAATTCTGCCTGCCAACAGAAAAAGTACTACTACCACCTCCAGGAAATGATTGCCCATGTTCCAACCTTTCATCTTTGAAACCTAAGTGGCATGAACCACCATCATCAACACAATATTGCCTTGAAAGTTCTACAACAGCTCTGGCAGCTATGCTTGCGTGCTCTGCAAAATCAGCCGCTGCATGAGCAACAGAGGTAGCATCCTTAAATTTCATGTTCCAATTCTGCCTGCCAACAGAAAAAGTACTACTACCACCTCCAGGAAATGATTGCCCATGTTCCAACCTTTCATGTTTGAAACCTAAGTAGCATAAACCACCATCATCAACACAATATTGCCTTGAAAGTTCTACAACAGCTCTGGCAGCTAGACTTGCATGTTCTGCAAACTCAGTTGCTGCTTGAGCAGCAGAGGTAGCATCCTTAAATTTCATGTTCTAATTCTACCCGCCAACAAAAAAATTACAATTACCATCTCCTGGAAATGATTGCCCATATTCCAACCTTTCCTCTTTGAAACCTAAGTAGCATGAACCACCATCATCAACACAATATTGGCTTGAAAATTCTACAACAGCTCTGGCAGCTATGCTTGCATGATCTGCAAACTCAGCCGTTGATTGAGCAGCAGAGGTAGCATCTTAAATTTCATGTTCCAATTCTACCTGCCAATAGAAAAATTACAATTACCATCTCCAGGAAATGATTGCCCATGTTCCAACCTTTCATCTTTGAAACCTAAGTGGCATGAACCACCATCATCAACACAATATTGCCTTGAAAGTTCTACAACAGCTCTGGCAGCTATGCTTGCGTGCTCTGCAAAATCAGCTGCTGCATGAACAACAGAGGTAGCATCCTTAAATTTCATGTTCCAATTCTGCCTGCCAACAGAAAAAGTACTACTACCACCTCCAGGAAATGATTGCCCATGTTCCAACCTTTCATCTTTGAAACCTAAGTGGCATGAACTACGATCATCAACATAATATTGGCTTGAAAGTTCTACAACAGCTCTGGCAGCTAGACTTGCATGTTCTGCAAACTCAGTTGCTGCTTGAGCAGCAGAGGTAGCATCCTTAAATTTCATGTTCCAATTCTACCCGCCAACAGAAAAATTACAATTACCATCTCCTGGAAATGATTGCCCATATTCCAACCTTTCATCTTTGAAACCTAAGTAGCATGAACCACCATCATCAACACAATATTGCCTTGAAAGTTCTACAACAGCTCTGGCAGCTATGCTTGCGTGCTCTGCAAAATCAGCCACTGCATGAGCAACAGAGGTAGCATCCTTAAATTTCATGTTCCAATTCTGCCTGCCAACAGAAAAAGTACTACTACCACCTCCAGGAAATGATTGCCCATGTTCCAACCTTTCATCTTTGAAACCTAAGTGGCATGAACCACCATCATCAACACAATATTGCCTTGAAAGTTCTACAACAGCTCTGGCAGCTATGCTTGCGTGCTCTGCAAAATAAGCCACTGCATGAGCAACAGAGGTAGCATCCTTAAATTTTATGTTCCAATTCTGCCTGCCAACAGAAAAAGTACTACTACCACCACCAGGAAATGATTGCCCATGTTCCAACCTTTCATCTTTGAAACCTAAGTAGCATAAACCACCATCATCAACACAATATTGCCTTGAAAGTTCTGCAACAGCTCTGGCAGCTAGACTTGCATGTTTTGCAAACTCAGTTGCTGCTTGAGCAGCAGAGGTAGCATCCTTAAATTTCATATTCCAATTCTACCCGCCAACAGAAAAATGACAATTACCATCTCCTGGAAATGATTGCCCATATTCCAACCTTTCATCTTTGAAACCTAAGTAGCATGAACCACCATCATCAACACAATATTGGCTTGAAAATTCTACAACAGCTCTGGCAGCTATGCTTGCATGATCTGTAAACTCAGCCGTTGATTGAGCAGCAGAGGTAGCATCTTAAATTTCATGTTCCAATTCTACCTGCCAACAGAAAAATTACAATTACCATCTCCAGGAAATGATTGCCCATGTTCCAACCTTTCATCTTTGAAACCTAAGTGGCATGAACCACCATCATCAACACAATATTGCCTTGAAAGTTCTACAACAGCTCTGGCAGCTATGCTTGCGTGCTCTGCAAAATCAGCCGCTGCATGAGCACCAGAGGTAGCATCCTTAAATTTCATGTTCCAATTCTGCCTGCCAACAGAAAAAGTACTACTACCACCTCCAGGAAATGATTGCCCATGTTCCAACCTTTCATCCTTGAAACCTAAGTGGCATGAACCTCCATCATCAACACAATATTGCCATGAAAGTTCTACAATAGCTCTGGCAGCTATACTTGCTCGTTCTGCAAAATCAGCCGCTGCTTGAGCAACAGACGTAGCATCCTTAAATTTCATGTTCCAATTCTGCCTGCCAACAGAAAAATTACTACTACCACCTCCAGGAAATGATTACCCATATTCCAACCTTTCCTCCTTGAAACCGAAGTGGCATGAACTACCATCATCAACATAATATTGCCTTGAAAGTTCTACAACAGCTCTGGCAGCTAGGCTTGCATGTTCTGCAAACTCGGTTGCTACTTGAGCAGCAGAGGTAGCATCCTTAAATTTCATGTTCCAATTCTACCTGCAAATAGAAAAATTACCATTACCATCTCTAGGAAATGATTGCCCATGTTCCAACCTTTCATCCTTGTAACCTAAGTGGCATGAACCACCATGATCAACACAATATTGCCATGAAAGTTCTACAATAGCTCTGGCAGTTATGCTTGCTTGTTCTGTAAAATCAGCCGCTGCTTGAGCAACAGAGGTAGCATCCTTAAATTTCATGTTCCAATTCTAGCTGCCAACAGAAAAATTACCATTACCATCTCCAGGAAATGATTTCCCATGTTCCAACCTTTCAACCTTGAAACCTAAGTAGCATGAACCACCATCATCAACACAATATTGCCTTGAACGTTCTACAATAGCTCTGGCAGCTAGGCTTGCATGTTGTGCAAACTCAACCGCTGCTTGAGCAACAGAGGTAGCATCCTTAAATTTCATATTCCAATTCTACCTGCCAACAAAAAAATTACCATTACCATCTCCAGGAAATGATAGCCCATGTTCCAACCTTTCATCCTTGAAACCTAAGTGGCATGAACGACCATCATCAACACAATATTACATTGAAAGCTCTACTATATCTCTGGCAGCTAGGCTTGCATGTTTTGCAAACTCAGTCGCTGCTTGAACAGTAGAGGTAGCATCCTTAAATTTCATGTTCCAATTCTGCCTGCAAATAGAAATATTACCATTACCATCTATAGGAAATGATTGCCCTTGTTCCAACCTTTCATCCTTGAAACCTAAGTGGCATGAACCACCATCATCAACATAATATTGCCTTGAAAGTTCTACAACAGCTTAGGCACCTAGGCTTGCATGTTCTGCAAACTCAGCCGCTGCTTGAGCAGCAGAGGTAGCATCCTTAAATTTCATGTTCCAATTATGCCTGGCAACAGAAAAATTACTACTACCACCTCTAGTAAATGATTGACCATGTTCCAACCTTTCATCTTGGAAACCTAAGTGGCATGAACCACCATCATCAACACAATATTGCCTTGAAAGTTCTACAACAGCTCTGGCAGCTATACTTGCTTGTTCTACAAAATCAGCCGCTGCTTGAGCAACAGAGGTAGCATCCTTAAATTTCATGTTCCAATTCTACCTGCCAATAGAAACATTACAATTACCATCACAAGGAAATGATTGCCAATGTTCCAACCTTTCATCCTTGAAACCTAAGTGGCATGAACGACCATCATCAACACAATATTGCATTGAAAGTTCTACTATATCTCTAGCAGCTAGGCTTGCATGTTTTGCAAACTCAGTCGTTGCTTGAGCAGTAGAGGTAGCATTCTTAAATTTCATGTTCCAATTCTGCCTGCCAACAGAAAAAGTGCTACTACCATCTCCAGTAAATGATTGCCCATGTTCCAACCTTTCATCTTTGAAACCAAAGTGGCATGAACCACCATCATCAACACAATATTGCCTTGAAAGTTCTACAACAGCTCTGGCAGCTATGTTTGCGTGCTCTGCAAAATAAGCCGCTGCATGAGCAACAGAGGTAGCATCCTTAAATTTCATGTTCCAATTCTACCTGCCGACAGAAAAATTACCATTACCATCTCCAGGAAATGATTGCCCATGTTCCAACCTTTCAACCTTGAAACCTAAGTAGCATGAACCACCATCATCAATACAATATTGCCTTGAAAGTTCTACAACAGCTCTGGCAGCTATACTTGCTTGTTCTGCAAAATCAGCCGCTGCTTGAGCAACAGAGGTAGCATCCTTAAATTTCATGTTCCAATTCTGCCTGCCGACAGAAATATTACTACTACCACCTCCAGGAAATGATTGCCCATGTTCCAACCTTTCATCCTTGAAACCGAAGTGGCAAGAACTACCATCGTCAACATAATATTGCCTTGAAAGTTCTACAACAGCTCTGGCAGCTAGGCTTGCATGTTCTGCAAACTCAGTTGCTACTTGAGCAGCAGAGGTAGCATCCTTAAATTTCATGTTCCAATTCTACCTGCCAACAGAAAAATTACCATTACTATCTCCAGGAAATGATTGCCCGTGTTCCAACCTTTAATCCTTGAAACCTAAGTGGCATGAACCACCATCATCAACACAATATTTCCTTGAAAGTTCTACAACAACTCTGGCAGCTAGGCCACCATGCTCTGCAAACTCTACCGCTGCTTGAGCAGCAGAGGTAGCATCCTTAAATTTCATGTTCTAATTCTGCCTGCCAATTGAAAATTTTTCATCTCCAGGAAATGATTGCCCATGTTCCAACCTTTCATCCTTGAAACCTAAGTGGCATGAACGACCATCATCAACACAATGTTGCATTGAAAGTTCTACTATATCTCTGGCAGCTAGGCTTGCATGTTTTGCAAACTCAGCCGCTGCTTGAGCAGCAGAGGTAGCATCCTTAAATTTCATGTTCCAATTCTGCCTGGCAACAGAAAAATTACTACTACCACCTCCAGGAAATGATTGTCCATGCTCCAACCTTTCAACTTTGAAACCTAAGTAGCATGAACCACCACCATCAACACAATATTGCCTTGAAAGTTCTACAACAGCTCTGGCAGCTATGCTTGCTTGTTCTGCAAAATCAGCCGCTGCTTGAGCAACAGAGGTAGCATCCTTAAATTTCATGTTCCAATTCTACCTGCCAACAGAAAAATTACAATTACCATCTCTAGGAAATGATTACACATGTTCCAACCTTTCATCCTTGAAACCTAAGTGGCATGAACCACATCATCAACACAATATTTCCTTGAAAGTTCTACAACAGCTTTGGCATCTAGGCCACCATGTTCTGCAAACTCAGCCGCTGCTTTAGCAGCAGAGGTAGCATCCTTAAATTTCATGTTTAAATTCTGCCTGCCAATAAAAAAATTACAATTACCATCTCCAGGAAATGATTGCCCATGTTTCAACCTTTCATCTTTGAAACCTAAGTGGCATGAACCACCATCATCAACACAATATTGCCTTGAAAGTTCTACAATAGCTCTAGCAGCTATGCTTGCTTGTTCTGCAAACTCAGCCGTTGGTTGAGCAACAGAGGTAGAATCTTAAATTTCATGTTCCAATTCTTCCTGCCAACAGAAAAATTTCCATTACCATCTCCAGGAAATGATTGCCCATGTTCCAACCTTTCATCTTTGAAACCTAAGTAGCATGAACCACCATCATCAACACAATATTGCCTTGAAAGTTCTACAATGGCTCAGGCAGTTATGCTTGCTTTTTCTGCAAAATCAGCCGCTGCTTGAGCAACACAGGTAGCATCCTTAAATTTCATGTTCCAATTCTACCTGCCGACAGAAAAATTACCATTACCATCTCCAGGAAATGATTGCCCATGTTCCAACCTTTCAACCTTGAAACCTAAGTAGCATGAACCACCATCATCAACACAATATTGCCTTGAAAGTTCTACAACAGCTCTGGCAGCTATGCTTGCATGATCTGCAAACTCAACCGTTGGTTGAGCAGCAGAGGTAGCATCTTAAATTTCATGTTCCAATTCTGCCTGCCAACAGAAAAATTTCCATTACCATCTCCAGGAAATGATTGCCCATGTTCCAACCTTTCATCCTTGAAACCTAAGTGGCATGAACCACCATCATCAACACAATATTGCCTTGAAAGTTCTACAATAGCTCAGGCAGCTAGGCTTACAGGTTCTGCAAACTCAGCCGCTGCTTGAGCAACAGAGGTAGCATCCTTAAATTTCATGTTCCAATTCTACCTACCGACAGAAAAATTACCATTACCATCTCCAGGAAATGATTGCCCATGTTCCAACCTTTCAACCTTGAAACCTAAGTAGCATGAACCACCATCATCTACACAATATTGCCTTAAACGTTCTACAACAGCTCTGGCAGCTATGCTTGCATGATCTGCAAACTCAGCCGTTGGTTGACCAGCAGAGGTAGCATCTTAAATTTCATGTTCCAATTCTGCCTGCCAACAGAAAAAGTACTACTACCACCTCCAGGAAATGATTGCCCATGTTCCAACCTTTCATCTTTGAAACCTAAGTGGCATGAACCACCATCATCAACACAATATTGCCTTGAACGTTCTACAACAGCTCTGGCAGCTATGCTTGCGTGCTCTGCAAAATAAGCCGCTGCATGAGAACCAGAGGTAGCATCCTTAAATTTCATGTTCCAATTCTGCCTGCCAACAGAAAAAGTACTACTACCACCTCCAGGAAATGATTTCCCATGTTCCAACCTTTCATCTTTGAAACCTAAGTAGCATAAACCACCATCATCAACACAATATTGCCTTGAAAGTTCTACAACAGCTCTGGAAGCTAGGCTTTAATGTTCTGCAAACTCAGTTGCTGCTTGAGCAGCAGAGGTAGCATCCTTAAATTTCATGTTCCAATTCTACCCGCCAACAGAAAAATTACAATTACCATCTCCTGGAAATGATTGCCCATATTCCAACCTTTCATCTTTGAAACCTAAGTAGCAAGAACCACCATCATCAACACAATATTGGCTTGAAAATTCTACAACAGCTCTGGCAGCTAGACTTGCATGATCTGCAAACTCAGTTGCTGCTTGAGCAGCAGAGGTAGCATCCTTAAATTTCATGTTCCAATTCTACCCACCAACAGAAAAATTACAATTACCATCTCCTGGAAATGATTGCCCATATTCCAACCTTTCATCTTTGAAACCTAAGTAGCATGAACCACCATCATCAACACAATATTGGCTTGAAAATTCTACAACAGCTCTGGCAGCTATGCTTGCATGATCTGCAAACTCAGCCGTTGATTGAGCAGTAGAGGTAGCATCTTAAATTTCATGTTCCAATTCTACCCGCCAACAAAAAATTACAATTACCATCTCCAGGAAATGATTGCCCATGTTCCAACCTTTCATCTTTGAAACCTAAGTGGCATGAACCACCATCATCAACACAATATTGCCATGAAAGTTCTACAACAGCTCTGGCAGCTATGCTTGCGTGCTCTGCAAAATCAGCCGCTGCATGAGCAACAGAGGTAGCATCCTTAAATTTCATGTTCCAATTCTGCCTGCCAACAGAAAAAGTACTACTACCACCTCCAGGAAATGATTGCCCATGTTCCAACCTTTCATCTTTGAAACCTAAGTGGCATGAACCACCATCATCAACACAATATTGCCTTGAAAGTTCTACAACAGCTCTGGCAGCTATGCTTGCGTGCTCTGCAAAATCAGCCGCTGCATGAGCAACAGAGGTAGCATCCTTAAATTTCATGTTCCAATTCTACCCGCCAACAGAAAAATTACCATTACCATCCCCAGGAAATGATTGCCCATGTTCCAACCTTTAATCCTTGAAACCTAAGTGGCATGAACCACCATCATCAACAAAATATTGCCTTGAAAGTTCAACAACAGCTCTGGCAGCTACGCTTGCATGCTCTGCAAACTCAGCCGTTGCTTGAGCAGCAGAGGTAGCATCCTTAAATTTCATGTTCCAATTCTGCCTGGCAATAGAAAAATTACTACTTCCACCTCCAGGAAATGATTGCCCATGCTCCAACCTTTCATCTTTGAAACCTAAGTAGCATGAACCACCATCATCAACACAATATTGGCTTGAAAATTCTACAACAGCTCTGGCAGCTAGACTTGCATGATCTGCAAACTCAGTTGCTGCTTGAGCAGCAGAGGTAGCATCCTTAAATTTCATGTTCCAATTCTACCCACCAACAGAAAAATTACAATTACCATCTCCTGGAAATGATTGCCCATATTCCAACCTTTCATCTTTGAAACCTAAGTAGCATGAACCACCATCATCAACACAATATTGGCTTGAAAATTCTACAACAGCTCTGGCAGCTATGCTTGCATGATCTGCAAACTCAGCCGTTGATTGAGCAGCAGAGGTAGCATCTTAAATTTCATGTTCCAATTCTACCCGCCAACAAAAAAATTACAATTACCATCTCCAGGAAATGATTGCCCATGTTCCAACCTTTCATCTTTGAAACCTAAGTGGCATGAACCACCATCATCAACACAATATTGCCATGAAAGTTCTACAACAGCTCTGGCAGCTATGCTTGCGTGCTCTGCAAAATCAGCCGCTGCATGAGCAACAGAGGTAGCATCCTTAAATTTCATGTTCCAATTCTGCCTGCCAACAGAAAAATTACTACTACCACCTCTAGGAAATGATTGCCCATGTTCCAACCTTTCATCTTTGAAACCTAAGTGGCATGAACCACCATCATCAACACAATATTGCCTTGAAAGTTCTACAACAGCTCTGGCAGCTATGCTTGCGTGCTCTGCAAAATCAGCCGCTGCATGAGCAACAGAGGTAGCATCCTTAAATTTCATGTTCCAATTCTACCCGCCAACAGAAAAATTACCATTACCATCCCCAGGAAATGATTGCCCATGTTCCAACCTTTAATCCTTGAAACCTAAGTGGCATGAACCAACATCATCAACAAAATATTGCCTTGAAAGTTCAACAACAGCTCTGGCAGCTACGCTTGCATGCTCTGCAAACTCAGCCGTTGCTTGAGCAGCAGAGGTAGCATCCTTAAATTTCATGTTCCAATTCTGCCTGGCAATAGAAAAATTACTACTTCCACCTCCAGGAAATGATTGCCCATGCTCCAACCTTTCATCTTTGAAACCTAAGTAGCATGAACCACCATCATCAACACAATATTGCCTTGAAAGTTCTACAAGAGCTCTGGCAGCTATGCTTGCTTGTTCTGCAAAATCAGCCGCTGCTTGAGCAACCGAGGTAGCATCCTTAAATTTCATGTTCCAATTCTGCCTGCCAACAGAAAAATTACTACTACCACCTCCAGGAAATGATTGCCCATGCTCCAACCTTTCATCCTTGAAACCGAAGTGGCATGAACTACCATCATCAACATAATATTGCCTTGAAAGTTCTACAACAACTCAGGCAGCTAGGCTTGCATGTTCTGCAAACTCAGCCGCTGCTTGAGCAGCAGAGGTAGCATCTTTAAATTTCATGCTCCAATTCTGCCTGGCAACAGAAACATTACTACTACCACCTCCAGGAAATGATTGCCCATGCTTCAACCTTTCATCTTTGAAACCTAAGTAGCATGAACCACCATCATCAACACAATATTGCCTTGAAAGTTCTACAACAGCTCTGGCAGCTATGCTTGCTTGTTCTGCAAAATCAGCCGCTGCTTGAGCAACAGAGGTAGCATCCTTAAATTTCATGTTCCAATTCTACCTGCCAACAGAAAAATTACAATTACCATCTCTAGGAAATGATTGCCCATGTTCCAACCTTTCATCCTTGAAACCTAAGTGGCATGAACCACCATCATCAACACAATATTTCCTTGAAAGTTCTACAACAGCTCTGGCAGCTAGGCCACCATGTTCTGCAAACTCAGCCGTTGCTTTAGCAGCAGAGGTAGCATCCTTAAATTTCATGTTTAAATTCTGCATGCCAACAAAAGAAATTACAATTACCATCTCCAGGAAATGATTGCCCATGTTCCAACCTTTTATCTTTGAAACCTAAGTGGCATGAACCACCATCATCAACACAATATTGCCTTGAAAGTTCTACAACAGCATAGGAAGCTATGCTTGCTTGTTCTGCAAAATCAGCCGCTGCTTGAGAAACAGAGGTAGCATCCTTAAATTTCATGTTCCAATTCTGCCAGCCAACAGAAAAATTGCAATTACCATCTCCAGGAAATGATTGCCCATGTTCCAACCTTTCATCCTTGAAACCTAAGTGGCATGAACCACCATCATCAACACAATATTGCCTTGAAAGTTCTACAATGGCTCAGGCAGTTATGCTTGCTTTTTCTGCAAAATCAGCCGCTGCTTGAGCAACAGAGGTAGCATCCTTAAATTTCATGTTCCAATTCTACCTGCCAACAGAAAAATTACCATTACCATCTCCAGGAAATGGTTGCCCATGTTCCAACCTTTAATCCTTGAAACCTAAGTGGCATGAACCACCATCATCAACAAAATATTGCCTTGAAAGTTCTACAACAGCTTTGGCAGCTACGCTTGCATGCTCTGCAAACTCAGCTGTTGCTTGAGCAGCAGAGGTTGCATCATTAAATTTCAAGTTCCAATTCTATCTGCAAATAGAAAAATTACCATTACCATCTCTAGGAAATGATTGCCCATGTTCCAACCTTTCATCCTTGAAACCTAAGTGGCATGAACCACCATCATCAACACAATATTGTCTTGAAAGTTCTATAGCAGCTCTGGCAGCTAGGCCACCATGTTCTGCAAACTCAGCCGCTGCTTTAGCAGCAGAGGTAGCATCCTTAAATTTCATGTTCCAATTCTGCCTGCCAACAGAAAAATTGCAATTACCACCTCCAGGAAATGATTGCCCCTGTTCCAACCTTTCATCCTTGAAACCTAAGTGGCATGAACTACCATCATCAACACAATATTGCCTTGAAAGTTCTACAATGGCTCAGGCAGTTATGCTTGCTTGTTCTGCAAAATCAGCCGCTGCTTGAGCAACAGAGGTAGCATCCTTAAATTTCATGTTCCAATTCTACCTGCCAACAGAAAAATTACAATTACCATCTCTAGGAAATGATTGCCCATGTTCCAACCTTTCATCCTTGAAACCTAAGTGGCATGAACCACCATCATCAACACAATATTTCCTTGAAAGTTCTACAACAGCTCTGGCAGCTAGGCCACCATGTTCTGCAAACTCAGCCGTTGCTTTAGCAGCAGAGGTAGCATCCTTAAATTTCATGTTTAAATTCTGCATGCCAACAAAAAAAATTACAATTACCATCTCCAGGAAATGATTGCCCATGTTCCAACCTTTTATCTTTGAAACCTAAGTGGCATGAACCACCATCATCAACACAATATTGCCTTGAAAGTTCTACAACAGCATTGGCAGCTATGCTTGCTTGTTTTGCAAAATCAGCCGCTGCTTGAGAAACAGAGGTAGCATCCTTAAATTTCATGTTCCAATTCTGCCAGCCAACAGAAAAATTGCAATTACCATCTCCAGGAAATGATTGCCCATGTTCCAACCTTTCATCCTTGAAACCTAAGTGGCATGAACCACCATCATCAACACAATATTGCCTTGAAAGTTCTACAATGGCTCAGGCAGTTATGCTTGCTTTTTCTGCAAAATCAGCCGCTGCTTGAGCAACAGAGGTAGCATCCTTAAATTTCATGTTCCAATTCTACCTGCCAACAGAAAAATTACCATTACCATCTCCAGGAAATGATTGCCCATGTTCCAACCTTTAATCCTTGAAACCTAAGTGGCATGAACCACCATCATCAACAAAATATTGCCTTGAAAGTTCTACAACAGCTCTGGCAGCTACGCTTGCATGCTCTGCAAACTCAGCCGCTGCTTGAGCAGCAGAGGTTGCATCATTAAATTTCAAGTTCCAATTCTATCTGCAAATAGAAAAATTACCATTACCATCTCTAGGAAATGATTGCCCATGTTCCAACCTTTCATCCTTGAAACCTAAGTGGCATGAACCACCATCATCAACACAATATTGTCTTGAAAGTTCTACAACAGCTCTGGCAGCTAGGCCACCATGTTCTGCAAACTCAGCCGCTGCTTTAGCAGCAGAGGTAGCATCCTTAAATTTCATGTTCCAATTCTATTTGCCAACAGAAAAATTGCAGTTACCATCTCCAGGAAATGATTGCCCATGTTCCAACCTTTCATCCTTGAAACCTAAGTGGCATGAACCACCATCATCAACACAATATTGCCTTGAAAGTTCTACAATGGCTCAGGCAGTTATGCTTGCTTTTTCTGCAAAATCAGCCGCTGCTTGAGCAACAAAGGTAGCATCCTTAAATTTCATGTTCCAATTCTACCCGCCAACAGAAAAATTACCATTACCATCTCTAGGAAATGATTGCCCATGTTCCAAATTTCAGCCTTGAACCTAAGTAGCTTGAACCACCATCATCAATACAATATTGCCTTGAAAGTTCTACAATAGCTCTGGAAGCTATACTTGCTTGTTCTGCAAAATCAGCCGCTGCTTGAGCAACAAATGTAGCATCCTTAAATTTCATGTTCCAATTCTGCCTGCCAACAGAAAAATTACTACTACCACCTCCAGGAAATGATTGCCCATGCTCCAACCTTTCATCCTTGAAACAGAAGTGGCATGAACTACCATCATCAACATAATATTGCCTTGAAAGTTCTACAACAGCTCTGGCAGCTAGGCTTGCATGTTCTGCAAACTCAGTTGCTACTTGAGCAGCAGATGTAGCATCCTTAAATTTCATGTTTCAATTCTACCTGCCAACAGAAAAATTACCATTACCATCTCCAGGAAATGATTGCCCATGTTCCAACCTTTAATCCTTGAAACCTAAGTGGCATGAACCACCATCTTCAACAAAATATTGCCTTGAAAGTTCTACAACAGCTCTGGCAGCTACGCTTGCATGCTCTGCAAACTCAGCCGTTGCTTGAGTAGTAAAGGTTGCATCATTAAATTTCAAGTTCCAATTCTATCTGCAAATAGAAAAATTACCATTACCATCTCTAGGAAATGATTGCCCATGTTCCAACCTTTCATCCTTGAAACCTAAGTGGCATGAACCACTATCATCAACATAATATTGCCTTGAAAAATCTGCAAACTCAGTTGCTGCTTGAGCAGCAGAGGTAGCATCCTTAAATTTCATGTTCCAATTCTACCCGCCAACAGAAAAATTACTACTACCACCTCCAGGAAATGATTGCCCATGTTCCAACCTTTCAACCTGGAAACCTAAGTAGCATGAACCACCATCATCAATACAATATTGCCTTGAAAGTTCTACAACAGCTCTGGCAGCTATACTTGCTTGTTCTGCCAAATCAGCCGTTGCTTGAGCAACAGAGGTAGCATCGTTAAATTTCATGTTCCAATTCTTCCTGCCAACAGAAAAATTACTACTACCACCTCCAGGAAATGATTGCCCATGTTCCAACCTTTCATCTTTGAAACCTAAGTGGCATGAACTACCATCATCAACATAATATTGCCTTGAAAGTTCTACAACATCTCTGGCAGCTAGACTTGCATGTTCTGAAAACTCAGTTGCTCCTTGAGCAGTAGAGGTAGCATCCTTAAATTTCATGTTCCAATTCTACCCGCCAACAGAAAAATTACCATTACCATCTCCAGGAAATGATTGCCCATGTTCCAACCTTTAATCCTTGAAACCTAAGTGGCATGAACCACCATCATCAATACAATATTGCCTTGAAAGTTCTACAACAGCTCTGGCAGCTACGCTTGCATGCTCTGAAAACTCAGCCGCTGCTTGAGCAGCAGAGGTAGAATCCTTAAATTTCATGTTCCAATTCTACCTGCAAATAGAAAATTGCAATTACTATCTCCAGGAAATGATTGCCCATGTTCCAACCTTTCATCCTTGAAACCTAAGTGGCATGAACCCCCATCATCAACACAATATTGCCATGAAAGTTCTACAATAGCTCTGGCAGCTATACTTGCTCGTTCTGCAAAATCAGCCGCTGCTTGAGCAACAGAGGTAGCATCCTTAAATTTCATGTTCCAATTCTGCCTGCCAACAGAAAAATTACTACTACCACCTCCAGGAAATGATTACCCATATTCCAACCTTTCCTCCTTGAAACCGAAGTGGCATGAACTACCATCATCAACATAATATTGCCTTGAAAGTTCTACAACAGCTCTGGCAGCTAGGCTTGCATGTTCTGCAAACTCGGTTGCTACATGAGCAGCAGAGGTAGCATCCTTAAATTTCATGTTCCAATTCTACCTGCAAATAGAAAAATTACCATTACCATCTCTAGGAAATGATTGCCCATGTTCCAACCTTTCATCCTTGTAACCTAAGTGGCATGAACCACCATGATCAACACAATATTGCCATGAAAGTTCTACAATAGCTCTGGCAGTTATGCTTGCTTGTTCTGTAAAATCAGCCGCTGCTTGAGCAACAGAGGTAGCATCCTTAAATTTCATGTTCCAATTCTACCTGCCAACAGAAAAATTACAATTACCATCTCCAGGAAATGATTGCCCATGTTCCAACCTTTCATCTTTGAAACCTAAGTGGCATGAAACACCATCATCAACACAATATTGCCTTGAAAGTTCTACAATAGCTCTGGCAGCTATGCTTGCTTGCTCTGCAAAATCAGCCGCTGCTTGAGCAACTGAGGTAGCATCCTTAAATATCATGTTCCAATTCTGCCTGCCAACAGAAAAATTACTACTACCACCTCCAGGAAATGATTGCCCATGTTCCAACCTATCATCTTTGAAACCTAAGTGGCATGAACTACCATCACCAACATAATATTGCCTTGAAAGTTCTACAATAGCTCTGGCAGCTAGACTTGCATGTTCTGAAAACTTAGTTGCTGCTTGAGCAGCAGAGGTAGCATCCTTAAATTTCATGTTCCAATTCTACCCGCCAACAGAAAAATTACCATTACCATCTCCAGGAAATGATTGCCCATGTTCCAACCTTTCAACCTTGAAACCTAAGTAGCATGAACCACCATCATCAATACAATATTGCCTTGAAAGTTCTACAACAGCTCTGGCAGCTATACTTGCTTGTTCTGCAAAATCAGCCGCTGCTTGAGCAACAGAGGTAGCATCCTTAAATTTCATGTTTCAATTCTGCCTGCCAATAGAAAAATTACTACTACCACCTCCAGGAAATGATTGCCCATGTTCCAACCTTTCATCCTTGAAACTGAAGTGGCATGAACTACCATCATCAACATAATATTGCCTTAAAAGTTCTACAACAGCTCTGGCAGCTATGCTTGCTTGCTCTGCAAAATCAGTCGCTGCTTGAGCAACAGAGGTAGCATCCTTAAATATCATGTTCCAATTCTACCTGCCAACAGAAAAATTACAATTACCATCTCCAGGAAATGATTGCCCATGTTCCAACCTTTCATCTTTGAAACTTTAGTGGCATGAACCACCATCATCAACATAATATTGGCTTAAAAGTTCTACAACAGCTCTGGCAGCTATGCTTGCTTGCTCTGCAAAATCAGCCGCTGCTTGAGCAACAGAGGTAGCATCCTTAAATATCATGTTCCAATTCTGCCTGCCAATAGAAAAATTACTACTACCACCTCCAGGAAATGATTGCCCATGTTCCAACCTTTCATCTTTGAAACTTAAGTGGCATGAACCACCATCATCAACACAATATTGCCTTGAAAGTTCTACAACAGCTCTGGCAGCTATGCTTGCTTGCTCTGCAAAATCAGCTGCTGCTTGAGCGACAGAGGTAGCATCCTTAAATATCATGTTCCAATTCTGCCTGCCAATAGAAAAATTACTACTACCACCTCCAGGAAATGATTGCCCATATTCCAACCTTTCAACCTGGAAACCTAAGTAGCATGAACCACTATCATTAATACAATATTACCTTGAAAGTTCTACAACAGCTCTGGCTGCTATACTTGCTTGTTCTGCAAAATCAGCCGCTGCTTGAGCAACAGAGGTAGCATCCTTAAATTTCATGTTCCAATTCTGCCTGCCAACAGAAAAATTACTACTACCACCTCCAGGAAATGATTGCCCATGTTCCAACCTTTCATCTTTGAAACCTAAGTGGCATGAACTACCATCATCAACATAACATTGCCTTGAAAGTTCTACAACAGCTCTGGCAGCTAGACTTGCATGTTCTGAAAACTCAGTTGCTGCTTGAGCAGCAGAGGTAGCATCCTTAAATTTTATGTTCCAATTCTACCCGCCAACAGAAAAATTACCATTACCATCTCCAGGAAATGATTGCTCATGTTCCAACCTATCAACCTTGAAACCTAAGTAGCATGAACCACCATCATCAATACAATATTGCCTTGAAAGTTCTACAACAGCTCTGGCAGCTATACTTGCTTGTTCTGCAAAATCAGCCGCTGCTTGAGTAACAGAGGTAGCATCCTTAAATTTCATGTTCCAATACTGCCTGCCAATAGAAAAATTACTACTACCACCTCCAGGAAATGATTGCCCATGTTCTAACCTTTCATCCTTTAAACCGAAGTGGCATGAACCACCATCATCAACACAATATTGCCTTGAAAGTTCTACAACAGCATTGGCAGCTATGCTTGCTTGTTCTGCAAAATCAGCCGCTGCTTGAGCAACAGAGGTAGCAACCTTTAATTTTATGTTCCAATTCTACCTGCCAACAGAAAAATTGCAATTACCATCTCCAGGAAATGATTGCCCATGTTCCAACCTTTCATCCTTGAAACCTAAGTGGCATGAACCACCATCATCAACACAATATTGCCTTGAAAGTTCTACAATGGCTCAGGCAGTTATGCTTGCTTGTTCTGCAAAATCAGCCGCTGCTTGAGCAACAGAGGCAGCATCCTTAAATTTCATGTTCCAATACTACCTGCCAACAGAAAAATTACAATTACCATCTCCAGGAAATGATTGCCCGTGTTCCAACCTTTCATCTTTGAAACCTAAGTGGCATGAACCACCATCATCAACACAATATTGCCTTGAAAGTTCTACAACAGCTCTGGCAGCTATGCTTGCGTGCTCTGCAAACTCAGCCGCTGTTTTAGCAGCAGAGGTAGCATCCTTAAATTTCATGTTTAAATTCTGCCTACCAACAAAAAAATTACAATTACCATCTCCAGGAAATGATTGCCCATGTTCCAACCTTTCATCTTTGAAACCTAAGTGGCATGAACCACCATCATCAACACAATATTGCCTTGAAAGTTCTACAACAGCATTGGCAGCTATGCTTGCTTGTTCTGCAAAATCAGCCGCTGCTTGAGAAACAAAGGTAGCATCCTTAAATTTCATGTTCCAATTCTACCTGCCAACGGAAAAATTACAATTACTATCTCCAGGAAATGATTGCCCTTGTTCCAACCTTTCATCTTTGAAACCTAAGTGGCATGAACCACCATCATCAACACAATATTGCCTTGAAAGTTCTACAATGGCTCAGGCAGTCATGCTTGCTTGTTCTGCAAAATCAGCCGCTGCTTAAGCAACAGAGGTAGCATCCTTAAATTTCATGTTCCAATTCTACCCGCCAACAGAAAAATTACCATTACCATCTCCAGGAAATGATTGCCCATGTTCCAACCTTTCAGCCTTAAAACCTAAGTTGCATGAACCACCATCATCAATACAATATTGCCTTGAAAGTTCTATAACAACTCTGGAAGCTATACTTGCTTGTTCTACAAAATCAGCCGCTGCTTGAGCAACAAAGGTAGCATCCTTAAATTTCAAGTTCCAATTCTGCCTGCCAACAGAAAAATTACTACTACCACCTCCAGGAAATGATTGCCCATGCTCTAACCTTTCATGCTTGAAACCGAAGTGGCATGAACTACCATTATCAACATAATATTGCCTTGAAAGTTCTACAACAGCTCTGGCAGCTAGGCTTGCATGTTCTGCAAACTCAGTTGCTACTTGAGCAGCAGAGGTAGCATCCTTAAATTTCATGTTCCAATCCTACCTGCCAACAGAAATATTACCATTACCATCTCCAGGAAATGATTGCCCATGTTCCAACCTTTAATCCTTGAAACCTAAGTGGCATGAACCACCATCATCAACAAAATATTGCCTTGAAAGTTCTACAACAGCTCTGGCAGCTACGCTTGCATGCTCTGCAAACTCAGTCGCTGCTTGAGCAGCAGAGGTTGCATCCTTAAACTTCATGTTCCAATTCTATCTGCAAATAGAAAAATTACCATTACCATCTCTAGGAAATGATTGCCCATGTTCCAACCTTTCATCCTTGAAACCTAAGTGGCATGAACCACCATCATCAACACAATATTGCCTTGAAAGTTCTACAAGAGCTCTGGCAGCTAGGCCACCATGTTCTGCAAACATAGCCGTTGTTTTAGCAGCAGAGGTAGCATCCTTAAATTTCATGTTTAAATTCTCCCTGCCAACAAAAAATTACAATTACCATCTCCAGGAAATGATTGCCCATGTTCCAACCTTTCATCTTTGAGACCTAAGTGGCATGAACCACCATCATCAAGACAATATTGCCTTGAAAGTTCTACAACAGCATTGGCAGCTATGCTTGCTTGTTCTGCAAAATCAGCCGCTGCTTGAGCAACAAAGGTAGCATCCTTAAATTTCATGTTCCAATTCTACCTGCCAACAGAAAAATTACAATTACTATCTCCAGGAAATGATTGCCCTTGTTCCAACCTTTCATCTTTGAAACCTAAGTGGCATGAACCACCATCATCAACACAATATTGCCTTGAAAGTTCTACAACAGCTCTGGCAGCTATGCTTGCTTGTTCTGCAAAATCAGCCGCTGCTTGAGCAACAGAGGTAGCATCCTTAAATTTCATGTTCCAATTCTGCCTGCCAACAGAAAAATTACTACTACCACCTCTAGGAAATGATTGCCCATATTCCAACCTTTCATATTTGAAACCTAAGTGGCATGAACTACCATCATCTACATAATATTGCCTTGAAAGTTCTACAACAGCTCTGGCAGCTAGGCTTGCATGTTCTGCAAACTCAGAGTCTGCTTGAACAGCAGAGGTAGCATCCTTAAATTTCATGTTCCAATTCTACCCGCCAACAGAAAAATTACCATTACCATCTCCAGGAAATGATTGCCCATGTTCCAACCTTTCAACCTTGAAACCTAAGTAGCATGAACCACCATCATCAATACAATATTGCCTTGAAAGTTCTACAACAGCTCTGGCAGCTATACTTGCTTGTTCTGCAAAATCAGCCGCTGCTTGAGCAACAGAGGTAGCATCCTTAAATTTCATGTTCCAATTCTGCCTGCCAACAGAAAAATTACTACTACCACCTCCAGGAAATGATTGCCCATGTTCCAACCTTTCATCCTTGAAACCTAAGTGGCATGAACCATCATAATCAACAAAATATTGCCTTGAAAGTTCTACAACAGCTCTGGCAGCTACGCTTGCATGCTCTGAAAACTCAGCCGCTGCTTGAGCAGCAGAGGTAGCATCCTTAAATTTCATGTTCCAATTCTACCTGCAAATAGAAAATTGCAATTACCATCTCCAGGAAATGATTGCCCATGTTCCAACCTTTCATCCTTGAAACCTAAGTGGCATGAACCACCATCATCAACACAATATTGCCATGGAAGTTCTACAATAGCTCTGGGAGCTATACTTGCTTGTTCTGCAAAATCAGTCGCTGCTTGAGCAACAGAGGTAGCATCCTTAAATTTCATGTTCCAATTCTGCCTGCCAACAAAAAGATTACTACTACCACCTCCAGGAAATGATTGCCCATGTTCCAACGTTTCATCCTTGAAACCGAAGTGGCATGAACTACCATCATCAACATAATATTGCCTTGAAAGTTCTACAACAGCTCTGGCAGCTAGGCTTGCATGTTCTGCAAACTCGGTTGCTACTTGAGCAGCAGAGGTAGCATCCTTAAATTTCATGTTCCAATTCTACCTGCAAATAGAAAAATTACCATTACCATCTCTAGGAAATGATTGCCCATGTTCCAACCTATCATCCTTGAAACCTTAGTGGCATGAACCATTATCATCAACACAATATTGCCTTGAAAGTTCTACAACAGCTCTGGCAGCTAGGCCACCATGTTCTGCAAACTCAGCCGATGCTTTAGCAGCAAAGGTAGCATCCTTAAATTTCATGTTTAAATTCTGCCTGCCAATAGAAAAATTGCAATTACCATCTCCAGGAAATGATTGCCCATGTTCCAACCTTTCATCCTTGTAACCTAAGTGGCATGAACCACCATCATCAACACAATATTGCCATGAAAGTTCTACAATAGCTCTGGCAGTTATGCTTGCTTGTTCTGTAAAATCAGCCGCTGCTTGAGCAACAGAGGTAGCATCCTTAAATTTCATGTTCCAATTCTAGCTCCCAACAGAAAAATTACAATTACCATCTCCAGGAAATGATTGCCCATGTTCCAACCTTTCATCCTTGAAACCTAAATGGCATGAATCACCATCACCAACACAATATTGCCTTGAAAGTTTTACAACAGCTCTGGCAGTTATGCTTGGTTATTCTGTAAAATCAGCCGCTGCTTGAGCAACAGAGGTAGCATCCTTAAATTTCATGTTCCAATTTTACCTGCCAATAGAAAAATTACAATTACCATCTCCAGGAAATGATTTCCCATGTTCCAACCTTTCATCTTTGAAACTTAAGTAGCATGAACCACTATCATCAACATAATATTGCCTTGAAAAATCTGCAAACTCAGTTGCTGCTTGAGCAGCAGAGGTAGCATCCTTAAATTTCATGTTCCAATTCTACCCGCCAACAGAAAAATTACTACTACCACCTCCAGGAAATGATTGCCCATGTTCCAACCTTTCAACCTGGAAACCTAAGTAGCATGAACCACCATCATCAATACAATATTGCCTTGAAAGTTCTACAACAGCTCTGGCAGCTATACTTGCTTGTTCTGCCAAATCAGCCGTTGCTTGAGCAACAGAGGTAGCATCGTTAAATTTCATGTTCCAATTCTTCCTGCCAACAGAAAAATTACTACTACCACCTCCAGGAAATGATTGCCCATGTTCCAACCTTTCATCTTTGAAACCTAAGTGGCATGAACTACCATCATCAACATAATATTGCCTTGAAAGTTCTACAACATCTCTGGCAGCTAGACTTGCATGTTCTGAAAACTCAGTTGCTCCTTGAGCAGTAGAGGTAGCATCCTTAAATTTCATGTTCCAATTCTACCCGCCAACAGAAAAATTACCATTACCATCTCCAGGAAATGATTGCCCATGTTCCAACCTTTAATCCTTGAAACCTAAGTGGCATGAACCACCATCATCAATACAATATTGCCTTGAAAGTTCTACAACAGCTCTGGCAGCTACGCTTGCATGCTCTGAAAACTCAGCCGCTGCTTGAGCAGCAGAGGTAGAATCCTTAAATTTCATGTTCCAATTCTACCTGCAAATAGAAAATTGCAATTACTATCTCCAGGAAATGATTGCCCATGTTCCAACCTTTCATCCTTGAAACCTAAGTGGCATGAACCCCCATCATCAACACAATATTGCCATGAAAGTTCTACAATAGCTCTGGCAGCTATACTTGCTCGTTCTGCAAAATCAGCCGCTGCTTGAGCAACAGAGGTAGCATCCTTAAATTTCATGTTCCAATTCTGCCTGCCAACAGAAAAATTACTACTACCACCTCCAGGAAATGATTACCCATATTCCAACCTTTCCTCCTTGAAACCGAAGTGGCATGAACTACCATCATCAACATAATATTGCCTTGAAAGTTCTACAACAGCTCTGGCAGCTAGGCTTGCATGTTCTGCAAACTCGGTTGCTACATGAGCAGCAGAGGTAGCATCCTTAAATTTCATGTTCCAATTCTACCTGCAAATAGAAAAATTACCATTACCATCTCTAGGAAATGATTGCCCATGTTCCAACCTTTCATCCTTGTAACCTAAGTGGCATGAACCACCATGATCAACACAATATTGCCATGAAAGTTCTACAATAGCTCTGGCAGTTATGCTTGCTTGTTCTGTAAAATCAGCCGCTGCTTGAGCAACAGAGGTAGCATCCTTAAATTTCATGTTCCAATTCTACCTGCCAACAGAAAAATTACAATTACCATCTCCAGGAAATGATTGCCCATGTTCCAACCTTTCATCTTTGAAACCTAAGTGGCATGAAACACCATCATCAACACAATATTGCCTTGAAAGTTCTACAATAGCTCTGGCAGCTATGCTTGCTTGCTCTGCAAAATCAGCCGCTGCTTGAGCAACTGAGGTAGCATCCTTAAATATCATGTTCCAATTCTGCCTGCCAACAGAAAAATTACTACTACCACCTCCAGGAAATGATTGCCCATGTTCCAACCTATCATCTTTGAAACCTAAGTGGCATGAACTACCATCACCAACATAATATTGCCTTGAAAGTTCTACAATAGCTCTGGCAGCTAGACTTGCATGTTCTGAAAACTTAGTTGCTGCTTGAGCAGCAGAGGTAGCATCCTTAAATTTCATGTTCCAATTCTACCCGCCAACAGAAAAATTACCATTACCATCTCCAGGAAATGATTGCCCATGTTCCAACCTTTCAACCTTGAAACCTAAGTAGCATGAACCACCATCATCAATACAATATTGCCTTGAAAGTTCTACAACAGCTCTGGCAGCTATACTTGCTTGTTCTGCAAAATCAGCCGCTGCTTGAGCAACAGAGGTAGCATCCTTAAATTTCATGTTTCAATTCTGCCTGCCAATAGAAAAATTACTACTACCACCTCCAGGAAATGATTGCCCATGTTCCAACCTTTCATCCTTGAAACTGAAGTGGCATGAACTACCATCATCAACATAATATTGCCTTAAAAGTTCTACAACAGCTCTGGCAGCTATGCTTGCTTGCTCTGCAAAATCAGTCGCTGCTTGAGCAACAGAGGTAGCATCCTTAAATATCATGTTCCAATTCTACCTGCCAACAGAAAAATTACAATTACCATCTCCAGGAAATGATTGCCCATGTTCCAACCTTTCATCTTTGAAACTTTAGTGGCATGAACCACCATCATCAACATAATATTGGCTTAAAAGATCTACAACAGCTCTGGCAGCTATGCTTGCTTGCTCTGCAAAATCAGCCGCTGCTTGAGCAACAGAGGTAGCATCCTTAAATATCATGTTCCAATTCTGCCTGCCAATAGAAAAATTACTACTACCACCTCCAGGAAATGATTGCCCATGTTCCAACCTTTCATCTTTGAAACTTAAGTGGCATGAACCACCATCATCAACACAATATTGCCTTGAAAGTTCTACAACAGCTCTGGCAGCTATGCTTGCTTGCTCTGCAAAATCAGCTGCTGCTTGAGCGACAGAGGTAGCATCCTTAAATATCATGTTCCAATTCTGCCTGCCAATAGAAAAATTACTACTACCACCTCCAGGAAATGATTGCCCATATTCCAACCTTTCAACCTGGAAACCTAAGTAGCATGAACCACTATCATTAATACAATATTACCTTGAAAGTTCTACAACAGCTCTGGCTGCTATACTTGCTTGTTCTGCAAAATCAGCCGCTGCTTGAGCAACAGAGGTAGCATCCTTAAATTTCATGTTCCAATTCTGCCTGCCAACAGAAAAATTACTACTACCACCTCCAGGAAATGATTGCCCATGTTCCAACCTTTCATCTTTGAAACCTAAGTGGCATGAACTACCATCATCAACATAACATTGCCTTGAAAGTTCTACAACAGCTCTGGCAGCTAGACTTGCATGTTCTGAAAACTCAGTTGCTGCTTGAGCAGCAGAGGTAGCATCCTTAAATTTTATGTTCCAATTCTACCCGCCAACAGAAAAATTACCATTACCATCTCCAGGAAATGATTGCTCATGTTCCAACCTATCAACCTTGAAACCTAAGTAGCATGAACCACCATCATCAATACAATATTGCCTTGAAAGTTCTACAACAGCTCTGGCAGCTATACTTGCTTGTTCTGCAAAATCAGCCGCTGCTTGAGTAACAGAGGTAGCATCCTTAAATTTCATGTTCCAATACTGCCTGCCAATAGAAAAATTACTACTACCACCTCCAGGAAATGATTGCCCATGTTCTAACCTTTCATCCTTTAAACCGAAGTGGCATGAACTACCATCATCAACATAATATTGCCTTGAAAGATCTACAATAGCTCTGGCCGCTAGGCTTGCATGTTCTGCAAACTCAGTTGATACTTGAGCAGCAGAGGTAGCATCCTCAAATTTCATGTTCCAATTCTACCTGCCAACAGAAAAATTACAATTACCATCTTCAGGAAATGATTGCCTATGTTCCAACCTTTCATCTTTGAAACTTAAGTGGCATGAACCACCATCATCAACACAATATTGCATTGAAAGTTCTACAACAGCTCGGGCAGCTATGCTTGCTTGCTCTGCAAAATCAGCCGCTGCTTGAGCAACAGAGGTAGCATCCTTAAATATCATGTTCCAATTCTGCCTGCCAATAGAAAAATTACTACTACCACCTCCAGGAAATGATTGCCCATATTCCAACCTTTCAACCTGGAAACCTAAGTAGCATGAACCACCATCATCAATACAATATTGCCTTGAAAGTTCTACAATAGCTCTGGCAGCTATACTTGCTTGTTCTGCAAAATCAGCCGCTGCTTGAGCAACAGAGGTAGCATCCTTAAATTTCATGTTCCAATTCTGTCTGCCAATAGAAAAATTACTACTACCACCTCCAGGAAATGATTGCCCATGTTCCAACCTTTTATCTTTGAAACCTAAGTGGCATGAACTACCATCATCAACATAATATTGCCTTGAAAGTTCTACAACAGCTCTGGCAGCTAGAATTGCATGTTCTGAAAACTCAGTTGCTGCTTGAGCAGTAGAGGTAGCATCCTTAAATTTCATGTTCCAATTCTACCCGCTAACAGAAAAATTACCATTACCATCTCCAGGAAATGATTGCCCATGTTCCAACCTTTCAACCTTGAAACCTAAGTAGCATGAACCACCATCATCAATACAATATTGCTTTGAAAGTTCTACAACAGCTCTGGCAGCTATACTTGCTTGTTCTACAAAATCAGCCGCTGCTTGAGCAACAGAGGTAGCATCCTTAAATTTCATGTTCCAATTCTGCCTGCCAATAGAAAAATTACTACTACCACCTCCAGGAAATGTTTGCCCATGTTCCAACCTTTCATCCTTGAAACCGAAGTGGCATGAACTACCATCATCAACATAATATTGCCTTAAAAGTTCTACAACAGCTCTGGCAGCTATGCTTGCTTGCTCTGCAAAATTAGCCGCTGCTTGAGCAACAGAGGTAGCATCCTTAAATATCATGTTCCAATTCTACCTGCCAACAGAAAAATTACAATTACCATCTCCAGGAAATGATTGCCCATGTTCCAACCTTTCATCTTTGAAACTTTAGTGGCATGAACCACCATCATCAACATAATATTGGCTTAAAAGTTCTACAACAGCTCTGGCAGCTATGCTTGCTTGCTCTGCAAAATCAGCCGCTGCTTGAGCAACAGAGGTAGCATCCTTAAATATCATGTTCCAATTCTGCCTGCCAATAGAAAAATTACTACTACCACCTCCAGGAAATGATTGCCCATGTTCCAACCTTTCATCTTTGAAACTTAAGTGGCATGAACCACCATCATCAACACAATATTGCCTTGAAAGTTCTGCAACAGCTCTGGCAGCTAGACTTGCATGTTCTGCAAACTCAGTTGCTACTTGAGCAGCAGAGGTAGCATCCTTAAATTTCATGTTCCAATTCTACCCGCCAACAGAAAAATTACCATTACCAACTCTAGGAAATGATTGCCCATATTCCAACCTTTCAACCTGGAAACCCAAGTAGCATGAACCACCATCATCAATACAATATTGCCTTGAAAGTTCTACAACAGCTCTAGCAGCTATACTTGCTTGTTCTGCAAAATCAGCCGCTGCTTGAGCAACAGAGGTAGCATCCTTAAATTTCATGTTCCAATTCTGCCTGCCAACAGAAAAATTACTACTACCACCTCCAGGAAATGATTGCCCATGTTCCAACCTTTCATCCTTGAAACCGAAGTGGCATGAACTACCATCATCAACATAATATTGCCTTGAAAGTTCTACAACAGCTCTGGCAGCTAGGCTTGTATGTTCTGCAAACTCGGTTGCTACTTGTGCAGCAGAGGTAGCATCCTTAAATTTCATGTTCCAATTCTAGCTGCCAATAGAAAAATTACCATTACCATCTCCAGGAAATGATTGCCCATGTTCCAACCTTTAATCCTTGAAACCTAAGTGGCATGAACCACCATAATCAACAAAATATTGCCTTGAAATTTCTACAACAGCTCTGGCAGCTACGCTTGCATGCTCTGAAAACTCAGCCGCTGCTTGAGCAGCAGAGGTAGCATCCTTAAATTTCATGTTCCAATTCTACCTGCAAATAGAAAATTGCAATTACCATCTCCAGGAAATGATTGCCCATGTTCCAACCTTTCATCCTTGAAACCTAAGTGGCATGAACCACCATCATCAACACAATATTGCCATGAAAGTTCTACAATAGCTCTGGGAGCTATACTTGCTTGTTCTGCAAAATCAGCCGCTGCTTGAGCAACAGAGGTAGCATCCTTAAATTTCATGTTCCAATTCTGCCTGCCAACAGAAAGATTACTACTACCACCTCCAGGAAATGATTGCCCATGTTCCAACCTTTCATCCTTGAAACCGAAGTGGCATGAACTACCATCATCAACATAATATTGCCTTGAAAGTTCTACAACAGCTCTGGCAGCTAGGCTTGCATGTTCTGCAAACTCGGTTGCTACTTGAGCAGCAGAGGTAGCATCCTTAAATTTCATGTTCCAATTCTACCTGCAAATAGAAAAATTACTATTACCATCTCTATGAAATGATTGCCCATGTTCCAACCTTTCATCCTTGAAACCTAAGTGGCATGAACCATTATCATCAACACAATATTGCCTTGAAAGTTCTACAACAGCTCTGGCAGCTAGGCCACCATGTTCTGCAAACTCAGCCGCTGCTTTAGCAGCAAAGGTAGCATCCTTAAATTTCATGTTTAAATTCTGCGTGCCAACAGAAAAATTACAATTACCATCTCCAGGAAATGATTGCCCATGTTCCAACCTTTCATCTTTGAAACCTAAGTGGCATGAAACACCATCATCAACACAATATTTCCTTGAAAGTTCTACAACAGCATTGGCAGCTATGCTTGCTTATTCTACAAAATCAGCCGCTACCTGAGCAATAGAGGTAGCATCCTTAAATTTCATGTTCCAATTCTACCTGCCAACAGAAAAATTGCAATTACCATCTCCAGGTAATGATTGCCCATGTTCCAACCTTTCATCCTTGTAACCTAAGTGGCATGAACCACCATGATCAACACAATATTGCCATGAAAGTTCTACAATAGCTCTGGCAGTTATGCTTGCTTGTTCTGTAAAATCAGCCGCTGCTTGAGCAACAGAGGTAGCATCCTTAAATTTCATGTTCCAATTCTACCTGCCAACAGAAAAATTACCATTACCATCTCCAGGAAATGATTGCCCATGTTCCAACCTTTCAACCTTGAAACCTAAGTAGCATGAACCACCATCATCAATACAATATTGCCTTGAGAGTTCTACAACAGCTCTGGCAGCTATACATGCTTGTTCTGCAAAATCATCCGCTGCTTGAGCAATAGAGGTAGCATCCTTAAATTTCATGTTCCAATTCTGGCTGCCAATAGAAAAATTTCAATTACCATCTCCAGGAAATGATTGCCCATGTTCCAACCTTTCATCCTTGTAACCTAAGTGGCATGAACCACCATCATCAATACAATATTGCCATGAAAGTTCTACAATAGCTCTGGCAGTTATGCTTGCTTGTTCTGTAAAATCAGCCGCTGCTTGAGCAACAGAGGTAGCATCCTTAAATGTCATGTTCCAATTCTACCTGCCAACAGAAAAATTACAATTACCATCTCTAGGAAATGATTGCCCATGTTCCAACCTTTCATCTTTGAAACCTAAGTGGCATGAACCACCATCATCAACACAATATTGCCTTGAAAGTTCTACAATAGCTCTGGCAGCTATGCTTGCTTGCTTTGCAAAATCAGCCGCAACTTGAGCAACAGAGGTAGCATCCTTAAATATCATGTTCCAATTCTGCCTCCCAACAGAAAAATTACAACTACCCCCTCCAGGAAATGCTTGCCCATGTTCCAACCTTTCATCCTTGAAACCTAAGTGGCATGAACCACCATCATCAACACAATATTGCCTTGAAAGTTCTACAACAGCTCTGGCAGTTATTCTTACTTGTTCTGCAAAATCAGCCGCTGCTTGAGCAACAGAGGTAGCATCCTTAAATTTCATGTTCCAATTCTAGCTCCCAACAGAAAAATTACAATTACCATCTCCAGGAAATGATTGCCCATGTTCCAACCTTTCATCCTTGAAACCTAAATGGCATGAATCACCATCACCAACACAATATTGCCTTGAAAGTTTTACAACAGCTCTGGCAGTTATGCTTGGTTGTTCTGCAAAATCAGTCGCTGCTTGAGCAACAGAGGTAGCATCCTTAAATTTCATGTTCCAATTTTACCTGCCAACAGAAAAATTACAATTACCATCTCCAGGAAATGATTTCCCATGTTCCAACCTTTCATCTTTGAAACTTAAGTGGCATAAACCACCATTATCAACATAATATTGCCTTGAAAGTTCTGCAAACTCAGTTGCTGCTTGAGCAGCAGAGGTAGCATCCTTAAATTTCATGTTCCAATTCTACCCGCCAACAGAAAAATTACTACTACCAACTCCAGGAAATGATTGCCCATGTTCCAACCTTTCAACCTGGAAACCTAAGTAGCATGAACCACCATCATCAATACAATATTGCCTTGAAAGTTCTACAACAGCTCTGGCAGCTATACTTGCTTGTTCTGCCAAATCAGCCGCTGCTTGAGCAACAGAGGTAGCATCCTTAAATTTCATGTTCAAATTCTTCTTGCCAACAGAAAAATTACTACTACCTCCTCCAGGAAATGATTGCCCATGTTCCAACCTTTCATCTTTGAAACCTAAGTGGCATGAAGTACCATCATCAACATAATATTGCCTTGAAAGTTCTACAACAGCTCTGGCAGCTAGACTTGCATGTTCTGAAAACTCAGTTGCTGCTTGAGCAGTAGAGGTAGCATCCTTAAATTTCATGTTCCAATTCTACCCGCCAACAGAAAAAATACCATTACCATCTCCAGGAAATGATTGCCCATGTTCCAACCTTTAATCCTTGAAACCTAAGTGTCATGAACCACCATCATCAATACAATATTGCCTTGAAAGTTCTACAACAGCTCTGGCAGCTACGCTTGCATGCTCTGAAAACTCAGCCGCTGCTTGAGCAGCAGAGGTAGCATCCTTAAATTTCATGTTCCAATTCTACCTGCAAATAGAAAATTGCAATTACTATCTCCAGGAAATGATTGCCCATGTTCCAACCTTTCATCCTTGAAACCTAAGTGGCATGAACCACCATCATCAACACAATATTGCCATGAAAGTTCTACAATAGCTCTGGCAGCTATACTTGCTTGTTCTGCAAAATCAGCCGCTGCTTGAGCAACAGAGGTAGCATCCTTAAATTTCATGTTCCAATTCTGCCTGCCAACAGAAAAATTACTACTACCACCTCCAGGAAATGATTACCCATATTCCAACCTTTCCTCCTTGAAACCGAAGTGGCATGAACTACCATCATCAACATAATATTGCCTTGAAAGTTCTACAACAGCTCTGGCAGCTAGGCTTGCATGTTCTGCAAACTCGGTTGCTACTTGAGCAGCAGAGGTAGCATCCTTAAATTTCATGTTCCAATTCTACCTGCAAATAGAAAAATTACCATTACCATCTCTAGGAAATGATTGCCCATGTTCCAACCTTTCATCCTTGTAACCTAAGTGGCATGAACCACCATGATCAACACAATATTGCCATGAAAGTTCTACAATAGCTCTGGCAGTTATGCTTACTTGATCTGTAAAATCAGCCGCTGCTTGAGCAACAGAGGTAGCATCCTTAAATTTCATGTTCCAATTCTACCTGCCAACAGAAAAATTACCATTACCATCTCCAGGAAATGATTGCCCATGTTCCAACCTTTCAACCTTGAAACCTAAGTAGCATGAACCACCATCATCAATACAATATTGCCTTGAGAGTTCTACAACAGCTCTGGCAGCTATACTTGCTTGTTCTGCAAAATCATCCGCTGCTTGAGCAACAGAGGTAGCATCCTTAAATTTCATGTTCCAATTCTGGCTGCCAATAGAAAAATTTCAATTACCATCTCCAGGAAATGATTGCCCATGTTCCAACCTTTCAGCCTTGTAACCTAAGTGGCATGATCCACCATCATCAACACAATATTGCCATGAAAGTTCTACAATAGCTCTGGCAGTTATGCTTGCTTGTTCTGTAAAATCAGCCGCTGCTTGAGCAACAGAGGTAGCATCCTTAAATGTCATGTTCCAATTCTACCTGCCAACAGAAAAATTACAATTACCATCTCTAGGAAATGATTGCCCATGTTCCAACCTTTCATCTTTGAAACCTAAGTGGCATGAACCACCATCATCAACACAATATTGCCTTGAAAGTTCTACAATAGCTCTGGCAGCTATGCTTTCTTGCTATGCAAAATCAGCCGCTACTTGAGCAACAGAGGTAGCATCCTGAAATATCATGTTCCAATTCTGCCTGCCAACAGAAAAATTACAATTACCACCTCCAGGAAATGCTTGCCCATGTTCCAACCTTTCATCCTTGAAACCTAAGTGGCATGAACCACCATCATCAACACAATATTGCTTGAAAGTTCTACAACAGCTCTGGCAGTTATTCTTACTTGTTCTGCAAAATCAGCCACTGCTTGAGCAACAGAGGTAGCATCCTTAAATTTCATGTTCCAATTCTAGCTCCCAACAGAAAAATTACAATTACCATCTCCAGGAAATGATTGCCCATGTTCCAACCTTTCATCCTTGAAACCTAAATGGCATGAATCACCATCACCAACACAATATTGCCTTGAAAGTTTTACAACAGCTCTGGCAGTTATGCTTGGTTGTTCTGCAAAATCAGCCGCTGCTTGAGCAACAGAGGTAGCATCCTTAAATTTCATGTTCCAATTTTACCTGCCAAGAGAAAACTTACAATTACCATCTCCAGGAAATGATTTCCCATGTTCCAACCTTTCATCTTTGAAACTTAAGTGGCATGAACCACCATCATCAACATAATATTGCCTTGAAAGTTCTGCTAACTCAGTTGCTGCTTGAGCAACAGAGGTAGCATCCTTAAATTTCATGTTCCAATTCTACCCGCCAACAGAAAAATTACTACTACCACCTCCAGGAAATGATTGCCCATGTTCCAACCTTTCAACCTGGAAACCTAAGTAGTATGAACCACCATCATCAATACAATATTGCCTTGAAAGTTCTACAACAGCTCTGGCAGCTATACTTGCTTGTTCTTCCAAATCAGCCGCTGCTTGAGCAACAGAGGTAGCATCCTTAAATTTCATGTTCCAATTCTTCCTGCCAACAGAAAAATTACTACTACCACCTCCAGGAAATGATTGCCCATATTCCAACCTTTCATCTTTGAAACCTAAGTGGCATGAACTACCATCATCAACATAATATTACCTTGAAAGTTCTACAACAGCTGTGGCAGCTAGACTTGCATGTTCTGAAAACTCAGTTGCTGCTTGAGCAGTAGAGGTAGCATCCTTAAATTTCATGTTCCAATTCTACCCGCCAACAGAAAAAATACCATTACCATCTCCAGGAAATGATTGCCCATGTTCCAACCTTTAATCCTTGAAACCTAAGTGGCATGAACCACCATCATCAATACAATATTGCCTTGAAAGTTCTACAACAGCTCTGGCAGCTACGCTTGCATGCTCTGAAAACTCAGCCGCTGCTTGAGCAGCAGAGGTAGCATCCTTAAATTTCATGTTCCAATTCTACCTGCAAATAGAAAATTGCAATTACTATCTCCAGGAAATGATTGCCCATGTTCCAACCTTTCATCCTTGAAACCTAAGTGGCATGAACCACCATCATCAACACAATATTTCCATGAAAGTTCTACAATAGCTCTGGCAGCTATACTTGCTTGTTCTGCAAAATCAGCCGCTACTTGAGCAGTAGAGGTAGCATCCTTAAATTTCATGTTCCAATTCTACCCGCCAACAGAAAAAATACCATTACCATCTCCAGGAAATGATTGCCCATGTTCCAACCTTTAATCCTTGAAACCTAAGTGGCATGAACCACCATCATCAATACAATATTGCCTTGAAAGTTCTACAACAGCTCTGGCAGCTACGCTTGCATGCTCTGAAAACTCAGCCGCTGCTTGAGCAGCAGAGGTAGCATCCTTAAATTTCATGTTCCAATTCTACCTGCAAATAGAAAATTGCAATTACTATCTCCAGGAAATGATTGCCCATGTTCCAACCTTTCATCCTTGAAACCTAAGTGGCATGAACCACCATCATCAACACAATATTTCCATGAAAGTTCTACAATAGCTCTGGCAGCTATACTTGCTTGTTCTGCAAAATCAGCCGCTGCTTGAGCAACAGAGGTAGCATCCTTAAATTTCATGTTCCAATTCTTCCTGCCAACAGAAAAATTACTACTACCACCTCCAGGAAATGATTGCCCATATTCCAACCTTTCTTCCTTGAAACCGAAGTGGCATGAACTACCATCATCAACATAATATTGCCTTGAAAGTTCTACAACAGCTCTGGCAGCTAGGCTTGCATGTTCTGCAAACTCGGTTGCTACTTGAGCAGCAAAGGTAGCGTCCTTAAATTTCATGTTCCAATTCTACCTGCAAATAGAAAAATTACCATTACCATCTCTAGGAAATGATTGCCCATGTTCCAACCTTTCATCCTTGAAACCTAAGTGGCATGAACCACCATCATCAACACAATATTGCCTTGAAAGTTCTACAACAGCTCTGGCAGCTAGGCCACAATGTTCTGCAAACTCAGCCGCTGCTTTAGCAGCAAAGGTAGCATCCTTAAATTTCATGTTTAAATTCTGCCTGCCAACAGAAAAATTACAATTACCATCTCCAGGAAATGATTGCCCATGTTCCAACCGTTCATCTTTGAAACCTAAGTGGCATGAACCACCATCATCAACATAATATTTCCTTGAAAGTTCTACAACAGCATTGGCAGCTATGCTTGCTTATTCTGCAAAATCAGCCGCTGCTTGAGCAACAGAGGTAGCATCCTTAAATTTCATGTTCCAATTCTACCTGCCAACAGAAAAATTGCAATTACCATCTCCAGGAAATGATTGCCCATCTTCCAACCTTTTATCCTTGTAACTTAAGTGGCATGAACCACCATCATCAACACAATATTGCCTTGAAAGTTCTACAACAGCTCTGGCAGCTATGCTTGCTTGCTCTGCAAAATCAGCCGCTGCTTGAGCAACAGAGGTAACATCCTTAAATATCATGTTCCAATTCTGCCTGCCAATAGAAAAATTACTACTACCACCTCCAGGAAATGATTGCCCATATTCCAACCTTTCAACCTGGAAACCTAAGTAGCATGAACCACCTTCATCAATACAATATTGCCTTGAAAGTTCTACAATAGCTCTGGCAGCTATACTTGCTTGTTCTGCAAAATCAGCCGCTGCTTGAGCAACAGAGGTAGCATCCTTAAATTTCATGTTTCAATTCTGTCTGCCAACAGAAAAATTACTAATACCACCTCCAGGAAATGATTGCCCATGTTCCAACCTTTCATCTTTGAAACCTAAGTGGCATGAACTACCATCATCAACATAATATTGCCTTGAAAGTTCTACAACAGCTCTGGCAGCTAGACTTGCATGTTCTGAAAACTCAGTTGCTGCTTGAGCAGTAGAGGTAGCATCCTTAAATTTCATGTTCCAATTCTACCCGCCAACAGAAAAATTACCATTAGCATCTCCAGGAAATGATTGCCCATGTTCCAACCTTTCAACCTTGAAACCTAAGTAGCATGAACCACCATCATCAATACAATATTGCGTTGAGAGTTCTACAACAGCTCTGGCAGCTATACTTGCTTGTTCTGCAAAATCAGCCGCTGCTTGAGCAACAGAGGTAGCATCCTTAAATTTCATGTTTCAATTCTGCCTGCCAATAGAAAAATTACTACTACCACCTCCAGGAAATGATTGCCCATGTTCCAACCTTTCATCCTTGAAACCGAAGTGGCATGAACTACCATCATCAACATAATATTGCCTTGAAAGTACTACAACAGCTCTGGCCGCTAGGCTTGCATGTTCTGCAAACTCAGTTGCTACTTGAGCAATAGAGGTAGCATCCTTAAATTTCATGTTCCAATTCTACCTGCCAACAGAAAAATTACAATTACCATCTCCAGGAAATGATTGCCCATGTTCCAATTTTTCATCTTTGAAACTTAAGTGGCATGAACCACCATCATCAACACAATATTGCCTTGAAAGTTCTACAACAGCTCTGGCAGATATGCTTGCTTGCTCTGCAAAATCAGCCGCTGCTTGAGCAACAGAGGTAGCATCCTTAAATATCATGTTCCAATTCTGCCTGCCAATAGAAAAATTACTACTACCACCTCCAGGAAATGATTGCCCATATTCCAACCTTTCAACCTGGAAACCTAAGTAGCATGAACCACCATCATCAATACAATATTGCCTTGAAAGTTCTACAATAGCTCTGGCAGCTATACTTGCTTGTTCTGCAAAATCAGCCGCTGCTTGAGCAACAGAGGTAGCATCCTTAAATTTCATGTTCCAATTCTGTCTGCCAACAGAAAAATTACTACTACCACCTCCAGGAAATGATTGCCCATGTTCCAACCTTTCATCTTTGAAACCTAAGTGGCATGAACTACCATCATCAACATAATATTGCCTTGAAAGTTCTACAACAGCTCTGGCAGCTAGACTTGCATGTTCTGAAAACTCAGTTGCTGCTTGAGCAGTAGAGGTAGCATCCTTAAATTTCATGTTCCAATTCTACCCGCCAACAGAAAAATTACCATTACCATCTCCAGGAAATGATTGCCCATGTTCCAACCTTTCAACCTTGAAACCTAAGTAGCATAAACCACCATCATCAATACAATATTGCTTTGAAAGTTCTACAACAGCTCTGGCAGCTTTACTTGCTTGTTCTGCAAAATCAGCCGCTGCTTGAGCAACAGAGGTAGCATCCTTAAATTTCATGTTCCAATTCTGCCTGCCAATAGAAAAATTACTACTACCACCTCCAGGAAATGTTTGCCCATGTTCCAACCTTTCATCCTTGAAACCGAAGTGGCAAGAACTACCATCATCAACATAATATTTCCTTGAAAGTTCTACAACAACTCTGGCCGCTAGGCTTGCATATTCTGCAAACTCAGTTGCTACTTGAGCAGCAGAGGTAGCATCCTTAAATTTCATGTTCCAATTCTACCTGCCAACAGAAAAATTACAATTACCATCTCCAGGAAATGATTGCCCATGTTCCAACCTTTCATCTTTGAAACTTAAGTGGCATGAACCACCATCATCAACACAATATTGCCTTGAAAGTTCTACAACAGCTCTGGCAGGTACGCTTGCTTGCTCTGCAAAATCAGCTGCTGCTTGAGCAATAGAGGTAGCATCCTTAAATATCATGTTCCAATTCTTCCTGCCAACTGAAAAATTACTACTACCACCTCCAGGAAATGATTGCCCATGTTCCAACCTTTCATCTTTGAAACCTAAGTGGCATGAACTACCATCATCAACATAATATTGCCTTGAAAGTTCTACAACAGCTATGGCAGCTAGACTTGCATGTTCTACAAACTCAGTTGCTGCTTGAGCAGCAGAGGTAGCATCCTTAAATTTCATGTTCCAATTCTACCCGCCAACAGAAAAATTACCATTACCATCTCCAGGAAATGATTGCCCATGTTCCAACTTTCAACCTTGAAACCTAAGTAGCATGAACCACCATCATCAATACAATATTGCCTTGAAAGTTCTACAATAGCTCTAGCAGCTATACTTGCTTGTTCTGCAAAATCAGTCGCTGCTTGAGCAACAGAGGTAGCATCCTTAAATTTCATGTTCCAATTCTACCTGCCAACAGAAAAATTACTACTACCACCTCCAGGAAATGATTTCCCATGTTCCAACCTTTCATCTTTGAAACCTAAGTGGCATGAACTACCATCATCAACATAATATTGCCTTAAAAGTTCTACAACAGCTCTGGCAGCTAGACTTGCATGTTCTGAAAACTCAGTTGCTACTTGAGCAGTAGAGGTAGTATCCTTAAATTTCATGTTCCAATTCTACCCGCCTACAGAAAAATTACCATTACCATCTCCAGGAAATGATTGCCCATGTTCCAACCTTTCAACCTTGAAACCTAAGTAGCATGAACCACCATCATCAATACAATATTGCCTTGAAAGTTCTACAACAGCTCTGGCAGCTATACTTGCTTGTTCTGCAAAATCAGCCGCTGCTTGAGCAACAGAGGTAGCATCCTTAAATTTCATGTTCCAATTCTGCCTGCCAATAGAAAAATTACTACTACCACCTCCAGGAAATGATTGCCCATGTTCCAACCTTTCATCCTTGAAACCGAAGTGGCATGAACTACCATCATCAACATAATATTGCCTTGAAAGTTCTACAACAACTCTGGCCGCTAGGCTTGCATGTTCTGCAAACTCAGTTGCTACTTGAGCAGCAGAGGTAGCATCCTTAAATTTCATGTTCCAATTCTACCTGCCAACAGAAAAATTACAATTACCATCTCCAGGAAATGATTGCCCATATTCCAACCTTTCATCTTTGAAACTTAAGTGGCATGAACCACCATCATCAACACAATATTGCCTTGAAAGTTCTACAACAGCTCTGACAGCTATGCTTGCTTGCTCTGCAAAATCAGCCGCTGCTTGAGCAACAGAGGTAGCATCCTTAAATATCATGTTCTAATTCTGCCTGCCAATAGAAAAATTACTACTACCACCTCCAGGAAATGATTGCCCATATTCCAACCTTTCAACCTAGAAACCTAAGTAGCATGAACCACCATCATCAATACAATATTGCCTTGAAAGTTCTACAACAGCTCTGGCAGCTATACTTGCTTGTTCTACAAAATCAGCCGCTGCTTGAGCAACAGAGGTAGCATCCTTAAATTTCATGTTCCAATTCTGCTTGCCAACAAAAACATTACTACTACCACCTCCAGGAAATGATTTCCCATGTTCCAACCTTTCAACCTTGAAACCTAAGTAGCATGAACCACCATCATCAATACAATATTGCCTTGAAAGTTCTACAACAGCTCTGGCAGCTATACTTGCTTGTTCTGCAAAATCAGCCGCTGCTTGAGCAATAGAGGTAGCATCCTTAAATTTCATGTTCCAATTCTGCCTGCCAACAGAAAAATTACTACTACCACCTCCAGGAAATGATTGCCCTTGTTCCAACCTTTCATCTTTGAAACCTAAGTGGCATGAACTACCAACATCAACATAATATTGCCTTGAAAGTTCTACAACAGCTCTGGCAGCTAGACTTGCATATTCTGAAAACTCAGTTGCTGCTTGAGCAGTAGAGGTAGCATCCTTAAATTTCATGTTCCAATTCTACCCGCCAACAGAAAAATTACCATTACCATCTCCAAGAAATGATTGCCCATGTTCCAACCTTTCAACCTTGAAACCTAAGTAGCATGAACCACCATCATCAATACAATATTGCCTTGAAAGTTCTACAACAGCTCTGGCAGCTATACTTGCTTGTCCTTAAATTTCATGTTCCAATTCTGCCTGCCAATAGAAAAATTACTACTACCACCTCCAGGAAATGATTGCCCATGTTACAACCTTTCATCCTTGAAACCGAAGTGGCATGAACTACCATCATCAACATAATATTGCCTTGAAAGTTCTACAACAACTCTAGACGCTAGGCTTGCATGTTCTGCAAACTCAGTTGCTACTTGAGCAGCAGAGGTAGTATTCTTAAATTTCATGTTCCAATTCTACCTGCCAATAGAAAAATTACAATTACCATCTCCAGGAAATGATTGCCCATGTTCCAACCTTTCATCTTTGAAACTTAAGTGGCATGAACCACCATCATCAACACAATATTGCCTTGAAAGTTCTACAACAGCTCTGGCAGCTATGCTTGCTTGCTCTGCAAAATCAGCCGATGCTTGAGAAACAGAGGTAGCATCCTTAAAAATCATGTTCCAATTCTGCCTGCCAATAGAAAAATTACTACTACCACCTCCAGGAAATGATTGCCCATATTCCAACCTTTCAACCTGGAAACCTAAGTAGCATGAACCACCATCATCAATACAATATTGCCTTGAAAGTTCTACAACAGCTCTGGCAGCTATACTTGCTTGTTCTGCAAAATTAGCCGCTGCTTGAGCAATAGAGGTAGCATCCTTAAATTTCATGTTCCAAATCTGCCTGCCAACAGAAAAATTACTACTACCACCTCCAGGAAATGATTGCCCATGTTCCAACCTTTCATCTTTGAAACCTAAGTGGCATTAACTACCATCATCAACATAATATTGCCTTGAAAGTTCTACAACAGCTCTGGCAGCTAGACTTGCATGTTCTGAAAACTCAGTTGCTACTTGAGCAGCAGAGGTAGCATCCTTAAATTTCATGTTCCAATTCTACCCGCCAACAGAAAAATTACCATTACCATCTCCAGGAAATGATTGCCCATGTTCCAACCTTTCAACCTTGAAACCTAAATAGCATGAACCACCATCATCAATACAATATTGCCTTGAAAGTTCTACAATAGCTCTGGCAGCTATACTTGCTTGTTCTGCAAAATCAGCCGTTGCTTGAGCAACAGAGGTAGCATCCTTAAATTTCATGTTCCAATTCTGCCTGCCAATAGAAAAATAACTACTACCACCTCCAGGAAATGATTGCGCATGTTCCAGCCTTTCATCCTTGAACCCGAAGTGGCATGAACTACCACCATCAACATAATATTGCCTTGAAAGTTCTACAACAGCTCTGGACGCTAGGCTTGCATGTTCTGCAAACTCAGTTGCTACTTGAGCAACAGAGGTAGCATCCTTAAATTTCATGCTCCAATTCTACCTGCCAACAGAAAAATTACCATTACCATCTCCAGGAAATGATTGCCCATGTTCCAACCTTTAATACTTGAAACCTAAGTGGCATGAACCACCATCATCAACAAAATATTGCCTTGAAAGTTCTACAACAGGTCTGGCAGCTACGCTTGCATACTCTGCAAACTCAGCCGCTGCTTGAGCAGCAGAGGTTGCATCCTTAAATTTCATGTTCCAATTCTACCTACAAATACAAAAATTACCATTACCATCTCTAGGAAATGATTGCCCATGTTCCAACCTTTCATCCTTGAAACCTAAGTGGCATGAACCACCATCATCAACACAATATTGCCTTGAAAGTTCTACAACAGCTCCGTCAGCTAGGCCACCATGTTCTGCAAACTCAGCCGCTGCTTTAGCAACAGAGGTAGCATCCTTAAATTTCATGTTTAAATTCTGTCTGCCAACTGAAAAATTACAATTACCATCTCCAGGAAATGATTGCCCATGTTCCAACCTTTCAACCTTGAAACCTAAATAGCATGAACCACCATCATCAATACAATATTGCCTTGAAAGTTCTACAATAGCTCTGGCAGCTATGCTTGCTTGTTCTGCAAAATCAGCCGCTGCTTGAGCAACAGAGGTAGCATCCTTAAATTTCATGTTCCAATTCTGCTTGCCAACAGAAAAATTACTACTACCACCTCTAGGAAATGATTGCCCATGTTCCAACCTTTCATCTTTGAAACCTAAGTGGCATGAACTACCAACATCAACATAATATTGCCTTGAAAGTTCTACAACAGCTCTAGCAGCTAGACTTACATGTTCTGAAAACTCAGTTGCTGCTTGTGCAGTAGAGGTAGCATCCTTAAATGTCATGTTCCAATTCTACCCGCCAACAGAAAAATTACCATTACCATCTCCAGGAAATGATTGCCCATGTTCCAACCTTTCAACCTTGAAACCTAAGTAGCATGAACCACCATCATCAATACAATATTGCCTTGAAAGTTCTACAACAGCTCTGGCAGCTATACTTGCTTGTTCTGCAAAATCAGCCGCCGCTTGAGCAATAGAAAAATTACTACTACCACCTCCAGGAAATGATTTCCCATGTTCCAACCTTGCATCCTTGAAACCGAAGTGGCATGAACTACCATCATCAACATAATATTGCCTTGAAAGTTCTACAATAACTCTGGACGCTAGGCTTGCATGTTCTGCAAACTCAGTTGCTACTTGAGCAGCAGAGGTAGTATCCTTTAATTTCATGTTCGAATTCTACCTGCCAAAAGAAAAATTACAATTACCATCTCCAGGAAATGATTGCCCATGTTCCAACCTTTCATCTTTGAAACTTAAGTGGCATGAACCACCATCATCAACACAATATTGCCTTGAAAGTTCTACAACAGCTCTGGCAGCTATGCTTGCTTGCTCTGCAAAATCAGCCGATGCTTGAGCAATAGAGGTAGCATCCTTAAATATCATGTTCCAATTCTGCCTGCCAATAGAAAAATTACTACTACCACCTCCAGGAAATGATTGCCCATATTCCAACCCTTCAACCTGGAAACCTAAGTAGCATGAACCACCATCATCAATACAATATTGCCTTGAAAGTTCTACAACAGCTCTGGCAGCTATACTTGCTTGTTCTGCAAAATCAGCCGCTGCTTGAGCAACAGAGGTAGCATCCTTAAATTTCATGTTCCAATTCTGCCTTCCAACAGAAAAATTACTACTACCACCTCCAGGAAATGATTGCCCATGTTCCAACCTTTCATCTTTGAAACTTAAGTGGCATGAACCACCATCATCAACACAATATTGCCTTGAAAGTTCTACAACAGCTCTGACAGCTATGCTTGCTAGCTCTGCAAAATCAGCCGCTGCTTGAGCAACAGAGGTAGCATCCTTAAATATCATGTTCCAATTCTGCCTGCCAATAGAAAAATTACTACTACCACCTCCAGGAAATGATTGCCCATATTCCAACCTTTCAACCTAGAAACCTAAGTAGCATGAACCACCATCATCAATACAATATTGCCTTGTAAGTTCTACAACAGCTCTGGCAGCTATACTTGCTTGTTCTACAAAATCAGCCGCTGCTTGAGCAACAGAGGTAGCATCCTTAAATTTCATATTCCAATTCTGCTTGCCAACAAAACAATTACTACTACCACCTCCAGGAAATGATTGCCCATGTTCCAACCTTTCAACCTGGAAACCTAAGTAGCATGAACCACCATCATCAATACAATATTGCCTTGAAAGTTCTACAACAGCTCTGGCAGCTATACTTGCTTGTTCTGCAAAATCAGCCGCTGCTTGAGCAACAGAGGTAGCATCCTTAAATTTCATGTTCCAATTCTGCCTGCCAACAGAAAAATTACTACTACCACCTCCAGGAAATGATTGCCCTTGTTCCAACCTTTCATCTTTGAAACCTAAGTGGCATGAACTACCAACATCAACATAATATTGCCTTGAAAGTTCTACAACAGCTGTGGCAGCTAGACTTGCATATTCTGAAAACTCAGTTGCTGCTTGAGCAGTAGAGGTAGCATCCTTAAATTTCATGTTCCAATTCTACCCGCCAACAGAAAAATTACCATTACCATCTCCAGGAAATGATTGCCCATGTTCCAACCTTTCAACCTTGAAACCTAAGTAGCATGAACCACCATCATCAATACAATATTGCCTTGAAAGTTCTACAACAGCTCTGGCAGCTATACTTGCTTGTTCTGCAAAATCAGCCGCTGCTGCCTGCCAATAGAAAAATTACTACTACCACCTCCAGGAAATGATTGCCCATGTTACAACCTTTCATCCTTGAAACCGGAGTGGCATGAACTACCATCATCAACATAATATTGCCTTGAAAGTTCTACCACAACTCTGGACGCTAGGCTTGCATGTTCTGCAAACTCAGTTGCTACTTGAGCAGCAGAGGTAGTATCCTTAAATTTCATGTTCCAATTCTACCTGCCAACAGAAAAATTACAATTACCATCTCCAGGAAATGATTGCCCATGTTCCAACCTTTCATCTTTGAAACTTAAGTGGCATGAACCACCATTATCAACACAATATTGCCTTGAAAGTTCTACAACAGCTCTGGCAGCTATGCTTTCTTGCTCTGCAAAATCAGCCGATGCTTGAGAAACAGAGGTAGCATCCTTAAAAATCATGTTCCAATTCTGCCTGCCAATAGAAAAATTACTACTACCACCTCCAGGAAATGATTGCCCATATTCCAACCTTTCAACCTGGAAACCGAAGTAGCATGAACCACCATCATCAATACAATATTGCCTTGAAAGTTCTACAACAGCTCTGGCAGCTATACTTGCTTGTTCTGCAAAATCAGCCGCTGCTTGAGCAACAGAGGTAGCATCCTTAAATTTCATGTTCCAATTCTACCGGCCAACAGAAAAATTACAATTACCATCTCCAGGAAATGATTACCCTTGTTCCAACCTTTCATCTTTGAAACTTAAGTGGCATGAACCACCATTATCAACACAATATTGCCTTGAAAGTTCTACAACAGCTCTGGCAGCTATGCTTTCTTGCTCTGCAAAATCAGCCGATGCTTGAGAAACAGAGGTAGCATCCTTAAAAATCATGTTCCAATTCTGCCTGCCAATAGAAAAATTACTACTACCACCTCCAGGAAATGATTGCCCATATTCCAACCTTTCAACCTGGAAACCGAAGTAGCATGAACCACCATCATCAATACAATATTGCCTTGAAAGTTCTACAACAGCTCTGGCAGCTATACTTGCTTGTTCTGCAAAATCAGCCGCTGCTTGAGCAGCAGAGGTAGTATCCTTAAATTTCATGTTCCAATTCTACCTGCCAATAGAAAAATTACAATTACCATCTCCAGGAAATGATTGCCCATGTTCCAACCTTTCATCTTTGAAACTTAAGTGGCATGAACCACCATCATCAACACAATATTGCCTTGAAAGTTCTACAACAGCTCTGGCAGCTATGCTTGCTTGCTCTGCAAAATCAGCCGATGCTTGAGAAACAGAGGTAGCATCCTTAAAAATCATGTTCCAATTCTGCCTGCCAATAGAAAAATTACTACTACCACCTCCAGGAAATGATTGCCCATATTCCAACCTTTCAACCTGGAAACCTAAGTAGCATGAACCACCATCATCAATACAATATTGCCTTGAAAGTTCTACAACAGCTCTGGCAGCTATACTTGCTTGTTCTGCAAAATCAGCCGCTGCTTGAGCAACAGAGGTAGCATCCTTAAATTTCATGTTCCAATTCTACCGGCCAACAGAAAAATTACAATTACCATCTCCAGGAAATGATTGCCCTTGTTCCAACCTTTCATCTTTGAAACTTAAGTGGCATGAACCACTATCATCAACACAATATTGCCTTGAAAGTTCTACAACAGCTCTGGCAGCTATGCTTTCTTGCTCTGCAAAATCAGCCGATGCTTGAGAAACAGAGGTAGCATCCTTCAAAATCATGTTCCAATTCTGCCTGCCAATAGAAAAATTACTACTACCACCTCCAGGAAATGATTGCCCATATTCCAACCTTTCAACCTGGAAACCTAAGTAGCATGAACCACCATCATCAATACAATATTGCCTTGAAAGTTCTACAACAGCTCTGGCAGCTATACTTGCTTGTTCTGCAAAATTAGCCGCTGCTTGAGCAACAGAGGTAGCATCCTTAAATTTCATGTTCCAAATCTGCCTGCCAACAGAAAAATTACTACTACCACCTCCAGGAAATGATTGCCCATGTTCCAACCTTTCATCTTTGAAACCTAAGTGGCATGAACTACCATCATCAACATAATATTGCCTTGAAAGTTCTACAACAGCTCTGGCAGCTAGACTTGCATGTTCTGAAAACTCAGTTGCTACTTGAGCAGCAGAGGTAGCATCCTTAAATTTCATGTTCCAATTCTACCCGCCAACAGAAAAATTACCATTACCATCTCCAGGAAATGATTGCCCATGTTCCAACCTTTCAACCTTGAAACCTAAATAGCATGAACCACCATCATCAATACAATATTGCCTTGAAAGTTCTACAATAGCTCTGGCAGCTATACTTGCTTGTTCTGCAAAATCAGCCGTTGCTTGAGCAACAGAGGTAGCATCCTTAAATTTCATGTTCCAATTCTGCCTGCCAATAGAAAAATTACTACTACCACCTCCAGGAAATGATTGCCCATGTTACAACCTTTCATCCTTGAAACCGAAGTGGCATGAACTACCATCATCAACATAATATTGCCTTGAAAGTTCTACAACAACTCTGGACGCTAGGCTTGCATGTTCTGCAAACTCAGTTGCTACTTGAGCAGCAGAGGTAGTATCCTTAAATTTCATGTTCCAATTCTACCTGCCAATAGAAAAATTACAATTACCATCTCCAGGAAATGATTGCCCATGTTCCAACCTTTCATCTTTGAAACTTAAGTGGCATGAACCACCATCATCAACACAATATTGCCTTGAAAGTTCTACAACAGCTCTGGCAGCTATGCTTGCTTGCTCTGCAAAATCAGCCGATGCTTGAGAAACAGAGGTAGCATCCTTAAAAATCATGTTCCAATTCTGCCTGCCAATAGAAAAATTACTACTACCACCTCCAGGAAATGATTGCCCATATTCCAACCTTTCAACCTGGAAACCTAAGTAGCATGAACCACCATCATCAATACAATATTGCCTTGAAAGTTCTACAACAGCTCTGGCAGCTATACTTGCTTGTTCTGCAAAATCAGCCGCTGCTTGAGCAACAGAGGTAGCATCCTTAAATTTCATGTTCCAATTCTACCGGCCAACAGAAAAATTACAATTACCATCTCCAGGAAATGATTGCCCTTGTTCCAACCTTTCATCTTTGAAACTTAAGTAGCATGAACCACTATCATCAACACAATATTGCCTTGAAAGTTCTACAATAGCTCTGGCAGCTATGCTTTCTTGCTCTGCAAAATCAGCCGATGCTTGAGAAACAGAGGTAGCATCCTTAAAAATCATGTTCCAATTCTGCCTGCCAATAGAAAAATTACTACTACCACCTCCAGGAAATGATTGCCCATATTCCAACCTTTCAACCTGGAAACCTAAGTAGCATGAACCACCATCATCAATACAATATTGCCTTGAAAGTTCTACAACAGCTCTGGCAGCTATACTTGCTTGTTCTGCAAAATTAGCCGCTGCTTGAGCAACAGAGGTAGCATCCTTAAATTTCATGTTCCAAATCTGCCTGCCAACAGAAAAATTACTACTACCACCTCCAGGAAATGATTGCCCATGTTCCAACCTTTCATCTTTGAAACCTAAGTGGCATGAACTACCATCATCAACATAATATTGCCTTGAAAGTTCTACAACAGCTCTGGCAGCTAGACTTGCATGTTCTGAAAACTCAGTTGCTACTTGAGCAGCAGAGGTAGCATCCTTAAATTTCATGTTCCAATTCTACCCGCCAACAGAAAAATTACCATTACCATCTCCAGGAAATGATTGCCCATGTTCCAACCTTTCAACCTTGAAACCTAAATAGCATGAACCACCATCATCAATACAATATTGCCTTGAAAGTTCTACAATAGCTCTGGCAGCTATACTTGCTTGTTCTGCAAAATCAGCCGTTGCTTGAGCAACAGAGGTAGCATCCTTAAATTTCATGTTCCAATTCTGCCTGCCAATAGAAAAATTACTACTACCACCTCCAGGAAATGATTGCCCATGTTACAACCTTTCATCCTTGAAACCGAAGTGGCATGAACTACCATCATCAACATAATATTGCCTTGAAAGTTCTACAACAACTCTGGACGCTAGGCTTGCATGTTCTGCAAACTCAGTTGCTACTTGAGCAGCAGAGGTAGTATCCTTAAATTTCATGTTCCAATTCTACCTGCCAATAGAAAAATTACAATTACCATCTCCAGGAAATGATTGCCCATGTTCCAACCTTTCATCTTTGAAACTTAAGTGGCATGAACCACCATCATCAACACAATATTGCCTTGAAAGTTCTACAACAGCTCTGGCAGCTATGCTTGCTTGCTCTGCAAAATCAGCCGATGCTTGAGAAATAGAGGTAGCATCCTTAAAAATCATGTTCCAATTCTGCCTGCCAATAGAAAAATTACTACTACCACCTCCAGGAAATGATTGCCCATGTTCCAACCTTTCAACCTTGAAACCTAAATAGCATGAACCACCATCATCAATACAATATTGCCTTGAAAGTTCTACAATAGCTCTGGCAGCTATACTTGCTTGTTCTGCAAAATCAGCCGTTACTTGAGCAACAGAGGTAGCATCCTTAAATTTCATGTTCCAATTCTGCCTGCCAATAGAAAAATAACTACTTCCACCTCCAGGAAATGATTGCCCATGTTCCAGCCTTTCATCCTTGAACCCGAAGTGGCATGAACTACCATCATCAACATAATATTGCCTTGAAAGTTCTACAACAGCTCTGGTCGCTAGGCTTGCATGTTCTGCAAACTCAGTTGCTACTTGAGCAGCAGAGGTAGCATCCTTAAATTTCATGTTCCAATTCTACCTGCCAACAGAAAAATTACCATTACCATCTCCAGGAAATGATTGCCCATGTTCCAACCTTTAATCCTTGAAACCTAAGTGGCATGAACCACCATCATCAACAAAATATTGCCTTGAAAGTTCTACAACAGGTCTGGCAGCTACGCTTGCATACTCTGCAAACTCAGCCGCTGCTTGAGCAGCAGAGGTTGCATCCTTAAATTTCATGTTCCAATTCTACCTACAAATACAAAAATTACCATTACCATCTCTAGGAAATGATTGCCCATGTTCCAACCTTTCATCCTTGAAACCTAAGTGGCATGAACCACCATCATCAACACAATATTGCCTTGAAAGTTCTACAACAGCTCTGGCAGCTAGGCCACCATGTTCTGCAAACTCAGCCGCTGCTTTAGCATCCTTAAATTTCATGTTTAAAGTCTGTCTGCCAACTGAAAAATTACAATTACCATCTCCAGGAAATGATTGCCCCTGTTCCAACCTTTCAACCTTGAAACCTAAATAGCATGAACAACCATCATCAATACAATATTGCCTTGAAAGTTCTACAATAGCTCTGGCAGCTATGCTTGCTTGTTCTGCAAAATCAGCCGCTGCTTGAGCAACAGAGGTAGCATCCTTAAATTTCATGTTCCAATTCTGCTTGCCAACAGAAAAATTACTACTACCACCTCTAGGAAATGATTGCCCATGTTCCAACCTTTCATCTTTGAAACCTAAGTGGCATGAACTACCAACATCAACATAATATTGCCTTGAAAGTTCTACAACAGCTCTAGCAGCTAGACTTGCATGTTCTGAAAACTCAGTTGCTGCTTGTGCAGTAGAGGTAGCATCCTTAAATTTCATGTTCCAATTCTACCCGCCAACAGAAAAATTACCATTACCATCTCCAGGAAATGATTGCCCATGTTCCAACCTTTCAACCTTGAAACCTAAGTAGCATGAACCACCATCATCAATACAATATTGCCTTGAAAGTTCTACAACAGCTCTGGCAGCTATACTTGCTTGTTCTGCAAAATCAGCCGCCGCTTGAGCAACAGAGGTAGCATCCTTAAATTTCATGTTCCAATTCTGCCTGCCAATAGAAAAATTACTACTACCACCTCCAGGAAATGATTGCCTATGTTCCAACCTTGCATCCTTGAAACCGAAGTGGCATGAACTACCATCATCAATACAATATTGCCTTGAAAGTTCTACAACAGCTCTGGCAGCTATACTTGCTTGTTCTGCAAAATCAGCTGCTGCTTGAGCAACAGAGGTAGCATCCTTAAATTTCATGTTCCAATTCTGCCTGCCAACAGAAAAATTACTACTACCACCTCCAGGAAATGATTGCCCATGTTCCAACCTTTCATCTTTGAAACCTAAGTAGCATGAACTACCATCATCAACATAATATTGCCTTGAAAGTTCTACAACAGCTCTGGCAGCTAGACTTGCATGTTCTGAAAACTCAGTTGCTACTTGAGCAGCAGAGGTAGCATCCTTAAATTTCATGTTCCAATTCTACCCGCCAACAGAAAAATTACCATTACCATCTCCAGGAAATGATTGCCCATGTTCCAACCTTTCAACCTTGAAACCTAAATAGCATGAACCACCATCATCAATACAATATTGCCTTGAAAGTTCTACAATAGCTCTGGCAGCTATACTTGCTTGTTCTGCAAAATCAGCCATTACTTGAGCAACAGAGGTAGCATCCTTAAATTTCATGTTCCAATTCTGCCTGCCAATAGAAAAATAACTACTTCCACCTCCAGGAAATGATTGCCCATGTTCCAGCCTTTCATCCTTGAACCCGAAGTGGCATGAACTACCATCATCAACATAATATTGCCTTGAAAGTTCTACAACAGCTATGGTCGCTAGGCTTGCATGTTCTGCAAACTCAGTTGCTACTTGAGCAGCAGTGGTAGCATCCTTAAATTTCATGTTCCAATTCTACCTGCCAACAGAAAAATTACCATTACCATCTCCAGGAAATGATTGCCCATGTTCCAACCTTTAATCCTTGAAACCTAAGTGGCATGAACCACCATCATCAACAAAATATTGCCTTGAAAGTTCTACAACAGGTCTGGCAGCTACGCTTGCATACTCTGCAAACTCAGCCGCTGCTTGAGCAGCAGAGGTTGCATCCTTAAATTTCATGTTCCAATTCTACCTACAAATACAAAAATTACCATTACCATCTCTAGGAAATGATTGCCCATGTTCCAACCTTTCATCCTTGAAACCTAAGTGGCATGAACCACCATCATCAACACAATATTGCCTTGAAAGTTCTACAACAGCTCTGGCAGCTAGGCCACCATGTTCTGCAAACTCAGCCGCTGCTTTAGCAGCAGAGGTAGCATCCTTAAATTTCATGTTTAAAGTCTGTCTGCCAACTGAAAAATTACAATTACCATCTCCAGGAAATGATTGCCCATGTTCCAACCTTTCAACCTTGAAACCTAAATAGCATGAACCACCATCATCAATACACTATTGCCTTGAAAGTTCTACAATAGCTCTGGCAGCTATGCTTGCTTGTTCTGCAAAATCAGCCGCTGCTTGAGCAACAGAGGTAGCATCCTTAAATTTCATGTTCCAATTCTGCTTGCCAACAGAAAAATTACTACTACCACCTCTAGGAAATGATTGCCCATGTTCCAACCTTTCATCTTTGAAACCTAAGTGGCATGAACTACCAACATCAACATAATATTGCCTTGAAAGTTCTACAACAGCTCTAGCAGCTAGACTTGCATGTTCTGAAAACTCAATTGCTGCTTGTGCAGTAGAGGTAGCATCCTTAAATTTCATGTTCCAATTCTACCCGCCAACAGAAAAATTACCATTACCATCTCCAGGAAATGATTGCCCATGTTCCAACCTTTCAACCTTGAAACCTAAGTAGCATGAACCACCATCATCAATACAATATTGCCTTGAAAGTTCTACAACAGCTCTGGCAGCTATACTTGCTTGTTCTGCAAAATCAGCCGCCGCTTGAGCAACAGAGGTAGCATCCTTAAATTTCATGTTCCAATTCTGCCTGCCAATAGAAAAATTACTACTACCACCTCCAGGAAATGATTGCCTATGTTCCAACCTTGCATCCTTGAAACCGAAGTGGCATGAACTACCATCATCAACATAATATTGCCTTGAAAGTTCTACAACAACTCTGGACGCTAGGCTTGCATGTTCTGCAAACTCAGTTGCTACTTGAGCAGCAGAGGTAGTATCCTTAAATTTCATGTTCGAATTCTACCTGCCAAAAGAAAAATTACAATTACCATCTCCAGGAAATGATTGCCTATGTTCCAACCTTTCATCTTTGAAACTTAAGTGGCATGAACCACCATCATCAACACAATATTGCCTTGAAAGTTCTACAACAGCTCTGGCAGCTATGCTTGCTTGCTCTGCAAAATCAGCCGATGCTTGAGCAATAGAGGTAGCATCCTTAAATATCATGTTCCAATTCTGCCTGCCAATAGAAAAATTACTACTACCACCTCCAGGAAATGATTGCCCATATTCCAACCCTTCAACCTGGAAACCTAAGTAGCATGAACCACCATCATCAATACAATATTGCCTTGAAAGTTCTACAACAGCTCTGGCAGCTATACTTGCTTGTTCTGCAAAATCAGCCGCTGCTTGAGCAACAGAGGTAGCATCCTTAAATTTCATGTTCCAATTCTGCCTGCCAACAGAAAAATTACTACTACCACCTCCAGGAAATGATTGCCCATGTTCCAACCTTTCATCTTTGAAACCTAAGTGGCATGAACTACCATCATCAACATAATATTACCTTGAAAGTTCTACAACAGCTCTGGCAGCTAGACTTGCATGTTCTGAAAACTCAGTTGCTACTTGAGCAGCAGAGGTAGCATCCTTAAATTTCATGTTCCAATTCTACCCACCAACAGAAAAATTACCATTACCATCTCCAGGAAATGATTGCCCATGTTCCAACCTTTCAACCTTGAAACCTAAATAGCATGAACCACCATCATCAATACAATATTGCCTTGAAAGTTCTACAATAGCTCTGGCAGCTATACTTGCTTGTTCTGCAAAATCATCCGCTGCTTGAGCAACAGAGGTAGCATCCTTAAATTTCATGTTCCAATTCTGCCTGCCAATAGAAAAATAACTACTACCACCTCCAGGAAATGATTGCCCATGTTCCAGCCTTTCATCCTTGAACCCGAAGTGGCATGAACTACCATCATCAACATAATATTGCCTTGAAAGTTCTACAACAGCTCTGGCCGCTAGGCTTGCATGTTCTGCAAACTCAGTTGTTACTTGAGCAGCAGAGGTAGCATCCTTAAATCTCATGTTCCAATTCTACCTGCCAACAGAAAAATTACCATTACCATCTCCAGGAAATGATTGCCCATGTTCCAACCTTTAATCCTTGAAACCTTAGTGGCATGAACCACCATCATCAACAAAATATTGCCTTGAAAGTTCTACAACAGGTCTGGCAGCTACGCTTGCATACTCTGCAAACTCAGCCGCTGCTTGAGCAGCACAGGTTGCATCCTTAAATTTCATGTTCCAATTCTACCTACAAATACAAAAATTACCATTACCATCTCTAGGAAATGATTGCCCATGTTCCAACCTTTCATCCTTGAAACCTAAGTGGCATGAACCACCATCATCAACACAATATTGCCTTGAAGGTTCTACAACAGCTCTGGCAGCTAGGCCACCATGTTCTGCAAACTCAGCCGCTGCTTTAGCAGCAGAGGTAGCATCCTTAAATTTCATGTTTAAATTCTGTCTGCCAACTGAAAAATTACAATTACCATCTCCAGGAAATGATTGCCCATGTTCCAACCTTCCAACCTTGAAACCTAAATAGCATGAACCACCATCATCAATACAATATTGCCTTGAAAGTTCTATAATAGCTCTGGCAGCTATGCTTGCTTGTTCTGCAAAATCAGCCGCTGCTTGAGCAACAGAGGTAGCATCCTTAAATTTCATGTTCCAATTCTGCCTGCCAACAGAAAAATTACTACTACCACCTCCAGGAAATGATTGCCCATGTTCCAACCTTGCATCCTTGAAACCGAAGTGGCATGAACTACCATCATCAACATAATATTGCCTTGAAAGTTCTACAACAACTCTGGACGCTAGGCTTGCATGTTCTGCAAACTCAGTTGCTACTTGAGCAGCAGAGGTAGCATCCTTAAATTTTATGTTCCAATTCTACCTGCCAACAAAAAAATTACCATTACCATCTCTAAGAAATGATTGCCCATGTTTCGACCTTTCATTCTTGAAACCTAAGTGGCATGAACTACCAACATCAACATAATATTGCCTTAAAAGTTCTACAACAGCTCTAGCAGCTAGACTTGCATGTTCTGAAAACTCAGTTGCTGCTTGAGCAGTAGAGGTAGCATCCTTAAATTTCATGTTCCAATTCTACCCCCCAACAGAAACATTACCATTACCATCTCCAGGAAATGATTGCCCATGTTCCAACCTTTCAACCTTGAAACCTAAGTAGCATGAACCACCATCATCAATACAATATTGCCTTGAAAGTTCTACAACAGCTCTGGCAGCTATACTTGCTTGTTCTGCAAAATCAGCCGCCGCTTGAGCAACAGAGCTAGCATCCTTAAATTTCAAGTTCCAATTCTGCCTGCCAATAGAAAAATTACTACTACCACCTCCAGGAAATGATTGCCCATGTTCCAACCTTGCATCCTTGAAACCGAAGTAGCATGAACTACCATCATCAACATAATATTGCCTTGAAAGTTCTACAACAACTCTGGACGCTAGGCTTGCATGTTCTGCAAACTCAGTTGCTACTTGAGCAGCAGAGGTAGTATCCTTAAATTTCATGTTCCAATTCTACCCGCCAACAGAAAAATTACCATTACCATCTCCAGGAAATGATTGCCCATGTTCCAACCTTTCAACCTTGAAACCTAAATAGCATGAACCACCATCATCAATACAATATTGCCTTGAAAGTTCTACAATAGCTCTGGCAGCTATACTTGCTTGTTCTGCAAAATCAGCCGCTGCTTGAGCAACAGAGGTAGCATCCTTAAATTTCATGTTCCAATTCTGCCTGCCAATAGAAAAATAACTACTACCACCTCCAGGAAATGATTGCCCATGTTCCAGCCTTTCATCCTTGAACCCGAAGTGGCATGAACTACCATCATCAACATAATATTGCCTTGAAAGTTCTACAACAGCTCTGGTCGCTAGGCTTGCATGTTTTATAAACTCAGTTGCTACTTGAGCAGCAGAGGTAGCATCCTTAAATTTCATGTTCCAATTCTACCTGCCAACAGAAAAATTACCATTACCATCTCCAGGAAATGATTGCCCATGTTCCAACCTTTAATCCTTGAAACCTAAGTGGCATGAACCACCATCATCAACAAAATATTGCCTTGAAAGTTCTACAACAGGTCTGGCAGCTACGCTTGCATACTCTGCAAACTCAGCCGCTGCTTGAGCAGCAGAGGTTGCATCCTTAAATTTCATGTTCCAATTCTACCTACAAATACATAAATTACCATTACCATCTCTAGGAAATGATTGCCCATGTTCCAACCTTTCATCCTTGAAACCTAAGTGGCATGAACCACCATCATCAACACAATATTGCGTTGAAAGTTCTACAACAGCTCTGGCAGCTAGGCCACCATGTTCTGCAAACTCAGCCGCTGCTTTAGCAGCAGAGGTAGCATCCTTAAATTTCATGTTTAAATTCTGTGTGCCAACTGAAAAATTTCAATTACCATCTCTAGGAAATGATTGCCCATGTTCCAACCTTTCAACCTTGAAACCTAAATAGCATGAACCACCATCATCAATACAATATTGCCTTGAAAGTTCTACAATAGCTCTGGCAGCTATACTTGCTTGTTCTGCAAAATCAGCCGCTGCTTGAGCAACAGAGGTAGCATCCTTAAATTTCATGTTCCAATTCTGCCTGCCAACAGAAAAATTACTACTACCACCTCCAGGAAATGATTGCCCATGTTCCAACCTTTCATCTTTGAAACCTAAGTGGCATGAACTACCAACATCAACATAATATTGCCTTGAAAGTTCTACAACAGCTCTAGCAGCTAGACTTGCATGTTCTGAAAACTCAGTTGCTGCTTGAGCAGTAGAGGTAGCATCCTTAAATTTCATTTTCCAATTCTACCCGCCAACAGAAAAATTACCATTACCATCTCCAGGAAATGATTGCCCATGTTCTAACCTTTCAACCTTGAAACCTAAGTAGCATGAACCACCATCATCAATACAATATTGCCTTGAAAGTTCTACAACAGCTCTGGCAGCTATACTTGCTTGTTCTGCAAAATCAGCCGCCGCTTGAGCAACAGAGGTAGCATCCTTAAATTTCAAGTTCCAATTCTGCCTGCCAATAGAAAAATTACTACTACCACCTCCAGGAAATGATTGCCCATGTTCCAACCTTGCATCCTTGAAACCGAAGTGGCATGAACTACCATCATCAACATAATATTGCCTTGAAAGTTCTACAACAACTCTGGACGCTAGGCTTGCATGTTCTGCAAACTCAGTTGCTACTTGAGCAGCAGAGGTAGTATCCTTAAATTTCATGTTCGAATTCTACCTGCCAAAAGAAAAATTACAATTACCATCTCCAGGAAATGATTGCCCATGTTCCAAACTTTCATCTTTGAAACTTAAGTGGCATGAACCACCATCATCAACACAATATTGCCTTGAAAGTTCTACAACAGCTCTGGCAGCTATGCTTGCTTGCTCTGCAAAATCAGCCGATGCTTGAGCAATAGAGGTAGCATCCTTAAATATCATGTTCCAATTCAGCCTGCCAATAGAAAAATTACTACTACCACCTCCAGGAAATGATTGCCCATATTCCAACCTTTCAACCTGGAAACCTAAGTAGCATGAACCACCATCATCAATACAATATTGCCTTGAAAGTTCTACAACAGCTCCGGCAGCTATACTTGCTTGTTCTGCAAAATCAGCCGCTGCTTGAGCAACAGAGGTAGCATCCTTAAATTTCATGTTCCAATTCTGCCTGCCAACAGAAAAATTACTACTACCACCTCCAGGAAATAATTGCCCATGTTCCAACCTTTCATCTTTGAAACCTAAGTGGCATGAACTACCATCATCAACATAATATTGCCTTGAAAGTTCTACAACAGCTCTGGCAGCTAGACTTGCATGTTCTGAAAACTCAGTTGCTGCTTGAGCAGCAGAGGTAGCATCCTTAAATTTCATGTTCCAATTCTACCCGCCAACAGAAAAATTACCATTACCATCTCCAGGAAATGATTGCCCATGTTCCAACCTTTCAACCTTGAAACCTAAGTAGCATGAACCACCATCATCAATACAATATTGCCTTGAAAGTTCTACAACAGCTCTGGCAGCTATACTTGCTTGTTCTGCAAAATCAGCCGCTGCTTGTGCAACAGAGGTAGCATCCTTAAATTTCATGTTCCAATTCTCCCTGCCAATAGAAAAATTACTACTACCGCCTCCAGGAAATGATTGTCCATGTTCCAACATTTTATCCTTGAAATCGAAGTGGCATGAACTACCATCATCAACATAATATTGCCTTGAAATTTCTACAACAGCTCTGGCCGCTAGGCTTGCATGTTCTGCAAACTCAGTTGCTACTTGAGCAGCAGAGGTAGCATCCTTAAATTTCATGTTCCAATTCTACCTGCCAACAGAAATATTACCATTACCATCTCCAGGAAATGATTGCCCATGTTCCAACCTTTAATCCTTGAAACCTAAGTGGCATGGACCACCATCATCAACAAAATATTGCCTTGAAAGTTCTACAACAGCTCTGGCAGCTACGCTTGCATGCTCTGCAAACTCAGCCGCTGCTTGAGCAGCAGAGGTTGCATCCTTAAATTTCATGTTCCAATTCTACCTACAAATACAAAAATTACCATTACCATCTCTAGGAAATGATTGCCCATGTTCCAACCTTTCATCCTTGAAACCTAAGTGGCATGAACCACCATCATCAACACAATATTGCCTTGAAAGTTCTACAACAGCTCTGGCAGCTAGGCCACCATGTTCTGCAAACTCAGCCGCTGCTTTAGCAGCAGAGGTAGCATCCTTAAATTTCATGTTTAAATTCTGTCTGCCAACTGAAAAATTACAATTACCATCTCCAGGAAATGATTGCCCATATTCCAACCTTTCATATTTGAAACCTAAGTGGCATGATCCACTATCATCAACACAATATTGCCTTGAAAGTTCTACAACAGCTCTGGCAGCTATGCTTGCTTGTTCTGCAAAATCAGCCGCTGCTTGAGCAACAGAGGTAGCATGCTTAAATTTCATGTTTAAATTCTGTCTGCCAACTGAAAAATTACAATTACCATCTCTAGGAAATGATTGCCCATGTTCCAACCTTTCAACCTTGAAACCTAAATAGGATGAACCACCATCATCAATACAATATTGCCTTGAAAGTTCTACAATAGCTCTGGCAGCTATGCTTGCTTGTTCTGCAAAATCAGCCGCTGCTTGAGCAACAGAGGTAGCATCCTTAAATTTCATGTTCCAATTCTGCCTGCCAACAGAAAAATTACTACTACCACCTCCAGGAAATGATTGCCCATGTTCCAACCTTTCATCTTTGAAACCTAAGTGGCATGAACTACCAACATCAACATAATATTGCCTTGAAAGTTCTACAACAGCTCTAGCAGCTAGACTTGCATGTTCTGAAAACTCAGTTGCTGCTTGAGCAGTAGAGGTAGCATCCTTAAATTTCATGTTCCAATTCTACCCGCCAACAGAAAAATTACCATTACCATCTCCAGGAAATGATTGCCCATGTTCTAACCTTTCAACCTTGAAACCTAAGTAGCATGAACCACCATCATCAATACAATATTGCCTTGAAAGTTCTACAACAGCTCTGGCAGCTATACTTGCTTGTTCTGCAAAATCAGCCGCCGCTTGAGCAACAGAGGTAGCATCCTTAAATTTCAAGTTCCAATTCTGCCTGCCAATAGAAAAATTACTACTACCACCTCCAGGAAATGATTGCCCATGTTCCAACCTTGCATCCTTGAAACCGAAGTGGCATGAACTACCATCATCAACATAATATTTCCTTGAAAGTTCTACAACAACTCTGGATGCTAGGCTTGCATGTTCTGCAAACTCAGTTGCTACTTGAGCAGCAGAGGTAGTATCCTTAAATTTCATGTTCGAATTCTACCTGCCAAAAGAAAAATTACAATTACCATCTCCAGGAAATGATTGCCCATGTTCCAACCTTTCATCTTTGAAACTTAAGTGGCATGAACCACCATCATCAACACAATATTGCCTTGAAAGTTCTACAACAGCTCTGGCAGCTATGCTTGCTTGCTCTGCAAAATCAGCCGATGCTTGAGCAATAGAGGTAGCATCCTTAAATATCATGTTCCAATTCTGCCTGCCAATAGAAAAATTACTACTACCACCTCCAGGAAATGATTGCCCATATTCCAACCTTTCAACCTGGAAACCTAAGTAGCATGAACCACCATCATCAATACAATATTGCCTTGAAAGTTCTACAACAGCTCCGGCAGCTATACTTGCTTGTTCTGCAAAATCAGCCGCTGCTTGAGCAACAGAGGTAGCATCCTTAAATTTCATGTTCCAATTCTGCCTGCCAACAGAAAAATTACTACTACCACCTCCAGGAAATAATTGCCCATGTTCCAACCTTTCATCTTTGAAACCTAAGTGGCATGAACTACCATCATCAACATAATATTGCCTTGAAAGTTCTACAACAGCTCTGGCAGCTAGACTTGCATGTTCTGAAAACTCAGTTGCTGCTTGAGCAGCAGAGGTAGCATCCTTAAATTTCATGTTCCAATTCTACCCGCCAACAGAAAAATTACCATTACCATCTCCAGGAAATGATTGCCCATGTTCCAACCTTTCAACCTTGAAACCTAAGTAGCATGAACCACCATCATCAATACAATATTGCCTTGAAAGTTCTACAACAGCTCTGGCAGCTATACTTGCTTGTTCTGCAAAATCAGCCGCTGCTTGTGCAACAGAGGTAGCATCCTTAAATTTCATGTTCCAATTCTCCCTGCCAATAGAAAAATTACTACTACCGCCTCCAGGAAATGATTGTCCATGTTCCAACATTTTATCCTTGAAATCGAAGTGGCATGAACTACCATCATCAACATAATATTGCCTTGAAATTTCTACAACAGCTCTGGCCGCTAGGCTTGCATGTTCTGCAAACTCAGTTGCTACTTGAGCAGCAGAGGTAGTATCCTTAAATTTCATGTTCCAATTCTACCTGCCAACAGAAAAATTACCATTACCATCTCCAGGAAATGATTGCCCATGTTCCAACCTTTAATCCTTGAAACCTAAGTGGCATGGACCACCATCATCAACAAAATATTGCCTTGAAAGTTCTACAACAGCTCTGGCAGCTACGCTTGCATGCTCTGCAAACTCAGCCGCTGCTTGAGCAGCAGAGGTTGCATCCTTAAATTTCATGTTCCAATTCTACCTACAAATACAAAAATTACCATTACCATCTCTAGGAAATGATTGCCCATGTTCCAACCTTTCATCCTTGAAACCTAAGTGGCATGAACCACCATCATCAACACAATATTGCCTTGAAAGTTCTACAACAGCTCTGGCAGCTAGGCCACCATGTTCTGCAAACTCAGCCGCTGCTTTAGCAGCAGAGGTAGCATCCTTAAATTTCATGTTTAAATTCTGTCTGCCAACTGAAAAATTACAATTACCATCTCCAGGAAATGATTGCCCATATTCCAACCTTTCATCTTTGAAACCTAAGTGGCATGATCCACTATCATCAACACAATATTGCCTTGAAAGTTCTACAACAGCTCTGGCAGCTATGCTTGCTTGTTCTGCAAAATCAGCCGTTGCTTGAGCAACAGAGGTAGCATGCTTAAATTTCATGTTTAAATTCTGTCTGCCAACTGAAAAATTACAATTACCATCTCCAGGAAATGATTGCCCATGTTCCAACCTTTCAACCTTGAAACCTAAATAGCATGAACCACCATCATCAATACAATATTGCCTTGAAAGTTCTACAATAGCTCTGGCAGCTATGCTTGCTTGTTCTGCAAAATCAGCCGCTGCTTGAGCAACAGAGGTAGCATCCTTAAATTTCATGTTCCAATTCTGCCTGCCAACAGAAAAATTACTACTACCACCTCCAGGAAATGATTGCCCATGTTCCAACCTTCCATCTTTGAAACCTAAGTGGCATGAACTACCAACATCAACATAATATTGCCTTGAAAGTTCTACAACAGCTCTAGCAGCTAGACTTGCATGTTCTGAAAACTCAGTTGCTGCTTGAGCAGTAGAGGTAGCATCCTTAAATTTCATGTTCCAATTCTACCCGCCAACAGAAAAATTACCATTACCATCTCCAGGAAATGATTGCCCATGTTCTAACCTTTCAACCTTGAAACCTAAGTAGCATGAACCACCATCATCAATACAATATTGCCTTGAAAGTTCTACAACAGCTCTGGCAGCTATACTTGCTTGTTCTGCAAAATCAGCCGCCGCTTGAGCAACAGAGGTAGCATCCTTAAATTTCAAGTTCCAATTCTGCCTGCCAATAGAAAAATTACTACTACCACCTCCAGGAAATGATTGCCCATGTTCCAACCTTGCATCCTTGAAACCGAAGTGGCATGAACTACCATCATCAACATAATATTGCCTTGAAAGTTCTACAACAACTCTGGACGCTAGGCTTGCATGTTCTGCAAACTCAGTTGCTACTTGAGCAGCATAGGTAGTATCCTTAAATTTCATGTTCGAATTCTACCTGCCAAAAGAAAAATTACAATTACCATCTCCAGGAAATGATTGCCCATGTTCCAACCTTTTATCTTTGAAACTTAAGTGGCATGAACCACCATCATCAACACAATATTGCCTTGAAAGTTCTACAACAGCTCTGGCAGCTATGCTTGCTTGCTCTGCAAAATCAGCCGATGCTTGAGCAATAGAGGTAGCATCCTTAAATATCATGTTCCAATTCTGCCTGCCAATAGAAAAATTACTACTACCACCTCCAGGAAATGATTGCCCATATTCCAACCCTTCAACCTGGAAACCTAAGTAGCATGAACCACCATCATCAATACAATATTGCCTTGAAAGTTCTACAACAGCTCTGGCAGCTATACTTGCTTGTTCTGCAAAATCAGCCGCTGCTTGAGCAACAGAGGTAGCATCCTTAAATTTCATGTTTCAATTCTGCCTGCCAACAGAAATATTACTACTACCACCTCCAGGAAATAAGTGCCCATGTTCCAACCTTTCATCTTTGAAACCTAAGTGGCATGAACTACCATCGTCAACATAATATTGCCTTGAAAGTTCTACAACAGCTCTGGCAGCTAGACTTGCATGTTCTGAAAACTCAGTTGCTGCTTGAGCAGCAGAGGTAGCATCCTTAAATTTCATGTTCCAATTCTACCCGCCAATAGAAAAATTACCATTACCATCTCCAGGAAATGATTGCCCATGTTCCAACCTTTCAACCTTGAAACCTAAGTAGCATGAACCACCATCATCAATACAATATTGCCTTGAAAGTTCTACAACAGCTCTGGCAGCTATACTTGCTTGTTCTGCAAAATCAGCCGCTGCTTGAGCAACAGAGGTAGCATCCTTAAATTTCATGTTCCAATTCTGCCTGCCAATAGAAAAATTACTACTACCACCTCCAGGAAATGATTGCCCATGTTCCAACATTTTATCCTTGAAATCGAAGTGGCATGAACTACCATCATCAACATAATATTGCCTTGAAATTTCTACAACAGCTCTGGCCGCTAGTCTTGCATGTTCTGCAAACTCAGTTGCTACTTGAGCAGCAGAGGTAGCATCCTTAAATTTCATGTTCCAATTCTACCTGCCAACAGAAAAATTACCATTACCATCTCCAGGAAATGATTGCCCATGTTCCAACCTTTAATCCTTGAAACCTAAGTGGCATAGACCACCATCATCAACAAAATATTGCCTTGAAAGTTCTACAACAGCTCTGGCAGCTACGCTTGCATGCTCTGCAAACTCCGCCGCTGCTTGAGCAGCAGAGGTTGCATCCTTAAATTTCATGTTCCAATTCTACCTACAAATACAAAAATTACCATTACCATCTCTACGAAATGATTGCCCATGTTCCAACCTTTCATCCTTGAAACCTAAGTGGCATGAACCACCATCATCAACACAATATTGCCTTGAAAGTTCTACAACAGCTCCGGCAGCTAGGCCACCATGTTCTGCAAACTCAGCCGCTGCTTTAGCAGCAGAGGTAGCATCCTTAAATTTCATGTTTAAATTCTGTCTGCCAACTGAAAAATTATAATTACCATCTCCAGGAAATGATTGCCCATATTCCAACCTTTCATCTTTGAAACCTAAGTGGCATGATCCACTATCATCAACACAATATTGCCTTGAAAGTTCTACAATAGCTCTGGCAGCTATGCTTGCTTGTTCTGCAAAATCATCCGCTGCTTGAGCAACAGAGGTAGCATCCTTAAATTTCATGTTCCAATTCTACCTGCCAACAGAAAAATTATAATTACCATCTCCAGGAAATGATTGCCCATTTTCCAACCTTTCATCCATGAAACCTAAGTGGCATGAACCACCATCATCAACACAATATTGTCTTGAAAGTTCTACAACAGCTCTGCAGTTATGCTTGCTTGTTCTGCAAAATCAGCCGCTGCTTGAGCAACAGAGGTAGCATCCTTAAATTTCATGTTCCAATTCTACCTGCCAACAGAAAAATTACAATTACCACCTCCAGGAAATGATTGCCCATGTTCCAACCTTTCATCTTTGAAACCTAAGTGGCACGAACTACCATCATCAACATAATAATGCCTTGAAAGTTCTACAACAGCTCTGGCAGCTAGGCTTGCATGTTCTGCAAACTCAGATGCTGCATGAGCAGCAGAGGTAGCATCCTTAAATTTCATGTTCCAATTCTACCCGCCAACAGAAAAATTACCATTACCATCTCCAGGAAATGATTGCCCATGTTCCAACCTTTTAACCTTGAAACCTAAGTAGCATTAACCACCATCATCAACACAATATTGCCTTGAAAGTTCTACAACAGCTCTGGCAGCTATGCTTGCATGATCTGCAAACTCAGACGTTGCTTGAGCAACAGATGTAGCATCTTAAATTTCATGTTCCAATTCTGCCTGCCAACAGAAAAATTACCATTACTATCTCTAGGAAATGATTGCCCATGTTCCAATCTTTCATCCTTGAAACCTAAGTGTCATGAACCACCATCATCAACACAATATTTCCTTGAAAGTTCTACAACAGCTCTGGCAGCTAGGCCACAATGTTCTGCAAACTCAACCGCTGCTTGAGCAGCAGAGGTAGCATCCTTATATTTCATGTTCTAATTTTGCCTGCCAATAGAAAATTTACCATCTCCAGGAAATGATTGCCCATGTTCCAAACTTTCATCCTTGAAACCTAAGTGGCATGAACCACCATCATCAACACAATATTGCATTGAAAGTTCTACTATATCTCTGGCAGCTAGGCTTGCATGTTTTGCAAACTCAGTCGCTGCTTGAGCAGTAGAGATAGCATCCTTAAATTTCATGTTCCAATTCTGCTTGCCAACAGAAATATTACCATTACCATCTATAGGAAATGATTGCCCATGTTCCAACCTTTCATCTTTGAAACCTAAGTGGCATGAACCACCATCATCAACACAATATTGCCTTGAAAGTTCTACAACAGTTCTGGCAGCTATGCTTGCTTGCTCTGCGAAATCAACCGCGGCTTGAGCAACAGAGGTAGCATCCTTTAATTTCATGTTCCAATTCTGCCTGCCAACAGAATAATTACTACTATCACCTCCAGGAAATGATTGCCCATGTTCCAACCTTTCATCTTTGAAACCTAAGTGGCATGAACTACCATCATCAACATAATATTGTCTTGAAAGTTCTACAATAGCTCTGGCAGCTAGACTTGCATGTTCTGCAAACTCAGTTGCTGCATGAGCAGCAGAGGTAGCATCCTTAAATTTCATGTTCCAATTCTACCCGCCAACAGAAAAATTACCATTACCATCTCCAGGAAATGATTACCCATGTTCCAACCTTTCAACCTTGAAATCTAAGTAGCATGAACCATCATCATCAATACAATATTGCCGTGAAAGTTCTACAACAGCTCTGGCAGCTATACTTGCTTGTTCTGCAAAATCAGCCGTTGCTTGAGCAATAGAGGTAGCATCCTTAAATTTCATGTTCCAATTCTACCTACCAACAGAAAAATTGCAATTACCATCTCCAGGTAATGATTGCCCATGTTCCAACCTTTCATCCTTGTAACCTAAGTGGCATGAACCACCATGATCAACACAATATTGCCATGAAAGTTCTACAATAGCTCTGGCAGTTATGCTTGCTTGTTCTGTAAAATCAGCCGCTGCTTGAGCAACAGAGGTAGCATCCTTAAATTTCATTTTCCAATTCTACCTGCCAACAGAAAAATTACCATTACCATCTCCAGGAAATGATTGCCCATGTTCCAACCTTTCAACATTGAAACCTAAGTAGCATGAACCACCATCATCAATACAATATTGCCTTGAGAGTTCTACAACAGCTCTGGCAGCTATACTTGCTTGTTCTGCAAAATCAGCCGCTGCTTGAGCAACAGAGGTAGCATCCTTAAATTTCATGTTCCAATTCTGCCTGCCAATAGAAAAATTGCAATTACCATCTCCAGGAAATGATTGCCCATGTTCCAACCTTTCATCCTTGTAACCTAAGTGGCATGAACCACCATCATCAACACAATATTGCCATGAAAGTTCTACAATAGCTCTGGCAGTTATGCTTGCTTGTTCTGTAAAATCAGCCGCTGCTTGAGCAACAGAGGTAGCATCCTTAAATTTCATGTTCCAATTCTACCTGCCAACAGAAAAATTACCATTACCATCTCCAGGAAATGATTGCCCATGTTCCAACCTTTCAACATTGAAACCTAAGTAGCATGAACCACCATCATCAATACAATATTGCCTTGAGAGTTCTACAACAGCTCTGGCAGCTATACTTGCTTGTTCTGCAAAATCAGCCGCTGCTTGAGCAACAGAGGTAGCATCCTTAAATTTCATGTTCCAATTCTGCCTGCCAACAGAAATATTATAATTACCACCTCCAGGAACTGCTTGCCCATGTTCCAACCTTTCATCCTTGAAACCTAAGTGGCATAAACTACCATCATCAACACAATATTGCCTTGAAAGTTCTACAACAGCTCTGGCAGTTATTCTTACTTGTTCTGCAAAATCAGCCGCTGCTTGAGCAACAGAGGTAGCATCCTTAAATTTCATGTTCCAATTCTAGCTCCCAACAGAAAAATTACAATTACCATCTCCAGGAAATGATTGCCCATGTTCCAACCTTTCATCCTTGAAACCTAAATGGCATGAATCACCATCATCAACACAATATTGCGTTGAAAGTTTTACAACAGCTCTGGCAGTTATGCTTGGTTGTTCTGCAAAATCAGCCGCTGCTTGAGCAACAGAGGTAGCATCCTTAAATTTCATGTTCCAATTTTACCTGCCAACAGAAAAATTACAATTACCATCTCCAGGAAATGATTTCCCATGTTCCAACCTTTCATCTTTGAAACTTAAGTGGCATGAACCACCATCATCAACATAATATTGCCTTGAAAGTTCTGCAAACTCAGTTGCTGCTTGAGCAGCAGAGGTAGCATCCTTAAATTTCATGTTCCAATTCTACCCGCCAACAGAAAAATTACTACTACCACCTCCAGGAAATGATTGCCCATTTTCCAACCTTTCAACCTTGAAACCTAAGTAGCATGAACCACCATCATCAATACAATATTGCCTTGAAAGTTCTACAACAGCTCTGGCAGCTATACTTGCTTGTCCTGCCAAATCAGCCGCTGCTTGAGCAACAGAGGTAGCATCCTTAAATTTCATGTTCCAATTCTGCCTGCCAACAGAAAAATTACTACTACCACCTCCAGGAAATGATTGCCCATGTTCCAACCTTTCATCTTTGAAACCTAAGTGGCATGAACTACCATCATCAACATAATATTACCTTGAAAGTTCTACAACAGCTCTGGCAGCTAGACTTGCATGTTCTGAAAACTCAGTTGCTGCTTGAGCAGTAGAGGTAGCATCCTTAAATTTCATGTTCCAATTCTACCCGCCAACAGAAAAATTACCATTACCATCTCCAGGAAATGATTGCCCATGTTCCAACCTTTAATCCTTGAAACCTAAGTGGCATGAACCACCATAATAAACAAAATATTGCCTTGAAAGTTCTACAACAGCTCTGGCAGCTACGCTTGCATGCTCTGAAAACTCAGCCGCTGCTTGAGCAGCAGAGGTAGCATCCTTAAATTTCATGTTCCAATTCTACCTGCAAATAGAAAATTGCAATTACTATCTCCAGGAAATGATTGCCCATGTTCCAACCTTTCATCCTTGAAACCTTAGTGGCATGAACCACCATCATCAACACAATATTGCCATGAAAGTTCTATAATAGCTCTGGCAGCTATACTTGCTTGTTCTGCAAAATCAGCCGATGCTTGAGCAACAAAGGTAGCATCCTTAAATTTCATGTTCCAATTCTGCGTGCCAACAGAAAAATTACTACTACCACCTCCAGGAAATGATTGCCCATATTCCAACCTTTCCTCCTTGAAACCGAAGTGGCATGAACTACCATCATCAACATAATATTGCCTTGAAAGTTCTACAACAGCTCTGGCAACTAGGCTTGCATGTTCTGCAAACTCGGTTGCTACTTGAGCAGCAGAGGTAGCATCCTTAAATTTCATGTTCCAATTCTACCTGCAAATAGAAAAATTACCATTACCATCTCTAGGAAATGATTGCCCATGTTCCAACCTTTCATCCTTGAAACCTAAGTGGCATGAACCACCATCATCAACACAATATTGCCTTGAAAGTTCTACAACAGCTCTGGCAGCTAGGCCACCATGTTCTGCAAACTCAGCCGCTGCTTTAGCAGCAAAGGTAGCATCCTTAAATTTCATGTTTAAATTCTGCCTGCCAACAGAAAAATTACAATTACCATCTCCAGGAAATGATTGCCCATGTTCCAACCTTTCATCTTTGAAACCTAAGTGGCATGAACCACCATCATCAACACAATATTTCCTTGAAAGTTCTACAACAGCATTGGCAGCTATGCTTGCTTATTCTGCAAAATCAGCCGCTGCTTGAGCAACAGAGGTAGCATCCTTAAATTTCATGTTCCAATTCTACCTGCCAACAGAAAAATTGCAATTACCATCTCCAGGAAATGATTGCCTATCTTCCAACCTTTCATCCTTGTAACCTAAGTGGCATGAACCACCATCATCAACACAATATTGCCATGAAAGTTCTACAATAGCTCTGGCAGTTATGCTTGCTTGTTCTGTAAAATCAGCCGCTGCTTGAGCAACAGAGGTAGCATCCTTAAATTTCATGTTCCAATTCTACCTGCCAACAGAAACATTACAATTACCATCTGTAGGAAATGATTGTCCATGTTCCAACCTTTCATCTTTGAAACCTAAGTCTCATGAAACACCATCATCAACACAATATTGCCTTGAAAGTTCTACAATAGCTCTGGCAGCTATGCTTGCTTACTCTGCAAAATCAGCCGCTGCTTGAGCAACAGAGGTAGCATCCTTAAATATCATGTTCCAATTCTGCCTGCCAACAGAAAAATTACTGCTACCACCTCCAGGAAATGATTGCCCATGTTCCAACCTATCATCTTTGAAACCTAAGTGGCATGAACTACCATCATCAACATAATATTGCCTTGAAATTCTACAACAGCTCTGGCAGCTAGACTTGCATGTTCTGAAAACTCAGTTGCTGATTGTGCAGCAGAGGTAGCATCCTTAAATTTCATGTTCCAATTCTACCCGCCAACTGAAAAATTACAATTACCATCTCCAGGAAATGATTGCCCATATTCCAACCTTTCATCTTTGAAACCTAAGTGGCATGATCCACTATCATCAACACAATATTGCCCTGAAAGTTCTACAACATCTCTGGCAGCTATGCTTGCTTGTTCTGCAAAATCAGCCGCTGCTTGAGCAACAGAGGTAGCATCCTTAAATTTCATATTTAAATTCTGTCTGCTAACTGAAAGATTACAATTACCATCTCCAGGAAATGATTGCCCATGTTCCAACCTTTCAACCTTGAAACCTAAATAGCATGAACCACCATCATCAATACAATATTGCCTTGAAAGTTCTACAATAGCTCTGGCAGCTATGCTTGCTTGCTCTGCAAAATCAGCCGCTGCTTGAGCAACAGAGGTAGCATCCTTAAATTTCATGTTCCAATTCTGCCTGCCAACAGAAAAATTACTACTACCACCTCCAGGAAATGATTGCCCATGTTCCAACCTTTCATCTTTGAAACCTAAGTGGCATGAACTACCAACATCAACATAATATTGCCTTGAAAGTTCTACAACAGCTCTAGCAGCTAGACTTGCATGTTCTGAAAACTCAGTTGCTGCTTGAGCAGTAGAGGTAGCATCCTTAAATTTCATGTTCCAATTCTACCCGCCAACAGAAAAATTACCATTACCATCTCTAGGAAATGATTGCCCATGTTCCAACCTTTCAACCTTGAAACCTAAGTAGCATGAACCACCATCATCAATACAATATTGCCTTGAAAGTTCTACAACAGCTCTGGCAGCTATACTTGCTTGTTCTGCAAAATCAGCCGCCGCTTGAGCAACAGAGGTAGCATCCTTAAATTTCAAGTTCCAATTCTGCCTGCCAATAGAAAAATTACTACTACCACCTCCAGGAAATGATTGCCCATGTTCCAACCTTGCATCCTTGAAACCGAAGTGGCATGAACTACCATCATCAACATAATATTGCCTTGAAAGTTCTACAACAACTCTGGACGCTTGGCTTGCATGTTCTGCAAACTCAGTTGCTACTTGAGCAGCAGAGGTAGTATCCTTAAATTTCATGTTCGAATTCTACCTGCCAAAAGAAAAATTACAATTACCATCTCCAGGAAATGATTGCCCATGTTCCAACCTTTCATCTTTGAAACTTAAGTGGCATGAACCACCATCATCAACACAATATTGCCTTGAAAGTTCTACAACAGCTCTGGCAGCTATGCTTGCTTGCTCTGCAAAATCAGCCGATGCTTGAGCAATAGAGGTAGCATCCTTAAATATCATGTTCCAATTCTGCCTGCCAATAGAAAAATTACTACTACCACCTCCAGGAAATGATTGCCCATATGCCAACCCTTCAACCTGGAAACCTAAGTAGCATGAACCACCATCATCAATACAATATTGCCTTGAAAGTTCTACAACAGCTCTGGCAGCTATACTTGCTTGTTCTGCAAAATCAGCCGCTGCTTGAGCAACAGAGGTAGCATCCTTAAATTTCATGTTCCAATTCTACCTGCCAACAGAAAAATTGCAATTACCATCTCCAGGAAATGATTGCCCATCTTCCAACCTTTCATCCTTGTAACCTAAGTGGCATGAACCACCATCATCAACACAATATTGCCATGAAAGTTCTACAATAGCTCTGGCAGTTATGCTTGCTTGTTCTGTAAAATCAGCCGCTGCTTGAGCAACAGAGGTAGCATCCTTAAATTTCATGTTCCAATTCTACCTGCCAACAGAAACATTACAATTACCATCTCCAGGAAATGATTGTCCATGTTCCAACCTTTCATCTTTGAAACCTAAGTCTCATGAAACACCATCATCAACACAATATTGCCTTGAAAGTTCTACAATAGCTCTGGCAGCTATGCTTGCTTACTCTGCAAAATCAGCCGCTGCTTGAGCAACAGAGGTAGCATCCTTAAATATCATGTTCCAATTCTGCCTGCCAACAGAAAAATTACTGCTACCACCTCCAGGAAATGATTGCCCATGTTCCAACCTATCATCTTTGAAACCTAAGTGGCATGAACTACCATCATCAACATAATATTGCCTTGAAAGTTCTACAACAGCTCTGGCAGCTAGACTTGCATGTTCTGAAAACTCAGTTGCTGATTGTGCAGCAGAGGTAGCATCCTTAAATTTCATGTTCCAATTCTACCCGCCAACTGAAAAATTACAATTACCATCTCCAGGAAATGATTGCCCATATTCCAACCTTTCATCTTTGAAACCTAAGTGGCATGATCCACTATCATCAACACAATATTGCCCTGAAAGTTCTACAACAGCTCTGGCAGCTATGCTTGCTTGTTCTGCAAAATCAGCCGCTGCTTGAGCAACAGAGGTAGCATCCTTAAATTTCATGTTTAAATTCTGTCTGCCAACTGAAAAATTACAATTACCATCTCCAGGAAATGATTGCCCATGTTCCAACCTTTCAACCTTGAAACCTAAATAGCATGAACCACCATCATCAATACAATATTGCCTTGAAAGTTCTACAATAGCTCTGGCAGCTATGCTTGCTTGCTCTGCAAAATCAGCCGCTGCTTGAGCAACAGAGGTAGCATCCTTAAATTTCATGTTCCAATTCTGCCTGCCAACAGAAAAATTACTACTACCACCTCCAGGAAATGATTGCCCATGTTCCAACCTTTCATCTTTGAAACCTAAGTGGCATGAACTACCAACATCAACATAATATTGCCTTGAAAGTTCTACAACAGCTCTAGCAGCTAGACTTGCATGTTCTGAAAACTCAGTTGCTGCTTGAGCAGTAGAGGTAGCATCCTTAAATTTCATGTTCCAATTCTACCCGCCAACAGAAAAATTACCATTACCATCTCTAGGAAATGATTGCCCATGTTCCAACCTTTCAACCTTGAAACCTAAGTAGCATGAACCACCATCATCAATACAATATTGCCTTGAAAGTTCTACAACAGCTCTGGCAGCTATACTTGCTTGTTCTGCAAAATCAGCCGCCGCTTGAGCAACAGAGGTAGCATCCTTAAATTTCAAGTTCCAATTCTGCCTGCCAATAGAAAAATTACTACTACCACCTCCAGGAAATGATTGCCCATGTTCCAACCTTGCATCCTTGAAACCGAAGTGGCATGAACTACCATCATCAACATAATATTGCCTTGAAAGTTCTACAACAACTCTTGATGCTTGGCTTGCATGTTCTGCAAACTCAGTTGCTACTTGAGCAGCAGAGGTAGTATCCTTAAATTTCATGTTCGAATTCTACCTGCCAAAAGAAAAATTACAATTACCATCTCCAGGAAATGATTGCCCATGTTCCAACCTTTCATCTTTGAAACTTAAGTGGCATGAACCACCATCATCAACACAATATTGCCTTGAAAGTTCTACAACAGCTCTGGCAGCTATGCTTGCTTGCTCTGCAAAATCAGCCGATGCTTGAGCAATAGAGGTAGCATCCTTAAATATCATGTTCCAATTCTGCCTGCCAATAGAAAAATTACTACTACCACCTCCAGGAAATGATTGCCCATATTCCAACCCTTCAACCTGGAAACCTAAGTAGCATGAACCACCATCATCAATACAATATTGCCTTGAAAGTTCTACAACAGCTCTGGCAGCTATACTTGCTTGTTCTGCAAAATCAGCCGCTGCTTGAGCAACAGAGGTAGCATCCTTAAATTTCATGTTTCAATTCTGCCTGCCAACAGAAAAATTACTACTACCACCTCCAGGAAATAAGTGCCCACGTTCCAACCTTTCATCTTTGAAACCTAAGTGGCATGAACTACCATCATCAACATAATATTGCCTTGAAAGTTCTACAACAGCTCTGGCAGCTAGACTTGCATGTTCTGAAAACTCAGTTGCTGCTTGAGCAGCAGAGGTAGCATCCTTAAATTTCATGTTCCAATTCTACCCACCAACAGAAAAATTACCATTACCATCTCCAGGAAATGATTGCCCATGTTCCAACCTTTCAACCTTGAAACCTAAGTAGCATGAACCACCATCATCAACACAATAATTCCTTGAAAGTTCTACAACAGCTCTGGCAGCTAGGCCACCATGTTCTGCAAACTCAGCCGCTGCTTTAGCAGCAGAGGTAGCATCCTTAAATTTCATGTTTAAATTCTGTCTGCCAACTGAAAAATTATAATTACCATCTCCAGGAAATGATTGCCCATATTCCAACCTTTCATCTTTGAAACCTAAGTGGCATGATCCACTATCATCAACACAATATTGCCTTGAAAGTTCTACAATAGCTCTGGCAGCTATGCTTGCTTGTTCTGCAAAATCAGCCGCTGCTTGAGCAACAGAGGTAGCATCCTTAAATTTCATGTTCCAATTCTACCTGCCAATAGAAAAATTACAATTACCATCTCCAGGAAATGATTGCCCATTTTCCAACCTTTCATCCATGAAACCTAAGTGGCATGAACCACCATCATCAACACAATATTGTCTTGAAAGTTCTACAACAGCTCTGGCAGTTATGCTTGCTTGTTCTGCAAAATCAGCCGCTGCTTGAGCAACAGAGGTAGCATCCTTAAATTTCATGTTCCAATTCTACCTGCCAACAGAAAAATTACAATTACCACCTCCAGGAAATGATTGCCCATGTTCCAACCTTTCATCTTTGAAACCTAAGTGGCACGAACTACCATCATCAACATAATATTGCCTTGAAAGTTCTACAACAGCTCTGGCAGCTAGGCTTGCATGTTCTGCAAACTCAGATGCTGCATGAGCAGCAGAGGTAGCATCCTTAAATTTCATGTTCCAATTCTACCCGCCAACAGAAAAATTACCATTACCATCTCCAGGAAATGATTGCCCGTGTTCCATCCTTTCATCCTTGAAACCGAAGTGGCATGAACTACCATCATCAACATAATATTGTCTTGAAAGTTCTACAACAGCTCTGGCAGCTAGGCTTGCATGTTCTGCAAACTCAGTTGCTACTTGAGCAGCAGAGGTAGCATCCTTAAATTTAATGTTCCAATTCTACCTGCCAACAGAAAAATTACCATTACCATCTCCAGGAAATGATTGCCCATGTTCCAACCTTTCAACCTTGAAACCTAAGTAGCATTAACCACCATCATCAACACAATATTGCCTTGAAAGTTCTACAACAGCTCTGGCAGCTATGCTTGCATGATCTGCAAACTCAGACGTTGCTTGAGCAACAGATGTAGCATCTTAAATTTCATGTTCCAATTCTGCCTGCCAACAGAAAAATTACCATTACTATCTCTAGGAAATGATTGCCCATGTTCCAATCTTTCATCCTTGAAACCTAAGTGTCATGAACCACCATCATCAACACAATATTTCCTTAAAAGTTCTACAACAGCTCTGGCAGCTAGGCCACAATGTTCTGCAAACTCAGCCGCTGCTTGAGCAGCAGAGGTAGCATCCTTATATTTCATGTTCTAATTTTGCCTGCCAATAGAAAATTTACCATCTCCAGGAAATGATTGCCCATGTTCCAAACTTTCATCCTTGAAACCTAAGTGGCATGAACCACCATCATCAACACAATATTGCATTGAAAGTTCTACTATATCTCTGGCAGCTAGGCTTGCATGTTTTGCAAACTCAGTCGCTGCTTGAGCAGTAGAGATAGCATCCTTAAATTTCATGTTCCAATTCTGCCTGCCAACACAAATATTACCATTACCATCTATAGGAAATGATTGCCCATGTTCCAACCTTTCATCTTTGAAACCTAAGTGGCATGAACCACCATCATCAACACAATATTGCCTTGAAAGTTCTACAACAGTTCTGGCAGCTATGCTTGCTTGCTCTGCAAAATCAACTGCGGCTTGAGCAACAGAGGTAGCATCCTTTAATTTCATGTTCCAATTCTGCTTGCCAACAGAATAATTACTACTATCACCTCCAGGAAATGATTGCCCATGTTCCAACCTTTCATCTTTGAAACCTAAGTGGCATGAACTACCATCATCAACATAATATTGTCTTGAAAGTTCTACAATAGCTCTGGCAGCTAGACTTGCATGTTCTGCAAACTCAGTTGCTGCATGAGCAGCAGAGGTAGCATCCTTAAATTTCATGTTCCAATTCTACCCGCCAACAGAAACATTACCATTACCATCTCCAGGAAATGATTACCCATGTTCCAACCTTTCAACCTTGAAATCTAAGTAGCATGAACCACTATCATCAATACAATATTGCCTTGAAAGTTCTACAACAGCTCTGGCAGCTATACTTGCTTATTCTGCAAAATCAGCCGTTGCTTGAGCAATAGAGGTAGCATCCTTAAATTTCATGTTCCAATTCTACCTACCAACAGAAAAATTGCAATTACCATCTCCAGGTAATGATTGCCCATGTTCCAACCTTTCATCCTTGTAACCTAAGTGGCATGAACCACCATGATCAACACAATATTGCCATGAAAGTTCTACAATAGCTCTGGCAGTTATGCTTGCTTGTTCTGTAAAATCAGCCGCTGCTTGAGCAACAGAGGTAGCATCCTTAAATTTCATGTTCCAATTCTACCTGCCAACAGAAAAATTACCATTACCATCTCCAGGAAATGATTGCCCATGTTCCAACCTTTCAACATTGAAACCTAAGTAGCATGAACCACCATCATCAATACAATATTGCCTTGAGAGTTCTACAACAGCTCTGGCAGCTATACTTGCTTGTTCTGCAAAATCAGCCGCTGCTTGAGCAACAGAGGTAGCATCCTTAAATTTCATGTTCCAATTCTGCCTGCCAATAGAAAAATTGCAATTACCATCTCCAGGAAATGATTGCCCATGTTCCAACCTTTCATCCTTGTAACCTAAGTGGCATGAACCACCATCATCAACACAATATTGCCATGAAAGTTCTACAATAGCTCTGGCAGTTATGCTTGCTTGTTCTGTAAAATCAGCCGCTGCTTGAGCAACAGAGGTAGCATCCTTAAATTTCATGTTCCAATTCTACCTGCCAACAGAAAAATTACCATTACCATCTCCAGGAAATGATTGCCCATGTTCCAACCTTTCAACATTGAAACCTAAGTAGCATGAACCACCATCATCAATACAATATTGCCTTGAGAGTTCTACAACAGCTCTGGCAGCTATACTTGCTTGTTCTGCAAAATCAGCCGCTGCTTGAGCAACAGAGGTAGCATCCTTAAATTTCATGTTCCAATTCTGCCTGCCAACAGAAATATTATAATTACCACCTCCAGGAACTGCTTGCCCATGTTCCAACCTTTCATCCTTGAAACCTAAGTGGCATGAACCACCATCATCAACACAATATTGCCTTGAAAGTTCTACAACAGCTCTGGCAGTTATTCTTACTTGTTCTGCAAAATCAGCCGCTGCTTGAGCAACAAAGGTAGCATCCTTAAATTTCATGTTCCAATTCTAGCTCCCAACAGAAAAATTACAATTACCATCTCCAGGAAATGATTGCCCATGTTCCAACCTTTCATCCTTGAAACCTAAATGGCATGAATCACCATCATCAACACAATATTGCGTTGAAAGTTTTACAACAGCTCTAGCAGTTATGCTTGGTTGTTCTGCAAAATCAGCCGCTGCTTGAGCAACAGAGGTAGCATCCTTAAATTTCATGTTCCAATTTTACCTGCCAACAGAAAAATTACAATTACCATCTGCAGGAAATGATTTTCCATGTTCCAACCTTTCATCTTTGAAACTTAAGTGGCATGAACCACCATCATCAACATAATATTGCCTTGAAAGTTCTGCAAACTCAGTTGCTGCTTGAGCAGCAGAGGTAGCATCCTTTAATTTCATGTTCCAATTCTACCCGCCAACAGAAAAATTACTACTACCACCTCCAGGAAATGATTGCCCATTTTCCAACCTTTCAACCTTGAAACCTAAGTAGCATGAACCACCATCATCAATACAATATTGCCTTGAAAGTTCTACAACAGCTCTGGCAGCTATACTTGCTTGTCCTGCCAAATCAGCCGCTGCTTGAGCAACAGAGGTAGCATCCTTAAATTTCATGTTCCAATTCTGCCTGCCAACAGAAAAATTACTACTACCACCTCCAGGAAATGATTGCCCATGTTCCAACCTTTCATCTTTGAAACCTAAGTGGCATGAACTACCATCATCAACATAATATTACCTTGAAAGTTCTACAACAGCTCTGGCAGCTAGACTTGCATGTTCTGAAAACTCAGTTGCTGCTTGAGCAGTAGAGGTAGCATCCTTAAATTTCATGTTCCAATTCTACCCGCCAACAGAAAAATTACCATTACCATCTCCAGGAAATGATTGCCCATGTTCCAACCTTTAATCCTTGAAAACTAAGTGGCATGAACCACCATAATAAACAAAATATTGCCTTGAAAGTTCTACAACAGCTCTAGCAGCTACGCTTGCATGCTCTGAAAACTCAGCCGCTGCTTGAGCAGCAGAGGTAGCAACCTTAAATTTCATGTTCCAATTCTACCTGCAAATAGAAAATTGCAATTACTATCTCCAGGAAATGATTGCCCATGTTCCAACCTTTCATCCTTGAAACCTTAGTGGCATGAACCACCATCATCAACACAATATTGCCATGAAAGTTCTACAATAGCTCTGGCAGCTATACTTGCTTGTTCTGCAAAATCAGCCGCTGCTTGAGCAACAAAGGTAGCATCCTTAAATTTCATGTTCCAATTCTGCCTGCCAACAGAAAAATTACTACTACCACCTCCAGGAAATGATTGCCCATATTCCAACCTTTCCTCCTTGAAACCGAAGTAGCATGAACTACCATCATCAACATAATATTGCCTTGAAAGTTCTACAACAGCTCTGGCAACTAGGCTTGCATGTTCTGCAAACTCGGTTGCTACTTGAGCAGCAGAGGTAGCATCCTTAAATTTCATGTTCCAATTCTACCTGCAAATAGAAAAATTACCATTACCATCTCTAGGAAATGATTGCCCATGTTCCAACCTTTCATCCTTGAAACCTAAGTGGCATGAACCACCATCATCAACACAATATTGCCTTGAAAGTTCTACAATAGCTCTGGCAGCTAGGCCACCATGTTCTGCAATCTCAGCCGCTGCTTTAGCAGCAAAGGTAGCATCCTTAAATTTCATGTTTAAATTCTGCCTGCCAACAGAAAAATTACAATTACCATCTCCAGGAAATGATTGCCCATGTTCCAACCTTTCATCTTTGAAACCTAAGTGGCATGAACCACCATTATCAACACAATATTTCCTTGAAAGTTCTACAACAGCATTGGCAGCTATGCTTGCTTATTCTGCAAAATCAGCCGCTGCTTGAGCAACAGAGGTAGCATCCTTAAATTTCATGTTCCAATTCTACCTGCCAACAGAAAAATTGCAATTACCATCTCCAGGAAATGATTGCCCATCTTCCAACCTTTCATCCTTGTAACCTAAGTGGCATGAACCACCATCATCAACACAATATTGCCATGAAAGTTCTACAATAGCTCTGGCAGTTATGCTTGCTTGTTCTTTAAATCAGCCGCTGCTTGAGCAACAGAGGTAGCATCCTTAAATTTCATGTTCCAATTCTACCTGCCAACAGAAACATTACAATTACCATCTCCAGGAAATGATTGTCCATGTTCCAACCTTTCATCTTTGAAACCTAAGTCTCATGAAACACCATCATCAACACAATATTGCCTTGAAAGTTCTACAATAGCTCTGGCAGCTATGCTTGCTTGCTCTGCAAAATCAGCTGCTGCTTGAGCAACAGAGGTAGCATCCTTAAATATCATGTTCCAATTCTGCCTGCCAACAGAAAAATTACTGCTACCACCTCCAGGAAATGATTGCCCATGTTCCAACCTATCATCTTTGAAACCTAAGTGGCATGAACTACCATCATCAACATAATATTGCCTTGAAAGTTCTACAACAGCTCTGGCAGCTAGACTTGCATGTTCTGAAAACTCAGTTGCTGATTGTGCAGCAGAGGTAGCATCCTTAAATTTCATGTTCCAATTCTACCCGCCAACAGAAAAATTACCATTACCATCTCCAGGAAATGATTGCCCATGTTCCAACCTTTCATCCTTGAAACCGAAGTGGCATGAACTACCATCATCAACATAATATTGCCTTGAAAGTACTACAACAGCTCTGGCCGCTAGGCTTGCATGTTCTGCAAACTCAGTTGCTACTTGAGCAATAGAGGTAGCATCATTAAATTTCATGTTCCAATTCTACCTGCCAACAGAAAAATTACAATTACCATCTCCAGGAAATGATTGCCCATGTTCCAACCTTTCATCTTTGAAACTTAAGTGGCATGAACCACCATCATCAACATAATATTGCCTTAAAAGTTCTACAACAGCTCCGACAGCTATGCTTGCTTGCTCTGCAAAATCAGCCGCTGCTTGAGCAACAGAGGTAGCATCCTTAAATATCATGTTCCAATTCTGCTTGCCAATAGAAAAATTACTACTACCACCTCCAGGAAATGATTGCCCATGTTCCAACCTTTCATCTTTGAAACCTAAGTGGCATGAACTACCATCATCAACATAATATTGCCTTGAAAGTTCTACAACAGCTCTGGCAGCTAGACTTGCATGTTCTGAAAACTCAGTTGCTGCTTGAGCAGCAGAGGTAGCATCCTTAAATTTTATGTTCCAATTCTACCCGCCAACAGAAAAATTACCATTACCATCTCCAGGAAATGATTGCTCATGTTCCAACCTATCAACCTTGAAACCTAAGTAGCATGAACCACCATCATCAGTACAATATTGCCTTGAAAGTTCTACAACAGCTCTGGCAGTTATACTTGCTTGTTCTGCAAAATCAGCTGCTGCTTGAGAAACAGAGGTAGCATCCTTAAATTTCATGTTCCAATACTGCCTGCCAATAGAAAAATTACTACTACCACCTCCAGGAAATGATTGCCCATGTTCTAACCTTTCAGCCTTTAAACCGAAGTGGCATGAACTACCATCATCAACATAATATTGCCTTGAAAGTTCTACAACAGCTCTGGCCGCTAGGCTTGCATGTTCTGCAAACTCAGTTGATACTTGAGCAGCAGAGGTAGCATCCTCAAATTTCATGTTCCAATTCTGCCTGCCAACAGAAAAATTACAATTACCATCTTCAGGAAATGATTGCCTATGTTCCAACCTTTCATCTTTGAAACTTAAGTGGCATGAACCACCATCATCAACTCAATATTGCCTTGAAAGTTCTACAACAGCTCTGGCAGCTATGCTTGCTTGCTCTGCAAAATCAGCCGCTGCTTGAGCAACATAGGTAGCATCCTTAAATATCATGTTCCAATTCTGCCTGCCAATAGAAAAATTACTACTACCACCTCCAGGAAATGATTGCCCATATTCCAACCTTTCAACCTGGAAACCTAAGTAGCATGAACCACCATCATCAATACAATATTGCCTTGAAAGTTCTACAATAGCTCCGGCAGCTATACTTGCTTGTTCTGCAAAATCAGCCGCTGCTTGAGCAACAGAGGTAGCATCCTTAAATTTCATGTTCCAATTCTGTCTGCCAACAGAAGAATTACTACTACCACCTCCAGGAAATGATTGCCCATGTTCCAACCTTTCATCTTTGAAACCTAAGTGGCACGAACTACCATCATCAACATAATATTGCCTTGAAAGTTCTACAACAGCTCTGGCAGCTAGACTTGCATGTTCTGAAAACTCAGTTGCTGCTTGAGCAGTAGAGGTAGCATCCTTAAATTTCATGTTTCAATTCTACCCGCCAACAGAAAAATTACCATAACCATCTCCAGGAAATGATTGCCCATGTTCCAACCTTTCAACCTTGAAACCTAAGTAGCATGAACCACCATCATCAATACAATATTGCCTTGAAAGTTCTACAACAGCTCTGGCAGCTATGCTTGCTTGCTCTGCAAAATCAGCCGCTGCTTGAGCAACAGAGGTAGCATCCTTAAATATCATGTTCCAATTCTGCCTGCCAATAGAAAAATTACTACTACCACCTCCAGGAAATGATTGCCCATATTCCAACCTTTCAAACTGGAAACCTAAGTAGCATGAACCACCATCATCAATACAATATTGCCTTGAAAGTTCTACAATAGCTCTGGCAGCTATACTTGCTTGTTGTGCAAAATCAGCCGCTGCTTGAGCAACAGAGGTAGCATCCTTAAATTTCATGTTCCAATTCTGTCTGCCAAAAGAAAAATTACAATTACCAAATCCAGGAAATGATTGCCCATGTTCCAACCTTTCATCTTTGAAACTTAAGTGGCATGAACCACCATCATCAACACAATATTGCCTTGAAAGTTCTACAACAGCTCTGGCAGCTATGCTTGCTTGCTCTGCAAAATCAGCCGCTGCTTGAGCAACAGAGGTAGCATCCTTAAATATCATGTTCCAATTCTGCCTGCCAATAGAAAAATTACTACTACCACCTCCAGGAAATGATTGCCCATATTCCAACCTTTCAACCTGGAAACCTAAGTAGCATGAACCACCACCATCAATACAATATTGCCTTGAAAGTCTACAACAGCTCTGGCAGCTATACTTGCTTGTTCTGCAAAATCAGCCGCTGCTTGAGCAACAGAGGTAGCATCCTTAAATTTCATGTTCCAATTCTGTCTGCCAACAGAAGAATTACTACTACCACCTCCAGGAAATGATTGCCCATGTTCCAACCTTTCATCTTTGAAACCTAAGTGGCATGAACTACCATCATCAACATAATATTGCCTTGAAAGTTCTACAACAGCTCTGGCAGCTAGACTTGCATGTTCTGAAAACTCAGTTGCTGCTTGAGCAGTAGACGTAGCATCCTTAAATTTCATGTTTCAATTCTACCCGCCAACAGAAAAATTACCATTACCATCTCCAGGAATTGATTGCCCATGTTCCAACCTTTCAACCTTGAAACCTAAGTAGCAGGAACCACCATCATCAATACAATATTGCCTTGAAAGTTCTACAACAGCTCTGGCAGCTATGCTTGCTTGCTCTGCAAAATCAGCCGCTGCTTGAGCAACAGAGGTAGCATCCTTAAATATCATGTTCTAATTCTGCCTGCCAATAGAAAAATTACTACTACCACCTCCAGGAAATGATTGCCCATATTCCAACCTTTCAAACTGGAAACCTAAGTAGCATGAACCACCATCATCAATACAATATTGCCTTGAAAGTTCTACAATAGCTCTGGCAGCTATACTTGCTTGTTGTGCAAAATCAGCCGCTGCTTGAGCAACAGAGGTAGCATCCTTAAATTTCATGTTCCAATTCTGTCTACCAAAAGAAAAATTACAATTACCAAATCCAGGAAATGATTGCCCATGTTCCAACCTTTCATCTTTGAAACTTAAGTGGCATGAACCACCATCATCAACACAATATTGCCTTGAAAGTTATACAACAGCTCTGGCAGCTATGCTTGCTTGCTCTGCAAAATCAGCCGCTGCTTGAGCAACAGAGGTAGCATCCTTAAATATCATGTTCCAATTCTGCCTGCCAATAGAAAAATTACTACTACCACCTCCAGGAAATGATTGCCCATATTCCAACCTTTCAACCTGGAAACCTAAGTAGCATGAACCACCATCATCAATACAATATTGCCTTGAAAGTCTACAACAGCTCTGGCAGCTATACTTGCTTGTTCTGCAAAATCAGCCGCTGCTTGAGCAACAGAGGTAGCATCCTTAAATTTCATGTTCCAATTCTGCCTGCCAACAGAAAAATTACTACTACCACCTCCAGGAAATGATTGCCCATGTTCCAACCTTTCATCTTTGAAACCTAAGTGGCATGAACTACCATCATCAACATAATATTACCTTGAAAGTTCTACAACAGCTCTGGCAGCTAGACTTGCATGTTCTAAAAACTCAGTTGCTGCGTGAGCAGTAGAGGTAGCATCCTTTAATTTCATGTTCCAATTCTACCCGCCAACAGAAAAATTACCATTACCATCTCCAGGAAATGATTGCCCATGTTCCAACCTTTCAAACTTGAAACCTAAGTAGCATGAACCACCATCATCAATACAATATTGCCTTGAAAGTTCTACAACAGCTCTGGCAGCTATACTTGCTTATTCTGCAAAATCAGCCGCTGCTTGAGCAACAAAGGTAGCATCCTTAAATTTCATGTTCCAATTCTGCCTGCCAATAGAAAAATTACTTCTACCACCTCCAGGAAATGATTGCCCATGTTTCAACCTTTCATCCTTGAAACGGAAGTGGCATGAACTACCATCATCAACATAATATTGCCTTGAAAGTTCTACAACAACTCTAGCCGCTAGGCTTGCATGTTCTGCAAACTCAGTTGCTACTTGAGCAGCAGAGGTAGCATCCTTAAATTTCATGTTCCAATTCTACCTGCCAAAAGAAAAATTACAATTACCAAATCCAGGAAATGATTGCCCCTGTTCCAACCTTTCATCTTTGAAACTTAAGTGGCATGAACCACCATCATCAACACAATATTGCCTTGAAAGTTCTACAACAGCTCTGGCAGCTATGCTTGCTTGCTCTGCAAAATCAGCTGCTGTTGAGCAACAAAGGTAGCATCCTTAAATATCATGTTCCAATTCTGCCTGCCAATAGAAAAATTACTACTACCACCTCCAGGAAATGATTGCCCATATTCCAACCTTTCAACCTGGAAACCTAAGTAGCATGAACCACCATCATTAATACAATATTGCCTTGAAAGTTCTACAACAGCTCTGGCAGCTATACTTGCTTGTTCTGCAAAATCAGCCGCTGCTTGAGCAACAGAGGTAGCATCCTTAAATTTCATGTTCCAATTCTGCCTGCCAACAGAAAAATTACTACTACCACCTCCAGGAAATGATTGCCCATGTTCCAACCTTTCATCTTTGAAACCTAAGTGGCATGAACTACCATCATCAACATAATATTGCCTTGAAAGTTCTACAACAGCTCTGGCAGCTAGACTTGCATGTTCTGAAAACTCAGTTACTGCTTGAGCAGCAGAGGTAGCATCCTTAAATTTTATGTTCCAATTCTACCCGCCAACAGAAATATTACCATTACCATCTCCAGGAAATGATTGCTCATGTTCCAACCTATCAACCTTGAAACCTAAGTAGCATGAACCACCATCATCAATACAATATTGCCTTGAAAGTTCCAAAACAGCTCTGGCAGCTATACTTGCTTGTTCTGCAAAATCAGCTGCTGCTTGAGCAACAGAGGTAGCATCCTTAAATTTCATGTTCCAATACTGCCTGCCAATAGAAAAATTACTACTACCACCTCCAGGAAATGATTGCCCACGTTCTAACCTTTCATCCTTTAAACCGAAGTGGCATGAACTACCATCATCAACATAATATTGCCTTGAAAGTTCTACAACAGCTCTGCCCGGTAGGCTTGCATGTTCTGCAAACTCAGTTGATACTTGAGCAGCAGAGGTAGCATCCTCAAATTTCATGTTCCAATTCTACCTGCCAACAGAAAAATTACAATTACCATCTTCAGGAAATGATTGCCTATGTTCCAACCTTTCATCTTTGAAACATAAGTGGAATGAACCACCATCATCAACATAATATTGCCTTGAAAGTTCTACAACAGCTCTGGCAGCTATGCTTGCTTGCTCTGCAAAATCAGCCGCTGCTTGAGCAACAGAGGTAGCATCCTTAAATATCATGTTCCAATTCTGCCTGCCAATAGAAAAATTACTACTACCACCTCCAGGAAATGATTGCCCATATTCCATCCTTTCAACCTGGAAACCTAAGTAGCATGAACCACCATCATCAATACAATATTGCCTTGAAAGTTCTACAATAGCTCTGGCAGCTATACTTGCTTGTTCTGCAAAATCAGCCGCTGCTTGAGCAACAGAGGTAGCATCCTTAAATTTCATGTTCCAATTCTGTCTGCCAAGAGAAAAATTACTACTACCACCTCCAGGAAATGATTGCCCATGTTCCAACCTTTCATCCTTGAAACCGAAGTGGCATGAACTACCATCATCAACATAATATTTCCTTGAAAGTTATACAACAACTCTGGCCGCTAGGCTTGCATGTTCTGCAAACTCAGTTGCTACTTGAGCAGCAGAGGTAGCATCCTAAAATTTCATGTTCCAATTCTACCTGCCAACAGAAAAATTACAATTACCATCTTCAGGAAATGATTGCCTATGTTCCAACCTTTCATCTTTGAAACTTAAGTGGCATGAACCACCATCATCAACATAATATTGCCTTGAAAGTTCTACAACAGCTCTGGCAGCTATGCTTGCTTGCTCTGCAAAATCAGCCGCTGCTTGAGCAACAGAGGTAGCATCCTTAAATATCATGTTCCAATTTTGCCTGCCAATAGAAAAATTACTACTACCACCTCCAGGAAATGATTGCCCATATTCCAACCTTTCAACCTGGAAACCTAAGTAGCATGAACCACCATCATCAATACAATATTGCTTTGAAAGTTCTACAATAGCTCTGGAAGCTATACTTGCTTGTTCTACAAAATCAGCCGCTGCTTGAGCAACAGAGGTAGCATCCTTAAATTTCATGTTCCAATTCTGCCTGCCAATAGAAACATTACTACTACCACCTCCAGGAAATGTTTGCCCATGTTCCAACCTTTCATCCTTGAAACCGAAGTGGCATGAACTACCATCATCAACATAATATTTCCTTGAAAGTTCTACAACAACTCTGACCGCTAGGCTTGCATGTTCTGCAAACTCAGTTGCTACTTGAGCAGCAGAGGTAGCATCCTAAAATTTCATGTTCCAATTCTACCTGCCAACAGAAAAATTACAATTACCATCTCCAGGAAATGGTTGCCCATGTTCCAACCTTTCAACCTTGAAACCTAAGTGGCATGAACCACCATCATCAATACAATATTGCCTTGAAAGTTCTACAATAGCTCTGGCAGCTATACTTGCTTGTTCTGCAAAATCAGCCGCTGCTTGAGCAACAGAGGTAGCATCCTTAAATTTCATGTCCCAATTCTGCCTGCCAATAGAAAAATTACTACTACCACCTCCAGGAAATGATTGCCCATGTTCCAACCTTTCATCCTTGAAACCGAAGTGGCATGAACTACCATCATCAACATAATATTGCCTTGAAAGTTCTACAACAGCTCTGGCCGCTAGGCTTGCATGTTCTACAAACTCAGTTGCTAATTGAGCATTAGAGGTAGCATCCTTAAATTTCATGTTCCAATTCTACCCGCCAACAGAAAAATTACCATTACCATCTCCCGGAAATGATTGCCCTTGTTCCAACCTTTCAACCTTGAAACCTAACTAGCATGAACCACCATCATCAATACAATATTGCCTTGAAAGTTCTACAACATCTCTGGCAGCTATACTTGCTTGTTCTTCAAAATCAGCCGCTGCTTGAGCAACAGAGGTAGCATCCTTAAATTTCATGTTCCAATTCTGCCTGCTTATAGAAAAATTACTACTACCACCTCCAGGAAATGATTGCCCATGTTCCAACCTTTCATCCTTGAAACCGAAGTGGCATGAACTACCATCATCAACATAATATTGCCTTGAAATTCTACAATATCTTTGGCCGCTAGGCTTGCATGTTCTGCAAACTCAGTTGCTACTTGAGCAGTAGAGGTAGCATCCTTAAATTTCATGTTCCAATTCTACCTGCCAACAGAAAAATTACAATTACCATCTCCAGGAAATGATTGCCCATGTTCCAACCTTTCATCTTTGAAACTTAAGTGGCATGAACCACCATCATCAACACAATATTGCCTTGAAAGTTCTACAACAGCTCTGGCAGCTATGCTTGCTTGCTCTGCAAAATCAGTCGCTGCTTGAGCAACAGAGGTAGCATCCTTAAATATCATGTTCCAATTCTGCCTGCCAATAGAACAATTACTACTACCACCTCCAGGAAATGATTGCCCATGTTCCAACCTTTCAACCTGGAAACCTAAGTAGCATGAACCACCATCATCAATACAATATTGCCTTGAAAGTTCTACAACAGCTCTGGCAGCTATACTTGCTTGTTCTGCAAAATCAGCCGCTGCTTGAGCAACAGAGGTAGCATCCTTAAATTTCATGTTCCAATTCTGCCTGCCAATAGAAAAATTACTACTACCACCTCCAGGAAATGATTGCCCATGTTCCAACCTTTCATCCTTGAACCCGAAGTGGCATGAACTACCATCATCAACATAATATTGCCTTGAAAGTTCTACAACAGCTCTGGCCGCTAGGCTTGCATGTTCTGTAAACTCAGTTGCTACTTGAGCAGCAGAGGTAGCATCCTTAAATTTCATGTTCCAATTCTACCTTCCAACAGAAAAATTACCATTACCATCTCCAGGAAATGATTGCCCATGTTCCAACCTTTAATCCTTGAAACCTAAGTGGCATGAACCACCATCATCAACAAAATATTGCCTTGAAAGTTCTACAACAGGTCTGGTAGCTACGCTTGCATACTCTGCAAACTCAGCCGCTGCTTGAGCAGCAGAGGTTGCATCCTTAAATTTCATGTTCCAATTCTACCTACAAATACAAAAATTACCATTACCATCTCTAGGAAATGATTGCCCATGTTCCAACCTTTCATCCTTGAAACCTAAGTGGCATGAACCACCATCATCAACACAATATTGCCTTGAAAGTTCTACAACAGCTCTGGCAGCTAGGCCACCATGTTCTGCAAACTCAGCCGCTGCTTTAGCAGCAGAGGTAGCATCCTTAAATTTCATGTTTAAATTCTGTCTGCCAACTGAAAAATTTCAATTACCATCTCCAGGAAATGATTGCCCATGTTCCAACCTTTCAACCTTGAAACCTAAATAGCATGAACCACCATCATCAATACAATATTGCCTTGAAAGTTCTACAATAGCTCTGGCAGCTATGCTTGCTTGTTCTGCAAAATCAGCCGCTTCTTGAGCAACAGAGGTAGCATCCTTAAATTTCATGTTCCAATTCTGCCTGCCAACAGAAAAATTACTACTACCACCTCCAGGAAATGATTGCCCATGTTCCAACCTTTCATCTTTGAAACCTAAGTGGCATGAACTACCAACATCAACATAATATTGCCTTGAAAGTTCTACAACAGCTCTGGCAGCTAGACTTGCATGTTCTGAAAACTCAGTTGCTGCTTGAGCAGTAGAGGTAGCATCCTTAAATTTCATGTTCCAATTCTACCCGCCAACAGAAAAATTACCATTACCATCTCCAGGAAATGATTGCCCATGTTCCAACCTTTCAACCTTGAAACTTAAGTAGCATGAACCACCATCATCTATACAATATTGCCTTGAAAGTTCTACAACAGCTCTGGTAGCTATACTTGCTTGTTCTGCAAAATCAGCCGCTGCTTGAGCAACGGGAGGTAGCATCCTTAAATTTCATGTTCCAATTCTGCCTGACAACAGAAAAATTACTACTACCACCTCCAGGAAATGATTGCCCAGGTTCCAACCTTTCATCTTTGAAACCTAAGTGGCATGAACTACCAACATCAACATAATATTGCCTTGAAAGTTCTACAACAGCTCTGGCAGCTAGACTTGCATGTTCTGAAAACTCAGTTGCTGCTTGAGCAGTAGAGGTAGCATCCTTAAATTTCATGTTCCAATTCTACCCGCCAACAGAAAAATTACCATTACCATCTCCAGGAAATTATTGCCCATGTTCCAACCTTTCAACCTTGAAACTTAAGTAGCATGAACCACCATCATCTATACAATATTGCCTTGAAAGTTCTACAACAGCTCTGGTAGCTATACTTGCTTGTTCTGCAAAATCAGCCGCTGCTTGAGCAACGGGAGGTAGCATCCTTAAATTTCATGTTCCAATTCTGCCTGCCAACAGAAAAATTACTACTACCACCTCCAGGAAATGATTGCCCATGTTCCAACCTTGCATCCTTGAAACCGAAGTGGCATGAACTACCATCATCAACATAATATTGCCTTGAAAGTTCTACAACAACTCTGGACGCTAGGCTTGCATGTTCTGCAAACTCAGTTGCTACTTGAGCAGCAGAGGTAGTATCCTTAAATTTCATGTTCCAATTCTACCTGCCAAAAGAAAAATTACAATTACCATCTCCATGAAATGATTGCCCATGTTCCAACCTTTCATCTTTGAAACTTAAGTGGCATGAACCACCATCATCAACACAATATTGCCTTGAAAGTTCTACAACAGCTCTGGCAGCTATGCTTGCTTGCTCTGCAAAATCAGCCGATGCTTGAGCAATAGAGGTAGCATCCTTAAATATCATGTTCCAATTCTGCCTGCCAATAGAAAAATTACTACTACCACCTCCAGGAAATGATTGCCCATATTCCAACCCTTCAACCTGGAAACCTAAGTAGCATGAACCACCATCATCAATACAATATTGCCTTGAAAGTTCTACAACAGCTCTGGCAGCTATACTTGCTTGTTCTGCAAAATCAGCCGCTGCTTGAGCAACAGAGGTAGCATCCTTAAATTTCATGTTCCAATTCTGCCTTCCAACAGAAAAATTACTACTACCACCTCAAGGAAATGATTGCCCATGTTCCAACCTTTCATCTTTGAAACCTAAGTGGCATGAACTACCATCATCAACATAATATTGCCTTGAAAGTTCTACAACAGCTCTGGCAGCTAGACTTGCATGTTCTGAAAACTCAGTTGCTGCTTGAGCAGCAGAGGTAGCATCCTTAAATTTCATGTTCCAATTCTACCCGCCAACAGAAAAATTACCATTACCATCTCCAGGAAATGATTGCCCATGTTCCAACCTTTCAACCTTGAAACCTAAGTAGCATGAACTACCATCATCAATACAATATTGCCTTGAAAGTTCTACAATAGCTCTGGCAGCTATACTTGCTTGTTCTGCAAAATCAGCCGCTGCTTGAGCAACAGAGGTAGCATCCTTAAATTTCATGTCCCAATTCTGCCTGCCAATAGAAAAATTACTACTACCACCTCCAGGAAATGATTGCCCATGTTCCAACCTTTCATCCTTGAAACCGAAGTGGCATGAACTACCATCATCAACATAATATTGCCTTGAAAGTTCTACAACAGCTCTGGCCGCTAGGCTTGCATGTTCTACAAACTCAGTTGCTAATTGAGCATTAGAGGTAGCATCCTTAAATTTCATGTTCCAATTCTACCTGCCAACTGAAAAATTACCATTACCATCTCCAGGAAATGATTGCCCATGTTCCAACCTTTAATCCTTGAAACCTAAGTGGCATGAACCACCATCATCAACAAAATATTGCCTTGAAAGTTCTACAACAGCTCTGGCAGCTACGCTTGCATACTCTGCAAACTCAGCCGCTGCTTGAGCAGCAGAGGTTGCATCCTTAAATTTCATGTTCCAATTCTACCTACAAATACAAAAATTACCATTACCATCTCTTGGAAATGATTGCCCATGTTCCAACCTTTCATCCTTGAAACCTAAGTGGCATGAACCACCATCATCAACATAATATTGCCTTGAAAGTTCTACAACAGCTCTGGCAGCTAGGCCACATGTTCTGCAAACTCAGCCGCTGCTTTAGCAGCAGAGGTAGCATCCTTAAATTTCATGTTTAAATTCTGTCTGCCAACTGAAAAATTACAATTACCATTTCCAGGAAATGATTGCCCATATTCCAACCTTTCATCTTTGAAACCTAAGTGGCATGAACCACTATCATCAACACAATATTGCCTTGAAAGTTCTACAACAGCTCTGGCAGCTATGCTTGCTTGTTCTGCAAAATCAGCCGCTGCTTGAGCAACAGAGGTAGCATCCTTAAATTTCATGTTCCAATTCTACCTGCCATCAGAAAAATTACAATTACCATCTCCAGGAAATGATTGCCCATGTTCCAACCTTTCATCCTTGAAACCTAAGTGGCGTGAACCACCATCATCAACACAATATTGCCTTGAAAGTTCTACAACAGCTCTGGCAGTTATGCTTGCTTGTTCTGCAAAATCAGCCGCTGCTTGAGCAACAGAGGTAGCATCCTTAAATTTTATGTTCCAATTCTACCTGCCAACAAAAAAATTACAATTACCACCTCCAGGAAATGATTGCCCATGTTCCAACCTTTCATCTTTGAAACCTAAGTGGCATGAACTACCATCATCAACATAATATTGCCTTGAAAGTTCTACAACAGCTCTGGCAGCTAGGCTTGCATGTTCTGCAAACTCAGATGCTGCATGAGCAGCAGAGGTAGCATCCTTAAATTTCATGTTCCAATTCTACCCGACAACAGAAAAATAACCATTACCATCTCCAGGAAATGATTGCCCGTGTTCCATCCTTTCATCCTTGAAACCGAAGTGGCATGAACTACCATCATCAACATAATATTGTCTTGAAAGTTCTACAACAGCTCTGGCAGCTAGGCTTGCATGTTCTGCAAACTCAGTTGCTACTTGAGCAGCAGAGGTAGCATCCTTAAATTTCATGTTCCAATTCTACCTGCCAACAGAAAAATTACCATTACCATCTCCGGGAAATGATTGCCCATGTTCCAACCTTTCAACCTTGAAACCTAAGTAGCATTAACCACCATCATCAACACAATATTGCCTTGAAAGTTCTACAACAGCTCTGGCAGCTATGCTTGCATGATCTGCAAACTCAGTCGTTGCTTGAGCAACAGATGTAGCATCTTAAATTTCATGTTCCAATTCTGCCTGACAACAGAAAAATTACCATTACTATCTCTAGGAAATGATTGCCCATGTTCCAATATTTCATCCTTGAAACCTAAGTGTCATGAACCACCATCATCAACACAATATTTCCTTGAAAGTTCTACAACAGCTCTGGCAGCTAGGCCACAATGTTCTGCAAACGCAGCCGCTGCCTGAGCAGCAGATGTAGCATCCTTATATTTCATGTTCTAATTTTGCCTGCCAATAGAAAATTTACCATCTCCAGGAAATGATTGCCCATGTTCCAACCTTTAATCCTTGAAACCTAAGTGGCATGAACCACCATCATCAACACAATATTGCATTGAAAGTTCTACTATATCTCTGGCAGCTAGGCTTGCATGTTTTGCAAACTCAGTCACTGCTTGAGCAGTAGAGGTAGCATCCTTAAATTTCATGTTCCAATTCTGCCTGCCAACAGAAATATTACCATTACCATCTATAGGAAATGATTGCCCATGTTCCAACCTTTCATCTTTGAAACCTAAGTGGCATGAACCACCATCATCAACATAATATTGCCTTGAAAGTTCTACAATAGCTCTAGCTGCTATGCTTGCATGTTCTGCAAACTCAGTCGCTGCTTGAGCAACAGAGGTAGCATCATTAAATTTCATGTTCCAATTCTACCTGCCAAAAGAAAAATTACAATTACCATCTCCAGGAAATGATTGCCCATGTTCCAACATTTCAATTTTGAAACTTAAGTGGCATGAACCACCATCATCAACACAATATTGCCTTGAAAGTTCTACAACAGTTCTGGCAGCTATGCTTGCTTGCTCTGCAAAATCAGCCGCGGCTTGAGCAACAGAGGTAGCATCCTTTAATTTCATGTTCCAATTCTGCCTGCCAACAGAATAATTACTACTATCACCTCCAGGAAATGATTGCCCATGTTCCAACCTTTCATCTTTGAAACCTAAGTGGCATGAACTACCATCATCAACATAATATTGTCTTGAAAGTTCTACAATAGCTCTGGCAGCTAGACTTGCATGTTATGCAAACTCAGTTGCTGCATGAGCAGCAGAGGTAGCATCCTTAAATTTCATGTTCCAATTCTACCCGCCAACAGAAAAATTACCATTACCATCTCCAGGAAATGATTGCCCATGTTCCAACCTTTCAACCTTGAAATCTAAGTAGCATGAACCACCATCATCAATACAATATTGCCTTAAAAGTTCTACAACAGCTCTGGCAGCTATACTTGCTTGTTCTGCAAAATCAGCCGTTGCTTGAGCAACAGAGGTAGCATCCTTAAATTTCATGTTCCAATTCTGCCTGCCAACAGAAAAATTACTACTACCACCTCCAGGAAATGATTGCCCATGTTCCATCCTTTCATCCTTGAAACCGAAGTGGCATGAACTACCATCATCAACATAATCTTGGCTTGAAAGTTCTACAACATCTCTGGCAGTTATGCTTGCTTGTTCTGCAAAATCAGCTGCTGCTTGAGCAACAGAGGTAGCATCCTTAAATTTCATGTTCCAATTCTACCTGCCAACAGAAAAATTACAATTACCATCTCCAGGAAATGATTGCCCATGTTCCAACCTTTCATCTTTGAAACCTAAGTGGCATGAACAACCATCATCAATACAATATTGCCTTGAAAGTTCTACAACAGCTCTGGCAGCTATGCTTGCTGGTTCTGCAAAATCAGCCGCTGCTTGAGCAACAAAGGTAGCATCCTTAAATTTCATGTTCCAATTCTACCCGCCAACAGAAAAATTACCATTACCATCTCCAGGAAATGATTGCCCAAGTTCCATCCTTTCATCCTTGAAACCAAAGTGGCATGAACTACCATCATTAACATAATATTGTCTTGAAAGTTCTACAACAGCTCTGGCAGCTATACTTGCTTGTTCTGCAAAATCAGCCGCTGCTTGAGCAACAGAGGTAGCATCCTTAAATTTCATGTTCCAATTCTACCCGCCAACAGAAAAATTACCATTACCATCTCCAGGAAATGATTGCCCATGTTCCATCCTTTCATCCTTGAAACCGAAGTGGCATGAACTACCATCATCAACATAATATTGTCTTGAAAGTTCTACAACAGCTCTGGCAGCGAGGTTTGCATGTTCTGCAAACTCAGTTGCTACTTGAGCAGCAGAGGTAGCATCCTTAAATTTCATGTTCCAATTCTACCTGCCAACAGAAAAATTACCATTACCATCTCCAGGAAATTATTGCCCATGTTCCAACCTTTCAACCTTGCAACCTAAGTAGCATTAACCACCATCATCAACACAATATTGCCTTGAAAGTTCTATAACAGCTCTAGCAGCTATGCTTGCATGATCTGCAAACTCAGTCGTTGCTTGAGCAACAGAGGTAGCATCTTAAATTTCATGTTCCAATTCTGCCTGCCAACAGAAAAATTACCATTACTATCTCGAGGAAATGATTACCCATGTTCCAATCTTTCATCCTTGAAACCTAAGTGTCATGAACCACCATCATCAACACAATATTTCCTTGAAATTTCTACAACAGCTCTGGCAGCTAGGCCACAATGTTCTGCAAACTCAGTCGCTGCTTGAGCAGCAGAGGTAGCATCCTTATATTTCATGTTCTAATTTTTCCTGCCAATAGAAAATTTACCATCTCCAGGAAATGATTGCCCATGTTCCAACCTTTCATCCTTGAAACCTAAGTGGCATGAACCACCATCATCAACACAATATTGCATTGAAAGTTGTACTATATCTCTGGCAGCTAGGCTTGCATGTTTTGCAAACTCAGTCGCTGCTTGAGCAGTAGAGGTAGCATCCTTAAATTTCATGTTCCAATTCCGCCTGCCAACAGAAATATTACCATTACCATCTATAGGAAATGATTGCCCATGTTCCAACCTTTCATCTTTGAAACCTAAGTGGCATGAACCACCATCATCAACACAATATTGGCTTGAAAGTTCTACAATAGCTCTAGCTGCTATGCTTGCATGTTCTGCAAACTCAGTCGCTGCTTGAGCAACAGAGGTAGCATCCTTAAATTTCATGTTCCAATTCTACCTGCCAAAAGAAAAATTACAATTACCATCTCCAGGAAATGATTGCCCAAGTTCCAACCTTTCATCTTTGAAACTTAAGTGGCATGAACCACTATAATCAACACAATATTGCCTTGAAAGTTGTACAACAGTTCTGGCAGCTATGCTTGCTTGCTCTGCAAAATCAGCCGCGGCTTGAGCAACAGAGGTAGCATCCTTTAATTTCATGTTCCAATTCTGCCTGCCAACAGAATAATTACTACTACCACCTCGAGGAAATGATTGCCCATGTTCCAACCTTTCATCTTTGAAACCTAAGTGGCATGAACTACCATCATCAACATAATATTGTCTTGAAAGTTCTACAATAGATCTGGTAGCTAGACTTGCATGTTCTGCAAACTCAGTTGCTGCTTGACCAGCAGAGGTAGCATCCTTAAATTTCTTGTTCCAATTCAACCCGCCAACAGCAAAATTACCATTACCATCTCCAGGAAATGATTGCCAATGTTCCAACCTTTCAACCTTGAAACCTAAGTAGCATGAACCACCATCATCTATACAATATTGCCTTGAAAGTTCTACAAACAGCTCTGGCATCTATACTTGCTTGTTCTGCAAAATCAGCCGCTGCTTGAGCAACAGAGGTAGCATCCTTAAATTTCATGTTCCAATTCTGCCTGCCAACAGAAAAATTACTACTACCACCTCCAGGAAATGGTTGCCCATGTTCCATCCTTTCATCCTTGAAACCGAAGTGGCATGAACTACCATCATCAACATGATATTGCCTTGAAAGTTCTACAACAGCTCTGGCAGCTAGGCTTGCATGTTCTGCAAACTCAGTTGCTACTTGAGCAACAGAGGTAGCATCCTACAATTTCATGTTCCAATTCTACCTGCCAATAGAAAACTTACCATTACCATCTCCAGGAAATGATTGCCCATGTTCCAACCTTGAAACCTAAGTAGCATGAACCACCATCATCAACACAATATTGCCTTGAAAGTTCTACAACAGCTCTGGCAGCTATGCTTGCATGATCTGCAAACTGAGCCATTGCTTGAGCAGCAGAGGTAGCATCTTAAATTTCATTTTCCAATTCTTCCTGCCAATAGAAAAATTACCATTACTATCTCCAGGAAATGATTGCCCATGTTCCAATCATTCATCCTTGAAACCTAAGTGTCATGAACCACCATCATCAACACAATATTTCCTTGAAAGTTCTACAACAGCTCTGGCAGCTAGGCCAAAATGTTCTGCAACCTCAGCCGTTGCTTGAGCAGCAGAGGTAGCATCCTTATATTTCATGTTCTAATTTTGCCTGCCAATAGAAAATTTACCATCTCCAGGAAATGATTGCCCATGTTCCAACCTTTCATCCTTGAAACCTAAGTGGCATGACCCACCAACATAAACACAAATATTGCCTTGAAAGATCTATAATAGCTCTGGCAGCTAGGCTTGCATGTTCTGCAAACTCAACCGCTGCTTGAGCAGCAGAGGTAGTATTACCATTACCATCTCCAGGAAATGATTGCCCGTGTTCCAACCTTTCATCCTGGAAACCTAAATGGCATGAACCACCATCAACAACACAATATTGCATTGAAAGTTCTACTATATCTATGGCATCTAGGCTTGCATGTTCTGCAAACTGAGTAGCTGCTTGAGCATCAGAGGTAGCGTACTTAAATTTCGTGTTCCAATTTTGCCTGCCAACAAAAATATTACCATTACCATCTCTAGGAAATGATTGCCCATGTTCCAACCTTTCATCCTTGAAACCTAAGTGGCATGAACCAGCATCATCAACACAATATTGCCTTGAGAGTTTTACAACAACTCTGGTAGCTAAGCTTGCATATTCTGCAAACTCAGCTGCTGCTTGAGCAACAGAGGTAGCATCCTTAAATTTCATGTTCCAATTCTGCTTGCCAACAGAAAAATTACCATCTCCAGGAAATGATTGCCCATGTTCCAACCTTTCATCCTTGAATCCTAAGTGGCATGAACCACCATCATCAACACAATATTGCCTTGAAAGTTCTACAACAACTCTGGGAGCTAGGCCTGCATGTTCTGCAAACTCAGCCGCTGCTTGAGCAGTAGAGGTAGCATCCTTAAATTTCATGTTCCAATTCTACTTGCCAACAAAAAAATTACAATAACCATCTCCAGGAAATGATTTCCCATGTTCCAACCTTTCATCTTTGAAACCTAAGTGGCATGAACCATCATCATCAACACAATATAGCCTTGAAAGTTCTACAACAGCTCTGGCAGCTAGGCTTTCATGTTCTGCAAACTCAGCCGTTGCTTGAGCAGCAGAGGTAGCATCATAAATTTCATGTTCCAATTCTGCCTCCCAGCAGAAAAATTACCATTACCATTTACAGGAAATGATTGCCCATGTTCTAACCTTTCATCCTTGAAACCTAAGTGGCATGAACCACCATTATCAACACAATATTTCCTTGAAAGTTCTACAACAGCTCTGGCAGCTAGGCAACCATGTTCAGCAAACTCAGCCGCTGCTTGAGCAGCAGAGGTAGCATCCTTAAATTTCATGTTCTAATTCTGGATGCCAATAGAAAATTTACCATCTCCAGGAAATTATTGCCCATGTTCCAACCTTTCATCATGGAAACCTAAATGGCATGAACCACCATCAACAACACAATATTGCATTGAAAGTTCTACTATATCTATGGCATCTAGGCTTGCATGTTCTACAAACTCAGTAGCTGCTTGAGCAGCAGAGGTAGCATCCTTAAATTTCATGTTCCAATTCTGCCTGCCAACAAAAATATTACCATTACCATCTCTAGGAAATGATTGCCCAAGTTCCAACCTTTCATCCTTGAAACCTAAGTGGCATGAACCAGCATCATCAACACAATATTGCCTTGAAAGTTCTACAACAACTCTGGCAGCTAGGCTTGCATATTCTGCAAACTCAGCTGCTGCTTGAGCAGCAGAGGTAGCATCCTTAAATTTCATGTTCCAATTCTGCTTGGCAACAGAAAAATTAACATCTCCAGGAAATGATTGCCCATGTTCCACCCTTTCATCCTTGAAACCTAAGTGGCATTAACCACCATCATCAACATAATATTGCCTTGAAAGTTCTACAACAGCTCTGGCAGCTAGGCCTGCATATTTTGCAAACTCAGCCGCTGCTTGAGAAACAGAGGTAGCATCCTTAAATTTCATGTTCCAATTTTACCTGCCAACAGAAGAATTACAATTACCATCTCCAAGAAATGATTGCCCATGTTCCAACCTTTCTTCTTTGAAACCTAAGTAGCATGAACCACCATCATCAACACAATATTGAATTGAAAGCTCTACAACATCTCTGGCAGCTAGGCTTGCATGTTCTGAAAAATTAGCCGTTGCTTGAGCAACAGAGGTAGCATCCTTAAATTTTATGTTCCAATTCTACCTACCAACAGAAAAATTACTACTACCACCTCCAGGAAATGATTGCCCATGTTCCAACCTTTCATCTTTGGAACCTAAGTGGCATGAACTACCATCATTAAAATAATATTGCCTTTAAAGTTCTACAACAGCTCTGGCAGCTAGGCTTGCATGTTCTGCAAACTCAGCCGCTGCTTGAGCAGCAGAGGTAGCATCCTTAAATTTCATTTTCCAATTCTACCTGCCAACAGAAAAATTACCATTACCATCTCTAGGAAATGATTGCCCATGTTCCAACCTTTCAACCTTGAAACCTAAGTGGCATAAACCACCATCATCAACACAATATAGCCTTGAAAGTTCTACAACAGCTCTAGCAGCTAGGCTTGCTTGTTCTGCAAACTCAGCCGTTGCTTGAGCAGCAGAGGTAGCATCATAAATTTCATGTTCCAATTCTGCCTCCCAGCAGAAAAATTACCATTACCAACTCTAGGAAATGATTGCCCATATTCCAACCTTTCATCCTTGAAACCTAAGTGGCATGAACCACCATCATCAACACAATATTGCCTTGAAAGTTCTACAACAGCTCTGGCAGCTAGGCCACCATGTTCAGCAAACTCTGCCGCTGCTTGAGCAGCAGAGGTAGCATCCCTAAATTTCATGTTCTAATTCTGCCTGCCAATAGAAAATTTACCATCTCCAGGAAATGATTGCCCATGTTCCATCCTTTTATCCTGGAAACCTAAATGGCATGAACCACCATCAACAACACAATATTGCATTGAAAGTTCTACTATATCTATGGCATCTAGGCTTGCATGTTCTGCAAACTGAGTAGCTGCTTGAGCATCAGAGGTAGCATCCTTAAATTTCATGTTCCAATTCTGCCTGCCAACAAAAATATTACCATTACCATCTCTAGGAAATGATTGCCCATGTTCCAACCTTTCATCCTTGAAACCTAAGTGGCATGAACCAGCATCATCAACACAATATTGCCTTGAAAGTTCTACAACAGCTCTGGCAGCTAGGCTTGCATATTCTGCAAACTCAGCTGCTGCTTGAGCAGCAGAGGTAGCATCCTTAAATTTCATGTTCCAATTCTGCTTGCCAACAGAAAAATTACCATCTCCAGGAAATGATTGCCCATGTTCCAACCTTTCATCCTTGAATCCTAAGTGGCATGAACCACCATCATCAACACAATATTGCCTTGAAAGTTCTACAACAGCTCTGGGAGCTAGGCCTGCATGTTCTGCAAACTCAGCCGCTGCTTGAGCAGTAGAGGTAGCATCCTTAAATTTCATGTTCCAATTCTACTTGCCAACAGAAATATTACAATAACCATCTCCAGGAAATGATTTCCCATGTTCCAACCTTTCATCTTTGAAACCTAAGTGGCATGAACCATCATCATCAACACAATATAGCCTTGAAAGTTCTACAACAGCTCTGGCAGCTAGGCTTTCATGTTCTGCAAAATCAGCCATTGCTTGAGCAGCAGAGGTAGCATTATAAATTTCATGTTCCAATTCTGCCTCCCAGCAGAAATATTACCATTACCATTTACAGGAAATGATTGCCCATGTTCCAACCTTTCATCCTTGAAACCTAAGTGGCATGAACCACCATTATCAACACAATATTTCCTTGAAAGTTCTACAACAGCTCTGGCAGCTAGGCAACCATGTTCAGCAAACTCAGCCGCTGCTTGAGCAGCAGAGGTAGCATCCTTAAATTTCATGTTCTAATTCTGCCTGCCAATAGAAAATTTACCATCTCCAGGAAATGATTGCCCATGTTCCAACCTTTCATCCTGGAAACCTAAATGGCATGAACCACCATCAACAACACAATATTGCTTTGAAAGTTCTACTATATCTATGGCATCTAGGCTTGCATGTTCTACAAACTCAGTAGCAGCTTGAGCAGCAGAGGTAGCATCCTTAAATTTCATGTTCCAATTCTGCCTGCCAACAAAAATATTACCATTACCATCTCTAGGAAATGATTGCCCATGTTCCAACCTTTCATCCTTGAAACCTAAGTGGCATGAACCAGCATCATCAACACAATATTGCCTTGAAAGTTCTACAACAGCTCTGGCAGCTAGGCTTGCATATTCTGCAAACTCAGCTGCTGCTTGAGCAGCAGAGGTAGCATCCTTAAATTTCATGTTCCAATTCTGCTTGCCAACAGAAAAATTAACATCTCCAGGAAATGATTGCCCATGTTCCAACCTTTCATCCTTGAAACCTAAGTGGCATGAACCACCATCATCAACATAATATTGCCTTGAACGTTCTACAACAGCTCTGGGAGCTAGGCCTGCATATTCTGCAAACTCAGCCGCTGCTTGAGCAGCAGAGGTAGGATCCTTAAATTTCATGTTCCAATTCTACCTGCCAACAGAAGAATTACAATTACCATCTCCAGGAAATGATTGCCCATGTTCCAACCTTTCTTCTTTGAAACCTAAGTAGCATGAACCACCATCATCAACACAATATTGCCTTGAAAGCTCTACAACAGCTCTGGCAGCTAGGCTTGCATGTTCTGAAAAATTAGCCGCTGCTTGAGCAACAGAGGTAGCATCCTTAAATTTTATGTTCCAATTCTACCTACCAACAGAAAAATTACTACTACCACCTCCAGGAAATGATTGCCCATGTTACAACCTTTCATCCTTGAATCCTAAGTGGCATGAACCACCATCATCAACACAATATTGCCTTGAAAGTTCTACAACAGCTCTGTGAGCTAGGCCTGCATGTTCTGCAAACTCAGCCGCTGCTTGAGTAGTAGAGGTAACATCCTTAAATTTCATGTTCCAATTCTACTTGCCAACAGAAATATTACAATAACCATCTCCAGGAAATGATTTCCCATGTTCCAACCTTTCATCTTTGAAACCTAAGTGGCATGAACCATCATCATCAACACAATATAGCCTTGAAAGTTCTACAACAGCTCTGGCAGCTAGGCTTTCATGTTCTGCAAAATCAGCCGTTGCTTGAGCAGCAGAGGTAGCATCATAAATTTCATGTTCCAATTCTGCCTCCCAGCAGAAAAATTACCATTACCATTTACAGGAAATGATTGCCCATGTTCCAACCTTTCATCCTTGAAACCTAAGTGGCATGAACCACCATTATCAACACAATATTTCCTTGAAAGTTCTACAACAGCTCTGGCAGCTAGGCAACCATGTTCAGCAAACTCAGCCGCTGCTTGAGCAGCAGAGGTAGTATCCTTACATTTCATGTTCTAATTCTGCCTGCCAATAGAAAATTTACCATCTCCAGGAAATGATTGCCCATGTTCCAACCTTTCATCCTGGAAACCTAAATGGCATGAACCACCATCAACAACACAATATTGCATTGAAAGTTCTACTATATCTATGGCATCTAGGCTTGCATGTTCTACAAACTCAGTAGCTGCTTGAGCAGCAGAGGTAGCATCCTTAAATTTCATGTTCCAATTCTGCCTGCCAACAAAATTATTAACATTACCATCTCTAGGAAATGATTTCCCATGTTCCAACCTTTCATCCTTGAAACCTAAGTGGCATGAACTAGCATCATCAACACAATATTGCCTTGAAAGTTCTACAACAGCTCTGGCAGCTAGGCCTGCATATTCTGCAAACTCAGCTGCTGCTTGAGCAGCAGAGGTAGCATCCTTAAATTTCATGTTCCAATTCTGCTTGCCAATAGAAAAATTAACATCTCCAGGAAATTATTGCCCATGTTCCAACCTTTTATCCTTGAAACCTAAGTGGCATGAACCACCATCATCAACATAATATTGCCTTGAAAGTTCTACAACAGCTCTGGCAGCTAGGCCTGCATATTCTGCAAACTCAGCCGCTGCTTGAGCAGCAGAGGTAGCATCCTTAAATTTCATGTTCCAATTCTACCTGCCAACAGAAGAATTACAATTACCATCTCCAGGAAATGATTGCCCATGTTCCAACCTTTCTTCTTTGAAACCTAAGTAGCATGAACCACCATCATCAACACCATATTGCTTTGAAAGCTCTACAACAGCTCTGGCAGCTAGGCTTGCATGTTCTGAAAAATTAGCCGCTGCTTGAGCAATAGAGGTAGCATCCTTAAATTTTATGTTCCAATTCTACCTACCAACAGAAAAATTACTACTACCACCTCCAGGAAATGATTGCCCATGTTCCAACCTTTCATATTTGGAACCTAAGTGGCATGAACTACCATCATCAAAATAATATTGCCTTTAAAGTTCTACAACAGCTCTGGCAGCTAGGCTTGCATGTTCTGCAAACTCAGCCGCTGCTTGAGCAGCAGAGGTAGCATCCTTAAATTTCATTTTCCAATTCTACCTGCCAACAGAAAAATTACCATTACCATCTCTAGGAAATGATTGCCCATGTTCCAACCTTTCAACCTTGAAACCTAAGTGGCATAAACCACCATCATCAATACAATATAGCCTTGAAAGTTCTACAACATCTCTAGCAGCTAGGCTTGCATGTTCTGCAAACTCAGTCGTTGCTTGAGCAGCAGAGGTAGCATCATAAATTTCATGTTCCAATTCTGCCTCCCAGCAGAAAAATTACCATTACCAACTCCAGGAAATGATTGCCCATGTTCCAACCTTTCATCCTTGAAACCTAAGTGGCATGAACCACCATCATCAACACAATATTTCCTTGAAAGTTCTACAACAGCTCTGGCAGCTAGGCCACCATGTTCAGCAAACTCAGCCGCTACTTGAGAAGCAGAGGTAGCATCCCTAAATTTCATGTTCTAATTCTGCCTGCCAATAGAAAATTTACCATCTCCAGGAAATGATTGCCCATGTTCCAACCTTTCATCCTGGAAACCTAAATGGCATGAACCACCAACAACTACACAATATTGCATTGAAAGTTCTACTATATCTATGGCATCTAGGCTTGCATGTTCTGCAAACTCAGTAGCTGCTTGAGCACCAGAGGTAGCATCCTTAAATTTCATGTTCCAATTCTGCATGCCAACAAAAATATTACCATTACCATCTCTAGGAAATGATTGCCCATGTTCCAACCTTTCATCCTTGAAACCTAAGTGGCATGAACCACCATTATCAACACAATATTTCCTTGAAAGTTCTACAACAGCTCTGGCAGCTAGGCAACCATGTTCAGCAAACTCAGCCGCTGCTTGAGCAGCAGAGGTAGTATCCTTACATTTCATGTTCTAATTCTGCCTGCCAATAGAAAATTTACCATCTCCAGGAAATGATTGCCCATGTTCCAACCTTTCATCCTGGAAACCTAAATGGCATGAACCACCATCAACAACACAATATTGCATTGAAAGTTCTACTATATCTATGGCATCTAGGCTTGCATGTTCTACAAACTCAGTAGCTGCTTGAGCAGCAGAGGTAGCATCCTTAAATTTCATGTTCCAATTCTGCCTGCCAACAAAATTATTAACATTACCATCTCTAGGAAATGATTTCCCATGTTCCAACCTTTCATCCTTGAAACCTAAGTGGCATGAACTAGCATCATCAACACAATATTGCCTTGAAAGTTCTACAACAGCTCTGGCAGCTAGGCCTGCATATTCTGCAAACTCAGCTGCTGCTTGAGCAGCAGAGGTAGCATCCTTAAATTTCATGTTCCAATTCTGCTTGCCAATAGAAAAATTAACATCTCCAGGAAATTATTGCCCATGTTCCAACCTTTTATCCTTGAAACCTAAGTGGCATGAACCACCATCATCAACATAATATTGCCTTGAAAGTTCTACAACAGCTCTGGCAGCTAGGCCTGCATATTCTGCAAACTCAGCCGCTGCTTGAGCAGCAGAGGTAGCATCCTTAAATTTCATGTTCCAATTCTACCTGCCAACAGAAGAATTACAATTACCATCTCCAGGAAATGATTGCCCATGTTCCAACCTTTCTTCTTTGAAACCTAAGTAGCATGAACCACCATCATCAACACCATATTGCCTTGAAAGCTCTACAACAGCTCTGGCAGCTAGGCTTGCATGTTCTGAAAAATTAGCCGCTGCTTGAGCAATAGAGGTAGCATCCTTAAATTTTATGTTCCAATTCTACCTACCAACAGAAAAATTACTACTACCACCTCCAGGAAATGATTGCCCATGTTCCAACCTTTCATATTTGGAACCTAAGTGGCATGAACTACCATCATCAAAATAATATTGCCTTTAAAGTTCTACAACAGCTCTGGCAGCTAGGCTTGCATGTTCTGCAAACTCAGCCGCTGCTTGAGCAGCAGAGGTAGCATCCTTAAATTTCATTTTCCAATTCTACCTGCCAACAGAAAAATTACCATTACCATCTCTAGGAAATGATTGCCCATGTTCCAACCTTTCAACCTTGAAACCTAAGTGGCATAAACCACCATCATCAATACAATATAGCCTTGAAAGTTCTACAACATCTCTAGCAGCTAGGCTTGCATGTTCTGCAAACTCAGTCGTTGCTTGAGCAGCAGAGGTAGCATCATAAATTTCATGTTCCAATTCTGCCTCCCAGCAGAAAAATTACCATTACCAACTCCAGGAAATGATTGCCCATGTTCCAACCTTTCATCCTTGAAACCTAAGTGGCATGAACCACCATCATCAACACAATATTTCCTTGAAAGTTCTACAACAGCTCTGGCAGCTAGGCCACCATGTTCAGCAAACTCAGCCGCTACTTGAGAAGCAGAGGTAGCATCCCTAAATTTCATGTTCTAATTCTGCCTGCCAATAGAAAATTTACCATCTCCAGGAAATGATTGCCCATGTTCCAACCTTTCATCCTGGAAACCTAAATGGCATGAACCACCAACAACTACACAATATTGCATTGAAAGTTCTACTATATCTATGGCATCTAGGCTTGCATGTTCTGCAAACTCAGTAGCTGCTTGAGCACCAGAGGTAGCATCCTTAAATTTCATGTTCCAATTCTGCATGCCAACAAAAATATTACCATTACCATCTCTAGGAAATGATTGCCCATGTTCCAACCTTTCATCCTTGAAACCTAAGTGGCATGAACCAGCATCATCAACACAATAATGCCTTGAAAGTTCTACAACAGCTCTGGCAGCTAGGCTTGCATATTCTGCAAACTAAGCTGTTGCTTGAGCAGCAGAGGTAGCATCCTTAAATTTCATGTTCCAATTCTGCTTGCCAACAGAAAAATTACCATCTCCAGGAAATGATTGCCCATGTTCCAACCTTTCATCCTTGGAACCTAAGTGGCATGAACCACCATCATCAACACAATATTGCCTTGAAAGTTCTACAACAGCTCTGGCAGCTGGGCCTGCATATTCTGCAAACTCAGCAGCTGCTTGAGCAGCAGAGGTAGCATCCTTAAATTTCATTTTCCAATTCTACCTGCCAACAGAAAAATTACCATTACCATCTCCAGGAAATGATTGCCCATGTTCCAACCTTTCAACCTTGAAAGCTAAGTGGCATAAACCACCATCATCAACACAATATAGCCTTGAAAGTTCTACAACAGCTCTAGCAGCTAGGCTTGCATGTTCTGCAAAATCAGTCGTTGCTTGAGCAACAGAGGTTGCATCCTTAAATTTTATGTTCCAATTCTACCTACCAACAGAAAAATTACTACTACCACCTCCAGGAAATGATTGCCCATGTTCCAACCTTTCATCCTTGAAACCTAAGTGGCATGAACCACCATCATCAACACAATATTGCATTGAAAGTTCTCAAACACCTCTAGCAGCTAGGCTTGCATGTTCTCCAAACTCAACCGCTGCTATAACATCATAGGTAGCTTCCTTAAATTTCATATTCCAATACTGCCTACCAACAAGAAGATTTACCATTACCATCTCAAGGAAATGATTGCCCATGTTCCAACCTTTCATTCTTGAAACCTAAGTGGCATGAACCACCATCATCAACACTATATTGCCTTGAAAGTTCTACAACAGCTCTGGCAGCTATACTTGCTTGTTCTGCAAAATCAGCCGCTGCTTGAGCAACAGAGGTAGCATCCTTAAATTTCATGTTCCAATTCTGCCTGCCAACAGAAAAATTACTACTACCACCTCCAGGAAATGATTGCCCATGTTCCAACCTTTCATCCTTGAAACCGAAGTGGCATGAACTACCATCATCAGCATAATATTGCCTTGAAAGTTCTACAACAGCTCTGGCAGCTAGGCTTGCATGTTCTGCAAACTCAGCCGTTGCTTGAGCAGTAGAGGTAGCATCATAAATTTCATGTTCCAATTCTACATGCAAACAGAAAAATTGCCATTACCATCTCCAGGAAATGATTGCCCATGTTCCAACCTTTCTTCTTTGACACCTAATTAGCATGAACCACCATTATCAACACAATGTTGCCTTGAAAGTTCTACAACAGCTCTAGCAGCTAGGCTTGCATGTTCTGCAAAATCAGCCGATGCTTGAGCAACAGAGGTAGCGTCCTTAAATTTTATGTTCCAATTCTACCTGCCAACAGAAAAATGACTACTACCACCTCCAGGAAATGATTGCCCATGTTCCAACCTTTCATCTTTGGAACCTAAGTGGCATGAACTACCGACATCAACATAATATTGCCTTGAAAGTTCTACAACAGCTCTGGCAGCTAGGCTTGCATATTCTGCAAACTCAGACGCTGCTTGAGCAGCAGAGATAGCATCCTTAAATTTCATTTTCCAATTCTACGTGCCAACAGAAAAATTACAATTACCATCTCCAGGAAATGATTGCCCATGTTCGAACCTTTCAACCTTGAAACATAAGTGGCATGAACAACCATCATCAACACAATATAGCCTTGAAAGTTCTACAACAGCTCTGGCAGCTAGGCTTGCATATTCTGCAAACTCAGCCGTTGCTTGAGAAGCAGAAGTAGCATCATAAATTTCATGTTCCAATTCTGTCTACCAACAGAAAAATTACCATTACCATCTCAAGGAAATGATTGCCCATGTTCCAACCTTTCCACCTTTAAGCCTAAGTGGCATGAAGCACGATGATCAACACAATATTTCATTGAAAGTTCTACTATATCTCTAGCAGCTAGGCTTTCATGTTCTGCAAACTCAGTCGCTGCTTGAGCAGGAGATGTAGCATCCTTAAATTTCATGTTCCAATTCTGCCTGCCAATAGAAATATTACCATTACCATATCTAGGAAATGATTGCCCATGTTCCAACCTTTCATCCTTGAAACCTAAGTGGCATGAACAACCATCATCAACACAATATTGCATTGAAAGTTCACCAACAGCTCTAGCAGCTAGGCTTGCATGTTCTCCAAACTCAACCGCTGCTATAACATCATAGGTAGCTTCCTTAAACTTCATATTCCAATACTGCCTACCAACAAGAAGATTTACCATTACCATCTCAAGGAAATGATTGCCCATGTTCCAACCTTTCATCCTTGAAACCTAAGTGGCATGAACCACCATCATCAACACTATATTGCCTTGAAAGTTCTACAACAGCTCTGGCAGCTATACTTGCTTGTTCTGCAAAATCAGCCGCTGCTTGAGCAACAGAGGTAGCATCCTTAAATTTCATGTTCCAATTCTGCCTGCCAACAGAAAAATTACTAATACCACCTCCATGAAATGATTGCCCATGTTCCAACCTTTCATCCTTGAAACCGAAGTGGCATGAACTACCATCATCAGCATAATATTGCCTTGAAAGTTCTACAACAGCTCTGGTAGCTAGGCTTGCATGTTCTGCAAACTCAGCCGTTGCTTGAGCAGCAGAGGTAGCATCATAAATTTCATGTTCCAATTCTACATGCAAACAAAAAAATTGCCATTACCATCTCCAGGAAATGATTGCCCATATTCCAATCTTTCGTCCTTGAAACCTAAGTGTCATGAACCACCATCATCAACACAATATTGCCTTGAATGTTCTACAACAGCTCTGGTAGCTAAGCTTGGATGCTCTGCAAACTCAGCCGTTGCTTGAGCAGTAGAGGTAGCATCCTTAAATTTCATGTTCCAATTCTGCCTGCCATTTAAAATTTACCATCTCCAGGAAATGAGTGCCCATGTTCCAACCTTTTATTCTTGAAAGATAAGTGGTATGAACCACCATCATCAACACAATATTGCCTTGAAAGTTCTACAATAGCCCTGGTAGCTAGGCTTGCATGTTCTGCAAACTCAGCCGCTGCTTGAGCGGCAGAGGTAGTATTGTTAAATTTCATGTTCTAATTCGACCTGCCAACAGAAAAATTACCATTACCATCTCTAGGAAACGATTTCCCATGTTCCAACTTTTCATCCTTGAAACATAAGTGGCATGAACCACCATCATCAACACAATATTGCCTTGAAAGTTCTACAATAGCTCTGGCAGCTAGGCTTGCATGTTCTGCAAACTCAGTCGCTACTTGAGCAGCAGAGGTAGCATCCTTAAATTTCATTTTCCAATTCCGTCTGCCAACAGAACAATTACCATTACCATCTCCAGGTAATGATTGCCCATGTTCCAACCTTTCATCCATGAAACCTAAGTAGAATGAACCGCCATCATCAACACAATATTGCCTTGAAAGTTCTCCACTAGCTCTGGCAGCTAGGCTTGCATGTTGTGCAAACTAAGCCGCTGCTTGAGCAGCAGATGTAGCATCCTAAAATTTCATATTCCAATACTGCATGCCAGTAGAAAAATTACCATTACCATCTCCATGAAATGATTGCCCATGTTCCAACCGTTCAACCTTGAAATCTAAATGGCATGAACCACCATCTACAACACAATATTGCATTGAAAGTTCTACTATATCTATGGCAGCTAGGCTTGCATGTTCTGCAAACTCAGTAGCTGCTTGAGCAGCAGAGGTAGCATCCTTAAATTTCATGTTCCAATTCTGCCTGCCAACAAAAATATTACCATTACCATCTCTAGGAAATGATTGCCCATGTTCCAACCTTTCATCCTTGAAACCTAAGTGGCATGAACCAGCATCATCAACACAATATTGCCTTGAAAGTTTTACAACAACTCTGGCAGCTAGGCTTGCATATTCTGCAAACTCAGCTGCTGCTTGAGCAGCAAAGGTAGCATCCTTAAATTTCATGTTCCAATTCTGCTTGCCAACAAAAAAATTACCATCTCCAGGAAATGATTGCCCATGTTCCAACCTTTCATCCTTGAAACCTATGTGGCATGAACCCCCATCATCAACACAATATTGCCTTGAAAGCTCTACAACAGCTCTGGCAGCTAGGCTTGCATGTACTGCAAACTCGACCGCTGCTTGAGCAACAGAGGTAGCATCCTTAAATTTCATGTTCCAATTCTACCTGCCGACCGAAAAATTACAAATACCATCTCCAGGAAATGATTGCCCATGTTCCAACCTTTATTCTTTGAAACCTAAGTGGCATGAACCACCATCATCAACACAATATTGCCTTGATAGTTCTACAATAGCTCTGGCTGCTAGGCTTGCATGTTCTGCAAAATCAGCCGATGCTTGAGCAACAGAGGTAGCATCCTTAAATTTTATGTTCCAATTCTGCCTGCCAACAGAAAAATTACTACTACCACCTCCAGGAAATGATTGCACATGTTCCAACCTTTCATCTTTGAAACCTAAGTGGCATGAACTACCATCATCAACATAATATTGCCTTGAAAGTTCTACAATAGCTCTGGCAGCTAGGCTTGCATATTCTGCAAACTCAGCCGCTGCTTGAGCAGCAGAGATAGCATCCTTAAATTTCATTTTCCAATTCAACCTGCCAACACAAAAATTACCATTACCATCTCCAGGAAAAGATTGCCCATGTTCCAACCTTGAAACCTTGAAACCTAAGTGGCATGAACCACCATCATCAACACAATATAGCCTTGAAAGTTCTACAACAGCTCTGGCAGCTAGGCTTACATGTTCTGCAAACTCAGCCGTTGCTTGAGCAGCAGAGGTAGCATCATAAATTTCATGTTCCAATTCTACCTGCCAACAGAAAAATTACCATTACCATCTCCAGGAAATGATTGACCATGTACCAACCTTTCATCCTTAAAATCTAAGTGGCATGAACCACCATCATCAACACAATATTTCCTTGAAAGTTCTACAACAGCTCTGGCAGCTAGGCCACCATGTTCTGCAAACACAGCTGCTGCTTGAGCAGCAGAGGTAGCATCCTTAAATTTCATGTTCTAATTCTGCCTGCCAATAGAAAATTTACCATCTCCAGGAAATGATTGCCCATGTTCCAACCTTTATTCTTTGAAACCTAAGTTGCATGAACCACCGTCATCAACACAATATTGCCTTGATAGTTCTACAACAGCTCTGGCAGCTAGGCTTGCATATTCTGCACACTCAGCTGCTGCTTGAGCAGCAAAGGTAGCATCCTTAAATTTCAAGTTCCAATTCTGCTTGCCAACAGAAAAATTTCCATCTCTAGGAAATGATTGCCCATGTTCCAAACTTTCATCCTTGAAACCTAAGGGGCATGAACCACCATCATCAACACAATATTGCCTTTAAAGTTCTACAACAGATCTGGCAGCTAAGCTTGAATGTTATGCAAAGTCAGCCTCTACTTGAGCAGCAGAGGTAACATCCTTAAATTTCATGTTCCAATTATGCCTGCCAAAAGAAACAATTACCATTACCATCTCCAGGAAATGATTGCCGATGTTCCAACCTTTCATCCTTGAAACTTAAGTGGCATGAACCACCATCATCAACACAATATTGCCTTGAAAGTTCTACAATAGCTCTGGCTGCTAGGCTTGCATGTTCTGCAAACTCAGCCGCTGCTTGAGCAGCAGAGGTAGCATCATAAATTTCATGTTCCAATTCGACCTGCCAGCAGAAAAATTACCATTACCATCTCCAGGAAATGATTGCCCATGTTCCAACCTTTCACCTTGAAACCTAAGTGGCATGAACCACCATTATCAACACAATATTTCCTTGAAAGTTCTACAACTGCTCTGGAACCTAGGCCACTATGTTCAGCAAACTCAGCTCGCTGCTTGAGCAGCAGAGGTAGCATCCTTAAATTTCATGTTCTAATTCTGCCTGCCAATAGAAAATTTACCATCTCCAGGAAATGATTGCCCATGTTCCAACCTTTCATCCTTGAAACCTAAGTGGCATGAACCACCATCAACAACACAATATTGCATTGAAAGTTCTACTATATCTCTGGCAGCTAGGCTTGCATGTTCTGCAAACTCAGTAGCTGCTTGAGCAGCAGAGGTAGCCTCCTTAAATTTCATGTTCCAATTCTGCCTGCCAACAAAAATATTACCATTAAAATCTCTAGGAAATGATTGACCATGTTCCAACCTTTCATCCTTGAAACCTAAGTGGCATGAACCAGTATCATCAACACAATATTGCCTTGAAAGTTCTACAACAGTTCTGGCAGCTAGGCTTGCATATTCTGCAAACTCAACTGCTGCTTAAGCAGCAGAGGTAGCATCCTTAAATTTCATGTTCCAATTCTGCTTGCCAACAGAAAAATTACCATCTCAAGGAAATGATTGCCCATGTTCCAAACTTTCATCCTTGAAACCTAAGGGGCATGAACCACCATCATCAACACAATATTGCCTTTAAAGTTCTACAACAGATCTGGCAGCTAAGCTTGAATGTTATGCAAAGTCAGCCTCTACTTGAGCAGCAGAGGTAACATCCTTAAATTTCATGTTCCAATTATGCCTGCCAAAAGAAACAATTACCATTACCATCTCCAGGAAATGATTGCCGATGTTCCAACCTTTCATCCTTGAAACTTAAGTGGCATGAACCACCATCATCAACACAATATTGCCTTGAAAGTTCTACAATAGCTCTGGCTGCTAGGCTTGCATGTTCTGCAAACTCAGCCGCTGCTTGAGCAGCAGAGGTAGCATCATAAATTTCATGTTCCAATTCGACCTGCCAGCAGAAAAATTACCATTACCATCTCCAGGAAATGATTGCCCATGTTCCAACCTTTCACCTTGAAACCTAAGTGGCATGAACCACCATTATCAACACAATATTTCCTTGAAAGTTCTACAACTGCTCTGGAACCTAGGCCACTATGTTCAGCAAACTCAGTCGCTGCTTGAGCAGCAGAGGTAGCATCCTTAAATTTCATGTTCTAATTCTGCCTGCCAATAGAAAATTTACCATCTCCAGGAAATGATTGCCCATGTTCCAACCTTTCATCCTTGAAACCTAAGTGGCATGAACCACCATCAACAACACAATATTGCATTGAAAGTTCTACTATATCTCTGGCAGCTAGGCTTGCATGTTCTGCAAACTCAGTAGCTGCTTGAGCAGCAGAGGTAGCCTCCTTAAATTTCATGTTCCAATTCTGCCTGCCAACAAAAATATTACCATTAAAATCTCTAGGAAATGATTGACCATGTTCCAACCTTTCATCCTTGAAACCTAAGTGGCATGAACCAGTATCATCAACACAATATTGCCTTGAAAGTTCTACAACAGTTCTGGCAGCTAGGCTTGCATATTCTGCAAACTCAACTGCTGCTTAAGCAGCAGAGGTAGCATCCTTAAATTTCATGTTCCAATTCTGCTTGCCAACAGAAAAATTACCATCTCAAGGAAATGATTGCCCATGTTCCAACCTTTCATCCTTGAAACCTAAGTGGCATGAACCACCATCATCAACATAATATTGCCTTGAAAGTTCTACAACAGCTCTGGCAGCTAGGCTTGCATATTCTACAAACACAGCCGCTGCTTGAGCAGTAGAGGTAGCATCCTTAAATTTCATGTTCCTATTCTACCTCCCAACAGAAAAATTACAATTACCATCTCCAGGAAATGATTGCCCATGTTCCAACCTTTCATCTTTGAAACCTAAGTGGCTTGAACCACCATCATCAACACAATATTGCCTTGAAAGTTCTACAACAGCTCTGGCATCTAGGCTTGCATGTTCTGCAAAATCAGCCGCTGCTTGATCAACAGAGGTAGCATCCTTAAATTTCATGTTCCAATTCTGCCTGCCAACAGAAATATTACTACTACCACCTTCAGGAAATGATTTCCCATGTTCCAACCTTTCATCTTTGTAACCTAATTGGCATGAACTACCATCATCAACATAATATTGCCTTGAAAGTTCTACAACCGCTCTGGAAGCTAGGCTTGCATGTTCTGCAAACTCAGCCGCTGCTAGAGCAGCAGAGGTAGCATCCTTAAATTTCATGTTCCCATTCTACCTGCCAACAGAAAAATTACCATTACCATCTCCAGGAAATGATTACCCATGTTCCAACCTTTCAACCTTGAAAACTAAGGGCATGAACCACCATCATCAACACAATATATCCTTGAAAGTTCTTCAACAACTCTGGCAGCTAGGCTTGCATGTTCTGCAAACTCAGCCGTTGCATGAGCAGCAGAGGTAGCATCATAAATTTCATGTTCCAATTCTGCCTGCCAACAGAAAAATTACCATTACCATCTCCAGGAAATGATTGCCCATGTTCCAATATTTCATCCTTGAAACCTAAGTGGCATGAACCACCATCATCAACACAATATTTCACTGAAAGTTCTACAACAGCTCTGGAAGCTAGGCTTGCATATTCTGCAAACTCAGCTGCTGCTTGAGCAGCAAAGGTAGCATCCTTAAATTTCTTGTTCCAATTCTGCTTGCCAACAGAAAAATTACCATCTCCAGGAAATTATTGCCCATGTTCCAACCTTTCATCCTTGAAACCTAAGTGGCATGAACCACCATCATCAACACAATATTGCCTTTAAACTTCTACAACAGCTCTGGCAGCTAAGCTTGAATGTTATGCAAAGTCAACCTCTACTTGAGCAGCTGAGGTAACATCCTTAAATTTCATGTTCCAATTATGCCTGCCAAAAGAAACAATTACCATTACCATCTCCAGGAAATGATTGCCCATGTTCAAACCTTTCATCCTTGAAACTTAAGTGGCATCAACCAGCATCATCAACACAAAATTGCCTTGAAAGTTCTACAACAGCTCTCGAAGCTAGGCTTGCATGTTCTGCAAACTCAGCAGATGCTTGAGCAACAGAGGTAGCATCCTTAAATTTTATGTTCCAATTCTGCCTGCCAACAGAAAAATTACTACTACCACCTCCAGGAAATGATTGCACATGTTCCAACCTTTCATCTTTGAAACCTAAGTGGCATGAACTACCATCATCAACATAATATTGCCTTGAAAGTTCTACAACAGCTCTGGCAGCTAGGCTTGCATATTCTGCAAACTCAGCCGCTGCTTGAGCAGCAGAGATAGCATCCTGAAATTTCATTTTCCAATTCAACCTGCCAACAGAAAAATTACCATTACCATCTCCAGGAAAAGATTGCCCATGTTCCAAACTTTCAACCTTGAAACCTAAGTGGCATGTACCAGCATCATCAACACAATATTGCCTTGAAAGTTCAACAACAGCTCTGGCAGCTAGGCTTGCATATTCTGCAAACTCAGCTGCTGCTTGAGCAGCAGAGGTAGCATCCTTAAATTTCATGTTCCAATTCTGCATGCCAACAGAAAAATTACCATCTCCAAGAAATGATTGCCCATGTTCCAACCTTTCATCCTTGAAACCTTAGTGGCATGAACCACCATCATCAACACAATATTGCCTTGAAAGTTCTATAACAGCTCTGGGAGCTCGGCCTGCATGTTCTGCAAACTCAGCCATTGCTTGAGCAGTAGAGGTAGCATCCTTAAATTTCATGTTCCAATTCTACTGGCCAACAGAAAAATTACAATTACCATCTCCAAGAAATGATTTCCCATGTTCCAACCTTTCATCTTTGAAAGCTAAGTGCCATGAACCACCATCATCAACACAATATTGCCTTGAAAGTTCTACAACAGCTCTGGCTGCTAGGCTTGCATGTTCTAAAAAATCAGCCGCTTCTTGAGCAACAAAGGTAGCATCCTTAAATTTCATGTTCCAATTCTGCCTGCCAACAGAAAAATTACTACTACCACCTCAAGGAAATGATTGCCCATGTTCCAACCTTTCATCTTTGAAACCTAAGTGGCATGAACTACCATCATCAAAATAATATTGCCTTGAAAGTTCTATAACAGCTCTGGCAGCTAGGCTTGCATGTTCTGCAAACTCAGTCGTTGCTTGAGCAGCAGAGGTAGCATCCTTAAATTTCATTTTCCAATTCTACCTGCCAACAGAAAAATTACCATTACCATCTCCAGGAAATAATTGCCCATGTTCCAACCTTTCAACCTTGAAACCTAAGTGGCATGAACCACCATCAACAACCCAATATTGCATTGAAAGTTGTACTATATCTATGGCAGCTAGGCTTGCATGTTCTGCAAACTCAGTCGTTGCTTGAGCAGCAGAGGTAGCATCATAAATTTCATGTTCCAATTCTGCCTCCCAGCAGAAAAATTACCATTACCATCTACAGGATATGATTGCCCATGTTCCAACCTTTCATCCTTGAAACCTAAGTGGCATGAACCATCATCATCAACACAATATTTCCTTGAAAGTTCTACAACAGCTCTGGCAGCTAGGCCACCATGTTCAGCAAACTCAGCCGCTGCTTGAGCAGCAGAGGTAGCATCCTTAAATTTCATGTTCTAATTCTACCTTCCAATAGATATTTACCATCTCGAGGAAATGATTGCCCATGTTCCAACCTTTCATCCTGGAAACCTAAATGGCATGAACTACCATCAACAACACAATATTGCATTGAAAGATCTACTATATCTATGGCATCTAGGCTTGAATGTTCTGCAAACTCAGTAGCTGCTTGAGCAGCAGAGGTAGCATCCTTAAATTTTATGTTCCAATTCTGCCTGCCAACAAAAATATTACCATTTCCATGTCTAGGAAATGATTGCCCATGTTCCAACCTTTCATCCTTGAAACCTAAGTGGCATGAACCACCATCATCAACACAATATAGCCTTGAAAGTTCTACTACAGCTCTGGGAGCTAGGCCTGCATGTTCTGCAAACTCAGCCGTTGCTTGAGCAGTAGAGGTGGCATCCTTAAATTTCATGTTCCAATTCTACTTGCCAACAGAAAAATTACAATTACCATCTTCAGGAAATGATTTCCCATGTTCCATCCTTTCATCTTTGAAACCTAAGTGCCATGAACCATCATCATCAACACAATATTGCCTTGAAAGTTCTACAACAGCTCTGGCAGCTAGGCTTGCATGTTCTGCAAAATCAGCCGCTGCTTGAGCAACAAAGGTAGCATCCTTAAATTTCATGTTCCAATTCTGCCTGCCAACAGAAAAATTACTACTACCACCTCCAGGAAATGATTGCCCATGTTCCAACCTTTCATCTTTGAAACCTAAGTGGCATGAACTACCATCATCAAAATAATATTGCCTTGAAAGTTCTATAACAGCTCTGGCAGCTAGGCTTGCATGTTATGCAAACTCAGCCGCTGCTTGAGCAGCAGAGGTAGCATCCTTAAATTTCATTTTCCAATTCTACCTGCCAACAGAAAAATTACCATTACCATCTCCAGGAAATAATTGCCCATGTTCTAACCTTTCAACCTTGAAACCTAAGTGGCATGAACCACCATCATCAACACCATATAGCCTAGAAAGTTCTACAACAGCTCTGGTAGCTAGGCTTGCATGTTCTTCAAACTCAGCCGTTGCTTGAGCAGCAGAGGTAGCATCATACATTTCATGTTCCAATTCTGCCTCCCAGCAGAAAAATTACCATTACCAACTACAGGAAATGATTGCCCATGTTCCAACCTTTCATCCTTGAAACCTAAGTGGCATGAACCACCATCATCAACACAATATTTCCTTGAAAGTTCTACAACAACTCTGGCAGCTAGGCCACCATGTTCAGCAAACTCAGCCGCTGCTTGAGCAGCAGAGGTAGCATCCTTAAATTTCATGTTCTAATTCTGCCTGCCAATAGAAAAATTACCATCTCCAGGAAATGATTGCCCATGTTCCAACCTTTCATCCTGGAAACCTAAATGGCATGAACTACCATCAACAACACAATATTGCATTGAAAGATCTACTATATCTATGGCATCTAGGCTTGAATGTTCAGCAAACTCACTAGCTACTTGAGCAGCAGAGGTAGAATCCTTAAATTTCATTTTCAAATTCTACCTGCCAACAGAAAAATTACCATTTCCATCTCTAGGAAATGATTGCCCATGTTCCAACCTTTCAACCTTGAAACCAAAGTGGCATGAACCACCATCATCAACACAATATAGCCTTGAAAGTTCTACTACAGCTCTGGGAGCTAGGCCTGCATGTTCTGCAAACTCAGCCGCTGCTTGAGCAGTAGTGGTAGCATCCTTAAATTTCATGTTCCAATTCTACTGGCCAACAGAAAAATTACAATTACCATCTTTAGGAAATGATTTCCCATGTTCCATCCTTTCATCTTTGAAACCTAAGCGCCATGAACTACCATCATCAACACAATATTGCCTTGAAAGTTCAACAACAGCTTTGGCAGCTAGGCTTGCATGTTCTGCAAAATCAGCCGCTGCTTGAGCAACAGAGGTAGCATCCTTAAATTTCATGTTCCAATTCTGCCTGCCAACAGAAAAATTACGACTACCACCTCCAGGAAATGATTGCGCATGTTCCAACCTTTCATCTTTGAAACCTAAGTGGCATGAACTACCATCTTAAAAATAATATTGCCTTGAAAGTTCTATAACAGCTCTGGCAGCTAGGCTTGCATGTTCTGCAAACTCAGCCGCTGCTTGAGCAGCAGAGGTAGCATCCTTAAATTTCATGTTCCAATTGTTCTTGCCAACAGAAAAATAACCATCTCCAGGAAATGATTGCCCATGTTCCAACCTTTCATCCTTGAAACCTAAGTGGCATGAACCACCATCATCAACACAATATTGCCTTGAAAGTTCTACAACAGCTCTGGCAGCTAGGCTTGAATGTTCTGCAAAATCAGCCGCTGCTTGAGCAACAAAGGTAGCATCCTTAAATTTCATGTTCCAATTCTGCCTGCCAACAGAAAAATTACTACTACCACCTCCAGGAAATGATTGCCCATGTTCCAACCTTTCATCTTTGAAACCTAAGTGGCATGAACTACCATCATCAAAATAATATTGCCTTGAAAGTTCTATAACAGCTCTGGCAGCTAGGCTTGCATGTTCTGCAAACTCAGCCGCTGCTTGAGCAGCAGAGGTAGCATCCTTAAATTTCATTTTCCAATTCTACCTGCCAACAGAAAAATTACCATTACCATCTCCAGGAAATAATTGCCCATGTTCCAACCTTTCAACCTTGAAACCTAAGTGGCATGAACCACCATCATCAACACAATATAGCCTAGAAAGTTCTACAACAGCTCTGGCAGCTAGGCTTGCATGTTCTGCAAACTCAGCCGTTGCTTGAGCAGTAGAGGTAGCATCATAAATTTCATGTTCCAATTCTGCCTCCCAGCAGAAAAATTACCATTACCAACTACCGGAAATGATTGCCCATGTTCCAACCTTTCATCCTTGAAACCTAAGTGGCACGAACCACCATCATCAACATAATATTTCCTTGAAAGTTCTACAACAGCTCTGGCAGCTAGGCCACCATGTTCAGCAAACTCAGCCGCTGCTTGAGCAGCAGAGGTAGCATCCTTAAATTTCATGTTCTAATTCTGCCTGCCAATAGAAAATTTACCATCTCCAGGAAATGATTGCCCATGTTCCAACCTTTCATCCTGGAAACCTAAATGGCATGAACTACCATCAACAACACAATATTGCATTGAAAGATCTACTATATCTATGGCATCTAGGTTTGAATGTTCTGCAAACTCAGTAGCTGCTTGAGCAGCAGAGGTAGCATCCTTAAATTTCATTTTCCAATTCTACCTGCCAACAGAAAAATTACCATTACCATCTCCAGGAAATGATTGCCCATGTTCCAACCTTTCAACCTTGAAACCTAAGTGGCATGAACCACCATCATCAACACAATATAGCCTAAAAAGTTCTACAACAGCTCTCGCAGCTAGGCTTGCATGTTCTGCAAACTCAGCCGTTGCTTTAGCAGTAGAGGTAGCATCATAAATTTCATGTTCCAATTCTTCCTCCCAGCAGAAAAATTACCATTACCATCTCCATGAAATGATTGCCCATGTTCCAACTTTTCATCCTGGAAACCTAAATGGCATGAACTACCATCAACAACACAATATTGCATTGAAAGATCTACTATATCTATGGCATCTACGCTTGCATGTTCTGCAAACTCAGTAGCTGCTTGGGCAGCAGAGGTAGCATCCTTAAATTTCATGTTCTAATTCTGCCTGCCAATAGAAAATTTACCATCTCCAGGAAATTATTGCCTATGTTCCAACCTTTTATCCTTGAAACCTAAATGGCATGAACCACCATCAACAACACAATATTGCATTGAAAGTTCTACTATATCTATGGCAGCTAGGCTTGCATGTTCTGCAAACTTAGTAGCTGCTTGAGCATCAGAGGTAGCATCCTTAAATTTTATGTTCCAATTCTGCGTGCCAACAAAAATATTACCATTACCATCTCTAGAAAATTATTGCCCATGTTCCAACCTTTCATCCTTGAAACCTAAGTGGCATGAACCAATATCATCAACACAATATTGCCTTGAAAGTTCTACAACAGCTCTGGCAGCTAGGCTTGCATATTCTGCAAACTCAGCTGCTGCTTGAGCAGCAGAGGTAGCATCCTTAAATTTCATGTTCCAATTCTGCTTGCCAACAAAAAAATTAACATCTCCAAGAAATGATTGCCCATGTTCCAACCTTTCATCCTTGAAACCTAAGTGGCATGAACCACCATCATCAACATAATATAGCCTTGAAAATTCTACAACAGCTCTGGCAGCTAAGCTTGCATATTCTGCAAACTCAGCCGTTGCTTGAGCAGGAGAGGTAGCATCATAAATTTAATGTTCCAATTCTGCCTGCCAACAGAAATATTACCATTACCATCTCCAGGAAATGATTGCCCATGTTCCAATCTTTCGTCCTTGAAACCTAAGTGTCATGAACCACCATCATCAACACAATATTTCCTTGAAAGTTCTACAACAGCTTTAGCAGCTAGGCCACCATGTTCTGCAAACTCAGCCGCTGCTTGAGCAACAGAGGTAGCATCCTTAAATTTCATGTTCTAATTCTGCCTGCCAATAGAAAATTTAACATCTCCAGGAAATGATTGCCCATGTTCCAACCATTCATCATTGAAACCTAAGTGGCATGAACCACGATCATCAACACAATATTGCATTGAAAGTTCTACTATATCTCTGGCAGCTAGGCTTGCATGTTCTGCTAACTCAGTCGCTGCTTGAGCAGCAGCTGTAGCATCCTTAAATTTCATGTTCCAATTCTGCCTGCCAATAGAAATATTACCATTACCATCTCCAGGAAATGATTGCCCATGTTCCAACCTTTCATCCTTGAAATCTAAGTGGCATGAACCACCATCATCAACACACTATTGCCTTTAAAGTTCTACAATAGCTCTGGCATCTAGGCTTGCATATTCTGCAAACTCAGCCGTTGCTTGAGCAGCAGAGGTAGCATCATAAATTTAATGTTCCAATTCTGCCTGCCAACAGAAAAATTACCATCTCCTGGAAATGATTGCCCATGTTCCAATCTTTCATCCTTGAAACCTAAGTGTCATGAACCACCATCATCAACACAATATTTCCTTGAAAGTTCTACAACAGCTCTGGCAGCTAGGCCACCATGTTCTGCAAACTCAGCCGCTGCTTGAGCAACAGAGGTAGCATCCTTAAATTTCATGTTCTAATTCTTCCTGCCAATAGAAAATTTACCGTCTCCAGGAAATGATTGCCCATGTTCCAACCTTTCATCATTGAAACCTAAGTGGCATGAACCACGATCATCAACACAATATTGCATTGAAAGTTCTACTATATCTCTGGCAGCTAGGCTTGCATGTTCTGCAAACTCAGTCGCTTCTTGAGCAGCAGATGTAGCATCCTTAAATTTCATGTTCCAATTCTGCCTGCCAACAGAAATATTACCATTACCATCTCTAGGAAATGATTGCCCATGTTCCAACCTTTCATCCTTGAAACCTAAGTGGCATGAACCACCATCATAAACACAATATTGCCTTGAAAGTTCTACAACAGCTCTGGCAGCTAGGCTTGCATGTACTGCAAACTCAGCCGCTGCTTGAGCAACAGAGGTAGCATCCTTAAATTTCATGTTCCAATTCTGTCGGCCAACAGAAATATTACTACTACCACCTCCAGGAAATGATTGCCCATGTTCCAACCTTTCATCTTTGAAACCTAAGTGGCATGAACTACCATCATCAACATAATATTACATTGAAAGTTCTACAACAGCTCTGGCTGCTAGGCTTGCATGTTCTGCAAACTCAGCCGCTGCTAGAGTAGCAGAGGTAGCATCCTTAAATTTCATGTTCCAATTCTACCTGCCAACAAAACAATTACCATTACCATCTCCAGGAAATGATAGCCCACGTTCCAACCTTTCAACCATGAAACCAAAATGGCATGAACCACCATCAACAATACAATATTGCATTGAAAGTTGTACTATATCTATGGCAGCTAGGCTTGCATGTTCTGCAATCTCAGTAGATGCTTGAGCAGCAGAGGTAGCATCCTTAAATTTCATGTTCCAATTCTGTCTGCCAACAAAAATATTACCATTACCATCTCTAGGAAATGATTGACCATGTTCCAATCTTTCATCCTTGAAAGCTAAGTGGCATGAACCACCATCATCTACACAATATTTCCTTGAGAGTTCTACAACAGCTCTGGCAGCTAGGCCACCATGTTCTGCAAACACAACCGCTGCTTGAGAAGCAGAGGTAGCATCCTTAAAATTCATGTTCTAATTCTGCCTGCCAATAGAAAATTTACCATCTCCAGGAAATTATTGCCTATGTTCCAACCTTTCATCCTTGAAACCTAAATGGCATGAACCACCATCATCAACACAATATTGCCTTGAAAGTTCTACAACAGCTCTGGCAGCAAGGCCTGCATGTTCTGCAAACTCAGCCGTTGCTTGAGCAGCAGAGGTAGCATCCTTAAATTTCATGTTCCAATTCTACCTGCTGACAGAAAAATTACAATTACCATCTCCAGGAAATGGTTGTCCATGTTCCAACCTTTATTCTTTGAAACCTAAGCGGCATGAACAACCATTATCAACACAATATTGCCTTGATAGTTCTACAACAGCTTTGGCAGCTAGGCTTGCATGTTCTGCAAACTCAGCCGTTGCTTTAGCAGTAGAGGTAGCATCATAAATTTCATGTTCCAATTCTTCCTCCCAGCAGAAAAATTACCATTACCATCTCCATGAAATGATTGCCCATGTTCCAACCTTTCATCATTGAAACCTAAGTGGCATGAACCACCATCATCAACACAATATTTCCTTGAAAGTTCTACAACAGCTTTGGCAGCTAGGCTACCATGTTCAGCAAACTCAGCCGCTGCTTGAGCAGTAGAGGTAGCATCCTTAAATTTCATGTTCTAATTCTGCCTGCCAATAGAAAATTTACCATCTCCAGGAAATGATTGCCCATGTTCCAACTTTTCATCCTGGAAACCTAAATGGCATGAACTACCATCAACAACACAATATTGCATTGAAAGATCTACTATATCTATGGCATCTACGCTTGCATGTTCTGCAAACTCAGTAGCTGCTTGGGCAGCAGAGGTAGCATCCTTAAATTTCATGTTCTAATTCTGCCTGCCAATAGAAAATTTACCATCTCCAGGAAATTATTGCCTATGTTCCAACCTTTTATCCTTGAAACCTAAATGGCATGAACCACCATCAACAACACAATATTGCATTGAAAGTTCTACTATATCTATGGCAGCTAGGCTTGCATGTTCTGCAAACTTAGTAGCTGCTTGAGCATCAGAGGTAGCATCCTTAAATTTTATGTTCCAATTCTGCGTGCCAACAAAAATATTACCATTACCATCTCTAGGAAATTATTGCCCATGTTCCAACCTTTCATCCTTGAAACCTAAGTGGCATGAACCAATATCATCAACATAATATTGCCTTGAAAGTTCTACAACAGCTCTGGCAGCTAGGCTTGCATATTCTGCAAACTCAGCTGCTGCTTGAGCAGCAGAGGTAGCATCCTTAAATTTCATGTTCCAATTCTGCTTGCCAACAAAAAAATTAACATCTCCAAGAAATGATTGCCCATGTTCCAACCTTTCATCCTTGAAACCTAAGTGGCATGAACCACCATCATCAACATAATATAGCCTTGAAAATTCTACAACAGCTCTGGCAGCTAGGCCTGCATATTCTGCAAACTCAGCCGTTGCTTGAGCAGCAGAGGTAGCATCATAAATTTAATGTTCCAATTCTGCCTGCCAACAGAAATATTACCATTACCATCTCCAGGAAATGATTGCCCATGTTCCAATCTTTCGTCCTTGAAACCTAAGTGTCATGAACCACCATCATCAACACAATATTTCCTTGAAAGTTCTACAACAGCTCTGGCAGCTAGGCCACCATGTTCTGCAAACTCAGCCGCTGCTTGAGCAACAGAGGTAGCATCCTCAAATTTCATGTTCTAATTCTGCCTGCCAATAGAAAATTTAACATCTCCAGGAAATGATTGCCCATGTTCCAACCATTCATCATTGAAACCTAAGTGGCATGAACCACGATCATCAACACAATATTGCATTGAAAGTTCTACTATATCTCTGGCAGCTAGGCTTGCATGTTCTGCTAACTCAGTCGCTGCTTGAGCAGCAGCTGTAGCATCCTTAAATTTCATGTTCCAATTCTGCCTGCCAACAGAAATATTACCATTACCATCTCCAGGAAATGATTGCCCATGTTCCAACCTTTCATCCTTGAAACCTAAGTGGCATGAACCACCATCATCAACACACTATTGCCTTTAAAGTTCTACAATAGCTCTGGCATCTAGGCTTGCATATTCTGCAAACTCAGCCGTTGCTTGAGCAGCAGAGGTAGCATCATAAATTTAATGTTCCAATTCTGCCTGCCAACAGAAAAATTACCATCTCCAGGAAATGATTGCCCATGTTCCAATCTTTCGTCCTTGAAACCTAAGTGTCATGAACCACCATCATCAACACAATATTTCCTTGAAAGTTCTACAACAGCTCTGGCAGCTAGGCCACCATGTTCTGCAAACTCAGCCGCTGCTTGAGCAACAGAGGTAGCATCCTTAAATTTGATGTTCTAATTCTTCCTGCCAATAGAAAATTTACCGTCTCCAGGAAATGATTGCCCATGTTCCAACCTTTCATCATTGAAACCTAAGTGGCATGAACCACGATCATCAACACAATATTGCATTGAAAGTTCTACTATATCTCTGGCAGCTAGGCTTGCATGTTCTGCAAACTCAGTCGCTTCTTGAGCAGCAGATGTAGCATCCTTAAATTTCATGTTCCAATTCTGCCTGCGAACAGAAATATTACCATTACCATCTCTAGGAAATGATTGCCCATGTTCCAACCTTTCATCCTTGAAACCTAAGTGGCATGAACCACCATCATAAACACAATATTGCCTTGAAAGTTCTACAACAGCTCTGGCAGCTAGGCTTGCATGTACTGCAAACTCAGCCGCTGCTTGAGCAACAGAGGTAGCATCCTTAAATTTCATGTTCCAATTCTGTCGGCCAACAGAAATATTACTACTACCACCTCCAGGAAATGATTGCCCATGCTCCAACCTTTCATCTTTGAAACCTAAGTGGCATGAACTACCATCATCAACATAATATTACATTGAAAGTTCTACAACAGCTCTGGCTGCTAGGCTTGCATGTTCTGCAAACTCAGCCGCTGCTAGAGCAGCAGAGGTAGCATCCTTAAATTTCATGTTCCAATTCTACCTGCCAACAAACAATTACCATTACCATCTCCAGGAAATGATAGCCCACGTTCCAACCTTTCAACCTTGAAACCAAAATGGCATGAACCACCATCAACAATACAATATTGCATTGAAAGTTGTACTATATCTATGGCAGCTAGGCTTGCATGTTCTGCAATCTCAGTAGATGCTTGAGCAGCAGAGGTAGCATCCTTAAATTTCATGTTCCAATTCTGTCTGCCAACAAAAATATTACCATTACCATCTCTAGGAAATGATTAACCATGTTCCAATCTTTCATCCTTGAAAGCTAAGTGGCATGAACCACCATCATCTACACAATATTTCCTTGAGAGTTCTACAACAGCTCTGGCAGCTAGGCCACCATGTTCTGCAAACACAGCCGCTGCTTGAGAAGCAGAGGTAGCATCCTTAAAATTCATGTTCTAATTCTGCCTGCCAATAGAAAATTTACCATCTCCAGGAAATTATTGCCTATGTTCCAACCTTTCATCCTTGAAACCTAAATGGCCTGAACCACCATCATCAACACAATATTGCCTTGAAAGTTCTACAACAGCTCTGGCAGCAAGGCCTGCATGTTCTGCAAACTCAGCTGCTGCTTGAGCAGCAGAGGTAGCATCCTTAAATTTCATGTTCCAATTCTACCTGCTGACAGAAAAATTACAATTACCATCTCCAGGAAATGATTGTCCATGTTCCAACCTTTATTCTTTGAAACCTAAGCGGCATGAACAACCATTATCAACACAATATTGCCTTGATAGTTCTACAACAGCTTTGGCAGCTAGGCTTGCATGTTCTGCAAAATCAGCCGATGCTTGAGCAACAGAGGTAGCATCCTTAAATTTTATGTTCCAATTCTGCCTGCCAACAGAACAATTACTACTACCACCTCCAGGAAATGATTGCCATGTTCCAACCTTTCATCTTTGAAACCTAAGTGGCATGAACTACCATCATCAACATAATATTGCCTTGAAAGTTCTTCAACAGCTCTGGCAGCTAGGCTTGCATATTCTTCAAACTCAGCCGCTGCTTGAGCAGCAGAGATAGCATCCTTAAATTTCATTTTCCAATTCTACCTGCCAACAGAAAAATTACCATTACCATCTCCAGGAAATGATTGCCCAAGTTCCAACCTTTCAACCTTGAAACCTAAGTGGGATGTACCACCATCATCAACACAATATAGCCTTGAAAGTTCTACAACAGCTCTGGCAGCTAGGCTTGCATGTTCTGCAAACTCAGTCGTTGCTTGAGCAGCAGAGGTAGCATCATAAATTTCCTGTTCCAATTCTGCTTGCCAGCAGAAAAATTACCATTACCATCTCCAGGAAATGATTGACCATGTTCCAATCTTTCATCCTTGAAAGCTAAGTGGCATGAACCACCATCATCTACACAATATTTCCTTGAGAGTTCTACAACAACTCTGGCAACTAGGCCACCATGTTCTGCAAACACAGCCGCTGCTTGAGAAGCAGAGGTAGCATCCTTAAAATTCATGTTCTAATTCTGCCTGCCAATAGAAAATTTACCATCTCTAGGAAATTATTGCCTATGTTCCAACCTTTCATCCTTGAAACCTAAATGGCATGAACCACCATCAACAACACAATATTGCATTGAAAGTTCTACTATATCTATGGCAGCTAGGCTTGCATGTTCTGCAAACTCAGTAGCTGCTTGAGCATCAGAGGTAGCATCCTTAAATTTTATGTTCCAATTCTGCGTGCCAACAAAAATATTACCATTACCATCTCTAGGAAATTATTGCCCATGTTCCAACCTTTCATCCTTGAAACCTAAGTGGCATGAACCAATATCATCAACACAATATTGCCTTGAAAGTTCTACAAAAGCTCTGGCAGCTAGGCTTGCATATTCTGCAAACTCAGCTGCTGCTTGAGAAGCAAAGGTAGCATCCTTAAATTTCATGTTCCAATTCTTCTTGCCAACAGAAAAATTACCATCTCCAAAAAATGATTGCCCATGTTCCAACCTTTCATTCTTGAAACCTAAGTGGCATGAACCACCATCATCAACACAATATTGCCTTGAATGTTCTACAACAGCTCTGGCAGTTAGGATTGCATGTTCTGCAAACTCAGCCGCTGCTTGAGCAGCAGAGGTAGCATCCTTAAATTTCATGTTCAAATTCTACCTGCCAACAGAAAAATTACAATTACCATCTCCAGGAAATGATTGCACATGTTCCAACCTTTCTTCTTTGAAACCTAAGTAGCATGAACCACCATCATCAACACAATATTACCTTGAAAGTTCTACAACTGCTCTGGCAGCTAGGCTTGCATGTTCTGCAAAATCAGCCGCTGCTTGAGCAACAGAGGTAGCATCCTTAAATTTTATGTTCCAATTCTTCCTCCCAACAGAAAAATTACTACTACCACCTCCAGGAAATGATTGCCCATGTTCCCACCTTTCATCTTTGGAACCTAAGTGGCATGAACTACCATCATCAACACACTATTGCCTTTAAAGTTCTACAATAGCTCTAGCAGCTAGGCTTGCATATTCTGCAAACTTAGCCGCTGCTTGAGCAGCAGAGATAGCATCCTTAAATTTCATTTTCCAATTCTGTCTGCCAACAGAAAAATTACTATTACAATCTCCAAGAAATGATTGCCCATGTTCCAACCTTTCAACCTTGAAACCTAAGTGGCATGAACCACCATCATCAACACAATATAGCCTTGAAAGTTCTACAACAGCTCTGGCAGCTAGGCTTGCATATTCTACAAACTCAGCCGTTGCTTGAGCAGCAGAGGTAGCATCATAAATTTCATGTTCCAATTCTGCCTGCCAACAGAAATATTACCATTACCATCTCCAGGAAATGATTGCCCATGTTCCAATCTTTCGTCCTTGAAACCTAAGTGTCATGAACCACCATCATAAACACAATATTTCCTTGAAAGTTCTACAACAGCTCTGGAAGCTAGGCCACCATGTTCTGCAGACTCAGCCGCTGCTTGAGCAACAGAGGTAGCATCCTTAAATTTCATGTTCTAATTCTGCCTGCCAATAGAAAATTTAACATCTCTAGGAAATGATTGCCCATGTTCCAACCATTCATCATTGAAACCTAAGTGGCATGAACCACGATCATCAACACAATAATGCATTGAAAGTTCTACTATATCTCTGGCAGCTAGGCTTGCATGTTCTACTAACTCAGTCGCTGCTTTAGCAGCAGATGTAGCATCCTTAAATTTCATGTTCCAATTCTGCCTGCCAACAGAAATATTACCATTACCATCTCCAAGAAATGATTGCCCATGTTCCAACCTTTCATCCTTGAAACCTAAGTGGCATGACCCACCATCATCAACACACTATTGCCTTTAAACTTCTACAATAGCTCTGGCAGCTTTGCTTGCATGTACTGCAAACTCAGCTGCTGCTTGAGCAACAGATGTAGCATCCTTAAATTTCATGTTCCAATTCTGCCTGCCAACTGAAAAATTACTACTACCACCACCAGGAAATGATTGCCCATGTTCCAACCTTTCATCTTTGAAACCTAAGCCGCATGAACTACCATCATCAACACAATATAGCCTTGAAAGTTCTACAACAGCTCTGGCAGCTAGGCTTGCATATTCTACAAACTCAGCCGTTGCTTGAGCAGCAGAGGTAGCATCATAAATTTCATGTTCCAATTCTGCCTGCCAACAGAAATATTACCATTACCATCTCCAGGAAATGATTGCCCATGTTCCAATCTTTCGTCCTTGAAACCTAAGTGTCATGAACCACCATCATAAACACAATATTTCCTTGAAAGTTCTACAACAGCTCTGGAAGCTAGGCCACCATGTTCTGCAGACTCAGCCGCTGCTTGAGCAACAGAGGTAGCATCCTTAAATTTCATGTTCTAATTCTGCCTGCCAATAGAAAATTTAACATCTCTAGGAAATGATTGCCCATGTTCCAACCATTCATCATTGAAACCTAAGTGGCATGAACCACGATCATCAACACAATAATGCATTGAAAGTTCTACTATATCTCTGGCAGCTAGGCTTGCATGTTCTACTAACTCAGTCGCTGCTTTAGCAGCAGATGTAGCATCCTTAAATTTCATGTTCCAATTCTGCCTGCCAACAGAAATATTACCATTACCATCTCCAAGAAATGATTGCCCATGTTCCAACCTTTCATCCTTGAAACCTAAGTGGCATGAACCACCATCATCAACACACTATTGCCTTTAAACTTCTACAATAGCTCTGGCAGCTTTGCTTGCATGTACTGCAAACTCAGCTGCTGCTTGAGCAACAGATGTAGCATCCTTAAATTTCATGTTCCAATTCTGCCTGCCAACTGAAAAATTACTACTACCACCACCAGGAAATGATTGCCCATGTTCCAACCTTTCATCTTTGAAACCTAAGCCGCATGAACTACCATCATCAACACAATATTTCCTTGAAAGTTCTACAATAGCTCTGGCAGCTAGGCTTGCATATTCTGCAAACTCAGCCATTGCTTGAGCAGCAGAGGTAGCATCATAAATTTCATGTTCCAATTCTGCCTGCCAAGAGAAAAATTACCATTACCATCTCCAGGAAATGGTTGCCCATGTTCCAATCTTTCGTCCTTGAAACCTAAGTGTCATGAACCACCATCATCAACACAATATTTCCTTGAAAGTTCTACAATAGCTGTGGCAGCTAGGCCACCATGTTCTGCAAACTCAGCCGCTGCTTGAGCAGCAGAGGTAGCATCCTTAAATTTCATGTTCTAATTCTGCCTGCCAATAGAAAATTTACCGTCTCCAGGAAATGATTGCCCATGTTCCAACCTTTCATCATTGAAACCTAAGTGGCATGAACCACGATCATCAACACAACATTGCATTGAAAGTTCTACTATATCTCTGGCAGCTAGGCTTGCATGTTCTGCAAACTCAGTCACTTCTTGAGCAGCAGATGTAGCATCCTTAAATTACATGTTCCAATTCTGCCTGCCAACAGAAATATTACCATTACCATCTCTAGGAAATGATTGCCCATGTTCCAACCTTTCATCCTTGAAACCTAAATGCCATGAACCACCATCATCAACATAATATTGCCTTGAAAGTTCTACAACAGCTCTGGCAGCTAGGCTTGCATGTACTGCAAACTCAGCCGCTGCTTGAGCAATAGAGGTAGCATCCTTAAATTTCATGTTCCAATTCTGCCGGCCAACAGAAAAATTACTACTACCACATCCAGGAAATGATTGCCCATGTTCCAACCTTTCATCTTTGAAACCTAAGTGGCATGAACTACCATCATCAACATAATATTGCATTGAAAGTTCTACTACATCTCTGGCAGCTAGGCTTGCATGTTCTGCAAACTCAGCCGCTGCTTGAGCAGCAGAGGTAGCATCCTTAAATTTCATTTTCCAATTATGCGTGTCAAAAGAAACAATTACCATTACCATCTCCAGGAAATGATTGCCCATGTTCCAACCTTTCATCCTTGAAACCTAAGTGGCAGCAAGGCCTGCATGTTCTACAAACTCAGCCGCTGCTTGAGCAGCAGAGGTAGCATCCTTAAATTTCATGTTCCAATTCTACCTGTCGACAGAAAAATTACAATTACCATCTCTAGGAAATGATTGTCCATGCTCCAACCTTTATTCTTTAAAACCTAAGTGGAATGAACAAGCATCATCAACACAATATTGCCTTGATAGTTCTACAACAGCTCTGGCAGCTAGGCTTGCATGTTCTGCAAAATCAGCCGATGCTTGAGCAAAAGAGGTAGCATCCTTAAATTTTATGTTCTAATTCTGCCTGCCAATAGAAAAATTACTACTACCACCTCCAGGAAATGATTGCCCATGTTCCAACCTTTCATCTTTGAAACCTAAATGGCATGAACTACCATCATCAACATAATATTGCCTTGAAAGTTCTTCAACAGCTCTGGCAGCTAGGCTTGCATATTCTGCAAACTCAGCCGCTGCTTGAGCAGCAGAGATAGCATCCTTAAATTTCATTTTCCAATTTTACCTGCCAACAGAAAAATTACCATTACCATCTCCAGGAAATGATTGCCCATGTTCCAACCTTTCAACCTTGAAACCTAAGTGGCATGTACCACCATCATCAACACAATATAGCCTTGAAAGTTCTACAACAGCTCTGGCAGCTAGGCTTGCATGTTCTGCAAACTCAGCCGTTGCTTGAGCAGCTGAGGTAGCATCATAAATTTCATGTTCCAATTCTGCTTGCCAACAGAAAAATTACCATTACCATGTCCAGGAAATGATTGACCATGTTCCAACCTTTCATCCTTGAAAGCTAAGTGGCATGAACCACCATCATCAACACAATATTTCCTAGAAAGTTCTACAACAGCTCTGGCAGCTAGGCCACCATGTTCTGCAAACACAGCCGCTGCTTGAGCAGCAGAGGTAGCATCCTTAAAATTCATGTTCTAATTCTGCCTGCCATTAGAAAATTTACCATCTCCAGGAAATGATTGCCCATGTTCCAACCTTTTATCCTTGATACCTAAATGGCATGAACCACCATCAACAACACAATATTGCATTGAAAGTTCTACTATATCTATAGCAGCTAGGCTTGCATGTTCTGCAAACTCAGTAGCTGCTTGAGCATCAGAGGTAGCATCCTTAAATTTTATGTTCCAATTCTGCCTGCCAATAAAAATATTACCATTACCATCTCTAGGAAATTATTGCCCATGTTCCAACCTTTCATCCTTGAAACCTAAGTGGCATGAACCAATATCATCAACACAATATTGCCTTGAAAGTTCTACAATAGCTCTGGCAGCTAGGCTTGCATATTCTTTAAACTCAGCTGCAGCTTGAGCAGCAAAGGTAGCATCCTTAAATTTCATGTTCCAATTCTTCTTGCCAACAGAAAAATTACCATTTCCAGAAAATGATTGCCCATGTTCCAACCTTTCATCCTTGAAACCTAAGTGGCATGAACCACCATCATCAACACAATATTGCCTTGAAAGTTCTACAACAGCTCTGGCAGTTAGGCTTGCATGTTCTGCAAACTCAGCCGCTGCTTGAGTAGTAGAGGTAGCATCCTTAAATTTCATGTTCCAATTCTACCTGCCAACAGAAAAATTACAATTACCATCTCCAGGAAATGATTGCCCATGTTCCAACCTTTATTCTTTGAAACCTAAGTGGCATGAACCACCATCATCAAAACAATATTGCCTTGAAAGTTCTACAACAGCTCTGGCAGCTTGGCTTGCATGTTCTGCAAAATCAGCCGCTGCTTGAGCAACAGAGGTAGCATCCTTAAATTTTATGTTCCAATCCCGCTTGCCAACAGAAATATTTCTACTACCACCTCCAGGAAATGATTCCCCATGTTCCAACCTTTCATCTTTGAAACCTAAGTGGCATGAACTACCATCATCAACATAATGTTGCCTTGAAAGTTCTACAACAGCTCTGGCAGCTAGGCTTGCATATTCTGCAAACTCAGTCGCTGCTTGAGCAACAGAGATAGCATCCTTAAATTTCATTTTCCAATTCAACCTGCCAACAGAAACATTACCATTACCATCTCCAGGAAATGATTGCCCATGTTCCAACCTTTCAACCTTGAAACCTAAGTGGCATGAACAACCATCAACAACACAATATAGCCTTGAAAGTTCTACAATAGCTCTGGCAGCTAGGGTTGCATATTCTGCAAACTCAGCCGTTGCTTGAGCAGCAGAGGTAGCATCATAAATTTCATGTTCCAATTCTGCCCGCCAATAGAAAAATTACCATTACCATCTCCAGAAAATGATTGCCCATGTTTCAATCTTTCATCCTTGAAACCTAAGTGTCATGAACCACCATCATCAACATAATATTTCCTTAAAAGTTCTACAACAGCTCTGGCAGCTAGGCCACCATGTTCTGCAAACTCAGCCGCTGCTTGAGCAGCAGAGGTAGCATCCTTAAATTTCATGTTCAAATTCTGCCTGCCAATAGAAAATTTACCATCTCCAAGAAATGATTGCCCAACCTTTCATCCTTGAAACCTAAGTGGCATGAACCACCATCATCAACACAATATTGCCTTTAAAGTTCTACAACAGATCTGGCAGCTAAGCTTGAATGTTATGCAAAGTCAGCCTCTACTTGAACAGCAGAGGTAGCATCCTTAAATTTCATGTTCCAATTATGCGTGCCAAAAGAAACAATTACCATTACCATCTCCAGGAAATGATTGCCCATGTTCCAACCTTTCATCCTTGAAACTTAAGTGGCATGAACCACCATCATCAACACAATATAGCCTTGAAAGTTCTACAACAGCTCTGGCAGCTAGGCTTGCATGTTTTGCAAACTCAGCCGTTGCTTGAGCAGCAGAGGTAGCATCATAAATTTCATGTTCCAATTCTGCCTGCCAATAGAAAAATTAACATTACCATCTCCAGGAAATGATTGCCCATGTTTCAACCTTTCATCTTTGAAACCTAAGTGGCATGAACTACCATCATCAACATAATATTGCCTTGAAAGTTCTTCAACAGTTCTTGCAGCTAGGCTTGCATGTTCTGCAAAATCAGCCGCTGCTTGAGCAACAGAGGTAGCATCCTTAAATTTTATGTTCCAATCCCGCTTGCCAACAGAAATATTTCTACTACCACCTCCAGGAAATGATTCCCCATGTTCCAACCTTTCATCTTTGAAACCTAAGTGGCATGAACTACCATCATCAACATAATGTTGCCTTGAAAGTTCTACAACAGCTCTGGCAGCTAGGCTTGCATATTCTGCAAACTCAGTCGCTGCTTGAGCAACAGAGATAGCATCCTTAAATTTCATTTTCCAATTCTACCTGCCAACAGAAACATTACCATTACCATCTCCAGGAAATGATTGCCCATGTTCCAACCTTTCAACCTTGAAACCTAAGTGGCATGAACAACCATCAACAACACAATATAGCCTTGAAAGTTCTACAATAGCTCTGGCAGCTAGGGTTGCATATTCTGCAAACTCAGCCGTTGCTTGAGCAGCAGAGGTAGCATCATAAATTTCATGTTCCAATTCTGCCCGCCAACAGAAAAATTACCATTACCATCTCCAGAAAATGATTGCCCATGTTTCAATCTTTCATCCTTGAAACCTAAGTGTCATGAACCACCATCATCAACATAATATTTCCTTAAAAGTTCTACAACAGCTCTGGCAGCTAGGCCACCATGTTCTGCAAACTCAGCCGCTGCTTGAGCAGCAGAGGTAGCATCCTTAAATTTCATGTTCAAATTCTGCCTGCCAATAGAAAATTTACCATCTCCAAGAAATGATTGCCCAACCTTTCATCCTTGAAACCTAAGTGGCATGAACCACCATCATCAACACAATATTGCCTTTAAAGTTCTACAACAGATCTGGCAGCTAAGCTTGAATGTTATGCAAAGTCAGCCTCTACTTGAACAGCAGAGGTAGCATCCTTAAATTTCATGTTCCAATTATGCGTGCCAAAAGAAACAATTACCATTACCATCTCCAGGAAATGATTGCCCATGTTCCAACCTTTCATCCTTGAAACTTAAGTGGCATGAACCACCATCATCAACACAATATAGCCTTGAAAGTTCTACAACAGCTCTGGCAGCTAGGCTTGCATGTTTTGCAAACTCAGCCGTTGCTTGAGCAGCAGAGGTAGCATCATAAATTTCATGTTCCAATTCTGCCTGCCAATAGAAAAATTAACATTACCATCTCCAGGAAATGATTGCCCATGTTTCAACCTTTCATCTTTGAAACCTAAGTGGCATGAACTACCATCATCAACATAATATTGCCTTGAAAGTTCTTCAACAGTTCTTGCAGCTAGGCTTGCATGTTCTGCAAAATCAGCCGCTGCTTGAGCAACAGAGGTAGCATCCTTAAATTTTATGTTCCAATCCCGCTTGCCAACAGAAATATTTCTACTACCACCTCCAGGAAATGATTCCCCATGTTCCAACCTTTCATCTTTGAAACCTAAGTGGCATGAACTACCATCATCAACATAATGTTGCCTTGAAAGTTCTACAACAGCTCTGGCAGCTAGGCTTGCATATTCTGCAAACTCAGTCGCTGCTTGAGCAACAGAGATAGCATCCTTAAATTTCATTTTCCAATTCTACCTGCCAACAGAAACATTACCATTACCATCTCCAGGAAATGATTGCCCATGTTCCAACCTTTCAACCTTGAAACCTAAGTGGCATGAACAACCATCAACAACACAATATAGCCTTGAAAGTTCTACAATAGCTCTGGCAGCTAGGGTTGCATATTCTGCAAACTCAGCCGTTGCTTGAGCAGCAGAGGTAGCATCATAAATTTCATGTTCCAATTCTGCCCGCCAACAGAAAAATTACCATTACCATCTCCAGAAAATGATTGCCCATGTTTCAATCTTTCATCCTTGAAACCTAAGTGTCATGAACCACCATCATCAACATAATATTTCCTTAAAAGTTCTACAACAGCTCTGGCAGCTAGGCCACCATGTTCTGCAAACTCAGCCGCTGCTTGAGCAGCAGAGGTAGCATCCTTAAATTTCATGTTCAAATTCTGCCTGCCAATAGAAAATTTACCATCTCCAAGAAATGATTGCCCAACCTTTCATCCTTGAAACCTAAGTGGCATGAACCACCATCATCAACACAATATTGCCTTTAAAGTTCTACAACAGATCTGGCAGCTAAGCTTGAATGTTATGCAAAGTCAGCCTCTACTTGAACAGCAGAGGTAGCATCCTTAAATTTCATGTTCCAATTATGCGTGCCAAAAGAAACAATTACCATTACCATCTCCAGGAAATGATTGCCCATGTTCCAACCTTTCATCCTTGAAACTTAAGTGGCATGAACCACCATCATCAACACAATATAGCCTTGAAAGTTCTACAACAGCTCTGGCAGCTAGGCTTGCATGTTTTGCAAACTCAGCCGTTGCTTGAGCAGCAGAGGTAGCATCATAAATTTCATGTTCCAATTCTGCCTGCCAATAGAAAAATTAACATTACCATCTCCAGGAAATGATTGCCCATGTTTCAACCTTTCATCTTTGAAACCTAAGTGGCATGAACTACCATCATCAACATAATATTGCCTTGAAAGTTCTTCAACAGCTCTGGCAGCTAGGCTTGCATATTCTGCAAACTCAGCCGCTGCTTGAGCAGCAGAGATAGCATCCTTAAATTTCATTATCCAATTCTACCTGCCAACAGAAAAATTACCATTACCATCTCCAGGAAATGATTGCCCATGTTCTAACCTTTCAACCTTGAAACCTAAGTGGCATGTACCACCATCATCAACACAATATAGCCTTGAAAGTTCTACAATAGCTCTCGCAGCTAGGCTTGCATGTTCTGCAAACTTAGTCGTTGCTTGAGCAGCAGAGGTAGCATCATAAATTTCATGTTCCAATTCTGCTTGCCAACAAAAAAATTACCATTACCATCTCCAGGAAATGATTGACCATGTTCCAACCTTTCATCCTGGAAAGCTAAGTGGCATGAACCACCATCATCAACACAATATTTCTTTGAAAGTTCTACAACAGCTCTGGCAGCTAGGCCACCATGTTCTGCAAGCACAGCCGCTGCTTGAGCAGCAGAGGTAGCATCCTTAAAATTCTTGTTCTAATTCTGCCTGCCAATAGAAAATTTACCATCTCCAGGAAATGATTGCCCATGTTCCAACCTTTCATCCTTGAAACCTAAATGGCATGAACCACCATCAACAACACAATATTGCATTGAAAGTTCTACTATATCTATGGCAGCTAGGCTTGCATGTTCTGCAAACTCAGTAGCTGCTTGAGCATCAGAGGTAGCATCCTTAAATTTTATGTTCCAATTCTGCCTGCCAACAAAAATATTACCATTACCATCTCTAGGAAATTATTGCCCATGTTCCAACCTTTCATCCTTGAAACCTAAGTGGCATGAACAAATATCATCAACACAATATTGCCTTGAAAGTTCTACAACAGCTCTGGCAGCTAGGCTTGCATATTCTGCAAACTTAGCTGCTGCTTGAGCAGCAAAGGTAGCATCCTTAAACTTCATCTTCCAATTCTTCTTGCCAACAGAAACATTACCATCTCCAGGAAATGATTGCCCATGTTCCAACCTTTCATCCTTGAAACCTAAGTGGCATGAACCACCATCATCAACACAATATTGCCTTGAAAGTTCTACAACAGCTCTAGCAGTTAGGCTTGCATGTTCTGCAAACTCAGCCGCTGCTTGAGTAGCAGAGGTAGCATCCTTAAATTTCATGTTCCAATTCTACCCGCCAACAGAAAAATTACAATTACCATCTCCAGGAAATGATTGCCCATGTTCCAACCTTTATTCTTTGAAACCTAAGTGGCATGAACCACCATCATCAACACAATATTGCCTTGAAAGTTCTACAACAGCTCTGGCAGCTAGGCTTGCATGTTCTGCAAAATCAGCCGCTGCTTGAGCAACAGAGGTAGCATCCTTAAATTTTATGTTCCAATTCCGCTTGCCAACAGAAATATTACTACTACCACCTCCAGGAAATGATTCCCCATGTTCCAACCATTCATCTTTGAAACCAAAGTGGCATGAACTACCACCATCAACATAATATTGCCTTGAAAGTTCTACAACAGCTCTGGCAGCTAGGCTTGCATATTCTGCAAACTCAGCCGCTGCTTGAGCAGCAGAGATAGCATCCTTAAATTTCATTTTCCAATTCTACCTGCCAACCGAAAAATTGCCATTACCATCTCCAGGAAATGATTGCCCATGTTCCAACCTTTCAACCTTGAAACCTAAGTGGCATGAACAACCATCATCAACACAATATTGCCTTGAAAGTTCTACAACAGCTCTGGCAGTTAGGCTTGCATGTTCTGCAAACTCAGCCGCTGCTTGAGTAGCAGAGGTAGCATCCTTAAATTTCATGTTCCAATTCTACCTGCCAACAGAAAAATTACAATTACCATCTCCAGGAAATGATTGCCCATGTTCCAACCTTTATTCTTTGAAACCTAAGTGGCATGAACCACCATCATCAACACAATATTGCCTTGAAAGTTCTACAACAGCTCTGGCAGCTAGGCTTACATGTTCTGCAAAATCAGCCGATGCTTGAGCAACAGAGGTAGCATCCTTAAATTTTATGTTCCAATTCCGCTTGCCAACAGAAATATTACTACTACCACCTCCAGGAAATGATTCCCCATGTTCCAACCTTTCATCTTTGAAACCTAAGTGGCATGAACTACCATCATCAACATAATATTGCCTTGAAAGTTCTACAACAGCTCTGGCAGGTAGGCTTGCATATACTGCAAACTCAGCCGCTGCATGAGCAGCAGAGATAGCATCCTTAAATTTCATTTTCCAATTCTACCTGCCAATAGAAAAATTACCATTACCATCTCCAGGAAATGATTGCCCATGTTCCAACCTTGAAACCTTGAAACCTAAGTGGCATGAACAACCATCAACAACACAATATATCTTTGAAAGTTCTACAACAGTTCTGGCAGCTAGGCTTGCATATTCTGCAAACTCAGCCGTTGCTTGAGCAGCAGAGGTAGCATCATAAATTTCATGTTCCAATTCTGCCCGCCAACAGAAAAATTACCATTACCATCTCCAGGAAATGATTGCCCATGTTTCAATCTTTCATCCTTGAAACCTAAGTGTCATGAACCACCATCATCAACATAATATTTCCTTAAAAGTTCTACAATAGCTCTGGCAGCTAGGCCACCATGTTCTGCAAACTCAACCGCTGCTTGAGCAGCAGAGGTAGCATCCTTAAATTTCATGTTCTAATTCTGCCTGCCAATAGAAAATTTACCATCTCTAGGGAAATGATTGCCCAACCTTTCATCCTTAAAACCTAAGTGGCATGAACCACCATCATCAACACAATATTGCCTTTAAACTTCTACAACAGATCTAGCAGCTAAGCTTGAATGTTATGCAAAGTCAGCCTCTACTTGAGCAGCAGAGGTAGCATCCTTAAATTTCATGTTCCAATTATGCGTTCCAAAAGAAACAATTACCATTACCATCTCCAGGAAATGATTGCCCATGTTCCAACCTTTCATCCTTGAAACTTAAGTGGCATGAACCACCATCATCAACACAATATAGCCTTAAAGTTCTACAACAGCTCTGGCAGCTAGGCTTGCATGTTCTGCAAAATCAGCCGCTGCTTGAGCAACAGAGGTAGCATCCTTAAATTTCATGTTCCAATTCCGCTTGCCAACAGAAATATTACTACTACCACCTCCAGGAAATGATTCCCCATGTTCCAACATTTCATCTTTGAAACCTAAGTGGCATGAACTACCATCATCAACATAATGTTGCCTTGAAAGTTCTACAACAGCTCTGGCAGCTAGGCTTGCATATTCTGCAAACTCAGCCGCTGCTTGAGGAACAGAGATAGCATCCTTAAATTTCATTTTCCAATTCTACCTGCCAACAGAAACATTACCATTACCATCTCCAGGAAATGATTGCCCATGTTCCAACCTTTATTCTTTGAAACCTAAGTGGCATGAACCACCATCATCAACACTATATTGACTTGAAAGTTCTACAACAGCTCTGGCAGCTAGGCTTGCATGTTCTGCAAAATCAGCCGCTGCTTGAGCAATAGAGGTAGCATCCTTAAATTTTATGTTCCAATTCCGCTTGCCAACAGAAATATTACTACTACCACCTCCAGGAAATGATTCCCCATGTCCCAACCTTTCATCTTTGAAACCTAAGTGGCATGAACTACCATCATCAACGTAATATTGCCTTGAAAGTTCTACAACAGCTCTGGCAGCTAGGCTTGCATATTCTGCAAACTCAGCCGCTGCTTGAGCAGCAGAGATAGCATCCTTAAATTTCATTTTCCAATTCTACCTGCCAACAGAAAAATTGCCATTACCATCTCCAGGAAATGATTGCCCATGTTCCAACCTTTCAACCTTGAAACCTAAGTGGCATGAACAACCATCATCAATACAATATTTCCTTGAAAGTTCTACAACAGCTCTGGCAGTTAGGCTTGCATGTTCTGCAAACTCAGCCGCTGCTTGAGTAGCAGAGGTAGCATCCTTAAATTTCATTTTCCAATTCTACCTGCCAACAGAAAAATTACAATTACCATCTCCAAGAAATAATTGCCCATGTTCCAACCTTTATTCTTTGAAACCTAAGTGGCATGAACCACCATCATCAACACAATATTGCCTTGAAAGTTCTACAACAGCTCTGGCATCTAGGCTTGCATGTTCTGCAAAATCAGCCGCTGCTTGAGCAACAAAGGTAGCATCCTTAAATTTTATGTTCCAATTCCGCTTGCCAACAGAAATATTACTACTACCACCTCCAGGAAATGATTCCCCATGTTCCAACCTTTCATCTTTGAAACCTAAGTGGCATGAACTACCATCATCAACATAATATTGCCTTGAAAGTTCTACAATAGCTCTGGCAGCTAGGCTTGCATATTCTGCAAACTCAGCCGCTGCATGAGCAGCAGAGATAGCATCCTTAAATTTCATTTTCAAATTCTGCCTGCCAACAAAACAATTACCATTACCATCTCCAGGAAATGATTGCCCATGTTCCAACCTTTCAACCTTGAAACCTAAGTGGCATGAACAACCATCAACAACACAATATAGCCTTGAAAGTTCTACAACAGCTCTGGCAGCTAGGCTTGCATATTCTGCAAACTCAGCCGTTGCTTGAGCAGCAGAGGTAGCATCATAAATTTCATGTTCCAATTCTGCCTACCAACAGAAAAATTACCATTACCATCTCCAGGAAATGATTGCCCATGTTTCAATCTTTCATCCTTGAAACCTAAGTGTCATGAACCACCATCATCAACATAATATTTCCTTAAAAGTTCTACAACAGCTCTGGCAGCTAGGCCACCATGTTCTGCAAACTCAGCCGCTGCTTGAGCAGCAGAGGTAGCATCCCTAAATTTCATGTTCTAATTCTGCCTGCCAATAGAAAATTTACCATCTCCAGGAAATGATTGCCCAACCTTTCATCCTTGAAACCTAATTGACATGAACCACCATCATCAACACAATATTGCCATTAAAGTTCTACAACAGATCTGGCAGCTAAGCTTGAATGTTATGCAAAGTCAGCCTCTACTTGAGCAGCAGAGGTAGCATCCTTCAATTTCATGTTCCAATTATGCGTGCCAAAAGAAACAATTTCCATTACCATCTCCAGGAAATGATTGCCCATGTTCCAACCTTTCATCCTTGAAACTTAAGTGGCATGAACCACCATCATCAATACAATATAGCCTTGAAAGTTCTACAACAGCTCTGGCAGCTAGACTTGCATGTTCTGCAAACTCAGCCATTGCTTGAGCAGCAGAGGTAGCATCATAAATTTCATGTTCCAATTTTGCATGCCAACAGAAAAATTACCATTACCATCTCCAGGAAATGATTGCCCATGTTTCAATCTTTCATCCTTGAAACCTAAGTGTCATGAACCACCATCATCAACATAATATTTCCTAAGTTCTACAACAACTCTGGCATCTAGGCTACCATATTCTGCAAACTCAGCCGCTGCATGAGCAGTAGAGGTAGCATCCTTAAATTTCATGTTCTAATTCTGCCTGCCAACAGAAAAATTATCATTACCATCTCCAGGAAATGATTGCCCAAGTTCAATCTTTCATCCTTGAAACCTAAGTGTCATGAACCACCGTCATCAACATAATATTTCCTTGAAAGTTCTACAACAGCTCTGGCAACTAGGCCACCATATTCTGCAAACTCAGCCGCTGCTTGAGCAGTAGAGGTAGCATTCTTAAATTTCATGTTCTAATTCTCTCCTGCCAATAAAAGATTTACCATCTCCAGGAAATGATTGCCCATGTTCCAACCTTTCATCCTTGAAACCTTAGTGGCATGAACCACGATCATCAACACAATATTGCATTGAAAGTTCTACTATATCTCTTGCAGCTAGGCTTGCATGTTCTGCAAACTCAGTCGCTACTTGAGCATTAGAGGTAGCATCCTTAAATTTCATGTTCCAATTCTTCCTGCCAACAAAAATATTACCATTACCATCTCTAGGAAATGATTTCCCATGTTCCAACCTTTCATCCTTGAAACCTAAGTGGCATGAACCACCATGATCAACAAAATATTTCCTGGAAAGTTCTACAACAGCTCTGGCAGCTAGGCTTGCATGTACTGCAAACTCAGCCTCTACTTGAGCAGCAGAGGTAGCATCCTTAAATTTCATGTTCCAATTCTCCCTGGCAACAGAAAAATTACCATTACCATCTCCAGGAAATGATTGCCCATGTTCTAGCCTTTCATCTTTGAAACCTAAGTGGCATGAACCACCATCATCAACACAATATTGCCTTGAAAGTTCTACAATAGCTCTGGCAGCTAGGCTTGCATGTTCTGCAAACTCAGTCGCTACCTGAGCAGCAGAGGTAGCATCCTTAAATTTCATGTTCCAACTCTTCCTGCCAACAGAAAAATTACCATCTTTAGGAAATGATTGCCCAACCTTTCATCCTTGAAACCTAAGTGGCATGAACCACCATCATCAACACAATATTGCCTTTAAAGTTCTACAACAGATCTGGCTGTTAAGCTTGAATGTTATGCAAAGTCAGCCTCTACTTGAGAAGCAGAGGTAGCAACCTTAAATTTCATGTTCCAATTATGCGTGCCAAAAGAAACAATTACCATTACCATCTCCAGGAAATGATTGCCCATGTTCCAACCTTTCATCCTTGAAACTTAAGTGGCATGAACCACCATCATCAACGCAATATTGCCTTGAAAGTTCTACAAAAGCTTTGGCAGCTAGGCTTGCATGTTCTACAAACTCACCCGCTGCTTGAGCAGCAGAGGTAGCATCATAAATTTCATGTTCCAATTCTGCCTGCCAGCAGAAAAATTACTATTACTATCTCCAGGAAATGATTACCCATGTTCCAACCTTTCATCCTTGAAACCTAAGTGGCATGAACCACCATAATAAATACAATATTTCCTTGAACGTTTTACAACAGCTCTGGCATCTAGGCCACCATGTTCTGCAAACTTAGTCGCTGCTTGAGCAGCAGAGGTAGCATCCTTAAATTTCATGTTCTAATTCTGCCTGCCAATAGAAAATTTACCATCTCCAGGAAATGATTGCCCATGTTCCAACCTTTCATCCTTGAAACCTAAGTGGCATGAACCACGATCATCAACACAATATTGCATTGAAAGTTCTACTATATCTCTTGCAGCTAGGATTGCATATTCTGCAAACTCAGTCGCTGCTTGAGCAGCATATGTAGTATCCTTAAATTTCATGTTCTAATTCTTCCTACCAACAGAAATACTACCATTACCATCTCTAGGAAATTATTGCCCATGTTCCAACCTTTCATCCTTGAAACCTAAGTGGCATGAACCACGATCATCAACAAAATATTTCCTTGAAAGTTCTACAACAGCTCTGGCAACTAGGCTTGCATGTACTACAAACTCAGCCTCTACTTGAGCAGCAGAGGTAGCATCCTTAAATTTCATGTTCCAATTCTCCCTGGCAACAGAAAAATTACCATTAATGTTCTAGCGTTTCATCTTTGAAACCTAAGTGGCGTGAACCACCATCATCAACACAATATTATCTTGAAAGATCTACAACAGCTCTGGCAGCTAGGCTTGCATGTTTTGCAAACTCAGCCGCTGCTTGAGCAGCAGAGGTACCATCCTTAAATTTCATGTTCCAATTCTGCTTGCCAACAGAAAAATTACCAACTCCAGGAAATGATTGCCCAACCTTTCATCCTTGAAACCTAAGTGGCATGAACCACCATCATCAACACAATATTGCCTTTAAAGTTCTACAACAGATCTGGCAGTTAAGCTTGAATGTTATGCAAAGTCAGCCTCTACTTGAGAAGCAGAGGTAGCATCCTTAAATTTCATGTTCCAATTATGCGTGCCAAAAGAAAAAATTACCATTACCATCTCCAGGAAATGATTGCCCATGTTCCAACCTTTCATCCTTGAAACTTAAGTGGCATGAACCACCATCATCAACGCAATATTGCCTTGAAAGTTCTACAACAGCTTTGGCAGCTAGGCTTGCATGTTCTACAAACTCACCCGCTGCTTGAGCAGCATAGGTAGCATCATAAATTTCATGTTCCAATTCTGCCTGCCAGCAGAAAAATTACCATTACTATCTCCAGGAAATGATTGCCCATGTTCCAACCTTTCATCCTTGAAACCTAATGGCATGAACCACGATCATCAACACAATATTGCATTGAAAGTTCTACTATATATCTTGCTGCTAGGCTTGCATGTTCTGCAAACTCAGTCGCTGCTTGAGCAGCATATGTAGTATCCTTAAATTTCATGTTCTAATTCTGCCTGCCAACAGAAATATTACCATTACCATCTCTAGGAAATGATTGCCCATGTTCCAACCTTTCATCCTTGAAACCTAAGTGGCATGAACCACCATCATCAACAAAATATTTCCTTGAAAGTTCTACAACAGCTCTGGCAGCTAGGCTTGCATGTACTGCAAACTCAGCCTCTACTTGAGCAGCAGAGGTAGCATCCTTAAATTTCATGTTCCAATTCTCCCTGGCAACAGAAAAATTACCATTACCATCTCCAGGAAATGATTGCCCATGTTCTAGCGTTTCATCTTTGAAACCTAAGTGGCGTGAACCACCATCATCAACACAATATTGCCTTGAAAGATCTACAACAGCTCTGGCAGCTAGGCTTGCATGTTTTGCAAACTCAGCCGCTGCTTGAGCAGCAGATGTACCATCCTTAAATTTCATGTTCCAATTCTGCTTGCCAACAGAAAAATTACCATCTCCAGGAAATGATTGCCCAACCTTTCATCCTTGAAACCTAAGTGGCATGAACCACCATCATCAACACAATATTGCCTTTAAAGTTCTACAACAGATCTGGTAGTTAAGCTTGAATGTTATGCAAAGTCAGCCTCTACTTGAGAAGTAGAGGTAGCATCCTTAAATTTCATGTTCCAATTATGCGTGCCAAAAGAAACAATTACCATTACCATCTCCAGGAAATGATTGCCCATGTTCCAACCTTTCATCCTTGAAACTTAAGTGGCATGAACCACCATCATCAATGCAATATTGCCTTGAAAGTTCTACAACAGCTTTGGCAGCTAGGCTTGCATGTTCTACAAACTCACCTGCTGCTTGAGCAGCATAGGTAGCATCATAAATTTCATGTTCCAATTCTGCCTGCCAGCTGAAAAATTACCATTACTATCTCCAGGAAATGATTGCCCATGTTCCAACCTTTCATCCTTGAAACCTAATGGCATGAACCACGATCATCAACACAATATTGCATTGAAAGTTCTACTATATCTCTTGCAGCTAGGCTTGCATGTTCTGCAAACTCAGTCGCTGCTTGAGCAGCATATGTAGTATCCTTAAATTTCATGTTCTAATTCTGCCTGCCAACAGAAATATTACTATTACCATCTCTAGGAAATGATTGCCCATGTTCCAACCTTTCATCCTTGAAACCTAAGTGGCATGAACCACCATCATCAACAAAATATTTCCTTGAAAGTTCTACAACAGCTCTGGCAGCTAGGCTTGCATGTACTGAAAACTCAGCCTCTACTTGAGCAGCAGAGGTAGCATCCTTAAATTTCATGTTCCAATTCTCCCTGGCAACAGAAAAATTACCATTACCATCTCCAGGAAATGATTGCCCATGTTCTAGCGTTTCATCTTTGAAACCTAAGTGGCGTGAACCACCATCATCAACACAATATTGCCTTGAAAGATCTACAACAGCTCTGGCAGCTAGGCTTGCATGTTTTGCAAACTCAGCCGCTGCTTGAGCAGCAGATGTACCATCCTTAAATTTCATGTTCCAATTCTGCTTGCCAACAGAAAAATTACCATCTCCAGGAAATGATTGCCCAACCTTTAATCCTTGAAACCTAAGTGGCATGAACCACCATCATCAACACAATATTGCCTTTAAAGTTCTACAACAGATCTGGTAGTTAAACTTGAATGTTATGCAAAGTCAGCCTCTACTTGAGAAGTAGAGGTAGCATCCTTAAATTTCATGTTCCTATTATGCGTGTCAAAAGAAACAATTACCATTACCAGCTCCAGGAAATGATTGCCCATGTTCCAAACTTTCATCCTTGAAACTTAAGTGGCATGAACCACCATCATCAACGCAATATTGCCTTGAAAGTTCTACAACAGCTTTGGCAGCTAGGCTTGCATGTTCTACAGACTCACCCGCTGCTTGAGCAGCATAGGTAGCATCATAAATTTCATGTTCCAATTCTGCCTGCCAGCAGAAAAATTACCATAACTATCTCCAGGAAATGATTGCCCATGTTCCAACCTTTCATACTTGAAACCTAAGTGGCATGAATCACCATAATAAATACAATATTTCCTTAAAAGTTCTACAACAGCTCTGGCAGCTAGGCCACCATGTTCTGCAAACTTAGTCGCTGCTTGAGCAGCAGAGGTAGCATCCTTAAATTTCATGTTCTAATTCTGCCTGCCAATAGAAAATTTACCATCTCCAGGAAATGATTGCCCATGTTCCAACCTTTCATCCTTGAAACCTAAGTGGCATGAACCACGATCATCAACACAATATTGCATTGAAAGTTCTACTATATCTCTTGCAGCTAGGATTGCATGTTCTGCAAACTCAGTCGCTGCTTGAGCAGCATATGTAGTATCCTTAAATTTCATGTTCTAATTCTGCCTGCCAACAGAAATACTACCATTACCATCTCTAGGAAATTATTGCCCGTGTTCCAACCTTTCATTCTTGAAACCTAAGTGGCATGAACCACGATCATCAACAAAATATTTCCTTGAAAGTTCTACAACAGCTCTGGCAGCTAGGCTTGCATGTACTGCAAACTCAGCCTCTACTTGAGCAGCAGAGGTAGCATCTTTAAATTTCATGTTCCAATTCTCCCTGGCAATAGAAAAATTACCATTACCATCTCCAGGAAATGATTGCCCATGTTCTAGCCTTTCATCTTTGAAACCTAAGTGGCGTGAACCACCATCATCAACACAATATTGCCTTGAAAGATCTCCAACAGCTCTGGCAGCTAGGCTTGCATGTTTTGCAAACTCAGCCTCTGCTTGAGCAGTAGAAGTAGCATCCTTAAATTTCATGTTCTAATTCTGCCTGCCAAGAGAAAATTTACCATCTCCAGGAAATGATTGCCCATGTTCCAACCATTCATCCTTGAAACCTAAGTGGCATGAACCACCATCATCAACACAATATATCCTTGAAAGTTCTACTATATCTCTGGCAGCTAGGCTTGCATGTTCTACAAACTCAGTCGCTGCTTGAGCATTAGAGGTAGCATCCTTAAATTTCATGTTCCAATTCTTCCTGCCAACAAAAATATTACCATTACCATCTCTAGGAAATGATTTCCCATGTTCCAACCTTTTATTCTTGAAACCTAAGTGGCATGAACCACTATCATCAACACACTATTGCCTTTAAAGTTCTACAACAGCTCTGGCACCTAAGTTTGCATGTTCTGCAAACTCAGCCACTGCTTGAGCAGGAGAGGTAGTATCCTTAAATTTCATGTTCCAATTCTGCCTGCCAACTGAAAAATTACTATATCCATGAAATGATTGCCCATGTTCCAACCTTTCAACCTTGAAACCTAAGTCGCATGATCCACCATCATCAACACAATATATCCTTGAAAGTTCTACTATATCTCTGGCAGCTAGGCTTGCATGTTCTACAAACTCAGTCGCTGCTTGAGCATTAGAGGTAGCATCCTTAAATTTCATGTTCCAATTCTTCCTGCCAACAAAAATATTACCATTACCATCTCTAGGAAATGATTTCCCATGTTCCAACCTTTTATTCTTGAAACCTAAGTGGCATGAACCACTATCATCAACACACTATTGCCTTTAAAGTTCTACAACAGCTCTGGCACCTAAGTTTGCATGTTCTGCAAACTCAGCCACTGCTTGAGCAGGAGAGGTAGTATCCTTAAATTTCATGTTCCAATTCTGCCTGCCAACTGAAAAATTACTATATCCATGAAATGATTGCCCATGTTCCAACCTTTCAACCTTGAAACCTAAGTCGCATGATCCACCATCATCAACACAATATATCCTTGAAAGTTCTACAACAGCTTTGGTAGCTAGGCTTGCATGTTCTGCAAACTCAGCCGTTGCTTGAGCAGCAGAGGTAGCATCATAAATTTCTTGTTCCAATTCTGCCTGCCAATAGAAAAATTACCATTACAATCTCTAGGAAATGATTGCCCATGTTCTAACCATTCATACTTGAAACCTAAGTGGCATGAACCCCCATCATCAACATAATATTGCCTTCAAAGATCTACAACACCTCTGGCAGCTAGGCTTGCATGTTCTGCAAACTCAGCCGCTGCTTGAGCAGCAGAGGTAGCATCCTTAAATTTCATGTTCCAATTCTCCCTGGCAACTGACAGATTACCATTACCATCTCCAGGAAATGATTGCCCAAGTTCTAGCCTTTCATCTTTGAAATTTAAGTGGCATAAACCCCCATCATCAACATAATATTGCCTTGAAAGATCTACAACAGCTCTGGCAGCTAGGCTTGCATGTTCTGCAAACTCAGCCGCTGCTTGAGCAGCAGAGGTACCGTCCTTAAATTTCGTGTTCCAATTCTGCTTGCCAACAGAAAAATTACCATCTCCAGGAAATGATTGCCCAACCTTTGATCCTTGAAACCTAAGTGGCATGAACCACCATCATCAACACAATATTGCCTTTAAAGTTCTATAACAGATCTGGAAGCTAAGCTTGAATGTTATGCAAAGTCAGCCTCTACTTGAGCAGCAGAGGTAGCATCCTTAAATTTTATGTTCCAATTATGCCTGCCAAAAGAAACAATTTCCATTACCATCTCCAGGAAATGATTGCCCATGTTCCAACCTTTCATCCTTGAAACCTAAGTGGCATGAACCACCATCATCAACACAATATTGCCTTGAAAGTTCTACAACAGCTCTGGCAGCTAGGCCTGCATGTTCTGTAAACTCAGCCGCTGCTTGAGCAGTAGTGGTAGTATCCTTTAATTTCATGTTCCAATTCTGCCTGGCAACTGAAAATTACCATTACCATCTCCAGGAAATGATTGCCCATGTTCCAACCTTTCATCCTTGAAACCTAAGTGGCAAAAACCACCATCATCAACACACTATTGCCTTGAAAGTTCTATAATAGCTCTGGCAGCTAGGCTTGCATGTTCTGCAAACTCAGCCGCTGCTTGAGCAGCAGAGGTAGCATCCTTAAATTTCATGTTCCAATTCTTCCAGTCAACAGAAAAATTACCATTACCATCTCCAGGAAATGATTGCCCATGTTCCAACCTTTCATCCTTGAAACCTAAGTGGCATGAACCACCATCACCAACACACTATTGCCTTTAAAGTTCTACAACAGCTCTGGCAGCTAAGCTTGCAAGTTCTGAAAACTCAGCCGCTGCTTGAGCAGCAGAGGTAGTATCCTTAAATTTCATGTTCCAATTCTGCCAGTCAATAGAAAAATTACCATTACCATCTCCAGGAAATGATTGCCCAACCTTTGATCCTTGAAACCTAAGTGGCATGAACCACCATCATCAACACAATATTGCATTTAAAGTTCTACAACAGATCTGGCAGCTAAGCTTGAATGTTATGCAAAGTCAGCCTCTACTTGAGCAGCAGAGGTAGCATCCTTAAATTTCATGTTCCAATTATGCCTGCCAAAAGAAACAATTACCATTACCATCTCCAGGAAATGATTGCCCATGTTCCAACCTTTTATCCTTGAAACCTAAGTGGCATGAACCACCATCATCAACACAATATTGCATTGAAAGTTCTACTATATCTCTGGCAGCTAGGCTTGCATGTTCTACAAACTCAGTCGCTTCTTGAGCAGCAGAGGTAGCATCCTTAAATTTCATGTTCCAATTCTGCCTGCCAACAGAAATATTACCATTACCATCTCTAGGAAATGATTTCCCATGTTCCAACCTTTCGTCCTTGAAACCTAAGTGGCATGAACCACCATCATCAACACACTATTGCCTTTAAAATTCTACAACAGCTCTGGCACCTAAGTTTGCATGTTCTGCAAACTCAGCCGCTGCTTGAGCAGGAGAGGTAGTATCCTTAAATTTCATGTTCCAATTCTGCCTGCCAACTGAAAAATTACTATATCCATGAAATGATTGCCCATGTTCCAATCTTTCAACCTTGAAACCTAAGTGGCATGATCCCCCATCATCAATACAATATATCCTTGAAAGTTCTACAACATCTCTGGTAGCTAGGCTTGCATGTTCTGCAAACTCAGTCGTTGCTTGAGCAGCATAGGTAGCATCATAAATTTCTTGTTCCAATTCTGCCTGCCAACAGAAAAATTACCATTACCATCTCCAGGAAATGATTGCCCATGTTCCAATCTTTCATCCTTGAAATCTAAGTGGCATGAACCACCATCATCAACACAATATTTCCTTGAAAGTTCTACAACAGCTCTGGAAGCTAGGCCACTATGTTCTGCAAACTCAGCCGTTGCTTGAGCAGCAGAGGTTGCATCCTTAAATTTCATGTTCTAATTCTGCCTACCAATAGAAAATTTACCATATCTAGGAAATGATTGCCCATGTTCCAACCATTCATACTTGAAACCTAAGTGGCATGAACCCCCATCATTAACATAATATTGCCTTGAAAGATCTACAACAGCTCTGGCAGCTAGGCTTGCATGTTCTGCAAACTCAGCCGCTGCTTGAGCAGCAGAGGTAGCATCCTTAAATTTCATGTTCCAATTCTCCCTGGCAACAGACAGATTACCATTACCATCTCCAGGAAATGATTGCCCAAGTTCTAGCCATTCATCTTTGAAATTTAAGTGGCATGAACCCCCATCATCAACATAATATTGCCTTGAAAGATCTACAACAGCTCTGGCAGCTAGGCTTGCATGTTCTGCAAACTCAGCCGCTGCTTGAGCAGCAGAGGTACCGTCCTTAAATTTCATGCTCCAATTCTGCTTGCCAACAAAAAAATTACCATCTCCAGGAAATGATTACCCAACCTTTGATCCTTGAAACCTAAGTGGCATGAACCACCATCATCAACACAATATTGCCTTTAAAGTTCTACAACAGATCTGGCAGCTAAGCTTGAATGTTATGCAAAGTCAGCCTCTACTTGAGCAGCAGAGGTAGCATCCTTAAATTTCATGTTCCAATTATGCCTGCCAAAAGAAACAATTACCATTACCATCTCCAGGAAATGATTGCCCATGTTCCAACCTTTCATCCTTGAAACCTAAGTGGCATGAACCACCATCATCAACACTATATTGTCTTGAAAGTTCTACAACAGCTCTGGCAGCTAGGCTTGTATGTTATGCAAACTCAGCCGCTGCTTGAGCAGCAGAGGTAGCATCCTTAAATTTCATGTTCCAATTCTGCTAGCCAACAGAAAAATCACCATTACCATCTCCAGGAAATGATTGCCCATGTTCCAACCTTTCATCCTTGAAACCTACGTGGCATGATCACCAACACACTGTTGCCTTTAAAGTTCTACAACTGCTCTGGCAGCTAAGCTTGCATGTTCTGCAAACTCAGCCTATGCTTGAGCAGCAGAAGTAGTATCCTTAAATTTCACGTTCCAATTCTGCCTGCGAACAGAAAAATTACTATATCCATGAAATGATTGCCCATGTTCCAACCTTTCATACTTGCAACCTAAGTGGCATGAACCACCATCATCAACACAATATTGCCTTGAAAGTTCTACAACAGCTCTAACAGCTAGGCCTGCATGTTCTGTAAACTCAGCCGTTCCTTGAGCGGCAGAGGTAGCATACTTAAATTTCATGTTCCAATTCTGCCAGCCAACAGAAAAATTACCATTAACATCTCCAAGAAATGATTGCCCATGTTCCAACCTTTCATCCTTGAAACCTAAGTGGCTTGAACCACCATCATCAACACACTATTGCCTTTAAAGTTCTACAATAGCTCTGGCAGCTAAGCTTGCATGTTCTGCAAACTCAGTCGCTGCTTGAGCAGCAGAGGTTGCATCCTTAAATTTCATGTTCCAATTCTCCCTGGCAACAGACAAATTACCATTACCATCTCCAGGAAATGATTGCCCAAGTTCTAGCCTTTCATCTTTGAAATTTAAGTGGCATGAACCCCCATCATAAACATAATATTGCCTTGAAAGATCTACAACAGCTTTGGCAGCTAGGCTTGCATGTTCTGCAAACTCAGACGCTGCTTGAGCAGCAGAGGTACCGTCCTTAAATTTCATGTTCCAATTCTGCTTGCCAACAGAAAAATTACCATCTCCAGGAAATGATTGCCCAACCTTTGATCCTTGAAACCTAAGTGGCATGAACCACCATCATCAACACAATATTGACTTTAAAGTTCTACAACAGATCTGGCAGCTAAGCTTGAATGTTATGCAAAGTCAGCCTCTACTTGAGCAGCAGAGGTAGCATCCTTAAATTTTATGTTCCAATTATGCCTGCCAAAAGAAACAATTACCATTACCATCTCCAGGAAATGATTGCCCATGTTCCAACCTTTCATCCTTGAAACCTAAGTGGCATGAACCACCATCATCAACACAATATTGTCTTGAAAGTTCTACAACAGCTCTGGCAGCTAGGCTTGTATGTTATGCAAACTCAGCCACTCCTTGAGCAGTAGAGGTAGCATCCTTAAATTTCATGTTCCAATTCTGCCAGCCTACAGAAAAATTACCATTACCATCTCCAGGAAATGATTGCCCATGTTCCAACCTTTCATCCTTGAAACCTAAGTGGCATGATCACCAACACACTATTGCCTTTAAAGTTCTACAACTGCTCTGGCAGCTAAGCTTGCATGTTCTGCAAACTCAGCCTATGCTTGAGCAGCAGAGGTAGTATCCTTAAATTTCACGTTCCAATTCTGCCTGCCAACAAAAAAATTACTATATCCATGAAATGATTGCCCATGTTCCAACCTTTCATACTTGAAACCTAAGTGGCATGAACCACCATCATTAACACAATATTGGCTTGAAAGTTCTACAACAGCTCTTACAGCTAGGCCTGCATGTTCTGTAAACTCAGCCGTTGCTTGACCGGCAGAGGTAGCATACTTAAATTTCATGTTCCAATTCTGCCAGCCAACAGAAAAATTACCATTACCATCTCCAGGAAATGATTGCCCATGTTCCAACCTTTCATTCTTGAAACCTAAGTGGCTTGAACCACCATCATCAACACACTATTGCCTTTAAAGTTCTACAATAGCTCTGGCAGCTAAGCTTGCATGTTCTGCAAACTCAGCCGCTGCTTGAGCAGCATACGTAGTATCCTTAAATTTCATGTTCCAATTCTGCCTGCTAACAGAAAAATTACTATATCCATGAAATGATTGCCCATGTTCCAACATTTCAACCTTGAAACCTAAGTGGCATGTACCACCATCATCAACACAATATATCCTTGAAAGTTCTACAACAGCTCTGGTAGCTAGGCTTGCATGTTCTGCAAACTCAGCCGTTGCTTGAGCAGCAGAGGTAGCATCATAAATTTCATGTTCCAATTCTGCCTGCCAACAGAAACAATTACCATTACCATCTCCAGGAAATTATTGCCCATGTTCCAACCTTTCATCCTTGAAACCTAAATGGCATGAACCACCATCATCAACACTATATTGCCTTGAAAGTTCTACAACAGCTCTGGCAGCTAGGCCTGCATGTTCTGTAAACTCAGCCGCTAATTGAGCAGTAGTGGTAGCATCCTTTAATTTCATGTTCCAATTCTGCCTGGCAACTGAAAATTACCATTACCATCTCCAGGAAATGATTGCCCATGTTCCAACCTTTCATCCTTGAAACCTAAGTGGAAAAAACCACCATCATCAACACAATATTGCCTTGAAAGTTTTATAATAGCTCTGGCAGCTAGGCTTGCATGTTCTGCAAACTCAGCCGCTGCTTGAGCAGCAGAGGTAGCATCCTTAAATTTCATGTTCCAATTCTGCCAGTCAACAGGAAAATTACCATTACAATCTCCAGGAATTGATTGCCCATGTTCCAACCTTTCATCCTTGAAACCTAAGTGGCATGAACCACCATCACCAACACACTATTGCCTTTAAAGTTGTACAACAGCTCTGCAGCTAAGCTTGCAAGTTCTGCAAACTCAGCCGCTGCTTGAGCAGCAGAGGTAGTATCCTTAAATTTCATGTTCCAATTCTGCCAGTCAACAGAAAAATTACCATTACCATCTCCAGGAAATGATTTCCCTTGTTCCAACCTTTCAACCTTGAAACCTAAGTGGCATGAACCACCATCATCAGCACAATATATCCTTGAAAGTTCTACAACAGCTCTGGCAGCTAGGCTTGCATGTTCTGCAAACTCAGCCGTTGCTTGAGCAGCAGAGGTAGCATCATAAATTAAATGTTCCAATTCTCCCTGCCAACAGAAAAATTATCATTACCATCTCCAGGAAATGATTGACCATGTTCCAACCATTCATCCTTGAAACCTAAGTGGCATGAACCACCATCATCAACACAATATTGCATTGAAAGTTCTACTATATCTCTGGCAGCTAGGCTTGCATGTTCTGCAAACTCAGTCGCTTCTTGAGCAGCAGAGGTAGCATCCTTAAATTTCATGTTCCAATTCTGCCTGCCAACAGAAATATTACCATTACCATCTCTAGGAAATGATTTCCCATGTTCCAACCTTTCATCCTTGAAACCTAAGTGGCATGAACCATCATCATCAACACACTATTGCATTTAAAGTTCTACAACAGCTCTGGCACCTAAGTTTGCATGTTCTGCAAACTCAGCCGCTGCTTGAGCAGGGGAGGTAGTATCCTTAAATTTCATGTTCCAATTCTGCCTGCCAACTAAAAAATTACTATATCCATGAAATGATTGCCCATGTTCCAACCTTTCAACCTTGAAACCTAAGTGGCATGATCCACCATCATCAACACAATGTATCCTTGAAAGTTCTACAACAGCTCTGGTAGCTAGGCTTGCATGTTCTGCAAACTCAGTCGTTGCTTGAGCAGCAGAGGTAGCATCATAAATTTCTTGTTCCAATTCTGCCTGCCAACAGAAAAATTACCATTACCATCTTCAAGAAATGATTGCCCATGTTCCAATCTTTCATCCTTGAAACCTAAGTGGCATGAACCACCATCATCAACACAATATTTCCTTGAAAGTTCTACAACAGCTCTGGAAGCTAGGCCACCATGTTCTGCAAACTCAGCCGCTGCTTGAGCAGCAGAGGTAGCATCCTTAAATTTTATGTTCTAATTCTGCCTACCAATAGAAAATTTACCATATCTAGGAAATGATTACCCATGTTCCAACCATTCATACTTGAAACCTAAGTGGCATGAACCCCCATCATCAACATAATATTGCCTTGAAAGATCTACAACAGCTCTGGCAGCTAGGCTTGCATGTTCTGCAAACTCAGCCGCTGCTTGAGCAGCAGAGGTAGCATCCTTAAATTTCATGTTCCAATTCTCCCTAGCAACAGACAGATTACCATTACCATCTCCAGGAAATGATTGCCCAAGTTCTAGCCTTTCATCTTTGAAATTTAAGTGGCATGAACCCCCATTATCAACATAATATTGCCTTGAAAGATCTACAACAGCTCTGGCAGCTAGGCTTGCATGTTCTGCAAACTCAGCCGCTGCTTGAGCAGCAGAGGTACCTTCCTTCAATTTCATGTTCCAATTATGCTTGCCAACAGAAAAATTACCATCTCCAGGAAATGATTGCCCAACCTTTGATCCTTGAAACCTAAGTGGCATGAACCACCATCATCAACACAATATTGCCTTTAAAGTGCTACAACAGATCTGACAGCTAAGCTTGAATGTTATACAAAGTCAGCCTCTAATTGAGCAGCAGAGATTGCATCCTTAAATTTCATGTTCCAATTATGCCTGCAAAAAGAAACAATTACCATTACCAACTTCAAGAAATGATTGCTCATGTTCCAACCTTTCATCCTTGAAAACTAAGTGGCATGAACCACCATCATCAACACAATATTGCCTTGAAGTTCTACAACAGCTCTGGCAGCTAAGCCTGCATGTTCTGCAAACTCAGCCGCTGCTTGAGCAGCAGTGGTAGCATCCTTTAATTTCATATTTCAATTCTGCCTGCCAACTGAAAAATTACCATTACCATCTCTAGGAAATGATTGCACATGTTCCAACCTTTCATCCTTGAAACCTAAGTGGCATGAACCACATCACCAACACACTATTGCCTTTAAAGTTCTACAACAGCTCTGGCAGCTAAGCTTGCATGTTCTGCAAACTCAGCCGCTGCTTGAGCAGCAGAGGTAGTATCCTTAAATTTCACGTTCCAATTCTGCCTGCCAACAGAAAAATTACTATATCCATGAAATGATTGCCCATGTTCCAACCTTTGATACTTGAAACCTAAGTAGCATGAACCACCATCATCAACACAAAATTGCCTTGAAAGTTCTACAACAGCTCTAGCAGCTGGGCCTGCATGTTCTGTAAACTCAGCCGTTGCTTGAGCGGCAGAGGTAGTATACTTAAATTTCATGTTCCAATTTTGCCAGCCAACAGAAAAATTACCATTACCATCTTCAGGAAATGATTGCACATGTTCCAACCTTTCATCCTTGAAACCTAAGTGGCTTGAACCACTATATCAACACACGATTGCCTTTAAAGTTCTACAATAGCTATGGCAGCTAAGCTTGCATGTTCTGCAAACTCAGCCGTTGCTTGAGCAGCAGAGGTTGTATCCTTAAATTTCATGTTCCAATTCTGCCTGCCAACAGAAAAATTACTATATCCATGAAATGATTGCCCATGTTCCAACCTTTCAACCTTGAAACCTAAGTGGCATGTACCACCATCATCAACACAATATATCCTTGAAAGTTCTACAACAGGTCTGGCAGCTAGGCTTACATGTTCTGCAAACTCAGCCGTTGCTTGAGCAGCAGAGGTAGCATCTTAAATTTCATGTTCCAATTCTCCCTGCCAATAGAAAAATTACCATTACCATCTCCAGGAAATGATTGCCCATGTTCCAATCTTTCATCCTTGAAACCTAAGTGGCATGAACCACCATCATCAACACAATATTTCCTTGAAAGTTCTACAACAGCTCTGGAAGCTAGGCCACCATGTTCTGCAAACTCAGCCACTGCTTGAGCAGCAGAGGTAGCATCCTTAAATTTCATATTCCAATTCTCCCTGGCAACAGACAAATTACCATTACCATCTCCATGAAATGATTGCCCATGTTCCAACCATTCATCCTTGAAACCTAAGTGGCATGAACCACCATCATCAACATAATATTGCATTGAAAGTTCTACTATATCTCTGGCAGCTAGGCTTGCATGTTCTGCAAACTCAGTCGCTTCTTGAGAAGCAGAG